>NW_026947493.1:39612500-42012500 GCF_034190915.1 Cavia porcellus
TTATCCATAGTATCCCAGTCTCTGCTATTATTTTTATAATAAAAGTCAACTTTATTATACAAGTCTCATTCTTCCAGAAATAATTATATACATTAGTAAGTATATAAGCACCCCTTTCTCTTCCTCATTCTTTCAAATTATCTATATTTAAAAAATAAAACAATGGAATGAGGTGTGGGAGGGTCAGGCAGGAGGATTATAAGTTTGAGCCCAGGTTAGGTTAATTAGTGACTTAGTGAGACCTTGTCTCAAACTAAAAAATTTAAAAGGGCTAAGGATGTACTCAGTGTGAAGACCCTAGGTTCAACCTCCAGTATCAATAGAAACAAAATAAAACAAAAAAGATTCGAACAGAATAAAAGCAAAAAGAAAAGAAAAAAAGAAACAAGAACCCCAAGTGTTGAAAAACTTCTAAATTCATTATTGTGCCTAGAACTTGTGGGCTGGATGGGGCATGGCCTCCAAGGTCTCACCACTTTCCCAACTATATCATGAGTTCTGAGCAGCCCTCTCATTGCCTTTTCCTCCCACCCACTCGTACCCTACAAGGTTACTTTCCTCTCCCAGACCTTAGCTCTGTCTGCAGAGATTCCATGCAAGTCCCAGCTACATCTCAGGGTAAGTGGGGCAGTAGCTCTCCATGTCTAGGATCAGTTGCACCACTGTATGTTTTACTAGGGATTAGGATGTAGAACCTCTTCCTCACCTGCCATGCATGAAAGAGAGCTTACCAGAGTAAAGGGTCGCTCAGAGACTGTCCATCTACCCTAGACTGGAATGGATATGTGGGGTAAGATGTTGGCCCTGAGGCTTATACACTTGGTGGCTCATGCAGCATAAGCATGAGGTCATGTGGCAAATTTCCTGGGCCCTGTGAGTTTCTATACTCACCCTGGTTGTCCCCACACTGATAAGGGGGAAGTAATATAACTCTCAATATGGTCTCTGTCAGATGTACCAGCTTTATGTTCTCCAAACTCAAAGAATGAATTATAAGGAACAATAGAGGTTAAGAGTAGAAAAATTTTAATGACAGATACAGCTCCTGAAAGACAGGAGGAGACCTGAAAGTAGGAGGCCAATGAGCCCACTTCTCAAAGGAAGTTGTGTAGAGCAAATTCATGAAGTGGGTACAACATGGTTTGAAACTATGATCAACCAATAATATTACAAGTATAGATGCTTAGGTAATATTGATCCAATGTGGAAGTGGGTCACATAGCAAAAAAGAATGAGGATCTTTTTAGGAAGGGGTGGATCAGGTGCTGCTCACCTACCTGGATGACTGATTCTATCTAAACTTTGTTAGACCAGTTGATAGCAATTGTACTACATTCTTTAATTTATTGCTCATCCCTTGGGAAGATACTCAGGTTTGGTCATTCTGTCTTTATCTTGAGAACTGGTCTTTGACAGATGCTCCTCCAGCCACTGTTGTAATATGTTCTCATATTCTGCCCTGACTCCTTTGAGGGCCTAGGCATTTCTAAAGTGCCTAATATTTTTACCCAACTTAGCTGTCATTATTATAATAATACCTGAGGAAATGTGATGTGGGACATAAAAAACAATCTCACCATAAGTCAAAAGAGAAACTATGGAAGTGTCACTAGATGGGGTCAGAGAAAGTCCCTCAAAAGGGCAGATGGGACTTCAACTTATTTTTCCCCATGGAGTAGGCAGCAGGCTCATGACTTCTATCACAGAAAAAGAATTGTTGTATGGAGGCTGAGATGGAATGATTAGGCAGAATGAGACCGGAAGGAAGGACAAGATCAGATTCCAGTTAGAGTAGCTGCTTGGGGCACACTCTGATAAGGAAGTTCAGAATGGCTCATTAACAGAGAGAAGGGACCTGCTGGTTTTATGGGGTGCTGTGCTGGGTTAATATCTGGTTTGGTAATTCTCTCATAGTTCTGGAGAAGTCTCATGGAATCCAAGGTGACCTTAGGTTTTAGGATAATGGAGAGGATTTTTTAGGTGTCACTCAAAACGGTCAAGAGTGATGTAAAAACTGGCAAGCAGATATCCCTGTAATTCCTAAAAATTTTTCTGTTACTTTCATTGTTATCTTAAAAAATCAGAGTAGGTAAATTTAGGGCTAGAAATCTTTGTATTGCCGAAGTTTCCTAAACAAACTCATCTGTATCCAAAGTTTTAAAGCACTAAAGAATATAAAATGAAAGGTAAACTTTATTCAGCTTTTAGTTACTTAGTGGGCCTTCATAAATTCTGCCTCTAGGTCCCTGTTACAAATCATCCCTTGTCTTAGTGCACAGCATAAACCAGGCCCAGGAACACAAAGTAAAGGAATAAAGACTTACAGATAGAGCCTTAACAGGATTGTGTCCTGAGGGTGCAATCTTTTCAACAGGAAGGTCTTAAAATTACAATTTTCCTGTCACCTTTCTACTTATATCTCTTATATACTACCTAGAAAAAGAAAAAAAAAAACAGGAAAAAGGAGAAAGAAAAGAAAAGGAAAAAGTTACTTACTTTTCTATCTTTAGTAGTTCTTTTCCCTATTTCCTGAAAAAGGAGCCTCATATTTTCATTGTGCACTTGGCTTTTCAAACTTTGCAGCTAGCCTTGATCGGAGCCCCGTAAACATGTGCTTACCAGTCTCGGCTGGTTTCACAGTATAGCTGGCCAGTACCATGTGTTTTGCTAGCCAGCTGTCTCTCTGTTGCTCACAGTGTCCAAACAGCATCTACTCTCCCCAGTTTATGCCTCTTCTGTTTCCACTTTGGTCCTGGTGAAGGAGCAGTGTTATCTCTTTAGAGAAAAACAAAAGTTGCTAGATGGAAAACTCCTTGTTATAGTATAGTGTGGTTCTTCTACCTGCTGTTTACTTCTTATACAGGGGAAGGCGTGCTCCTGTCTAATGTTTATCCTTGCTTGCACCCTGAGTCCCACCCCTTCCTGACTTTCTAGTGTTGAGCCTGGTCAGCACCAGGAAAAGCAGAAGGCCCGGAGACCTCACCTGGGACTGATTCCAGAGGCACTGCTGAGGAATCATGTGACTTTGGGAAAATCTTTAACTTCCCCGAGTCTCCAGTCTCCCTGAAAATTGGGACACCAGTAACATTTATTTTGCTGCCTTGTTATGAAAATTTAAAAAGTTAAGGCAGATAAAGTGATTGAGTCAACATACAATATGTGCTGTATTTGACTAATAAAATTAAAGAAAAACATTTTCTTATTTTTTAAAACTTTTAATTTCCTTTAACACCTTTAGTTCTCTCCTATCTTTAGAAATCCCTCTTCTCTGACTTCCAAACTCCTCCAGTTACAGCTCCATAATTTTTTTCATTTAATAGCGAAAGATCTTTGGTATCATTCACACCCTGGTCTCTACTTCCTGCTACTCACCTATCAGTGCATAACAATATTGTGTGTTTCACCATCAATGGAAATTGATCTGACCACGAAAATCCATGAATGTATTCATCAAGCGCAATGTACATATATTTTAAAAAAACTTATTTGATCTTTCCTCTGCCTTTGAAAGTTTGTCATTTCTTAAAAATCAATTTTCTCAAGAGGAGGAGCAAAGATAACAGCAGGCTACAGAGGCTCCCTAAGATAGTCAACTTAGAATTCAACATAATACAGCATGGGAAGTCCCAAACAGAGGGAGATGAATTATCTTGTCCCAAGAAGAAACTAAGGTGAGAAGAACCAATCAAACATACAGTCCAGTGCTACTATTGGAACTGCTAATGGTTCAGTGCTCCCACTGCAGCATCCGAACCTGAGTGGCAGTGACTTACCAAGCTGTCCGAAATCCTGCTGCTTTGACTCACTAGAAATGCAGTCACACTGAGGTCGGTGGTTGGTGAGCCAAACAGAGAGCTGAGCTAGTGGAGAACCTGCATTGACCTGTGGTGAGTGATGGGAATAAAACCATTCCACAGAGAAGAGGGCTGCAACAGACAACATTTTGGGTACAGGAAGGACTGGCAGGAACAAGGGACAGCAGTGACTTCGGTCAGTTGTTCCCTTCCCAAAACGGGATTGGTGGAGTGAGATTGGCCTGGGTCATACAACCAGGCTGAGACCCAACAGGTTACCCAAAATCATTCCCTACGGTGGCAGCACACACTAACACAGTGAAGGCCTGAGCAAATTGACTGATACAGAGGGGAGGGGCCAACATACACTGCCCCTGTTGCAAATCACTAGCACATTGCAGTGGGAAGGGTCAACTAGCCAGCGTGCTTCAGAAGAATTGTAACCAGCAAAGAAAGAAACTGGGGCCTCCTGGGAGAAAAAAAAAAAAAAAAAAAAAAAAAAGCTGGGAAGAGGAAGTAACAAGAAAAAGTCCCCAGGTCCCAACTTTGAGAACTTTGACCCAGGACAGGTAAATACAAGGAGAATGAGGAGAGCAAACATGCAATATCAGACACTGCATCAGTGGACATAAAGAGATATCTTCAGGACCTTATTGATGAGTTCAAAAGGGAAATATTTAACCAAACAAAGCAAGATATAAGAAGATTAATGAAAGAACTGCTAAGGACTCCTCAAGAAGACACAGATGGAAGAACAGAGGAACTCAAACAAAGGAGAGAACTATTTGATGAAGAATATAAAGAAAATATAGACTACATGAAGCAGATTCAAAGAGATTACCAAGAAATTTAAACTCTATGGAAAGATGGCAAAACTGCTTGAAAGAAACTAAGGATAGATTATGCAAGCTGGAAGACAGGTTTGCAATGTGGGATTATGAAAGGAAAGATTTTTTTTTAAAAAAACAAGGAAACAAGCAGTAACAATACAAAGGCTAAAAGACAACAAGAGGATCTATACCTTGAGAATAAAGAATGTGAATGAAGAAGTGGGGTACAAACAAAGGAACTACAAAGGCTATTCACAGAAATAATTAAGGAAAACTTCCCAATCATAGGAAAAGAAAATGATATTCAGATGTATGAGGCATACAGAACCCCAGTCACCTACAACCAAAACACAAACACACCTGGGCATATAATAATCAAGATCCCAGAAATTCAATATAAGAACAGAATATTAAAAGCTGAAACAGATCATCTATAAAGGAAGGCCCATCAGAATAATGGCAGATGTCTCGACCCAAACCATCAAGTCAAGAAGAGCCTGGAGCAAAATATTCCAAGCCCTGAAAGAAAATAACCTCCAGCCCAGATTGATATACCCGAAAATCTGTCTCTAGAAATTAATGGAGAAACAAGATGCTTCCAAGACAAAGAAGAACTTGGGAAATTCACGATCACCAATCCATCTCTACAGAGAATACTGCAGGGCATTCTAGAGAGAAAGAAAAAAGTACTAAGATTTCAGGAACAGTGGCAGAGAGGCCTCAATGAATGGAGCAGAAAACAGAATGAAGAAGACAAGTAGACAGCTGATGGCAAAAAAAGAACATAACAGAAATGAGGCAGAGAAGGTTGGTTGTAATCTCTAATATAGATGGCCTTGATACACTAAATTAAAAAAAAAGAACCACACGTAGAGTCGATCAGGAGGTAGGGTCCACTGAAATGCTATTTTTAGGAAATATAATTAATATGAAAAAGAGTACATGGACTGAAAATCAAATATGAGAAAACAATGCTCTATGTGACAGAGAACCAGGGAGTAATAGTTGGAAAGACAGACTTTAATAGGTAAAGGAATACAATTACGGATCAAGTCCAGGAGAGAGAAGGTTCAGAACCACTTAGGTAAAAGCAGGTGGACCCCCTCCCCAATTTAAAACCAAGGGTCTTTGTGAGACCCAAAAATGCACAGTGTACCCTGGGGAAGTGAAAGGGGAGGGAGAGTCTTAAAAAAGATGGCAGAAGATATTACTAATAGTGTATCAGGATTTAAAACCCACATTACTTACACCACTCTGCTAGATAGATTTTATTCTGTCCCAGTTTGTCTACTTGCATTAGATATGAGGGCACAGACAGCTATCCCAAAAACATCAGAATATAGCACAGCAATCACCTTTAATTTCCTATTAACATAATCTGGAGCCCTGTATGACTTATACTGCTTTATCATGACTGATCATAGTTAAATCTGGTTTGTTTGATTGCTGTTTGATATTGACAGATTTTATTCAAAACTGATATGATTGATAGTATTAAGTCTGAGAGTATAGGCAAATACACTGAAGATGACAAGACTCACTATGATACACATTCTGGTTTGATTACTGCCTGTTTTTGCAGTTTTATACTATATACAAAGTTGTGTTTTTATTAATACTGTTATGTACTGATATATTCAATTATACTATGTTTGATGATATAGCCAATTCTATTGAAGATAACAAGAGATAACACAGAACTATGGTAGAACTCCTTGTATAGTGGTCTTATATGTCTTTTTCATTTCATGTGTTTATAGGAATATGTTTTGTTTTGTCTTGCTTTATTTTGTTTCTCCCTCTAATATAGAAAGGATAGAAATACATGTTAAGACTCATGCATGTGTAGAATCTATAAACAGTTTATGAGAACTGATATTATGACACATGATGAAATAAACAGATACTTTGAAGAAAAAGAGACACTAACATACCCGTGCTGATCTTGGAAGGTCATAATGTAAAACCCAGCAATAGTACTATTCTTTGTTCAGAGTGATATTAGACTGCTTGGGTTTGTTCAATCTCAACATAATTGAAGATATGTATAACTGCATGTATGTTTACGTGTATAGGATTGATAACCATATTTCTAAGTTTTTTTTTGATAGTTAAACAGAACTGTCTGCAGTCTCACTGTTTGAATCCCCATTTTATATGCTCCACCTTAGTATCTTGAATAACTATAAGAAGACAATCTGTAATAACTAGTGATTTCTTACTGTTTATTTTTTCTTTGAAATTATGTATTATTTCTACCAGTTTTCTGTTTTGTTTAGTCTTTCTTTATATAAAATTAAAAAATAAAAAGACACTACAGTACCCAATACTGATCACAGAGTGTCATGATGTGAAATCCAGCAATACTATTATTCTTTGTTCAGAATTATTTTAGCCTGCTTTAGTTTGTTTAATCTAAGCATAAATGAAGATATGGATAACTGCATGTATGTTTAGGTGTATAGGATTGACAACCATGTTACTAAGTTTTTGTTGGATAGTTGAACAGAACTGTTTGCAGTCTTGCTGTTTGAATTCCCACCTTATGTGTTCCACTTTTGTATCTTGAACAACTATTTGTAAGAGAACAGTATGTAAACATCAACCAGTGATTTCTTACTGTTTATTTTTTCTTTGAATGTATATATTATTTTCTATTTTGTTTAGTTTTTCTTTAAATAAAATTTTTTTAAAAAAATCTCTTTTCTCTAGTTTTCTATGATGATTCCTCCTTTAGAAGATCCTTCTTGATCTCTTTTGCATGTACCTTTTTCTCTGACTACCATTAAATGTAAATTTCTGTCTAATATTGGTTTCTCAATTTCTTTCTCACTAGGTATAAACCTGGAATTATTCTATTCACTTCCATAGATTTAATTATCATGTATGAGCTTATGATACCCAAAATTCTCTCCTGAGACCTAGATTAATTTATTCATTTGCTTGCAGACATTGTCACTTGAATATCCCAGAAATATTTCAAAGTTTCCTGTCTAAAATTGAATTTAACACTTTCTCACTGCCTACTCCAACTTGTTGAACATGTGAGTTTGTTTAGCCATTTTTTTCTGCCTGGAAGTAAGCTTCATTCTTTTCTATTTTTCCTGTTTGGTATCTTGTTTTCTTTTCCAGCCTATATTCTATTTAGACCCTGCCCCACTGTATTTGCCAGCTTTCCTGTTGCTGGAACATATGCACCCAACACCCACACCTTAAAGCAGGAGAGGTTTATTTGGTTCACAGTCACAAGATTCAGTCCATGGCCAGCTGTTTTTAAACTTCATCATGGCATAAAGGCTTCATGAAAGAAAGCTTCTCACTTCATAATGCCCTGAAGCAGAGCAAGAGAGCAGGGCCACAGAAGAAGGGGAGAAACATTAGATATAGACTCCTAGGTAGCATGTCTGTGGCCCATTCAGAAGCATGGTTTACTAATCCCATGGGCAGCTCCTAAGCTAACCCAGTTGACAGTCTCTCTTAACCTTCACCCTCGTCTTTCTCAACTACAGCCCAATGGAACTTCTGACACATAGAATACATAAAACTCCTGTTTCTGTTTCCTGTACACAAAGTCACTTCCTTTCTGGGATCTTCTACGAAGATTTTGTAACTGTTCACAACTCAGAGAAGCATACATCATTACATTTTGTTTTTCTAAGCCTTAAGACAAGTTCTATGTATGTTTTCTTTCTATGAGGCTAGTGGAAACTTAATCATCATCCTTGGAAATTGTTTCCTTTTCTAGAGTTAGGATACTCACTTTGGGTAGGATCTGGTACCACAGGTTTCTGGAAAGCACCTGTGTCCTCTTCCTCTTAGTCCAGCACCTCCAGAAGATGTTGCGTGGTTCTGTGGACTCTTGGGGCACAGAGACTTTGATTCTGTTTCAAGTGCTTCCTGACTATAGAATCGTAACCACATTTCTATTTCTTAGGGGCTTCACGGCCATAAATATGGGCTACATTCTTGCTACTATTGAATCCAGAGATTATTCTCTTGTTTCATTCACAGCCAGGCAGATTATATGAGGTGAAAAATCCTAGTCTTACTTGTATCTATCTGCATATTTATCTGTACTCTAGATTCCAAATATAATTCCTTTAAAATTCTTTCAGTTATTTCTAAGTCATGTGCTGGAAATGCAAATTCCTAATGGGAAACGTAGTTAAAGAAAAAGCTTGAAGCAGGTGAATGTAAAAGGCAATAGGAAGTGGTAGGGTGTGGGGACCACAAATTATAAACTGAGTCTAGGAGACAGCTGAGGTGCCCTCTGAGCCAGATTGGAATGCAGAAATTCCCTGCTTTTGTTTTTTCTTGTCACAGCTGAGAACTAATGATTGCTGTGGGCTCACAGGCCAAGATAAGACCTGCGGGAGATGGTAAGGCCTTGGGGAAACTACAGTGCCTCCGTGGCTCTAACACTTTTGTATCTTGAACAAAATCCTCCAGGCCTATCCTCCAGCCCCATCTCCTCCTCATCCATAAGAATGCTTTGTTTCCTCTGTTACAGAACTTGCCGGCCTCACAGCTTGTCTAGCACATCCAGCCACAATCCTCTCACCATTTTACTCAGTGAATAAATACCAAGCTTCAGTCTTCCTTGTGTTCTTTTGTTCCCCATGAAAAACTGGTCATTCCAGGTCCCTGCCTGCACCTCTGTTAGGTCTCTTTCTTGCCATCCTCGTGCAGGGGTCCCTAAGAACTAGCACCTTGGAAAGGGTTACCAATTGTGTGGTCTACTTAAAAGAAAACTCATTACTCAGCTCCAAGTTATTGATGTTATGAAAATTCATGGGTTCAAAGTTTGCAAACATTCCAGATTTTTCAACAGAAGATGGAAATTTAGAGTCTTATGTGATATTGCAAATATTTTCAGTTGATAACTGTATTAGTCATCTTTCCCCTTCAATGGGACACAATGTCTGACACCTAAAACTGAAAGGAGGAGAGAAATAAATTGGCTCATGATTTCAGGTGATTCAGTCCATGGTTGAAAGAATGTCATGGTGCAAAGTCATAATCAAGCAAAGCTGCTTAGTTCCTTTTTTTTTTTTTTTGGAAGCAGAACAGCAAAACAGCACTAGAGAGTAAGGGACCAGTAAGGTCATCCCTCTTCCCACCTGACACAGCCAGAAGTGTGCTCAACCAGTCCTCTGGGTTCCTCCAAACCCCATGAAGTCAACATGATCAAGCCTAACTCACAACTTGCACAGGGGTTATATACCATTTTAGCAGATTTTGTTCATCTTTAGGTGATAGTGGACTATGAAGCTGTTTATTTTGAAACAGGAATAAAATAAATATGTTTCATATTAGAAGATGGATAAAAGGTATCTGTGGTGGTCTTGATGTCTTTGGCAGCCAACCTTCTTGTGGGCTTCCTACAGTTTGACCATATCACACATTGTGAATTTTAACTTTCCCAGAGTTTCATTCAGGAGATTCATAAAATGAAGTTCCCTTGAAACCAGAGTGCTGGTGTGTGACACCTTTCCACTATTTGAAGATACCTGCACTAAGCTTAGGATTTGAAATTGAATAACAAGAGCAGTCTTGTGGCAAATACAGATGTATTTGTCTCAATGGAAGCAGCATAAGCTTAGTACTCAATGCTCAGTCTCCAATCTCCCAAAAGCCAGATGGTAGTGACCTGTAAGCCTTTACTGAGCAGCCCTTGTGCTATGCTTGGGCATTTTGTCAGGTTCACAGGTTCAGAGCTGCTACTTTAATTCTTCTGAAGGTTCTGTGAGTTGCCCATCATGTGAAGATGCTGCCATTTGGCCTTCAAATCAGTGATCAATAGAAGATGTTATCAGGGAACATATTTTCATACTGCTAAAGACAGCAGCTTAGGGCTCATATATTGGGGGAAAGTGTAGGAACCCTACAGAGCATCTAAAAGGCAGTGAAAATTCTTTTAAGAGTTTCAAAGACATTAGGGAAATAATCTCATTTGGATGAAATCAATTCATATGAGAAAAGTTTAAGGAAATAAAGGGGACAAATCAACATAAATTCAGGGGAAAAAAAGAAACAATATTGGAGGATTTGAAGTTGTATGGTCTTCGAACTCCTCCAAACAGGTGAGGTTCTTGTCTGTAGGTTGGTAGAACAATGGGCTAGGGCCTAGAGGACAGGCAAAAACACGAGTCTGTCACAATGCTTAGCAGCGGGGTGTTTGGAGAAAGTAAACAGTTGGTCTACTGTGGATTTATAGGGAAGCAACTAAACTGAAAAGGGAATAATAGACTAAAGAATAAGAGTTGAATGGTTGGAGCGGATTTCTTCTATCATTTCTGTTTGTGTCTATATCCTCAGGTGCTCAGTAACTATGCATTTAATGTAGGAATGAATGAATCAGATGTTACCTGAGGTAAACAGAAAGCTAGAAAACATGCAGAATTTAAGATCATGCATCTAATGCTACTCCATTTCTTACTCTCATTTACATACTAAATGTAAGGTTGCAGATGGCTTCATGTTATTACACCTGCTGAATCAACTTACATTGGCTGCAGAATTCTGTTGCTCTTGCTACAGAAAATGACCTTGCTGTATTAAAGAACTCTCTGGGCTTGTTTCAAAAGAAAAAAAGAAAAGCAAGATTAATTCAAATAATGGGTTAACATGTGCTTTAGGATCTGTCAGATATTTTCAAAGGCAGCTATAAATCTCTTTAAAAACCAGAGTTTAGATTTAAAATCTCCATAGACCTCTTACTTGAAATTCAATGTTTCTGTTTTATTATTTAGGTATTAACAGCTTCTTTTCTATTTTTATTAGGTGGCTTAACATTTTGTGGTGATTCTTCACACTTCCATATTTAATAAAAAATATCAAAAGTAGTTTTTCTCCCTATTACAATAATTTTCCCTTTGTATCAGCATGTTTCTCACTTCCTGTAATTTGAGAAAATGTTATAACAATGCACAGCAGCATGTCTGGAAGGCTGAGATCACACAGCCTCTTGTCACATTCAAGAGATCCCTAAAGACCAATGAAAAGTGCTGAATGATTCCAATAAGAGCATGTGAAGAAAGGTTAAATGAATTGAGATTATTCATTTTGTATCATAATAGAGTGTGCTAAAAATAATATTAATTTGTTTTAGACAAAGCAATCTGTTAAGAAATGAAACTGTAATATCTTACAAAATTTTCTTCACCCTGAGTTTAAAAGGATCACATCCACCTTAACTGAACTTAGGAAAGTTCCCTTGGAAGTATCAGAGGGTAGAACTGTCTCAGGTCTTACTAGCAGAGGAAAATATTAACATGGAAAGTTAATTATTAATTATAATGGAGCATTGAAATTGTAAGCAGTCAGGTAGCCAGAAGTAAAGGAACTCTAAGGAATTCAGGAATGACATGTACGTGTGACAGCATCACCCCTAGGGATGAGGTTAGGACCTACCTCTTGGTGCTCCTCAGGTGTGGTTTAAGTGCTTACTAGAGAAAGCATGGTTTTGGGTCTTTGAGTGGCAGCAAAGCTGCTATGGCCCAGCTCTGGTGGGAGTTGCTGGAAATGTGCCTTTTGGAGCTTGTGGGAAGCCTACTCGGGTACTAGCAAAAAGCTGCTGATGAAAGGTGTCTTAGATGAGGCAGTTTGCTACAAAGCTTCCTGAGTGAATGATTCCAATAAGATAAGGAATAAGATGAGGAAAGGTTAAATGAGTTGAGATTATTCATTTTGCACCATAATGGAGTATGCTAGAAATAATATTAATTTGTTTTAGACAAAGTGATCTGTTAAGAAGTGATTTATAGAGATTTATAGCTTCCTGAGCAGCTAGGGGGAAGCTGCTGTCTAGTAGGTCCCCCTGGCTGTTATGCCCTCCAAGAGCTGGCTATGGGAAATCTGTTCTGTAAGCTAGACCCTGAAAATATGGCAGACACTGTAGGCACCAGGTGCTAGAGGTACAACTCGTGCTTCAAGAACCTTTTGGGAAAGCACATTCCAATCAGAAAAGAAAGCCACTTCTTGTAAAGTCGCTTCAGTGCTTTCTAGTAATAAAGTTTAGTATTGTACCACTGGGCAAAGAAAAGCTAAAGGATCTAGATCCATTTCTGTAGAGCAGACAATGAAGCGTGATTTTGAAGATGAGGTAAAAAATAAAAAATGGATGCAGCTTTTTTTTTTTTTTTGGTGGAGCTGGTGCCAGGCAATACATAAGACAAACTGAAGGAAATGCCCTGGCTTTGGTTCTAGGGCCTTTCAGAATGCAGGAAGGAAGTTGATGCAATGACATAGATCCCATGGAATTCTGAGTAGTCTGTTTCTGTTATGCTATTTGTTCTGTATTGAGTTTGCATTTCCTTTGAAATAACCTGCTAATCTACTGGATTATATATTATCATTTAGATCTGAAGAGCGTTGAAAACATCTCTTTTCTACTATTATTATTTCCAACCTGAGGGCACACATACTTTATTTTAAATTAACTTAGATTTTATGGTTAAACTGCTATGGGATCTTTTCTTAGTATTGCATGTATAATCTAGTAAAAGACTCCTTAGTCATTTTCTCTTTACAACTGGATTCTTGGTTATTTGGAGGGACAATTTGACCTATGGTGCTTATATATTTGTATTTAAAAGGAATATTTATATAATAGCCATTTATATTAGTCAGATTTCTATTGTGACAAAATATCTGAGAAAATAAACTAAGAAAAGGACATTTGTTTTGGTTAATGGTTTCTGAGATTTCAATCAACGTCTGGTTGGGCCTGTGGGTGAGGCAGCTCATCACAGCAGAAGTGTGTGGCAGAAAAAATCTGTTCCCTTTACAGTACTGAGGAAGCAAAGAGAGAGGAAAGGATCAGGGTTCCAATATCCCCTCAAAGATGTGGCCCAGTGGCTCAGCTTCCTACCATGAGGCTCAATCTCCTCAAGATTTACCACCTCCCAATAGTACCACGAGCTGGGGAGCAACCTTTAATTAATGAGCCTTTAGGGGACATTCAGGATCCGAATCATGGTATCATTACTAGAGTGAAGCATCTTTTTTCTTTCCAAAGTTGCTTATCCTTCTTCCCTCTTCCTAATTCTTTCTGTAAGAGAAGGAGCAATTTGTTTGTTAAAATCACTCATATGTCTTCTAAATGTGTTTGTAATAAATTTCAGGAAGTAAGAATGAGAATATTTGAGTAAAGAATTACTTGCAAGTTAGATGGTTTTTAATTTTTTGTCTTTAGTTTCTACTGACTCTCAGTGGCCTTTAGTTGATTTGTTTAACAAGCACTTCAAATGATGTCTGCATGGTACATTTGGAGAATAATTTAGAATGTGTTTAGAGACATCCATTTATTTCTATAAAAAACCCTTCTTTTCCCATTCACTTATTAATGTGAACAAAATTTCTTAGCACTTGTATATTTGGAAATGAATAATAGAAATACAATTTTTGTTGAGTGTGTCTTATCCTGATGTTGAGCAATATCCATCCATAGGCATATATGCTAGGTGAAAAAATAAAATAGCCTCATCCAGATTACTTTATAGTAGAATTCTAAGATGTGCCCCCTTCCAAGATGCCTGATTCCTGGTTATTCAGCCAAACATGAATGTCAACCTTAAAATAAGGAAGGTACTCTGGTTTATCTGGTAGACCCCGTGTGGTTACATGAGCCCTTAAAAGTAGAAGTAGCAGTGAGACAATTGTAGTACAAGAGGCAGAAGAGAGATGGGGTAAGATTGTGCCACACCTTTATTAGTCCTGAAATATAGAGAATAAATAAACCTGCAAGAACCCTAAAGGTAGGAAGTATGGGTAGTCACAGTCCATAGCCAGATAGAAGTAAGACTTTAGCCTTATTACTTTGTAAAATTAAATCCTGCTGTCTTGAACTTGGCCGGAAGTTGGTTCTCCTCTCATACTTCCAAAACGAAACATGGCCCTCCCTTTCTTGAATTTAGCTTGGAAAACTCTGAGCAGACTGAGACTTCCAAACCAAGGATAGTAACATACTAAATGAACATTGTTTTAAGCTGCTATATCTGTTATGATTTGTTACAATTTGCAGCAATAGGAGACAAAAGCTACTGGTTATATTTAAAATGCATATTTTATGTATTGAAAAACTATAGTGAATGTAATGTTTAAACTGATAATATTCTAAAAGAAAAATATTTTTAACTCTTAGAACTGACTGTCAAAAACATGTATCTTTTCAAAATCCCTTTAAAGAATAGATAAACAAGAAAATCTGAAGAACAATAACTAGTAGGAATCTCTTTTCTTGGTATACACACAGACGTTTCAGTTGGAATAGAGCTTGGGAACACAGGAAGTTCAACAAGTTTTCCCATTCACTAATTCATCTGCTAAAGATTTACAGAAGATGTACTGTTCGGTTAACTTATATGAATCCAGTATAACTTAAAATGGAGACAAATAAGGGAGGGTAATGACAGCTCAAATTGAGAGACAGGTCTGTGTGGTTTCAGCTGAGTCTATCTATACATGCATGTGAGTGGGAGATTATGTCTTGGTGTCTCTCATATTGCATCTATCTTCATGCTAACCGTTATTCTTGTGTTTAAAAATACATAATTTGCTTACCTCAACACGAGGTGAGTTCTTCTCTCTCATGCTCAAACAAAGAAATAGTGCCTATTTTAGACTTAAACTCATCCATGATGCTGAGGCCACATTTTCTCTACAACCAAAGAACAGGATAAACAATGTGAGAAACTGTCCTGGAAAACAAAGAATCGAGCTGTTTAGGTAAAAATACATGAAGGGGGAAAGCATATTCATTTTTGATCTTTTGTCCTATGGGATTTAGCTGTCTAAGTTTGACCTCTAAGGGTTTTGATTTATTGATAAGATTTTTCATTTTCTTTTTCCCTCTGAATCCCAGTTTATTTATTTATTTACTCATTTATTTTTCCTTCAGTGGCAGGCATTAAATTCAGAGCCCCATCTACGGCAAGCACTAGTTTTCTGTCTAAGTGTTTTATCTCCGTTAGTGGCTGGCCCATCTACTCAGTTGTCTGTGCTAGACACATGGAATCCCGGCTTCCTGTTTTCCCATCTCCTCTGCTGTCATCAGGTATGCTCCCCAGGACTTTCACTTACATATGTTCTCATTGTTTGCAAGCTCAGCTGAAATTAAATGTGTACTGTGGACTGTGCCCAAGTCTTGTTCAGCCCTTGGAGCTCAGTGCTCCAGAACAGTATTTTCAAATTCTCTTTTGCCTATGTCTGTCTTTTTTCACAACAATTCCGATTTCTTGGACCTTATTCTCATCTGAGGTCGCAGTTCTCCTTCTGTCATGCTGTTGAGACATATAACATGGTGTTCCATGTCTACGCAGGCTATTTCTTGTGTAAGAATATCTTCTTTCCCACCTTATTCTTGTTTGGACAATGCAATAGCCATTGCTTACTTGGTGGAAATGTCACCAGAATCTCTCACCACCACCTGACACTACACCATCATTTAGCATCTTTTGAGATAGGGCATATTATGAGATATGGAGAACAGTAGGCACTTTCCACATACAGACTTTATTGAAATTGTACAAGAAGTCAGTGATGTAGTCAGCTACCAGACAAATTTTTTCACTTTTTCAACTAAATCAGAGATTTTAAATAACTCATATTGGCTGCTAAGCGAGTGGGCCAGAGTTTAGAGGCACAAGGATCTGATTCTGAGGCTCATTCATGGAAACACTGCTGTCCAGAAACCTGCTGCACAGTTGTTAGGGGAGTGCAGTTACTCAACCTTGCTACTACTTCTGTAAAATGAAGATATTAATACTCCTTGGCAACATCTTCTGAGAATTAGCAGAAAATATTGAAAGGAAGTTGTCAAGTCCTTAAAACACATGAATCCCAGCTTCTGGCAAGTTTTCCTTTAATAACCCAATCATAGTTTATCTAAGCTGTAAGAATTCACTAAAGATTTTCAAATAAAAATAAAGCTAACATCAAGGATTACACAAAATTAGAAAATTTAAGGCAGGAAATGTAGATCGCTTGGAGTTACACAAATGTGTTCTTAGACTATCAGGACTTTTAACTGCTGTGTAACTCTGGTTGACTTCTGAGATTTGGGCCATTTCTTTGTAGATTTAGAAACAGTGGTGCCTCTTTGGTAGAACTATTGTGAGAGTTGTGTTTATTCATACATTTGCTTTCATTTATGGAGCCCCATGCTGGGCATTCAATGGTAACTAAATATCATGCATCACTTGACATGTGTCAGTGATACATGTCAGTGAACTAATATTATTTACTAAGTGTTATGCTTTAGTCAGAGAGGTTAGCCAGGAAGTTCTCTTTGAGGTAAGTGACATTTAACCTTACGGTAAATGAGGCAATATGTTTGGTAAAGGGCATTCTGAGCACCCTGAGAGGAAATATCCCTTTTCCTTTTCTTCTCTCTGTTGAAACAAAACATTTTTTAATCTCAGTGATCTCTCACTCACTGCTTCTGGCAACCCCAAGAAATAGACTAGCAGGGAACTCTTGTGCTTGTTTAAGTGAGAGCTGCAGAAATCAAAGAGGATGCCAGTACTTGAAGAATGGGCACATAGATGCTAACCCAATACTTTGTTTGAACATGCAGTCTTTTATTATATCATTGAGAAAACCTAGCTGTTTACAGGTATTGTAACTTTCTTGCTTTCAGCAATTTATTAGATTTCAAAAACATCAACTCTGTTTGGTTATTCACAGTGGCTTTGAAGAGATGTTAAGACTTCTGGAAATTCACTAAGGGTTGTTGGTGTCTTTCCCTACGCCTTTTATTTCAAAATAATAGCTGATTTCTTTGGCAAATTTATCTTTCTGATTTAACGGATAGTACTTTAGTAATTGAACTAGATTTTGAAAGCTGCAGTGGGAGCTAAGGAAATCATAATAGAAGACTAAAATAAGATAAATAGGAAAGGGATGTATTACCTCTTTTTGCTTATCTGGTTGTTATTATTGTTAATAATAATAATAGAATACTTGAAATTGATACAACTGTCTTTTTATCATTGTTTGAAACATTCTTGGAAATGTCATATAAAATAGCAGTTGTAGCTCTGAAGGAAATTATCATGCAGTAAAAGAAACTGGCAAAAATGGGTTCTGCCTGACAATTGCCACCTGATATTTTAAAAGCAAAATAGTCACAGATGGTTTTAGGCTACTTCATGGTAGGAAAATGAAGTCTCACTACTAGGTAAGCTCTAGCTCTCCTCCTCCACTGATGATTGTAATGTATTTACTTGTAACTGGTAACCATTATGATATCTCATGCCAACTGATCATTTCTTCCCAATGATTTGTGTCTTCTGTCTCTGTGCCATGGAATTCTCACCCTATATGTGGATGGATTTAGTGGCTTCCTTCTAACAATAGAGTATAGCGGAAATAGGGGAATGTCTCTTGAATAATTAGGTTGTAAAAGATTGTGATTTGTATCTTGGGTGCTGGCTCTTTTGTTCTCTTGGAAGGGAGAAGCCAGCTGCCATGGTGTGGGCAATTTTGTGGAAAGGCTTCCATGAGGAAGGTGCAGGCTTATTGAAGCCACACAAACAGACCTGGAAACAGATCCCCTAGCACCCAGCTCTGTATCCAGAGGGGATTACAGCCATGGCTTATTGCCTGGCAGTTTCCTTGAGAGCCACAGACAATTAGCTGAGTGACACCTTGATTTTGGACTAACAGAAACTGAGATCACATGGGTTTGTTGTCTTAAATGTGAAAGTTTGAGGTTATTTTTTATGCAGAAATTCCTAAGTAATACTGATAAACATATAAGAAAAATTATAAACTTTGTACAGTGGGTTCTAGGTCCTTGAAAGTAGAGCACCTTGATCACAAGATTTCTGGGCTCTACTGTGGCACGAGGTGACATGTATATACCACAGTTTATATGAATCTTGGCTTTGAGTTTATTTTAGTTTCTTAGACTGTATTCTTTGAGGGCAACAGAAATGGAATATAGCCAACTCAAATAAGTGGAAATTTATTGGAAAGATACCCAGGAAGTGTTGAGTGGCATAGGTTGGGGATACAGAATCCACAAGAGAATCTGAGGCCAGATCCTAGATTCCAAGAGCTGCAAGAGAAAGCACAGGAGTGTTTCCCCAGCAGTAATTCAGATGAGCATACCATCATTACAGCACAGGACCTCTGATGCCACCTGCTAAGTGCCATTCCACTGCCTTACTCACTTGAGAGTCAAAGCCCTCTTTGAGAAAATGCAACTGTCTGCGTTTAGTTATATGCCTTATACCTGGCTATCTTGTGCAGAGAAAAAGAAGGTGGGCCTATTTGACATTCACAGTGGAGGCTGGCCACAGGGGTTATCCTTTGTGTTAGAAACTGTTACTATTTCCCTACTGTTTGCTTTCTCTCTCCCTTACTGATTCAAGTTTCAGCTGAGATAATGACTACAGCATTCTTCACACAAAAGCATGCACCTCAAGTCTGGCCACTGAGATCAAGTGAGTAAAAATGGCCCTTTTAAATTCTGAATTTCATCCATAAAAGGAAATTTACTTATTTTCTCTATTCCATCTTTTTCATGGCTGCTTGAAATATTAGAGAGAGTGACAAGGCCAATACCTTAGAGATAAAATAAAAGCAAAGCAAAGCAAAGAAAACAAAACAGAAGGAGCCCATGTGCGCAGTATTGTTGTGTCCCACTCATACTTGGGCTACCACCTTGCATGCTATAAGTGGGAAAGTTAGGGTACCATTGTTACTGGGTTTGGGGTGCTGGAGTTTTTTTCTAGAGGTGGTTTCCAGGTGCATTCAGTCTTCAAGACAAGTGAGAAAGGTAGAGGGATTTTACACTTATTAATGATGTGAAAAGAAAACAGATGTTTTCTGCAGGGTGAGATTGGGTCAACTGAAAGGAAGAAGCAAACTGCCCTCTGCAGGCTGAGTGTGGGCTGCTGTGATAGGCAGTACGGTGGTCATGAGGAAAATGGGGTTGTCCTTTTCATCTCTCACACCTCAGCCTGATGTCAGACTTAGGTTGTCCTAACAAAAGCCTGCCAGAGCTTTCAGAAGAATTGAAGGTAATATTCTGATTGGTTCCAGGTGCAGGCTTCAAGACATGCTCTGTGCATGTGTGATGGAATTTTGTGATTGGCAGGTCATGCTCACTTCTCCAGCTGGTTTGCTTACCCCTACTCAGGAAAAGAAGCTCTATGCTATACTTGCAGCCAACATTGGCAAGTGCCATTCCATTGCTTAAGAGCCACATATCATTTCAGGGCTTAAAGGTATCTCTAATTTTTGATGACACAGAGGTTGGATAGAAGAAATAAAAATAAGAAAGGAGACAACAAAAATCATAACTAAAGAAATTGTACTTTTAAGAAGATTGTAATTCTAGGACAATCAACCCATGGTTATCCATATCAGTATTTTCTAGGGTTGTTTATGCTTCTTTTCTTCTAGGTCTATATACCAAAAATTTCTTAACTATTCTTTAAAATCCATAAATTAGCTTAATAGATAAGTGAAGGGCAGAAACCTAATTTTAAAGGAGCAGATTGAGAGAGTTCAAAGAGTATTTGTAGAAAAAATGTTTCATATTATCCATAAAACAAACAAACAAACAAACAAAATCCACCTTAAAACAGTGGGACTCGTGTCTTTCACCTGTAAGCTATTATCTTTCTGTAGATGGGCTGTCCTTTTTCCTACAGATAAAGACCAAGACAGAATTTCCTATAGATTCACAAATTCCATGGACTTATACCACTTAATACACATAAATATTCCCAACTCTAAACTGTAGCTTGTCTTCCTTTCTTTGAGAGTGTACTTTATATTTTTGCCTGATAGATCTCGCTATATCTCTCATTTCTTGTATATCTCTTATTGACATGTCCTGAAGGTTGTTTTTCTATGATGGTGATCCTTGAACATGGAACTTACTCCATAGGGTGGATTTAGGTTCTCCATCTCTACTTTGGGACTCTCCTCAGACCTTGTCCCTGGACAGCATGAACATACTGTCAAATCTGAATTCGTTCCTTGGACCTATGCCGCAGTGAGGCAGCTTCATGTTTGTCAGTTTCCCTGCTAACCATTGGGTTCTGTGCTCAAGTTTTCACATTCTTCATTTTTTCCCCTGGGCACATGGGCACATTTCCATGCAAAAGTATTTAGAAGCATGGAATGCTGGGACTTTAGTATACAAACAGGAATAGAATCTCTAGAGCAGTCTATGTATCACAATCTCCAGGAGAGCTTGTAGAAAATATAGGTTCTTGAACATCCCCTTACTTCCTATCAGCTGAGTCAGCAGTTCAGAATTAGTTGTTTGTGGTTACCTACCAGTTCTCCTAGAGGGGAGAGTAGTCCAAACTTTGTAAAGCAGTCTCAGAGTCTGCTTTTTCTTTCTTTCTTTCTTTCTTTCTTTCTTTCTTTCTTTCTTTCTTTCTTTCTTTCTTTCTTTCTTTCTTTCTTTCTTTCTTTCTTTTCATCTCCTAGTCAGGTCTTGAATACTTGTTTTTATGGAGATCAGTTTGCCTGACATCCTGCTTACTGAGGCCAGTACAATTCTTTCACCAGTGAGTCTCTATGCAGCCCTGCCTCCAGATGTTACACAGGTTTGAATGATCTTCAGTCTTTTTATGCGTCCTCTGATCCCCACCCAGTATTCAGAAGGAAGCAGAGAACTTCAATTATCTGTGACTTGGCATTGCCACAGGGTGGGCTTTCATTCTCACATCTCAATCTTTTTGGACAAACATTTCCACAGCTTCTATAGCTCTGAGACCCACACAAATCCATTTCCCAGTGAAAACTGCAAGACACGATAACTTAAAACTCAGAAAGTCAAACTGAATGTCCTTTGGGGACCAGTTAAAAGGTGACACACAGAACAGAGTGAAGCACTCATTGAGCTTCAAAGCCCATGTTTAGTCTCCAGGGATGGCACACCACATGACTTACTGGTCTTGTTCGAGAATAAGTGCTCTGTATTGCCCAATCTTTGTATTTTTAAAGACAATTTGGAAAATTTGGGTCTTAAAAAAAAACTGAAATATCCCTAACTTTAGATGTTGGTAACAGCTAGTTTACATGGAAAAAAAAATAGAGGTTCACATTTACAAAGTCATATTTATAGTATAGGTCATTGTTAAAAACTTCTAGAATTTAACATTACATGCTTTCTTGACTCTCTTTGTGGGGAGAAGGAAAAACAGCTTTTGATTTTATTCCAAGAAGTGTAAAATAAGAAGGGAAATAAATTACAAGATACCTGTTACTTTCTCAGTAAATCATCCTCTTACATCAATTATCGTGTTGCAAGTATTAAGTGATAAATTCAGTAATGATGATGCACAGAGCACATATCTGGTGCATAATGAGTGATTAAACAATGTTCAGCTTTTAGTTTGTGTTTTTGGGTCCATTTCTGTGCTCCCTATTCTGCTTGTCTATTTCTGTACCAACATCAAACTTTGTGGGTTTATAGGGTATTTGATGACACTAATTTTAGAAATGGCACAGAATATCACCAAAATAAATTAATTTTCACACATGCTTATACATGCTTACACAAATGAGATCAGAATCATCTAGCTTTTACAATAAAAATTTTCTAGCCTTTCACAAATGAGAAAGCTAAGTCCCTGAAAAACAAAAAGACTTGCAGTTTTGCAACTGGTTGGTTGTTGTATCTGACTAGAAACATGCTTTTTTTTTTTTTTTTTGTCTTTTTTGTTTTTATCGGTACCAGGGATCGAACTCACGACTGCCTGCTTGCAAGGCAGGCACTTATGCCGCTGAGGTAAATCCCCAGCCCCTTAGAAACATGTTTTGACTTTTTGTTCCAATCTTTATCTACATGGATCATCTGCAACACCCCTGGGTCCTCTTGGAGTTCTTTTTTTAAAAATTTTATTTAAAGAAAGAAAGAAAAAACAAAACAGTAAAAGGGTACAAGTAATACAGAATTTAAAAAAAAGATAAACAGTAAGAAATCACTATTAATAGATTACATATTGTCATCCTAGAAATAGCTGTTCAACTTACAAAATTAAAGCATACAAACTGGACATTCAAACAGTGAGACTGCAAACCATTTTGTTCAATGATCCAACAAAAACTTAGTAATATGATCATCTGTCTTACACACCTAAACACACTTGCACTTGTATTCTTTAGAGCACTTTCTTTTCCTCTCTTTTTATAGTAACAATTACACATTTTGGGTTTTATTAGTCCCACAGTTCTTATTACTTTGTTTTGAAGAGAATAAAACCAAAGGTGACATAACAAAACAGAGTCAGTCAAATCAAAAGGAGGGACATAGTACATGATGTAAAAACAGAATACAAGGTAATCAGCAATGGCTACCATAATGCCTCTTGCTGCCTTAAAAAGAATTGCCTATATCATCAGGTATAATAAAATTGATCAAAACAGTACAGAACAAAACCAATAAAACATAAACATTTGAGACATTACAGGACTTCAAAAGAAGATAATAGTCAAAGTAGAATGGGCATCATAGTGAATCTTATTGCCTTCAAAGTAGTTGCCTATACCCTCAAACTTGATTCTATCAAACAAAACAGGATAGAGTAAAGTCAGTCAAAACAAGATGGAAAGCAATACAGGGCTTCAAATCAAGTTAATAGGAAATCAAAAAAGTTACTATATCCTGCTAATTTTAAAAATTTTTTCCCTTAATTAAAAAAATAATAAATAAATTTTTCAAAAAAGAGGGAGATTGAGATGAAAGAGGATATAACAACATAATGATACAGGTCAGAACAGAGCAATTTAAGCAACATAGTGTTTCACCACAAGATAATCTGACTTAATAGTAGTTACCAGAGTGTCTCTTTCCTTGAAATATTTGAATATAACTTCATATACTATAGCATCAAACATATCAAGACAGTGTGAAGCCATTCAAGAAGATGAAAGTATTGCAAGGTATTTAGAACTGCTAACAGAAAACAAACAATGGTTTCTATATTATCTCTTTGCCTATAAAAATTCTGTTTATACTACCACATATAATAAAATCCAATAAGATACAACATGATAAAACCAATGGAGACAGAAGAACAACAGTTTGATGGGACTTCAAAGCAAGATGATATTAAATCAGCACTAGCTATTATGATGTCTTATTTTCTTCAAAATAGCTGTTCATATCATCACAGATAATAAAATCAAACAGCCCAGAGTAAAACCATTCTAATTGATTTAAACTTTATAAGGCTTCAAAGCCATATAATGGGGAATCATGATTACCACATAATTTTATGTATTTATATCATTTATTACACTAGGGAAACTATTCGGTATTCATACATGTGAGTTTGATTTATTTCACTTATGACTATGGTCTTAAGCTTCACCCATTTATTTATAAATATCTCAATGTGATCCTTATTTATAGCTGAGTAGTACTCCATTGTATAAAAATATCACATCTTTTTTATCCATTCCTCAGTTGATGGACACTTAAGTTGTTTCCAAGATCTGGCTATTACAAATTGTGCTGCTATAAACATGGGTGCACATATATCACTGTGGTGTGATGTTTTCAGTTCTTCTGGGAATATGCCTACAAGTAAAATAGCTGGAACAAATGGGACTTCCTTTTTTTTAAATTTTATTTAAGAGGAAAAATAGAAAAACACAAAACAAAACAAAGTGGTGTAAGGTTACACATAATACAGAACTATAAAAAAATAACAGTAAGAAATCACCTATTAATAGATTACATATTATCATCTTGGAAATAGTTGCTCACATCACAGTATCAAAGAATACAAAGTAGACATTCAAACAGAGAGACTGCAAACAGCTGTGTTCAATGATCCAAAAACATTAATATAGTCAGCTATTTAACACCCCTAAACACACTTGCTGTTATATCCGTTAAAGCTCTTTTTTTTTCCTCCCTCTCTTTTTTACAACAAAATTTACACATTTTGGATTTTATTACTCCTTAGTTCTTATTACTTTTTTTGGGGGGGGAGAGAATAAAGTCAAATATGGCAAAACAAAGCTGTCAGTCAAAACCAAGGATAAACATAGCACATGATGTAGAACAGAGTACAAGGTTATTAACAATGGTTATCAACGTTGTCTCTTGTTTCCTTAAAAAGAATTGTCTATCTCATTAGATATTATAAAGTTGGACAGAACAGTAGAGAACAAGACCAATAAAACTTAGGCATTGTAAACATTACAGGACTTCCAAAGGAGACAATAGTCAAACCAGAATGGGCATCTTAGTGAATCTTATTGCCTTCAAAGTAGTTGCCTATACCCTCAAACTTGATACTATCGCACAGAATGGAACAGAGTCTAATCAGTCAAAACAAGATCGTGGGAGTATTACAGGACTTCAAAACAAGTTAATAGGAAATCAAAAAGAGTTACTATTATATACCCTAATTTTTAAAAATTTTCCCTTAATTAAAATAAACATAAGAAATAACTAAATAATTTTTTTAAACAATAGTAGTTACCATAGTGTCTGTCATTTTCCTTGAAATATTTGGGTGAAACTTCACATACTATAGCTTCAAATATTTCCATATCAAGAAGCCCAGAATAAAGCCTTTCTAATTAATAAGTGAAAATTTTATAAGGCTTCAAGGCCACATAATGGGGAATCATGATTACCACATATTTTTATATATTTGAATCATTACTTACATTAGGGAAACTATTCGGTATTCATACATGTGAGATTGATTTATTTCACTTATGAGTATGGTCTCAAGCTGTGCCCATTTATTGATAAATATCTCAATGTGATCCTTCTTTATAGCTGAATAATACTCCATTGTATAGAAATACCACAACTTTTTTATCCATTCCTCAGTTGATGGACACTTGGGTTGTTTCCAAGATCTGGCGATTACAAATTGTGCTGCTATAAACATAGGTGCACATATATCACTGTGGTTTGATGCTTTCAGTTCTTCTGGGAATATGCCTAGAAGTGGAATAGCTGGAATAAATGGGATTTCCAATCCCAACTTTTTGAGAAATCTCCAGACAGACCTCCACAAAGGCTGTACCAGTCTACACTCCCACCAACAGTGCAGGAGAGTTCCTTTTTTCCCACAGCCTCTCCAGCATTTGTTGTTGTTGGTTTTCTTGATCCTGGCCATTCTTTCAGGAGTGAGATGGTATCTCAGTGTGGTTTTAATTTGCATTTCTCTAATGACCAATGATGATGAGCATTTTTTCATGTATTTATTTGCCATTTGCATTTCTTCATCTGAGAATTGCGTATTCATCTCAGATGCCCATTTTTGGATTGGATCTTTGAATTTTGGAGGTCTGAGTTTTTTTAATTCTTTATATGTTTTAGACAAGAGTCCCTTGTCTGAGAGAGAGTTCACTAAAATCTTTTCCCAGTTTGTGGGTTTTCTTTTCACTATGCTGGAGATTTCTTTTGACATGCAGAAACTTTTTAATAAGAAGTGGTCCCAGTTATTGTTTCTGGGAAGTATTTCCCGTGCGGTTTGAGTCCGGTTCATGAATTCTCTACCTGCTCCTATGTCTCCAAGGTTTCTACCCAATTTGTCTTCCAATAGATTTAGTGTTTTTGTTTTAATATTCAGATCTTTGACCCATTTAGATTTTAATTTAGTACATGGTGATAGACATGGGTCTAGCTTTAGTTTTCGGCAAATGGAGAGCCAGTTTTTCCAGCACCATTTATTAAAGAGACTGTCGTTCTTCCAGTGAACCTGCTTGGCTCCTTTATCAAAGATAAGGTGGTTGAGTGTGTTTGTAGTTGTGGTTGTATCTTCTAATCTATTCCATTCATCTTCAGCTCTGTTTTGATTCCAATACCATGTTGATTTTACTACTGTTGCTTTGTAGTATAATTTCAAGTCAGGGATTGTGATGCCTCCTGCTTTGTCTTTGCTGCTTAGAATTGCCTTTGCAATTCTAGGTCTCTTCTGGTTCCAGATGAAATTTAGGAGTGATTTCTCTAGATCTATAAGGTATGTTGATGGTATTTCTATTGGGATTGCATTGAATCTGTATAAGAGTTTTGGGAGAATGGCCATCTTCACAATGTTTGTTCTTCCTATCCATGAGCAAGGGATGTCTTTCCATTTTCTGAGATCATCTTCAATTTCCTTTTTCAGTGTATTATAGTTTTCACTGTATAAGTCTTTCACTTCTTTCGTAAGAGTAATTCCTAAATATTTCATTTTTTTGCTTGCTAATGTGAATAGTCCAGTTTCTCTTATTTCCCTCTCTGTGATTTTGTTGTTTGTGTATAGGAATGCTATTGATTTCTGAGTATTGATTTTGTATCCAGCCACATTACTGAATTTATTTATTGTATCTAAGAGTCTTTCAATGGAGTTTAGGGGGTCTTCTATGTAGAGTATCATGTCATCTGCAAACAATGATAACTTAACTTCTTCTTTTCCTATCTTTACCCCTTTTATTTCTCTTTCTTGCCTAATTGCTCTGGATAGTACTTCCAGTACTATATTAAATAGGAGTGGTGATAGAGGACATCCTTGTCTTGTGCCTGATTTTAAAGTAAAGGCTTTCAATTTTTGGCCATTTAGTATGATGCTGGCTGTTGGTTTGTCATAAATGGCCTTTATTATATTGAGGTAAAGACCATCTATTCCAATTTTCTGTAAAGTTTTTATCATGAATAAATGTTGGACCTTATTGAAGGCTTTTTCTGCATCTATAGAAATGATCATGTGATTCTTATTTTTGGCTTTATTGATATGGTGGATTACATTTATTGATTTGCATATGTTGAACCATCCTTGCATTCCTGGGATGAATCCCACTTGGTCATGGTGTATAATCTTCTTGATGATTTGCTGCATCCTATTTGCCAATATTTTATTGAGGATTTTTGCATCTGTGTTCATTAGGGAGATTGGTCTATAGTTCTCTTTTTTAGTTGGGTCTTTCTCAGGTTTTGGTACTAGAGTAATATTTGCTTCCAGGAATGACTTAGGAAGGATTGCTTCCCTTTCAATTTCATTGAATAGTTTGAGGAGTGTCGGCATTAGGTCTTCTTTGTATTTCTTGTAGAATTCTGCAGTGAATCCATCTGGGCCTGGGCTCTTCTTGGTGGATAAGGACTTAATTACCTTTTCAATTTCAGTAACAGAGATTGGGTTATTCAACAGTTTTACATCCTCTTGATCTAGCTTTGGCACTTCATATGCTTCTAAGAATCTGTCTATTTCTTCTGTGTTATCAAACTTTTGAGAGTAGAATTTTCGAAATAGGTGTTGATGATCTTCTGTATTTCTATTGGGTCTGTAGTGATTTCTCCTTTTTCATTTCTTATTGCATGAATTTGAGCTTTTTCTTCCCTTTTTAAAATAAGGTTGGCTAGGGGCTTATCGATTTTATTTATTCTTTCAAAGAACCAACTCTTTGATTTGTTGATTCTTTGGATTGTTTTCTTAGTCTCTATTGCATTGATTTCTGCTCTGATTTTTATAATTTCCTCTCTTCTTTTGGCTTTGTGCTTGACTTGCTCTTCTTTTTCTAGCTGTTTGAGGTGTAGCATCAAGTTATTTATTTGGATCCGTTCTGTTTTCCTGATGTGGGAACTCAGTGCAATAAATTTTCCTCTCAGGACGGCTTTCATTGCATCCCACAGATTCTGGTAAGTTGTATCTGCATTTTCATTTTCTTTTAGGTATTGTTTAATTTCTTCTTTAATTTCTTCTGTGACCCACTGATTACTCAAGAGTGTGTTATTCAGTTTCCATGTGTTTGTGGGATTTTTGCAGTATCTTTTTTCATTAATTTCTAATTTCAGAGTGCTATGATCCGATAACATGCAAGGGATGATTTCAGCTCTTTTGCACTTGTTTAAATATGCTCTGTGAGCTAATATATGGTCTATTTTAGAAAATGATCCATGTACTGCTGAGAAGAATGTGTATTCTGATGTTGTTGGGTGGAACATTCTGTATATGTCTATCAAACCCATTTGTTCACAGGTATGATTCAGTTCTGTTATTTCTTTGCTCATTTTCTGTCTGGTTGATCTGTCCCTTGGTGTCAATGGCGTATTAAGGTCTCCTGTTACAATTGTGTTACTGATAATTTGAGTTTTCATTTCTGTTAATAATTGTTTTATATAACTGGGTGCTCTGGAGTTTGGTGCGTATATATTTAAGATAGTTATCTCTTCCTCTTGGAGTTTTCCCCTTATGAGTATGTAGTGACCTTCTTTATCCTTTATGGTCATTGTTGGTTTAAAGTTCATGTTGTCTGCAAACAGAATGGCTACTCCTGCCTTTTTTTTGGATTCCTGCTGCATGAAGAATTGTTTTCCATCCTTTGACTTTCAGTCTGTGAGTATCCTTCTGGGTTAGATGGGTTTCCTGTAAACAGCATATGGTTGGATTTTGTTTCTTGATCCATTCTGCTAGTCTGTTTCTTTTGATTGGTGCATTGAGACCATTTACATTAATGGTTATTACTGTTAAATGCTGGTTAATTGTAGGAATCTTATCTCTCTGCTGTTGCATCTTTATCTTTCTGTTCTGTTTAATTATTTGCTTTGCTTAAAGGTTTTTTCCTTTGTGTATCTAAACTGTCTTTCAATATTTTTTGCAGGGTTGGTTTGGTGTTCATGAAGTTCTTCAGCTGTTCTTTGTCATGGAAGTATCGTATTTCACCATCTGTTTTGAATGATAGTTTTGCAGGATATATCAGTCTAGGTTGGAATTCATTTTGCTTTAGGATCTGGAATACTTCACTCCATGCTCTTCCTGACTTTATTGTTTGTGATGAGAAGTCTGCTGTGATTCTGATAGGTTTTCCTTTATAAGTGATCTGTCTTTTCTCTCTGACAGCTTTTAATAATCTATTCTTATGTTGGATTTCTGGGATGGTGATTATTATATGCCTGGGTGTAGTTTTATTTTGGTTATGACTATTTGCAGTTCTATATGATTCACTGATAATGATATTGGTTTCTGATCTCATGTTTGGGAAAATTTCAGCTATTACATCTCTAAATATCCTCTTGATATCCTTTATGCTGTCCCCTTCTTTGTCATTAATCCCTATCAATCTTATGTTGTTTTTCTTTGCATCATCTTGCAGTTGTTAAATTGTTATTTCCTGATTTCCTTTTATTTATCTAAAAATAACTTCCTGTTCACTAGCTGAAATCTTGTCTTTGAGGTCTGAAATTCTATCTTCATTTTCATTCAGGTGGTTTTTATATCTTTCAATGGAATTTTTGATTTTCTATATATCTCTTTGCATCTGCTTTATGTATTCTGTTTGTTTCTTATATTGCTCATCCAGGGATTCTGTCTTTTTGTTTAGTTCCTCCAATTTTTTAACTGTGTCTTCTTTAGATATGTTCAGCATCTCCTTCAATTCTTTTATCATTTCTTCTTTTATCTGGGAGATTATTTCTAGTTTGAATTCTTTTAAAGCCCCCCAGAGTTGCTTTTTTATTTCAATTGCTATTATGCCCGATATTTCAGGTGTATGGCATATATTTTCTTCTATGTACATAGCTCCTAAAGTTTCTTTGTGTGGGCTGGAGGTTTGAGATTGTAATTTCATCTTTCATTTTGTCATTTTCCTATATTTCTGTGTTTCAAGTGTATCACGTGTTATTCCAAGGCTCCTCAGTGTCTGTTGAAAACCCTCTTCTATGCCCCCAGCTCCTGGGACTCTGGCCACCCAGTTCCCCAGATTGAGAGAGGGTTACTGGGGTTGGGGCAGACCAACTTAAGCCCAACCTCTGGAACCAATGTTGCCCATTTGCTTGCTTAGAACTCCAGAGTCTGCTAAGAATGGCTGGGATTGGGGAGGCCATTGCAGCCCCCCTCAGGACCCACCATGCTGTTCCAGTGCATCTGGAAGCTGTGAACTTCCCTGTCCTGGGGCCGAGCAAGGTTGCCACACTTGCTGGACTTGGGGGAAATTGTGGGGCACTCACCCCACGTCACCCAACCTCTGGATATGGCGCCCACTTGCTTACTTAGAACTCCAGAGTCCACCAAGCAAGGCCGGGAATAGGGAGGCCTTGCAAGCCCACTCAGGACTTGCTGCGCTGGTCCAGTGTACCAGGAAGCCACAAAGTTCTCTGTCCAGGGCCCAGCGAGGTTCCCAAACTAGCTGGACTCAGGGGAACGTGTGGGGCACTCACCCCAGGCTACCCAGCCTCTGGAACCAATGGTGCCCGCTTGCTTGCTTAGACTTCCAGATTCCGCCAAGCATGGCTGGGAGCAGGGAGGCCATTGCAAGCCCACTCAGGACCCGCTGCATTGGTCCAGTGAACCTGGAACCTGCGAAGTTCCCTCCTGGAATTCTTCATATTTCTAGTCTTTAGGTGGCCCGTAATGGTTCAGATGTAAAATATGAAAGGGTTTTGTATGTAGGGTGACTTGCAGAGGGACCGCTCAGGCTGGCTCAGCCTGCTGACTTGTTAAGTTCCTCTAGTGTGGGAGTTGTCGCTTGAGTGACTCTCCCAGAGTGAGATGGGAGGCAGAAAGCACAAAGCTTGCCCGAAGTTGGACCACTTAGAGAAGCTGAAGACAAATGGCACTGCTATGTTAACTTTTCTCTGTGTTTACTTCATCACAATAGTAGGAGCAAGGAAATCAGAAAAAAATAATGGATGTTGTAACCAACTTGCTGGATGTGAAAACACAGGCAGCAACCGGGACATAAGTAAACAGTAATAGCATAACATTGAAACAGATCAAAACTCATTTGAACTTAATTTCTAAAGAAAAAATATGTTTGTAAAAATGTGTAGGAATTGGAACCTTGTGCATTTCTGGTGAGAATGTAAAACGGTACAGCTACTGTTGAAAATGGAAAGATGGTTCTTCAGAAGTTAAACATTAACTTTCTAGGTGAACCAGTGTCTTATTTCTAATTATTTACGAAAATTGGAAGCAGAAGTCTGAGATATTTGTACACCTGTCTATATCATAGCAGTGTTAGTCTCAATAACTGAAAGTTGGAAAGACTAAATGTTCATCAACAGGTAAGGGTATAAACAAAATGTGATATACACACAATGGAGTATTATTCAGCCCTAAAAGGGGAATTATTTTGGATGTACAATATGCTCCAGAAGTGTGCTTTGAAGAAACTCTGCTAAGTGAAACAAGACAGACATTAAAAAACAAGTACCAGCCAAGCCTGATGGCACATGTATGTAATTCCAGCACTGTGGGAGACTGAGGCAGGAAGACCACAATTCAAGCCCCATGTGTGCTATTTAGAGACTTACTGAGATCTTGTCTCTAACTAAAACGTTAAAAAATGACCTAAGAATATAGCTCAGTGTGAAGGCTTTGTTCTCAACTTCCAGTACAACATATATCCATGTACATGTATATGTGCAAAAGTACATGCACACACACACACGCATACCCCAAATGCCAGGTAGTTTTATTTATATGAGGTATCAACAGGGATCAAGTTCACAAAAACAGAAACTAGAATGATGATTGCCAAGATTTAGGGGAGGAAGCAATTCAAAACTTTTGTTTACTGGCTATAGATTTTTAATTTGGGAAATGAAAAAGTTCTCGGAATGGATGACAATGATGATTATTCAACATTCCCGAATGCAATTAGTTCTACTGAATTATATCCCCCAAATGATTGCAAAGGTATTTTATGCCATATATATATATATATTTTTTCTGGATAAGTTTTTTTTTTATTTAAGAGGAAAAAGAGAAAAACACAAAACAAAACAAAGCAGTGTAAGGTTACATATAAAACAGAACTACAAAAAAAAAAAACATAACAGTAAGAAATCACCTGTTAATAGATTACATATTATCATCTTGGAAATAGTTGCTCAAATCACAGTATCAAAGAATACAAAGTAGACATTCAAACAGAGAGACTGCAAACAGCTGTGTTCAATGATCCAAAAACATTAATATAGTCAGGTATTCAACACCCCTATACACACTTGCTGTTATATCCGTTAGAGCTCTTTTTTTTTCCCTTCCTCTCTTTTTACAACAAAATTTACACATTTTGGATTTTATTACTCCTTAGTTCTTATTACTTTTTTTGGGGGGGGGGAGAATAAAGTCAAATATCGCAGAACAAAGCTGTCAGTCAAAACCAAGGATAGACATAGCACATGATGTAGAACAGAGTACACGGTTATTAACAATGGTTATCAACGTTGTCTCTTGTTTCCTTAAAAAGAATTGTCTATCTCATTAGATATTATAAAGTTGGACAGAACAGTAGAGAACAAGACCAATAAAACTTAGGCATTGTAAACATTACAGGACTTCCAAAGGAGACAATAGTCAAACCAGAATGGGCATCTTAGTGAATCTTATTGCCTTCAAAGTAGTTGCCTATACCCTCAGACTTGATACTATCACACAGAATGGAACAGAGTCTAATCAGTCAAAACAAGATCGTGGGAGTATTACAGGACTTCAAAACAAGTTAATAGGAAATCGAAAAGAGTTACTATTATATATCCTAATTTTTTAAATTTTTCCCTTAATTAAAATAAACATAAGAAATAACTAAATAATTTTTGTAAAGAATATATATATATTTTTAACCTCATTCTCTCTTCCCATGAGTAAAATTCTAAATATTTGCTCATTGTAGACTTCTAGTTTGAGATTAATTTGCCTTTCTTCATAGGAGGACACTAGAAATCTAGGACTAGATCTGGGACTAAATGTACTAATTTATTCTATTAGGTCTTCATAAAGAGGAGTCACATTGAAAATGTTTCCTAGATTTTTATGGTATACTCTCAGTGGATATTTTGGGGGTAATAAAATATACATGCCAGTTAGAGTCTCACAATAATGTAACAGTTCACAAACAGGTAATGAATAAATGCAAATTCGTTTTTCTGTGGCTGAAACTAAATTTGAACTTTGTGTGTTGATCTTTTGGAGTTTGGAAAAGTGTAATTTAAATCTATTTGGACTTTCTCTCTTGCTCTACCTGAGTCCATCATATTTTTGGGGACTTAAATTGTGTGGAGGAACTGAGAGGAAGGGAAGAGTTAGCTGCTATTTATGCACATGGGTATCCAGTGGTACATCATTTGCCCCACAAGGTCCTTGGCAATAATCTCTAAAAGTCATTGCTGAGTCATCCTTTGTTTCTGTTCTCTAGACCTCTTCAGGTTCTGGTGGCTGTTACTGGTCCTTCAGGTTCTAGTCCTTCAATACCATTCTCCAGGGTACCTGGTCATCAGTTTCCAAGCCTGGTCACACTGTGAGGACATTCCTGGATACAAGCACCTGTTTTCCTAGACACAGCTCCACAGGGCTCAGGCTGAACAGTTAGGATGTGCCACTTAGACTCTACTACTTTATATAAGGTTTGAATACCTTCTGTTATACAGTGGTTATCTAAAACGGCCTTTCCCAAAGGTTCACTGTAGTGAAGGCTTTGTTGTTGATGGGTTTTTGAGAAATAATTAGCATCACCAGTGGATTAGTATGCTGATGAGATCATTACTTGTTGGTATTAGTGAGAGACAATATAAACATATTCCAGATTTGTTTTTTAGGTGAAGGAAATCAGAAAAAAATCCAAAAGAGCAATGAAAAAGTATCACTTCTTAGATTTTGAATAGCAAGGACTAGCCATGTTTTATCCAGTAAAGTAACCACTAACCTATAGTGATACAGAGAATTAAATTTAACTAAAATGGGATAGAATTAAAAAACTAGTTCTTTATTTGTATTAGTCACCTTTAAAATGATCACTAGCTAAATATAGCCAGGCTAATGTATTTTATAGTTCAGAATTAAGTAATATTTCTACTACATATGAACTAAGATAAACCATCATGAGTAGATATGCTGACTAAAAGCCAAGCTTTCAGCCTCCGAAAGGTTTCTTTGGCTAGGGGAAGGTGATGAGATGGTGGGGGCATTAAGAAAGCAGAAAGAAGATGACTCATAGATTAGGGAGTACATATATAGAAGTGTCCAGTCTTCAGGGGGAATGCAGCTCAATGATGACATCAAGGAGTTGGGTGAAAGCTGAATGATGTTCACAAATCACCTGCTTCAATCCAAGATTTTATAATATGCAGCCTTCCAGAGGAGTGTGTCTGGTGTTTCTCTGTATGGCATGACAAATAAGAGAATATGTTTGTCCATGTTTGATTTCAGTACACTGACAATGATCATTTGAAATGTGATGTTATGATTTTACAGAGAACATAGAATAATAGTGTAAATTAAGAGAGTGGCAAGCTGGTTGGTTAAAGATGTTTCTTTTTAACTCTAAAATTAGTCAGCAATGTCATCATTAACAATTTTCTTCCAGACTGTCTAGCAGGTCTCATTTTTTTAGAAGCCTTTCATGAATCTGAAATTTGTTGTGATAGAAAGAAAGTAATCCCAGGGACAGGTGGGTGTACTTCTGACAAGATCATCCCAAATTTCAATATGGAGACCAAAATTGATTTTGGATTGTTCCTAGGAGTCTCTTGCTTTTCCTAACCCACACTTACGTATACCCAGAGGCTCTAGACCTAGCTCTAATATGTGTTGCAGTTATCTCCATGAAACCATGAAACCATGGACTCATTGATTTCTTGGCCATCAGCACAATGTCATCCATGGTGTCTAGTAGGTGATGCAGATGGGCAGGAGTGGGTCATCAACCTGGCCAGCTTGCTGAGGGTGAAACACACACACACACACAGAGAGAGAGAGAAAGAGAGAGAGAGAGAGAGAGAGAGAGAGAGAGAGAGAGAGAGAGAGAGAGAGAACTGAAATTATTGTTTATAAACCATTTGCAAGTGAATGGAATATTTGAAGAGAACAGTTTTTGAATAATTTCAGATTGAAATTATTATGGCCTTGGCTTTTCATTAGGCTTTGTTAGAACTGACCCAAAACTGTTTGTGAGGTGGATTTCTTCTTTGACTGTGGTTATATTTTGTGCAATCTCATTTTGAAAAGTAATGCACTATGTTTGGGAACTTTTCCTCTTTAAAATTTGACTTAGTGTTGTTGCACTGAGCATTGAAGGGTGCAGTCTGAGCATTACCCAATAACACAATGTCCGTGCTCACACACTGCAGCACCACGTGTGTGGAATGTCACTGGAGGGAATCAGTAGCTGTGGAGGCCATGTGAAGGCTACTGAGTCTTTCTTAATGTATAAACTAAAATAATCTTTCATGGATGTTTTAATTAACCTCCTTTTCTGTTCAGAAAAGCAACAAAAATTACTGGTTAAACATTAAAAACAAGCTTTATTTGGATAAGATGGAATAGCTCATAAAATTGGAGAAGCATCTGAGGAGCCAGATGCTAGGAAGGACAGCAACAAGGAAGCCGAGGACTTCAGCAAGGTTAACTGCAGGGATTTCTTTCCATGTTACTGCTGTAGATGACTGCGTCCCTAGCCCCTGAAGATTATGTTTTCAGGACTGAAAATCAGGTGGACTGTTGCTGACTTGTTGGAGTCTAACATCTTGTATCCTTGAATCAGTCATGTCCAGTGAGACAGATGAGGTGTATGGACTGACGTGGTGAGAGATTTGCCAGTTATTCCTAATTTATATCTAATGTGCAGTTGTATAAGCTTTTACTCTCTTTCCCTTTTGCTCACCCAGATTCATTTTCATTTTCCCTTCTGTGTGTTGCAAAAAGCTGATTACCACAGATGGCATCATTTCTTAACTTTCACAGCTCTTCTGGCCCTGTTTGTCAGCTTTCCATCACTGTAAGAAATACCTGCAATGAACAATTTATAGAGAAATAAGGTTAATTCTGGATAACAGTTTTAGAGGTTGCAGTGCATGATTGATTGACCCTGTTACCTTGGGCTTGTAGGGAGAGGCACAATTATCCCTAACAAGGGCACACACCAAACGACACAGGACTCTCCTTATCAGAGCTTTCCTCTTCAAGGTTCAACTGCTTCCCAATATTCCACCCTGGAGACAAGGTTTTAAGTCGGCCTGAGGAGACATTCAACATTCAGACTGTAACAGGAACTGACAGAAAAATAAGAGGACAAGAGCAGAAAGGCATCAAAATAGGTTTCTCCCACCTCTTCTTGATTTTAGAGCAGCTTCCTCCACAGCCTCGGCTCCATCTGGGTGGGGCCTGCTGCAGAGTCTCTGGCAAAATTACACCCTTCCTGATCTAAGAATCTCAAGGACTTGCTAATGTTGCTAGATCCGGGAGCCTGTGCACCTCTTACATATGCCCTTACTTCTTCCCACAATTTTGTAAGTAGCTTCTTTCTTGAAGTCTGTTCTTTAAAGCATCTGAGTGAATTCTAGTTTATTCTGGAAACTTGACATATAGAAACTGACTAAACCATACGAAAAGAGAATTACATACCTGGCTAACAGTTTATTTTTCTCATATAATTATAGAGTTTTGCTGTGAGGATATTAACCCCACTGGGAACAATGTATAAGAAAGAACCTTTATTAAATAAATGTTTGTGTAGCTGGCATGTGTAGGGAATTTAAGCATGGCTTTGCCTCGCCAGCATGCCTATAAGGAACCACTAGTTTTTGACTCTCGGTCCCTGAGATTTGATTACACTGATTAATCCTGCACACACTGAGGAGGGACAAACCTTACTGCTACAGAAGTGGATGTTCTGTGCTGGGAGCCACGGGAACCAGAATTGGTCCTGGAACTTCTTGAGGAGTGGATTGCTAATCTGGTAGAATACATATTTGGAATTGGTGGTGGCTATCTGGGATTCTAACTGGGGAGAGTCTCCTTGGAAATGAACCCACACAAAGGAAAGCAGGAATGCAAATGGTTGGAGATCCCATATCTGACAGTACCTGAAATCTCTGGTTAGCCACTTAAAGTGTAGCTTTTTAGGTTATACATTTTTAGTTACTATAGTCGATGGATTCCCTTTTCTGCTTAAAACAGTTTGAATGGGCCTTTCTGCCATTTGCAAGTGGAAGGGTTCTGCTAAATACAAGATATTAATAACTTTTACTTTGTCTGATCTATTTTTCTCCTTATTGAGACATAATACCCAACACCACAAATTAAAAGAAAGAAGTTTATCTTGGCTTACAGTTTATACAGGTTTCACCCCATGGTGTGTTAGATCCAAGGCAGGATGGCGTGGCAGAGTGGCATTGCAGAGGAGAAACAGTTCATGGCCTGACAGCAGGAAGCACAGAGGGTGATCAAGAAGACAGGCAGGAAGAACTAGAGGTTTCCAGGCCATACCCCCAGCAACCCACTTCCTCTACCAGGCTTCTCAAACATCAGCTTTAGCTATAAACTCATTAGTGAACTAATCCATAGACATGTATCATGCTCCAGTGACCCATTCACCTCTTCAAAGACCCATCTATGAGCACATAAGGCTTTGGAGGGCCTTCTAGATATAAACCATAACATATCCCTTTTTAGAGAGCCCTCAGGAGAAAATGTATTGGGGGCTTCAGATCCAAGAATTAATGCTTTATCTTTTCTCAGTAGATTATTTTGTTTATGGACCCTGTGTATCATGTAAACAATGCTGCTTTGGATAGAAATTTCAGATCTAAATTGTAGATTTGCTTCTAGTTAGTGGGCTTTATCATGTCTTTTTAAAAAAGTACCAGTATTGCTCATTGTTCCAGCTTATTTTTTCTACATTTACTATTCTTTTGCCCTGATTTCAGCATCTATTTTTATTTTATTGTGCTTTACTTTGTCTCTATGAGCTTGTCTAATTTAATTCTTAAGCAAAGGCAGTGTATAAATAGAGAGGCCAAATGATGAGAAAATTCTGTGAGATTCTGTTTACATTTCTGTTGTCAACTAAGAACATCTGTTTCTTTTGAGAAGATATCTCCTTGGTGTATTACAAACATCACTGCTTGTCTGTAAGAGATAATGTGTATAATCTTGCATTTCTTAATAGGCTTGTGGCTTTAGTTAATGTCCTTGCCAAAAAATTATTGTTTTGATGAGAGAGCACAGGGTTTTATTTAGGTGGTTATATAATTTCCTCTCACAATAAAAGCATAAACAGGACACAAATACATGGATTTGTTAGAAGCAGGTCACCACACTGGGACATCAGCCTGAATTACTGGCTTTGGGATTTGTTCTGTAACAGCTATGAGATTCTTACATGACATTTCATAAATGTAGGATTCTGTGGTCAGGTTTGTCCTCTTCTCCCTTACTTTCTTCTAAAGGGCTCAGACCAATGTCCCCTTTACGTTCTGTAAGGGCTCATTTGTCCTTGCAGGTGGTCACAGTGTTGTGTGAGCAAAACTTCTTAAACCCTTGGACCAATCTGCTATGGCTGTTGAAAGTCCCACCTTGGCTCTCTAATGGTCTTTGATTTTAAAGCTACCTACTGTGGCATCACATGGTTTTTTCAACCACTCCCACTATCCCCAGTATCAGTTCTCTTTGGCTATAGCTGGTTCCTCACTGTGTTCGGAGCTGAATTTTGCTCATGCTTCCTCCTAGCTCCAAGTGTTGTCACTAAAAAGCCCTTTCTCTTTCCATGTTTATCTGCAAGTGTGCACTTGCTAAGTGTTTCTTGGGTCTTTGCTCTACAGAGATCTTTCTTGTCTAGAAACATTTTCCCAGCACTTACAGGCTAACCTCATACTAGTTGCAATTGTAAATATGTGTGCTTCTCTAAAGAGTAATTATATATATATAATTATATATATATATATGTATGTATATGAATTTTTAAAGGTAAATTTTTTTCTCAAGAATAAATTTAAAGTTCCTTTAGAAGAACCTTAGGTCTTTATTTCTTATCCTCAAAGTATTTAGTGTGGCAGTAAACACAATATTTAATAAAGATGAACTAAGCGGATTGTGAATTAGGAGACCTGAAAATTAGTTACAAGTTTGTTTTGCATGAATTAGCATATGACTCTGGGCTCATCCTCATTTTACCTATAGAATTCTCCAATTTCTTGTTTAAAATAGGGTTCCCTTAAGAGGCAAAAGTAAATTGCATAAGGCCAGCCAAAGGAATATATATAAATAAATAAGATTACTTTTTTTTTTGTTTTAATCACATTTTAAAGGGAATTTGCATCAGATAGAAGTGGTAATCCCCATATCTGTATTCCACTGCTGGACACATACCTCCATATAAATTTTGCCAGAAAACTGAGTTATGGTCAACAGAATATGAGTATGTCTGTTCTATGCCTAAGCCCAGCTCATAAAGGCTCTTGTACCTTTTTTAAATATTTTTTTAAATTTTATTTTAAAGAAGGTAAAATTAAACACAACAAAACAGAACAGAGGAAATCAGTGTAAGAGACATAGATTTCAAAGCTAGACAACCAGAGATCTCAATATCTATCATATTGTCTCTTGTTTTCTTCCAAACAGTTGTCCATATCTTCACATACAGTGAATTCATACAAAATACCATAGTATAAAACTGATCCAAACAGGATGATGAAGGCATTTTAGGTTGTCAAGACCAGGCAATAAGGAACTCAACAATGGATATCATTGTGTCTCTCATTCTCTTCAAAATAGCTGTCCATAGGAAATTAATCAAAACAAAACAGACTAAAATTACTCTGAACAAAGAATAATAGTATTGCTGCATTTCACATCACGGTGCTATGGAATCAGCACTGGGTACTGCAGTGTCTCTTTTTTTTCCAAAGTAGTTGTTCATTTCATCATGTTCATATAATCAGTTCTCATAAGCTGGTTATAATTTCTACGCATGCATGAGTCTCTACGTGTATAATCTATCCTTTCTGTATTAGAGTGAAAAACAAAACAAAGCAAGGCAAAACAAAACAAATTCTTAAAAAAACATGAAATGAATAAGTCATGTAAAATCACAATACAAGGTGATCTACAATGGTTACTATGATGTCTCTTGTTATCCTCAATAGAATTGTCTATATCATCAGTTATAGTATAATTGAACATAGCAATATATAACAATATTAATAAAAACAAAACATTGAAGACATTTTAAGACATAAAAGCAGGTAACAGTCAAACCAGAGTGGGTATCCTAGTGAATCATGTCATCTTCAGTGTAGTTGCTATACTGTAGACTTGATATTATCAATCATAACAGATTCAAATAAAATCAGTCAATACAAAACAGTGATCTAACAAACCAGATTCAAATAAGATAAGTAATAATAGAACAGTATAAGTTATACAGGGCTTCAGATTAAGTAAGTAGGAAATTAAGGATCATTATCATAATATATCCTGCTATTTTTGGGAGAGCTGTCTGTACCCTCAATTCTAATAGTAGACACATTGGAACATAATATAATCCATCTAAACAGAACAGTGAGAATAATGTAGATTTTAAATCCTGATACACTATTAACAATATTCTCTGTGTTCCTTTTTTAGACAGTCCCTCCCCTTTCACTCCTACAGGGTGCGCTGCACATTTTGGGTCCCACCAACTCTCTCAGTATTTTTAAAATTTTGTTTAAAGAGAAAAAAAGCAAAACAAAAAGGGTAATAATACATAATTTCAAAAACAATAAACACTAAGAAATTACTAGTTGATAAATTAAATGCTGTCATCTTAGAAATAGTTGTTAAAGTTACAAAATTAAAGCATACAAAGTGGACATTCAAACAGTGATGCTGCAAACAGTTCTGCTCAACAATCCAACAAAAACTTAATAATCACACTTAAACTACATGCAGGTATATCCTTTGCGATACTTTCTTTTCCTCTCTTTTTTTTACAATAGCAATTACACATTTTGGGTTTTATTACTCCTATAGTTCTTATTACTTTTTACACTAGAGACACAATGTAATATTTATAAATATGATTCTTATTTATTTCACTTATGAGGATAGTCTCAAGTTGCCTCCATTTACCTATTAAGGCCTCAAGATCATCCTTCAGTGTTTAGATTGAGGCGGGGGGCAACCTGCTATTTACCTAAGTGATTCTGAACCATCTCACTCCTGGGATTGACCTCAAGTTTTGTTCCTTTATCTACAAAAGTCTCAAGGTTTTCCTGCATTATAGCTGAGTAGTTCTCTACTGCACAAAAGTATCACGCCTTTCCAACCTGTAGATAGGTTGAGTTGGATGAGTTGCCACTATTTCTTTCTGGTTCCCTATCACGTAGAGCATTGTTTTCTCATATTTGACTTTCAGTCCATAACCCTCATTCAGGTTAATTATATTTCCTACACAGAGCATCTTGATGGAGCCTTTCTACTGATCTACTCTGCCTATGTTTCTTTCTTGTTAGTGTATCAAGGCCATCTATGTTAGAGATTATAGCCAACCTTCTCTGCCTCATTTCTGCTATGCTATTTTTCTGCCATTGGTTGTCTACTTTTCTCCTTTATTCCACTGTCTGCCCCATTCTCTGAGGCCTCTCTGCCACTGTTCCTGAAATCTTGGTATTGTTTTTTTTGTTTCTTTCTAGAACGTCTTTCAGTATTTTTTGTAGTGTTGGATTGGAATCATGAATTCCCCCAGTTCCTCTTTGTCATAGAAGCATCTTGTTTCCCCATTAATTTTGAGAGACAGTTTTTCAGGATACATCAATCTGGGCTGGAGGTTATTTTCTTTCAGGGCTTGGAATACTCCAAGCTCTTTTTTGATTTGATGTTTTTTGTCAAGAAGTCTACTGTGATTTTGATGGGTTTTCCTTTATAGGTGATCTGTTTCTTTATTATTATTATTATTATTATTATTATTATTATTTTCAGTACTGGGTATTGAACGCATGACTGCCTGGTTTCAAGGCAGGTGCTCATGCCACTGAGCTAAATGCCCAGCCCATAAGTGACCTGTTTCTTTTCTCTGACAGCTTTTAATATTCTTTTCTTGTGATGAATTTCTGGGATCTTGATTATTATATGCCTGGGTGTGGCTCTGTTTTGGTTGTAGGTGGCTGGAGTTCTGTAAGCCTCATACATTTGAATATCACTTTCTTTTCCTATGTTTGGGAAGTTTTCCTTAATTATTTCTAGGAATAGCCTTTGTATTTCTTTTGTGTTTACTCCTGCTTCTTCACTCATGTTTTTTATTCTTAAGTTATAGATCTTCTTGTCATCTGCTAATCTTTGTATTGTTACTGCCTATTTCCTTATTTTTAAGAGATCTTTCCTTTCATGATCACACATTGCAAGCCTATCTTCAAGTTTTGTTAATATATCTCTAGTTTCTTTCAGGCAATTTTCCCAGCTTTTGATGGAGTTTTAAATTTCCTGGTAATCTCTTTGTAACCATTTTGTGTGTTCTTTTTTTTTACGTTCTTCATCAAATGTTTCTTGGATTTTTTTTGTGTTCCTCCATTCTTCCATCTGTGTCTTCTTGAGAGGTGCTTAGTATTTTTTATTAATCTTCTTATATCTTGCTTTACTTGTATTAATAGTTCAGTTTTGAGCTTGTCTATAATGTCACAAAAGTATCTCTTTATGTCAGCTGATGCCATGTCTGATATTGCATGTTTGCTGCCCTCAATCTCTTTTGTATTTTCCTCTCCTGGACCAATATTCCTAGAATTGGGGGCTGGGTTTTTTTCTTATTTTTTTCTCTTGTCATGTTTCTAATTTCTTCCATACAGGTACATGGTCGAGGTCTCAACCCCTTTCCTTATTGGTTGTGGTTATTCTAAATTGCACTGGCTAACGATTTCTGCCCTTTCCAGTTTGCTGTTGGTCATTGAGGTGCAAGAGAGACACTGTGGTTTGGTCCCTCCCCTCAGAGCCAGTCTACCAGTGGAGGGTTCAACATATTAGTGTGTGCTATGTGAAGGAACTGGCCTGGGACAACTTCAAGGACATTCATGCCTGGCTATTAGGTCCCAGCCAGAGGTGTGACCCAGCCCAAGCAGATTCCACCAATCTGCTCTGGGCAGGGAGCAACCAACTGATGTCACTGCCATTCTTTGTTCAGGCCCCTCCTGCCCGATTCCAACATGTCATTCAGTCAGTTGCCCCTTTCCCATGGGAGGGTCAAATTCTGAGCACTCCCCATGAGTTAGTGTAGATCTCCATGCTGGCTCTGTTCTCCATTGGGCTCGCCAATCCCAGACTTCAGCACAACTCCAGCTCTGGACCAGAGCACCATGACCACGAGTTTGAGCTGCTCTTGTGAGGGCACAATAGCTGAAAATCTAGATGGCTCCAATGGCAGCACCATGACCACAGTTTTGACTGACTCCTTTCCCATTAGTTTCTCCTTGGGTTGAGAGGATCCATCTACTTCCATTTGGACTTCTTCAGGATGTTTTATTCCAGCATCTGAGCTGTTACTCTTAGGGGAGGCTGCTTATTTTGCTGCTTACTGATCCATCATTTTTAGCTCTGCCGAACTCTTGTACCTTTTGGTTTTTGGGGGAGGGGGCATTGGGGATTGAGCCCAGGGCTTTTGCACTGAAGTACACCCCTAGCCTATTTATTTATTTATTTATTTAGTACTAATGACCAATAATATGTGAAAAATATCCAACACCACTGTCTTTTAGAGAAATGCAAATTGAAACTACACTGAAATGCCTTCTTACCCAAGAAATATTAACTATTATCAAAAATCACATAATAACAAATACTGGAAGGGATGATGGAAGAAAGAACTCTTCTATACTGCTGGTGTGAATGTAAACTAGTACAACTATTAAAATCAATGTGGAGATTTTTCAAGGAGCTAAAAATAGAAATTCCATTAGACACAGGTATCGCTTCTAGATATCTTCCCCAAAGAGTTAAAACCATCATATTACAGAAATACAAGCATATCCATGTTTATAACAGCACAAATTTTAATATCTAGATCTTGCAAACAGTATATTTCCATTAACAGATGAATGGTTAAAGGAAGTATATTTATATACAATGGAGTACTACTTTGCTGTGAAGAACTGTAAACTTAAGGCATTTGTAGGAAAATGGATACAACTTGAGAACATAATATTAAGTAAAATAAGTCAGACACACAAGGTAAATATTGCATGGTTTCTCTTACATGAGAAACTAAAATGCATACATATATGTATGTATATGATTGATAAATAGGAAGTAGAGAGTTCAAATTCTTGCATTATCTATTCTCTTGTTTCAAAAGTATTTCAATATATATGGTAATGTGTTTCATTTACCTCCTAGTTTCTCTTAGTTCATTGAAAAGAAAGTTTTGTGGTGTTTTATGCTTCTTTTTGTAAAGAAAGAGTATTTTTCTATGACTTGTACCAATAGCCATGGGAATCAGATGTTATATCAATATTTCATCAAAAATTATGGGTAAACAGTGGGGATATTTTAGCTCTATATAGTAATTTATAGCCTCAGTCCTAACAAATATATGCAGAAATGTCAGGCATGTTTCAAAAAATTAAAAAAAATATATTCCCAAATGACATGAAATCAGAGGAATTTAATTTATTATGCTTTCACTACTAATTCACACAAACTTGTGTGAAATCAAGGAATAAAAATACATGAATTGCATAATGTTTTTCTTTGTGACAACAGCCAGTATCTAATGAACTGAAAAAACAAATTATGTCAAGAAATTGTTTCCTTTCTCATAGAAGGAAATAGACCAATAATAAACCAAACTTTGATGGGTTCTTAAATTTGGGGACTGTCACTGAATGAAAAATTGGAAGAGTTATTATTGCTTCAGAGAAAAATGAATCAAGGAAGATGGACATCTGTATCAAGCATTTCTTGCTTTAACACTTCTTGATCCTGGATTCACCATCCTCCATGAAACTTTCATTGTGTGTATGTTAGAAGAAATTAGTAAGTGACTGGAGACGTGTATATATATATATATATATATATATATATATATATATATATACAGTACATATATATATGTAGTAGACTAACGCATTTCCTATATATGTGAAGACAAATAAGAAAAGCAAATCTTTAAGGGACAATCCTAACGACAGAGAAACAATAGAATAGACTCCCTACCAAAAACTGCAGAACTAGGACTTTTCAAATTGTCTATATCTTTTAAGGAGGTTTTGATTGTGACCTGGGATACATTTTATTGTGGATAATTATTGAACTAGATGAATCCTAAATTGAACTGGAAATGTATTTTTGTGTGATTGTCAAATTGTTGGATACATGAAGCAAAGGAATTGCCTGCCTGAGCTAAAATATACCAAGAAACACCATAGTTGTATGACTACTTATGAATTATAGGTTTTAGGGGGAGGTCTTTGGGATTTTGGATGTTTTTATTGGAGAACAGAATCAGTCTTTTGCATGTCATTTGCTGAAGCCCAAGAAAAAAATTGGGAAGAAGGGATTTTTAAGGGAGAACTGAGTGTAGATGGATCCTAAAAGCTCTAGCTTCCTAACAATTTCATTTTTTAAAAAATCTTGAAATGACTTTGGAAGAAGTATATTGATTTTTTTTAGGGCCAGGGCAACTTATTTCAAACTCTGGCAAGTGTATGTTGTAGAACTCCAGAGGTTGCTATGAATTATGACTTTGTCATCTGCAAAAATTTAATTTCTCTGTGTCCTGGTTTCCTCACTTGGGAAATGGAAAATAACACCAATAAATACCTTATCAAATTATTATGAAGTTTAAATGATATAATACTGGAAAATTAATTATTTGTTCTGAGTTTGTAACATATTGTTATTATTAACTGCTCCAAGTAATGAAACAGTTTATTGAAGAGCAGGTTGGTTATAAATAATTGAGACCTCTTTCCTGAAGTTGGAGGCATTTTGAGGACTTAGGTGTGGAGTTGAGACCTTTCTCAGATGAAAGAAAGTGATTTTTGGTGGATGTTAAAACATGCCACTGAAATATAAATAGATACAGACAATAGATGATAGCTAGCTAGCTAGCTAGCTAGATGGATAGATAGATAGATAGAGAAAAGTCTTGGGATGGAGAAGTACCAGTAATTTCACAAAGTCTGTTGAATCTGACAGTAAAATTTAAGGGGCTTCACACCTACTGAGGTTTGTTTCTGAGGAAGAATGCCTATTGATTGTCAAACCAGTTATTGATAAAACAGAAGGTAGAGGGGAATTGTTTTTTGTCAATTTGTGACCACGTATTAGGAGAAAAGGCTTCATATATATGTGCAAATTGGAAAGATCTTAGCATCCAACTCTTCCAAAAGATACTGTGGAATGTCATTGGGAAAATCATGCTTGATTATGATTTGTGGGTATAAAAAGCGCCGGAGTGTGAGAACTCTTAAATATTGGATTTTATTGAAGTTACTTCCAGAAGAGGGCAGAAATGAAGCAACCAGGCTCTCAAGGAATATGACAGATTGGTAGGATTGTGATTTGAACCCTTTAACTAAGCCTAGGAACTGGAGGTGAGTCTCTGGATAAAGTTTGAGAAATATTAGCTAGATCTTTCAGATTTCTATGTCCATTTCAGGCTGTTATTGGGGTTTAGATCCTTTAATTGTTGTCAGTAAGGGGAGTCTGGTCTCAAAGAGAAGATCTGGAATCATTTGTGTACCTACACATGGCAGCTAGCAAGGTGAGTATATATAGGTAGATTATGGGGAAAAACTTAAAAGGCAGACGATTCCTTTCAAAATTGCATTTGGTAAAGCAGTTTACTATTGTTACTTGAATATCATGGTTATTTGAGAGGACTTTAAAGTTTTGTGATTATGCTTCTCTTCTCTCCCTATCCCATGGCACACACACAGCCTCTGCATGGAAGCCACAAGCTTTTAATGTGGAAATTTGGCAAAGGGAGATGGGTTAGTTGTTCTTTATACTCAAATTTATATGGATGAGAAGTGCAAGGAAGAATACTATAGTAGTCCAGAAAAGTTTTTATTCTACACTGCCAAGATACTTGAGATCTGGTAATAAGGGTAAATACTTTCAATTTAAAAACTCACATTAAATGTATTTGGGATTCATTCTTCTTGGGTTGTTTGATTACATTTTCACAATGATGAAGAAAATATTGTCTCCATCTTTACTAACACTGAACCATGAGGTTCTAAAAGGACCAGCTTGATTTCACACCAAGGTTGAAAGTGTATGAACTCTGTCTTTCCCAGGATGGTAAATTCTTCCAAACACATGCCAACACTAACCTACCTTGGGTGGATCACAGGACCTTTTTTTTTTTTTTTTTTTTTTTTTTTTTTTTTTTTTGCAGCTACCATTGCTTCATTGTGATGATTGCTGTCATTCTTTTGGTATTGTTCAGTTTGCTTCTCATGATTCTGCTTTGAGATTTATGTTGGTCAGCCTTACTATTGAACAGTGTGTATGAACAGGCACAGCTTTCTGCAAGTTAGTAGTGCCTTGATCAGGTTGTCTGTAGTTTTACTCTAAGTATTTGGTGATTTTCTTCTATTATATTGTGAGATGTAACTGCCATTGATATTACTCCACAAATTACATGTAAGAGACACTTAAATATCACATTCTACCTGTGGTTTCCTGAATGTGGTAAATACTCATCTAATTCAAGAGTACATAACACAAGTGTAAAATCTTATATTGGTGTTTCCATATCTCTCATTTGTATATTTTTATTTTATAAAAAGAATTAGATAACAGTCAGTGGTATTAAGGGAAAAAATTATCTGAGTGGCCCTTGAAATTCTAGTTTGTTAGACCCTGACAGGCTCAGCATGCAATTAAATGAATTCTATGTGAGATTTCAAGAGTATTTCAGTATCTTTAAGATGTTATAGGAAAATCATTTGCTGACAGAATCTAAAAATATTGAATTGGGAATTTACAGGATAGGGATGCAAGTCAGGAGTAGAGTACTTGCATAGCATGCATGACGTCTTTGCAAGACTACAGGCAAAAATGAATCTTTTTTACACTGTTAGTTGTAATGTAAACTACAACTACCACTTTTGAAATCATCACTGAGATTCCTCAAAAAATTGACACTGAAAATTTCATTTGATCCAGCTATTCCCTTTCTAGGTATCTTCTTGAAAGAGTGAAAGACATTATAGGACAGTGATACATGCATATCCATGTTTATAGCAGCACAGTTCAAAACAGATAAATTTTGGAAGCAGTTTATGTGTTAACAGATGAATGGATAAAAAATGTGCAGGTTAGTAATTCTGGGCTATTGTTGGGGTTTTATGGGTAATTAACAGCAGGGATTTTTGCTCTATATCCTGCGGCTGTCTATTTTTAAGCCTTTTCAATGGGTTCTTTTTACCTGAACCTGTGATTACTACCATATCTGCAAAGTTTTTCAGCTGTCTAAGGACATTTGTGCTGCTCAGCTCCTCCGTGGTATGCTTGATTCTCTGATCCCTCATGTGACAGCCCTGCTCTACTCTCTATCTCTACAATGTCCACTTTCTTCAGGGTCTGTGTTCTGCCTCTTCAGGGCTGTGTAACTTTTGGGTTCTGCAAGTTTGAGAACACTGCTGGTTAAAAACAGAATCAAATGCATAATTCTAATTGTGTCAATTTCAAAAGTAAATTTTGTTTTGGTCCCTGTTACTTTTCTTCTACTGTGCTTTCTGCATAATTTAGTTGATAGCCAAGGATTTGGACAGTTTCTGTTCTATATTTTGGTCTTACATCTTCTGAGATTCCAGTGCGGCTAAGATTTTTCCCTTCAAATTTTTACTTGCTTTCCAAGTCTGAGCTGCATCTCTGCTGCTTTTTCCTGATGAGGGTGCTGTTTTTCCCCCAGCAGTTTATCAGCTATTGCTATGGAGGTTTGCAGGCCTAGCTTGGATGGCGAGAAACTTAAAATTCTTAACTATAGTAAAATTTTTAAAAATTAATGCTTCCTTTTATTTTTGTTTGTGTTGGAATGCTTTCTAAAATCTTTTAGTCATCCTGATTTAAATTTTATCCATCATTTTATTGTTTTCTAGGGTCTTTTCTCAGTCATTTTACTCTTCCACCATTACTAACAATTGATCTACATCTTTATAAAAGTATTTAATAATACCTTGTAGGCATCATGTCATTTCAAATTTGAATACTTCTTATGCACCTGAAAAAATAAGAGACTGTCTTAAAGTGTCCCTGATGTTATCATACTCAAAAAATTAAAAAATGAATCCTTATCTTCTGTTACCTAGTTAACTTTAAATTTCTCCAATTGTTTCTGAAGTGTCTTTTGCATCAGACCAGAATTCAAGTTTCTGGATATTATATCTTTTAGATCTCTTTAACTTTGTAATTATTTTCTCTCTAATTCCCTTCTTCCTTTCTCTTTCTCCTCCCTCCCTCCCTCTTTTCCTATTTCTCCAGCTCTTAGTGGCAAGAACATAAATAAACCAGATAGTTTTTCTGTGGAGTATCCTGTATTTGAGATACATGTGGTAATGTTTAACTTGTCCTTCTATTTCTTGCATTTCCTATCCATTTGAAGTTAGAGCCTACATTTTGACCTGGAAGCAAGTTAAACATGCTCAGCAAAAATGCACCCAAGGTACTGTGACATGCTTCATGATTCTTTATACTGTGGCAGGACCCCTCCATAAGGAATGTGGCTGGGCCCCTCCTAAAGGAATGTGATGAAGGGCCTCTCAGAACAAAGGAAGACAACATGGCATAATTAGTTCCTATGTAGTCATGTGTAATTCAGCAGGCTCTGTAACATAGACTTTACCCAATCGGGCTATAGTTTGTTAGTGGGTTACCAGATGAGTGAAAAAAGACACAAGAATTGTATAAAGGACAAAACTGCCATGTTTGACGGTCAGCCTTTGAATGTGAGTCCACTGAGTGGGTACCAGCATAAATAAATGCTACTTCTAGGAAAGAGGCTGGGTATTTTCTATGTGTGAGAATCTTGCTACACACAGTCTGGTTGTTCTACTATTAGCCTTATTAGTGGACTTAGAAGATCTCCACTTTCTTTCTTTCTCTTTTTCTCTCTCTCTCTTCTTTCCTTCCTTCCTTCCTCCCTCCCTCCCTCCCTTCCTCCCTCCCTCCCTCCCTTCCTTCCTCCCTCCCTCCCTTCCTTCCTTCCTTCCTTCCTTCCTTCCTTCCTTCCTTCCTTCCTTCCTTTCCTTCTTTCCTTTCTTCCTTTCTCCTTTCTTTTCTTTTGAGGATGATGTCTTGCTACATCATGCAATTTACTTTAAACTCAATATGTAGCCCAGATTGCCTTCAACTTGAACTCATAATCCTCCTGCTTCAGCCTCTTGAATGCTTTCAGTACAGATGTATTCCATTATGCCTAGCTCTGGGTTCTTTCTTTAGGAGATTACTTGATCACCCAATTTAGCATGTCCCTCAGACCCAATGTTTTCATGTTAGAATCACATTTCTCCCTTCATGCTATGATGCTATGATGAAAATAAGAACTGACCCTCAAATTCTTTCTAGCTTTCACTGAATCCACAAGATTAAAAGAAATAAAAGCATCTGTATTGAAATTGATTACTTCAGTCAATCATTTAAGGTATGTGTGAAGGAGTGCCAAATGTCTTCATGTTTCTATATTCTCATCTCTTGTGTAGTTATGCTTTCTAAGCTTTTGCTTGTAAAATAGTAGTCTTTATTATGTTGATAATTTACCATTCATTTGTTTCATTTGATTGTTATAAAGATCAATAGTAAAAAAATTCAAGAATTCAAAATATTCACTTAGAACCTGAGTTTTTGACACTGATTTTGCTGAAAAGTAATTCATTATGTGTTGGGTTTTTGTGTTACAGAAAACTGCTTTTTTGGGGGATATTATTTAGCTCATCAGTTTCCATATATTAGATTATATCAGCTTGATTAAATAGACTTTTATATATGACACTCACTTTCAAGGGCAAAATAATCTTTTAATTATCTTCTTATCTGATTAGGGCATGTTGTATTTTTTAAACCTTTCTCTTTTGTAAATAAAGATTTAGTCATCTTAATTAGAAGTTCTAGAACCTACTTCCAACTTCTAAATCAAGTCAATAGCTCTAGTTTTTGAAATGGCAGTGGACATTGATCTTAGGACATCTTTCTTTATCACTATTCTTCATGGCAGGAAGAAGCAGAGAAATTCCTACTGCACAGTAATTTAAAACCATTTCATTTAGCATTATCTTTCATCTTGGTAAGGAGTTCTGGGATTCATGAGGATGTCTATTTTCTGTGAAATACTATCTCAGTTACATAGATTAATTCACTGTCCTTAGCTATATTATAAAAACAAATATATAAAGTTGAACTAGATAGAGTTTGAGTAGAGAATCAAAGTGTAAGAATCAACTCACCTTCTGTAAAAATTATACTACTCTTTTAATAATTAGATATGTTTCTCTTTTTCTTACCTGAGGTACTGTTCTGCTTTTCATATCACATTCCTGACATACTAGAGCAGAGAATAGTAATTAAAACTTGGTTTATGTTCTCAAATAAAATTTAAGTCAAATAGGTACAATTTACTGCATGAAGAGATGCTTATTTTAAAGTGGTAATTGTTCTTTAAGCAGACATTATTTGGTGTTTAAATTACAGTGCACCTTTTCTTCTCAGTAAGCTGCCTGAAGCAACAGCATTTTAAACATTTTAGAGAAGTTATATAGAAGAAAACATTTTTGTGTAATTCTTTCTGTGTAATAGTGTCACAGAAACATAAACATTGTCTTTTTTAAATACCAATTACTATTTTTTGCAAAGGGAAAATAACAAAAACATTATCACGAAGGAAAAGATTTTCTAAGACCAGATAAATAGGTATTTATTTCATCTTTAAGGAATCTTTTATTCCTTCAGATCACGCAATATTTATTACTTTATGTTTTCTATATTTTTGCATTTATTTTTGTGTCTAATTTCACATGCATGTAATAAATTTACTCTATAGCACTCAAAAAAGTCACATTCACTTATTTTCTGTTTTCCAAATATTTGGTTCAGGCCTCATTTAACCATGATATTTGCAGGCTCCAGAAACATATTCTCTCCAACCTCTAAGTTTCCTATATTTGTATTTTCTATCCTTCAGTGTAAATATGGATTCCCACCTTGGTTCCAGATAGCTCGAAGGCATTGTCTAGATGCAAGGTGCAGGAGTGGCTCTATGACTATGGCCCATTCCACCCAACCTGTACTCCATTACCAGATGGATGCTAAGTGTCTTTCTTTTCTCTTTCCTAGGAGTCTGGCTTGTCAGTAGTGACAAGACAGATGGGTGTCAAGTAACATCAATTTTTTTGTTGTGTCGAGAGGACTTCTCTTCCAGAGTTCTCATTGTTACCATGTGTACTGAGTTTTTAACTGTGACTTTGAACACTTCGAACAATGAGGTTAGGAGAATTTTTATTGGAAATAAGAAGAGGAAGAACAGCTCTTGGATTTCCAGGAGAGGCCTGAGTGGGATGCTATAAGGCCCTGCAATCTAGAGTCACTGACAGGTAATCAGGGCACAGAAACTGCTTAATCGTTAGTAGACTGTTATCATGGGTAGCAGTGTAAAGTTAAAAAAAAATACACTCAGGCTTTCTAATCTAGTTCTTTCACATATGGTTTCAGTACACTGGTATCTTAGGAAGAAACTGGTTATTTTTCATTGTCATTTACACAGAATTCAGGAACTTAGTAGAGGGTGTCCGCACCTTTCCTTTAGGAGGAAGTGGGCTGCATTCTTTGTTACCTGAGGAAATTCATTAGATTTTAAGCAATTTTCTATATCATGTTTTTCTAAGATCTGCCTCCATGAAACTTTAGATTTCACATCAGTTATAGTGGGTTCTTTCACAGGTACTATAAAATGTCTAGACATGCTGATCAAAGCATAAAGGAGCACTTCTGCTTCCTTACAGGTTGGTTGACATGCTAAAATATATTACTACTGTACTGGAGCAAAGGGAAGAACTTTGAGAGCTTTCTAGAAATTTCAATTCTTTATTCCTGTTCAAGGTGTCTAAATGCAGCCACTACACTGTTGGCAGACCCAGGTGGACAGATGTGGGGTCCAGTTTCCTCATTCAGCATTCAGTTCTGATTACTCTCCAAAAATGGGAAATTTGTCATGATCATTTTCTTAAAATCATTTTGTTCCAACTCTAAAATCTGTAAAACATGTTGGGAAATTTATACTCAAAAGCAATTTTAGAAGTCTGGAGGAAGATTGCCATTATACAATATAAATTTTTTTTTTCTCCAAACTTGCCACACATTTATTTTTTTAAAAACCAAAATAATACTAATGTGATGTTTACTCATCATGGTTGCTATGAAGCCCATTCTGGGTTCCACTTTTTCCTAGTCCCTCAGAATGATATAAAATTAACAAGACATACTTTGTCTAGAGAAGGGTTACTCAGTCTTGACACTACTGACATTATAGACTTGCCTGATAATTCACTTTTGTTGCAAGAGGCTATTGTGTGCATGATAGGGTATTTAGGAAAAATCTCATCCTCTGCCTATCAGATGCCAAAAACATTTAGTAGTGTCTAGGTGAGAAAAATAGAACACTCCGCCCTGACCTGAGAAAACAAAAATTTTCTCCAGGCATTGACAAATAAATATCCCACTGGAGGTACCCACCCTTAGTTGAGAAACACTGCTCTGGAACAAGTGGGGAAGGTAGGGTCTAGTATCTGCTCTAACTTTCATGGCTGCTACTTTCAGTTGATGCTAGCAATGCCTGCTTATCATCATCTAAAGTTCTGTGCCAGTGTTCCCAGAATGGAGTACTCCACTCACTGCCTAGTCTCTTTACACACACACAATGGTTCTCCTCAGGGATTTTTGAAATTTGGGAGATGCTATGTAGACAGAGCAGAGTCCTTCCTTGGAGATCTCATCTTTGCTGTGTGCATATCCAGTTCTTTCTGAGTTCAGATCTTTATTTTCATTTCTATAGCCTTTCACTTTAGCAAATGTTATACAATGCTGTTAAGAAATGAGTTTTGAAAACCACTCCCAACTATCTTGGAAAAGATGAACTGTACTTACAGGACACAAAGCCCCCCTCCCCATTCAAGATCCAACAGAGAACTGTTCTCTGTGTACCCTCTTTTTCTTGCTTTCATACTTTGCTTATTTCTAACGTTACTATTTTCTTATTCTTCTCCCTTTCAGTATTCTCATTTAATTTCTCATTTATTATTATTATTTTTTGTTTTGAAAAGAATAAAACTGAAAGGAATAAAACAGAATACAGACAATCAAAACAAAATAATGAATGGTGATACAAGACTTCAAAACAATATAACAAGAAACCAACAATGGTTGCCATGAGGCCTCTTGCTGTCTTCAAAATGACTTCCTATACCTTCAGGCACAATAAAACCAAACAAAACAGAACAGAATAAAACCAGTCCAAACCAAAAGAATGAAAGCGATACAGGACTTCAAAAGAAGACAGTAGGAATACAACGGTGCTTACCATAATGCATCTTGTTATCTTCAAAGAAGCTGTTTATACCATCAGACATAATAAAATCAAACAAAATAAAATAGAATAAAATTAATCAAAACAAAACAATGAACATGATATAAGGCTTCAAAACAAGGTAAGAGGAAACCAATAATGGCTACCATAATGCTTCTTATTATCTTCACAATAATTGCCCATACCCTCAGGCATAGTAAAATCAAACAAGGCAGAACAGAATAAAACCAATCAAAACAAAACAATGGAAGCAACACAGAACTTCAAAACAAGACAATAGGGATACAACAATGGCCACCATAAGGCAATTTGTTATCTTCAAAGTAGCCGCCTAATATTCCCAGAAAAACTGAAAGCATCATACCACAGTGATATATGTGCACCCATGTTTAATAGCAACACAATTTGTGATAGCCAGATCTTGGAAATAACCTGTGTGCATCAACTGAGGAATGGATAAAAAAGTTGTGGTATTTTTATACAATGGAGTACTACTCAACTATAAAGAATGATCACTTTGAGATATTTATAAATAAAAAGACACAACTCGAGACCATACTCATAAGCAAAATAAATCAAACTCACATGTATAAATACCAAATAGTTTTCCTAGTGTAAGAAATGGTAAGAATACATAAAAGTATGTGGTAATCATGATTCCCCATTATATTGCTTTGAAACTTATAATGTTTTCATTCATTAGTTCAAATATTTATTCTGGGTTGTTTAATTTTATTGTCTGTGATGATATAAACAGCTATTTTGAAGAAAACAAGACATTATAATAGCTACTGCTGATTTAATATCATCTTGTTTTGAAGTTCTACCAAGCTTTTGTTCTTCTGCCTGCATTGGTTTTATCATGTTGTATCTTATTGGATTTTATTATATGTGATAGTATAAACAAAATTTTTTATGGACAAGGAGATAATATAGTAACCATTGTTCATTTCTGTTAGTTGGTTCTGAATACCCTGTGATACTTTCATTCTCTTGAATGGTTTTATACTGTCTTGTTATGTTTAATACTATAGTATATGAAGGTATATTCAAATATTTCAAGGAAAGAGACACTATGCTACGTTGAGTTGTTTTGTGGTGAAACACTATGTTTCTTAAATTGCTCTGTTCTGAAAAAAAAACAAGGTAGCTGTCTATACCGTCATACAAAATAAAATTGAAAAAAACAAAGAATAAAATCAATCAAAATGAAACAAGTAAAGCAATACAGGGCTTCAAAATAAGATAATTGGAAAGAAATAATAGCTACCATAATACATTTTGTTATTTTTTAAGTATCTGTTCATGCCAGCAAATATGGTTAAATCAAATAAAACAAAACAGAATAAAACCAAGCTAAACATAACAATGAAAACAACAAAGGGTTTCAAAACAGGATATAGATTAACAATGGCCAATTCCTTGACCTTCTAGACATCTCCTTTCACCATTACATCTATTGTGCATTTTGGATCCTACTAACTCCTTTAGTTTTTACACTAGGGAGACAACAGGATGTTCACCCATGTGACTCTGAACTGTGTTACCCAAAGTTGTATCATTTACTTACAAGAGCCTTGAGGTTATCTTTCTTTATAGCTAAGTAGCTTTCTATTATATAGAAATACTATATCTGCTGGGGATTTAGCTCAGCAGCATAAACACCTGCCTGGCAAGTGCAAGGTTGTGAGTTTTATCCCTGGTAGCAAAAAAAAAAAAAAAAAAAAAAAAAAAAAAAAAAAAAAAAAATGGAATACCATATATTTCTTACCCATACTGCAAGCTGTCCCTACTTTTTCATGATTCTCTGTCAAAGAGAGCATTGCTTTCTTGCCTTTGACTTTTAGTCTATGAATTTCCTCTTGAATAAAGCATACTGATGGATCCTGTCTCTTGATCCACTATGCCCGAGTTTCTTTTTATTGGTGAATTGAGGCTATCTGCATTAATGGTTATGGCCAACATGTACTGCTTTGTTTCTGCCATGCTATTTTCCTTCATTGGCTACCTGTTTGTCCCTCCATTCAGTTGTCTGCCCCATTCGGTGATCCTCCCCTGCCATTGTTCCTCAAACTGTGGTCTTTATTTTATCTCTCTCTAGAATATCCTTTAGGTTTCTTTGTAGGGTTGGTCTGGTGGTCATGAATTCCTTCAGTTGTTCTTTGTTGTGGAAGTATCTTGTTTTTCCATTAATTTTGAAAAATAGTTTTGCAGGGTTATCAATCTGGGTTAGAAGTTCTTTTCTTTCAGGACTTGAAATACTTTACTCCAAGCTCTTCTTGACTTGATGGCTTGTGTTAAGAAGTCTGTCATGATTTTGATGGGTTTTCCTTCACAGGTGATCTGTTTGTTTTTCCTAACAGCTTTTAATATTCTGCTCTTTTGTTGAATTTCTGGAATCTTGATGATTATATGTCTGGGTGCAGATTTCTTTTGGTTATGGCTAGTTTGGAGTTCTCTAAGCCTCATTTATCTGTATATCATGTCCTTTTCCCATGTTTGGAAAGTTTTCTGCTCTTAAATATATAAATAGGATTTTAATGTCATTTTCGTTGACCCCTGCTTTTTCACTGATACCTATTATTCTTAAGTTATTTTGCTTTGTGTCAACTTGCAGTCATTGAATTGTTATTTCCTGATTCCTTGTTATTACAGAATCCTTCTGTAATCACAAGCCATACACCTGTCTTCAAGGTATAAAAGTCTATCTTCAGTTTCTTTCAAGCAGTTTTGCCAACTTTCAAATGAGGTTTTTAATTTCCTGCGTATCTCTTTGAATCTGTTTCATGCATTCTAAGTCTCTCTTATATTGTTCATTCAAGGTTTCCCTCATTTTCCTGTGCTCCTCAATTTTTAAAAATTTATGTCTTCTTTAGAAATGCTTAACAACTCTTTTATTATGTTTTTCATTTCTTCTTTTACCTGAGATACTATTTCTGTTCTAATTCGTTGAATAGCCTCATGAAGTTGTTTCTTTACTTCAGTTGCCATCACTTCAGAAACTTCAGGTATGTGACTCCTGATCTCTTTCATGTTTGTATCTCCTGGACTTGCTCTGCTTGGGTTGGAGACCAGGGACTGCCTTTTGTTTCTTCTAGACATTTTCTTGAGCTCTTCCAAACAAGTGGGTAGTGAGGTCCCAGGCACTTCCCACATTGGCTACAATTTCTCTGAAGTGTGACTGGCTGGTTCTCCTGGCCAGTGCTGGCTAAGGGTATCCAGTGGAGGCCACTGGGTATGCTGGCTCAGGGTCGGTTCTGTTTTTCCAAGTTTGTTCTGGTTACCTGGGTGGGAAACCTCTTGAGAGCTGCTGGAGTGCACTCAGAAGCAGGACCAGCTGCTGCCTCCCCACTAAGCTGGTTACCTGCAGGCAGTGTCTTTGGATGGCTGCTGGAGTGCAAGAGGGGGCAGGGCTTGCCTCTGCCTCCCACTGTCAGCTAGTTACCACTGGGCAGTGTCTCCATTCTCACTTAATTTCTTCTCAGCCCATTTTCATATGTCATCCTTTCTATTTTCTCTCCAAAGATATCAATTGTGGTCACAGAAAATTTAGTCATATGGGAAGGAATGGAAAGTATTATTGCCCTACATTTTTGTTGATTCAGAAGCATTTTAAGAGAGAGGTTAAAAGTTACACTGATTTTCCCAAAAGAAAAAGCTGCATGTGTTTGTATGGAAACTTCAAAATATTATTATAAAGTACCATATAATCCTTAAAGAATTCATAATGACAATAAAATTATTTGCTTCTTTCTTCTTCCTTGCCTTCCTTTTATAGTAGAAAGTAAAAAAAAAAATAGAACTTTGATTTTTAAATAATTATGTTTATTGGAACATGTTAGGAATATATAATTATCACATTCAACACAAGAAATTTATACCTGTACATGTATAATTTGATTATTTTTCCCATTCCTCTATTTTCCTTTCGCCTCTCTCCATCTCCTTATTTTTTTATTTATTTAAAGAGAAAGAAACAAAAAAAAACATGGAGAAAAAAGAGTAGAAATAATACAGAATTACAGAAAAATAAACAATAAGAAATCACCAGTTGATAAGGTACATATTGTCATCTTAGAAATAGTTGTTCATGTTACAGAATTAAAGTAGGTAAAGTGTCATTCAAATAGTGACACTGCCAACAGTTCTGCTCAGTGATCCAACAAAAACTTAGTAATATGGTTATCAGTCCTACACACTTGTCTTTTATCTTAAAGAGGGTAAGATTAAACATATCAAAACAGAACAAAACAGTACCAAAAAAAAAAAAAACCAATTTAAAGAAATACAGATTTTCAAAGCAAGTCCATTGGAGATCTTCACTGTTTATCTTATTGTATCTAGTTTTCTTCCAAAAACTTGTCCTCATCTTCACACACATTAAATACATACTGCATATTATAGAACTAATTAAATCATTACAGGATGATGAAGGCTTTTTAGGTAGGTCTTCAAGATCTGACATTGGGGAAGACAATGACTACCGTAGTGTCTTTCATTCTCTTCGTAGTAGCTGTTCTGATCTTTACATATGCTGAAATTGAACTTAAGAGACTAGACTAATATCACTCTGAACAGTGAATAACAGTATTGCTAGGTTTTATATCATAATGCTACAGAATTAGCATTGGGTTCCTTAGCGTCTCTTCTTCTTCAGAGTATCTATTCACTGCATCTTGCATTGTATAATCTGTTCCTGTAAATAGTTTAAGAAATTCTTCCCATGTGTAAATTTCTACATGTATATCTATCCTCTCTGTATTATAGGGAAAAACAAATCATAACAAGACAGCAAAACAAATTCCTAGAAAAACATGCAATGAAAAAGACACATAAGACCACAATATTAGGTGATCTACTGTAGTTACTATGTTTTCTCTTGTTATTTTCAATAGACTTGTCCACATCATGAGGCTTAATATAGTTAAGCATAGTATTACATAGCTATTTTTATAAAAACACAACTTTGAAGACATTGTAGGACTTGAGAGCTGTTAATAATAAAAACTGGTATGGATATCTTTTACATCTTGTCATCTTCAGAGTAGTTGCCTCTACCTTTAGACTTGATACTATCAAGCATACCAAATTCAAATAAAATCAGCCAAGGCAAAACTGTGGTCTTATGAATCAGATTCAAATAAGATCAGTCATAGTAAGACAATGTAAGTTATACACAGTTCAGTTTAAGTTAATAGGAAATTAAAGATAGTTACCATGGTATAACCTGCTATTTTTGGGTCAGATATCTGTGCCCTCAAATCTGATATGAGTGGACAGATTGGAACAAAATAAATTCAAACTAAACAGAGCAATAAGACTACTGTGACTTTTAAATCTGGATACACTGTTAACAATGACCTCTGCCTTTTTAAAATAGTGTATCAAAGCTATCTATACTAAAGATTATAGCTTAATGTCTCCACCTCATGTCTGCTCCTCCACTTTACTGCTATAATTTGTCCACCTTATTCCCTCATTCCACTGTCTGCCCCATTCATTGAGGCCTCTCTGCCACTGTTGCTGGAATCCTGGTATCCCTTCCTCTCTCTCTCTGGAATGTCCTTCAGCACTCTCTGTAGAGTTGGGTTGGTGGCCATGCACTCCCACAGTTCCTCCTTGTCTTGGAAACATCTTATTTCTCCATTAGTTTTGATAGAGAGTTTTGCTAGTATATCAGTCTTGGTGGGAAATTATTTTCTTTCAGGTCTTGGACTATTTCTCCCCAGGCCCTTCTTAATTTGAGAGTTAGTGTTGATAATTCTGTTGTTATTTTGATAATTTTCCCATTGTACGTTATCTGCTTCTTTTCCCTGGCTGCCTCTAGTATTCTGTTCTTTTGGTGGATTTCTGATTATTATGTGTCTGGGTGTAGATCTGTTTTGGTTGTAGGTGGCTGGAGTTCTGTATGCCTTGTTTATCTGGATATCATTTCTTTTTCCTATGCTTGGGAAATTTTCCTTTAATATATCTGTGAATATTCTTTGTAGTTCATTTTTGGTTACTCCTGCTTCCTCACTCACATGCTTTATTCTTAAGTTATGTATCCTTTTGTCATCTTCTAGCCTTTGAATTATTTCTTTCTGGTTCCTCATTATTTTTAAGAGGTCTTTTCTTTCATGATCATATATCATAAATCTCCCTTCAAGTTTCAAAAAGCTAACTTTAGTTTCTGTCAAGGCATTTTGCCAGTGTTCAATGGAGTTTTTAGTTTCCTGGTAATCTCTTTGGATCTGTTTCATGTATTCTAGGTGATGTTTAAATTCTTCATCAGAGGTTTCTCTTTCATTTCTGATTTCCTCCATTCTTCCATCTGTGTTCTCTTGGGTGGGGCTTATCATTTCTTTAATTAATCTCTTTATGTTTTGCCTCACTTGGATCAGAAGCACAGTTTTAAATTCTTCTATGAGGTTATGAAGGTATTTCTTTATGTCTGCTGATGCTGTGGTCTAGTATTGGATGGTTACTGCACTGGTTCTCTTCTGTATTTATTTCTCCTGGGCTTATTTCCCCATGTTTGGCAGCTGAAGATTTTTTAAAAATTTCTATCTCTTGTCATGTTTCTGGTTTCTTCCAGATTGGTGTGTCCTGGGAGTCTCTGGCCCTCTCCATATTGTTTAGGGTCTTTCCTAAGTGTGCTGACTGGAGTTTTTGCTGCCCTCCCCAATTTGCTATTATCTGAAGTAGGCAGGGATGCAGGGATGGTGCAGACTAGCCTCCAGCCTCTGTGCCAGTCAATCCGAAAAGTCGGCTGTACTTTGTGGACATCACAGAGTTGCGACTATTTTGTATCTGCTTATTGGGTCCTAACCAGAGGCATGGTTCAGCCCCAGCAGACCCTGCCAGTTCTCTCTGCACCAGGAGCAGTTGATGTTACCGTGACACAGAGCTCTGCCCAAATTGCAGCTGTCCTCTACCAGATCTCTCTGTGCCAGGGGGCGACTATCTGATGTCATCGCAACACCAGGGTCTGCCCAATTTCAAGATGTCCTCCACCAGTCCCTTCTGTGTCACTGATGCTGCCATGGTGCCGGGTTCTGCTCAATTCCAAGATGTCCTCCAGCCAGTGACAGCAGCCATCGGATCCAGTCCCTGGTCCTCACAGCGACTCAATGCAGATCTTCCTCTTGGGTCCACTGCACACTGCACCACTTGTTTTCTTTCTTTCTTCTTTTTTTTATCAGTACCAGGGATCAAATTCATGACTGCCTGCTTGCAAGGCAGGTGCTTATGCTGCTGAGCTAAATCCCCAACCCAACACCACTTGTTTTCACTGCGTTCCCAGCACAGCATGGATTGGTCAGAAAACTGCATGGTGTCTGGCTTCAGAGCTCCGGAGCTTCTCACAGTCTCTTCTGGTGCAGCCAGGTGGCTTTGGCTGCTTCGTGGGGCCCCAGGTTTCAATTTCCAGCAGTCGCCAAGAGCCACTTAAGCTTTTCCCCTTGGATCCACTGCTTACTGTGCTATGTCCTCCTGTTAAGTGTCCGGGATTCGCAGACTCCTGTTATCAGCAGCTGCGGTCCCAGCATGACCTTAGGTCCTCTAGGTGTGCCTAGTACAGCGTGGAATGGGGCTCAGTGAGTACACCTGCTCTTTTCCTAGTTTTATTTTTCCCTTCAGTTACCACCTTGGTTAGTAAGAATCGTTATCCATTCATCTGGCCCTCTCCATGTTGTCATATTCTAGCATCTAATCTGATTTCTCCACAGAGACTCTGCACCCAATCCCCTAGCAAGCCGCCATTTTCAAACTCTGCATCTCCTTATTTGCAAAAGCTTTGTTTCTGCAAACTGGCACTTTAAAAATTAGACTTTTCTTCTGGACATAAGGAACTTTTCCATGCTTCCCCCTGTTGAGCACATAATGCAACAACTTCCATTCTCCCACCCTAGATGAGTGGACAGAGTGTGACACCAGGGGGCTGTGGAGTCCAGTTTACTTTCTAGGGCAGAAAGGAGGATAAGCTGAAGTTTCCTGGAAGGATAAACCAGTGTGAAGATCTGCATCATTTGAGTGCCCCTTTCTTCTGTTCCTTATTATAAAAGATCCTTACTCACTTACACACAGTGAGACAGTGATTTTAAGCAAAGAGCCTCCTCCAACTTCTTGGAGCTAGCTTTGCAAGTAAATCTTTTTTCTTTTTTCCAAAATATATGGTCTCCAATTTGGTCAGAGGCAAGCAAACAAACCTGAGAATATGAAACTAAATGACTGCAATCAATCAGTCTTTCTTTCTGGTTCATTTTGTTTTTCATCTTCAGCTGGGAGCAAATATTGTTTGAGCCTTGAAATCAAGAGCTGTGGATTATCTCCAAGGATGAGGGAGCAGGCTGAAAAGAGTAATGTATAGCACAGTGGAAATATTTTTCCATTGGAGGGATAGCTACTATCATTTCTTGGAACATTAAAAAAAATAACTTTTGAATAAGTGTGAAGGTTGTGCAGGCTTGGGATTCATCCATAAATTTAGGGTGGAAAAATTTCTGGGAGGGTTTCTAAGGCTGGAAAATCACTAATTTTCTTCTTCTTTATCTGTAAGAGGTCAGGAAACTTATTTAACTCCACAACAACATAGTGACTATCGGCTCAGCCATTCTTCAAGTCTGACCATGTTCCAGGCTATGTTTACTGTACTGCTGTCCAGCTTTTATATCCTCAAGCCCTCCTCATGAGCCCTTTGGGGATTGTGGATGAGGTGAGAATGTATGTACACTGACTCTTCTTCCCTTTCATGCTGGCTGAGACACACAAGCATCCTCCATGTTCACTGAGGGTACCCAGTTACTCTAAGGATGAATATTTCAAACCTAATTTTCCAAAAGTTGTGTCCTGGTGATGAAGTTAATTTTTCATGTTTGGTGAGTCAGACTGCAGTCTACATTGGACAGGTGGTCAGCTGTTTGTACTGCTTTGCAGCAGGGAATGTCTCAGAACTCACCTTCCACATTCTTTGCTTTTTGTTCTGTTTATCTGGAAGTTTGTTAGGTATAATCTGGAACCCCTCACACTGAAGGTATAGAAATTTTGACTTTACTATGATGTGTGTTCTGAACTGTATGCTTCCAAATACTGTAATGAATCTTGTTTTATTGGAGTCTCTGAACTTCTCCCCATCTTGATCACTGTTTCAGGACAGTCTGACTTACAGTCTGTTCTTACAGTTGGTGAGACTCATCTTCATTGATGCTAACTGAGTAAACTGCACAGATTGTAATTTAACTTGCAGCCAAATTCAAGCCAATTGTACCCCAGATGATTTTATGGTGTGTAATAATGTTTTAAACTGATTCATGCTATGGAAATAAAACAAAGCTATCTATTTGTTTTCAGTAAAACATTGCAGATATTTGAATATCTGATGGAATGCAGACGTAAAGAGTAATAGAATGAATGTCATTTTACCAGAATAAAACACAGAGTCTGAAAGTTGCCTTCCCCATGTCCCTGGACTTGGCCTCATTTTACTGATACTTCTGCCTTCGTAGGTAAACATCTATTCTGAATTTTGACTTTATCATTTCATACGTATGTTACATTCCCTGTACTCTGTACATTTTAACTTCACATTTCTACAGTTTGAGAGGTTGTCAAGCATAATAGTAAGAGCACAGACCCCAAAATCAGAACATCTGGACTGAATCCCAGGGATCGATCTTACTCTTTGTATTGATTATAGAAGTTATTTAATTTCTTTATACTTACTCCAGTTTTTTTTTTTTTTTTTTTACAAAAGACCCATCAATGATAATAAGCATCCAACCTCTCTGGTTCAAAGAGTAACGTATTTAATTCAGGTAAAATGTATATATTTTAGATCTTAGAAAGTCACCTGTGCATAGAAAACTCCTTTGTAATATTTGCAATGTATCATTATCTTAAATAATTTTGCATGATTTTAGGCATGAAATGATGTCATATCATGTGTATATATTATCTTGAAGCTTTATTTGATTAATATTATAGTTGAGTCTTTTACATAGCTACACATAGCTATCTTTTGTTGGTATTTCGTTACTTCAATTTATTGAGCCATTATTCTGTTGAAGGACATTTGTGCTGTTTTCAATTATTTTGCAATAACAAATAGTTATGCTATAAATGCGTTTTTTGTGTCTTTATTCTTAAAAGCAAGATTTTTTTCTTGTTTGTTAAATAATGAACAGATATTTTGATAGTCCAAACTCCACAGCCCCATTTTCCTCACAAAACACAGTGATATTACTGTGTAAGGCAATTTAACCTTGTTGTTAATGATAACCTAGACTCTTTTTGTTTAAGTGGTCTATCTTAAATATGATTTTTAATATTATATTGTCTATTTAGTATAAAAATTAATAATAAAAAACTGAAAGAATAATAAGATCCAAAATATATAATAGATATTGTGATAATGAAAGAGAAAGAATGTACTGTAAAGGATATAACTGAATGTATGTTTAAGTGTGCAAGATGGATAACCATACTACTAAGCTTTTGTTCAACAAACAGAATAGTTTGTACTGTCATTGTTTAAATATGATTTTTATCTCAGCACAGAGGATAAATTTTCACATTTCACATCCTTCCCATGTCCCTTGCTAAGTTGGCCTCTGTGATTTACTGATCTCATGGCACACTGATCTTGTGCTAGTAGAGTCCAGGAGGACCAGAGCCTTCGACTTTCGTGAGAACTTGTTGACTGGGCCTCTCTCTGGACTGGCATCCACTACTACTGTACATTGTGGGTCTGATTGTTTTTACTAATATAAAATTGTTACAAATTGAAATTTTTATTCTAATATCAGAACTCTGCTCTTTTCTTGGCACTTTCAATAACTCTACAGTCATCGTGCTGCAAGGCAAGATTTGCTGGCTTTCATAGGAACTGGCTAGACTGTGGAAGAGGCAGGAGTGCTCCTCCAGGTTGTAGCACTCTCACCCTGCAGTACTGCTCTGCATCAGACTAGCTCTTCTGACATCCCACCTACATATTAGATATGCAAGGGATACAATGACCCCACTTACATCCTTTGGCTTCCTCTAAGATGCTTCTGTTATACCTGTCTGGAGTATTCTATCTCAAGATGGGAAAAACTCTCATATTTGGTTTCTCAATTTTACCTGTTTCTGATATTTGGGACTTCTTTATGAGCAAGAAAGGCCATGACTGCTCATCCTCTTCCTGTCTGAAAAGACTTACCCCATGGCCTGTCTTCCCTCAACTCTGACAGGCACTTGCCTTGCCCTCTTCTCTTCAGGCAAACTAGCAGACAGAGTATAGAAGGAAAGTGTTTTAAGATGAAGCACAGACACAAGTTTGTCAGAACACTGAACCTGCTACCTAAATGCCAGAATGGACCTTTTAAAACACTGTGAAGGGCCAGATATGGTAGTGCACACCTGTGATCCCAGTGTTCAGGAGGCTGAGGCAGGAGGGATGCTGTGACTTGGAGGCCATCGTGGGCTTCATAGTGAGTTCAGTACCAGCCTAAACTATACAGCAAGTCCCTGTCTCAAAAATCTAAAAAAAAAAAATGTGAAGGTATTTCTCACAATAGCACAGTGCCAGCTAACAAAGTGTCAGGTTCATCTACACCTGGATGTTGATGAGAAATAGAACTATGGGGTCACTTTCATTGTGGGAATTGCTGAGGTCAGGAATTTGCTTTTGTGGAGTAATTATGTATAACAAGAAGTGCTGCAAGCAGCCAAGTATCTTGTAGCCAGAGGTCTTTGTGTTGTGAGGCACAGCCTCAGAGCTGAGGAGTGAGCATCAGCAGCCTAAGTGTAGCAGGCAGAGAAAGTCAAATGTTTGACAGAGCAAGGACACAGATCCCTGTGGCCAGCAGAGCAGGGCACCATGCCCCCATGGGGACCATCTACATTTTGTGTGGATGGCAGATGCTTCCTTAGCCAGAACTCTCTTATCATCTCTTCACCAAAGATTGATCTACTTCTCAGAATACACTATGGTTACCTCATAACTGTAGTTTAAAAGAATTAAGGACAAGGAGAAGTCAAGGTGACCATTTCAGGCAGTCATTACCTTGCTCATAAAAATACTCTATAAACTTGCCAATATTATTAAAGGTCAGTTAGTTTAAGCAATTGCTTTATTTCATGGAGGCATGGGGCAAAGGGTTATTATATTTTCACTCATACCCGTATATAGCTGCTCTCATAGAATAGCAATGAATTAATTTTGGTAAGGTAAATGAGAAGGACAACAAAAGCATTCTATTGCAGAAGTACTTTCATAAGAGAGCAGGAAGCTTATTTAGGGAGCTGTTTGCTTTTGTGAAAATCCTCTCAAGATACGGTTATAGGAAGAGGAGAGAGAATCCCGAATGAGAGAGTTGGCTGTGTGCAGGAAAGGAGCAGGCCAATTAAAGATTCCGGATTGTCATCCAGAGTGCAGGGTAATGTCAGCCAACCCAGTGTCAAGTTCATAGACTTAGTTTAATGCCTTGATGAGTCATTCTGTTTCTTTTAGCATTATGGGATTAAAAAAGATGGAACTAAAGTAAGGCAGAAAAGAAGGAAACAAAGGTTATCTCTAGAAAAATTTTATTTTTACTCTGTAATAATATTGTATTAGTTTTTGAAAATAGATGTTGGTAAGTCAAAGATCTTATAAAAGTTTACATGTATATATAAATCTGTGTAATATAAATGAATAAAGCAAGTGATACACTGAATAAATTAAAATAGATTACTAAAACATGTTCACATAATTTTAAAAGGAAGAAAAAGACAATATTCATAGAGGATGCAAAGAAAAATACATGACAGAACAACAGATCTAAATTCAAACATCATACAATTCCCCCCAGAAGGATCAGTGTAATTTCCTGCTTTAATTTGACAAGTAGCTTTGGCTGTTTCTTAACCTGTTAGCGTTCCATTTCCATTTCCATATTTATAAAGCCAAGCACATATTCCTGGCTCTGTCTCACTGTGAGGGTTCGGAGGGTTAATGGACTCTTCCGCTGATTGTGAATATTAGCCTTTCAAAACTCAGACTCAAGCTCTATTTTCCACACTAAACCATAAAAATCTACTGAATGAAAATGAGTGGAAAATGAGTGTTTCTTCCTCGAACATTTGCAAAGTTCACCCATGACACTTAGCTCTGGTACTGCAGCTCCCATCTTATACCTTAACTCTTCCCTAATTTCTTGGGAATTGGATTTTGGAATTGGAAACTGAGATATATTCTACTAGTTGGTGTGGGCAGATTTTCTAATATGAAGATCGAGACTTTTTCAACAGCAGACGTGTGAGAGTTCAGACAAGACAGAGACAGGTGAACGTGGGGCAGGGTGAGAGCCAGGCAAACCCAGGAACTCACAAAGGGCAGAAGCAGGTTTGGCCGCACAAGTACCATTGTGCAGAAGAATACAGTCCCCAAAGGGAAGTACAATCATTGTGATTAGCATCAGTAGCAGCAAGACAAATGACCTTTACAAATGGGAGAGGTAGCTTGAAATTTCCTATTATTTTGGTATGCATTCCGTGCATATCCTGTATCAATTTTTCCCCCTGGAAGATTACAGCCTGCTGGTTGTCATGAACAGCTCTCCTCTCCAGCTTCATCTCCAAGTGCTACTAAAAGACAGTAGTGGCTAGTGGCAGAGCCTTTCCGGGGCGGGGGGATGGGGGAGAAGCTACATCATTTTCAAGGAGAGCTAAAATAATTTAGTTCAGAAAAATACCGTTCCGATTGGCCAGCTCGAAAGTGTTGCTGAGCTGGCTCTAACTGATCTGCTTCCTTGAACAGCTCTACCATTCAAATGATATTTGAACACTGAAAACAAATAGGCTTTCATTGTATGTCTGCAGTCTTTAACAGGGCCTCAGAGTTCCGAGGAAAACGCTGCATTGCGGCTCTCCTGTGCTGCGGCGAATCTCTGCTGGCGTGAAGTAGCAAGCGTTGGGGGCGGGGAAGCGCGACTGCAGCCGGTTTTCAGCTCAGCTCAGCAGATCCCTCAGCTACAGAATATAATGAGAAAGATATCCTCGGCTTTGCTTGGGGCACAGGGGCTGGGAGAGGAGGCTAGGTACACCGGTACTAATTAAGCAGGTTAGGTTATCTTCATTATTCATTTAAAAATGATCAAAAAGTTAATGTGTGGTTTGTTGAATCAGACCATAGATTTTCTTCAAATAGGCAGGTTTTTTTTTTTTTTTTTGAATCCTGGAAATAGATTTGAGATGCCAGGTAATATTCTAGCCATTTCCACCACAAGACTTGGTTAATTTTAACCACAGCAGATGGATCTTCCACATCTTGCCTGTCACAGCCTAAGAAAGGCTGAGCAAGCTGAGATAAATTTGGTGAAAGATTTATAAGGTGATGGGTTTCAGTACAGGATTCCTTCACGTGTGTACACATTCTCCATGCATTTCTCGAATATTTCCATCATGTTCAAAGCTTTGGAAATGCAGAGATAAAAAAAAAAAAAGACTCAAATCATCAACATTGAGTAACAGTTCTCAAGGATGCAGACCGATTTTCAATCGCCCTTTTTTATTTGCTTGCTAAGACGTTTTGGGCTTGTCTACTGCAGTGCTTGTGTTTTAGTAGAGCTGATGTTGTGTTATGCTTCTTCTCTTTAAGTCTTTGCCATAATTCTGTTTGTTAAGGAGTGGAGAGCACAAGAGACATACAAATGTCTCTTTTGTCCAGAGTGTCTGTGCTTTCAGTGCTACTGTCCCCTGTTACAGATGTGGACTGGAGATAAAGTAGAGCTAATGCCAGGCCCTTCTCATTCACCTTCTGTCTCCTGTATGTTCTGACAAGAGCGCGTTGGCCTGGGGAGTGTAGAACTGACCAGTGACGGGCCTGGGACTCCTAGCAACAAGTCAGAGGTCTAGAGATGTTTTCATTTAGACTTCGACTCATTTATGAAAGTCCTTTCTGTCTTCCATAGACCTGGTGGTATCCCTTACTAAAAATGCTGCTGATGAGAAGTGTTTTGGATTTTTTAGATTTTGGAATATTTGTATAAACAAAATGAAATATCTTAGGAATGAGGATGAAACAGAAAATTCATCTGTATTTTCATTTGTACCTTGTACACATAGCCTGAAAATTTAGAAAATAGTTTCCATGCAACCGAGTTTTGGTTGAAGCTCATCACATAAGTTCAGGGGTAGAATTTTCCAATTGCGACATTGTCTTTCCTCAAAAATTTTCAAATTTTGGATTTTGGATTTTTGAATTAAGGATGCTCAATCTGTTGTAATTTTAGCTCAGAAGATGCTTAACAGTATTGAAGATCTAGTTTGTTAAAGGTTTCCTTTTTCTTACTGTTTCCTCTCTTCAGTGAATAACAGTATTAGTTGTCATTATTATCATGTTGTCTATCTAAAATAGTAATCCAGATGGTTTCCTTCAGAAAAACAGCAATCTACAATTACACTTTAGCAAGCCATAGCTTTTTCTCTTTTAATGATATAAAGAGAATCAAAAAATTTATTTTATGAGACTTGTGCTTTTTCACAATATGTGTCTTCTTAAAATCCTGTCTCCAGTTTAAACAGAGAAGTGTTGGCTGTTACTCCAAAAGCAGATTTGTCTGGGAAAAATGTTTTTAGCTGAGAAGAGTCTGAAAGCGGCTCTCAGAGAGCTTTTGTTCTTGCCTGTTTAACAGCTGAAGGTTTAGAGAAGCCTATGTGAGTTCACCTTTTGCATTTGAGTCCAAAACCTGAATCCATTAAAAGACTCTCTTGAGCCTGCAGTGTATTTCTATGCTCCTAGGAGGATGCTCCCGGCTCAAGTAACTGGTTTGAAATTGCATGGCCTCAGGCTCCACTGTCTTTATTTGGAGGAGGATGGGAATCTGGGAATTAGTTCAAAAGCCGCAATCACTTTTCTCCTTTGTCTCTACAGTCTGTTGTTCAGCATTGGTTCCACGCCGCTGCAATATTTTAAGAACTATTCTGGAGGACCTAAGTCATAGCAGTTAGAATCCATACCATTCTGTCATTTGTCACTTTTTTATTGTTGTATTATTTCTTATCTCTGTAACTATATAACCCATAAGTGTGTTTAGAAATTTGAAATGAAAAAGTACTGCAGGCATTTTCTCTAGTTTTCACTTGTGTTTTTTCTGGGAGGTGCTTTGGGAAGAGGGAGAAAGAGAGACAGAGGGATAGAGAAAGAGAGATTGAGAATAGAGAGAGATATAGAGATATAGAGATTGTTGTTGTGGGGACCTTTGATCTCTGTCAGATTATGCAGAGAATACTCATACGTGCTGCAGAAGAATGGGATGTAGGAGACAGGAAGCATCCATGGTTGCTTAACTGTTCAGAAGCTGTTTTTCCCCAAATTAATTCATAGGCTTTGCATATATTATATATGAATGTGTATTATATTAGGCAGAGCAGGACCACTTGGGCAGATATAGAGAGGGGCTGCTCACACTGAAACCTGTCACTGTGTTTTGATGTGAAACAATGACTAACATGTTCAGCCACACTGGCAAGGCCAGACAGGAAGGTGTGGCCTCTGAACTGACTGACATCACAGTGCGGGGGCTAAAGTGCAGGATCGGAGGGCAGCTTCCGAGGATGTCAGTGGTTGTAATAGTGCTACAGAGCATTTCTCTGAGACACCATCATAGCTCCAGTCCTAGTTGTGTGCTGCAAATGAGTGTTACTCTGATGATGCTACCACTCAGCCTCAGCTTCCTCACGTACAAGAGTATTAAGGAGAACTGTTCTTAGTTTTTGTTTCTTTGAGACTAATGACCTAGTAAGTGTAAAGTGTTGGGACAGTGATTGGTATAGAGAATGTATTCAATAAATGTTAGATATGAACTGAATCATTACTACACTTCATTGATAAAATCTGGCAAAAACAACTAGTTTTTCTCCAATTGAATTTTCCTTTCCTTTTATGTACGCTGCTACTGGAGGTCCAGTCATCACTGTCATAGGCGAAACTATCAAGCTAGGGTATGAGAAATGGCTTGGTGGGCAAAAGTGGGCCCTTGATTTCTAGGACTGGTCTATGCAAACCTCATATTCAGTCTTCCAGTGCTTTCTCCTCCATCTGATGCCCTGTCTCCTGGTGGCCTTGGTTCAGCTGGGACTTTAAAACATGAAAGGTAGTGAAGCAATGATGGAGAAGGACCATGGGTCCTTGCATGACAGTATTGATACAAATACCCTTTAATCTCTACCTCTGCCAAAGTTGGCTTAAGCAGAAGCAGTGTGACTGTGTGAATCCACTAACATTTCTCTCTGCTTCCCTTCCTTCCCCTCTCCTTCCCTCCCCTCCCCTTGTCTTTCCTCCCCCTTCCCTTCCTTTCCCTTCTTTTCTCTTTTTTTCTCCCTTCCTTTCTCTGTTCTTTCTTTCTTTCTTCCTTTCTTTCTTTCTTTCTTCCTTCCTTTCTTTCTTTCTTGCTCACAATCCTCTGCCTCAGCCTCTCCAGTGTTGAGCAATAAAATTGTTTATCACTTGCATGGTGATGCGACTGAGAGTTCTGAGTGTTCAGCAGCTAGGTACTTTAATCTTATAATACAGTACATGGAAAACTCTGAAAACCCATGTACCAAAATATTATTACATTAATTTTCAAACAGGAATTGAGTCTAAATTTATAAATAAATGAGTACTTGGTGAATAAAGGGGAGAAAGGACAATGCAGAATCCAGTGTAAATAATTAGAATCAGGGTTAACCTAGGACTGAGGCACTAAGCCACATAATGAACTTAAAAAAAAAGAAAATTCAGTCCTTGGGTAAACTGTGCTGGTAAACTGTATCCAATCAACACTCACAGCCCTTCTACCTCTGGGTGTGTAAGTCCCTTTCTTGTGGCACCAAGAGCAAAATGAAAGAAATGACCTTCTTGCTAAATGATGTCTGTCACAACTGTTGTAACCTAGATCCAACAAACAACTTACCAGCCATCAGTGCTGGAGATCGTACTTTGTCATTCTGGCCTAAGATTAAGCACAGTATTTTAAAGTCACAGGAATGGGTTATCAGAAGAAAAATCATAAGGAAATAGGTAGGAATTTAAAGTAGCCTCTTGAAGATTTGGCCCCTCAGCGTTTGGTTAGCATGTTGCTGTCCATGGTGAGGGGAGCTGTCCATGGTGAGGGAACTTTGGGCCCTATCCTGCTTGGCTTTCAGAGCTTAATGTATGTAGTTAAATGGAACCCAGAGCCACACTGCTTCTGAGTGAAGGCCGAGACAGGTGAAAGACAAGGGGCTGCCAGTAGAAAGAGAAGCAATTTAATCCCTTAAGCAGGGATTGAACATGTGAAGAGGAGAAAGGGTGCCAGGAAAAGGAGCAGTTCATTATTCTCTAATCTTCATAGCACCTGAGCTCTGGCTAGGAATTTGAACAAGGCACTTGGAGGCTTCTCTTCTCAGCACTCTCAGGTCACTTATGTAACTCAAGAGTTTTCAGATCAAAAGTGCCTGATTTCTATATTGTTGCCAGCATGACTCAACCTCTTCACTGACTTTAATGGGCATTTTAAGCACATTAATTTATTTCAAGCCATCAAAATTGTTTTCAAACCTCTTGTTTAGTTCAGAGATTACTCCACCACTTAAAATTTCTTTCAGATTGAAGGACAGAGAATGACATTGGTTAGCTTGAGAGTACTGCTCTGAGGGAGTGGAGCTAAGCTGTGGTGATGAAGGATCTGTGTTTGTGGCTGCAGTGGGGGCACGGTAGTTTATGTATAGGATGCCTGAAAAGCAGTAAAGGCTCTGTTTATGCTCAGACTTACAATTGCTTCAAAAATGAAGTGGATGGAGCCTGGAAATTGCAAATTAAGCCCAGTGTACACAATCCAGACTTAAAGAGATGAGTTTTCTACTGATTGTGCTGAATTGTGTTAACTAATTTCTGCTCTTAGGTTCTTCTTGTACTGTCTTGCCTAAATATATTGGTTGCTTGACCCCTTCATTTATTTATGTGTCCATTTATTCATTCATCCATGCATTTGTTCAGTGACTTGACTGAGCTCCTCCTATGTGTCAGGTACTGTCCAAATGCTGAGAATACTAGATACAATCTCAGGCTGTTTGCAGCCACTTCCAGTTTGTGTTTCCTCCTTTTGATTCTCTGAATACCAGCCCCTTTCATGTCTAAGTTCATTACTGACCCTGCAAGACTTTTCTTCTAGCATCAGCTTAGCAATTCTTTCCAGGTACCTTCCATCATCTTCACATTTGTAGTTGCTACATCCACCCAGTGGGCTCCACTGGGTGTGGAGTCACTGAGCAGTTACAGGTGGTGAAACAGAGTTTCCTACTTGAAATAAGTAGTGGGGGACCTCTACCTGGGTCAAATGGGGGGCCTCTACCTGGGTCAAATGCATCCTCAAAAGCCCTCATGGAATATCACAATTGGAAAGAATCATACAAGTTATCTCATCCATTTTCTAGCAACTACAATTCTTCTCTACTACATTTTTGTGCAGTCAAGGTCCAATCTCTGCTTTAATGTTTTTCAGGGACGAGGAGCTCACACTGTGATACATTTATGAATTTATCTGATGATTGCACAGATCTTCTACACCATACACCACATCTATCTTTGGATAACTTTCTATGATCTTTTTCCTCATCCCCACTCTCACCCCTTTTAGAAATGTCCTATTTTTTCCATATAGCAGTTGTATTTGTGTGGTATATTTCATTGTTAATTATCTAAAAATTTTTTTAGCTTAAACAAAAAAGAATTTAATTAGAAAAATGTTGAGTTGTCTTATGAGATTCAAACAAAACAATTCAATTAGGCCTCCAGATAACCTGAAACAAGAGACTGAAAAGCATCAGGATTCCTTCTGTATCTGTTTAGTCTTGTTTCTCTTCCCTTTCTGCCTCTGCCTTGTGTGCTGTCTTCTGGTGTTCATGTAGCAGAAGTCAAAGTTGCTAATAACTCCCATGCTTTAATATTACTACTGTACTTAGGTCTCTCTCTCTGTCTCTCTCTGTCTCTTTCTCTCTTTTCCCCTCTCTCTCTGTCTCTTTAACTTTCCTTCCCTCTCCTCTCTCCCCTACTCCCTCTCCTCCTCCCTCTTCTCCCTCTCCTCCTTCCTCTAGCTGTCCATAATTCCTACAGGACAGTAATTTCTGTGGTTAGATCAAGTTCTACCCATGAAGCAATCCACTGAATTTGCAGGCAGTGTCACTGAATATGGCCCTTTCCTTCTGTGTGTGGCGAGAAATGAGGAGCAAGAGGAACAATTTACAAAAAATAATCACAGGCAAATAATTTCATATATGTGTATTTTTTTGACATAGGGTCTCAGTATGTATCCCAGACTGGCCTTGAACTTGCTTTTGTACCCCAGGTTGACCTTGAACTCATGGTGATCTTCATGTCTCAGCATCTGGAGTACTGGGACTACAGGTGTGTGCCACCACATGTGGCTCTTATATGTGTTTTACAATGACTAAAACATATTCAGACCAGAAATCAGTCTCTCCTAAATCATCTTGCCAGACTACATTCCCCTGCTTTCCCCAATTTTTTCTCAGATGATGCAATTTTCAGAAAGACACATCTTTACTGTTATTTTACTTTTTCAGTTTATTTTAATAAAAATATGTCTTCTAGAAATCATTCTAACTAAGCTGATCAATATAGAGCTAAGTCACCTAAGCATAAATTAGAGACCTGGGGCTGGGGATTTAGCTCAGGGGCATAAGCGCCTGCCTTGCAAGCAGGCAGTCATGAGTTCGATCCCTGGTACCGATAAAAAGACAAAAAAAAAAAAAAAAAAAAAAATTAGAGACCTAAAAAGTTTTCTTTAGAATTTACTACTTCATGTACACTACAAATTTCCATTATTGTAGGAGTTATGATTCTAAAGAAATTCTCCTATGTAAAGACTTCAAGATGAAAGACTGCATAATGACATTGGCCAAGGACAATCTGAATCCAAAGCAAAGTGAAATCATATTAATAATGTAACTGGAAAATTTTGCTCTGAGAACATTGAGCTATTACTTATACCAAGTTTTTAGAGACATATTATCTCCTTTAGTCATTAAAATTCATGAGCTACAAATAGTAAATGCATTTAACCCATATTTTTTCATTATATACAGTATATCTCATATATAACAGTGATTAAGTGATACTTCAAAATTACTTTATGTTTACGGCTAGAATAAGTTTCATTATTTCTTAAATAACAAAATCATCTTTACCATTTCACTGTTTTATTTCATTCACTCAATTATTTGTTAAGAACGAACTAAAAGCATATATAACAGTTTTTAATGAGGTACTTGGGGTGAGGAGAACATGACTTGTGAGTTTTAGAACTTTTGTGATCTAATGATCTCCACACATGCACACAGAGACAGCAAGGAGAGCTCTGGAATAGGATTTTTCAGGATTTGCTACAAAGTCTTAAACAAAAAACGTAAATATAGAGCAATATTCAACCTACTCACTACATTACAAATAAAGAATCAGGCAGAAATGTTTATGGTTTATACATATTTTCTCTTCAACCTACCCTCTCAGTTATAATCTATGTTACTTGAGCAAGTTATATATCCTAAATATTAAACATTTCTCTGTAGAATAGGAGAAATAATATTTACTTTGATGATGCTGTGTGAGTTTTAACTGACATTATGAAATTATTAACATTTTATTTTATTTGCTCTAAGAACATTCAGATGTTCAGTAAGCTGGAAAATTCAGATAAAGGTGCATCCAGTTGTAATGCAGTGTAATAAGTAAAATGGCCAGGGGACTTTTATTTTGAAAGTAGAACTCACTGACAAATTTCAAGTGAGATCATAATTTTTACTTTCCAATTTTAGAGAAATAACTTTATTTGTAATATAGTGAGTAGGTTGAATCTAATGGGCAGGAGATGTGTTTTATAGCTACTGCTGAAATCCTGGGCAAGTGATGATTGTAGAGATCATCGAGAATAAGTTGTTGGAGGAGAATATCAGCTCCTTTCTGGAGATTTTGAATTTGAGGTAACTGTGAGACACAAAGATAGAGGTTTCTGGATGCATACATGGGTATTGAAGAGAAGAGCTAAGGAAAGAAATCTCACTCAGAGGTATGGCTATAGACTGTGTGAATCAGTGAGTGATTCCCTTAATTTTTATGCATTGAAATCCATTACCTGTGGGAGCAGTACACTGTATGTACTCAGACACACACTGGGAATTTGTAATCAATATGGCAAAGTAGTAAATCTATTTTATGAGTTTAGCCAGAAGTTTTTCTATTTAACAGGAAACTGACCATCTCACCACTCATTCACTGACACCTCATATAAAACTATTGGTAACAGAAAGTCCTTAGTCAATTGTTGTGGAGACAAATTAATCAAATGTGGTCACAGCAGATGTGATGTATTTCAAGATATGGAAAAGACAGTTTCTGATCTAAAAAGTGTCCCAAAAACATTACCACATGAACAAAATACGTAAAATTGTGGTTAACATGTACTGATGAGAGACTTACAAATTTCATAAAAGTATTCCAGGAAACCAAAAGCTTCTAGTAAGGTATGAGTCATAGAGAAGGGATACATTTTCCACAGGCCAAAGGTTGATTACTTAATGATAAAGACTCATCTTTGCCTCCTCTCCATGAAACACTGTATCTATTCAGTTGCCAAGTATTAGTAATTTGACCTTGTAGTTGATTTGCATCTGGTTTCTCTATCTTTTCCTTTCAATTCTTTGTTCTGGCACTAAGTATCTCAACTTGAGTTTTCAAAGCAGATACCTCCCTATGCTCAAACCATTCTACATACTGTAGCACACAAATCTTTGTAAATCAGTAGACAAAGCCCATTCTGGTATTCAGTGTCCTCAGCAGTATATACCTATTCTGGGTATTCTACCTGATTCATTCATTCAAAAAAATAAGTACTAGTCTAATTGTCCTGCATTTTCTTCTGTCTGTACTTTTGCTCTGACCCATTTCCAACACACCCTGTCTTCATCTTCTTCTTTACAGCCTCTTCTCCATGGATTTCTTCTCTGTGTTTCACATTCAGTTTACATATCTTCTAGGATGCATATCTTTCTAACTGGTTGGAAATTCCTCTTAAAGAAAAAAGAGAAAAATTTATTATATGTAATTTACCACATGCTATTTCATATAATTTATGTATATCAGTAGACAAAGCCCATATTTCTCTACTAAAATAAGATCTCTTCTAGGGGGAAGGAAATGTATGTTCAGTTTTTTAGTTAGTACCTTCTTTTCTGTACTTATTAAAACACTATGGAACACACAATTGAAGCCATAGGGCATGGGACCTACTTTAAGATTATCCATTTTAGCATTCCCAAAAGCTATCTCTCCCCTCCCCATGAACAAAGAGTGGCCAGATGTTGCTTTTAACACATGCCCTTCTACAAATGAGCGCTATATTTGTTAAAGTAATTTAAATTCAATTATTCAAAATACATTTATTGAGAGTTTATTAAGCCTCCAGCACTGTGACAGGCTCTGAAGTTACAGCTGAGAGCAATCTTTGCATCGCAGAACTTCATGGTTAAAGGTCTTAGAACATGATTGTAATGCTGAGGGAATTCTCAGGAGGGAGCTCTAACCATGACTATGGGAGGTGGCAAACCGATCAGCATATCACTATGAATAGCTCTTGATTTTCCTGCCAAATCTTGCTGTCTTACTGTTCACTTAGAGGAAAACACTGAGTTTCCAATACTGTGTTTGTGTACTGTGGTGGATTAACTAATGGTCAACTTGTAACACCCAGCTGAACTCAATCTGCTGGGCATGGAAGGACAACTCGAGAATTGTTGCCAACAGCATAAAAGGAAGACAGGAAGGGAAGGTGGTGTGGAGTTGATTCTCCTGGAGAAGCTTGTCATGCTGGTTTTCCTGATATGAACTCAGGTGTTATCATCATCAGAGGATCTCGGCTCATTACTGTTGCTCAGGATGGCTGTGGTTCTTTTTGGGGAAACTGGTCCTTACCTTGAGCATCACTTCCTGGATCTGCTGCAGATCTTTTATCCTACTAGCATAACTTTTCTAACTTCCACCACTGACCTTTGGGCCTTCCCAGTGCAGATCCTTGATACAGATTTGAGTGAGACATTGACATGGGCTGTAGGCCTCCACCTGAACTTGTGGCAAACACTGTTGTGGGATCCAAGCCCTCAGTGGGATTCTTTGGGTTTCTCGCCCATGGTTAGATCACTTACACTCTTTTTTTTTTTTTTTTTTTTACATTTTTTTTTGTCTTTTTCCTTTTTATCTGTACCGGGAATCGAACTCACACTCTTCTGCATTTGACTTTGTGGGTGGATATTATAAAATAATCCTATTAATTATGTGTCCTATATTAAACTATTTCCTTACATACCCAGACTACAATATGCACTGTTCCTAGTAGCTTAAATACATTGATTTTTATACAATTAAAATATTTACACAAGATTCATTTGCTAAGTAGTTCACAGACAATATCTCATTTAATACTCATGATAACTTTATGGGACATGTACTTTTTATCCATTTTATGCAAAAAGTCCTCTAAGTTCAAAGAAGATAAGTTAATTTCTTACAGTCACATTGATTGCCAGGTTCGGGATCTCAACACCATTCTGATTCCATAGTTCATTTTCTTAACTACTGTATTACTTATACAGAATAATCCTAGAAGCTTCTAAATTGGAAAAAGTACAGCAATAATTTGACATTTAAGCTTTTTTTTTTTTTTTTTTGTATTGGGGATCAAACTCATGACCTCACACTGGCCGGGCAGGCACTTATGCCACTGAGCTAAATCCCCAACCCTATGTTTAACCATTTTAAAATTGGTTTAAATAAGCCCATGAAGACAGTCTCTGTTTAGGCTGAAAAATAGGTCCAATATTGTAAAAACCCCCAAGAACCTAAACCAAACATAAAACTCCACCCAAATCATTTCAAGTACTATTTACAGAACAAACCAATCAACAAACCAAAATTTCTCCCCTAAATTGTAAAGTATATGTAAACATGGGATTATTGCAGATGTAAGAGGAATCACTTTATATTTGTTTTCTGAAAATTGTCATATCATTTCACTTTACTGTTATATTTTCTTCTTGATTTGTTCAAGATTTAACTTTTGTTCAAAGCCATTTAAAATAAGATTTCTGCCAAATGTGGTGGTGAAAGGCTATAATTCTAGCACTTGGGAGGCTGAGGCAGGAGAATCACTGCAAGTTCAAGGCCACCCTGAGTTATGAAGTGAGTTGAAGTCCAGCCTGAATAACATAGTGAGACCTTGTCTGAAAAAAAATGGATTTCTGTTTTTGAGCAACCTGAAAATCATACTTACTTCTTGCTTCCTTCTTTAAGTATAGTTTTGGTGTGTCACAATTTATGTCAGTGGCCCCTAGACCTCATGCATTTACATTATACACTTGTGATTGGTTCATTGTCTAGCACTTGGATTGGGGGTGTGAGTGTTACACTGGCCTAGGGGTGGAGCCAGGACATAATGTAATGGCAAGAAGAAGGTGTGTCTTGCTCTTTTCTGCCTTGCTTTTTGCAGCTGCCACAAACTGTGGCCCTGCCATGCCACCCTGCCTTGTAGCCAACTGAGTATGGACTGAAACCTCTAAAAAACTGTAAGAAATAAAGCTTTCCTTTCCCAACTTTGGGCTTCAGGTATTTTTGTCTCAGCAATGAGTAAAAAGTAACTAAGACAGAATTTGGTACTGAGAGTGGGGTCATTGCTGCGACTATCCTTGACCATGTTTTTTGAGAGGCTTTGGAAATGGCTTGTGGGCAGAGTTTGGAATGGTTCGAACATGTCGCCTGGATGCACAGAGCTGGAGCAGCTTAGGCTGCTCTGTAGAGGAGATTCTGTTCAGAGCTCAGAAGACCAGAATACTGATAGAAAGCCTGATGGTAAAAACCAGTCTTGGGAGGTTTCTGCTGAGAAGGATTGCATTAGTTGTTGGACTCTCCATGATGTGTGTTATGGCTTAGCAGAAAGTTTGCCAGCATTTTGCTCATGCCCAGAGACTTTGCCTGAGACTGAAACAAAGGGCAATGGACTGATTAATCTGGAAAAGGAAACTTCAAAGCAATCCAATGTTGAAGCTGTCGCATGGCTATTGTTGGTTGCTTTTAGCCAGCTTTATGTTGCAAATCAAGAGCATAGAGGCCAGAAGGATAATTTACCATTCTGTGAGTCTGGCCAAAAGGAAAACTCCAGAAAATCTGTGGATTGTAAAGTTTGAGCTGAGATGAAACAGAGAGATAAGAATGATGGCCCAAGGCATACCGGGAAGCAGTGGGTCCCCAACCCTTTGCAGCCTCAAAACTGCAAAAGTGAAATAATTTGCTCAGAGGAGGAAGCTGCAGAGCACCATGCTCCAGAATGGCGATGGAGGCCACATGAGGTTCCAGAATGGCAACAGAGACCACATGAGATTCCAGAATGGCAGCAACATAGAGAGGCTTCTCTTCACAATCAGGTTCACAGAGCCCAATGATCCAGGCAATCGACCCTTACAGCCAAGACAGAGAAAAGCCTGTCTGCTGCTCCAGGTGCTGAATTTAGGTGCAAGGAAAATGCTCAAATTGTGAGAGTAAGATGGCTTCCACATCAATTGCAAAGGGCCTGGGAGGTCAAGCAGTGTGCCCCTGAGAAGGCAGTTTGTAAAGATGTAAAAGCGAAGCCAAAGGTGCAGTGGAGACCCCAGAAGTTTAGAAAAGCCAGAAACATGGATTATCCAAGGAAAGCTGCAAGAAGTGAGCAAAGAGGATTTAAGAGAGAAGGTGCAGGGGCTGATATCCCTGGAAGTGTCATGGGATATCATCTTAGAAATCATCTAAGTCTTTTGGAGCTTGCAACCAGATTGCTTCAAATGCTGAGCATGAAACTCTAGTACTTAATATTTGTCCTGCTGGATATTGGACTTGCTTTGTTTCTGATGCTTTATATTCCCCTGTTTGTACCTTTTGGAATGGTAATGTTTATCTTGTGCCTTTGCATTTCAGAAATGTTTAACTTTGTTTCATTTGTACAGAGGGTTACAGCTGAGAGTTTGCTATAGATCTTGGAGGAGATGTGGGACTTGGACTTCTCAGCAATGCTGAAACTTAGGATTTTGGCAACTCTTGGAGATGGAGTAAATGTCTTTTGAATAAAGAATGTACATGAGTCCTGGGGTCCCGAGGTGGAATGTCATGGTTTATGTCAATGGCCCCCAGGCCTCATGCATTTACATTATGCATTTGTGATTGGTTCATTGTCTAGTGCTTGGATTGGGGGTGTGAGTGCTACACTGGCCTAGGGTTAGAGCCAGGATGTAATATAATGGCAGGAGGAAAGTGTGTCTTGCTCTTTTGCTGGTTTCTGCCTTGCTGTTTGCAGCTGCCACAAACTGTGGCCCCGCCATGCCACCTTGCCTTGGAGCCAATTGAGTATGGACTGAAACCTTCAAAATACTGTAAGAAATAAATCTTTCCTTTCCCAACTTTGGGCTTCAGGCATTTTGCCTCAGCAATGAGTAAAAAGTAACTAAGACAGTGAGAAGCAAGTCTTTAATTATAAACATTGAGTGAAGATTTTGCTTTCAAATTCCAATAGCTCAGGAGTCTCCACTTTTTCACTTTTCAATATTATGGAAATCCATTCTGGTTCTCAATACTGTGGATTTAAACTTTTGATTTTTTGCAATTTTTAAGTTTTCTATTATTATTTATCTTTCTTTTAAAAATTGTTTTATAGAGAATAAAACTGAGGAAAACAAAACAGAATAAAGCTAATTAGAATAGATCGATGAAAATAATACAGGTCTTCAAAACAAGATTCTAGGAAATCAACAATGGCTACCACAATGTCTCTTGTTTTCTTCAAAATAGCTGTCCATACCATCAGACATAATAAAATCGAACAAAATAAAGCAGCACAAAGCAAACAAAACAAAATAGTGAAAGTGTATCTTGAAGAGAATAAAACCAAACAAAATAGAATAAAGACAATCAAACCAAACCAGTGAAAGTGATATAGGATTTCAAAACAGGATAATAGGAAATCAATAATGGTTACCATAATGCCTCTTGTGATCTTTAAAATTGCTACCCATACCATCAGACATAATATAATCAAACAAGACAGGACAGAATAAAACCAATCAAAACAAACATAGAACAAAGCAAACAGTAAAGTGGAACAAACAAAACAGTGAGAACAATATTGAATTTCAAAAACAAGACAGAAAGAAATCTCCCATATTTGCTATATTGCATGTTGTTATTCTCTTAGTAAAGCTCAGACTACCAGCCTCAGGCCTGCAAAGTCAGTCAAACAATACAAGCATTAAATTGCTTTGTTACCTCAGTTGCTATCAACTCAGTCTATTCTCTGAATCAGCTGATTGCTTATGGGATAAGGCTTTTGTTTTTTCTCAGCTCACATGCTGACTGGCTCACAGGAAGGGTGAATTGGCTTCTTGTTATTTTCCCAGCTCCATCATGGCTTCTACTGACTCATGGGAAAGTTCAGTTGGCTTGTTTATCCTCATATGCATGGCTTCTGCATACTCATAGGAAGGGTGAGTTGGCTTTCTGCTACTCCTCCCAGTTCCAGTATGGCTTCCACCAACTCACGGGAAGGGAAAATTGACTCATTTATCCTCCTGAGACTTGCATGGCTGTGTTGGCTCATGGGAAGGGCAAATTTGCTTCTCATCACTACTCCTAGCTTCAGCATGCCTTCTGCTGACTCATGGGAAGGGAAAATTGACTTGTTTCTTCTCTTGCACTCTGAACGACTTGCATGTATTTACTGGGAGGGAAAATTGGCTTCCTGTTACTTCTCCCAGTCCCAGTGGGGCTTTCGCTGCCTCATGGGAAGGGGAATGGGCTTGTTTCTCATCCTGGCTTGTGCAAGATCATGGGAAGAATGAATTGGCTTCTTGTTACTCCTCCCAGAGCCACCATGGCTTCTTTTTAATAAGACATATAATGATGATCCAATTACAGTGCTCCTTTTTTCTTGGGTACTGGGAATCAAACTCATGACCTGACACAGTATTTGTCTTTTTTTAATGACTTATTTCAAGTAGCATATTATTGGCAGGGTTCTTCCATATAGTAGCATATGACATAACTTTTCTTTTTTTTTAATTTAAAGAAAAAACAGAAAAAGGTAGAAATATACATAATTTCAAAAAAACCAGTGAGAAATTTTAGTTGATAATTACATATTGTCCTCTTACCAATAGTTCAAGTTAAAAATGAAGCATAAAAAGTGGATATTCAAGCAGTGAGACTGCAAGCAGTTCTGGTCAAATATCTAACAAAAACTTACTAATATGGTTATCCATCCTACACACTTAAACATACATCAGTTGTATCCTTTAGAGCACTTTCTTTTTCTTTCCTTTTACAATAGCAATTACACAGTTTGGGTTTTATTACTCCTACATTTCTTACTACCTTATACACTAGAGACTCACTGTGGTATTTATAAATATGATTCTTTTTTGTTTTACTGGTCAGGATAGTCTCAAGTTGTCTCCATTTGCCTATGAAGGCCTGAAGATCATCCTTTTGATAGCTGAATAACATTCCATTGTATAAAAGTATCACATCTTTTTCATCCACTCTGTGGTTGATGGGCATCTTGGTTGTTTTCAAGATTTAGCTATTGCAAATTATGCTGCTATGAACATGGGTGCACATACATCACTGTGATATGACCTTTTCAGTTTTTCTGTGGAAATACCCAGGAAGGGAGTAGCTGGGTTGAATGGAACTTCCAATGCTAGTCTTCTGAGAATTCTCCATACTGATTTCCATAGTGATGGTACCAATCTACATCCCCACCAACAGTGGAGCAGTTTTCCTTTTTCTCTAAAGCCTCACCAACATTTATTATCAGTTGATTTCTTGATGGCAGCCATTCTTTCCAGAGTGAGATGAAATCTCAATGCTGTTTTAATTTGCACTGCTCAAATGACCAGTGATGGTGAACATTTCTTCACGTATTTATTTGCCATTTATATATCTTCATCTGAGAAAAATTTGTTGCATCTCAGATGCCCATTTTTGGAGAAAGTCTTTGAATTTGCGTAGCTTAATGTTTTTCAATTCTTTATATGTTCTGGATATAAGTCTTTTGTCTGAGGGGTTGCTGATTATAATTCTTTCCCATTCTGTGGGTTTTCTTTTCACTCTGTTGGTGATTTCTTTTGAAGTGCAGAAATTTTTCAATAATATGGGATCCCAGTTGTTGATTCTTTGAAGTGTTTCCTGTGCAGTTTGCATTTTGTCCATGAATTCTCTGCCTACCCCTATGTCTCCAAGACTTCTACCTACGTTGCCTTCCAGTAGATTTAGTGTTTCTGCTTTAATATTTAGGTCTTTGATCTATTTATACTTTAGTTTTTTGCTGGTGATAGGCATGGATCTAGTTTCAGTCTTTGGCATGTAGAGAGCCAATGTTTCCAATATCACTTATTAAAGAGGCTATCATTCTTCCAGTGAACATGTTTAGCCCCTTTGTCATATATCAGGTGGCTGAGTGTCTTTGTAGTTGTGTTTGCATCTTATTATTTTTTTATTTTTTTAAATTTTATTTTAAAAAAAGACTAAACAAAACAGAAATAGGGTAGAAATTACACATACTTTCAAAGAAAAAATACAGTAAGAAATCACTAGTTGATGATTACATTTTGTCCTCTTACAAATAGTTGTTCAAGATACAAAAGTGAAGCATACAAAGTGGGGATTCAAACAGTGAGACTGCAAACAGTTCTGTTCAACTATCCAACAAAAACTTAGTAAAATGGTTATCAAGCCTATACACTTAAACATACATGAAATTATCCATATCTTCATTTATGTTAAGATTAAACAAACCAAAGCAGGCTAAAATCACTCTGAACAAAGAATAATAGTATTGTTGGATTTCACATCATGACACTATAGAATCAGCATTGGGTACTGTAGTGTCTCTTTTTCTTTAAAGTAGTTGTTCATTGCACCAAGCATTATAATATCAGTTCTCATAAACTGTTTATAGGTTCTATGCATGCATGAGTCTCAACACGTATTTCTACCCTTTTTATATTAGAGGGAGAAACAAAATAAAGCAAGACAAAATAAAACATATTCCTATAAACACATGAAATGAAAAAGTCATATAAAACCACTGTACATGGTGTTCTACAATGGTTACTGTGTTGTCTCATTATCCTCAATAGAATTATCTATATCATCAGACATAGTATAATTGAATATAGTGGTACATAACAATATTAGTAAAAACAAAACTTTATAGATAGTGTAAAACTTCAAAAATAGGTAATAACCAAACTGGAATGGATATCATAGTGAATCTTGTAATCTTCAGTGTAATTGCCAATACTCTAAGACTTAATACTATCAATCATAACAGTTTTGAATAAAATTTGTTGATACCAAACAGCAATCAAACAAACCAGATTTAACTAAGATCTGTCATGGTAAAACAATATAAGTTACACAGGGCTCCAGATTAAGTTAATAGGAAATTAAGGATGATTGTTGTACTATATCCTATTATTTTTGGGATAGGTGTCTGTGCCCTCAGATCTAGTGCAAGTAGATAAACTGGGAAAGAATATAATCTATCTAAGCATTGTGGTGTAAATAATGTGAGTTTTAAATCCTGGTACACTATTAACCATATCATCTGCCTTCTTTTTTAAGACTATTCCTCCCCTTTCACTCCCCCAGAGTGTACTGTGCATTTTGGAGTCTCAACACTTCCCTCAGTTTTTAGATGGGGGGGGGGCAACCTGCTATTTTTTCCTAAGTGGTTCCAAACCTTCTGCCTCCTGGACTTGATCTCAAGTTTTATTCTTTTACCTACAAAAGCCTGTCTTTCCAACCTATCTGCAGGTGCTGATTGAGTTGCTCCTATTACTCTCTGATTCCCTGTCACATAGAGCATTGTTTTCTCATATTTGATTTCAGTCTGTAATCCATTTTTCAGGTTAATTATATCCTAAAAAGAGCATTTTGGTGGACCCTACCTCCCGATCTACTCTGTGTTTCTCTCTTTTTTCCTTTGTCATTTTCTTTTTTTTTAGTGTGTCAAAGCCATTTATATTAGAGATTATAGCCAACCTTCTTGGCCTCATTTCTGTTGTGCTCTTTTTCTGCCATTAGTTGTCTGCTTTTCTCCTTTATTCCACTTTCTGCTCCATTCATTGAGGCCTCTCTGCTGTTCCTGAAATCCTGGTACTTTTCTCTCTCTAGAATGTCCTTCAGTATCCTCTGTAGGGTTGGATTGGTGGTTCTGAATTCCCCCAGTTTCTTTGTCTTGGAAGCATCTTGTTTCTCCATTAATTTCTAGAGACAGTTTTTCAGGGTACATCAATCTGGGCAGGAGATTATTTTCTTTCAGGGCTTGGAATACTTTGCTCCAAGCTCTTCTTGATTTGATGGTCTGTATTGAGAAGTCTGCCATGATTTTGACTGGTTTTCATTTATAGGTGATCTGCTTTTCTCTGATGGCTTTTAATATTCTGTTCTTATATTGTATTTCTGAGATCTTGATTATTATATGTCTGGATGTGGCTCTGTTTTGGTTGTAGGTAGCTGGAGTTCTGTATTCCTCATATATGTCAATATCATTTCCTTTTCCTATGCTTGGGAAGTTTTCTTTAATTATTTCAGTGAATAGCCCTTGTAGTTCCTTTGTTTGTACCCCTGCTTCTTCATTCACATTCTTTTTTTTTTGTCTTTTTCCTTTTTATCGGTACTGGGGATCGAACTCACGACTCTCTGCTTGCAAGGCAGGTGCTTATGCCCCTGAGCTAAATCTCCAGCCCTCACATTCTTTATTCTTAAGTTATAGATCCTCTTGTCATCTTCTATCCTTTGTATTTTTACTGCTTGTTTCCTTGTTATTTTTTAGAAAATTTTCCTTTCTTGATCACACATTGCAAACCTGTCTTCAAAATTTGATAGTCTATCTTTAGTTTCTTTCAAGCAGTTTTGCCAGATTTCACTGGAGTTTTTTATTTCCTGGTAATCTCTTTGAACCTGCTTCATGTATCCTATGTTTTCTTTATATTCTTCATTGAATGTTTCCCTTCTTTGTTTTGTGTTCCTCCATTCTTTCATCTGTGTCTTCTTGAGAGGTGCTTAGCATTTTTTTAATTAATATACTTATGTCTTGATTTACTTGATTATATATTTCACTTTTGATCTCATCTATGAGGTCCCAAAGATATCTCTTTATGTCCCCTGATACCATGTCTGGTATTGCATGCTTGCTGCCCTCAATCTCTTTTGTATTTACCTCTCCTGGATCAGTGTTCTCAGGGCTGAGTGCTGGGGACTTTTTCTTGTTTCTTTCCTTTTATGATGTTTTTGGTTTCTTCCATACAGGTGTATACTGAAGGTCCTAGTCCCTTTATTGTTGGTTATGGTTCTCCTGAAGGAGCTGGCTGGTGTTTAGGTGCACACCAGTGTGCTGTTTAGGTGCATACAGGGATGACCTATGCTGGGCCCTTCCCTCTGGGTCAGTCAACCTGCTGAGGCCTTCACTGTGATAGTGCATAGCACACATAGGGAATTGGTTTGGGACAACTTTTTGGGTCTCATCCAGAGGCGTGACCCAGGCCAAGCATACCCCACCAATCTTGTCTGGGAAGGGAACAACTGACTGAAGTTATTGGTATTCATTGTCCCTGCCAGTCTTGCCTGATTCCAAAATGGCATCCCATTGGTTCCCCTTTCCCACGGAAGGGTGTTATGTCCAGCATTCACTGCAGATCAATGCAGCTTCCTTGATAGTTCTGTTCACTGTTGGGCTTGTCTATCTTTGACTTCAGTGTGATGGCACTGCCATGTGACTGTGGTTCCAGGGAATTGAATCAGTGGAAATTTGGGCAGCTTGATGAGTTGCAGATGCATGAGTTCAGGCACTGCAATGAGAGCACTGAATCTTAGCTGTTCCAATAGTAGCCCTGGAACTGCATGTTTGACTATATTTTTTTCCCTTTAATTTCTTCCTGGGTCAAGAGGATTCATCCCACTCTGTCCAGGCCTCTCCACAATGTTTTATTTCAGCATCTGAGTTGTCTGTTTCAGGGAGCCTCTGTATTCTGCTATTATCTATCTGCTCACCTTTTTCTCATTTATGCTTGCATCTTCTAAATTGTTCCATTGATCCTTAGGTCTATTTCTCTGCTAGTACCATGCTGTATCACTGTGGCTTTGTAGTATAGTTTCAAGTCAGGAATTGAGATGCTTCCTGCCTTGCCTTTGTTACCCAGAATTGCCTTTGCTATTCTAGGTTTCTTCTGTTTTCAAATGAAATTTAGGGGTGTTTTCTCTAGATCTGTGAGGTATATTAATGGTATTTTGATTGGGATTGCATGAATTCTGTATAACAGTTTTGGAAGTATGGCCATTTTTACAATGTTGGTTTTTCCTAGCCAGGAGCAAGGAATAGCCTTCCATTTTCTAATATCCTCTTCAATCTCCTTTTTTAGCATAGCATAATTTTAGCCTACAGTTCTTTTACATTCTTGGTTAGGTTGATTCCTAAGTATTTCATTCTTTTAGAGTCTATTGTGAAGGGTGATATTTCCATAATTTGTCTCTCAGTGAGTTTTTTATTTGTGTACATGAATGCCGTTAATTTTTGAGAATTGACTTTGTATCCAGCTACATTGCTGAATTTGTTTATTACTTCTAGTAGTCCTTTATTGGAAGTTTTTGGATCTTCTATATAAAGTATCATGCCATCTGCAAATAGTGATAATTTAAATTCTTCCTTTCCTATCTTTATTATTTTTATTTCTCTCTCATGTCTGATTGCTCTGGTTAGTGTTTCTAGAACTATATTGCATAGTGGACATCCTTGTCTTTTTCATGATTTTAAAGTGAAAGCTTTCAGTTTTTGTCCATTTAGTTTTTGTCCAATGTTGGCTGTTGCTTTGTCATAGGTGGCCTTTATAAGATTGAGATAGACACTGTGTATTCTGAGTTTCTGAAGGGTTTTTATCATTAACATGAATGGGACTTTATTGAAAGCATTTTCTGTATCTATTAGGATGACCATGTTGTTTTGTTTTTGGCTCTGTTGGAGTGGTATATTACATTTGTTGATTTGCATCTGTTAAACCATCCTTGCATTCCTGGGATGAATCCCACGTGGTCAAGATGTATAATGTTCTTGATGATTTGCTGTATTCTATTTGCCAGTATTTTATTAAGAATCTTTGCATCATCGTTCACTAGTGAGATTGGCCTATATTTCTCCTTTTTGGTTGGGTCTTTCTCTGGTTTTGGTATCAGAGTAATACTTGCCTCCAGGAATGATTTAGGAAGGATTGCTTCCTTTTCAATTTCATTGAAGAGTTTAAGGTGTATTGGCATCAAATCTCTAAATTTCTTGTAGAATTCAGCCATGAATCCATCAGGACCTGGGCTTTTCCTTGTTGATAAGTTTTAAATCATGTTTTCAATTTAAATAGCTGATATTGGGTTATTCAAAATTGTTATATCCTCTTGGTTAGCTTTGGTAGTTCATATGTTTCTGAAGTCTGTCCATTTTCTCTGTATTTCCACTCTATGTGAGTAGAAATTTTCAAAGTATATATTTATGATCTTTTGAATTTCTATGGGATCTGCCATAATTTCCCCCTTTTCAGTCCTTATGGCATGAATTTGGGTGGTTTATTTCTTTTTCTCTATAAGATTTGTCAATTTTGTTTATTGTCTCAAAAAATTACTTTTTTGATTCATTAACTCTTTGTACTTTTTTTTTAGTTTCAATTGCATTGATTTTTGCTCCAATTTTTACAATTTCCTCTCCTCTATGAGCTTTGGGTTTAATTTGCTCTTCTTTTTCTAGAAGCTTGAGATGAAGCATTAGATTGTGTATTTGTGTTCATTCTGTTTTCTTGATATGACAATTTGTGAACTCACGACCACCTGCTTGCAAGGTAGGTGCTTATGCTACTGAGATAAATCCCCAGGCCCACTTTATTTCTTCTTTAATTTCATCTGTAGCTCACTGTTTGTTCAAAAGGTTATTATTTAGTTTCCATGTATTTATGCAAGTTTTGCAATTTCTTTTGCCATTAATTTCAAATTTCAATGCACTGTGGTCAGATATTATGCATGGGATAATTTCAATATCTTTGCAGTTACTTAAGAATGTTTTATGGGATAATATATGGTCTATTTTGGAAAATGTCCTATGAGCAGCTAAGAAGAATATTATTCTGATGTGGTTTGGTGGAACACTCTGTAAACATCTTAATAAGTCCAATTCAATTCTATTATTTCTTTGCTGACTTTTTGTCTAGTTGATCTATCTCTTTGTGACAATGGGCTGTTAAGATCCCCTGTTATAATTGTGCTCTTGTGTATTTGGTTTGTCATATCCTTTAGTATCTGTCTTATATAGTTGGATGCTTTTGTATTTGCTGTATATATATTTATGATTGTTAGGTCTTCCTCTTGAATTTTTCTATGAATGAGTATGTAGTGACCTTCTTTATCTCTTTTAATCATTTTACATTTGAAGTTCACATTGTCTGCAAATAGAATAGTTACCCCTACTTTATTCTGGGTTCCTGTTGCATGAAATATTGTTTTCCATCCTTTGACTTTTAACCTATGAGTTTTCTTTTGGGTCAGATGTGTTTCTTGTATACAGCATATTGTGGCATCTTGTTTCTTGAACCATTCTGTCAACCTATTTCTTTTGATAGGTGAGTTGAGGCCATTTACATTTATGGATATCACTGATATACACTCGCTTGACTTTGCCATGTTATGTTCCAGTTGTTTGCTTTCTGTTTTTACCCATTGTTTAATTCCTTGTCCTACCTTGTCGTTTCTTTCTGTTGTTGTTTCTATCTTTACATGGAAGAGTACTTTTAATTTGAATTCCTCTATAGACTCATGGAGTTGTGCTTTTATTTCACTCACTATCTTTTCAGAGATTTCTGGTGTGTTACTTCTGAAGTCTTCTATTTTGATGTCTTCTGTACTTGATTGTACATCTAGTGCACTAGATGTTTGAGATTGCATTTTGCTTTTTTGTTTTGCCATTTTCCCCTTTCGAGTTAATATTTGTTCCTTCAGTCCCACTAGCGTCAACTGTAGGCAGTGTGCATCTTGGGGTCCTAATGTAAGGTTGACATTTGTCCAATTGCTAGGTCCCTCAATGAAGAGATGCGCCAGTCATTTGACTTCTCACTGCAGGGCCAGTTGGGTGAGTCCTATATTTTTCCTGGGCTCACAAGCCTAGTAGTATTGATGTAGGTCAGCTTTTAGTTCCTGCTATTACTTTATCTTCAGGTTATTTCAGGTCTCCTTGTTTATAGTGTTTGTGTCAACTGAGGCCCTACTGTGTCCCTATTTTTGCCTGTGTGTCTTATTAGCCCTTTTGATTTTCTCCAAGTTGGTGCAGTCCTTATTGGTACACTTCTCACCCTGCTTGATGTTTTCTGTGTGCAGGAAGGAGTCATTCACATTTTTGCCAGACTCACCAAGATCTTATAGCTAGTTAGAGGGAGCTTTACTACTGGCCCTATTTACCCATTTTACAGCTCTATTTTAGGGGTATAATCACCACACTGACTGGAGCCTGCTGAGATCCTCTGGATCTGGCAGTTACTGAATCTCCCATCAAGGTAGCACAGTTAATTCTCTGTAGTCCAAGGTTTTGGGAGAAAGAGTTGGAGTTGAAGATCAACAGCAGTATTGGGTGCAGGAGAAAGGGAGCATCCCTGAGGGGCCAGCAGATGTACTGGAACCAGGCATCCTCTGGGTGCAGGCCAAGGTACCGGGGCAGTGTGGTATTCCTCAGTGTTGGCTGAAGTTGTGCCTATTTCTGGGTTTTGAGTAATGCTTCAAAGTTTTCTGGGTGCACTGGGAATCACCTGGCCCACTTTTGGCTCCCGAGGCAGACTGCTGACAACTGCTTGCCACTTGGAGCTTGATGGGTGTGGGCCCATGGGGCACGTGGGAACTCCGTGTGTCCTTTGGTGATTTCAGATGCAAGCCATGGTCTTACCGCCTGTCTGCAGTGTTCCAAGTTTTGCCGGTGCACTGAAATTCAAACCATGGGCATGGTCAGGGCCCGGGATTGGATTCAGGGTTCCGCTTGCTGCTTGGAGGTGCAGAACTTTTCTTTTTAAGGCTGAATATCAATTCATTGTATGTATACGTCACGTTTTGTGTATCCATCTGTGAATAAATGCATGGGTTGCTTCTGCATTTTGGCTATTGTGAATAATGCGTCCATGAAAATGGATGTTCAAATATTTGTTCAAGTCCCCAATTTCAGTTATTTTGGGGCTATCTCTCAAAATGAAATTGCCACATCATATGGCAATTAGCTATTTTTCAGAACACTTGCTATTTTTTAATGGATATTGTTATTTTAATATGGTTTCACATTCTCACCAACAGGACACACGTGTGTCAGTTGCTTCATGTCCTCACCAGAATCTGTTATATTCTGCTTCTTTTTTTGGTTATTTTTCTTGGTAGTAGCCATTCTAACAGATGTGAAATATTCATTGCCATTTTCTGTATTTCCTTCATGATTAGTGGTTATTTGTCATTTGTATATCCTTTTGGACAAATGTCTATTCAAGTGTTTTATTTTTGAATTAGATTGCTTGTTTTATTACTATTGAATTTTAGGATATATATATATATATATATATTTGATACTAATGATCTGTCAAGTACATTGTTTGGAAATATTTTGTCCCATTACATAGATTTCATTTTTATTGATTATGTCTTTTGACATATAGCACATTTTAAAAATTTCATGAAATTCGATTTGTTTTTCATTTTGCATCCTATAAGTTTTTTTTTTTTTTTTGTCTTTTTCCTTTTTATTGGTACCGGGGATCGAACTCATGACTGCCTGCTTGCAAGGCAGGTGCTTATGCCGCTGAGCTAAATCTCCAGCCCCTATGTATCCTATAAGTTTGATAGCATAGCCAAGAAATTATTGCCAAGACTGTCCCAATACTTTATTGTACATTTTCTTCTAAGAGTTCTTGCACATTTAGTGTTTAAATTTAGGTCTTTAATCTATTGTGAATCACTTTTTCATATGGTGCTAGCTAAGGATCTAAGTTCAATCATACATATCTCTATAAACCATTTGTAGAAAAAAACTGTTCTTTCCCATTGAATGGCCATGACATTTTGACAAAATATCATTGATCATATATGTGAGGCACTTTTTTTCTATCTAGTCTGTTCCACTGTCATCTGTTTCTATGTCAGTAATACACTGTTTGGATTTCTGTAGCTTTAGAGTAAAATTTAAAATCCAATGGTACGAGTTTTTTAACTTTTTGTCCTTTTTCATTATGGTTTGGTTATTCAGTGTCTCAAGATCCAATGTGGATTTTAGAATGAGATTTTATGCTTCTCAAAATAAGTAACCACATTAACATTTTGAAAGTGGTTGATTTGATTCTGCAAATAACCTTGGAAAGTGATGCTTTAAACAATATTAAGTCTCCCAGTTCATAAACATAACATGTGTTGTTATTTGCTTAGGTCTTTAATTTCTTTTGGCAATAGTTTGTAGTTTTATGAAAATTGTACTTAGTTAATTTGTAAGTATTTTGTTCTGTCTGATGGTGTTGTAAATGAGACTTAATTTCCTTTTCATGCTTTTCTTGTGAAAATGCAACTGAGTTTTATGTGTTAACTTTGTAGTCTGCTACTTTGCTAAATTCATTGATTAATTTTGACCTTTTAGTGTACAGAATCTTTAGAATTTTCTATATCATAGCACACTATAATTTGATAATTTCAGAAAATAGTTTTACCTAATTTTTTCCAATTTGGCTGTCTTTTGCTTCTTTTTCTTGACCAATTGCTTTGTCTAGCCATCTAGTAAAATGTTGACTGCCAGGGGTAAAATCAAGAAATATTTCCTTATTCCTGGTCTTGGTCTTTCTGGTCTTCAGTCTTTCCTCAAGTATGTTTGTTGTGGATTTTTCAAGTGTGAATTATGTTGTGTAATTTTTTTCCATGAATAGTTATTTATTTTTATTGTGGACTCTTCTATGTGTACACCTGTGAAATTTTGCATGACAGGCAGTTCTCACAGGGCAGCCTCTGTGTACAAATGAGTATGTGTATGTGTCAATAAACTCCTTGTTCAATTCACAACCAGAACATCAGTACTTTGAAAATCCACCGACAGAGCTCTAAGCATTTGAGGTTGCATTTGTTCTGATTTTGTTGATCTGTCTGTGTGTCTATCTATCATGTATGGATGAGGTCCTCTGTGCTAGGGAGTGGTGAGACAAGGAAGATGAAACAGTGCTCTGGTCTGGGGAAATGCGACTAGAAAGATAGGAAAAGCTGCCTGGTAAAGGAACTTGCATGCAGCAGACAGTTGGTAATGGAGAGCCAGAGAAAAGATGTGTCCAAGAACCATGGGCAGAAGCTCATTTGGTCGGTGGAGAATGGTGGCAGGCTAACTCTGTCTTTCCTCTGGGGAATATCTGGGTCCTAATCGTGAACCCTATGAGTACTACCTTATATAGTCATTTTTTAAAACATGAAAGATGCTGACGTTTGTTAAATGCTTTTCCTGCACCAATTGGGATGATCTTTTGTTTTTTTCTTCTTCTTTTACTTCATGTTTATACCTTTTGGTTTGCACATGTTGAACCACCCTTGAATTGCAGGAATAAATCCCACTGTTATGGTGTTTAGCCCTTTTACAATGTTGATTCATTAATATTTTACTGAAAAATTTTGCATCGATGTTTATAAGGCACATTGGTCTGTAGTTTTCTTGTATTGTTATTGTCTGGCTGAGGATGAAAATAATGTTGATCTTTTCAAATGAGTTGGAAAGTATTCCTTCTTCTTCAATGTTTTGGAATAATTTGAGAAACATTGGTGTTAGTTCTTTAAATATAGAGTCCACCAAAAATGTACATATACTCTTAAAAAGACTAAACAAAACAGAAAATGGGTAGAAATAATAACATACTTTTAAAGAAAAAATAAACAGCAAGAAATCACTAGTTGATGATTACATATTGTCCTCCTACAAATAGTTGTTCAGGATACAAAAATGAAACATACAAAGTGGGGATTCAAATAGTGAGATTGCAAATGGTTCTGCTCAACTATCCAACAAAAACTTAGTAAAGTGGTTATCAATTCTATACATTTAAACATATATGCATTTATCCATATCTTCATTTATGTTGAGATTAAACAAAACAAAGCAGGCTAAAATCACTCTGAACAAAGAATAATAGTATTGCTGGATTTCATAACATGACACTACAGGATCAGCACTGGGTACTGTAGTGTTTCTTTTTCTTCAAAGTGTTTGTTCATCATGCATTGTAAGATCAGGTCTCGTAAACTGTTTATAGGTTCTACGAATGCATGAATCTTTTTTTTTTTTAAAGAGGGTAAGATTAAACAGAACAAAACAGATCATAAGGAAACAATTTTAAGAAACACAGATTTCAAAGCAAGTCCACTGGAGATTCTCACTGTCTATCTTATGGTCTCTAGTTTTCTTTCAAGTAGTTGTCCCCATCTTCACACACATTGAATACATACTGAACATTATAGAGCTAATCTAATCATAACAGGATGATGAAGGCTTTTTAGGTCTTCAAGACCTGACATCAGTGAAGTCAATAATGACTGCTGTAATGTCTCTCATTCTCTTCGAAGTAACTGTCCTTATCTTTACATATGCTGAAATTAAACATAAGAGACTAGACTAATATCACTCTGAACAGGGAATATTGCTAGATTTGCTAGCTAGTATTGCTAGATTTTATATCATAATGCTACAGAATTAGCACTTGGTATCTTAGTATCTCTTATTCTACAGAGTGTCTGTTCATTGTATCATGTGTTATATAATCTGTCCCATAAACTGTTTACAAATTCTCCCCATGTGTGAATCTCTACATGTATATCTATCCTTTCTGGACTGTAGGGAAACACAAATCAAAACAAAGCAACAAAACACTTTTCTAGAAAAACATGAAATGAGAAAGACATATAAAACCACAATATTAGGTGATCCTACAATAGTTACTATATTTTCTCTTGTTATTTTCAATAGAATTGTCCACATCATCAGACATAATATAATTGAACATAGCATTGCACAGCTATTTCAATAAAAACATAACTTTGGAGACATTCTAGGACTTCAAAAGCAGTTAATAATCAAACTGGAATGGATATCTTATTACATCTTGTCATCTTCAGAGTAGTTGCTTCTACTCTTAGGTGATACTATCAAGCATAATCCCAAATTTGAATAAAATCAGTTAATACAAAACCGTGGTCTCACAAACAGCTTCAAATAAGATAAGTTATAGTAAGACAATGTAAGTAATACAGGGCTTCATTTTAAGTTAATAGGAAATTAAGGATATTTACCAGGTATAGCCTGATATTTTTGGGATAGCTGTCTGTGCCCTCATATCTAGTATGAATAGACAGACTGGAACAAAATAAAATTAAACTAAACAGAGCTATAAGACTTCTGTGGCTTTTAAATCCTGATACACTATTAACAATGTCCTTTCCCTTCCTTTTTTAGGCAGTCCCTCCCCTTTCCCTTTCTCAGGATGCTTTGTATATTTTGGGTCCCACTAGCTACTTTAGTTTTTAGATTAGGGGGGGCAACCTATTATCTATCTGAGTGGTGCTGAACCTTTTTATCCCTGAGCTTGATCTTGAGCTATATTCCTTTACTTACTAAAGCCACAAGGTTTTCCTTCACTCTAGCTGCATAGCTCTACACTGCACAAAAGTGTCATAACTTTCTAACCTATCTGCAGTTGCTGGACAAGTTGTTCCTATTTCTCCCTGGTTCCTTGTTACATAGAGCATTGTTTTATCATCTTTGATTTTCAGCTTATTAACCCTCTTTCAGGTTGAGTATATTTCCTATTTAGAGCATCTTGATGGATCCTGCCTCCTAATCTACTCTGCCTGTGGTTTTTTTTTTTTTTGTTAGTGTATCAAGGCTATCTATATTAGAGATTATAGCCCACCTTCTTTGCCTTATCTCTGCTATTCTATTTTGCTGCTATTATTTGTCCACTTTTCTCCTTCATTCCACTGTCTGCTCCTATTCATTGAGGCCTCTCTCCACTGTTGCTGGAATCCTGGTATTTTTTTCTATTTGTCTCTAGAATGTCCTTCAGTATTTTTTGTAGGGTTTGATTGATGGCCATGAACTCCCCCAGTTCCTCCTTGTCTTAGAAACATCTTGTTTCTCCATTAATTTGGAGAGAGAGTTTTTCAGGGTACATCAATCTGGGTTGGAGGTTATTTTCTTTCAGGGCTTGGACTATTTCCCCCTAGGCTTTTCTTGATTTGATAGTTGGTGTTGATAAGTCTGTCATTATTTTGATGATTTTTCCATTGTAGGTGATCTGCTTCTTTTCTCTGACCACTTTTAATATTCTGTTCTTGTGGTGAATTTCTGGGATGTTCATTATTATGTCTGGGTGTAGATCTGCTTTGTTTGAAGTTCTGTATGCCTCATTTATCTGGATATCATTTCTTTTTCCTATGCTTGGGAAGTTTTCCTTAATTATTTTTGTGAATAGCTTTTGTAATTCATTTGTGGTTACTCCTGTTTCTTCACTCACATTTTTTATTAAGTTATTGATCCTCTTGTCACCTTCTAGCCTTTGAATTGTTACTTCCTGGTTCCTGGTTATTTTTAATAGATCTTTTCTTTCACAATCACACATTGTAAATCTCTCTTCAAGTTTTGAAAGGCTAACTTTAGCTTTTGTGAAGGCATTTTTCCAGCTTTCAATGAAGTTTTTAATTTGCTGGTAATCTTTTGGATCTGTTTCACGTATTCTAGATTTTGTTTATACTCTTCATCAAAGGTTTCTCTTCCTTTTATGTGTTCCTCCATTCTTCCACCTGTGTCTTCTTGAGAGGGGCTTAGCATTTCTTTTACTAATCTTTTTATATCTTGTTTCACTTGAATTAGAATTTCAGTTATAAGTTCATCTATGAAGTCATGAAGGTATTTCTTTATGTCCACTGATGTTGTCAATATTTCATGATTGCTGCACTGGTTCTCTTCTGTATTACTTCTCCTGGACTTATTTTCCCAGGCTCAGCAGCCGGAGGTTTTTTTCTTGTTTCTTTCTCTTGTCATGTCTCTGGTTTATTTCAGACAGGTGTGTGGTGGAGGTCTCAGGCCCTCTCCATATTGCTTACGGTTTTTCTGAAGCACGCTGGCTGGGGTATTGCTGCCCTCTTCAGTTTGCTGTTATCTGAGGTGCATGCAGGGACTGTGGACTAACTGCTTTTCTCTGAGCCAATCAACCAGCAAGTGCCTTCAGCAACTTAGGCTATGCTGTGGCTGACATCACAGGGCAGGGACAGATTCATCACTGGCTATTGGGTCCCGACCAGGGGCGTCCCTCAGCCCAAGCTGATCCCACCAGTCCTCTCTGATCTAGGGGTGGCTGACTGACACCACTGCGGTGCCAGACTATGCCCTACTCCAAGATCTCTTCCAGCCATCCTCACCTGCCACAGGACCCAATTTCCAGCACTCACCAAGAATTAATGCAGCTCTCCACCTTGGCTCCACTCCATGCTGCACCATGTCCTCCTGCCAAAGGCCCAGGACTGATCAGTTCCCGTTATTTGTGGCTGCTGCTTCAGTGCGACCTTGAATCATCTAACTCTACGGCACACTCAGCACAGAGCAGAATGGGTCTCAGTGAGCACGTCTGGCTCCAGCTCTCCACCTGCGTTTTTCCTTCCTCTTCCTATTTTTCTTTTTCTTTCAGTTTCCTTCTAGGGTTGCTTGAATCCCTCTCCACTTGTCCAGCCTTCTCTATGTTGTCCAAGTCCAGCATCTGAGCTGGGTAGAGGCTCTCTACCCAGCTACCTTGCAAGCTGCCATCTTCTTGTCTCTCCAATGTATATATACTTTAGGAAAAGAAAAATACCATGTTTTTTCAACAGATGGTGTTACTCTTGTATGGAGAATCCTAGAGGATATGGTATTTTGAAGAAAACTCATTACATTTCTGGCCCCTAGAGATGAAATTGAAAATGCATATACAACAATCTGAATGACCAAGGTTAAGCCAGCAACAGTTGACTGTGTTAATAAACCTCTGGATCTTAATGGCTATCACTTTGAGCATCTCTTGTAATTATAGAGTCTAAAAATAACTTGTATTAACCTGATAATACCTCAGTAATTTAATGTTGAAATATTTATACAAGTTTTTATTTTGCTGAACCATACATTTTTTTGGGTGGACTCTGTATTTGGTAGAATTTATCAATGAAATCTTCAGGTTCAGGTCTATTTGCAATATATCATTGATTAGCAATTCAGTACATTTACTTGTTATAGCTCTATACAGACTTTCTATTTACTTATGATTTAGGCTGATAGGTTTTGTGTTTCCAGGAATCTGTTTATTTCATTACGGTTATACTATTTGTTTGTGTACAAATTATTCATAGTACTCTCCTAATTCTCATAGTATCATAATTCTCTTATTCATAGTGCTCCTATAATTCTCATAATAGTTTTCAGGATCAGTAGCAATGTTCATATTTTTATCTGTAATTCTAAAATTTGAGTCGTCTCTCCTTTTTTCTTCATCTAAATAGCTAAGTTTTTCTCAATTTTATCTCTCACAGAAGCAACTCTTAGTTTCATTGATTTTTTTCTTTTGTCTACTTAAATTGTCTTTGCCATATCCTTTATTACTATCTGCCAGCTTTGAGTATCATTTTTTTCTTTTTTTATTTCCCTACATTGTAAAGTTGTTGATTGGAGGTCTTTTTTGATTTTTTTCTTTTAATATGGTATTTCAGATTGAAATTAGGGTCTTCTCAGTGAGCTATGTACATCCCAACATTTTTTTTTTTAAATTTTGAGATATTGTCTCAGTAAGTTACTAAGCTGCCAAGGCTGGATTGAACATGTGATTCTCCTGGCTTAAGAGTACTGAGTTACAGGCATACCGCATCATTTCAGATTCTTGTTGATTTTTAATGCTTATAAATTTCTCCTTTAGTGTCATTGTTCTATGTCCTATATGTTGTGTTTTCATTCTCATTAATCTTTAAGCATTTTCCAATTTCTCATATACTTTTTCTTTAATGGATTGGTTAAGAATGTGCTTTTTAATTTCCACAAATTTAAGATTTTTTTCAGTTTTTATTCTTTAATTAATTTCTTACTTCATTCTGTTGTGGTTGAAAGAGATACTTTGCATCATGTCTAACTTTTCAAATATACTGAGGTTAGTTTGTGTCCCATATATGATCTATCCTAGAAAATTTATCAAATGTACTTGAGAATAATACACATGTTTTTACTGTGGGTAGTATATTAGAACAAGTCTATTGTGTTGTCTTCTGTTTCTATACTTACGGTCTAGTTGTTCTATGTATTATTAAGAACAGGATATTAAAACTTTCAATAGTTATCAAAATCCCTCAGTTTCGTTTTGCTTCATATGGTTTGCTGATCTGTTAGGTCTTTATTTTATCTTCATAGTTCATTGAATTTTTATTAAGCTATAATCTTCGTGGTCCATTTTAAACTTTAAAAATGTATTTTGTCTGATACTAGTATAGACAACTCTATTCTATTGGCTACTATTTGCATGAAATATCTTTTCTACTCTTTTACTTTCAATTTATTTCTGTCTTTGAATCTAAAGTGAGTTTTTTGTAAATAGTATATAATTGGATCATAGTATTAAGTCTAATCTTTCAATCTCTGTCTTTTGGAGAGTTTCATTTGTTTGATTTTATTAAAATTTGAAATTTTGAAATTGGAAAATTTGATTTTATCTTTTGCTAGAAGTGAGAATAATTGACTCTTGCTACTTTTTAGCCTATTGACCTGTATAGCTCTTTTTATAGCTCTTACTTCTGGAGTAATCAGATTCTTTTAAATCAGACAATAAGTATATTGATTTATTCCAAAAAGTGAGAAATCAAATGACCTAAAATATCAGCATTGCTTCATTTATGTTTTATCTTCATAAGAGTTAAGCTTGCTTAACAAACTTACACATAAGCAAATTATCTTCTAGGTTATAGGATAATATATATGCTAAGTAGAATGATATATTTAGATTAGAAAATGTACAAGGTATATAGCAGTAGTCAGAGTAGTTATATCTGGAGATTGAGGTTATAAGAGGATTCTCTGTCTTTATTTCTGTCTCTGTCTCCATCTCTCTCTCTCTGTATGTATATATTTATATATAGATATAACTTTTTTTAAAAGATCCTCTTTTTCAAGGACTGCAATAACTTTTGACATATATAACCTTATTTTGATAAAAGTCCTTGATGAGTATGAGTAGAGCAAAAGGAGATGCATGATTTTGAGGGAGTGTTTCATACAGTACTGGTGTTCCTGGTCTTCCTCTTCCAAATAGAACAGGCTTTTCACGGTGTGTCACCAGAGTACTCTTTCCTTTGCTCATGTTTGGTGTGTCCCTGATTTATGCATGCTCTCTGAATTTCTCTTTGATGCCCTTTTTAAAAGTTACCTTAAGTTTAATTCTAAGAGCATGCACAGCACACCCTGCACCCGAACAGATGTTTAAGAATTACACTGAGTGGACCACTGCCTAATGACAATGGAGTCACTTTTAGGTGGACACCATAGGTTACATGCTTACATCAGTTATCCAGTGAAATGTTGGGTTATATATGTGAGGCTTAGTTGTATCTGTTGTTTATTGGTTCTTAATTTTATGTTTTTGTGTTTGAAAATATATTTGGGGTCTCAACGCTGTATCCCCTTAATACAAGTGACATTTCTGCATGGAAGAGGAAAGCTGTATGCCACAGTGTGAAGGAACAATACTTGGTGAATCTTCTGGGTTAGAGATTCCAAGATACATGGAAGATCGAAATAGAAGAGTGGGTAGCTCTAGAACTGTATGAGCTTCCAAGTACTTGAAATATGTATTAGTTAACTTTACCTTCCTGTAATGAAAATCCTGAGGCAATTAAGGTGTGAAGAGAAAAGGTGTATTTTCAGTCCTGATTCTGGATGTTCTCGTCCAGTGGCTCATTACTTTGTGGCTGGGCAGCATATCATGCTAGGAGTGTGTGGTAGAAAAAAACAACTCAACCCATAAGGTTTGTACCTTAGACACTTGTATCTCAGACATAATACCAGGCATTCACAACTTAAAAGAGAAGAGATCTATATTGGCTCATAGTTATAATTCTTGGTCAGCTTGCTACAAAGCAAAAATGGCAAGGTAGAAGGGCCTGGAGGAAGGAAGCTGCTTATATCATGGCAACCAATAAGCAGCCAGAGAAAGGAAGAGCTGGAGAGTATCTCCACCTAGACCCATCCCCTAAGGGCAAGTCAGCTACAGTGCTCCCACAATTTAATCACCTTTTTAACAGCCCCACTTTTGAACATACGAACCCTTTGGGATACATTCTAGATCTAAACTCTAACATCATGAAACAAAAATAAAGATGAGAAGAGGAATAGAAATAGATTCAAGTCCTACAATCCTCTTCAAGAACACATTGTCAATAATCTAAGGACCCATCTCCTAAAGAGCAATTCTCCACCACCTGAGAGTCAAGCCTTTAAATACACGGGTCTTGGAGTGACCTTCATTCAAATGATGCAGGATGCTAATAAAGTATAAACTATTTTCAGGATAGAATTATAAATAGAAGTATATTGGTAATCTTATAAAAGATGAGGTTTGAAGTAGTAGAGAAAAGAGAAAAGAAAGAACAAGAAACAGAATAAAAGTGAAGAAAGGTGAGAAAGAAGAAGAGGAAATAGTGAACTATAAGAGAGCATTATAATTAACATTATGGTGTAAGCCCACACACATAAATGCACACTCAGTAACTTTAGTATATTGATTAAAATTGGCAGGTGTGTAAGGCCTGGGTGGGATCCAGTCAGCTATGAGTATGTTTGGTTTGTTGTAGTCATAGAGCATTTGGAAAACTGTTTAAAAGATGGTGAAATTAGGTTCAACTATGAAAGAAGAGAGAAGGAGTGACTGGTATTTTTAAGAGCAGTTAATCTCCTAAGGGTCTTGAAATAGTCACCACAGAGGAGAAGGAAGTGACTGAGAAGATTGAAGGGCATCTAAGGGAAAAGAGGCAAAACTGTGGATGGGCAATTTGAGAGAAAGATAAAATCTGATTGGATACAATGAAGTAATTAAAACTGGGAGAAAGAAGTTTTAAATTTAAAAATACAACTTTTTATTAGGCAGAAGATACAAAAATATTATTTAAAAATTCATAACCGCAGGATATAGGAAGAAATGGGGAGTGTTTGTGAGGAGTTATTGCAGTCCATGAATCATGGGTGTCATCTTGGCCCTTCATTTGCCAGTGATACTCTAGAAAATGCATGTTGTGTATTTAGTTCAGTTTCTCTTCTTTTAAACTTTTAATGCTAAAATAGAAATGGGAAGACATGCAGTTATGTGATATGGGATTGTACCTATAAGAGAATATGCATTCTGGGCACGTGTGCACAGAAGGATTGTGCATGATTTCCATAGAGAACAATAATCGCTCTATAGTACATTCTCAAATTTGCTTATTTTTCTGCCTTTATTTCATTTCTAATCATCACATGATTCAACCATATGAATAAAAGGTAAGTCTAACATTGCAGGAATCAAGAGGTGATATTTTTAATCATTAGATTGCATCCATATAGTATGACAATATGATAGAATAGAAGCTCCTGATACTTATATGTCAGTTTTTCTATGTTTTAACCTCAGAATTACATTAGTTTGCAACATAAACATTGATTTATTTCCCACATTACACAAGGGCTGTGAGTTACTGAACTTTATGTCTGCTTTGTACAGTGGGTCATCTGCATTCTACTCCATGTTTCTGTCTTTTTGGAATAGAAAGGAGCAGCTTCTCCCTGGCACATGCTGTATATGTGGCAGACAGTAAAAGCATAAGAGATTGTGGAGACATACATAGAACTTCCGTGTTCATTGACATAAATAGGCTTAAATGGGGGGGGATGTAAGCACATGTTCTGCCTATAAGGAGGCATTATAAGAGTGGAAGTATATACTTTGAGTACAAGGGATGGAAAAATAATTCTAAACAATATTATGATCTAAGTTTTCACCTAGCACTTGGTTTTATTATGCTGCTCTTTAGGGTACTAGGAGTACTATGAGATGGAAAAAAGTCTTTGATTGTAGCAATGGCAAAAAAAAAAAGAGAGTGCTCTGATAGTGTCACATGTCCATCTATTCCTAATTATATCATGTCGTTTTACCACTGAAATTAAAACATGAATTCAATATCTAAAATGTAAATATAACTAGAAATGCAAAGAATATAACAATATTAAAATGCAAAAGAATGCAAATATAAATTATGTAATTTATCTTTCTGACATACCTTGTCTGCAGAGATTTGTGCTGACATGATTTCATTTTGTTTAGCTTTCAGATAAAAAGATAATCCCTGATACCATGTAAATTATATTGTGAATAGCTCTTCTAAACCACCGAATGGGGAAAACAGCTGCCCTTCTTATGAACAAAATCTACTAGAATAAAACAAAATGGTGAAAAAAGTTTGATTTACCCAGATCTTTCATTTGGATTGAGTGAGCAATTTACTCCTTGACATACTTTTTTGCATTGCTTTCTGAGCCATTTTAAAGATGACAGGCAGCAGTGGTACTTCAGAAGTCTGCTATCAACAGTCTCCTTTTTCAGAGTTCTCATTCTCTGTGACCAGCTTTCCACAGCTTGTGACTGAAATGTCTAAGATAGTAAAGTTTGAAAAGTGAGGTTTTGAGCTGAAAGGAAAACATCTTAATTTTGAATGTAGTACATGACTTTGGTTTTTTAACATAGTTTTACAGAATCTTGATAAGGAACATTTTCAGATTTGAGGTTACTTTAAGCTTGGCTTTTCAGTAAATAAATAGGAATACTAAGCTAAAATGTTGTTAAATTTGATGTGAATGTGAAAGCATAATTCAAAAGTGTAATTCATTTTCCATTTGAATGTCTGTCATAAGTAGTAAGAAATTAATGATACCATATCATGCCTTTTTCACTTGCTGTTTGGTAATTCAGTCACTAAATGGCATTTTACTATTGTCTGTGCAAGAAGAAAGACAAATCTCACCCTCATGCAAGAAAACTCCAATTATTCTAGTTTTAAATGAACCCTCTAACCTTTGAGATTGTTCTCTATCCTTCTCCCCAGAATCTGTCTTATGTTCTAGATTTTATGACTCATGAGGCAAAGCCAGGCTGAATCTGCTAAACCTCATTCCAGTTCCCAGCACAGCTTGGCACCAGTTGGTACTAAACTTCTGTTTACTGAAGGGGTGAATGTGCTGATTTGAATTATCATCTTATGGCATGTGGGAGTATTTCTGACTTCACAGGGATATGTATTCTGTATTGTCAAGAGTCACGTTAAATCCTGGATCCTAGCTTTTCTCACACTTTGCAAGGTGCTTGCTGGGAATACAGGAGCATTATTTATGTGAAATGTTTCTTCAAGTTTAGTTATGGTTGACTCTTTTGCATCCTCATCTCCAAATCATGTCACCTTTTGATTCTTATGGATGCTATGGTTATGAATGCTCTGAACCAAGCACTGTATGTTATGGTACTGGATGTATATATATTTATTGAATGACCTCCTTCACACCTTGTATACCTCAGATAAATTGTTGAAGTGAGCAAAACAATCAATTTTATGTATAATTTAATATTTTCTAGCTGTGCTAACAAAAGTATCCAGACACTTAAACTGAATAAAAATGAGAACTCAAAAATACAAACAAACAAACAAACAGAGTAGGTTAATTTATTAGTTGAATGTAAATTTATTAGTTAAAGGTAAATGAAAATCAACACACAAGAATATATATGTGAATTATGGGCTCCTCAAAGTTGAAGAAATTCTTTGAGGGGCTCCTGTAACTTCTGGGACACAGATGAGGAGAGCTCAACAGATCACTGACTTTGATAACTCCTGGATTTGGTTCCAACATTGACTCCTCTGTGAGTATGGTCATGGACCATGTATTTAATCTCTTTGCCTCAGATTCCTTCCTCATCTCTAAAATGGTAATAATAGTATCTGTATCACAGGATTATTGGGAGGGTAATCCAATATAATGTAAGGAATGTACTTAGCACAGTAGTAGGCAAAATAAGTGCCTAATGAAAGTAATCTACTGGAAGAGTACATGGCTTCAAACACATAAAAATGACTAATAGTAGGAGAGATGGAAATGCTTTTTACCCCAATTGCATTATTGCACATTATATAAATGTATTAAATTACCACAACATATCCCAAAACATACAAATATTATGTCTCAATAAAGTAATAATTTATTCTTGCAGTTTTTATGGTTATTTGTTGAACATCTGTTACACAAAAGGAACTGTGAGGAAGCTGCAAGATGTGGGGTCTCAAAAGTTCATTACGATAGACCATTGAGCCAGCACACTTCAGAAGAAGAATCATAACTAACAAAGAAAGAAACTGGGGCTTTCTATTTATACCTGTATGGAAGAAACAAAAAATATAAGAAGAGGAAGCAACAAGAAAAAGACCCTAGCTCCCAACCCTGAGAACATTGATCCAGGAAAGGTACATAAAAAAGGAGATTGAGGACAGCAAACATACAATATCAGGCACAGCACCAGTGCACATAAAGAGATATACTCGGGACCTCATAGATGAGTTCAGAAGTGTGAATTATTTAACCAAATAAAGCAAGATATAAATAGATTAGTAAAAGAAATGCTAAGTTCCTCTCAAGAAGACACAGATGGAGGAATGGAGGAACACAACAAAAGGGGAGAATTGTTTGAGGAAGAATATAAAGAAAACATAGAGCACATGAAGCAGGTTCAAAGAGATTATCAGGAAACTAAAAACTCCATTGAATGCTGGCAAAACTGCTTGAAAGAAACTAAGGATAGATTATCCAAACTGGAGGGTAGGTTTGCAATGTGGGGTCATGAAAGGAAAAATTTCTTAAAAATAACAAGAAAACAAGCAGTAACAATACAAAGGTTAGAAGAGAACACGAGGATCTACAACTGAAGAATAAAGAATGTGAATGAAGAAGCAGGGATAAAAACAAAGGAACTACAAAGGCTATTTACAGAAATAATTAAGGAAAACTTCCCAACCATAGGAAAAGGAAATGATATTCAGATGTATGATGCATACAGAACTCCAGCCACCTACAACCAAAACAGAGCCACACCCAGGCATATAATAATCAAGATCCCAGAAATTAAATGTAAAAATAGAATATTAAAAGCTTCGAGAGACAAGAAACAGATTACTTACAAGGGAAAGCCCATCAGAATTATGGCAGACTTCTCAACACCAACCATCAAATCAAGGCGAGCCTGGAGCAAAGTATTCAAGCCCTAAAAGAAAATAACCTCCAGCCCAGATTGATGTATCCTGAAAAGCTGTCTGTAGAAATTAATGGAGAAACAAGATGCTTCCAAGACAAGAGGAAATGGGTGATTTCGTGACCACCAATCCAACTCTACAGAGAATACTGCAGGACATTCTAAAGAGAGAGAAAAGCACCAGGATTTCAGGAACAGTGGCTGAGAGGCCTCAATAAATGGAGCAGAAAGTGAAATGAAGAAGACAAACAGACAACTAATGATGGAAAAAGAGTACAACAAAAATGAGGCAGAGAAGATTGGCTATAATCTCTACTATATATGGTCTTGATACACTAAATTAAAAAAAGAGAGAATCACAGGCAGAGTAGATCAGAAGGTAGGGTCCACCAAAACGCTCTTTATAGGAAATATAATTAACCTGAAAAAGGGTTTATGGACAGAAAATCAAATATGAGAAGACAATGCTCTATGTGATGGGGCACCAGAGAGTAATAGGGGGAACTAGACTAGTAATTGAGGATAAGTGAGAAAGACAGGCTTTAATAGGTAAAGGAATGTAACTAGAGATCAAATCCAGGAGGGAGATGGTTCACAGCTACTTGCATAAATAGCAGGTTGGCGCCCCCCCCCCCCATTTAAAACCAAGAGTGTTGGTGAGATCCAGATACAACCTGGGAAGTGAAAGGGGAGAAATAGTCTTAAAAAAACAGCAGAAGATATTATTAATAGTGTATCAGGAATCAAAACTTATTACTTGCACCACACTGGTTAGATAGAACTTATTCTGTCCCAGTTTGTCTATAAGCACTAGATCTGAAGGCACAGACAGCCATCCCCAAAATGTCAGGCTATAGCACAGTAATCATCTTTAATTTCCTATTAACTTAATATGGAGCCCTGTTATGTCATGACTGATCTTAGTTAAATCTGGTTTGTTTGATTGCTGTTTGTTATCAACAGATTTTATTCAAAACTGTTATAATTGATAGTATCAAGTATGAGACTATAGAAAACTATACTGAAAATGACAAGATTCACTACGATACCCATTCTGGTTTGATTACTACCTGTTTTTGCAGTTTAACACTATCTACAAAGCTGTGTTTCTATCAATACTGTTATATACTTACATATTCAATTATACTATATCTGATGATATAGCCAATTCTGTTGACTATAACAAGAGATAACACAGTAACCATGGTAGAACTTCTTGTACAGTGGTTTTACATGTCTTTTTCATTTTATGTATCTATAGGAGTATGTTCTGTTTTGTCCTACTCGGTTTTGTTTCCCCCTCTTATATAGAAAGATTACAGAAATACATGTTAAGACTCATGCATGTGTAGAACCTATGAACAGTTTACAAGAACTGATCTTACGACACATGATGAAATGAATAAATACTTTGAAGGAAGAAAGACACTACAGTACCCAGTGCTGATCCCAGAGTGTCATGATGTGAAATCCAGCAATACTATTATTCTTTGTCCAGGGTGATTTTAGTATGCTTTGGTTTGTTTAATCTCAATATGTAAATGAAGATACGGATAACTGCATATATGTTTAAGTGTATAGGATTGATAACCATATTACTAAGTTTTTGTTGGATAGTTGAACAGAACTGTTTACAGTCTCACTGTTTGAATTCCCACTTTATATGTTCCACTTTTGTATCTTGAACAATTATTTGTAAGAGGACAATATGTAAACATCAAATAGTGATTTATTACTGTTTATTTCTTTTTCTTTGAAAGTATGTATTGTATTTACTCATTTACTATTTTCTTTAGTCTTTCTTTAAATAAAAAAAGAGATAAAGAAGTTCATTACTAGCACTATTACTAATACTATGAATTGTTATTAAAAATAACCATTTCCTGAGCATTTACTATGTAACTGACATTAGATAACTTATTACATTCATTATTTGAGTACTCAAAACAAACAAAATTAGGAAAATCAAATTACTTACCCATTAAGTATGAGGGAGAGTTGGGACTCTGGCAGAATTTGGTGGTGTCTACCCTTCTTGGGAGGTTTTTCCAAAACCAGTGAATGAAGGAGAAATAATAGTCTTATTTCAAAATAGAAATCCTCAGAAAGAAGGGATTATTTCAGAATGAGTACATAATGAAAAACATGAAAAAATATAATGGTAAATTATTTTAGGAATGGGAGGTAGCAATAGTTTTTAACTGCAGGAGCTCATTTTTGTAGGTTATGAACACTCAAATATTCTTAATTTCTAATGGTTTTATCTAAAATAGTTTAAGGACAGTGCCAATTCCACGGGCTACGTTTTACATTATGGGTGTTTCACTCCTCTTCTGGGATCCCTGGGTCTTCAGAGAAGGGACCTGAACATTACAGAGAAAAGAGAAAATCAGAGATCCAAGCAGATTAGAGTAAAGAGGTTCTGGGAAAGGAGACAGGATCTTTAATAGGATGAAGTTTAGGAATAAGTTATGAATGCCATGATTTTTCTTGCACTGTATAAGCATTTAAGTAAGTTTCAACATGCTTTTTACTTTTAGGATACATATATAAGATATAAGTGGATGATCTAATTAACGCTACCCAGGAACAATAGGAACAATGTAAGTGTTTTAAAAAATTATTTAAGATTTCCATGAAATGTCTTAGGAGTGACTCAAACAGACAACATTTTTTACTTCAAGAAGGGCCAGACGCCAGACACAGTTTTGCTACTCATGTCGTCCTGAGGCAAGTTCACCATGCAGGTTTCTGTGACACAGAAGTATAAGAATGTTACTCTATAAATGATGAGAGAGGTTTTGCAGTTTTTCGATTGGAAACATAGAGCCAAACTGGAGCATTAAAGGCTGTCTATGTCTCTGTGTTTGGAATGCTGCTTTGGGGGAATCCATTATCAGGAGAGCTAACATGCAACTCTGTGCCATGTTCTGAGCCAAGAGACACAGAAGGAAGCAGTGACATTTCACAGGGAGTATCAGGGTAGGGGACCCTGCCATCTCACATACTACCAAGCTTGAAGTGCTCTCTTCAGTTATCCCAAAGTAATTTTTCATTTCTGGAAACTTCTAAAAATAAGGGAAGGGTACTGATGTCTACTGATGTTGCTACATGTTAGTCAGTGTATTGAGCTCTTGATAAACTTTATTTCATACAACTCCTAGTGACTGTACTACTACTGCTATTGTTATTATTGTTATAGTTTTTACACAAGTAATAATACAGGCTTAGAAAAAAAGAGGAGGGCTAAGTTCACATGATTTGATTTAAACCCTCATTTCACTTCAAAGTGCATTTTTTCTGCTATATTTCATGGGCCCCATAGACATCTTCTGCTTCATCTTGGTTCACCCATTGTAACATTCACAATCTATCTACCAACATCTCTTAAAACAGTGGGTCTGAATTGGGGATGATTTTGCTTTCAAAGGCCCTGTGCTCAAATTTAGCTGTTAGTATTGGGAGCAGTGCATTTAGAACCTGGCCGTTTGAGGTCAAGAACGCTGCTCGCCACCCTACAATACTCTGAACAGCCCCACATCAAAGGATTCCCTAACTCATATTGGGCTCAAGCTGAGGTATCCCTTCCCAAATCCTATTTGCTACTCAATCTCCCTCACCCATCCCTATGTCTCCTTTTTCTGGGAAGTTTTGCATAGCTTCTGACAATCCATTTTTACTTCTAGACAATTAGAGGAACTGAATAATTAATGTAATCTTCCCATTATCAAACTTTCATTAATATCTATTTGTAGAAGTGATTAGCCAGACACCACATAGTGAATTAGATTCTCTCTTTCTAATAGGAGCTTATAACCTTAGGCAGACATCTCTACTGAAGTACAGGAGAGAAACAGCGGGAAAACACCCCACTGACCTCACATGTACCACTAAGGAAGGCTTTACATTCTCCAAGGTTAATGGGAAGAAGAAAGTGTTTTTCAGGTGAAAAATGGGGGTTAAGGGGAGGGCAGAGCCATCGTCTTCAGGGAGCCAAGGCACATCATCCACCTCTTCCCTGGTCCAAATAGGACAACCACACAGAGGACACTGAGTCTCAGAATCCTGAACAGTAGAAAGGGACTCGCTCTGATGGCAGTAAAGGACACTCTACCGTACATCATGCCAATACATACAAATGTACCTATGTACAGTGTATACACATCCACGTACACACATCTTGTTCTTTCACAGCATTTTTTTGGTTTTATTGAAGAATAATCCTGTAACAAGTCTAAACCCCAAGCACTGCTAAAAGCAAACAGTCATTCAGTTATCCCCGTGTCCCTTTAATTGTTTTAGATTTGTTAAACAAAAGGCAAATATTTATTTGTTATATTTTGCAAAAGATATTAAGTTGGCACAAATTCTCACAATTCTTTTAACAGTATAGTTCTATAGATTTCCCCCCAACCAAGGAGACAAGCTTCCCAAATCCTGCCTTCTTGCTGTGTGTAAGGTTCTCACAGTGTGAATTCCCTAGGTGTGGTTTAATCCGTGAAAGGCTGCGGCCTTTTCTGAATGCATTATCTCTGAGTAACCACAAGAGGGGGCGTGAAGAACACATTCCCTTCTGGAACAGTCTGGCTCTGTGTCCTACTTTGTTAACAGAATAGAACATCCTGCGGAATCATTGTTCTTTGTGCCTCTAACTCGGTAAGAGGAAGAAGAAACACCGCCCTAGTCAGATATAGGGGTTCCTTGCCACGCTGCGTGGCTGGGCGAGTACTTCATGTGCCTAAGAAAGAAAATTGGCGTCATGGTTAAAAGCTGCCTCGAGATGATCAATGTTATTTCCCACGTAAGAAAGATGCATAAGTAATATTCAATTATTTGTGAATTCTAAACAAATGTCTTTGACATGGATTTCCACATTTTTAATTTCTGGAAATTTAATTTGTTGTGCAGGTAATATCGTCACAAGGAAAAGGTCAAAGGGTAAGGAAACATAAGCCTCCCTCCCACACTTGTCACGGTCTACAATGTCCATCCACTGAGATTTTGCTTTATTAAATTAATAAACATGAGTTATTTGAACAGCTAGGTTTATGAAGCAATTGTGCACAACTTGCTCCTTCCTCCGTGTGCACCCTACACACCCAGCCTCCCCGCCTCCCCACATCCCATGGCAGCGTGCTGCAGTTGGTACAGTCCCTGCACAAGTTACGACACTCTCCTATCACCCAGACTCTTATTATTTACACCAAGGTTCACTTTGGGTGTTGCATGGTTCCTGGGAAATGCGTGATGACATATACCCCTGATTACAGCACCAAAGGGAGTGATTTCTCACCTTACCCAATCCCTGACCCTTCCTTTCCTCTCCCCAGACACCTGATCTCCTACTGCGACCACAGTTTTGTCTTTCTTGAGTGTCCTGTAGTTGAAGTCATATAGTGTACATCCTTTTAAGATTGGCTTGCTCTTAGTGAGGTCTCTCTGCATCTTTTCCATTCATATTAATACCGTTTGTCACATATTTGCATTCACCTGTGCAAGCACCTCATGGTTGCTTTCAGGAATAAAGTTATAATAATGAAGAAAGCTGTTCTAAATATTCAACTACAATATTTTTCGCTGGGGCTTAAATTTTCAGATTCAGACAGTGACTAAGGACTTTTTTTTTTTTTTTTTTTGGTACCAGTAATTAAACTCAGGACCTTGCACTTGCTAGGCACTGAGCTACATCACTGGCCCACGAGGACTTTTATGTCTCCCATGAATCTTATATTGAAGTTAATATCTAGAAGCAGGGATGATCCAGGTATGGTGACGCGTGCCTATAATCCCAGCACTTGGGAGGCTGAGTCAGAAGGATTGCCGTGAGTTTGAGGTCAGCCTGGGATATATAAGTGAGTTCAAGGCCAGCCTGAACTACATGGTAAAACCCTGTCTGAAATAAACCAGAAAAGAAAAAGGAACAAGGTTGAGCATTGTCACAGTGCTTTCAATGGAAATACTTCTTGAAATGCATTCTTTCAGTTTTCATCTTGTTGGTTTTCACCCAGGCTTCTTTCTGCTTGTGAACCCAAGTAAATTTCTTTGCCACCAGCATAACCATCATTCCACTGTCCCACTTTGGACTATTCTCTGTCATACTTAGCTTGTTTACCTCACACTTCTGAGCCTGCATCTCTGGCTATGTTGGTTGCTATTTTCCTCTGTCTCTGTCTCTGTCTCTGTCTCTGTCTCTGTCTTTCTCTCTTTTTCTCTCTCTCTTTCTGCTGGGAATTGAACCCAGAGCCTTTGAAATATTTATTTGGGACGGATTCTTGCAAGGTCACTAAGTTATGTAGGCCAGAGCTGAACTTGTGATCTCTCTTTCTTCAGCCTCCTAAAGTACTGGGATTACTCATGTTTGCTATCACGATATTTATCTTTCCATTTCCCTTACTATATCATAGACTGCATCTTTCTCCCTTGTATCCAGGATAGATTTACCTGAAAGGCATGTTTAGTAAACATTTATTGCTAACACAAAACTTTGTTGACATTGTTGCAGTTAAGAACTATTTGGTTAATCAGATTTCATATCCTCTATCATGAAAATTGCAGATGCCTAAAAGGTAGTGGTGTATGACTAACAATAACTAACATTTAATTTAATATTCAGTATGTAATATGTACAACACTAAGTGTTTTCTTGTAGTTATCCCACTTATCTTTACAAAACTCTCCATTCATTATCACTGCCTTGTGCATATGAGAAGATTGATCCTCAGCAAAATCAAATAACTTGCCTTTGGATTTAGCAGATAGATCATGTAATGCAGGAATTTCAATATTACATGCCTGGGCCTATGGCATAAAAACACAAAACAAGTTTGAAGCCAGATTTTCATGTGATTTGCCTGTTACATTGAAGTGGATTATTTAAACACAAGTCCTTCTCAATGTCAATTTGTGTGTGTGGTTATTTGATTAGTGATCTTCCCCCAAAGTCTGTAAACTTCATGAAGATTGGGGCTTTCTGCATCAGAAACCTCCAGCTCTGAGTGAAATGCCGAGTCTGTTCAGATATTCCCAGTATGTGAGTGATCCCAACCTTCCTAATCATCCTCAAGATCACTGACTGACACATTAGCCTGCCAGAAGGGTAAGCCATTTTGGAAGTTAAATGTGAGCAGTCTTTACAAGGAATGCATTATTACTGTCTTGTATCAGTGGTACCCATACATATCTTTCAGTCTTCAAACTAATTTCTGGTAAATGCCTTTGATGGAAGAAAAGATACATTACTATGCAAAAGAAGAGACAAGTAGGTCTCCAAAAGCACATATTCCAAATAATTATTATAACATTATCAAGATTCTAGAAATAAAAAAAAGATTCTAGAAATCTATTGTTGGAATTTTAACTACATTTGTGCATATTGCATATTGGTTACTGGGATTACATTACTGTTCCCATCCATAAGTTATCTGTAGGATCACAGGAAGGAAGCATTGATGTCCTCACATTTAAAACCTCAATGTACCTCTGAACTGAGAATATCTACTAAAGAGCTGTCTGTTACCAGAAAAAAAACCCCACAGAAACAAAACCAGACTGTATTGGGCTCTTCAAAATCATTGTGATTTTGCTCTTGACTTCCTGTTATTTAGAGTTGCAACTTCTCAGCATGGCAGTCAAGAAATTTCACTTTCTGACCTTAGTTTACCCTTTTGCCTTTATATAATAGTCTTCAACAGGACTGCATGTACTGGAATGTATTGTATCGTCTCTCTCATATGTCAAGGTCATTTTAATCTTCACTGCTCAGATAGGATGATTTGTTCACTTCTCTATCCACACTTTCTCTGATTCTTTAAAATGAAAGATAAATTTGGTTTTCTGCCATATCCTTTGATTTGGACAAGTATAATGATTTTACTCATAACTCAATAAAGTGGCTAAAGGTTGAGATTCTGATTTGGATTGAAATAAGATTTCTTTCTTTCTTTCTTTTTTCTCTCTGTACCCAGAATCTTGAAATGTTTATTTATTTATTATTTTTTAAAAGAAAAATGTCAGAAAAGAAAAACAAAAAGCAAAAGAGATAAACAAAAACAACAAACCCAAAACAATAACAATATAGGTTTTCAAAATAGAATGAAACAAATTTAACAATGGTTGCTATATTGCATATTGTTCTTTTTTTTTCAAGGAAAGAAAAGAATTAAAAAGATAGAAAAATGGAAAAAAGGTAGAACAATATTAAATTAAAAAAATTAACATCATAAAATTGCTAGTTGATACATTATCCATTGTTGTCTTAAAAATAGTTGCCAAAGTCACAAAATCAACATTTGCTATTTAGGTGATTGTAAAGGAGTTACTAACTTCTCCAAATGAAGTTTCCTCATCTGTAAAATATAAATAGGTAAAATTATGTTATGCAGTTGTTATGACAGTTAATGAGCCTTTCCATGTAAAGTGCTTAACAAAGTACCACACACAAATCAATAACTAGAGACTGTTTGAATTCTTCTTAATTATTTCAAATGTTGAATCAGTCAATTAGATTATAATTTCTTGTGTAAGAACTGAGATCATGACTTTCATTTGAATAATCAGACAACTATAAGCAGTTGATACATTCTTTTAGACCCAACTTAATTACAACATAGAGTTAAATAAAGAAATAATAGTTCTTCTATATGATCCTCTGGCCATGTCTGCCTGATGTTGGAATTCATTGTAGCTGGGAGCACAAAAGGAAGATTGCTTTAATGGTGGTGATGTGGTGAAGATTCTGTGTTCAATTTTTGAAATATCAGTTGATTAAAATTTAGAATTTTTAATCAGAAGTAGGTTGATAGTAAGGTTTACAGGCAGTCCTAGGAAGGAGGTGGAACAGATTCGGCCTGATCTGACTATAGCCATCTTGGTTGTAGCCTCCATCTTGCTACTAGGAGACCTTGGCTACACTCCCAACCTGATGGATAAAATAAAGTAGTTAAAATATGAGCCTTTGAGTGATATTCAAGATTCAAATTAAAATACAAAATTACATTTAGTAATAGGAAAATAAAATTCCCTTAAAAAATTGTATTTCAGACATAGGTTTTCAGGAAATCTTCTTAAATATTCTCACCTAGACCTTTAATCTTTAGCCTTGACTCCCATTCATTCTTTGCACTGCTACCAGAGAGATTTTTGCAATAAAATTCTTATCTGTATCATTCTTTTCCTTAAAAACTTTAATAGTTGCCTTTTGTCAGTGCAGGATATCCGTGCCTGGACTTGTTCCTTTTCTACATCAAACTTCAGACTCTTCTGCATCAAACTATGTGCAGTTCTTTGAACACTGCCAGCCACTTCAGACCTCTATGTATTTCCTGTTATTTCCTCTCTTGGAGTGTGTCTACTGTCCGTCTCTTGTTTCCATGGTGGACATACTCATGACCAAAAAAATGTCAGCGCCTTATGAGATTTTCCTGCTTGGACCTCTGCAAAAAGCTCTTCATTCTTCCACCCCAGTTAGACCCAAATGCCCCTTCTTTCATGTTTTCACAGCCCCCCAGTTCAACTTCTGTATTTGAGACACATTAATATGTATTGCCAGTATATTCTATCTAATAGCCTTGACAGTAACGATGTGCTACCCTCATCTTTGAATACTACTGTTTAGTGTCTTCATTCGGGAAGCAGCTCAGGAAATATGAACAAATGAATGAATGAATTAAAGTACAAGTGAAATTTGAATGAATAAAAAGCCTTAGATGTCCAAAAATTTCTTCTTGATTTTAAATTCTGAAGGTTTGACTGAATGCCTTCAGAGGCAGGTATGGAAGAAGAAAGACTTGTGTAAAGACTGAAAGAATTTTGTAAGCCTTACATTCCATTGTCCATTTTGTTTACAGCTTTTCTGAAAAATTATCTATCCTGGTACTTGAATATAAAGTTTTCAGATATTTAATATGAATTCTCATGCATCTTTTGAAAATACTCTTAATTTCTTTTGGACAGAATATGAGAAAGGCTGGATAAACATGCACACACTGCAATGAGAATTAATTTGAGAGCACTGTGGCTCAGAATACAGTAATTACTTTAGGTTACCTTTTCAAATTCAAGGAGTCCGGATAATTATATGATCTCACAATATTGTGGCAAATGGACCAAAGCACAAACTCTAATGTGTGAAAGATGGATTTTATATACATGCTTACATTTTTGATTAATTTATTCATTATTCAGCTTAGATTCACTGAGTACCTTCTTCAGCTAAGCTTTGCATAAGAGGCTTTGGATTCACGAAAGTTGATCAGAAGATGGCTGTTTGATTAGTCTGGACAAAGTCCTCAGCACTGGAAAACTTCTTACATTCATTTGTTACCATGGCAACAGTTGCCTCACCTAAGCTGTCCAGGAACCTCAGCTCTTTCTTTTCTTTTCAGTAGCCCTCTGCTTGCTTCTCAGATGTATCATGTGAGCTTCTCGCTTTGCACCTTCAAACAGGGCTTTCTTTGCTTCAAGATCTGTTAGAAAAGTCAAGCCATCTTTCTCAATATTGATTTAAGTGTCCATTCCACAAGGAAACTTGCCTTGATCCCATATCTAGGGCTCCCCTGTAAGCTGTAGCAGTGCTTCACATACATTATTATAACCAACTAATAATGTATGTAGTTGTGTTTAGTCTCCCTTCAGCAATATAAAGTGTGTGAGCTGATGATCTGCATTGTTTTCCTGTGTCCCTCCAGAGCCCGGCACTGTACTGGTATACTTCAGTAAACATTTGCTGGATGGGTGAATGAATCACCGGCAGAATGGACAGCATAGATTACTCCCTCCTTGACATCTCCCAATTCATGCCTTGTCCTATCATATTCTTTTCAAACAGAAATCCTTGATGGCACGAGGTACTTACAGGCAGTCTCAGTGAGCAGTTTCTTTTCCTAACAGACATTGTTACCACTTTGAGCTCCCATAGTGCACAGCCCCTATGCTAGCTTCGTCCTTTTAGGTGGAAAGCATAAGAAAAGATGATCACCTGTCTTCAGTCAACCCCAGTTTTAGAGGAATAACAAATTCCAGTTTTTAGTATAACATTAGTAGTCTCAGCATGTAAGATAAAATCAGGTTGCTCATTTATGGTGAAAGCAGGACTTTTGAAATAGCCAAGTCAGCAAAGGCAGTGAGATTGACAGGCAGAGACCAAAACATGTAACAATTCAGTTTAGAAAAATGTCCTACAAATTCATCTCACAGTGGGAATTTAAAAGGCTCCAGATGCAGTCAATGTGCTATAGAGGCTCTGAAATTGACTCTGGCACTAAAGTGGTAAGTGATATTACCAAGGAGGAAGAGGAACTGTCATGTTGTGCCATGTTCTGAAATTATAGAGTCGGCACTCACGCTGGAGCTGAGGGATGGTGTTCTTAGCAGGCTTGTCTATTCCACATGGGTCAAGAGGGTCAGTGGGCTTGCTTATTGCCAGAAGGTTTCTCTTCTTTATTGTTTCAAATGTCTTCCTCGTTGCCAGAGATTACCAATGAATGAAGTCTCTTCCAGCATAATATCTGATTTCTCCATATCAAGCTGTCTATAAATATCAGATTGGTCATATTTTCTTGTTTAAAGGAGTCCAGGAAGTTTTACCAAACTCCACTAGTAGAACAGAACATTTTTACTCTGTGAAGATATACAAACTTGATATGATGCAATTTCAACAGGGGCCTTATATGCTTATATGATTTTAGACAATGATATTGTTAATGCTATTTTTATGAGCCTCATCAGAATCAGAATCATACTCATTCTTATAACTTATTCTAGTGTATTTTCCAAATACTCCGTGAGTCAATTTTCATTCTGTAGAAGTTTGTCATACATTTGCAAAGTAAGTCCTTTTGCTTTATCTATACCAAAACATCAGTTGTGCCAGGGGAAACTATATTCTTGAGCCACATATCAGACTTATTGGATTCATAAACTCTTTGAGGGGGACTCTGTAATCTGTATTTAAGAGATTGTATAGGTCAATTAGGCTGAAGTTTGTGTTGGTATTGTGTGAGAATTACAAAAAAAACCTTCATCAAATTACTGATTCAAAAAAGATTATGAAAAAATGGCTTAACTTTCCAAGAGAAAAACTGAGTAACAGTTTAAAAGATCATTATTTCATGTGACTAATAAATGGGCTAACACTATATGATTTTATTAAATGATTCAGAATGTGTAGAATTCTTAGGATAGTACCTAGCATATAATATGCGTAGTATAAATATTGGCTAGTATTAAAATTAGTATTATTTGGTTCCATAGTATATTTATTAATTAAATGTTGTATGCTACTTCTTCAAGAGTATATTGAAAGGCTTTACAAAAATACAAAAGATGCAACAGCTAATAAATACCAAAAAATCACATTAAAAAGGACAAATGAAGTTTCCATGCATGCCGTAGAAATTTTCGTAACTAATTCTTCTAATTTTGATTTTCACCAACATTGTATTACTACATATGTCTAAGATAAATGATACTTGCTAACTGTTCATCCAATCTTTCCCCAATTCCTTTCTTTTCTACTGCCCAGAATACCCTTTTTTGCAGTCCTGTTTTTCACTTCCGGTGCTCCAGGCTACAGCTTGACACTATGGTGACACTGCAGCTGGACTGTCTTTCCCCACCCATTTTATACAAAATATTGATAAGGTTTTACCAGAGCGAGACGTAAACTTCCACTGTAGTGAGTCAAAAGAATGAGTCCTCCGAAGTAAAATATGATGTAATTAAATTCTATACGTATTTAATCCTTCTTTAGCTTTAATTTTAACACATAGTTAATTATGACAGTGGTCTACACCCAGATCTGGACTAAAGGTTCAAGACTGGTACATAAAACACAGGCCATTCTTTCCTAGGGCATCATGAGTGGCTAAATGTTACCTTTATATAACACATAGAACAACTCGTTCCTCTTTATCAGAATAAAAACTGTATTACAAGTGGTGTAGTGGTTAAATGATCTAATGAAGACACACTCAAATTCTACCACTTATTAGCTGTCTGGTACTCGGAAAGTCACTGAGCATTTTCCCAGATTAGTTTCTTCCTCAGCATAGAATTGTGAAGAAGATTAAATCAGATGAATGTGTTGGGAAATGCCTGGCACCCCATCCTATTGTTATTTTATACAGAAAAAGTGAAGAGAAAAGGGGTCAACTGGAAACTTGAGTCAGAGACCTTGACTGAGCGGTGGTGCTGCAGTTCATGTAAGAATCACTTTGTAAGATGGAGTTTCTGTTCCCAGCTTGGAGTGAATGCGTTTGCAGGAGGAAGGAGAAAGGGGAAGGAGAACTTTGTCTTTCCATATGCAGACACTTGCATAACATTTCCGTCCTGAGTTTTTGAATCCCAATGAGAAAATGAAGCGTATGTTTGGGAAGAAGACTCATGAATTAATATTTTTCCCAGTGGAGAAACTCACAGAAACTTTGAAGTGTTTATTAAAGAGTTGATAATGAGGAGAAAACTTTTTGAAAATCATATTAAAAAGTGCCTCCCAAACTGCTTCAATAATTTAACCTTGGAATCACAAGACTCTACTGGAATAGAAAGAACACATTTCTCTTTCCCCATTGTCCCTGGTGTACCATGCGCATGCTGATAACTCTGATGGTCTCTTTCTAGGAGTTGGTGGTGAAATGATACTCTTTTTGTGACCAATCGAATAATTATGAGGTTGAATTTTATAATCCTGATATCAAGTATTTCATAATGACATCAATTTAAACTTAATATTGCTCTTATCTTTTGACAAAAGTAAGGTTTAATATGTTTTTCTCCTACAGGGGGTGAAATAAGGAAAGACTTTATTATACAAGATAATTAAAATTCTTCCTGAGGTTAAAAGTTATTTAAAAAGAATCACAACATGAGATAATTAGGCCTTATTAGACACTTTATCTGCTTCACTGGAGTCACTTTTTCCAGGATGATAAAATGTGCTTTTGTCTTTTTTTAGAAAGCTGGATACCAAATTTGGAGAAAAAAATGATCTTTCCTCCTCTTCTACCACTCAGCACATGACTGTGTGAATGGATTTGTGGAAATAATTTAATGACAGGGTTACGGTTTCCAAACGCCAGACCTTTATAGAAAGTGATGGTTTTCAAGTACATATTCATTTTTCTAGTGGAATTACATTTTACTCTCTATTTTTAGTTGGTTAATAGAAAATGATATGGATTTGTGTTTTCTGATTTTTTCCCCCTGACAGGTAGAATAATAGCAGAATAGTTTTGCGATATTTACCAAAATCCCTTTGTTATGACAGACTTTCTTGTGCTGTAATAGGTAAGGCAAAGAATGCAGTGTTTGTGTTGTTAATGTCTAATGAACATATAATATACATTATTACAATAACTGTGCCAATGCTGATGGTACTTTTTAGAGAAAAAGAGGTTCAGACATTTAAAGCACATGATGTTTTTGTAAGAGAAAGCAGGTACCCTGAGAGCATGGGAGTCTGCCAGAGTTTTAAACTGTATCCCCATATGAGGTCTGATATTGCTTTTCTGCTCTGCTTTTAGGCCCAGTGAAGGTGATGCTGAGGCTGCCACCCTCTGCTAATGGCTCTTTGGGTTTCCACTGGATTTTTAACCATGTTCAATGCACCTAACAATAAGTGAATCAAGTAGTAATTCTTTGTGCCCATAAATTTGTATTCAACTTATTTTTATCTATTGATCAGTAGATTACAAGCAATTGTTCAACTTCATTTTTTAGAAAACTTTTCAGTTTTATTTTATTGAGAATGACTTGTAATATAGGCTTCATCAAATCATTTTTTCCTTCTGGGAGAATGTTTCCTTGGGGGAGAGGTTTGTGCACAGATGAGTGTGTCCAGGGCAAAGTAAAATATATAGATCTCTTTGAAGGAAGTGTAGGAGCACAGGATTGTTAAGCAGGTGTTTATTTTAAAGTAAGACATCTAAGAAAGAAGGTAATGTGCTCTGATCGAAAGACAGCTTCTGTCATATTTTTTGTGAAATCTGTTGCAAATGATGTAAAGGATATTTTTGCTTAAAGAGAAATTTAAACAGCAAATTAACTGAAACTAAAATTGTGAACATAAAAGGAGTCATTTCAAAGGTACTCATTAAATGTTTCTTTTTTTTTAATCAGAAAGACTGAGATGAGTTATACTTTTTAGGATTTTTATTATTCTATGTGTGTGTAATGAATATGCTCATCTTGAAAGTAACGAGTGCGTGTGTCTTGCACCTCGATCCCTTTTGCCTCCCCTTCCCCTTTTCTCCCTCCCATTTCCTCCCATCTCTTAATCCCCTTACCAAAAGATTTTTCTTAATTTGTTCAACAAATTAATTTTAATTTTGTATTAATTTTTGTTTGTGATACATATCGACTACACAAAGCTTCAGAGGAGCCAGGTCGGAAAGATTTGACACTTTGAAGATCCTCGTGAAGGCTCAATGTAATAAAAAGGCACACGAAGTATGAGCCCACAGTTTAACAAATTGTACATAAAATCACTGTTCAGGGAAAGATAGCAGAGCTCTCAGTCACTGTTAACTTTTGTATAATGATTTTGCTTGGGGTAAATCTGCTACGTCCTCACTATTGCTAGCAATGTGAATGACGGCTGTTTGACTTTTTCTGTTTCTTTTAACTCTTAGTTGATTGTCCTTGTGCGCTTGCTGGGCTGTGCAGTACAGTGCTGAATAGAATAGCATCATCCTTGGCTGTGCTGACCTTAAAAAATTATTTTAATATTTTACCATTAGATATTATGCCTAATTTCCTGTTGGTTTCCTAATATTTATTTGGACCAGATGCAGATTTTTATCAGATGCTTCTTTTGCCTCTGTGCAGATCATCCTAATATTCAGCAAACACTTTGAATTTCTTTGATTGATTCATTGATGTTAAAACAACTTTGAATTTCTAGAACAAATCCAAGTTTCTCAAATTGTTATTTTTGTGTATAGCTGATTCAATTTGGTAATATTTTATTTAGGATATTTAAAGCTTTGTTCAAAAGTGATATTAGACTACTATTTTTCTTTCTTGTTGCATTTCAGAGAAAGGCTATTTTCACCTCCAAATTATCTGAGGAACGTACCCTGTTTTTCTTATTTCTGAAAATTTCTTGTAAGATTTGAACTATTTATTTCTTAAATATTTAGAGCATCTCACTAGTGCAGCTATCTAGATTGCCAATATTTGTTTTTTATTAGAAGGCTTCACAATCTCTTTAGGTTTAAGTAAGCTTCCTAAGTTACATCTTTCTGACAAGACTTCGGCTTGTCATTTATACTTTCCTTTGTCATTTTTAATGTCTGCCTAAACATAGCGCTGCCTCCTCGCTTCCTAAAACTGTTAGGGCGTCCGTTTTTCTCATCCATCGATCTCTCAGAACATTTATAAATTGAACTTTCTCCTCATTTGTATATTTATTTTCTGTTAAAATAATTTATAGTTGTGCCTTTATTATTTCCTTATGTTGGGTTTAGTTCATTTTTCTTTTTCTAACTTATGGAACGATTTGCTTCACTCATTAAATTTCAAGCTTTCATCTTTTCTGATATATACATTTAAGCATATACCTTTTTCCTGATCTTGTCTCTTCTGACTTCCAAGCTTGTAGATATATTAATTTTAGTTCAAAGATTTTTCTAGGTTTATGATTTCTTTTTTGATTCATTAGTTTATTAGACATATATTTATCATATTAAATCATATTGGAAGACTTTTAGAATTATCTTGTGCTTATAAATCTAGTATAATTACACTATGATGGGAGAATACATTATGAAATTCAATTATTTTAAATATGTTGAAAAGTCCCTTATGGTTTAGAATATGGTTATAGGTTGAGTATTCCTTATGTGAAATTCTTGTGACCACAAGAGTTTTGAATTTTGGAATTTTTTAAGATTGTGAAATATGTATAGATATATAATGGGATATTTTGAGGGATAGGAACTAAGTTTAAATGTGAAGTTCATTTATGATTCATGTGCAGTTTATACATATAACCTGAAGATAACTTTATGCAATCTTTTGAGTAATTTTGTTCACAAAATGAAGTTTTATGTGGTGTAATTTTCCACTTGTGATGTCATGTTGGTGCTTACAAATTTTACATTTTGGAGTACTTTAATGTTTGAAATTTTGGATTATGGATACTCAACCTGTATATCTGAAACCGTTTTACACAGTTTTGAAACAAAAGTGTACTCTGTGATTTTAAAATTTGGTTGTTCTACATGCTCACTGGTTCAAATTTGCTAATCATGTTCTTTAAATATGCTCTGTCCTTACTGATTTTTGTCTCTTACTACTTTTAAATACTAAGAGAGGTAGATGAAAATTTCCTGTTATAGTTATGAATTAGTTTTTGTGCATTTCTTCATATTTTGTTTCAGAGTTGTTAGGTGAATATTATTTAGAATTGTTATATCTTGGGGCTGGGGATTTAGCTCAGTAGCATAAGCACCTGCCTTGCAAGCAGGCAGTCGTGAGTTTGATCCCTGGTACTGGTAAAAAAAAAAAGATTGTTATATCTTCTGGTGAATTGAATATTTTATGAAGGTGTATTTTACATGGTATTTATAATTGTCTTGTGATTAATGTTTGTGTGGTATATCTTGCTATATCTTTTTACTTTAAACCTTTCTATATCCCCTGCTTTAGATCACTTTTAAACAATAAGCATCTTGTATTAAATAATCTCTTGTTTATTTGAGACCTTTTAATCCAGTTTACATTTATTATACTTGTTTATATATTTGAATTTAATTATAAAATCTCCCTTTCTGCTTCTCATTTGTCCTGCCTTTTATTTGATTTTTATTTCTGAATTTAAAAAAATTGTTTATTCCTAACTATTCAATTCTTTACTTTTTTAATTATTAATTTGAAAGTCTGTGCTTTTAAAATATTCTTTTGGTAATGATTTCTAGAAATTAAAACACTTTCACACTTTCTCAGATGGGCATAGTGATGCAAGCCTGTAATCCTAGCATTTGGGAGAAGGACCAAGGCCCACTTGCACCCTGTCTCAACCAACCAAACAAACAAACCACACCAAAAAAAAAAAAAAAAAAAAAAAAAAAAGACACTTTCTTGATTTATCAGAGTGCAATATTAATACATTTACTTTTAATCAGATAATACAAAAATGTTAAGTAACTTTCACTCCATTTACCATTTGTGTAATTGTGTTGCTTTTTTAAGATAGCAAATCTGGAATTTACAAGGCAGAGTAGGAGGCTGCAAATTCTGAGGCAAGAGTTGCTGCTACAGTCTTAAAGCAGATTTGTTTTGTCCTCAAGGAAACATTAGTTTTGATTTTAATTCCTTTCAACGGATTAGATGAGATCTCCCCCACATTATTGACTATTATCTTCTTCACTTCAAGTTAACTGGTTATAGGTATAATCACATATATAAAATATCATCATGGCAACATCTAGATTATTATTTGATTGAATAGCAGGGTATCAAAGGTAACCATTATAGACTTCAATTAAATATTCATTAGCCAGCTTGCAAAATGTTTGTTGTCTCTTATTCCTTCTGTGGTTTTTAATACCTTTGTCTTTATATAAAGGGAGGATTATTTTCTTATGTATTTCAGATATACTAATTTTCTTTTCAGCGCTATTTAATTTGCTGTTACATTCACCTGCTGATAAAAATACTCTGTCACTTTTTATGACTTCTCATTTCTTTTCATGCCTCTCTCGTTGTTTATCACAGAAAACCTGGGTGTTTTACAGTATGTCATGTTATTGCCCCCATTTCAAGCTCTTTTGGATTTTCCCTTTTCTTTGTGGGTACATTTTTGTTTGTCTGTGTCTTTGTGTTGTTTCCTTGATTGTCTGAGTATGACAGAAAATTTATTTAAAATTTAAAATTTATAGAACTAATTTGAAGATTATTTTACCCTTCTTCTTAGATGATTTTTGTTTGATTTTCAGGTGCCTGAGTATGCAGCCAAGGGAGTATGCCTTTGGATTTTCTTGATTTAGTTATTACTTTTAGTTAGCTTTAAAAAATCACTGATTTTGGAGGTCACATTGCTTAGTAATATACTAACAGTCTCTCACTAACCTAGCTATAAATAACTCCTCTGATATGTGGTTCATGATGATTTTAGTTGCCTATGTTACTTTGAAGGAACTTGAGATCTGCTTTGGTTGAAACCATTGACTCTTCACTTGGTCCTGTATGTGTGTTGTATTAGTGACAAAGGGCCAAAAACTCCACTCTCAGGTCATGATAATGCTGCCAGTTTCTGAACACGTGTACTATGAAGAGGTACGGAGATGAATAGGTATGTGCAGGCCATTGACTCCTCCACCTTTTTCCGTATCTTGAATCATTATATTTCTTTAACTCTAAATCTTATTTTTGGTTACGTAGATTTGAGATTTGGTATCCTCGTTTTGTTACCTCAAGAATGAACTTTGTCTCTCTGTCTCTGCTTCTCTGTCTGTCTGTCTGCCTGTCTCTCTTTGTAAAACTGATATACCCTGTGGTAGGCAAAATAGGGCTGGTTTGGTAACAGACATATTCACGTATCAGACAAATATTAATCCCAGAATTTGTTATGAAATATCCTAGCTATCTAGATTAGAGAAAACATTCTAAAACTCATTGTTCATTTTTACTTGGTTAATAGTTACGTTAAGAAACTTTGCCCAAAGTGGTTTTAAGGGTTATCAAGGTTTCCAGTGTAGTAGAATAAAGACTTGAATTGTGTCCTTTAGATTTTGAAGTATTTAAAAACTCTTCTCAGTCTCTTCACTTTTTCTTTTTAACCTGAAAAATGAGAATTTTCTTAGACTCATTGGCTACTGGATGTTTTTTTCTATTTTGTCTAATTTTTCAGTATCTTCAGAGGGAAGGTCTGTATAAACTGCCCAAGCCAAGATTACTGAAAGCACTTCTTTGTTTATGGTTGATATAAAAAGTATCTTATTTGGCTTAGCAGAGACTTTATATAGTGGCTAGTTTATAAATAAACTAATTACTAATTAGTATTTTTGATTATATAAAACATTTTTCACAACTATAGTAATTAAATGGTATGTGAATAATGAAATAAAGAGAATAAGTTTATGTAAGAAATAGAACACGCATTGACCTGTGGTTGACTGACCCACAGGGGAGGGGTCAGCATATGCTGCCCTTGTTTGTACCTCAATCACCAACAGAAAACTAGAGAGGGCAGAAATCCCTAAGCCAGTGCACTTCAGAAGAACTATAACCAATAAGGAAAGGGGCTGGGTCCTCCCCTATACACCTGTATGGAAGAAACTGAAGTCACAACAAGAAAAAGAAATAAGAAAAATCCCCAGCCCCAACTCCTGAGAACACTGATCCAGGAGAGGTAAATACAGAAGAGATTGAGGGCAGCAAACATGCAATATTAGACATGGCATCAGGGGACATAAAGAGATACTTTCGAGACCTCATAGATGAGCTCAAAAGTGAAATATTTAATCAAGTAAGGCAAGATATAAGTAGATTAATAAAAGAAATGCTAAGCACCTCTAGAGACGACACAGACAGAAGAATGGAGGAACACAAGAAAAGGAGAGAAACATTCAATGAAAAACAAAGAAAACCTAGAATACATGAAGCAGGTTCAAAGAGATTACCAGAAAATTAAAAACTGGCATTGAAAGCTAGCAAAACTGCTTGAAAGAAACTTAAGGATAGACCATCAAAACTTGAAGAAAGATTTGCAATGTTTGATTATGAAAGGACAAATCTCTTAAAAATAACAAGGAACCGGTAGTAACAATACAAAGGCTAGAAGATCACAAAAATGTGAATGAAGAAGCAGGGGTATAAACAAAGAAAATACAAAGGCTATTTACAGAAATAATTAAAGAAAACTTCCCAAGCATAGGAAAAGGAAATGATATTAAGATGTATGAGGCATACAGAACTCCAGCCACCTACAACCAAAACAGAGCCACACCGTGACATATAATAATCAAGATCTCAGAAATACAATATAAGAATAGAATATTAAAAGCCATCAGAGAAAAGAACAGATCACCTATAAAGGAAAACCCATCAAAATCATGGCAGACTTCTCAACACAGACCATCAAATCAAGAAGAGCTTGGAGCAAAGTATTCCAAGCCCTGAAATAAAATAACCTCTAGCCCAGATTGATGTACCCTGAAAAACTGTCTCTATAAATTAATGGAGAAACAAGATGCTTCCAAGACAAAGAGGAACTGGGGGAATTTGTGACCACCAATCCAACTATACAGGGAATACTGAAGGACATTCTAGAGAGAGAAAAGAAGTAGTAAGATTTTAGGATCAGTGGCAGAGAAGCCCCAATGAATGAGGCCAAAAGAGGAATGAAGGAGAAAAGCAGACAACTAATGGCAGAAAAATAGCATAGCAGAAATCAGGTAGAGAAGGTTGGCTATAATGTCTAATATTGATGGCCTTGATACACTAAAAAAAAAAAAAAAAAAAAGAAACACAGGCAGAGTAGATCAGGAGGTAGGGTCCACCTAGAACCTCTTTATAGGAAATATAATTAACCTGAAAAAGTGTTTATGAACTGAAAATCAAATATGAGAAAACAATGCTCTATGTGACAGGAAACCAGAGAGTAATAGGGGCAACTTGACCAGCACCTGCAGATAGATTGGAAAGACGGGCTTTTGTAGGTAAAAGAATACAACTTGAGATCAAGTCCAGGTGTAAGAACATTCAGAACCACTTAGGTAAATAGTAGGTCCACCCCACCCCCTGCCAAACTAAAAACTGAGGGAGTTGGTGGGATCCAAAATGCACAGTGCAACCTGTGGGTGTGTGAAATGGGAGGAATAGTCTTAAAAAAGAAGGCAGAGGAGAAAATGGTGGACAAATAACAGCAGCCACGGAGGCTCTCTGAGATTACCAGTTTAGAATCCAGGAGCGGTGCCATGTAAGGAGTCCTACGTGAGTGGTGATGTATCCTGCCGACCCAGGAATGAACTAAGCTGAGAGAAACCAACTGGAAATACAATCCTGATGCTATAACAGGAACAGATAAAATCTCAGTGTGGAAGCTGGATCCTGCGCCATTGGAAGCCGCAATTTGAATTCCCTGCTGCCGATACTGCATCCCAATCCACACGGCAGAGAGAGAGACACGCGAAAGCTCTGAGAGCTAGAATCGGCAAACCAAACAGCATTGGCAGCGGGACTGGCAGGGAGCTCTGCATCGACCTGCGGTGAGAGAAATGGGGACCCTTTCATAGACTAGGAGGCTCCAACAGAGGACATTCTGGGAACGAGCAGACTAGCCGGAATAGGGCCCTGCAGTGACTTTAGTCGCATATTCCCCTCTAAAGCAGGAGTGGTGGGGAGCAATTGGCCTGGTGACACCGCGGACTAAGATCCAGTAGGCTAGCCCAAATCAGGTCCCTGCACCTGGCGGTGCACCCTAGCAGTGAAACATTCAGTAGGTTGGCCTGGAGGGGCAGGCCCAGCAGAGGCTGCCCAGGTCTGTGTCTCCCTAGTACACTGCAGTGGGCGGGAACACCTAGCGGGCGGATTCAAACAAACTGTAACAGACAAAGAGAAAAAAAAAAAAAAAAAAAAAAAAAGACCTGGGCTTCCTACATATGCTTGTATGGAAGGAACAAAAAGTATGGGAAAAGGGAGCAACAAGAAAGAGTCCTCAGTCCCCAATCCTGAGAACACTGATGCAGGAAAGGTAAATGCAAAAAAGAATGAAGACAGAAAACAGGCAATATCAAACACGGCACCTATAGACATAAAGCGGTATCTCTGGAGCCTCATAGACGAGTTCAAAAATGAAGTATTTAATGAAAAAAATCATGAAATAAGTAGAATAGTTAGAGAAATGCTAAGCACTACCCAAGAATAAACAGATGGTGGAATGGAAGAACAGAAAAAAAGGGGAGAATTGTTTGATGGAGAAAATAGAGAAAACATAGAATATGTGAAGCAGGTTCAAAGAGATTACGAGGAAACTAAAAACTCTATTGAAAGCTGGCATAACAGCTTGAAAGAAACTAAGGATAGACTATCTGAACTGGAGGACAGATTTGTAAAATGGGAGCATGAAATGAAAACCTTCTTAAAAATAACAAGAAAACAAACAGCAATAATAATACAAAGACTAGAAGATGATAAGAGGATCTATAACTTAAGAATTAAGAACATAAAAGAAGAAGTAGGGACTCAAACAAATGAACTACAAAAGCTATTCACAGAAATAATCCAGGAGAATTTCCCTAATTTAGCAAAAGGTAAAGATACTCTGTATGAGGCATACAGGACCCCAGTCACCTACAACCCAAACAGCTACACCCAAGCATATAATAATCAAAATTCCAGAAATCCAATATAAGAACAGAATATTAAAAGCTGTCAAAAACAAGAAACAGATCACTTACAAGGGAACACCCATCAGAATTACAGCAGATTTCTCTGCACAAACCATCAAATCACGAAGAGCATGGGGGGAAATAATTCAAGCTTTGAAAGATAATAACCTGCAGCCAAGATTGATATATCCTGCACAACTGTCCCTAGAAATTGATGGAAAAACAAGGTGCTTCCAGGATAAAGAGGAACTAGGGGAATTTGCAACCACCAATTCAACTCTACAGAGAATACTGCAGGATATTCTAAAAATGAATAATACCAAGATTCCAGAAACAGTGGCAGAGCGGCCACAATGAATGGAGCAGAAAGCAAAATGAAGAGGACAAACTGACAACTAATGACAGAAAAAGAGCTCAATAAAAATGAGGCAGAGAAGATTGGATGGTAGGGACAGCCATTTTGGAGAAAACAAGACATCATAATTAGGTAGTGCTGATTTAATATCCTCTTGTTTTGAAGTCCCATCAAGCTTTTGTTCTGTCTCCATCGGTTTTAACGTGTTGTATCTTATTGGATTTTATTATATGTGATAATATAAATGAAATTTTTTATAGACAAGGAGATTATACAGAAACCATTGTTCATTTTCTGTTAGTTGATTCTAAATACCCTGTAATACTGCCATTCTCTTGAACGGTTTTACATTGTCTTGATACATTGTCCTGTACGCTTTCTGCTCCATCAATGTGGCCGCTCTGCCACTGTTTCTGGAATCTTGGTATTTTTCATTTTTAGAATATCCTGCAGTATTCTCTGTAGAGTTGAATTGGTGGTTGCAAATTCCCCTAGTTCCTCTTTATCCTGGAAGCACCTTGTTTTTCCATCAATTTCTAGGGACAGTTGTGCAGGATATATCAATCTTGGCTGGAGGTTATTACCTTTCAAAACTTGAATTATTTCCCCCCACTTGATGCTACAGTATACGAAGTTATACACAAAGATTTTAAGGGAAGAGACACTATGGTAACTACTATTATGTCGAGATTATCTTGTGGTGAAACAATTTTGCTTAAATGACTATGTTTTGACCTGTGCTGTTTTGTTGTTGTGCCCTCTTTTTTTTTTTATCTCAATCTCCTTTTTATTATCTACTTTTTCATTTTTATCCTTTTAATTAAGGGAAAAATAAATAAAAAATAGCAGGATATATTATAGTAATCCACTTTGATTTCCTATTAACTTGATTTAAAACTCTGTATTGCTCTGACCATCTTGTTTTGACTGTTTTTTCCTCTATTCTGTTATGCTTGATAGTACCACGTTTGAAAGTATAGGCAACAACTATGAAGACAATAAGATTCATTGTGATGCCCATTCTGGTTGACTGTTATCTTTTTTTGAAGACCTGTAATGTCTCCAATGTCTTGGTTTTATTGGTCTTATTCTTTACTGTTTTGTTCAATTTTGTTATAACTGATGATTTAGGCAATTCTTCTTAAGATAGCAAGAGACAGTATGGTAACCATTGTTGATCACCTTGTATTTTGTTTTTACATTATGTATTATGTCCATCCTTTTGATTTGACTGACTGTGTCCTGGTATGTCACATTTGGTTTTACTTTCTTCAAAAAAAAAAAAGTAATAAGAACTGTAGGAATAATAAAACCCAAAATGTGTAATTGTTATTGTACAAAAGAAAGGAAAAGAAAGTTCTCTAAAAGATATAACTGCATATATATTTAAGTGTATAAGATAGATAACCATATTATTGAGTTTTGTTGGATCATTGAGCAAAACTGTTTGCAGTCTCACTGTTTGAAAGTCTCCTCTATATGCTTTAATTTTGTAACTTCAACAACTGTTTCTAAGATGACAATATGTAATTAACTAGTGATTTCCTACTGTTTATTTTTTCTGAAAGTCTGTATAACTTGTACCCTTTTTCTGATTTTTTTTTCTTTTTCTCCTTAAATAAAATTTAAAAAAAAGAAGGCAGAGGATATTGTTAATAGTGTATCAGGATTTAAAACCCACATTACTCACACTGCTCTGCTTAGATAGATTATATTCTGTTCCAGTTTGTCTACTTGCACTAGATTTGAGGGCACAGATAACTATCTCAAAAATAGTAGGATATAGTATGGTAATCATCCTTAATTTCCTATTAACTTAATCTGAAGCCCTGTGTAACTTATACTGTTTTACCATGATGGATCTTAGTTGAATCTGGTGTGTTGGAGTACTGTTTGGTATGGGCAGAGTTTATTCAAATCTGTTATGATTAATAGTATCAAGCCTCAGAGTATAGGAAGCTATACTGAAGAAGACAAGATTCATTAGGGTATCATTCTGGTTTGCTCATTACCTGTTTTTGAAGTTTTGTACTATCTACAGTGTTTTTTTAATTAATATTGTTATATATTGCTATAATCTACTATGCCTGATGACATAGGCACGTTTATTAAAGATAACAAGAGACACTACAATAACCATTGTGGAACACCTTGAACTGTGGTTTTGTATGACTTTCATTTCATGTTTTTATAGGAATATGATTTGTTTTGACTTGCTTTTTTTGTTTCATCTTGCTTTGTTTTGTTTCTCCCTCTAATATAGAAAGGATAGAAATACATGTTGAGACTCATGCATGCATAGAACCAATAAACAGTTTATGAGAACTGATCATATAACACCTGATGAAATGAACAACTACTTTGAAGAAAAAGACACTACAGTACCCAGTGCTGATCACATAGCATTTTGATGTGAAATCCAGTAATACCATTATTCTTTGTTCAGAGTGATTTCAGCCTGTTCTGTTTTGTTTAATCTTAACATACATGAAGGTATGGACAGCTATTCTGAAGAGAATGAGAGACACAATGACAGCCATTGTTAACTTCCGTGTTGTCTGATCTTGAAGACCTAAAATGCCTTCCTTGTCTTGTTCAGATTAATTCTGTATTGTGTTGTTTCATGTGAATTCTCTGTATGTGAAGATATTGTCAACTATTTGGAAGAAAACAGACAATAGGATAGATAGTGAAGATCTCTAGGATAGATAGTGATTGTCTTGCTTTGAAATTTGTGTCTCTTACCTTGCTTTCTGTTCTGTTCTATTCTGTTGTATTCAATTTTACCCTCTTTAAAATAAAAAAAAAGAAATAGATACAATTTTCTCTAGTTATAGAGCTTGGTCACTGGTTTGTTTTTGTCATTTTAACTCCACATTCTTTTTATATTTTTTTGTTTTATTTTTATACTCTTTAATCATTTTTATACTCTTTAATCAGCTCTTTTATTTTTATACTCTTTTTGTTAATATAGCAATGGCCTCAAAGCACAAGTATACTTTTATTCTGTCCTCAACTGGAATGCTTCTCTATCAATCCCCTATGTACCATACCTCATTAGACCCTGGTTTAGATCAGTGCATAGCAGTCTTTCTTAACTGGGACAAGATGTCTTGATTTGCTCTATTTCTTTCTATCTGGAGCCATTCATGGCCCACGAAGCTGACCTGATTGCTATCCTTTTATACTTTGGTTACTTTTGGAGTCAGGGGTTGTGAGGAGAATAATTAGAATCAGGACACAGAATTTATAATATTACTTTATGATGATCACCCAGTGTAAAACACAAGAAAGTGCAGTAAATCTGTCCAGAACACTAAAGACACAGAATATTCATACAAGGGCCTGGATCCCAAAGCAATGTCCTTCATGAGTTCAGATGAAGACCTAGAGTCCATGACAATGCCTCCCACAGTCCAACTGGAGGTCTAGAGCCCATGAGAAGGTCTTATACCAGTCTGTTTTACAGATCAATGCTGGGAAGGCCCAAAGGTTAGCAGTGGAAGTAGAAAGTCTATGCCAGTGGGATGAAGGAGCTGCGCTGGTAGGCTGAGGGTTCTACCCTGGATCCAAAAACACTCACAATAAAGACCAGGGCTGTCCTGAAAAGTGCCACAACCATCTTCAGAGACACAGAGGTCCTGAGCTCTTCTAATGATATGAACAATAGAGTACATGCCAGAAAGCCAGCATGAGGAGTTTCTCCTGGGGATTAAATGGCACATGTATTCCTCTCCAGAGCCAGGATGTGATGCTCAATGTAAGGACCAGAACTCCTCCAAAGTGAACAGCAGCCACTCTCCCCACCAAGGTCCCCACTCCTCTGATGACAATGGTCAAATTCACACTGGGGAAGCTAAGCATGACAAGCTCCTCCAGGAGAACCAACAGCAACACTTACAGAAACCCACAATGCCTTGCTCATCTTCTCCATGTCTCTATGCCGGCAACTTTCCTCAGATGGAACATCTACACTCATCATCATGCTGATTTAATCCAGCTGGAATTAAGTAGGCCACCAGTTTTTAATCCATAACAGTTACTATGGTTTTTTTTTTTCTGTTGCTGTTTTTCCACTTTTATCTTTCTTTCCTTCTCTTTCTTTTTGTCTTTTATCTCTTGCAATTTTTCTGTATTATTTGGCCACATCCTTTACTCTCCCCTGCACTATTTTGGTGTTTTTTCCTAGCATTCATTCATAGTGATTATTATTATATTTAGATTATTCCATTCTCAATGCATCTCTATTTTCTGTTGTTCTCCCCTGCCAATGCTTTGACCAGGTACTTCTTAAGAACAGGTGACTTGAACTGCTAAGATGTTGCACACTTGCCACTTGAGTATGTGAGTTGTTACCTTTTTTTATGTACTACTTGTCATCACTTTTCTGGAGAAAAATTAGCTGCATGGGAACTTTCCTCCCTAGAAACAAATGGACTTACTGTTATGATTTGTGTGTAGATGTCTTCCCAGAACTTCATATAGTCATAAAGCTTTTTCAGAGGTGGCTGACTCTAGAGTGGTCGCTTTGTAGTGCAGCACTGGGATTAAGGGTGGGTGGTCACTAATTAGTCCACTGATTGGATTATCACTTCCCTAATTCCAGTAGACTTAATACAATATGAAGGACAGAAAGAGGTTTGTCTCTACCTTGCTTACTTCAGCATTTTCCACGACCATAAAAAGATTCCCCCTCTGACATGACATCCTACTTTAAAGTCTACCAATTACAGAATAAAACTTCTACAAACTCTGATCTCAATAAACCTTTTCTACTTTAACTTGTGGGTTTTGGATATTTATTTTTGTCTCAGCAGTAGGGAAAAGTAACCAAACACCCACTATCTGGATATCAAAAATGTGCTCATTCAGGTGTGTTTAAGTTTTGGCCGGGGTTGGGCCCTCCTTATATTATTATAAAACAATCGAATTTTACTTCTACATTAACAATATTATGTATTTTATATGCAGCCCAAGACAATTCCTCTTCACTCAACATGGTCTGGATATGCCAGTCCTGCTGCAGGTTGGACACACCTGCATTCATTTCTTTTGCTGAATATAGGATCAAAAGAAACAATGACTGTGGGGCTCAGAGTATAACAAAAAACTTTTTAAAAGTTCTTGAAATAAATGTGCAAATAACCAAACAAAACTACTAAGCATGTGTTACATAAGCCATAATTAAACTAGAATATTGGTTGGGATTCCTTTTGAAAGGATATAAAGGAGTTATTTTAAGAGTTTATCATTCTGAATGGTTACCATATGTGAGGAGTTTCTGCAGTGATGCTGTTGGTTATCTTATAAAGCATATTTCAAAATGGTAAAAAGAAAAGTAGGGTGCTAAAGGCAGTGAAAACATTTTTGTCCAAAAATTCCTCCTTCAGCCACATAATAAAATTTTCCCAGTCCAACTTTCTTGCTTAGAGCCACAGCAAATGTTGGGAAAAATCTCTCTCACACATTCTAGATACAGCCACTTTCAAAAAAGCTCTATGACTGCCTGAGGTTTTGGGGGGGCATAGAGACACAAACCATAACAGTAAGTGTGTTTGTTTCCAGAGATGAAAGTTCCACTGGAGACCACTTTCCCAGAAAAGTGATGACAACTATGCACCACGGAAAGCAGAATCCCAAGTACTCAAGGGGCAAGTGTGCAACACCTTGGCAGTTCAAGTCACTTGTTCTTAAATTTAAATTTGTACATTCACCATTGAACAAGTAGAATAATGACAAAAAGTGATTTTTCTTAAAGTTTTATAGGTCATCCCATTCTAACTCATTGGGAAATTTCTGGTGAGAATATATTTAGCAATAATCTTACATACCTACTAGAAAGTGTCTCTTAGAAGTAAAAAATGGGGAAATGAAGAGTATTCCTATGGTATTATATCAAATCTGAATGTTTTCAAGAATTATTGCTGTGAAGACAGTTTTCTAATTTAGAGGAGGAAAGCCTTTTGACTTTCAGGATGAAGTAGGTAGGAGGGTCACGATGACATTTTTTTGTAACAGGCATCTACTGTGCCTGTGCAATGTCATTATTCTGTGCAATATATACCAAAAATTTTACTACAAATTGATACAGATACAGAAACAGCACTACCAGAAATGCAATTTAAACATATAGTGACATTAGCCATGGATAAAAATAGACTTGTTAGAAATGATTGAGGAATAACATTGTCTCTTCAGAAACTTCCCAAGAAGAAAGTTGATAAGCCTGATTGAGAACAGAATTGAGAACATCTGATTGAGGGTACATTGAAAAGGAAGCAGATGTTCTGTCACCATGTGGATGACCAGAGGAGAGGAAGGATGAATTCCTCACACCAACTATGAAACAGGTGTGAGGAGATGCCTGGTGGTAATATGAAATTTGATCCCATCAGACATCTGCTAGAAGCTTATTCTGCTCAAAGCAGGGCTTTGATAAACTCTTGAATTGCCTTGAAGAAATTTTGTTCTCCAAGAAGATAGAAGTTGTAATATGTGGAACTTTGGAGTAGTTACCCATAAGGAAGAATTTACTGGTGATGCAGAAGTAATAGAAGACATCTTAGATTTCATAATAAGAAATAATTATATAGTTCCCAGGGTGATTATTCAGCCTTGAATAATCAGCTTATAGATTCATGTTGAGGGAGTCAAATAAAAACAAAATCAGAGGAAAATATAGTCCACCAGCAGGTGTTTATGAAGCATGTGGAGCTGTATCTGGGGTGAGTCCTTCATGAAGGAAGATTTCAGGAGGCACTGTTTCGCATCATTCCCTAAACGTATGTAGAAAGGTACCATGCACTAGACTTTCAGATTCCTTCCTTCTTTATTTGGACTTACTAATGTGCTGAACATTTTAGGGATGATTTTGGTAAGCTCAAGAAAATATCCAGTCATGTGTAAGCATTGCTTGGCACCTGATAAGAATCTGGTTGTTGACTAAGGAACATCCTTATGGTAATTACTACAGGACAGAAATGGGCTATGCTCACCTGAGAGAAAGTTGGCTGTGGATCTCAGCTCTGATGTCCTTTAATTTCTGGTTCCTCAAGCAATGTCATACTAATAAGAACTGTGATAGTCAGCTTTCTGTTGCTGTTATAAAAATTCCCAAGAAAATCAACTAAAAGGAGAAAAGGCTTATTTTGGTACTCAGTTTCAGAAGTGCAGCCCCTGGATTAATTTGCCATGAAATGTCTGTCAGTTGTTTGGGGCCATAGCAAGGCAGCACATTATGATGAGAACATGTGGTAGAGGAATCTGCCCATCTCATGGTGGCCAGGAATCACACAGATAGAGGAAGGGGCTGAGGTTTCAGTACTCAAGACAAGAGCATCACCGTGACTGAATTTCCCCCCACTAGGCCTCACATTCTGAAAGTTTTATTGTCTCCCAATAATCTCACAGGCTTGTGGCCAAGCCTTTAGCATGTAGAATTTAGGGACACAATTACGATTCAAACCACAAGAACTGTTGCATCGTTCATCTCTGTCCCAATTGTCTGGTTCTGATATCTTCTTCAATCTCTTTTTTCAGAGTACTGTAGTTTTCAATGTAGAGATTTTTTACTTATTTTTTAAGATGGGTTCCTTAATCATTTTTTTCAATGCTATTGTGAAAGGCATTGTTCATCTAATTTCCCTTTCACTGAGTCTGTTACTTGTGCTCATGAATGCTATTGAATTTTGGGAGTTGACTTTGTAATTGAATCTGGTTATTAAGCCCAGAAGTGTTTTGGTGGAGTTTTGGGGTCCTCTATGTACAGCATCATGTCATACACAAATAATGATAATTTAACTTCTTCCTTTCCTATCCTTATTCCTTTGTTTTCTCTTGTATAATTGTTCTAGCTAATATTTCAGACCTATATTGAGTAGGAGTGGTGATTGTGGAGATACTTCTCTTGCTCTGGATTTTGGAGTGAAAGCTTTCACTTTTGTCCACTTAGTATGATGTTGGCTGTTGCTTTGTCATAAATGGTTGTTTTTGGATTGAGATAAAGCCCATCTGTTCCAATTTTCTGTTGGATTTTTTTTAATCATGAGTGTTGCACTTTGTCAAATGTTTTTTCTACATCTGTTGAGATGACCACATGGTTTGGGTACTTGGTCCTATTAATATGGTCTATTGCATTCATGGATAATTTCAGTTCTTTCAAATTTCTTTAGACATGTTCTATGAACTAGTATGTAGCCTATTTTGAAGAACTTTCTGTGTGCATCTAAGAAGAATATCTATTGTGATGTTGTGGAGCGAAACACTCTGTAAGACATCTACCAAAACCATTTGTGCAAAGGTTTGGTTTAATTCTAATATTTCTTTTTTGATTTTTTGTTTAGTTAATATTTTTCTTATTTTCTTTTAGTTTCTTTTTTTTCTCAATTTCCTTTACCTTACTCCATCCCAAAGAGGACAGGAAGTTATTGTTAAATTTGGGAGAATACTGTCTTCACAAGTCTGCCACAAACATTTCTTAGATCAACAAGGAAACTGTGGAAGGAGAAAACTGTTAAGGAGAAAACACATGGGGAAAAATACAGTGTTATTCACTTTCAACTAATCTGGTCTCAATATTTTTTAAAAATTATAATTTTTATTTTGAGATAATTATAGATTCACTTGCAGCTGTAAAAAACAATACAATGATCCCATCAATGTTTTATGTTGTTTCTGCCAATGGCAAAATCTTTAACCTATGGGACAGTATAATATCACCACCAGGATATTCACATTGACACAATCTTTTAATCTTACTTAGCTCCACTTTTACCAATTTTTCTTGAACTAATGTGCATTTTTAATATACAAAATTTTATCACATGTGAATGTTCATGGAATCACTACCATTGCCAAGGTGCACAATAATTCTGTCACTACAAAACAAGACATTGTGACAGCCAGTGCTGATTTAATATCATCTTACTCTGAAGTCCTGCTATGCTTTTGTTCTTCTGTTTCCATTGGTTCTATCATATTATATCTTATTGGATTTTATTATGTGTGATAGTATAAACAAATTATCTATGGAAAAATGGGATAATATAGTAGCCATTGTTCATTCTCTGTTATTTGGTTCTGAATGTCCTGTAATGCTTTCATATTTTTGAACAGTTTTATTATGTTTGATACTATCATATATGAAGTTATGCTCAGTTATTTTAAAGAAAGAGACATTATGGTAGTTACTGTTAATTATGGGTTATCTTGTGTTAAAATACTGTATTGCTTGCATTGTTCTGATTTGATCTGCTTTGTTATATCCTCTTTTGTCTTAATCTCTTTAAAATTAAAAAAAAAAAACTACCTCATGTTGCCTTTTTGTAAACCACACTCCTTTCCTGTAGTGCTCCCCGTTCAACATCCAATAATGATTAATTAAACTGCTTCTCATCTCAAAAATTTTATTTTATAACCTTTTAGAAAGTGTCCTATGAACAAAATAATTTATTGTTTAATCCTTTGGGATTGGCTTTTCCCTCATAGCAATTTAGTTTTAAGGTATAAGAAAACAAAAAGAGATAATCTTGGATAGAAGGACAGATGATCACAGAATGAAATAAATACACATTCCATTTGACTTTTTTATTGAAAATAAAAATCAAAGTGGAAAGGCTAGCATGCACCATGTGTTGCCAAATGTATATGATCAGTTCCAAATGTTATTCTAAGCTTCTGACCCAGATTTATTCTTCCTCCTGGAAGTTCCACATGGATCACTTGAAAACTCAAATATAATGTGCTAAACATCAAATGTTTTCCTATAAAAAATCCTCTACTCCACTTGTATTCCTATCTTAACTAAAGGTGTCCAAATTTCTTATTTCATCAGTTAATTCACTTGTTTTTCTATCAGTCAGTATTCTTTCCTTGGGCAACTTACTCCACTCTACTCTACTGTCTCACTGTTTAGTAGCTTAATTTTTTATCTGATTGACTACCTGTGGCTTGTGCTTCTCTCCATCCCCATTGCCTCTTTCTGATGAAGACAGTCATATTTAAGCTGTTGCAAAGCATCTTAACTGATCTCTTTTGGCCTCTTTTCCTTCAATATCTCATTAACCTCATTATAGAGATTGTGTTCTCTCTCTGATACTTATTATAGTTAGTTAATACACAATGGAAACAGATTGCATAATATCATATTTCCCACAGGAACCAGACCTGGAATTTGTGACTATGTGGCTCCTTTTAGGATTTATGTTCCTGCTTGAGAAACACATTTGAAGTCTTGTCTTGCTGCATCCTTTGGAACTGCACTAATCAGAGACATTAAACAAATACAAATAGTGGGTTAGTTGGCTTTCCTATCACTGTTTGGTATTCTTTGGGAATCTACAAAGTTTTGGATGGTGCTTGTTATGGTTTATGTTCAGGATGCCTCCCCTCCTGCAAGCCTCATGCAAACAATGACTGGTAAGGTTTCTCATGCTTGGATTGATAGTATGAATGTCATATCTGCCCAGTGATAGAGCCAGCATGCAGTGTAAAGGCAGGAAGAGGGCATGTTTTTCTATTTTTTTGTTATTCATGCTTGCTGTTTACAACCACCATAAACTGCTACCCCTCAGCCATGTCTTTGCCTTGGAGCCAACGGAGTATGAACTGAAGCCTCTAAGAACTGTAAGAAATAAATCTTTCTTTCCCTAATTTTGGGTATCAGATATTTTGTCTCAGCAATAAGAAAAGTAACTGACACAGAATTTGGTACCAGGAATGAGGCCATTACTGTGACTATACCTGACCCTGTGGTTCATGAGTTTTTGGAAATGGCTTGTGGGAAGAGTTTGGAAAGGTTCAGAGCTGTTGCTTGAATGCACAGAGCTGGCACAGCTTGGATTGTTCTGTAGAGGAGATTCTGGTCAGAACTCAGGAGACCACAAGTCAGATAGAAAGTCTTCTGGAAAAGACCAGACTTGAGGACCCCCAAGTGGCCCACAGCCACCTGTGTTTTGCCTTGCAAGTTGAAAGTGTGCACAGAGATTTCTAACCCACAAAGAAGCTTTGGTGCATTACTCTAAGACTGGTAAGGCTCTGTCAAGCATCCCACATTACTGAAGGATGCACCAGAAGGTCCCTATGGGCCTAAATAGGTCCCACCCTATGACCCATGAGTGGCCCACAGCCTTCTTCACTCTGCCTTGTGAGCCTAAAGTGCTACCAGTGTTTTCTAGCCCATGGGAGGCTTTGGTGCATCACTATGAAACTGGTAAGGCCCCAGACAGCATCCCAATGACTGGAGGATGCACTGGAAGGTCCCTCTGGGCCTCTTTGGGCCCCACCCAGTTACCCCTGAGTGGACTGCTGCTACCTGCCCTCTGACTCACTAGCCAAAAGCATACTCAGTGATTTCAAGGCCACGGGGAAGCTTTGGTGTACCACTCTAAGACTAATAACACCCTACCCAGTGACCCCAAGTGGCTGCAAGTCTCCTGGAGTGGTCTGTCTAAGAACCTCCACTCAATTAGGGAAACTCCCTGTAACAGGGATAGATATTCTCAACCCAAGAAACAACTGAGACCTTGCCTTTGGCTTCCCTAAGGGAATATAGGAAAATGACAAAACAAAAGAGCAAAATGCAATCTCGAACATCCAGATCATCCCAAGCAAGCCTGGGAAACATGACATAGAACAAAATCTAAGCCATACAATTGAAACTTCTGAAATGATAGCAACTGAATTAACGAAACAACTCCAGGAAGCTATGAAAGAACCCAGATCAGAAATAATCTCACAGATTATTTAGAAGATTATTTAAAGAAGAAATGACAAATGTAATGAAAGAAATGCTGAACACACCTAAAGAAGACATAGTTTAAAAATTTTGAGGAAGAATACAAAACAATGGAAACCTTGAATGAACATTATAAGAAGCAGAATGCATAAAACAGATTCAAAGAAATATACAGGAAATCAAAAATTCCATCAAGAGTTGCCAAAATTGCCTCAACAAAAGTGAAGATAGAATAATAATAATAGTAACCACCATCCCAGAAATCCAACGTAAGAACAGAATATTAAAAGCTGTTACAGACAAAAGACAGATTACCTGTAAAGGAAAACCTATCAGAATCACAGCAGACTTCTCTCTTTTTTTTTTTTAATTTTTATTTAAGGAGAAAAGAAAAGAAAGAAAAAAAAACAGTGAAGGGGTACAAGTTATACAGATTTACAGAATAAAAAAATGCGCAGTAGGAAATCACTAGTTAATGGATTACATATTGCCATCTTAGAAATAATTGTTTAAGTCACAAAATTAAAGCTTGTAGAGTGGACATTCCAACAATGATACTGCAAACAGTTCTGTTCAATGATCCAATAAAACTCTGTGATATCATTTTCTATCTTATACATTTAAATATACATGCAGTTATATAGTTTAGAGCACTTTCTTTTCCTCTCTTTTGTACAGTGACTATTACACATTTTGGGTTTCATTGCTCCCACGGTTCTTGTTGCTTTTTTGGAAGAGAGTAAAACCAAATGTGACATAACAGATCAGAATCGGTCAAGTCAAAAGGGTGGACATAATAGATAATATAAAAACATAATACAAGGTGATCAACAATGGTTACCATAATGCCTCCCGCTATTTCTAATAGAATTGCCTATATCATTAGTTGTAATACAATTGAACAAAACCGTAAAGAATAAAACCGACAAAACCAAAACATTGGAGATATTGTAGGTCTTCAAAAGTAGATAAAAATCAACGAGAATGGGCGTTATAATGAATCTCATTATCTTCTCAGCTGATGCCTAAACTTTCGAACCTGATATTATCCAGCAAAACAGAATATAGGAACCTCAGTCAAAAACAAGATGGTGAGAGTAATACAGGGCTTCAATTCGAGATAATAGAAAGTCAAAGTGGGTTACTATATTATATCCTGCTATATTTTTCCCTTTAATTAAATGGATAAAAATAAAAAAGTAAATAATGGAGTGGAGATTGAGAAAAAGGAGGGCATAACAGGGCAGATCAAAACATAACCATTTAAGCAGAATAGTGTTTCACCACCAGCTAATCCTGACCCAAAAATAGTTACCATATTGACTCCCTCCCTGAAGTCCTTGAGTACAACTTCATATACTGTAGCATTAAGTATATCAAAACAATGTAGATCCATTTAAGAGAATGACAGCATTATAGAGTATTTAGAATCGACTAACAGAAAATGAACAATGGTCTCTGTATAATCTCCTTGTCTTTAAAAGATTTTTTTCCTTATACTATCGTACATAACAAAATCCAATAAGATACAACCTGTTTAGACCATTGGAGACAGAAGAACAAAAGCTAGATGAGACTTCAAAACAAGATGGTACTAAATCAGCATTACCTATTAAGATGTTATTTTCTCCAAAAAAAGCTGTTCCTATCATCCAATCTTCTGTCTCATTTCTGTTGAGCTCTTTTTCTGTCAGTAGCTGTCAGTTTGTCTTCTTCATTTTGTTCTCTGCTCCATTCGTTGTGGCCTCCCCGCCCCTATTTCTGGGTTCTTTGTATTTTTCTTTTTTTAGAATATCCTGCAATACTTTCTGTAGGGTTGAATTGGTGGTTGCAAATTCCCCCAGTTCCTCTTTATCCTGGAAGCACCTCATTTTTCCATCAATTTCCAGGGACAGTTGTGCAGGATATCTCAATCTTGGCTGTAGATTATTATCTTTCAAAGCTTGAATTATTTCTCCCCATGCTCTTCGTGATTTGATGGTTTGTGAAGAGAAATCTGCTGTAATTCTGATGGGTCTTCCCTTGTAAGTGATCTGTTTCTTGTCTCTTACAGCTTTTAATATTCTGTTCTTGTATTGAATTTCTGGAATTTTTATTATTATATGCCTGGGTGTTTCTCTGTTAGGGTTGTAGGTAGCTGGGGTCCTGTATGCCTCATACATTTGAGTATCTTTACCTTTTGCTAAATTAGGAAAATTCTCCTGGATTATTTCTGTGAGTAGCTTTTGTAGTTCACTTGTTTGTGTCCCTACTTCTTCTTTTATGTTCTTAATCCTTAAGTTATGGCTCCTCTTATCATCTTCTTGTCTTTGTATTATTGCTGTGTGTTTCTTTGTTATTTTTAAGAAGTTTTTCATTTCATTCTCCCATGTTTCAAGTCTGCCCTCCAATTCAGATAGTCTGTCCTTAGTTTCTTTCAAGCTGTTATGCCAGTCTTGGGTAGACTTCTTAATTTCTTGATAGTCCCTTTGCACCTGCTTCACATACTCAATGCTTTCTCTGTTTTCTCCATCAAGCAATTCTCCCCTCTTTTTCTGTTCTTCCATTCCACCATCTGCTTTTTCCTGGGTGGTGCTTAGCATTTCTCTAACTATTCTGCATACTTCTAGCTTCAGGTCATTGATAACTTCATTCCTGAATTGGTCTATGAGGCTCTCTAAATGGTGCTTAATGTATATTGGTGCAGTGTCCACTATTGCCTGATTCTCAGGATTGGGGGTCGAGGAGCCTTTTTTGTTGCTTCCCTTCCCCATATTTTCTGTTCCTTATAAAATGTAATCTTACACAGGAGGCCCGGCTTCCCTGCCTGTCAGCCACAGCTTGATCAAATTGCGCTGGCTAGTTGTTCCCGCTCACCGCTGCGCCCCAGGGAGTTGCGGAGGAGGCAGCCTACGCGGGAGTCGGTCGCTCCTCCGGGCCACCGTCAGGCTCTGGGATCTGGGTTAGGCCAGCCTAGGGAGTCCGCAAGCAGCGTCCCTCCGGCCAGGCACCTTTCACCAATCCCGTCCGAGAGGGAAATGTGCAGCTGCAGTTGCCACCGCGCCCTGCTCTTACAGGACTGCCCGCGCCCAGAAAAACCTCCGCTGGAGTCAAACTGCGGTAGGGAGTCAGTTCCTCGCTCACCTCGCCACCAGTCAGCCTTCCTCCCTGTCCGTCGCGTTTCCGACTCCATTCGCAGACTCCCGTTCCCAAGCCTCTGCGCGTCTCTCCTTGCCGAGCCGCCATGGAGGTAGCCGGGCGCCTGGCGGCCGGAAATCCAAACCGCGGTTTCCAATGGCGTGGGGACTCCGTTCGGAGACTCCCGTTCCCAGAGCTCGGCGGTCGCGTCTCTCCTTGCCGAGCCGCTGTGAAGGTAGCCGGGCGCCTGGCGGCGGGAAATCCAAACCGCGGTTTCCGATGGCGTGGGGACTCCGTTCGGAGACTCCCGTTCCCAGAGCTCGGCGGTCGCGTCTCTCCTTGCCAAGCCGCACAGCAGACTTCTCAACACAAACAATGAAGTCAAGAAGAGCATGGAGCGAAGTATTTCAGATCCTAAAGGAAAATTATTTTTAACCTAGTCTGATGTCCCCTGCAAAACTGTCCTTCAAGAAGGATGGAGAAAAAGATACTTCCATGTCAAAGAACAGCTGAAGAACTTCCATGACAAAGAACAGCTGAAGATCACAGTGTCATGAAACTAGAAATTAATGATAAAATAAATTGCAAAAAACCCACAAACACATGGAAATTGCAGAATACACTCCTGAGCAATCAGTGGGTCACAGGGAAAATTAAAGAAGAAATTAAACAATATCTACAAGCAAATGAAAATACAAATACAACATACTGGACTCTTGGGGAATGCAATGAAAGCAGTCCTCTGAGGAAAATTTATTGCAGTAAATTCGTACTCAAGAAAACAGAATGAACACAAATAACATGATGCTACCCATAAAACATCTAGAAAAAGAAGAGCAAGTCAAACCCAAAGCCAAAATAAGGGAGGAAACTATAAAGTTCAGAGCCAAAAATCAATGCAATAGAGACTAACAAATACAAAGAATAAATGAATCAAAGAGTTGGTTTTTTGAAAGAATACATAAAATGGATAGCCAACCTGTTAAAAAAGGAAAGAAAAACCTCAAATTCATTCAATAAGGAATAAAAGAGGTGAAATCATTACAGATCCTGTGGAAATACACAAGATCAATACCTATTTCAAAAACCTCTACTCTCATAGGCTTGATGACACAGAAGAAATAGACAGATTCCTAGAAACATATGAATTACCAAAGCTGGATCAAGAAGATATAAACTGATTGAATAACCCAATTTTTATTAATCAAATTGAAAATGTAATTAAATCCTTACCAACAAAAAAACCCCAGGTCCAGACAGATTCACTGTGGAATTCTATAAAAAATTCAAAAAAGACTTAGTGCTGACACTTAAACTCTTCAATGAAATTGAAAGGGAAGCAATTCTGCCTAACTCATTCCTGAAAGCAAGTATTACTGTAATATCAAAACCAGAGAAAGATCCAACCAAAAAAACAAAACTCTAGGCCAACCTCCCTAATGAACATAGATGCAAAAATTCTCAATAAAATATTAGCAAACAGAATGCAGTAAATCATCAAGCAGATTATACACCATGACCAAGTGGGATTAATCCCAGGAATGCAGGGATGGTTCAGCATACATAAATCAATAAATGTAATCCACCATATCAATAGAGCCACAAATGAGAATCATATGATCACTTCTGTGGATGCAGAAAAAGCTTTTGATAAGATTCAACACTTATTCATTGTAAGAACCTTACAGAAAATTGGAATAGATGGCCTTTACCTCAATATGATAAAAGCCATATATGATAAGCCTACAGCCAGCATCATATTAAGTGGCCAAAACCTGAAAGCCTTTACTCTAAAATCAGGAACAAGGATGTCCATTATCACCATTCCTATGCAATATAATGCTAGAAATACTAGCCAGAGCAAATAGACAAGAAAGATAAAAAGGATAAAGATAGGAAAAAAAGAAGTTAAATTATCATTATTTGCAGATGACATGGTACTCTACATAGAGGACCCCCAAAACTCTATTGAAAGACTCCTAATAATTAAATTCAGTAATAGAGCTGGATAGAAAGTCAACAAGCAAAAATCAATAGCATTCCTATACATAAACAACAAACTCACTGGGAGAGAAATAAGAGAAACCATGTCCTTTACAATAGAATCCAAAAAAATGAAATACTTAGGAATCAATCTAACAATAGAAGTAAAGGATCTTTATAGGTAAAATTATAATACCATGAAAAAAGAAATTGAATAAGATCTCAGAAAACTGAAAAACATTCTTTGTTTATGTATAGGAAGAATAAATATTGTAAAATGGCCATTCTCTCAAAACTGATAGTCACAATACCACTAACATACCTCTCAGACCCAGAGAAATCATTCCTAAAATTCATCTGGAGTCAGAAAAGACCTAGAATAGCAAAAGCAATTCTGGGCAACAAAGGAAAGGCATGAGGAATCACAATCCCTGACTTAAAATTATACTACACAGCTACTGTAATAAAATAAGCAGGGTACTGAAATAAAAACAGATCTGAAGATCAATGGGCTAGATTAGAAGATACAACTACAACTACAAACACACTCAACCACCTTATCTTTGACAAAGGGGCCAAATACATTCACTGGAAGAAAGATAGTCTCTTTAATAAATTGTGCTGGAAAAATTGGTTCTCCACATGCTGAAAACCAAAATTAGACCCATGCCTATCACCATGTACTAAACTAAAGTCAAAATGGCTCAAAGATATTAATATTAAAACAGAAACACTAAATCTTCTGGAAGGAAAAGTAGTCAGAAATCTTGAAGATATAGGGGTAGGTAGAGAATTCATGCACAAAAATCAAGCCACATGGGAAATACTTCCCAGAATCAATAACTGGGATCATGTCTTATTAAAATGTTGAGAGAAATCTTCAACAGAGTAAAAAAGAAACCTATGAATTTTGAAAACAATCTTAGTCAACAGTCCTCAGACAAAGGACTTCTGTCTAGAACATAAAAGAATAAAAAAATCAGACCCTCAAAATTCAAAGACCCAATCCAAAAACGGGCCTCTGAGATGATTACATAGTTATTAGACGAAAAAATACAAATGGCAAATAAATACATGAAAAAATGATCAGCATCGTTGGTCATTAGAGAAATACAAATTAAAATCCACACTGAGATTCCATCTTACTCCAGAAAGAATGGCCAGGATCAAGAAAACTACCAACAACAAATGCTGGAGAGGCTGTGGAGAAAAAGGAAAAAGGAACACTGTTGGTTGGAGTGCAGACTGGTGCAATCATTGTGGAAGTCAGTCTGGAGGTTCCTCAAAAATCTGGGATTGGAAGTCCCATTTGACCCAGCTATTCCACTTCTGGGCATATTCCCAGAAATATCCCAGTGATATATGTGCACCCCCATATATCCAAGTGATATATGTGCACCCACATTTATAGCCAGATTTTGGAAACAACCTGAATTCACATCAATTGAGGAGTGAATAAAAAAGATGTGGTGTTTTATACAATGGAGTATTACTCAGCTATAAATAATGCTCACATTGAGATATTTATAAGTAAATAGCTGCAACTTGAGATCATACTCATGAGTGAAATAAATCAAACTCACATGTGTAAATACGATCTTGTCTCCCTAGTGTAAGAAATGGTAAGAGTACATAAGATACAAAATCCTCAATAAATACAGTGAAAGGGTAAGAATATGCTCAAAGGGGAAAATAATAGATAAAAGGATGAAAAAGAAAAAGTAAGGTAAAGAAAAAAATCTCTAAATTTGCATAAACACACTCTGGATAGCTAGTGTGCTACAAATTCTATAAGTTTTTGGAACAAAAAAGTTAACATTAATAGGATTGGAATAATTTTGCATGCTTGTTTCTGGTGATCTGAGGAACTCTTGAAGATCACTATGCAAAATAACAATCTTAGTTATGTTCTTACCACCTTGTTTTTAAGGCCTATATTATCATTATTTTGGTCTCTTTGCTATTGCTATTTATTTGTCTTTTTTGTTTCTTGTTTTTCTAGTAATCGGTTTTGTTTTTCTCTCTAACACAGGAAGGATAGACACACATGTAGAGGATTATATATGTGTAGAACTTCTAAACAGTTTACAAGAATTGATTATGTTATGAGTGATGAAATGAACAGCTAATTTGAAGAAAAAGAGACACTATGGTGTCCACTGCTGATTCTGTATTGTCATGCTGTGAAATCCAGTAATGCTTTTTTATTCTTTGTTCAGAGTGGTTTTAGTCTGTTTTGTATTGTTTAATTCCAACATACATGAAGGTATGGACAGCTACTTTGAAGAGAACAAGACACATTATGGCAGCCATTGTTGATTTTCCTATTGTCTGGTTTTGAAGGCATGTAATGCCTTCATCACTCTGTTCTGATCAGTTTTATACTATTTTGTTTTCTATGAATTCATTGTGTGTGAAGATATAGACAATTATTTAGAAGAAAACAAGAGACATCATGGTAGCCACTGTAGAAATCCTGTTGTCTTGCTTTGAAATGTGTCACTTACATTGTTTTCTTTTGATCTGCTCTGTTATGCTTTGCTGTTTTTTTCAACCCTCTTTAAACTTAAAAAAAAAAAAAAAAAAGACCAGACTCGGGAGGTTTCTGCTGGGAAAGAAGGATCACCTTAGTTGTTGAATCCCACATGATGTGCATTATGGCTTGACAGAAAGTTTGTCTGCATTGTGCTTGTGTCCAGAGACTTTGCCTGAGATAAGGATTATGGGCAATGAACTGATTAATCTGGCAAAAGAAATTTCAAGTCAGTGGAATGGCTATTGTTAGAGGTCTTTAGCCAGGTTTATGTTGTAAATCAAGAGCAAATGTCCCAGCAGTGTGATTTAATACATTGTGAGTTGATCAGAAGGAAAACTCCAATAAAGCTGTGGACCATAAAGGTAGAGCTGAAACCCCAATTGCTGAGAAGGAACAAAAAAAGTAAGAAAGATGGCCTGGGAGCATCCTGGGAAGTAGTGTGCCTCTCTGCCTTTTTCAGTCTCAAACCACCAAAAGTGGAAGACTTTGCTCAGAGGAGAAAGCCACAGGATGCCACATTCCAGAGTAGCTACAGAAGCCACATGATGTTCCTGGTGTGGCCGCACCAGCTTCAAGAATGGCAGCAACACAGATAAGCTGTCCCTCACAATTAGGTTCAGAGAGCTCAGCGATCCAGACAGTCAACCCCTGCAGCCAAGAGAGAGGAAACTCTGGCATTGATCCAGCTGACAGCAGACCTTGGCATCAGCTATATGGCGCTGGTTTTAGGTGCATGGATAACACGTGACTTTTATGGTTAAGCAGCTTCTTCCCAGATTTCAGAAGGCCTGGGAGGCCAGGTAGTATGTGAAGCTCTGAGTTTGAAGCCAAAGATTGAGATGTTTTGGCTGGGCAAAAAACTATTGGCAGTGATAAGGCAAGCAAAAGAAATGGCCATTAAGCCCAAGAAGAGGTGATCGATAGTAGTCAGGCATAGTGATCCAGGACTGTAATTCTGGCACTTCAGGAGGCTGAGACAGGAAGATCTCAAGTTCCAGCCTGTCCTGACAACTGAGAGATATAACAGGACCCTGTATCAACATAATAAAGGGCTAGGGATGTAGTTCAGTACAACAGCAGTCCCCCAAAAAGGATCAGAGCATTAAACATTAAGGAAATGAAAATCAAACCACTGTGAAGTATTCCTTCACAGCAAAAATAACAAGTGTTGATGAGGGTACAGAAAAATGCACTACGTGGCGGGAGTGTGAAAGTGTGCAGCCAACATGAAATGCAGTTTGGGGCTTTGTCACGCCATATTACATTAATTGCTTGCTATAATGAGTAGAAACAAGCATAATAACTTTTATAGTCTAGAAATTGAAAATACCACCTTCATAGTCTTATAAAAATTTGAGAATTTAAACTATAAACTCAGAAGCCCAAGGAATGGTATTCAAACCTAGCTTATGATGCCATCTTTGATAGAAATATTATGATCAAGAAACTAAGCTAGGTAATTCAGAATTAAAGTTATGCTAAATGAGTCAATAGAGGTAGTTTTTTAATCATTAACAAAAATATTGTTGGCCTTTTGAATGTTTCCACACCACAGAAATCCTTAGAAAAATTTCAAGATAGTTACATAGTCATGAAGTTTATGGATGCAAATCTTTGCCAAGTTCTTTAAGTAGAACTAGATTATAAAAGAATGTCTTATCTTCTTTCTGATACCCTTTGGAATCTAGCATCTTTGCTTTGCTGGAATTATTCCTTGAGACTAAATTATTCCTTGAGTAAAGCTAAATTGTACAATAGTAAAATAGTAAAATGCTTCACTTAGAAGATTCTTAACTGATTGACTAGGACTTTGGGAACAAGTTTTGCACTAATATCTTTTTAGTAACTTTCTATTCTGGAGCACTAACTATCATCCATGGCCACAAGTAAAACACTGACTTTTGGTGATTTGGGTGAATCATGGGAGAAATGATCAAAGATAGTGCTCTGTTCCTGCGTACAGATTATTGTTTTGTAAAATAAAATTTTTGTGCAGGTTGGAACACCACGTCCTGAATTCATGAAGAAACAAGAAGGTCTTGTCCTGAAAATAGAATGGCAGGTGCTCTATATAACTTTGAAGAACTCTTCTGTGATGAGCTTTTCTTAGCTGAATTGAAACACAATAAACGGAGAGGGATTTTGTTATTCAAAATACTGGCCACAGATAAATTTAGAAGCATGTCTGAAGATGAAGTTGTCTGGCACCAATATATCAATGTTTGCTATGAGCCTTCTGAAACCACCAAAGATACCTGTTTAATGAGAGGGAACACACAATAGAACAGTGGACAAGAATTAGTACACAGGAAGTGGTAGATTTAGGGGACACAACCAAGAATAGATTTGCACAGGGACAGCCCTCTCCTTTAGTACAGGCATGACAGTGATGAATGGCTAGGCATCCATCATTATCATCATCTGTCTATACTGTGTTCAGTGTCAATAGATCTGGCTTTGCCTCAGAAGTAACAGTGTAGCAGCATCAGCTGGATTGCTGAGGGGTTCCAGGTCACTACCTGGATCTTGAGAGTGATGGTGGGAGGAGGGGAGAGGTTAATTATTGATAAAACTACTTTGAAAAAATTAGTATTATTTGTTTTTACAAATTATAGAATTCTGTAAAATTTCAAATTATGCAATGTAAAATTTAAGTTGCTTTTTGAAAGAGCAACAAAAATTGTCTTATTTTTGCCATAATTAACTATATAATGTAAACCAAATAATTTTTAGCATAACTTAAATCTTTTGCATATTTGCTTTATTGTAAACTGATAATTTTCTTTTTTTACTGAATTTGTAAGATTTTCGTTCCCAAAATAATTTCTGTGTGGTTACTTGCCTATATCACTTGCCTATATCATGAGTTATGTAAGTTATTTCATGATTTCTGTTAGAATTTATTTCAGATATTTTGTTTATGATCCTGCCCTTCAGAATGTATATCTGTCCGTGAACTAACTCCAGAGGAATAAGAGAAAGTAGCATGTATCTGGTTATACTTAAGAGTAATTACTATAAATCCTAAAAACATCAAGAGTTGCAGTATTTGCTACTTGTCAATACTAATTTAGTTACAATTGTTAGGCATTCCAACTTGAACTTCAGCAAAAGCCCTATTGTTTAAATGGCATAATAAGTCAGAACACATTTGCAAAGATATTGGGCGCATACTTACATCTTCTCATCTTCCCATCCCACAAATGAATTTCAAATAAAAGGATATGGTGCATTCTGCAGATCTCTACCATGCTCAGTATTTAAGATTATGCAAAATTAAGAGGATGTTTCATGAATAATACACTTCAGTGCAAACATATAGATGATTCACTTCAATTAGCTATGAGCTATTTTGTATTCACTTGTTAGCCTTAGTCTTATTTTCCTAGCAATGGTCACTGTGGCCTTTTGGCTCTGCTGAAGCCTTGGGCATTTGGATATTTATGGTTTCCTAATCCTTAGAGACTTGGGCAGTTGTATTTCAACCATCACAGTGTTTCTTATCATTTGATTCTCTCTGCAGCATAATTATATTCCTACTATCTGTAAGGAGACTCCAAAGCCTTTTTGGATTTGTATAGGTGACATAAGTAATATATCATTCTGAAAATAGCACACACAGCCATATACAGAATATCATCTTTAAAGAATGTTTTTTTTGTCTTTGATCAGAGGGCTCCTCAGTGGTGGTTGCTTATTCTGAGTGTTTAATTTTTTCACACCTGATTTTCAGGATAACATTCAGTGTTGACATTGAGTAGTACAAGAATGGTGCTACTCTGGACAACGTTGTGTTGACTGCATTTTATATCTGCAGAATTATTTCTCTATAACTAAAGTTTTGCTAAGTTAAGTATGACTAAGATCTCAAAAAGGTAATTTTTTCGAATGGGTGAGGAAAAGGTCTTACTCTATTGGCAAAGAGTTCAATAAATGCCTTATCTCTGCTGTGTTGTAGACGATATATCTGGCAGGTCTAACATCAGAAGGCTGCCTTGTTTTCAGTCTTCTTCAAAAGGAAATTCCATACTTTTAAAAACTTTTATTTTATTTTATTTTATTTTTGGTACTGAGTATCAAACTCATGATTTCACATTTACCAAGCAGCCACTTACACAGCTAAGCTAAATCCCTGGTGGAAATTTCCCTACTAACCAGTGTTTGCTGATGGCTTATTTACCAGGCAATCTTCATGCATAGGTAGTGTTTTTACACATTTTTCTTTATCTGTGATGTTCACTTCCACCTACTCCCATCCGCATGTTATTTTGGAGATGCCTGAATCTAAACCATTTTTGCCTCTAACACCCTTCCCTTGTCTGAGAGACCTGTTTGCATATCGATTTTTAGATACTGAGGGATCTGTATCTCCTTTATTGATTGGCAAGTGTATGTGGTAACTATGCATAAAGTAACTTGAATGAACTTGTTCCCTGTGCTGAACAAAAATGTTTCCTTAAAAATTGTTTTTTGGATAATTAATATTCTACTGTAAAAATGAATAAGTGAGGTTGCAAAGTTAAAATATGGACATTTTGTCTTTTCTTATACAAAAATAGTGCAGGGAATTGACTCAGGACATAGGCTCTAGACCAGGTAGAAACTAATGTTGTGTCCATTGTATGACTTTGAAACCTTACTCCATGTTTACAAACCCAGATGCTTTTATCTGTACAATGTTAATATTAGCAGCCACTGTCTCAGAATGCAGGAATAACACATAATGGAGAAAATGCAGGAGAAGTACTTGCTAAACGGTTTGGTAGCTGGGACTTTTTAAGCATTGGGGCTTGGGAAAGGAGAGCCTAGAAGATAAATCAGAGTTTTATATTTCGATCTTAATAACCAAAATGGGGGTTAGAAAACAAGTATGTGTAATTACCCTCTTGAGTTGCTGCAAGTTGAGGCCACGTGACTGGATATTTATACCTCCTACATTCATGAGCTGTGGAAGGCAGGCTGCCCTGAAAGGCGTTGGGTCAGTTTCTCTCTTCAGCTGGTGCAGTTCTCCAGAGAGGGCTGACAACTGACTGTTAGCCAAAATCTTCCTTTAGCATAGGGGGAAATGTCCTTTTGTACTCAATGGGGGCTCTGAACAGCTTACGACACACTATTTAAGGCAGTCTATACTTAGTATTTTTTTTCCTACTATTTTTATTTATTTGCTTCCAGCAGCTTCTCCAGAAGTTTGGTAGGTCCCCTGGAAGAAACTATGAAATTTTCTATATAAAAATGGCCTTGAGTCCACAACTGACTCATATCCTTCTTTCACGATTTTGGATTCTTCTAGCCTCCACTTTTATCACTAGCAATTTACTAACTTACCTCTTGAGGGTACTGCTCTGTATTTCTGGGAAATCAAAACTCTTGATGACTATATTCCTTAAGTAAACTGCATCTGCTAAACTGGAAATTATTTTATTCCATATCACATATGATATGGAAGTAACATCTTAAAGTTCATTAAGGCCCTTGCTGGGTCCCGCATGGAATGTGACCTCTTTGGGAGTCAGGTTCTCAGGACACATGGACCTTAAATAGTGATTATAGGATGCAGGGTGGTGACTAGGGATAATAGTAAACATGACCAATGCTGCTTCTGCTTTTTTGTTCTCAGATTCATATATTCTTATAAGGTATACAACACCATTTAATGGTCATGGACTTAGTAAGTATAATGTGCCCCTGAAGATAGTACTGTCCTAGAAGTGACAGAATTTGATGCTTTAGCCATTTATTTTGATTAAGCCTTGAACAGACAATTTCATTATTTTGCTGGTAGCTAGCTTATGGGTGGCACAATATGTAATAGGTCCATTGGATACTATGTTATCTGTCCTTTATTAACAAGTGGGTTTCTTGTTTTGATGTAGTAATGAGATACTCTCTGGATTGAACACTTTTAAAAAATACAAGCTGACTCTCTGTAGGAAGGAAAGATGAATGATACCTAAAATGTATGTCAATTTCTGTTAAAATATTGTCTATGGTAGAAAACATCTCAGGGAGGCAAGGTTGGGCCTCTGCATTGGTATTTACGTTAGCAGGCAGGAAGACAATAGTGGTGAAGCTAGGTTTGCCTCAGTAATCAGAAGTCCATGCTCCTGGGCCTGTTGGCATCCATATCTTCCACTATGGAAGCTTCATTTATATTCTTCTTGTGTCACAGGCTGACTGAGGTCACTTCGTGGAGTCTTTGTCAGAGTCTGGTAGTTCTTCCATGGTGGATGTTAACATGTCATATTAAGATTGTCTCACATTGTATCTTCTGTATGGGTCATTTCATGCCTCTGCCCTAAATTTTTTAAGTCTATGATCTTGTAATTAATTTTATTCTGTGCAACGGACCAATCAACTGAGGTATTTACTATTTCCTATAATTTTAGATAAATGTTAGGCTAAGTTCATGCCATGTTTTCTTTCCTTCAAAATGGTTGATCAACTGCACTGTGAAAAATTTGCCCTCTTGGAGAATTTCCTCTCAGCACTGTCTTTTAAAAGAACTTTTAAAGTTCAAGTGGGGCTGTCACGGCAGATGTATCTCAGTTCCAGTTTGAAACCCACTGTAGAGCTGAACTATCCATACATATCAACACTTTTTTCTTGTGTTTTTTTCTCTTTCATCCTCTCCAGAGATATAAAAGACATGCGGTTCCCTATGTACACAGCTTGGCTTTGCTCTTCCGTTCTCTTGTGCTCAGTCACATTTGTACTACTTTCATTTTACAATGAATTCCTGCTGGGCCAATCTGACTTTATGAGTTAGTAGATCTAACAGAATCCGCTTCCTGATTGGGAGTTCTGGCTATAAGACCATTGCTAATAGTTAGATGTTATGTCAAAATGAAGAAGAAAGGAGCACAAAAAGCAGCTTTCAAAGAGCATATAATTTTCTGTTGAAGATTGCATGGTCTTTCTGCAGAGCTCTACTGGTCTGAGTTATGATTCCTCCATCTGGTATTTGCTGTAAACTCTATGTATCATCTTCCAACACTGACATCTCTAGAGCTGCACTGTGTGGCTCCACACTCACAGAAGGTTGATCTTTACTCTAAAACCAGAGCAGAATTCTCTCTGCTTCATTCCTTTTGAAGTTGGCAGCCTTCTGTCTCACCTAGCATTTGTCCTTTTATTGAGGGGATTTTTCCAGGGTTGGCACACTGAGATATTTTTATTTGTCCTTTTTCTTGGGGGAAGATTTTCCAGGCTATCTACATCACTGTACCTGTATGATTTTATTGAAATAAAGGATTTCTAAATTCGACATTGCCTTCAGGCTCCCATACCTAGTAAGGAATCATTACATTCTTTGAAGTTCTGAAGGTAGAATGGGTGGTTAGACTTTTCTTTAGATAGTGTCATAGGATCCATTCTTGACTGTCACAATTATATGTATCTATAACGTGGATACCGCTGTATTAAGATGTAGATATTCTCTTCAGGAGAGGCAATTGCCTAACAGGTCAGCAGATAACATCCACATGAGCTGGAAAACATAGTTCTGAAATCTGAAGAGGCTGCTGATTAACACAGTATTATTTTAACTCCAAGCTTTGTGTAGAGATATATTTGGCATACTAGTATTTAAATCTACTGATGTTTGATTATTTATCATCTTTCTTTAGGATGGAGAAAACAAAATTTTACGTAGGAATTGTCTAGGCAAAAAGACTTGCCCTTCTAGTAGGATAATATAAAGTAAAGAAAGGAATCAGAGCCTAATGTGAGGTTATAAAAGAGAAGCAAAGGGGAATCAGATATAAAATAGTAGATACGGTACCAGAGTTTAACTTCAATGGGAAGTAGGAGTGACCATTTGGAAACTTTCAGATAGATATGAGTCAGGGGCCTATGGTGTAATTGCCCAAGACTCTGCAAGATTCTAGGCACTAGGTTCTGGAAGTAGTAGAATGTTTAACACAGTGCACAATGGTGACAGACAGCAGCAGAAGAGAGGTGCGCTCTGATCTCCCTTCTCTGGATTCAAGGTCCTAACAGGAGGATAATATAGGGTGCATATAGGGTAAGATAAAAGAAATATGAAGAGTAGAGGTTCTTTCTGGCTTCAACAGAATAAACATGAGAGTTCATCCTGACTTCGAAGAAGAGCTTTTGGGATTTGATCTCAAGTTTAGCTCTAAGTGTCTAGGATGCACTTACCTTCTCTACAAGGAAGCTAGCCAAGCACTGATGAGGACACTTTCTGGAGGGCATAGACTTGAAGTCAAACAGAGTGCAGAGGTACCCTACAGAATGGAACAAAACACTTTCAAATTATACATTTGACAAGAGGTGATTGGCAAAATATAGAACAAAGTATAAATATTCAATAGTGAAACAAACAAAAAAACCCAGAATAAACACAATGGCCAATTGTTCTAAATAGACATTTATTGGAAGAAGATATACAAATAACTAATAGGTATATGAAAAATTCTTACTGTCAGTAATAATCAGGGAAATGAAAATCAAAACCACAGTGAGGTATACTTTGCTGTAGTAAGAAATGGCTGTCAAAAGAGTAAAGATAATGAATGGTGGTGAGAATGTGGATAAAAGGGAATGGTAGCATACTTTGATGGGATTACAAATTCATAAATACATTATGGAAAGTAGTAAGGAGGGTCTTCAAAAAGCTGAAAATAGAATTACCAGATGTTATGGTTTTTAGTCTGGTTGTTCCCCAAACTCTCAGGGGATCAAAGGTTCAATTTTTGGAAGATAATTGGAGCATTAGGCGTTGTAGTCATTGATGGATTCAATCACTGAAGAATTCAGAAGCCAAGTGTGCTTTTGAGAAGTGGGTACTGGTCACAGAGATGGAGTCCTAGGGGCATGGCTTGGAAGGGTATATTTCCTTCCCTCCTTCATTCTCTCTCACTTCTTCTGGGTCCCATGACATGACCAGGTAGCTCCTTCCATCATGCTGTTTCTGTACTGAAGTCATGACTGAAACTTCTAAATGTGCAAACCAAAATAACCTGCTGGATATTGTGTCTCTGTGGTAAGCAAAGTGGCCAAGATACCATGTGACCCAAAAATTCCATCACTGCATACATACCCCAAAGAAATTAAGTCAGTATGCTCAGAAGACATTTGTACTCTTACTTTCATTGCAGCACCGTTCAGAAGTCAAGATCTGGAAGCAACTTGTGTCTCTCAAACTATGGATGGATAAAGAAAATACAGTGTATATACAAAATGAAATATGACAGAATGGAATTCTGTCTTTTGAGGCAAGGATGGACTAGAGGTTGTTATGTTAACTGCAATGAGTCAGACACAAAGAGACAACTATTCTAGGATCTCATATATGAAATTCTAAAAGTTGATCTCATAGACACTGAGAGGAAGATAGAGGGCAAGGAGAGTTGAGAGGAGGAAGGGCAAAAAAAGTTGGTGGGTAGTCTGATAGAGGCACAAAGATCTGGTGTGGTGTTGCAAGTGGCTATGGACTAACAATGTATGATGCCTTTCAAAAATTAGAAGAAAAAAGTTTTGAAAATTTTACCATAGAGAAATGACAAATGTTTAAGCAGCTAGTTGTTTAACTTGGTTTAAACATTCCACAATGTGTACAAGTATCAAAATACTGCATGGTGTCCTATTCACTAATGTATCATTTTATGTGTTTATCAGTTTAAAATAAATTAAAATTACATTTTTAAAAACTAACTTTTGATTAGAAATGCATGGCAAAATGAAAAAAGATGGTGCAACTGAAATTACTTATAGCACTGTAATTTAAACATTAGAAACACTGAGAACTGAAGTGTATTATTTCTTTTCTTAAAAACCTTATAAAAATAGTTTTAACAGTACACGCCTTCTCTTCTTGTCATATAACTTAACATATGGGATGAACATCTTTTTGTGCCTTGGTGAATTGTCACACTCCTTTCTAAGTTTGGATCAGCTTCCAACATTTTATCCTTTGTGCTTTCAATGTCATGAAGTATCTTAGAGTTTCTTTAATGTGAACATTTTCCTGGCATCATTTCTTCTGGGATATCTTCATCTTTTTGTCACAATGCTTTACTTTCTCAAACTGGTAAGTTGTTCACCTTGTCTAAGTTCCTCTGGCTGAGTGTCTAGAGTTTTTAAATGATGACAGTGTCAACATCCTAGTAAGCAAGGTCTTGAATATATGTTTAATTTGAATTTCACTTCCAGTGTTATCACTTTTCATTTTTTCACTGTGCTTTTATCTCTGTTGATCAACTCTTTTTCAAGTATCTATTTTCATAAAATGTCAAATGGATATATTACTAGGTGGCGTGAAGGCAACACAACACATTTATGTGAAGCAAATCTTAGATACTACTAACTTATGACTGACAGATTTTAGAACCGGTGGCATGACTCGTTACTGTTCATGAGTAGTTCTTTTATTTTCAAAGTGATTTTTGGAATACTTATCCCTGAAGACAGACAGTTGATATACTGTGGCAATTGAAATTTGAACTGTATTGTTGGGAAAGTTAACTAAACTGTGAAAACTGAAATTTACATACATTGGAATTATTTAAAGCAAACATTAACTGTAAAACAACAAGTGTACTTCTTAAGCCTTTGTCTTTCTGAGGGCTTAGAAATTCACAGTGATTGACGTGAACTTTACATATAGTACATGTGAAATTATTAAGTGTACAATTAGATGAATATGCTAATAAAAGTGAGTTCCCAAATTTATTCTTTTCTATGCTTTTTCCTGTGTGAAGTCTTTTCTTCTGGAGTCTGTACAAATCACAGGAGACACACATTCCAGTTTGGGAATTGTGATACATACAGTTCATCCTGGTGGATGACCAGATGTGTTTTTTATTTGGAAAAGTCACACAACAAGAACTTCAGTAGAGCTGCCATATTTTAAGAAAAAAATAATGTTTCATTCATCTGACTGATTTTCTTGAAGATTGCTAATCTTTATAATTCCTTTCCTTAAATATGCTTATTAGGCTTCTAAAAGTAGATATCTATAAACAAATTAACTTTCCTGATAAGTCTGAATATTTACTCAGTTTTAATAAAAACTGTTTATATCCTTCACTTCAAATCTTTTATCTTAGATCAAATGACAGATGTAGACATAAAGAAAAGCAGAACAACAATAGCAACAAAAACTAATAGAACACTGCCCTGCTGTTTGTTCTCAGGACTGTCTGGTACTGTGTTTCAGGAAAAAGTCCTAAAAGCTTTCCAGATAAGTTGGACTTGACTGACAGAGGCTGCCTGCATCATTTGGCAACCACACTTTTGATTGCCACTTATTTGGGGTTCTCTGCAGAAGAGATATCTATCTTTGGATGACTCTCTGTCGGGCACTCCTAGAACCTAATGCAGAGCAGGACTACGGTGATTCTGGGACTTCTGTTTGGTGAGTTGAGTAAATATGAATAATTCTTCATTTTAAAAAATCATGCTAAATGGAAGCATAGAGTAGAGTGCTAGGGGTAATCAGAGACAGAACTGCACTTCCTCCTCTCTGCTTATTTCTATACTTTAGACTAGACATAAAGTGAATAATTTCCTCTCAGATTAAACTCAAAAGAGGGCCCATTTGTACTCACGATTAGATTATTAGAGCAAGCTGTTTGGAGGAACTTTTGAATTATAATGAAAATAATTTTTTGTCTCGGGGCCTAGTGAATGCTGTCTTGGTTGCCTCATATGAGGAACTGTTTATTCCATTTTCCAGGATTCTAATTCTTAGTAATAAAAATGTATGGGAACTTTCAAAGAATATTGTTAAAGGTAACTGACTTAGCAAGCAGTAGGGAACTGAGCAGATTCCGTCAGGGTCTTTATCATATTTAAATTGTACTCAAAATATTACTTTTCTAAAAATTTTATAATCTTGAGCTGTGAATTCTGTTTGTTACTGAGAACTAGAAACAAAAAATAAATACTGGGACTGTCACTCATAAAATTCAACATAGTGAGAGAGGTACATTTGGGATAATTATCTCATGTAATAACATTTAGAATAATTGATTTCATTTTTGCTAATATTCTTCTGGTAGTATATGTTTATGTAAGAATTTGAAATAGTAAAAAAGGGCACAATAATAAGATCTCTCATAATATCATTTATCTACAAATCTACTTCTCAGATAAAATACTTTTTAAAGTTCTAGTTATTTCTGCTGGTGTATCATTCTTTTATGAATATTCTTGTACCTAACAATTTTAGACAGCATCTGTTTATGCATCTGTATGAAAAATAGATGTTAATTTAATCTTATTACTGTTACACTTTTTTCCTTACTCATAATTATATTATGTATTATGTATTTCTATTCTTTCACATTTATTACTTCATTATACACTTCTTAATCTATTAACATTGACAGTATCATTTGATTCTTATTCATGTAAAATGAAAAAAAATTATATTTTTGTTTATAAATTTTCAAGTACTTTATGTTTCTATTAAACTTGATAACTCTAGTTATAATTCTCTTTGGGAAATAAGCCAACTGGCCAACCTTTCTGTGAGCTGCACAAGCCACGTGAGGGCCCAGGAAGAGGAAAGTCAGGTAGTGTCTCCTGTAAGCCTATTGTTATGCGGGCTGAAAATCACCAATTCCCCACCACCCCTATAAGCAACCAGCTGGTTCCGAGGACAGGATGAGTTGTTAGCAACTGAAGTACAAAAAGCAACTGAATGCTTGCATTATTTGGCTGATTTTTCAGGCCTGGGGCCAATGATCTGAGCATCTTTTGGGAGGATGACAGTATGCAATATAGCAAGATGGCGGATTTCCTTCTACCTTGATTTTGAAATCCAGTACTGTTCTCACTGTTATGTTTTGTTCTGATTAATTGTTTTTGCTTTATTCAGTATTCTGTTTTGATTGGTTTTATTTTGTTTTCATTTGGCTGTTTCTGATGGCATGGACAAGTATTAGAAACATAACAAAAGATACTATGGTAGCCATTATTCTTTTCCTATTATCCTGCTTCGAAGTTCTGTACTGATTTCACTACTTTGTTTTGATTGAATTGATTGTTTTGTTTTGATAGATTTTATTATCTTTAAAACAAAAAAATTCTTTTGGGGGTCAGTGTCAAATTGCTTGCCTAGCTGTACAAGACCCTGGGTTCAATTCAGAGGAACACTAAGTCACTTTTAAAATTAATTAAAAATCAAGTGGTAGGATATCAACAGAAAAGGAAATGCATTTGTGTAGTTTCAAAATATTTTCATTTTTTCTTCTAGACTCCATATCTTTTCTTTTTTGTGGCACACTTAGCACAAGTTTAAAAAATAATTGACTTGAATAGTATTCATATACTGATGACAAAGTTTTTTCCACTTAATCTACATTTATGAAAAACTTTGTAAATTTTTATGTGTCTGAAAGTCATCTTTTGGCGCTTATGTATTATTTCATTTAATTATGTTTGTTTTGAGATGAGATTTTGGTGTGTGGTCCAGGCTGATCTTGAACTCACTGTGTAGCTGATAGTGTCCTCAGACTCATGGAAATTATCCTGGCTCAGCCTCCCAAGTGCTGGGATTACAGGTATGTGCCACCATGTCCAGCTATTTCTTTTCCTTTGGAACTTTGAAGACAATGTTCCTTTGCTTTTAAACATGCAGTCTTTTAAAATTAGATATATAACTGTAATGAGTTGTCTTCATGTTTTTTTCTGAAAGCTTATAGAATTTTCTTTTTCCTTGTACTTAAATTTATTAGAATGTGTTTAGAAGTAAGTCTTTTGAAATAGTATTTCTGGTACCATTTAATGTACTAATTTTTTCAGTGATGCAATATTGTCTTCTATTATGTCTTTGATTATTATTTTTTTCTGTAATTTCACCAGAATAAACTTCTATTTTTAAACTACTTTTGGATTTGCTTAGTGGTTAGGAGAAAATGCCTTATTTATCTCAACCCTCATAGTGATTTTTCCAGTTATATTTTTGCTTTATAAGAAATATTTCTTGTTCTTTAATTGATACTTTATTTATTTTATAGATGACAGGTTGGTGTTTTTTTAGGATACTATACATGTTCATTAATCAATCAAATACTACAAGTTATTAAAAGTTGTCTTCTGTAACTTGAAATGCTGTTGTTTCACTCAAAATCATTCATTCTAATTATCTTCACAATTTTCTTTTATAATATTTTGTTATCCAGTCAACTGGTTTTACCACCTAATATATAAAAGAATTAATCTGCTTTATTCAATGATTCTAGGTTCTGCCCGGCAATTTTTGAAAAGTGCTCTACAACATTCAATTGGTTTATTCTACAACAATTTTTGGAAAATGTTTTATAACATTCAGTTATCTTTTATTGAATCATTCATTTTCATGGAAGTATATTTATATCCAAAATATGTTCAAGTGTTCTTTAAGAACTTTAGCGCTCAAAGTTAGATGCTCTGCACGGTCTGTTATGAAAGATCCTATGTTGTTTGAATATTTCCAAGATAGTGTATTTTATGGTACGCTCAATGGCAGAATTCTTTACTGCCCATTTGGTTTTGTCCTAACACAGAGATAGACATATAACTCTTTCCCTAGGTCACGGATTTCTCTTTCAGGTACTGTATTGATGATCTTCATGAGCCATTTTTTAATTACTGTAACAAATACCTGAAACAATTATGATATATGAAGGAAAATTTCATTTTGACTCAGTTACGGAGGTACTGATCTATGATTTGTTGACTCTGTAACTTTGGGCAAAGTGGCACATTAGAGGAGGAATGTGGAGAACAAAAATACTTTATGGCAGGGAAGTAGAAGGGAAGAATAAGACACTAATGTTCTATAATTGCATTTGAGGACACACCTACACTGAATTTAAAAAACTTGCATTAGATCCTACCATATAAAGGATTTACCACCACCCAATAGCTCCACTCTGGGGACCAACTCTTCCACATATGAGCCTTTGGGGGAGACTCAAGTTCTAAATTATAGAAGTCATTTTAAGGAATGTGTCCTGATTGAATTATTTTTTCTTCTGTGGAACATGAAGGATAGAAGGATAAAATCCTATCTATAGTAGTATTTAATGATTAATGCAGGCATTGATTTTTCTCAATAACAGATAATTTGAAATTGAATTTTCTACTTTGAAATTTAGAGGACTGAATTGTGGGAAAATACAGTGTATGGAACACCAATAGCACATTGTTCTCTCTATCCATTTAAAAACAGCACTTCAGAGGTCTTCCTTTCAATCAGGTTAACATGCTAGGGATAGAGAAGACTGAGGGAAAGGTTGGTAAATGGACTTTCTGGAGCCCCAGTCAAGAGTCAACCTGATGAACCAAAATACAGCTACATATAAATACAAGTTTTGACCGATAAAAATTTGAGAACCATTCACCCAGAGACATTCTTTGTCTGCTAGCTGTCAGAGAGCTTTGTAATCAGACCATAGTTTTTTTTTTTTTTTTTGTCTTTTTGAGACAGGGTCTCTATGCAGTTCAGGCTGGCCTTGAACTCACTTTGTAGCCCAGGCTAGTCTTGAACTTGCAACAATCCTCCTGCCTCAGCTTCCCGAGTGCTGGGATTACAGGCGTGAGCCACCAGGCCTGGTTAGACCATAGTCTTTTGATAATTCATAATATTACACATACTGAATTGTGTCTTGATGTCATTACTTTTTTTTGATTGTTATTAAGCTTCATTGCAAAATGCAGTCAAACAAATCTCAGAGTATATTTTTGATAAGACTATCACTGAGGATACTGCCTCTGATAACACACATGGTGCATCCCCATGAAGAACTATTTCAGAAATTTTCCTCTTGAACTAGGAAACAGGGGTCCTTTTATGCAATTCATTTTATTTAATTTTATGTACATTATTAATTTTCAAGTATTAATTAATTAGCTGTTAAGAAGATCTTGAATTTGGAATGCTCTCCTGGAAACTGTAAGTTTTACTTAGTAGGTTTACATGGAACTTTGTCTAGATTTCCTTTATTTATTAATCATGTGTCTCCATGTCTGTTTTTACTTTTATCTGGATGACTGCATCAATTTCTTGAAGTCTGTTTTGGATGAATTGAATATATTACACAGGATTCTCTGTTACAGGAGATAGAACATTCAATTCAAAGTGGCTTAGACAAAAAAGTTTTTCAATTATGTAACAGTAACAAACAAAAACAACTTCTCTCTGTCTCTCTCATTCTCTCTGTTTCCTGGTTCTCTCTGTTTCTGTCTTTTTGCCTTTATGTCTGTCTGTCTGTCTGTCCCTCTTTCTTTCTGACTCTTACCTTTGGTTATGCTGGCATTATTCCTAAATTAGTCCTTCTACTATGCAAGGTGGCTCACACCTATAATTCCAACACTCAGGAGGCTGTGGCAGGAAGATAACTGCAAGTTCAAGGCCAGCCTGGGCTACATGGAGAATTCAAGGCCAGCCTAAAAACTACATGGTAGGATCCTATCTCAAATAAACACCACCCACCACCACCAACAACAAAAATACTACTTGTATGGTAATAATGAGATAATTTTTATAGTTCCAGTTTAGAGAGATGATTTTTGTTTTTAACCTGATGTTCCATTCTCATTTCCTGTTTTAGCAGTGTGTGCACTCAGAACCTAGGGAGTAGAATGTGCTTTTTCTGAGATTCTGTGTGGAATCCCAGGTTATATGTTATATCTAGCATACCGATAGTGTCATCAACACAAGAAGAAGGGCAAAGCCTGGAAGTTCAGAAGGATTATTCTATCAAATTCAAAGCAGCTTCCATCTTTTGTATAGAAAGAGAAGTGATTGTTGGAGCAAAATAGGGGAAAAATGTCCCTTTGTTGGGAAATATTAAAAATGTAAAGCTAGTGAGTTATTGTTAAGTGTGCTAAAAAACAAAAGCATTGATTTTTTCCCGCATGATGTTTGAAATGGTAATTTATAAAGGGTGATCAAAAATAACACAATCATATTTTTAATAAAAATAAAGGAATTTGTGTATTCAAATGAAAATAGCATTTCAAGATCTATACTGTGGGGATCTAAACCCATAATGATTGAATTTCTCTTCCAGGAATTTTAAGAATGTAATTGTCTTGGTTAAATTTCTCTCTTTGCTGAGACAAAATACTCAATGCTCCAAATTAAGGAAGGAAGGTTTATATAGCTCACAGTTTGTAGAGATTTCAGTCCATAATCACTTGGCTCCAAGACAAGGTGTAATAGCAGAGGGACAACATTTCATAGCAGAGGAAGACTGCAAAATCAACAAGAGCAATAAGGTAGGAGTAAAAAAGAAGATTCTTTCTGTCCTTTATATGTTATGTAGGCTTCCCACCCTAAGATGGGTATAGCACTCACACCTATAATCCCAGCATTGGACCATATATCAGGTACAAATTCAAGAGGCCTTCCCCCTTGACTACGTGAGGCTTTTGGGGGACATCCAGACACAAACCATAACAGTAGCTAAGGGACAATGTTACTTTAAATCCTGACCACGAAGTTCTCAGGAACAGTTTCTCTAGGAATAATAGGAATGTCCTTGAATGTGAGAATATGAGTGTGAACTGATTTTTGAAAAGCGTGAAAGAGAGATGGTGGTTGAGAGTGGAAAGCAAAATATGACAAAAAAGTGGGAGTGAAAGGGAGCTTCTATAGCAAGAAAGTTCTTAGGGAACAGGAAATAGTCTTCATCATCTATAATCATTATTTTAAAGATTATTATTCTGTTAATGTCTACAGGTTCAGGCCTTGTGTGAGTAGTAGTGCATTGGGGAAATAAGAACAAAGGGGCTAGCACAGAAAAAGATGTAGATGGCAGATGCAAAACATATTAAAAGACTAGACAGAGTCAAAAATTTAGAAGGCAAAATGATTAAGCAGAAAAATAGTCTTTGGGATGGAACTTTCCAAAGGCTATAAAATGAAAGGAACAATGATCTCAACTGATATGTAGATTGGAAATATCAATCTACCTAAAAATCTTGTATTAGTACTGTCATTTACTAATGAGGAAACTCAGATTCTGAGAGATTGAATGACTTGACAAAGGTCACACAGTTTAAAAAGTGGCACAGAATTTAGTCTTAGGTATGATTTTTAAAAAGAAATATCTATTTTAATGTTTATCTAATGTAAAATATTGATACATATTCATGGGATGTACTATTATTATTTGATAAATGCATACAATATTTAATGATCAAATCAGTGTCATTAGCATTTCCATCTGCTTAAATGTTATCATTTTTATGTGTTGAGACTCCTCAAACTCTTTGTCTTTTAGTAAAGAACATTTTATAATGACTAATTACACATTTCAAGATCGTAGATCTGATTCTAAAACCAATGCCCTTACTCTCTTTTATGTTAAAATACTTACCTTTACTTCATCTCTCTTCAAAGCTGGTTGTGTGCATACCACTTACATTTGACTGAAGAATAATTTGATATTTATAAACAAATGTATACCACATACCATTGGGTTGAAATCTGTATTTTTATGGTCATCATAGTTTCCTCCTAAAGAATAATCAACCCAGAAAGCTGATTAAGTTCAAATGGGCACTTGATGAAAATCAGATCATAATCAGAAAAGTTAGATAGGGTACATATGTGCAGCAAATTAAAATAGCTGGATATACCTTTTGCAATGTGAGGAGAATGTATTTGTAGAACTGTGGCAATATTCAGAGTCAATTTATGTATTCTCCCTTGCATCTGTCTAGTCAAATAGAGATATTTGTATTTATTTAGTGTTAAAATTTAATTTTCACAAACATAATAAAATCATAACTCATACAGATATAAAAATGAAATAACCATATGTTAAGGACTTAATGTTACTCATTCAACAATATGACCAAATCAATAGTAAAACTGATTTAAATGAAAAATGATAAGATACTAATGTATTTAGAGTAAAAGAATTTAATTGCAACTGAAAAAAAAATTTGTCTTTGCATATCTAAGAAAAGAAGTCAATGGGGATTCTATTGGACAAAAACCATAATTTGTTAGTTTTTCAACTTACAGAGTTGGAAAATAACTAAAAAAATATTCCTAGACTCCAAAAGCTTAGGAAGATGTGCTATAACAGATATACGTAATGTTCCAGTAAAACATATTTTTAAAAACTCTAATTGAGAAGAAATATCTAAATTTTTGGTTCAATCTTCCTTTTGCCTAGGAGAATACAAGGCTATGTTCATCCTGTGCATTGGAGATGTTTGGGAAGTACAGTGGAGAATGTTTCCCTTCCTCACTTGCAATACGAATCAGCCCTCCTTTTATCTTCATGCTCTTTCTTAAAATGTATCAATCCATTAAATAAGGTTTTTAATTAAGTATTAAAGGCTTTCTGAGATATTTTTTCCTTTCCATGAGGCTTAGAAATAAAGGAAAGAATGAAGGTTAAAAGATTCCAAAGGCTGGCACAATATGGGACACACTTTCTGAGGTGGTTTCTGTAAACTAGAGAGTAAAGCTCTCTTTCTAAGTCTGTTACACAAAGGAACATATGAAAATGGACCTGTGTCCATTTGAAGATAATCATACTTGCACCCTCAAGGAATATATGTTTAGTGAAGTGTAGATGCCAGCTTTACAGGTAATGAAGTAAAAGCACTACAATAACAACAAGAAGCTCTGATGTTTCACATAGATTAAGACTGAGTGACTTTTTAGGAAATGCATAGAAAAAGAGAGTCCATCTCATAAATTTGGTAGATATAGAACTAAGAAGTAGATTATTTAGCAGAAATTTTCTTTAATTTATGCACTGTGGGTTGGTCCTAGTACTCTGGGAAGATATTTTGAAGGAATGAAGATTTTTATGGGCAAGAGCCATGGAAGTGTATGTATTGGTGAAGCCTGGCTTCCAAAAATGTAGGATGTAAGGGAAATTTGAGTTTAATTGGGCTTTGTGGAAAATAAAATTTTGGTAAGTTGAGATTAATTTCATTAAGTTTAATGAGTTTGTCTTGCTTTTAAAACATAATTCCATTATCAACGATTAGTATATGCCACCATGAAAGATATGTCCGCAGAATATATTTTGAGCATTTTTGAAATAAAGTATATTGTTTTAGGTGACTACTTTGAAGGGCCAAAAAATCATACCTGTGTCTGTTAGTTTGTAAAAATTCAGTCACTTTTCTTTATACTATATGTCTTTCATATGCTTTGCATACAGTGTTTTATTAATGATAGTATGCAGAAATATTGAATTAATGCATCATTTTAAGCTTGCTTATTTGTCATAAAATCTTTTTTGAAAAGTAATTTTTTATAAATATCATTTTATTTTAATTTAGTTTTAAAAGATATTGAAACAAGTCTCCCTTATCACTTTAAAATAAAACTTCAAACATAAGCCATTGACCTGATCTTCTAAAAACTGCCTTGAGGAGCTGGATACACAAGTTGCAGTATTGACTACAATAACTTGTGTAATGCCATTGCATGCTGCAGGCATGCATTTCTTCAGGGACTTCTAAGAATTCACATAGCAGAATAAATTGTTTAAATACATGTTTGGTGAATTTCTCAAGTGCCTTCATTGAATTGGAAATGGTATGTTCGCTGAAATTAGGTTCTGTGTAGCATGGGATTAATCTACAGCTAGAATTTATCGAAAACTTCCACAGTACTGGGCGTCACTGTTCTGTGCCAGTGAGTTTCTAACTTGGGTCACTGAAGAACCATACTTCACACAATCTGTCTGCAGACTCTTCTTGCACCACAGAATAATTTCCTTTAATTTTTGACATTTTTGTTTTAAAGAGAATAAAATCAAGCAAAATAAAACAGAATAAAGCCGATCAAAGGAAACCAGTATAAGTGACACATGACTTCAAAACAAGAAATCAGTAATCGTTACCATAATACCTCTTGTCTTCAAAATAGCGGCTCATAACCTCAGGCATAGTAAAAATCAAACAAAACAGAACATGATAGAACCAATAAAAACAAACAATGGATGCAATAAAGAACTTCAAAACAAGATAATAGTAAATACAAAACAGATACCATCATATATCTTGTTATCTTTGAAATAACAGCCCATGCCGTTGGATATAATAAAATCAAACAAAGCAAACTAGAATAAAATCCAACCCAACAATGAAAATGATACAGGTCTTCAAAAGAAGAAAACAGGGAAGGAACAATGGCTAACCGCCCTCAGAAGGAGATCCCCATAGATGCTACATTATGTATTGTTATCCTCTGAATAGATGATCAGACCACTAGCTTTAGACCTGCAAAGTCAGTGAAACACTAAACCCTGCAAGGATTACATTGTATTTTATCTCTTTGCAGCCTGTGTTACTCTGAATGAGCTGGTTGTTTAAGGTGGGAGAGGAGTTGGCTCTTGTTTCCCAGTTTGTGCACCAGAAGGGGTTGATACCGTGGCTCTCATCCCAGTGGCTTGGAGATGGCACCAATTCACAGAGAGGGGTTGCTTCTTGTTGACTTCTTGTTTTTTCCCCCACAGTCTGCAAATGGCCCTGAGTCACAGGAAAAGGTTGGCATTTGACTGTCTCCTGAGCAGTCCATGCATGGCCAACGTTTTTCAAATAGTTAAATATATTAAATTTACTAAATTTTTCTCATTCTTTAGCCAAAAGTTTTTAATTATTGGTATAGCATCTCAAAATGCCATCAAATATTCAATGTTTTCTTGTCCTTTTCATGTGCTATTCTGGATTACTGGCATACATCTAAGTATCACATTCTTCATCTGATGTTTTGAGCTATGAGGAAGGATTGGAATGCATTTTTTCTCTTTATGAGGCACTGTCATTTTATTCAGGAATAGAAGCTATAAGTCACCTGTCCCTTAGTGCTTGTTGATCAGCATTCAGTCAAGTGCGTACCAGTAGACCATTGCTTGACTTAGATCAGCACTGAACAGGGGAAGAGCTACCCTTCTGTAAAAGTTTAGGACCTGTACTGCCACTAAAATACAAAATCTAGGACTCTTCAAGCGAGGAGTAGATGGGAAAGATGGTGGTATTTGTTGGTTGGTTGACAGATAATTTGGGCTACTATAGAGGTGTTCAGGTGTATGCAGAGAGAGTAAAGGGAAAACAAAACTTCAAAAATATATATTTTATCAAAATATAAAGACAATACCCATCATAGGATAACTTATAGACAGGAAGGGGAGTGAAAGGCTATTGTCCCTTAGCTCTAAAGGAAAAGAAATGAATACCTATATTAGGCTGTCATGATAGGATTCAAGAAAAAGGAAGCAATCCCATCTTTTGAAAGAAGAAATGACAGCACCTCATAAGGAAACTGATAAAAAGATAAAGATGGTGAAAGAGTAAAATATGTCTCCAAAATTTTCACCTATGTGACTAGTAGAAAAGTGTGTCACTGACATCCATGTGGTGGTTGGGAGAAAGAAAGGACTCCAAAATTAAACACAGCAGCAACTATAGTATTAAGAACTTTCTATAGGGAAGCACTGTGCTGGACATTATGAGATTCCAGAAGACAATATGTACATATGACAAAAAGAGTGAATACCTATGCTTTTCACATTACAGAAAAGATGAATCAATAGACATATGACACTTAAGCAAAATTTTGCATCTAATTTTGAATTATGAAGAATTGGCCTTAAGTGTTAGAAATTTGTGAACATGTATTCTATGTGTGGGACTCCAGGAAATCTGTAAAGTTCAGAGGAAGTCAAGGAAAATTTCTAGCATATATTTTTATGTCCATTTAAAAGAAAATAAAAACTCCTTAGTGTTTATACTACTGAAATAACTAATAACTTAGTATCATAAGTATTGGAAATCACAGATATAAAGGAGGAATTCAAAAGTGCTTGTCCGGGGAATAATGACCATTTTCCAGCTTGACCAAGGGCACACCCATATTCAGGTGATTATTTTTCTTGGGTGTCTCACTTACATGGGCCTACTGCCTACATTCAGAAAATTCACCAACTAACATTCAACTTTGTGCTGTATGACACGGATACAGTTCAGGGATACTGTTTAATAGAAAAGAATTATTGATGAGCACAGGTATTTCTAAAAACAGAAAAGAAAATCAAACCCACTAATAGTCTAATTGGGTTTAGCTAAAAAATACAGGAATATCAGGAGAAAACTAGAGACAAGTCTGGGTTACAATCAGAAATAACATTTTTATATTGCCGTGATAAATTTAGTAAACAGGATCACTGAATCATTGGGAGGAACATCCACACTAAGAGAAATCTGTTTTGATTTTAGACATTTTTAGAAGGTTATTTTAATTTAATTAATGAGAAATCATAGGTTAATTGCTTTCAGCTTTAATGCGAGGGTATTATGCATGCAGGCATATTTTATTTATATCTTGACTGTTTGATGTACACAATCAATTCAGAAAGGGATAATGAAGAGGTGTTCTGTTCTGTGTGGAATAATAATTAGGGACTCTAGTACAGAATATTTTCTATTAATTGTACAGTTCAGTAAACATGTTTGACACAATACTGAGAAATGCACTTTTGAAATTTAACCAATATTTTTTTTGCCTGATCATATTTTTGGCTTTTTCTAGCATTTGTAGGAACTTTTTTTAACATGACTCTTTTTTTCCATAAAACCCTAACAATTTGATTTAGAGACTTAGGACCACCTGCTAAGTTAGCTGCATTATAAAATTCAGGAAATTATATTGGACACCTGGCTGCTATTCTCAACAAGACTTACCTATGTATGTTGTTAGGGAGATGGGAATCTAATTTCTGTTGGTTTAATTTTTGTTCTTTTTCGTATGGTGCAGAGACATCAAACTATAATGGAGAACAAGTTTGATTAGTGAAATCTTTGTGGTATTTCAGCTATTACATAACGTACTAGAAATTTTATAGGTGATCCTTGGCTCCCCAAAGAAGATTACTTTCTTTATTTCTTTCTTATGAAATATAAGCATGGATTATCTATGTCCAAAGTATAACTATGTTTTCCGAATTGCTAAATAAGTTTTTCCTTATAATTATTCCATGGTGCTTTGGACATTAGCCAATTAAACAGAACATTTTGTTCGACCCTGGGAAGTGATTGGGTCTTGAATGTTCTATCAATAGTCTAATGCGTATTTATTACAAAAGTTGTATTTATACTTTTTCTATGAGCAATATAACTTGAAATTTCAGATTTTTTTCCTAATGTGTGTACTAGGAGCAAGTTTCAAGGACTTAGACGTGTTGCCAAAATGGCATGTTTTAAATCCTCTCCTTGCTGTGGCAACAGAGTTCTTCTAACAACCTTTTTTTTTTTTTTTGCTTTTCTGTCGACCCTTATATTTGTCACCTCAATCAAATCTCCCTATAGCTAAATTTTCTTCATTTCTCCTCCCCAGGCCTCGCATACGGTGATCTCAGCAGGTAAAGTATATCTTGTTTAAGCCAATTGTTTCTAATTGCTACATGTGGTAGAACTTCTGTTGGGCCACTAATGCCCAAGAATGATTCTTTTGGCCCAAGTCATACATGTGAGATTTGTAGATAACTGCCTTTTTTCCAGACCAAATGTGAATTTTAAAGCTATTTCTCTTAATGTCCATTTTAAATAGGGCTGAGATGTGAGTCCAGTCATGACATTCAAATGTTGTCACCATCTGGTGCTTGTTTGGTGGCCTATACTACACAAGCAGGTGGTCCTTGTGTATGTCTAAGTGGCCAGCTGTCCACATCACAAAAGCCACTGTCATATTTCATGTTAATTGGCATCTTGGTTGTAATGATCTGTGGAGAAGCCAAGCTTGAGTAGATCTCAGTATATTGTTTTTCTTTGTCCTAAGAACTCTAGGTCAAGACTGAAAAATATTTCTGTATGCTTTCTTTGCCTTATTTCCCATGAATGAGTCTAGTAAAGTACAGAAAAACATAGATCAGAAAAGCAACTTGTTAAGCAAGTGATTCTTGATGGAGCTGAGAGATAGAAAAGACTCTTCTTTCAGGAACTTCATAACATTCAGAAAAGATGAGTTACTATTTTGATTACTCTGGAGATGATTCAACTACCTTGACTTGAATATTAGGATTTTAGAAATAAAAGATCCTTTCATAAGTTTCTGGTTTCACAAGTTTTTTTTTTTAATTTGGTCAAATCTGATCTATAAATGATGACTACCAAGAGAACCATGTTGGAAAGGAAGGTCATCCTCTGTTGTATCAGACTGAAGTGCTGAATTTTGATCCACCTATTTCATACCATCCAACTTGGTACTGTTGCTTTTCATAACTTTTAGATTTTTCATTATCTATTATCTTCAATGAAGTATTCCTATATCGTAAGTTCTTGACTACAGAATTCATGTTTAAAATAAACTTATCTAGAATAACTTCTGTAATGTTACTCCATTGTATTAATGCTGGATGTTCATCTTCTAAAACTGTCATGACTTCTGAGTTCAAGTTACTTTAATTAATTCTATTTCAACTATTTAAGAATAGTTTTATTTGTATGAATTTTCATAGAAATTAAAGGAACTAGCTAAAGTCACACAAACACACATGCATACACATGCTTAAATTCAAAGCCAAATTTCAAAAGTAAACATTAATCCTTTTGTTTAAGACCTATCTCATAGATAAAAAGAAAATATATTAAAAAAATTAGGTAATAATCTAAAAGCAGTATGGAAAAATTGGTTTTAAATATTTGTATAAAAATAGTTTATCAGTAGTTCTCCAGTCATGACTTTGTTCATGAAATGTTCACAAGCATTACAGTTCTTGCATTTCTTTTTTTCTTCAGATTTCTTTAAATATCATTCAATTATTTGCACCATAGAGTAACTCTTTTATTAACTGTTTTGAATATTTTTGTTTCAATGTTCATAGTTCTGGTGTCTCCATTTAAATTAACATATTCTTGGGGTTAGATACTGCATTTCAATTATTTGGATTCTTTCAAGAAGCTAGCACCATGATGGATAAGTAGGAGGAAATTATAAGCAACAAACATTCAGTAAATGTTCAGTGATAAAAATTGAAAAAAAAAAAAAAGAACAGCAAAGTCTGTAAACAGATTTCCTTGGACAGATTTTAAAAATTAAATGAAAAATATAATATATTTGAACATTTAATGTCTTCAAGATAGTGATCTCTGAATAAAAGGTTAGTATTTGGCATAAATTAAACCCTGACAGGAAAGTCAGATTGTCTATCTCTTATGCATTCCATTAATTCTAAGAATTTCATAGTTCTGAATCATAACTAAGCACATTAACTAATTATGTATGCTGAATTAGTCACATTACTCTAGTCTTCTTCTCTTTGCTCCGTAGAGGATTTGTCACAGATATTTAAATGGAATCAAGGCTGTACATAGCCATGACATAGTACTATATTCTGTCAAAAATAGAAAAAAGCTAATCAGGCTGGTGGGGAATCATACAGTGTCTCACCTACCGCATCTTACAGAATAATAAGGAGACTTTAAAACAACAGATATATAGTGGAAATAGAATAAGAGTACCTTAGTAAAATATTGAAAAATTTTAGTCACTGGTCAATTTGTGGTACTTTAAATTATTTAGTAACTAAACACTCTTTATTATAAAAAGGTTAGTGCTGTCAAATAATGCCAGAAAGAAAAATAAAGTGTAATATTTCTAGATGAAATAGAATGAAGCACATCTGGTACAAGTTAAATAAATAAATTGAAATGCAGCTCCAAATTATTTTATTTGAATCAACATCTTAGGAAATTTCTCACAAAGGACAGATTGCTAATGTGGAAGCATGTGGAAGATGATATTTTGATGTGACATGAGACTTTTGGTCAAGAAGTGCAAGCCTTTGGGAGACTGAGCCATGTCTTCAGGTAGTAGGTGGAGCAATGTGAGGGCCAAGAGGTTTCCCTTTTATTAAAGAACACACTGGGTGGCGAGAACACTACCATGGAAAACAACAGTGATGGTTTTCAGAAGAGAATTATGGTAACAGATAATGGTACAGGTTGCAGCAGAAAATGAAAGTGTCTAGAAGGAAGATATTATGGGGAATTATGACATAACATTATAGAGGAAAAATGAAAGAATTAGGGGAAGGTTTTGAGGTCTGAAAATTAAGAAAAATATGAATAATGGAAGGGAAAAAGAAATTAATTAGGAACTCTTTAAAGTACTAGAAATTGTACATGAAATAAAATATAGGCAGATAGTACTATTATTGCCTAATAGTGAGGAATATTTTTATGGGCATAATTAAGTAAAACTGCCTTAAATTCTCCCCTTTTAGATGAATATTTCAGGATAAGCTACAGACTACCTTCTTATGATGCAAACAGAACATAATTTTCATCACCTCGGCAATGTAATTTGGAGGACCACGTGTAAGGGCTAGTGAAAGAAAGTGTAAGAGTGACAGTCTCATCTGTGTACCCGTGGAGAGTCAGGCCAGAGCCTCCACTGATAAACAGTAAAAATGAAAACATTGTATTCCATTATGAGCTTAGTAAGTGACAAACCTAAAATGAACCCTGTTGTATGTCTAGTGGATAATGGGGAGAGGTGGGGAGTTACAGACAGGTCAGATTTTCATTAATCATAGCAAGATGTTAATGGTAAAAGTGTAAAATTCCAAATCCATAAGTGGATGTATAAAAATACTGATTATAAACATGGACATAGGGACTAGTAAATACAAAGTTGTGAGTTCAATCCATGGTACAAAACAAACAAAAAAACAAACAAATAAAAAAATCCCCCAGAACATGGACATAGTATTAGGAAGAAAACATTAAAAATTACTTTGTAGATCTGTCCTAAATAAAAAGAGTGGGATAGGGTGCCAGTTCTTTGCTTTGTTCATCCTTCTAGAAAAGATGATTTTTAAAACAGATTTTTAAACATGATTTTTTTTTTTTTTTTTTGCATAGGGTCTTGCTATGTAGTTCAGGCTGGGCTTGAACTTACTATGTAAGCAAAGCTGGCCTCCAATTTGCAGTGCTCCTCCTGCCTCGGGCTCCTGAGTGCTGGGATTAGAGTTGTGTACCAGACCCAATTTGTAAATAGTTTTAATAGGCATACTTTCAGGTCATTGGAAATGCAGAGAACCCTCAATTTCCAAGGATATGACTACTGTACATTTCATCATTTCTGTGTGTGGATTTAAGTTTGATCCAAACTGACTGAGATCAGTGCAGCATTACATCTTTCTTGGAAAAGTTTGCTGTAGATTTAGACTTGTACAAATCTTCTCCCTTTTTATCCTACTAAATGAGGTTTTCAGTTCTAGGAATCAATTTTTTAAAAAGCTTACTAATAAATAACATCCTCCTATGACTCAAATTAAAAAAATATAAGAGGAAATAGAGTAACATACATACACTATTCTGTAAACTCAGTATTAAATTTCTTGTTACTTTTCCAGAACTTTCCATAGTTATTCTATGTACACTAAAGCTAATATATACACAAACGTACATATATCTGTATACACAGATAAAAACATATACACATTTCTGAAAATTTATTGAATTGCCAGTATTTTGATATTGGAGCTCACAATCTATTTTTTTTAGAAAGAAAAAATAATGTATTCCTAATCAATTGAACCCCCAGTTGGTTTTTCCATTAGCTGTTTTTGAATTCACCAATATATCAAAACATCAACAACTTATATATTTAACATTTATACATGGGTTCATTATGTGCTGTATGCAATCATAATACAAATTTACTATTCAAAATATTATCTGTGACTCAGTAGGTCGAATACTTGATACGTTGTCTAAAATGCAGAACCTAAAGGCAGCCTGGTCCATCAGATCTGTACTTTCTGAGATTCACAGATGCTTTGGAAGCATATTAAAGTTTGAGAAGTGGTATTCTGCAACATCAGTTATGAAGTATATTTTATTTTTATGAGGTCACCTCTCTCAATGTGTGTTATCATTTCCAACTTTTGTTATGCATACTCATTTCAATATATTTTAGGTTTGCTTATTACCTTTCCTTGGAACTTTTTTAAACTTACATAGGGAGAGCTGATGGTAGTAACAGAAAATTTGAATAGATAATAGCAAAGACTTGGTTCTGTCTGGAGAAAGGCTGAACAATGATGGAGGCCCATTCTGGTACTCCCTGGTACTAGGAATTCGTTGCTGCCTGCATGCAGATTTGTTATAGTAGTTTATTACTTTGCATAAAATTTATTTATTTATTTATTTATTTTAAAGAGGATAAAACCAAAGATAATAAAACAGAATAAAATCAATCAAAACAAACCAGTGCAAAAGATACAGGACTTCAAAATACTATGAAATCAACAACAGTTACCATAATGCCTTTTGTTGTCTTCAAAATATACACAGAGAACTTCAGACAAAGTAAAAATCAAATAGAACAGAATAGAATAGAAGTAATAAAAACAAAACAATTAATGCAACAAATGACTTCAAAACAAGATAATAGTAAATTCCAAATTGCTCCCATAATGTATCTTGCTATCTTTGAAATAGCTTCTCATGCCATTGGATTTAACATAATCAAACAAAACAAGAGAATAAAACCCAACCCAACAAAACAATGGAAATGATATAGGACTTCAAAACAAGACAACAGAGAATCAACAATGACCGCAAACCTCAGAAGGAGTTCCCCCCAGATGCCATACTGCTTATTGCTATCCTCTGAATCTATGATCAGACCACTGGTCCCAGACCTGCAAGTTCAGTAAAACACCAAAACACCAGAGGTGTCCAATCACATTTCACCTTGATAGCTATCATCACAGCCTGTGTTTCTCCAGATCAGCCAGTTGCTTACGTGGGGTGGTGAGGGGAAGGAAGGTACTTCTTGTTTTCCAGCCCATAAACTGGAAGGGGCTGGAATCTGGCTGTTCTTAGTCCGGTGGCAGCCCATGAATGGCACTATTTCCTAGATAGGATTTGCCTGCCGGTGTGGCCTTGTTCTCTCTCCCTGAAGTCCTCAAATGGCAGATTCACAGGGAAAGGCTTAGGTATGGCTGTCATCAGTCCAGAGATGGCCTGCACATGGTGCTAGTTTCCAGACAGGGCTTGTTTCCTGGTGTGGACTTGTTCTCTCCCTGGAGTCTGAGAATGGTGCTGACTCATGGGGAAAAGCTTGGGTCTGGCTGTTGCCAGTCTGATGGTGGTCTATTCATGGCTTCCCAGATGGGGGCTGGATAACAAATTTTAAATAAAAATGTTTTTAGTAATTATAGTGAAGAGACTGAAAATTCTGACAGCAAAAAATCAGTGGCTCTCTGTCTTCATTACTTTTCTGTCATTGCTGAGACAAAATATCCAACTCCCAAAGTGAAGGAAAAAAAATTTAATTAGCTTACTGTTTGTAGAACTTTCAGTCCATAACCAAGACAGGGTGGCATGGCACTGTTTTGACACTTCAAGGCAGCAGTCAGAGCGAAAAAAGCAGGGGTGGGGCAAGCCTCTTTTTCTCCTTTACATTTGACAAAGGTTCTTTCTACCTCCAGTGTGGGTATAGCACTAACACCATCTACATTTCCTTCTCTTGCACGGATGCAGGACTCAAAGTGAGAACTCTGGCTCTTTGCTGAGTTTCTTAGATAAACTTCTAAATTGTTCAAGTTCACAGAGTGTATCAACCATGATAATCCATCCCTTGTCAATTTGGAAAGCAGAAACATTATTTTAAACCAGTTTCCAGATATGAGACATTCTTATTTTAAACATTTTACAGCTTCGACATAACAAAGGTTTAATAATCCTTAAGAACCAGCATTGAGTCTATCAACATTATATTATATTAGAAATATAACATTATATTATATTAGAAATATAACATCTTGTCCTCCCCCCATAGACTGTACACACACTTATGCAAAAGACATTTAGTTCATCTGCAAGAGTTGCCAAAGTTCTAATAGTTTCAGCATTGCTGAAAAGTTCAAGTATCATGTCTCCTCTGACATGCAAAGCAAACCTTAGCTGCAAGCCCCTTCTACAAATGAAGTTAAACACCTCCAACATGCAGGGATACAAGATAAGCATTTTCATTCCTAAAGTTACAGACAGGGGAATACAAAGCATGGGGACCAAAGCAAGTTCAAAATCCACCAGGGCAAACATTAAGTCCTACAATTGCTTGTCCAACACCTGAAGCAATCTGTAGCAGATTGTGAGCTCCAAAGGGCTTGTGTGGTTCCACCCCTATAGCACTTCTGGAGGTTGTAGATCCCATAGCTTCTCTCTTAGGCCCACTTTGCCCTCTCCTTGCAGCTTTCACATTCTTGGTTTTTCCAAACTTCTGGGGTCTCCACTGCACCTTTGGCTTCACACTCACAGCTTCACACATTGCCCCTCAGTGCCATACTGCCTGGCCTCCCAGGCCTTCAGAAATTGGAGTGGAAGCCCTTTAAACCTCAGAACTCTTGCACTCTGCATGCACCTCAAACCAGCACTTTGTGAATGATGCCAAGGTCTGCTGCTAGTGGGAGCAGTAGCCAGGCTCTCCTTGCTTCTAGCTGTAGAGATTGAGTGCTTGGATTGCTGGTTACTCTGAATCCAATTTTGAGGACCGATTTTCTACACCACTGCCATTCTGGAACATTATGTTCTGTGGCTTTCACCTCAAAACAAAGATTTTCACTTGCACTTTTGAGGCTGCCAAGGTTCAAGACTTGCTTTTTGTGATACTTTCATGTCATCTTTTCTATTCTGTTCCTTCTCGGCAATTGAGATTTCTTCAGTTATATCTTTGCAGTCCACAGCTTTATTGGAGCTTTCTTTCTGGCCAGACTCATAATGTTTTAAATCAGCATGCTGGGCTCTTTGTTTTTGATTTGTAACATAAATCTGGCTAAAATCCCCCAAACAATATCTATGCCACTGCCTAAACATTTGACTGCCTAGAAATTTCTTCTGCCTGATTAATTAATCTGCCATGCTTAATCTGAGTCGAAGGCAAATTCCCTGGACAAGAGCAAAATGCAGACACACGTTCTGCCAAGCCATGACACACATCATCTGGAATCAAACATTCAGTGCAGTCCTTCTTTCCAGCACAAACCTCCTGAACCTGGTGTACACCCATTTTCTGGTCTTCTAGCTTTAACAAGAATCTCTCACACAGAACGACCTAAGGTGTTCTAGCTCTACTGCTTCACACAACATCTCTGAAATTTCCCAAACTCTTCCTACAGGCCATTTCCAAAGGCTCTTAAACCTCGTGGTCAGGTATAGTCACAACAAGGACCCTACTCCACTGATATCAAATTCTGTCTTGGTTACTTTTCTCTCATTGCTGAGACAAAATACCCAACTCCCAAAATAAAGGAAAGAAAGATTTATTTAGCTCACAGGTTGTAGAGTTATCAATCCATAATCAGCTGGCTCCAAGGCAGGGTAACATGGCACTAGAGCAATACTTCAAGGCAGCATACAGAAAAAGCAGCCAGGGCAAAAAAGATGCGGGGCGCAGAGGGAAACCTCTTTTCCTTCCTTATATGGTACACAGATCCCCCTCCCTCGATGGGCGTAGCACTCACACCACCTTTGTGCCCTTCTCTTGCACAGGCTCAGGATATTTACAAAGAACGAACTCTGGCTGAATCTTAAACTTCTAAACTGCTCAAGTTCACACAATATACCAACCATAACACTCTCCTTTTGTCTTTAAAAAACATAAGTAGTATAGTAACTATGCTATACTATACTATGTTGTAGTTTGATTTATTTCTTAGACGTCATTCGGGGTCAGCACATAAAGTCTTCCTCCGTCTTTTGTAGCAGCAGAGTACTCTCCTATGTGGTTCAGCCCTAGTTTAATAAAGCAATCCTTCATGGTGAGATATTTGGGTTATTTTCAATATTTTACTATTGCAAGCAATATTGCATAAATAAATTTTTATAACCATCTTTTCATATGTATCCAGTAGAAAAATCTTTAGGTCAAATGACATGACCACTTATAGTGTTGGTAGCCATTTCCACATTGTTACTCATAGATATTTAATTTACCCTCCATATGACAGTGGTCCAATTTCCATACCCTGGTGTGTTGTCAGACTAAGATTTATATCATTCTAAATCATTAAAAATATTTCAATGTAAGTTTCACTTTTTTTTTTTTTTTTTGGTCTCTTTGAGACAGTCTCATTATGCAGTTAAAGTTAGCCTTGAGCTCACTTTGTAGCCAAGACTGGGATCAAATTCTGAATCTTCCTGCCTCTGCCTCCTGAGTGCTATGATAACAGGCATGCACCACCATGCCTGGTTCATATAATTTTGGTTACCATGAAAAATGTGTCTTTTCATTTGTTTATGAGCCATTTGCTTATAGGTATTCTTGTCCTGTGAATTACCTGTTCTAATCCTTCAGCTCTTTTTTCCATTAGGTTGTTGGATTTCTTTTCTTTTTGATTTGCTGGCCTCTTTTGCCTTAAAAAGACACACTTTTTAAGTGTCAAACAAACTAAGCATTTCATTCAGTTAATTCCTTCTATTTTCACTTTATTCCATATATATATAATTTTCATACTATCAAATTAACCTTCTAATTCATTGGTTCTAAGTATTTTTGTCTGATTTTCTTTTTTGTTTGTTTTGAGACAAAGTCTCCCTGTGCGGTTCATCCTGGCCTTGAACTCACTATGTAACCCAGACTGGTCTCAAACTCACAGTTAAATTCCTGTCTCAGCTTCCCAAGTGCTGGGATTACAGGCTTGTGCCATCAAGCCCAGTTAGGTATTTCTCTCTGAAATACTATAAGAATTCAATGATAACCTTTTTCTTGTTCATTTATGGTTTTCTTGTTTTTTTGGTCATGATCTATTTTTACTTTAACCTGCTTCATTGTATATGAGGTATGAACCCAATCTATTATTTTTTTTTCCCCAGAGCCTGTCCAGATGTTAACTCTATTTACTGAATAACCCACCTTTGTACAAGAAACTTTTTAATAATACAGGTTCCCAGGAGCCACCTTCAGATATTATTTAGTAAATTTGTTGAGACACTAAAAGAAAATCCCTGGCTATTTGTATGCACAATAATACTTTTTAAAAATAACAACAAGTAGGCTAGGTCTGGAGGTGAAGGGAAGAGCTTGATTTTTCATAAAAAAATATTCTCTGAATGGTAACTGGAATTCTATTCTTAATTTTGAAGAAAGAATCGTTCCCTCAAAATGGTTTTATAATAAGTGTGCCTGGATTGATTTGTACTGATAAAACATATTATCAGAAAATTTAAAATTGCCTGCTCTCTTCTTTAGTGGTTCTTTGAGCTTCACATAAAGGATCAGAACTGCTTTACTTTTTCACCTAAAATATTTAAACAAGGTACTTTTTGTATTTTGGATAATAGTATTCCTCCTTAAAAAACAAAAGCATCCTTCTTTTGAGTAGAAGTTAGTTTATCAGCCTTCTTTGATAGTAAATTAGAAAGGTCAGACATAAAATCATGCTTGAGTTCAACACTGAATCCGATTACATGAGTGGACCTTGTCACATTTGGTTTATATTGCTTTGTTTCTTAGTCTCACTTACTGGCAACATAAGGAACACACATTGTCTGACCTAAGATCAGTCTCTGGGTAAGGGGTGTACAGATTTGAGAGTGTTCAGAATTCTCACCTATAGGTAAGGTTACTTTCTCATGGGCCTACAGTGGATCTATAATATTCACTCTTATACTTTTAAAATGTCTTTCATGAAAAACATATTATTATTATTATTATTTTAAAAAACATATTAATAGATGGTAGGTAGCATGGGTTTGGAGTATTGCTATCACTGGTAAACAGTTAATTATGCACCCTACCTACACATCAAAATGTGTAGGAAACCTCACAAATACTGAAGTTTGGACCCATCCATGTATTCAAGACACTCAAGCCTAGGACTTCAAACTCAAGTCCTGGTCTTCTTGGTTATATGTTATGAACTTACTTTATATAGCATAATAGGACAAAAAAACAAGATAGGATAATGAAAAGATTGGGTCATAAGTCACCAAAGTGAGTGACTTAGGGGGCTCCAAGATATGGCAGAGATGCTGAATGAGCATGGAAAATAATGGCAATAAATGTAACTTTGCAATCTTTTTTTTTTTTCCTAACAGGCGGGCAACTAGAACATACTTGTATCTTATGTGATAAAGAGAATTGGCCCTTCATGAGAACAAATTGTAGAAAATGTATCAGATTTTCTGAGGAAAATGATGATGTTTCTCTCTCTCTCTCTCTCTTTTTTTTTTCTTTTAAATGCTATACTTCTTCAAGGTCTTGATCTTACTCCACATATAGCCCCATAAATACTGAAAGACTTCTTAATGCAATAGTCCCAAGGACTTGGAACTTCTGCAGGACCAGATAGCTCTCATTTTCCTAAGGAAAAATAATGAAATCTTCCTAATTCATAACTCACATGCTAGAATATTTGCTAAGATTTTGGATGCTATAAACAAAGGCTTATCTCGACTTTCCAGTTAACACTTATAAGGAAGTCTCTAAAGAATTTTGTAAACAATACTTGGGCTTAAGAAACAGTTTAAATCATGTCATTTCTGACAGGTCATTGCCTTGTCCTGAGGATAAATTTGATGCCGTGTGCTGAGTAAACATTTACACCACACAATTGGAAGCATGTAATGAAACTTAAGTGCTATTTGATTTCAATTGCTAGCTGCTTATTAGACATATACCTCGTTACACACCTACCCTGAGCAGCATAATCAGAACTGGGGTTAAGAAATTCTGGACTAAGTCCTTAGCTTCCTTTGGCACAGAGCTGGCAGAAGCTCTAGATGGGATCCAGATGGCCACTTGCAGTCTTGGATGAAATGACTTCACTGGACCTAGCACATGACTGTAAAGATCTCTCCCAGTCACTCCTGTGCTCTCTAATGCTGCAACACCTCCAACTCTTCCTTTTCTATTTGATTTCCCACAAGTGCTGTGAGTCTTCAGAAGGGCCCACCCAAGTCCTCGTGGGAAGGGGACATTCTTCTTATTACTCTATTTCCTGTTTCATGTCTTAGCCTACCTTGTGAACAGAGAAAGTATATTAGGCTTTTGAAATACTGGAAGTAAGTGCATCAAAGTTTCAGAGACTGATAATGCAGGGAGCTGGCTATATTTTATTTTGCTCCAATGCTTTTGCCATTAGTAGACCTGGAAAAACATAACCATTTATTGAGATATGCTTGCATAATAGAATAATAAATGTGGGAGTAAATTCATTTAGAAGCAAAAATATTCACATATGAAAAAAGTTTTTAAAAGGCTTTTCTTTATTAATCTGCTATTTATTCATATAATCTCTTTATAGTTAGTCTTTATAGTGCATAGGCTTCCATCATTTGTTTGTGAAATATGAGGGTAAATATTTTATCTTTATCTCTTTTGTATCTCCAGTCTCTAGCTTCCAGGCTGATACACAAATACTGTAGTGCTTGGTAATTGTCCAAAGAGTAAGTAAATATGGGTTGGCATTTAAAGATTTTGGATTCTGTGAGTTGAATTTTGCACACAGCCATTCCTTTAGAAGTTCCTTGATGTTCCTTATATGGTGCTGAAAAATATTAACACACAATGTAACAGGGAGGATCTCCATGATCAGGTACAGCTATTCCCAGTGCCACCATTTCTTGGGTACATACCATTTACAGGCTTTGGGCGCAGACACCTTTTACGTGTTATTTCACCCTCTCATAACCACAGGTGGGGGCCTACACAGGGGCCTTTTCTCTCTGATGCAGTAGATAAATCAGGGAACTGATAATAACAACCTAAAAGTGATATCACCGTGAAGAGCAGAACCAGAGAATTCAAATGTGCAAAAACAAGAATTAAAGATGAATGCCTGCTTCGTCTTAACCTTGCACTCCCTTATTTTTAATGATAGTCCAAGAGTTTTCTGTGAAAGCCCTGGGAAAGGAAAGAGAAAGATGGGGTGGGATGGCCCCGGGGCCCTGAGGGGCCACCCATCCTTTTTTAGTCCCTGTTTTTCTAAGTTGCACCTTTCACTGTCTCCTCCTAGCTGATGTCTGTGGCTTTCCAAATATCACTTAAGGAGGACATTTGAGAAATTACTTGGTGAGTGGTAATCTATAGAACGTGATATAATTACTGCTCACTGCAGGGCTACCCTAGGAAGTGACAAAGGCCCATAGTGAAGTGGCTGTGAAGAGGACTTGAACACTGCACCAGCTGTGTGGATCTGGCTTCCTCCCAAGAGCTCCTGATGGGACATTCTCCACAATTTCTAAGACCACCTGGAGTTATTAGTCCCCTGAGGATCCCCGGAAGACCCATTATTAGCCTTTTCTTTGCTCCCCAGGTGCTTTGACTCAGATCTGTATTCATGTGAGTTTGGAGAGCCAGGAACATGCAGTTCTTATCCTCAGTGGTGATGAAATGCTATTATTCCTAATCCCTGTATGCAAATGACACGAAAAAGCAAATATCAGTAAATTTTATATCTGTGCAATCAGAAATCAGAAGTCAGGACTCTACCTTTTGGATAACTCCAAATCTGTATTGTTATGGTAATTACTACCTGGTTTTAATGCTTTGTCACACATTGTAGTTAAAGTTGTTGAGACTGAATTTTTAATCAGCTTTTCTTTTTTGGATGTAAGTCTTGAAGAAGGTTTAAAAGTGTGTTCCGAGAAGTGTGTTCCCGAGGAGACCAGAGTAGAATTTGTAACAACAAATCAACTGAGGCATTTTTCAGGTAAATAACACTTTTTGCATTTGTATTTATTTGTAATGCAAAAAGGAATATTCTAGAAAGTGTTATTTGATAAAAGCACTAATGGGAAAGAAATGAATTTAGATAAAAAGACTTTTTAAATAAATCTGTAATGTTTTTCACTGAGGGCATACACATAAAACAATTGGCTGAGTATTTGATTACTTTCAGTAATATTATACCAACAGTTTCTTAGTATATCCACATACACTTTAAATTTTTTATTATCAAGAATTCAATATAGTTAAGTTACTGCATTTAAAAGAAACATTGAAAACTGACTTTTTTTTTTCACTAGTTCTTCCTCTGTTGAAAGCATGCTTCTGAACAAAATGAATAAAACCTGTGCTACCCCACTGGTCATGTTTGAATCTACCAGCTGTGGACTGCTGTGGTCCCCCGATGATGGACAGAGTGTAAGGAAGACGTGGCATTGGAACAAACTACCTTTGCATTTCCACTATGTATGCAGATCGTGCATTTGATGTCCTTCTCAGCACCCTTCTTTGGATGGGTGTTGTCCCCTCCTCTTCGAGGAAAAATTGAATTTGTATCCATGTGTGTGTGATATAAAAGGCTCTGTCTTTCCTGTCATCCCTTTATAACATAACGGGATGCTTCTCTAAAAATTTGAAAGTAGAAAGAGGAGTCATAAGAATCCTACATGGAAGAAACTAAGTTTAAAATAATATCATACACCTGAAATTTAAGACAATGCTTGATAATAGCTTAGTTAACTATGCTTTAACTAAAGATTAAAATTTTGTGTGAATAAATACAATAATTGCCATAAAACATGAAGTTTTAGAAACAACGTAAAGACCAGGGATAGTTTTCAGGAAAAACAGAAAGCACCTGAATTAGATTCAAGTTTCAGATCTAAAAATCATTGATCTTTCAGTTTCAGTGCAGGATGTTTCAGCTATCTTTTGAAAACATTCCCAAATCTGAAGAGAGCAATTGAAATTTCTCTCCAGAATGTTTTTTGAGACATAATTATTTTTACCTAATGTGGTTTTTTATGTTTCAGATTTGCTAAATTTCATCAATTACATCCACTTTTCATCTTTTACTGGCTACATGTTGTCAATCTAGAAAACATCTTGGTTTAAATGTTGTCACAGATCTTACTCTGTAAGATATTGAGTTAATAGGGGCTGGGGATTTAGCTTAGCGGCATAAGTGCCTGCCTTGCAAGCAGGCGGTCGTGAGTTTGATCCCTGGTACCGACAAAAATGAAAAAAAAAAAAAAAAAAAAAAAAGATATTGACTTAGTTTTACAAAACCTGAAAATGTAAACAGTTTTTTTTTTCTAATGCCATACCTAGAATAGGGTACATGTTTAAAGAAATGTACATGTGTGTGAAAAGAAAGATTTAGAAACGCAGTTTGAATCAGAGCTGTAATAAAAGTTCACATATGTGTGCTATTTAAATGATTTCAGTATATTATTGGTCTTTACTTACTAATCATTTCAACTTCCCTATGCAGAAAGTTCTGAGAGAATTATTAAGGGGTAAAGCTAAGATGTGAACCTACTGAGTCAAGCTCCAGTGCCAGTGTTTCACACTGTGACCCCACAGACCTTTTTAGGGGGGTTCATAGTACTCATTTTGATATATGGTTAGTACAGTTGCTAATTTATTTTCTCTGAATAGCTGGAATCTGACATTAAGCTGTGATGCCAGTAAAGTGTTTTAAGTGAAGAAAGCTGAAAATTGAGTAACTAGAAATTTCAGTGTACTGTGTCTCCCAGTGTGGCTGTGTACCTGACTGAATAGGTTTTTCAGATTTCTGTTGTTGGGTCTTGAGTAGTGTAGCTGGTGTTATGCAGAGTATGGAATTCCCGCCTTATCCGGACTGAGTGATTCTGTCTTTAACATGCCCCTTATGCTCTTCCATCCTTGAGAAATAAACACTAGAATGCTACTATTAAATTTATCAAACAGATAATTTTAATAAGACATTAGCAGTACTTAAAGGTTAAATCCAGCGTAACATCTTTCAGTGGAAAAGAATAATTTTAACACATATTTCTAGATTCAACCATCACTGCAGCCCTAAGTACATGTGAATTCATTGGCAAGAACTGATCTTCAAGGTCTTCAGAAAGACTGTTTATAAAACCCTTTGACTTAGCTGGAAATACATTAAAAAGTTATTTTTCCACCGCTAAAAGACAGTTGAGAAAAAAAAAATGTGATGAAGCTTGGTATATCTATTTGAAATAAAAATGACTTCCTTATTTTTGCATAAGCAAAATATTCCATGTATAGAGTAAAAAAGAAGTTATGATTATAAATAAAACCAGGTCACAGTGCCTTTCCAAATTCCACACTGTATGTTATTCCTCGGCCTCTGTGTTTTCACCTCTTCTGTAGTATCTGCCACTCTTGCTTGTACTTTAGAGAGCAGTTCATCATCCTGTGCTATGTGCTTAACTTTTTCAGGGTGGTTATTGTGCTTTTATCTTTGAACACACCTCCTATGCACAGTCCCTTATCTTGTACCAACTTCTGTTCCACTTAGGATAATGTCTTCTCTGATGGGCTGTGAATATTTATGAGATTAAAGTGAATAATTCCTTATCAATTCAGGAAAATTTTGATTCACTCATTTGTACAAATTATTTAAATATTCCCTTTCCTACTGAAGTAATGAAACTTCTAAGTGAGCGCTCACATTTGCCATCTAACATGTCAACACCAACAGGATGTTAAGTTTTTCTAAATCAAAGCCCTTACTTCCTTATAGCTCAGTGTGTCTGGCCTTGACTACATTTATCATTATGGCCTACCTCAACTTATCCCAGGCAGTGTTACTTCAAATTTTACTTTAATAGGTAGTAACTTCCATGAGAAAACATTCATTTCTTCAGTAAGGCAATGGGCACAGAAATTCGGAACTTTTGCCCTGGGAAGTTATCACGTGAAGAACTGCATTCCTGCAGCATCCACTCTCCCAACCAGCCGTGCTGGACTATTTTTGTATTGTTCTGCCTGCACGCCTCCCTTTCTTTGTTGCTCTTTACTTTCTTACTCCCTTTTCTTGCTTTCTTTTCTTCCTCTTTCACTTTTTTTCTTCATGGAGAAAGCTATTCAAATCCTTCAAAGCTGTGATTTGCCTTTAGAGCTTTCATTTACTTACAAATTGATTTGATGAGGGGGTAGGGAAGCTTATTTTTTAATTTTAGAAATGTTTATTTCATCATGTTTTATTATTTTTATATTTGAATAGTCTTTGATAGTTCTAAAATAGAAAATATAGATTGTAAATTTACACGCACATCGAAATTTAAAAACATTCTTTTCTAAGTTGCCTTGGGGTTATGTATCCAAAACTTGAAACACACGATGCACCCTCCCTCTTGAAAATGTTATTAGAGAGATTTTTGATATACTTTTTAGGAGTATCCCAAACCTCTTCGTTAAGATTACTTTTCTTTGCAATCATACGTCTTCCTCTGTGTCTGAGGTGCTCAGTGGAATTCTATTGTTCCCCGCTCAGTGCCTACTTCACCGGTGAAGGGAGGTGGCTGTGCTGCATCTCTACTGTACAGGCTCCTGGGAGCTCATTTGTAGAATTTTTAAAGATTTTAAAAAAATGTATTTACAGCAAGTTCAACTTACGGTCATTCAAGTTGAGAGTTTTCACAGATAAGGATGTAACTCATATTAGGAACATTTGCAGATGCAAACAGATCACAGCAGTGGCTCACATGTCTGCCAGATGTGTTCACAGTTCTGTACTGTGTGTTTACTGTACAGTGCAACAGTGTACAGTAGTGCAGTGCTCCATCAGAGCTCAGCATTATTTACAGTAGCATGTGTGTGTCTTTCTTTGTGCTTTACATTGTGTATCTGTGTCAAAGATACATAACTCTCATTTTTTTCAAACTTATAAACAAATCGAACTTACAAGTATTCTGGGGACTTACTGTTCTTATTTTTGTTGACAAATGTTTCTGTATATCTGTGGAGCACCCTGTCAGTGTAATGTAAATATTGTATAAAAGTTATCTCAAGCAGCTTAACATACTCATCACTTTTCCAACTTATTTCTTTGAGGTTTTCTTTTTTTGTGGGGGGGGGAGGGATTGAGCTAGAGTCTTGCCATATTGTTCAGGCTGGCCTTGAACTCACTATAAACTTAAAACTCATGATAATCCTTCTGCTTCAACACCCCAAGGGCTAGGTTTACACACTTGCACCACTGTGCCTGGTTCCAGCTTATTTTGTTGTAGTGAGAATGTTAAACATCTATTCTTCTAAAAATTTAAAAGTACAAATAATGAATAACCATGGATACGATGAGATGCTATAGATCACTAAAACTTAATTTTCTTGTGTAGAAACTTTGCACTTTTTGATCAGAGTATTCCCTTTCCCCCTTCTCACCTTCCCCATCAGCCTCTAGGAACTATTTTTTACTATTTCTTTCTACAATATTGACTTTTTAGATTTCATTTATAAATAAACTCATATAATGTTTGTCTTTCTGTGCTTGGCTTATTTTGCTTAACGGAATGCCTTCTCATTCTATGCATGTTATCACCAAGGACAGATCTTACTTATTCAAGAGACAGAATAGTGCTCTATCGTATTTGCATACCTCATATTGAAAATTCATTCTTCTGTTGATAGACATTTTGGTTGCTATCGTATCCTTGCTATTCTGAATAATTCTGGAAACACAAAATTTCAGCTATCTTTGGCCTACCAATTTCAATTCCTTTGAATATATAACCAGAAGTTGGATTGCTAGGTCATATAGAAATTCTATTTTTTTGAAGAAAGTCTGTATTATTTTTCAAAATGCATAAATTTATATTTCCAGGAGAGTACCATGATTGCCTGTTCTCCACATATATGCCAGCCATTGTTATCATTTGATAATAGCCATTCTAATAAGCATGAGGCAAGTACCTCATGGTGATTTAAATGCATATTTCTTTAGTGATTAGAGATTTGGGACATTTATAAAATTGTGTTTTCATTTATAGCTTTTATTTTTAGAAATGTATATTTACATTGTTTGCCCATTTTTGAATAAGGCTATTTGTCCTCTTGCTGTTGAATTGCTGTTAATTCTTTGTGAATTTCAATATTAACCCCTCATTAGCTGTGCAGTTTGCACATAAATATTTTCTCCCCAACAATGGGCTGTGTCATTACAGTTTTGCCTTTTTTTGCTTTCTAAAACTTTTAGCCTCATGCAGTGTCAGTTGTCTATTTTTGCTTTTATTTTTTTTGGAATGTTACCCAAGAAATCATTGCTCAGACCAATGGTATAGAGTTTTTTCCTTTGTGTTTTCTTCTAGTAACTTCACATTTTCAAGCCTTACATTTGAGTCTTTATCCATTTATCTCACTCTGCACATGGTGGGAGATAAAGGTTCATTTTCATTTTTATCATAGTATATATCCAGTGTCCAAAGGACCATCTACTGAAAAGATTTCTGTTTTGGGTTCTTTGTGCTATTTCTGGAAAAATCAATCAACTGTGAATACTCAGGGTTATTTTATGGGAATTTTAACCAGTTCCATTGGCCAATGTGTCTGTTTTTACAGCAGCACCATGTTATTTTCGTTCCAATGGCTTTATCATCTATTTTGAAGTCAAGGCTTATGATGTTTCCAGCTTTGTTCTTTTTGCTCAAGATTGCCTTGAATATTTAAGATCTTTTCTGTTTCATACAAATTTTAGGATTAAAAGTATTTCTAGTATTTCTTCCTAATTCCTCCATCAGTGAAATCAAGTTGGTAGTTATCCAAGTTGGTAAATATCCAGTGGATATTTACATCAAAGAAACTAACAAGGGTTACATACAAATAAATGGCATTTCTTTTTTTATTTAGAACTGGTTGCTAAGTATGTATAACCATACCTTATAAGGCTATGCCCAGTTTGCTGTCTTCCATGTACTTTCTATGAATAGCTCCAGCCTCATCAGTTATACATTAATCTCTGGGGAGAAGGGAAGCCATTACCTTTTGCATCAGGTCTCACAAATGGCATGGTTATTAATCAAGTGTTCATTTGTCTTAGTTCCCTTTGTTCAACACATGCTTGTAAGTATGGTTGTGTCAGTTCAAGACAGAGTCATAGCTAAGGGAGGTAAAGTCCAGAGTGGTTAATGACGTACAAGGTCATAACTCTAGATAGAAGCAAAGCAGGGACACTTAGGTTTTGTTGTTGCTATGTAACTGTCTTCCATAACGTAATCCTAAGTGTTACTTGGGATATAATTCATATCCTAAGTATGCCACTGTAATGAGTTCTAGAAAGCATTGCACACTGACGCATAGCATGGTGTTTAAAATTACTCTCTGCTTCCTTTAAGTCTGAAACATAAGGTTTATGAAGAAAAACAGAAAACATAAAAATATTGGTAAAAAACTTAATAAATTAATGTGTACTAAAAGAGATTTACTTTTTAAAAATTTATCACTGTTATCTGTTAACTCTTAAAGGGACACCTGGATCTTGGTGTTGTGACTGTCCAAAATAATACAATTTTGGTAGGAATTTGAGTGAGGTCTTCTGCCTCACTCATAAACAGTGTGTTACGTGAGAAGCATGATGGTAATAGTGGGACCAGAGTACTAACTGCCTTGAGAAGCCACCACACACTGTGCACTTGTGAAAAAGGTTGCTAAGAAAATGAGTAGAAGTCAGTGAAAGAGATCTATGGTCATCTTCCCACCAACCCCACAAGAAAGAAAGACAGTTTCTCATTCTATAAGAAAAGGGAGAGTTTAAGATCACTGCTCCCAGTGGTCAAGGACCTGCCCAGCTTCCAGCCACACTAGCCTGGGCTCTGCAGGTTTTGGGCCAGGCTGGGCCATGCCCAATGACCTTCTTTCAATCCAGGAAACTGGGCTGCCAGAGGAGGTTAGTTCCTGCACAACAGCTCAGGTCCTGGGAGAGTTTAAAATTATTACTCCCCGTGGTCAAGGATCTGCCCAGCTTCCAGCCATACTAGATTAGGCTTGGAAGGTTTTGAGGCCCAACTAAATTATACCCAGGGACCTTTTCCAATCAGGGGAGTTGAGGGCAAATGAAGTGAGTTTCAGAACATTGGTCCTTACCCGGGGAGAGTTTTGGACCATGATCCACAGTAGTTAGGTGCCCGCCCAGCTGCCTGGAACACTGAAGGTGACATGGGAGGTCATGTGGGCCTGACAGAACCACACTCAGCAACCTTTATTCAATCCCAGGAGCTGAGGGCATCAGAAATGATTCCCAATACACCCAGGGCAAGCAATGGAACAACACTTGAAACACAGAATTATAGGAAAATGACAAAATGAAAGACAAAAATGCAATCTCAAATCTCCAGCCCATGCCAAGAAAGCCTAGGAGCCATGTACATAGAAGAAAATATATGCCATACACCTGAAATGTCTGAAATAATAGCAACTGAAATAAAAAAGCAACTCCTGGAAGCTTTAAAGGAATTCAAACTAGAAATAATCTCCAAGGTAAAAGAAGAAGTGATAAAGGTAATGAAAGAGATGCTGAACACAGCTAAAGAAGAATTTTTTTTAACACAGAATTTAGAGGAACAAAACAAAAAGATACAATCCCTGGATGAACAATATGAGAAACAAACAGAATACATGAAACAGATTCAAAGAAATATACAAGAAATCAAAAATTCCATTAAAAGTTGTCAAAACTGCCTCAGCAAAAGTGAAGACAGAATTTCAAACCTTGAAGACAAGATTGTAGCTAGTGAACAGGAAAGGAAATATTTTAAAAAATAACAAGGAATCAGGAAATAACAATTCAACAGCTGCAAGATGATGCAAAGAAAAACAACATAAGATTGATAGGGATAAATGAAAAAGAAGGGGACAACACAAAGGATAACAAGAGGATATTTACAGAAGTAATAGCTGAAAATTTCCAAAACACGAAAATGGAAACTGACATAGGGATTAATGAAGCATATAGAACTCCAAATAGCCATAACCAAAATAAAAATATACCCAGACATATAATAATCACCATCCCAGAAATCCAACAATAGAATAGCATAATAAAAAGCTATTAGAAAAAATAGATCACCTATAAAGGAAAACCTATCAGAATCACAGCAGACTTCTCAACACAAACAATGAAGTCAAGAAGAGCATGGAGTGAAGTATTTCAGATCCTAAAGGAAAGTTATTTTTAACCTAGACTGATGTACCTGGAAAAACTGTCCTTCAAGATGGATGGAGAAATAAAGATACTTCCATGATAAAGAACAGCTGAAGAATTTCCATGACAAAGAACAGCTGAAGATCACCCAACCAACCCTAGAAAGAATACTAAAAGACATTCTAGATACACATAGGAAAAAACCATTAAGCAAGGCAGACATTTAAACAGAGTGGAAAGATAAAGATGCAACAGCAGAAACATAACATGTGAACAACAAACCAATATAAAACAGTTATAACCGTTAATGTGAATGGTCTCCATTCACCAATTAAAAGAAACAGACAGGCAGAATGGATCAAGAAACAACATCCAAACATATGCTGTCTACAAGAAACCCATCTAACCCAAAATGAAACTCACAGACTGAAAGTCAAGGGATGGAAAACAATATATATATATATATATATATATATATATATATATATATATATGTGTGTGTGTGTGTGTGTGTGTGTGTGTGTGTGTGTGTGTGTGCGTGTGTGTGTGTGTGTGTGTGTGTGTGTGTGTGTGTGTCTTTTTCCTTTTTACCGGTACCAGGGACTGAACTCACAACTGCCTGCTTGCAAGGCAGGCACTTATGCCGCTGAGCTAAATCCCCAGCACCAAAAACAATATTTCATGCAATGCAAACAAACAAACAAACAAATAAAAAAGTAGGAGTAGCTATTCTGTTTGCAGACAATTAGAACTTCAAACCAAGAATGATCCTAAGAGATAAAGAAGGTCACTACATACTAGTTAGGGGAAAACTTCAAGAGTAAGCGATAACAATCTTAAATATATATGCACCAAATTCCAGAGCATCCAGTTATACAAAGCAAGTATTAATAGAAATAAAAAATCAAATAAGCAATAGTACAATTATAACAGGCGACCTTAATACACCATTGACACCAAGGGACAGATCACCCAGACAGAAAATCAGCAAAGACATAACATAACATTTGTTCTGTGAACAAATGGACTTGATAGATGTATACAGAGTGTTTCATCCAACAACATCAGAGCATACATTCTTCCCAGCAGTACATGGGATATTCTCTAAAATAGACCATGTAGTAGCCCGCAGAACATACTTAAATAAATGCAAGATAATTGAATTAATCCCATGCATGTTATCAGATCATAGTGCATGAAACTAGAAATGAATGATAAAAGAAAATGCAAAAACCCAACAAACACATGGAAATTGAATAAACTCTTCAGCCATCAGTGGGTCACACAGGAAATTAAAGCAAAATTTTAAAATATTTACAAGGAAATAAAAATACAAATACAACTTACCAAAATCTGTGGGATGCAATGAAAGCAGTCATCAAAGGAAAATTTATTGCACTGAGTTCCTATATCAGGAAAAGAGAAGGAATACAAATAAACAGCCTAATGCTAGACCTCAAACATCTAGAAAAAAAAAAGAGCAAGTCAAGTCCAAAAGAAGGGAGGAAATTATAAAAATCATAGCAGAAAGTAATGCAATAGGGACTAAGAAAACAATCCAAAGAATCAATGAATCAAAGAGTTGGTTCTTTGAAAGAATAAATAAAATTGATAAGCTCCAGCCAAACTTATTTAAAAAAGGAAATAAAAAACTCAAATTCATGCAATAAGGAATTAAAAAGGTAAAATCACTACAGACTGCGTGGAAATACAAAAGATCATCAGCACCTATTTCAAAAAAAATTCTCTACTCTGATAGGTTGGATACCACAGAAGAAATGGACAGATTCCTAGAAACATACGAATTACCAAAGCTGCGTCAAGATGTAAAATTGCTGAATAACCTTATTTCTATTAATGAAATTGAAAATGTAATTAAGTCCTTACCTAAAAAGAAGAGGCTAGGTCCAGATGGATTCACTGCAGAATTCTACAAGAAATATAAAGAAGACTTAATGTTGACACTCCTCAAACTCTTCAATGAAATCTAAAGGGAAGCAGTTCTTCCTAAGTAATTCCTGGAAGCAAATATTACTGTAGTACCAAAACCTGAGAAAGACCCAACTGAAAAAGAGAACTACAGGCCAATTTCCCTAATTAACACAGATACAAAAATCCTCAATAAATATTGGCAAACAGGATGCAATAAATCATCAAGAAGATTACACACCATTACCAGGTGGGATTCATCCCAGACATGCAGGGATGGTTCAATGTATATAAATCAATAAATGTAATCCACCATATCAATAAAGCCAAAAGTAAGAATCACATGATCGTTTCTATAGATGCAGAAAAAGCTTTTCAACATTCATTCAATGATAAAACCACTTACAGAAAATTAGAATAGACACTCTTAAATATGATAAAGGCCATCTATGACAAACCAACAGCCAGTATCATATTAAATGGCCAAAAACTGAAGGCTTTTACCTTAAAATCAGGCACAAGACAAGAATGTTCCTTATCACCACTCCTATTCAACACAGTACTGGAAAAACTAGCCAGAGCAATTAGACAAGAGAGAGATAAAAAAGGGGTAATGATAGGAAAAGAGGGAGTTAAATTATCATCTTTTGCAGACGACATGATACTCTACATAAAAGACCCCTAAACTCCATTGAAAGTCTCCTTATATATAATAAATAAATTCAGCAATGTAGCTGGATACAAAGTCAATACTCAAAAATCAATAGCATTCCTATACACTAACAACAAAATCACGAAGAGAGAAATAAGAGAAGCCACACCCTTACACTAGCATCCCAAAAAATGAAATACTTAGGAATTAATCTCATGAAAGAAGTGAAAGATATATACAGGGAGAATTATAATACCCTGAAAAATAAATCAAAGAAGATCTCAGAAAATGGAAAGACATCCCTTGTTCCTGGATAAGAAAAATAAATATTGTAAAATGGCCATTCTCCGAAACCTGTTATACAGATTCAATGCAATCCCAATGAAAACACCATCAATGTACCTCATAGATCTAGACAAATCACTCCTAAAATTCATCTGGAATCAGAAGAGACCTAGAATAGCAAAGGCAATTCTAAGCAGCAAAGTTAAGGCAGGAGGCATCACAATCCCTGACTTGAAGTTATACTACAAAGCAACTGTAATAAAATCAGCATGGTACTCGAATAAAAACAGATCTGAAGATCAATGAAATAGATTTAAAAATACAACCACAAGTACCAACACACTCAACCAACTTATCTTTGATAAAGGGGCCAAACATATTCACTGGAAGAACAAACAGTCTATTTAATAAATGGTGCTTGGAAAACTGCCTCTCCATATGCCAAAAACTAAAACTAGACCCGTGCCTATCACCATGTACTAAACTAAAATCTAAATGAATCAAAGATCTGAATATTAAAACAAAACACTAAATATGTTGGAAGACAAATTAGGTAAAAATCTTGAAGATACAATGATAGATAGAGAATTCATGAACAGGAATCAAACTGCATGGGAAATATTTCGCAAAATCAATACCTGGGATCCTGTCTTATTAAAGAGTTTCTTCATGTCAAAAGAAACCTTCCAGCATAGTGAAAAGAAAACCCACAAACTGGGAAAAAATCTTAGTGCACTGTCCCTCAGATAAGTGTCTAAAACATAAGAATTAAAAAGAATCAGACTCCTGAAATTCAAAGACCCAATCGAAAAAAGGGCATCTGAGTTGGATACATAGTTCTCAGATGAAGAAATACAAATGACAAATAAATACATGAAAAAGTTTTCATCATCGTTAGTCATTAGAGAAATGCAAATTAAAACAATACTGAGATTTCATCTCACTCCAGAAAGAATGGCCAGGATCAAGAAAACTACCGATAACAAATGCTGGAGAGTCTATGGGAAAAAAGGAACTTCTCTGGTGGGAGTGTAGACTGGTGCAGCCACTGTGGAGGTCAGTCTGGAGATTCCTCAAAAAGTTGGGATTGGAAGTCCCATTTGATCAAACTATTCTGCTTCTAGGCATTTTCCCAGAAGAACTGAAAACATACCACAGTGATATATGTGCAGCCATGTTTATAGCAGCACAATTTGTAATAGCTAGATCTTGGAAACAACGTAAGTGTCCATCAACTGAGGAATGGATAAAAATGATGTGGTATTTTTAAACAATGGAGTACTACTCAACTATAAAGAATGATCACATTGAGATATTTATAAATAAATGGATGCACTTTGTGACCATACTCATAAGCGAAATAAATCAAACTCACAAATATGAATACCACATAGTCTCCCTAGTGTAAGAAATGGTTAGAATACATAAGATTTTATGGTAATCATGAATCTCCATTATTTTGCTTTGAAGCCTTATAATGTTTTCATTCATTAGTTGGAACGGTTTTATCCTGGGTTGTTTGATTTTATTATCTGTGATGGTATGAACAGATATTTTGAGGAATACAAGACATTATAATAGCCAGTGCTGATTTAATATCATCTTGTTTTGAAGGCCTAACATACTTTTATTCTTCTGTTTCCATTGGTTTCATCATGTTATATATTATTGGAATTAATTATGTGTGGTAGTATAAACAAATTTTTATGGACAATGAGATAATATAATAACCATTGTTCATTTTCTGTTATTTGGTTTTGAACGCCCTATAATATTTTCATTGTCTTAAATGGTTTTATATTATTTTGGTATGTTTGATACCATTGTGTAGGAATATATGCTCAACTATTTCATAGAAAGAGACAATATGGTGGCTACTGTCATATTGGGTTGTCTTGTGGTGAAATACTGTGTTGCTATTCTTTTCTGATCTGCTATGTTATGTCCTCTTTTATCTTAATCTCTTTAAATTAGAAAAAAAATTTTTTTAAAAAGAAAAGGGCAACCTTAAAGACAAGCAGATGCAAGATAAAGGAGTGCTCTGGCAACCTGAATCAACATGAACACTGAACAAAGGAAGCATGGAGTGTCCAGGTGGTATTATTTTTAGAGGGTGCAAACAAGAGAACTTGCTGCACAGAAGAGTCTTTGCAAACTCAGTAACTGCACAAGTTTGTCTATTTAAAAGAAGGGCTCCTGGTGGTTCCTGATGATGTTTCCATTGTACATGGGGTGATTTAGCGTACTGCTAAATAAGCACAAGAGGATGGGAAGATGATAACTACCAGCTTCAGCAGAGAAAGTGCGTGAGAGAGACAGACTATAAATATGCCGGGTGTCAGGAGAAGTGGCTTCATTTTGTCTGCACATGACTGCAGATGAGGTCTGACAGGGTAGTGCTACTTCATTAAGGCATCACAATGGTGAAGAGCACCTGAAGGGCAGAGGAACTCAGCATCAGGCTGCAGCCATCAGGAAGCTTAGCCCAGTACAGAGACGACAGTGACCTCCTGAAGACTTAGGCTGCGGTGCTCTGTTCCTCCTTTTTCAGAATACCATTATCCTTCTCCTCTTTTTTTCTCAAAGTCCTTTTATTCCTCTCTGCTCTCTTTTGTTCCATTCACCAGTCAATCTGCCATTTCTATCATTTTGCTATTTCTAGAAAGGATCTCTCCTCTTGAGAGGCAGAACATTTGTAACAAATGAAAGAAACGAAGTCTAGATGCTGATGGAGAGTTGAGAGCTCTTCACTGTAGGAGAGAGTTGGGCTATGACACTCCTGCTAGACCAGAGAGTAAAGACTCTTATGATTAAGGAAACTCAATTGCTCAGAGGGGAAAAAATCTTTCTAGGGAAATCACCTAGAAAACAACTGAAATAAAGCTATTTTCCTGCACCCAGTTTTCTTTTTAATTTGAGAAATAAATGAATGTCCCCAGGCATTTCTCATCACCCTGTCATTCATAGCTCTGTCCACACCCTGAGGAGCTTCCTTTTTCTTGTTGCTTGCACATTTTCATTCCCTTCCTGAAATTATATATATATTTTACAGGGCCAGAGAACTTAACTCCTGCTCATTCCTCTGCCCAGATCCTTTAAGCTGTGTCTCATTCTGGCTGAGTCTGACAAATGGAGCTGCAGCCCTGATACTGTGATCATTCAGTCATCTGAACCATGGCTTCTGATTGCTGCATTATTGATCTGACTCTGACCTGTCCAGAGAAATGGAAAGAACAAACGATTGTGAAATAAATTGAGTAGTCCATTTTGACACCTTCCTTCTATCCTATACTCAGTGCAATACTATAACTATTTATTTTGTCTTTTCAATTTTCAGGAAAATGAGAAAGTCAAAAAGGGGATTTAAGGCAAGCAGTACTGTCTTTCCCTGCACACTCTGACTTTCACAGCCATAGCTATATCAGTGCTCTAAGTCATGATGAAGAATGTGTTATAATGTCTGTTACAGATTACTGTTCTTTGCATTATTTTATGAACAGAAAAAAGGCAGATTCAAAATATTATATGCATAGCTTATAACAAAGTTTGTTTCTTAAAGCAGAATCTTGCAGACTGTATGATTCTCATTTTTCTTGATCTGCTAACTTACACCAGGTTTCTAAGTTTCACAAGGTAAGTGTAACCTTAATGAAAAAAATTGTTCACATACTGTTTTCAGTGTTTGGTTCTAGAGTTTACAAATTAGCATTACAAATAATGCTAGTTTAGGCTAAATTTTAAAAACACTATTTGAAAACACATGTCCATGCATCATTCCATGAGTCCAGGTGTGACTTCAGCCATGACTGTTGAACTTATTTAGAACAATCATTTTCTAACTCGTGGTATTTTCTTTTGATTTGATATCTGAACAGTTCAAGAAGGTACTCGCTGAGAAAGAAATAACTTTGTCATTAGAATATGAATTTATTCGGAGAAGCATCAGAATCCTCATCCTTATAGCCTCCACCAGGCCTTGTGGTTTACCCATAATGGCAGATTCTTAGTTGAATAAATTCTATTTTAAATATTATAACTGTTAAAATGATATTGAGCTATACTGGAGTAAAGAGAAAAAGTAGGCAGGGATACTCCCAGAAGCATGCAGAACTTGATAATAAACTTAGTTTTAGGCTTTTATTTGTACTTCTTTTTAATTGTGTTTATTTAGAAGGAATGAAATCACTAAAGATGCAATCAAGTTAGAAAATAAAAGACTATAAAAAACACCCACAAATGAGGAGAAAAAAAGAAAAGAATTAACAAACATTTTCAAATATATTAATGATAACTATTGAAGGAGTACTTAAAACATCTGCTTTCCAGACAAAAAATAAGTCAAAGAAATAACAATTGATAAACTGTTTTAGGGCCTTTGGAAATGATATATATGCCACTCTCAGAATACTTCCTTTTCAAGAGCAAGAGAAAATTGAGTGACCACAAAAAGATTCAAAAGACCATGTTAAACAAGTCAGTAATCCCAAGGATTGACAAATTAAAGCCTGAGAGGAAGCAGGCTAGCTGTGGCCAAGATGCTGAGTCCAGCATGCCAATATCTCTCTGGATGAATGATAGAGATTTCAGAGCCTTTGCTATGACCCTAAGAAGGCAAAGCACTGCTCAGGAAAGACATGGGTTTGCTTGATATCAAGGTCAAAATTCTTCTTGAATTGAGGAAAGAAGAACATGAGATACAGGGACTCAAAAGGAAAAGACTAGAAGGATAGACTAGTGATCTGCCCTCATCTCTCACTTCTTTCCTCTTGACACCTGCATCAATAGTTCATCAGCCTCTGGACTTTGGAGTTCTTTAGGACTTTATTTTTGTATGATTGCAATGCTCTTTCTGTAGCTTTCCCTCGGCTGTGCCCTCACATCTCCAGGAAGGCTTCCCTGGCCTTCCTCAAAGCCCATGGCTTAAAACTTAACTTTGATACAGCTCTTGAATACTGAGTTATATATGGTTTTCTTCTCGATTTTAACTTAAAACTGAAGGTTTCTTAAGAGTAAGAATGATGATTTGTATTTTGTATTCTCAGGGCCTGGGATATGCTGTCTGGCATGAAAAAGATGTTAATAATATCTAATAAATGCATAGAATGAATGACTTACCCTAAAATAAGTAGAAAATAAGATTCAAAGGGCTCATTCTCAAAAATGCTCTTATTATGTGTTCACAGGATAAAGCACAATTCTGGTAAGGCTCTCATTTATTTAATAGTCCATCAGAAGATGGAATATGTGAAAATGTAAGGCATTATTGATTTTTTCTGCTGGGAATTAAACCCAGGGCCTTCATGTCCATTATAAACACATGCTCTACCACTGACCTGTACAAGCAGCCCAAAATGCATGAGTACAATTCTATTGCTCCAATGTTTTATTTAGAATTGAACTGTTTTTCTTGTATATAATTTGATATATAACTGTGATAACTGTAGTGACTTTGTAATCACACAAAAGATGATCTTTCTCTTCACCATGAAAGATACAAAGAGAAAGACTGCTCCCAACCATGGAGGAGGCCTTTGCCAGATCTCTGTCTGTGGACATCTTGAGCTCTACTCACAGCCTCCAGAACTGTGAGATATAAATGTCTACTAGTTAAATCATTCAGTCTGTGGTATTCTGTATGGTTCCTTGAACTGACTAAAAAAGCATTATTATGCTTGTTTTAGTAATAGCCATTATCTTGTGAATAAGATGTTTCCTGAAAGTAGCTCTCCCCTTACTGGTGCCCACTCTTTCTTGCATCTCTATGTGTTGCTGGTTACACAGAAGCCATCCAGTGAACAATGAAGAGTGCTAAGATTTTTGTGTTATCTTTCATTTTGCCATACATGTGTGTTATGTCATCTGATGCGGTGACAGTGATTCTTTTGGTGAAAAAATTCAGAAATTATTTTACTTGAATGACTAAGGATTTCTTGGAAATAATGTTTAGATAATATACTTGCAGTTGATATAAAATGACAATTTCCCCTTAAAAATTGAGGTTAAAGTAATCTTGGTTGCTTTGGAGGGAACTGGATGATTTTTATTCCAAAATAACTGAAAGCAGTGGGAATAAAAGGCCAAATATGAAGAGTGTTTCTGAGATGTATTGTTGTTTCTTCTCTATCTAAGAGAAAAGAATGAAGGCCCTGTATTAAACTGGCTGAAGGAGAGGATTCCGCCATTAAATTCAGTGAGCTGGGTTTGGCTCACACATGATCTTCTTGTTCTCTGGGTCAAATTATGGTGGTGTGGCTGACATTAAATAAATCCTGAGCACAGAACATGTGCCAAGACAAGACCTCCACTGTCAAGGAAAGAGGTTGAACTTCTGGTTCCTGAGATAGCAACTTAGAAATCTTCATTACCTAAGACAGTTCCTGACACAAGCCCATTCATCTTTTGCTGAATGATTCAGATATTGCAAAGGCATCTTCAGGGATGACAGTATTTTTAGACTCTGCCTACATAAGTGAAGTCTCATGGCTTTGTGTATAGTTCATATTCTGGTAGACAAAGGAATCTGTTTCCACAATTAAGTATTTCTCTGTACTTTTTCACTTTGCCTGTGCTGGTGATTTACTGTAAGCACAAAGATCAGCAGGATATTGTGAGTGGAAGTAAAGTGTTGCACAGATGAGTTTGATTAAGAATACCGTATTGGGGGCTGGGGATTTAGCTCAGCGGCATAAACACCTGCCTTGCAAGCAGGCAGTCGTGAATTTGATCCCTGGTATCGATAAAAATGAAAAAGACAAAAAAAAAAAAAAAGAATACTGTATTGCATTCACATATGGAAAATGTTCCATAGAAGGAATCTTTCACCGTAATAATTCTACTAAGAACTAAAATGGGTCAACAGCCTTGTACTTATTAGAAACTACTGAGAACATTATACGGATTCTTTTCTTTAATCTTCATAATAATCTTACTTTCAACATTTGAAACACCACTTATCATTCTTATTTTTGATTTAAGGAAGAGGAAACTTATGCCTAGAGGTGTCATATAATTAAAAAATTTCCCACAGCTAGCTAGGAATCCACCAACGTGTTTTGGTTTTTTATAACAAACCTACTCAGGCTGAACACAAATATAAAAAAAGTGATGGTCCTCATCCAAGTCCAGGAGATGAGGACATGAAGAAATTTCCTCTCCTATGAGTCTCTCTTCACTTTCAAGTTTATCATTGTATTCACTTTGCTGTTTGGAAAACACTGGCAATAATGGATCTAAGTTTAGAGTTACATGATGTTTCCTTACTTTTTGCTGTAAATTCATCAAGTAGATGGGAAAGTTTCAATTAATAACTCTGAAATAAATGTAAGTGATAACTGATCAATCACTTCATGTCATTTGACATGAGAAAATAAACTTATGGCATTCTGTTCTCAGAAGTGAACCCAAAGCACTCATACGTACTATCTGTGCTACTAACTGTGAGCAAATTCATGGATCCGGAGAGCAAAAGGTCAGAGCACTAAAATGATGCAGTAGAAATAAGCTGGTTTCTATCACAAAGCTTCATATAAATATTACACCAGTTCAATAAGACACTCAATGTTTGGTTTCTGAGCCTATTAATATATAATGAGGCTACAATGTAATTAATATCATTTGTTTTGATTTTCTGTTCAATCTGCTTTAGTAATAAGAATGCAAGGTAATTATTCAAAAAGCCTTTTCAACAAATGTCAGTTTTCATTGATTAAAAATCAAGTCAGTGCTTCATTTGAAGTGATATTTACAAGAATGCTTTAAGCAGAAGTGAATAATTATCAGGTTATTGAATTGCAAGTTATCTGCAAAGAATTGTCTACTTTTTTTCTGCACTAAGGCTTGATATCAAACAATAATAGATAAACCTGTGAGCAATAAGAAGCTCATGCTTTTTCTTTTTGAGGATTCTGATGTTCTTAATGTAGTATTAAAGAAAGGTTTCCCTCCTTTGTTGGATGTAAAATCACCAGCAACACAAATTTTGGGCGCTAGAACCAGGCACTGTTGCTTGGGGGACGTGCAAAACAGCTCATTACTCAGTGGGTTACACTTCCTCTGTTTTTATGCTACGGTGCACAGTGGTTCTGGTGAGCCAGCTCAGGAATTTCTTTTCACTATACGATGCCTTTTGTTTGTATGTATTTCATTTCCTTTCTTTTGCATAAAACAATAGAAAGTAGTCTGTCATCTGTTATTCAGAATTAAGACATTCTGAAATGTGAATTCAGAACCATTTGTTTTTTTCTGGGCTGAAGGAATGTGCACAACAACCCAACAATTTTAGACTATAGTGGATTCATATTTACAAGAGATGTGTACACATACATCATGTTGCCAAAACTGTACCGCATGGGTTTTTAAACAATGTTCTTTGTGTGATTTTTGCATGGAGTATTGAAATGAAACAACAAAAAAAATTAATGCACGCTCTCTTTGTTTACATAATTATTATCTTTGGAGCTAACTACCCTTGTACTCTAGGTGATCATGGCATGGCAACAATAAACTAGCCCATATACCTTTCTTAGTGGACTTGCAAGCTAGGGAGACTAACAATACTGAAAGAGTGCATTACATATGGAGCTTGTCAGATGCTGAGAAGTGCCACCTAGGCAGATTCAGTGGGGAAGTGGGTGCGTAGGGAGTAGTGTAAAAAGCTTTAGTTTGTGACTGGGTTGTCACAAGAATTTTCCTAAAGAGATCATAGCTTCACGTTCATAAGTCCATCGAGTGTGTGTGTGTGTGTGTGTGTGTGTGTGTGTGTGTGTGTGTGTGAGACAGAGAGACAGATACAGAGAGACAGAGACAAGAAGATGGACAGATAGATCATACAGAATCTGAAGAAAGGGCATTACAGACTCAGGGAACAGGAGTGCAAAAGTCTTGGAGCAATGGGTGACTTACTGTGGGAGCAAAACAAGAAGGCCAGTGTAACCAGCACTGGACAAAAGTGGTGAACAGTCAGAATGATGATAGATCAAATTGAGAACTCAACCAGTGAAATTCTGGGTTCCTGCCAGTACACCTCTATCATAAAGAGACTTTTTAGGGGATAAGACAGGGAATCAGAAGAGAGCAGAGGAGAGAGGAGAAAAAAGAAGCAGAGGGAAGGGGAGAGGAGAGGAGAAAAGAGGTCTTTTATAATATCTGAAGGTCAGGAGGCTGATGATCTGGGAGGCAGCTCATATCCTTTGTTATGAGGATTTCTCTATGGGGTCACTAGGAGCTAAGTGACTTCCACTGATGACCGTCACAATCTAAGTGAGAATACTTCTGTGTGTCTGCAGTCTGAGGTCCAAAATTTAGCCCTGCCTTGTCTACAATACCTGTTCTCTGTCTCTCTCCCTCTCTCTTTCTCTCTCTCTTTTTTCCTGCTGTTTCCTGGTCTCTCTCTCTCTCTCTCTCTCTCTCTCTCTCTCTCTCTCTCTCTCAACTGAACATAGTAACAATGCTTTATATAGTTGTATAAATTACATGTGGCAAGGTTTTCAGATGTAATTCTGATGTTGTTTGTATGTAAAAAATAGAACCAAAATTTTAATAATATTTTCCTGATTCCTAAGCCTCAGAATGTTCCATTGCTTCTTATAGGTTTTCTTGGGGTCTACTTAAGTGGCAGAATAAAGTCACATGTTTAATTGAATAACTAAATTAAGAAATTAGAGTAAGGAGAGCAGAAAGACATGAGGATTTATTTAGTACTTTTTCCTTCCTGCCATATTATCTCCTTCAGTGCTAATGTTTCCCTCTGAAATAAAGAGAGAAGCTCATCCACACTGGAAACAATCTTCTGTCTGTTTCTGATTCCATCACATATGTGCGGAAGATGGATTCCAATAAATTATCAGGCAGGGACCATGAATGCTGAAATCTGGACCAACATTCATTGTAATGTTATCTAAATGAAATACTAATTCAAAATATTTCCTCATCTCTTTAAAAAGCACTGTCTCCCAGCTCCTTCAGAGGCTGAAAGCATCACAGGGCATATTGCTTTCTTAGGTCGCATACTGAAATATAAATCCAACATTAGAAAATAACCCAAGGCCCAACTAGTAAATGATCAGAGATTCAGGATGGATGAAAACCTGGGAAATGTGAAGACCCTTACTAATTGTATGACATCAGAATATCAAATTTTGTAATAACAAATTATGATATAATGAGGCCACATTAGTAGAATAAGAAGCCCATATGCCTCAGTGATTTAATCTCTCTTCACATAAGCTTGCATTGAATTTTAATGAATATTTTGATTGATAACATATTTAGTTCAAAATAGATCTTTGAAGACAGGTGTAAGAGTATTAACATTTTAAAGATGCTGTGATAGAAATTTGTTTCATTAAGTAGCTGAGGAGAAAAAAAGTCACAGTATAAACCTGCTAGTCTCAGACATACTGTTATGACTCATCTAGTCCTATTGAGAAAAGGGATGATAATATGCCTTTATTGGGCTATTCTTTGAACACTATAGGAGCTCATTTTGCTTATTGAAGAAAATGCCAAGTGACACCAGTGAAACAGGTACGGTAAAAGCATTAACTTTAAGAAGAAAATTTCAAGTAAAAGCTGCCTAAATATAGGATAGTTTTGGTGCCTCAGCTCTTGATAAAATTGCATTGGTTTTGATGGCTTAGGGATTATCTCAGTGGGGATGAAAACTGTGATCAGTGCCATCTTGTAGCAAGATAATGAAAGGCATAAATGCAAGTTATGTGTGTACTTAGAAAATTTCTAGAATTCAAACTAAACCTGAAATTGATATATTATTCAACTCCAACTATCAACAGTGTTATTTCAACATCCAATCAATACAAATGTTATTAATGAAATATTTTATGTATTTTAAAACTAAATCATTGAGCCTAGTCCTGGACTTTTCTGCTTAAAAGAATGTAAAGTGAATTTAATTCTTCTACAGAGCAGTCCTTCTTACATTTTGCAAAACACCTTCTTTGTATCTAGTAATCTTTTTGGCATAGTAAATATACTAAAGGTTATAACTGATACGTATTGGCTTATTTCTGTCATGTTATCTTCTTTCTGCTATTGGTTCCCTAATTTTTCCCTCTGTTTAATTATTTGCCCTGGTTGATGATTTCTTTTGGTTGTTGCTCTTGAAATTGCAGTCATTTTTATCTCTATTTAGACTATCTTTCAGTATTCTTTGTAGGGTTGGTTTGGTGGTCATGAAGTTCTTGAAGTTGTTCTTTGTTGTGGTCAAAGAAGTCGTTCTTTGTCATGGAAATATCTTATTTCTCTATCAATTTTGAACATGCTTCCTGTGAGTCAAGAAATTTCATTACACATAACAACCCTGATTACTTCAATTTTCCTTACTTCCAATCATTGTTCACTGTATCTCAGGCCATTCTATTTCCCTTTCTCAAATATCCTTAAACTCTGAATTCTAGGAGGCAAATTTGAGACCTGGAGCTCTAGTCTCCTCATGTTTGGCAGCCTCATGAAAAACTTCTTTGTTTTGCAAAATTATATTGTACATGTAACAATCTAAAGACTAAATCCCAAGTAGTAGACCATGATCAATAGCATTTCAAAGGGCTGCCAAAGGGAATGAGATATAACAATCAGGTGGTAGATACACAGAACAGAATCTTAGCTTGAAGAGAAATTGACACCTGAATATTCTTTAAAAATGATGATAGTAGCTATGTATTGCAAAAAAGAACTTCTGAAGCTTAAACAAAAATTTTAATGTTTAAAAACATCGATAAATTAAAGACAAGAATATCATTTTTGAGCACTGAATCAGATTTTATATCGTTTTTGTTGTCCAATTCCTGTAACGTTATCTTATTGTGTTAGTGTGTTTTATCTTATCATAATCCAAATTTGAATTTTGTTTTCATTTATTTTACCAAGTACTCATATGGTTGTAGGGTTTTTTGTTACAATGTTTTGGGAATTACAATTAGTATCTTTTTTTTTTTAGAATTTTGCAAGTTTATTTATAACAGTGCTACAGAAATAATAAAATTAATTTGCAACAAACAGATGTTTCATTTATTTTCATTATTAGTATATGTTTGTGATAAATAATAATTACATTCATCTTGGAGAACTAGAACACGTACTTATTCCATCTTGATCATGGTGAGTTTTCCTTCCCTCTATCTTGCATTTCTCCTCTTCTCCAGTTTGCCTTCCTGTCTCCTTCTTTCTTTCCCCTTCTTTCCTACCTCTGTCTTTTACTTTTCTCTCTCTTCTCTCCTCTATATCTATATATATACACCTATGTATGTATATATAATATGTATATATAGAGATGCTTTTTATTTCATATAAGCATATTTATTGTTTCTTGTTATTATTTCTTGTATAATTGGATTTCTGTTTAAAAAGTCCCTGTGTATACCTATGTCTTTCAAGAGTTTTACCTATTTTGTTTTCTAGCAGATTCAGTGTTTCTGTTTTTATATCTACATTTTTATCCATTTTGATTATGATTTAGAACAAAGTGAGAGATATGGTTCTAGATTCACTCTTCTGCACATGAATAATCAGTTTTCCTAGCACCATCAATAAACCAAGGTTTATATGAAATAAAAGCCAAATATAGCAACCCAACACAGTGAAAAGACAACCTACAGAATGAGAAAAAATGCTTGCAAGCGATGGAGTACTGATATCTACAATACATAAGGAACATAAGGAATTAGAAACAAAAGGCTATCTGTTTTCCAGCATTTATTTTTATCTCTACTGTCAAAAATCAGATGGCTGAGGGTTAATGGGCTGTTTCTACATTCTTAATTCTCTTCTTATGATCAACACATGTATTTTTTGCTAGAACCATGTTGTTTAAATTACAAAGTCATTCACTGTGGCTTTGTAATGTAACTTCAAACCGAGGATTGCAATGCCTCTTGGTTTTCTCTTGTCACCAGGTTTGCTTTTCCATTCTGGGCGTTTTCTGAGTCCATATAATTGTTAGGAATGTTTAGTTTGGTTCTGTGACCAAGCCTGTTCATATTTTGATTGGAATTGCACAAAACATAGTTATTGTAGGCAATATCATAGTTTTGACAATATAGTTTTCTCTATTCTGGAAAAGGGGACATCTTTTCTAATATTCTCTTTTATTTCATAGCACTATAATTTTAATTATTTATCTTTTATTTCCTTGGCCAAATTAATTTCTAGGTTGTTTTATTATTATTATTATTATTATTATTATTTATCTTTCTTGAGACGGGGTCTCCCTATGCAGTTCAGGCTGGCCTTGAGCTCACTTTGTAGCCCAGGCTGGTCTTGAACTCCCAACGATCCTCCCACCTCAGCCTCTCCAGTGCTGGGATTACAGGCATGAGCCACCACACCCAGCTTATTATCATTATTATTATTATTATTATTGTTGCTATGGCTAATGGAATTGTTTTTCTTATTTGTTTCTTATTAAATTCATTTCTGATGTAAAGATTTTTTTTGTGTGTATTGATTCTGTATCTTGCCTCTTTGCTGAATTTGTTTGTGCATTCTAAGAGTCATGTGGTGGAGTTTTTTGGTCTGCTATGTAAAGGGTTATGTCATCTGCAAATAATAATGATTATTTGAGCTCTTCTTGTTTTGTTTGTAACCCTTTTGTCTATTTCTTTTATCATATTATTGTGGGTAAACTTTCAAGCACTATGTTAAACACAAATGGTGAAAGTAGACAGTTTATTGTTTGTGGTTTTAAAGGGAAAAAGATTGCAGTTTTTTTACCATTTAGAATGATGTTGACCTTACATTTTGTCATAAATGACTTCTAAACCTGTTTTCTTCAGGCTTTTTGTCATGAATGGGTGATAGATTGTGTCAAATGTATCTCTGCATCTATTGACTTGTCTATGTGATTTTTATCTTTCCTTATGCTTATGAGATATTTTACTGATTTATCTATGCTGGACCATCCTTGCATCCCCAGATGAAGCTAAGTTAGTCATGATACATAATGTGTTTAATGACTCTTATTCAAACTTTCCAATAATTTTTTAAAATATTTTGATTATTGTATTATTTCTATTTGGTTATTAGTTCGTTCTTTTATTTTTTATATTTTATTAATATTCAACTTTGGTAATACATTGTTTTCACGCTTTTCTTTTTTACCTACTTCTTCTAAAATATTTAAAATGTCTGATTCAGATCTTTGTTTAGTAGGTCCATATCTGGCCTTTTAAAGGAAAGTTTTTACTGACTTTTTTTTTCCTGTTTATAAATACTATGTGTTATTTGTTTCTTTCTTTGTATGTCTTGCTAATATTTTTAAAACTGGAAATCTCAAAAATTTTGGTTAGTCTAGAAATCAGATTCTCCACCTCCTTAACATGTGTTGTTATGGCTGTTTATTATGCTGATTTTTGTTACTATTGGTGCTGTTTGATTAGTTATTTTTCAGCACCAATTCTAAATTTTAGAATGGTCAGTTGGTCTAGGGGTCAGCTAATAGATGGGTCAATATTTCCTTAATTGCTTGGAACCAATATGTCTTCTAGTCTTTGCCGAAGTGGCATGTGTATGTGTGTGTTTGCATGTGCTTTGAAGCATGTCTTGATCACTCAGCCAGTCAAGATACAAATCTATTTTAGCTTTCACTTTTAGTTTACACAGAAACTCAAGGTTAGGCACAAGTGATGGCTTAGAACTTTCCCAGATCCTTAAGTCTTACACTTACAGACCTGGGCCTTTATGTAACTCCATATATTTTATATACAATTTCCTAGATTCACAAGAATTTTTGAGAGCTTATTAAAATCCTTTACTGGTAGTTCTCTAATTGTTTTCTTTTTTAAACTTTTGTTTACCCTATGCTTAGGATCTTTTACTCACTTTTTAAACAAACTGTTTGTTTTTCTTATTATTTGATAAAATTCATTTATGAGATGTTTACTTTACAAATATTTTCTCCCAGTGTTTGACTTCCCTATTATTTTCATGACATTAGCATTAAAAGAACAGATGCTTTTAATGAAATATCCCTAATCAATCATTTCTTTAATGTACTATGTCCTTAGTGTTGTACCTGAAACATCATTTCCATACCCAAAGTCATCAAATGTCATGTTTTAAAGATTTTATAATTTTGCATTTCACATTTAGGTATATGATACATCTTGCGTTAACTTTTATAAAGGTTGTAAGACCTTGCTAAAACTCTACCTTTTGTCACATGAGGCTTTTGGGGTCATTTTAAATGTAAACCATAACACCATTTAACCTCAGTTCTTTAAATTGATGCTTCTCAAAAGTCCCCCCTTTCTCAGTCACGTACACACACAAGATTGTTAGTTGTGATATGTCAAGCTGACTTTAGTAAGAATTGCCTATCATATTGATAAAGCATATTGTATATTTGTAGATGATTGATATGTAGGCCTCGAATGGAGAAAGGAAGTCCTAAATCAAATATGGGTGGCTTCAAACAATAGGCTGTATCCTGGATAGAGCAGAAAGGGAAAGAAAGAGGTTTCCTCTTTTTTTCTTTGTAGGAGCTCTGGTCTTTGCCATTGACTTTGGACATGCGTCTCTAGTTCCTTCCACCTTCCAACATAGACTCTTAAACTTTTCAACACAAAATAGAACCACGTCATGCAGTGAGCTCTAGGCTTCTAGTACTTTAAGCTGGATTCTCAGGCTTCCTAGGGTGCAGACAGACATTTTGCATTTTCCCACCAGGATTCTATCTTCCTCTAGAGAACCCTAATTTATACATAATCTTTCAGGAAATATAACAGAAAGTTAGATTATAGATTCAGAAACTCGCTTGTCCATAGTTTAGTCTTAGGAACAACATTAAGAAGGAAGAACACCCAGCTAAAGAAATAATTAAAGGTCAACTGGAAAAACATCCTCCTGGTTTCCAAAAAGCAAAGGCTGTCAAACTTCAAGAAAATATCACATTGCTGAAATACATAAGCATTAGCTACTTGTAATTTTACTTTGTCCTATATTAAAAGCTGTAAGAAATATGTAGCTGAGGAAGTTGAAAGTTATATTTTAGATTATAATTCCCCAATTAAGAGTCTAATAGAGGAAAGGTGTTAGAGTGTAGAGAATAAATAATTGGTCACTATGGAGATCATTTATCTTCAAAAGATAGAAAGAAAGAAAGAAAGAAAGAAAGAAAGAGAGAAAGAAAGAAAAAAAGAAAGAAAAAGAAAAGAAAAAAGATGCTTAGGAAGGAAGTTAATATAAATCTCTTGAGACAATGCAAGACCAAACCTTAAAGGGAATTTTTGCTGCACAGAAGAGCTGGAAACAGGCAAGGGTAAAGAAAGTTCTAGTTTACATAAAAGACCAACGTGAACAGTTTTTTCTTAGGTTAAAGGCTTTAATGAGCTTTTCCTGAGGTCTGGAAACTCACACATTTCCCAGTCTGAAGTCATTAGCATATCACAGGCATGCCCCTTCTCTAGTCTGTTAAATTGTGATAACATTTCAATAGAAGTGGGAACCTGACCTGCTGTTTTTCACTTCCTGCTTCATTTACATACTTGAGGGTTTAGGAAATAAATTTAAGAAGCACATGGCCTTTTAATTTTTCTTTCCAAATTTCCAACATTTTCTGGTAGCTTAGGTATACTTTCTTGGGAAATTGTATTGGAATGTTTATATGTAACACATGTGGAGAATATGTCTAATGCTTTTTATAAAGACTAACTTCTGTTCTGCTAGATTTTCATTTTGGTATTTGTTACATTTTAGGAGACAGAATATGACCTGGAGTGAGCTATGTAACCATGGAACTCTAGAGTGCTGTGGGAGTGAAGGCTATATATGATCTCTCTTTTCTTGCTTCTAAAGAGATAGGCTCACCTCAGTGCTCAGCCCTTGGCTGTGCTACAAGATTTCATGAATTTGTATATGAAAGTTTGGTAGAAATTAATCATTATTACCTCTGTTAGTGTGAAGAGTCCAGAAAAAAGGAGAAACTCCTTTGTCTGAAGAAAATTGGAAAGAACCTGGGGTACTGTATATGTGCTGGGATGAGGGCTAGCAAGCAAGAGAACGGAGGTAGAAAAAGATGGCAAGGGAGTGTGATGAAACTCGTCCTATCACACATATCCTGAGTTAACTCTTTTAGACCTGGCCAAGCGATTGGAAAGAGTAGATTTGCTGAAACAAAAGAAAGGGCCGAACCACCTAGCTGGAGGAATATATGAAAGAAAACAAAGGAGTATTTCAGTGGAGTTTCTAGAAAAATTCCTGTAGATTGGCAGGCATTGTGAGGGCAATCCCAAGAATTCTAGCAACTAAAGAGGGCTGTAGACTCCAGGTCAAGTAATTTTCCATCTCCATAGGGCAAGGGGCTTCATCTAGCTTCTTTATATTTACATGGTGTTTGTCTTCCCCATTTCTCTCATCCCTTCACCCTCTCCTTCACTATCATAATGTTTATAAGGGGAAAATTATTTTGACGAGAATTCAATCAGGCAAAAGTACTAAACTTGAAATTGTGGAATACATAGGAAAATAAATTATAACTGTTGAAAGGAGGGACAGTCTTTTAAAGTTCAATATGTAATGTATAGCCTATGATATATACATACCTAGCATTGCAGTTAAGGACTGGAGACTTAGGCAGGCACTGGCAATTATGAGGTCCTGAGTCTGATTCTCAGTACAAAACAATTTTTAAAAAAGCAGAAAGAAAGAAAGAGACGCAATTGCAATTAACTTATTTTAAACCACTTTATTTCTCCTTTTATGTATTTAGATTTTTAATGTATGCAAAATTATTTTGGGGAAGAAGTCCTATATTAATATCCTTGCAAGTTGCTTAGTTCAGTACAGAACATGATAACAATAAGTATAATAGCAGTTTGTTGATTTGAAAATATATATTCCATATATTTTTTATTTCTTATTTATGTTTTTCTAATTATTTTCCAAAGTTATATATTTATATTTGATACCTGCTTTCTCTTACATGTATGTACATGTATATACATATTTTATGCTGGCTATAATTTATTTTCTAATTTATGTATTACACTTGATGGTGATCATTAATTTCATAAAACATTTTATTTGCTTTTAACTTGCAGATTTCACTCCTTTTAGGGACTTTTCTAAATCAATTCACTTCCTTGTCTCAGTTACCATTTCCCCATCTATAAGTCTAAAAGAACTCTGTTCTTTTGTTGCTTTGTATGTTTTTTTTTTTTTGGCCACTTGTGAATTCTTATGACTTTAGCAACTATTTTAAATTGGTGATTTCTGCATCTTTATTTTCCACTGTATTCTTTTGTCTTTCTCTCTCCTACCCTCCCTCCCAACTCCACATTCACAGTTTCAGTTACATTCTGAAAAATCCAGACAAGCTGTAGACATCTCAAGCTCAAGTGTTTAGCAGTGACTCCATTGTCTTCCATAACTCTTGAGTTCTAGCTGCTCCCATACACAGTACTCTTATATTTTTCCCATTATAACTTGGCCAAACTATAATATGCTGGGTGTAGTGGTGGTGGAAGACCACATCCTTCGCTACTGGTTGGGGATGACCAATGAAGGCAGGCAGGCGATGAAAGGGCAGGAGGGTACACAAACATGGGTTGCTCCATCTCGTCTGTTTTGCAACTGCTTTTTTGTTAGTGATTACCTTCACAACTATGTGTCTTGTTAAGGGCACTGTGTCAGCTCCAACCTTCCTCTAACTCTAGCAAAAACATTTCCTTTTTGCATTAATCATGCTTAGGTAATGGCTTCCTGCTGTTGCTTGTCCATGGGACCTAATATCTTGTTACTTTCTTTAATTTTGCCCCTAGAACTACATATAGTCTTTTCAATCAATTCTCCTCAAATTCCTCAGAACTGCCTTTAATAGAAATTCTCTGCTCCAGCCCCAACTCCATGGGATTTGTTTCTAAATAATTATCCTGACTTTTATCTCACAACTTCAACAAGTGGTTCGGAAATTTAAAAGCATATAGTAAATTTTTAATACAGGTGCCTGGAATGTAAACTCTTATTTCTGTGGGTCCTGCCCACTGCCTGTCCTTTGCTTCACTTGTTCATTTAAATCTTTACAAATTGCACAATCAAGAATTCATTCTGCCTTCTTGCTTGCTCTTTTATCCAGACCCTAACATGGTACTCAGTTACACTGTAAGCGCTTGGTAAGTGTTTATTAAATGAATGAATAAATAAACGAATGAATGAAATATCCAAAAGCATGTTTGTTTCGATTTTCCTAAATATAAATTGTAAGATGACCTCAGCCAGCCCCTTATCCCTGGATGCATGCCTCCTTACAGGGTGACCTTGCCAATCCCTCCACCCTAAGATGGCACCTATTTTACCCACCTGTACCTGGACTGGCCTCTGAATTGCTTTGATCAACAAGACTTGGTGGAAATGGTATTGTGTGAGAGGTATTATAACAGGACTTGATTTCTTCTGGGGCTGCAGTAGAAGAAAGCTGTCAGGCCAGCCGAGGAAAGGCCTCATAGAACACGGTGGAGGAACTTCATCTTAGCACCAGCAGCTACAAAACTGCCAGACTTGGCGTGAAGCTGGAAACTGCCTGTCTGCTAGACGTTTTCCCTGCATGGAGTCACGTGTGTGAGTCCAGGGGAATCGTGTGACATCATAAATTATTGCTTCCTTAGATGGATGACTTTAAAAACAGCATGACTCTAAAGGTGAACACACTGATCTACTTTTAAGGAGCTTATAATGTACTGGGAAAAATATGTCATATATATATATATTAAGAATTCTGGCTTTTGAGTAGATTATGGATACAATTCTACAATCTTTTCCCTGGCATTGTGGATAATGCTTGGCAGCTAGGAAAAGGACATCAAACCAAAACAAAATGAAGATAAAAAATCCTTGAAAAAAATCACATTTGGCCTAATATATGTGAAATATTGGAAACAGGAAAAGATATACATGAATAAGGCTGGGAAGTTGGAGCCATTTATTTTATGCATTATTTCAGAAGGAAGTATAAATTTAGTACTGTCCTAACCATCTCAGCTTTTCCTCATGAATGTATGTAGGAAGAATATATTTACACTGAGTTCTCTACAGATATGACATGTGTCTCATATACAGGCTCCGTCAGTCTGGGTTCAGGGTGAAGAGCAATCTTTCAGCTACTTCTCATTGCGTTTACATTATAAACTCCATTTGGTGGGTGAATATCACTGTAAGCCTCAGCATTCATATGCTAATGTTATAAGTTGGAGTTGTCAAGAGAATTATGCACTGGCTTGAGTACATGTATGTGTGAATGAGTGATATTTGTGTTTGCCAAAGCAGCATGTGCTCCTGAAGGAAGAGTATGTCTTATCTTCCTAGCTGTCTGGTCTCAGTTTCTCTCTTTAATGTGCCAAGAAGAAAATGTCTTTATCACTGAATATTTTGGTGATGTACAGATTCCAGTGTGCCCTCCAGTGGTATGAGACATCTGTGTGTGTGTGTGTGTGTGTGTGTGTGTGTGTGTGTGTGTTTACATATGACTGTGAATGCCTGTGTGGGGATATATATATATATATATATATATATATATATATATAATATAATATGTATATATACATTTACTAACAGTGGGGATTAGGGTATGTTTTGCTTCTGTACTCTTATCATTTCATGGGATATCTGTTAATATTTCCTCAAACTTTGAACTAATTTTTGTGAAACTGTATTTATGAGATAACATTCCACAGATAATGGAAAAACATTTTGGGATTTCACTCAACAACTTTATTGATCTTACATTTCTTTTAGAACAAAAATCTTATTTCATTGTATATTCTCAGAAGAAGCTTTTTCAATATGTCTTAAACTTTAATATCTTATAATAATAATTCTAAGAAGCAGAAGAATAGATTTGAACATCACCAGAAGTCATAGTATGAGCATTGAGACGACAGGCAAGAACAAGGGGATCGTGAATGCTGTGTGAAAGACTCAGGCACTATATTCTAGGCAACGAGATGGCCCTGATGGATGTGAATTACAAACTAAGAAGCCGCATGAATGGTTTCTATTTTGGAACAGTCACTCAGGAATGTGAAGCAAACATCTGTCCCATGGAATGCCAAAATAAAAGAGATATTTTACTATTATTAAATACTTCTGATGAAGTCCTTTGAGAACTAGATTGGGGAGTAATGTTTATCAATGTATGATTTTATATTCCCTGTCATTATAATTACTAAGGTGATGCCTGTTGAAGAAACCAGCTCCTTTCTCACACTTACTCATTCATAATTTTTAGATTGCTAAGTATCTTATTCTGAATTTGATCCAACCACTGTTTTTGGCCAGAATGTTTTTTCTTCTTCTTTTCCATCTATGAAGTATGATGGAAAACTACAGTGGCTGTTGAAGTTATAGTAAATGGCACATTGTCACTGTGTGGTTTGTTTAAATGCCCCCCGCCCAAGCCTCATGCAGTCAGGGAAGTGGATGGGTCTGGTGTTTGTAACTGGTTTGTTGTCTAGCACTGGGATCAGCTGAGGCTGAATCTACCTCCTGATTGGAGATTATACTGTTCAGCCTATCAGTTTCCTGAGACACTTGGTGTTTTACTTATATTTAAAGTTTGGTTTCTGTGAACAACACTTGGTGATATCCTTCTTTTGAGGTTTTCTGATGAGAACTTTGACTCCTATGAATGAGCCAAGAATGAGTTATATTACTTTTTCCTTAGCACAATTATCTATGATTATATTGTTTCCAGGCTTATAATGATAATAGCTATCCAGTATACAAATCAGTCTGGGAAATTTTACTTACTATGTGTTTCTAAAGAGGAGACGTAAATCAATAGACATCCAATAGGCCAGAAACTTTGCAGTGAAGAAAACATTGAAACATTCATGGTGTCTTGGCTGGTCAATAGCTAAAAACCAGAGTTGAATTGAACATGACTAAGATATCATAAGAAAAATTATATTTATCTATACTATATACATAATTTCAGGGAAGATGTATTAAACAAACATGGCTTGTGGTTTATGAATTATGAGATAAGTGAGCACTAAATCATCAGGACAACTTGGGAGATTTCTGCCTTGTGAAAGTTCCCACATATTCATTAGGGTTCATTTCTGCATGATGTATGGTTCCATAAATTTTGGGCTAAGGCAAAGCAATAAATGTGCGCACCTTAAGTCTAAGAGCTGTGTTACCTTGAAGAGTGCTGACTCTTCAAATTGTAACTTTGAAACTGGAATGACAAGGGGATTCATGCAGAATGACCAGGACTGATCTGAGAAACTGAGGATTCAAGCAGAAGTGGCCCCATGGCAGAAAGGACTCCCTCAGGTGACCTTACTTAATATTCATCCATCTCTAAAACTGGGCTTTGGTTGACAAGGTACATGAATTACTACACCTTTTTATTTGTGTGAAGTAGAGAGTGGAAATTTATGGAATAGGAAGTGATAAATCAAAGAGATGGGAATGAAAAAGAAATGGCTCTCCTAAACTTTTGTATTTGTTGATGCCCCAGCAAAAAAAATAAACAGCCTGGAAAAGTGAAGACAGTAAAATACTTTGAGATCCTCCTAGAAAAGCATAATATTAATGGGATATATTATATTCATTTATGCTCCTAAAAGTCATAATATTTTGAGTGCTCAAAAGAAAGATGATTTGATACATGGGAGAAGAGTGCAAAGAAACTTTAAAACATCTGCCACCAGAACATTATTTCAAACCTGTCAGAAGTGTGGGCAGGAAAGAGAAAAACTTCTGCCTTGACAATATTTCTGGGAAAATGGGCCAGCTAAACAAATATCATTTGAATACACTAAGAAATAAAGTGCTCAGAAACACAATTTTACTTCCTTTTACAAATTCTTCCCCCAGAGTTTTTAGTCACTCACAAAACAGATGTCATTTTTGAAAATGCAGAATTGCAAAACACAAAAAGTCAGCATCCTTCAAGAATACTGTTGTGCTTTCTTCTTATTTGCTGGTAGAAAACATGTGTGTCTTGAATACCAATTATCTTTTCAGTTCAGTATTTTCTTGGGAGAACAAAAACTTTATGCTACAGCTGCAGAGCAAAGGAAAATGGCATCACAGAAGAGCAACTAGCACCTTGGAGCCAGCTGTTTATGCTATTTTGTCTTCTTCTCTTTAACCCTCTGAATCCTGAATAGGAGTCAAGAGTTTTCTTAAAGATGGTTAGTTCTGTGCATATGTGTGTGTGTGCTTGCATGTGTGGGTGTGTTTGAAGAGTCCTCAGGCTTACTCTGACAGCTCTGAAGACAGGCATGTTTGTGCTCCAGTCTCAGCTATTCCCCTTACGTGTTATGTAGCATTGGGGAATCTGCTTACATTTTTAAAGCATTATTTTGCTCATCTGCAAAATGGCTATCCTAATATTTATCGTATGGTTGTTATGAGATTTAAATATAATAATGCATGTTAAAAGGGGATATCAGACCATGTAGTGCCTTATAGACATACAAGATTGTCAGCTATTTAGAGATTTCAATTTATTTAAGGCCAAGGTCTCATTCTTTACCCCTGCTCTGTCTTCATTTTACGGTGATAGGCACAAAACTTTTTTTTGTTTTCAGGTGATTGTTCCTTTTTTTTTTTTTTTTACCTTCTGTGACTATCTACACACTACTGCATGCCAGCACTTTTACTGTACTATAGTAATTTTCCAATAAACCTATGTAATTGTGTCATTATTGTCATTTTCTAGATAGGAAACTGCTGTGCAGAAAAGATTAGGAAATTGTTCAATTTCAAGGAATTAGTGGAAGAAGGTTTCAAATGCAAGATTTCAAGTTTTAAATTCAGCGTTCCTTCCAAAGAGACTTCCTAAAACAAAACAAAATCAAATAAATACCCAGCAACCGCAACAGAAAAGTAAACAAGCAGTTTTAGAAAATCACACTGTATGCTGAGTGGAAAAGGAAGTCTGCAAAACTAGTATCGGCAGGCAGCCTCTGGAACTGTAATTCAATTGGTAAGGCTCAGACGTGCAAGTGTTCACAAGGGAGATTTACTATGATCTGGGGGAATGGAACTAGAGATTACTTGTGATTGAAATTATAATTTTATCTTTCCAAGCCACAGAACACGCATTACTTATAATTTATGTTATTTTTATCCAGGACACCCATGCCATTAGTGTTCTGTGGAATTTCTCTAACTTTCTAAATAGAGAATTTAAAAGAAGCTACATAACATGGGCTGTATCATAACTGACAGTTCCTAGGAACCGCAAGATTTTCTAAAGAAACAATTTTTATATGAAAGACTGTTTTCCTTTTAGCTCTGTGCAGACTTAAAGAGTTAATAAAAAACTAAGAAAAAATAAGATACTGTAGTTTCTTTAGTCTTAATGGAATTTTGCTAAAACGTTTCTTCACAATTTCAGACTAAAATCAAAGAGGGAAGAGAGACAAAGGAGTGAGCAATGCATGTGTTTGTTAAAAAGATCCTTTTCCTGTGAGATGTTGATTTAAGGGATCAGGAAAGCAGGATTGTCTATCATTTTAGGAAGCATCTCTCTTTTTTTGTCCTTCCTTCTTTCCCTCCATTCCTTTCCTCTTTTTTCTTTTCCTTTTTTCCCCTTTCCTTTCCTTTCCTTTCCTTTCCTTTCCTTTCCTTTCCTTTCCTTTCCTTTCTTTTTCCTTTTTTCTCCCTTCCTTTCTCCTTTCTTTCTTTCTTTCTTTCTTTCTTTCTTTCTTTCTTTCTTTCTTTCTTTCTTTCTTTCTTTCTTTCTTTCTTTCCTTTCTAAACCAGGGAAGCTTGATTTGGAATTTGATTCTCTGAAAATGTCTGAAAATGTCTGATAATGTACATATTGAGTCTGGAAACTAAATCTCACATCCTCAGACTTGCCTGTGTGGCTTCAGGGCTTTGCCTGTGAAGGTAGTGACTATGAGGAAAAGGAGGCTGGGCTGCCAGGGAAGACAAGTGCCAGGTCAAAGCTGGAGTGGAGGAGTTAGCCTCTGGAAAGATTTTGGCCCCAGGATGGAAATTGGACTCTTTTGTATGAGAGTCCACTGCTGCTGAATAACAGCAGCATTTTCTTTTCTAGAAGTTGTGTTTGATTTTTCCCTAAGGAAAGAAAAATGATTTTTGCATTTTCTTTTTTGGGTGTTCCAAGTGAAATGTTCAAATGGAATTACTTTTTGCTACCTGGTAACTTTGGAAGGCAGCAAATTTCTGTGAAGTTTGTGTGGTGTTGATGGATGGTTTTGGGAAAAGTCATGCTCTTTTTGGACAACTGGTCAGAAGCAGAATTGGCTTGTGTCAAATCCCCTCTGCCTTTTCATTTTGAGATATTTTTTTGGGTTACGGTTGGTCTTGGGGAACAGAGACCCTCTTCAGACATTACCAGTAATCTGGTTGTCCTAATATGATGGTGGTGTTGCAGTGGTAGGATTGGTAACATAACTTTAGACAAAAATCAGGTATTATAATCACACATTGAATAGGAAAACAGACAGATATTTATACTCATCTCTTTTAGTAAGATGCTAGAAAAACCGTTTCTTATTACTAAGGTTACTCCTTATTCTGAAGTTTTTTTGACAAGCCTATTGTATGGCAAAGTTTTGCAATGATAACATTTTACAAGTTGTGGGAAGTGAATAATTCACATTTCTGTTATATTGGCTGACCATCCTGGTTTGTTTGCAGTTGAGGATATTTTGGGGATATGAAATTTTTACTGGTATTCTTGGGATCTGAAATTTTCAATCTTACTACTAGTATAGTGAAAAACAAATGAAGACATTTGTCCACCCAGGGCTTGAAGGACAGCAGAGCACTAAGAAGTGAGCTGAGCATTAGCAGGCCCTGAGGTTAAGTATTGGCTATTTCACTGACCAGGTGTGCAATCTCAGCTGATCTTTCAGAACTTCAGTTTCCTCAAATACAAAATTAAAGTCCTAGCTGTGCGGTTCATGGACTTTCTATCTGTTTCAATGGTGCATGATTTCAGAACTATTTATTATGATTAGAGTAGAAGCAAAATTATGAATAGTTCATATAATAGTTCTTCTAAAGGTTGTATTCTCAGCCTAGACACACCGCCTGTTGCAGAAATATAAAAATGTCTCCATTTCAGTCCAGCAGGCCTTATGCTACTCTGTCTGTCTGCAGTGGCCTCCGTGAGTCCAAAGGAAGGAGCCTCGGCATTTCGTACCTATGCACAGCTGGTCAGTTTGTGCATTTGGCTTTCACTCCCTGTAGCTGTGGCCTCGTTTGGCCTGTCACTATGCTCCACTAGAACTCACTTGACTTTTATCTTCATATTCTTTAAAGATATACAACTACATTAACTACATATTTTGTAGTTCAAACATTTTATTTGTTAGACTAGGCTTTCTTCACAGCTCTCAAATAGTTTGACATACTGTAATTTTTTACTATGTGTAACTATAAATTTAAAATATGGTTATATATTAAGTTTGGGTAAACTTTCCCATTGCAGTAGGAAAATTAATATACTTAATCACAGTCACATTTATACTTTTGTCATCATTTCTCATTGACTAGTCTGACACAAACTTCCCTGCTATTATTGGTATCACAAATATCATTGAGTTAATATTTGTTTTAAACCTTTTGGTTTGAAATTAGCATTTTTTGAGGTTACTTATGCAGTTAAATAAAGAGAAGCAGAATAATTTAAAAAAGTTTAAAATTAGACAAGAGACATCTCTAAAAACAGATGAAAAAATGTCATCTGGCATTTAAGATATGATTCTTAATAAAAGCTAACAATAGGACCTGACTATAACTCAGTGCCTTACTGTGCCCTGCCCTAGCACTGTACATAGATTACATCATTGTTTCTTAACAATAAAGACACAAAGGAAACACTTGGGATATATAACTTTCATTGGGTGATCAAAGAAATATATATGATAGATTCATAAAGAGACACTTTTTTAGCACTAAATTAAAGGAACATTTTTATTATGCATGTGCATTTTTCAAGTACTTTGGATAACATAAATTTTCATTCAATTATGGTTTTTCAAATGTTCAAAAGGATACTTTTTTGACCTATAAATTTTAGGCCATTATAAGAAATTGTAATTTAGCAGACTGTTAAATTAATCATCAGGGGCTCAGTAATTTCCTTTTTGATAAGTTTCCTTAATATAGGGATAAAATCTAGTGTCAAGTACAAAGTTGGTGTAATCTTCAGTGTCAAACATCTTGAGAAATCCATTGTGAGGTTTTAGTTCACAGAACATGATCATTTGCACCAAATCTAGAGCAGTTGTTCTGTGCTCCTGTGGTAAATTTAGAACCATATATTTCATGTATCAAATATGTGGAGAGCAAAATGACTTTCTGGTTTGGTTATTTAAGAACACTAGTTCTTATTCTTTCCTAGACAAAAGGCTCACTGTTTCAGCACGAGCCATGACAGCTGGGATACCTACAGCAAAGGTAGTAACTCTCTCAAGGAAAAACTCTATGTCTTCTCAAGCATTTGCCGAGATGCAAGAGTTCTGAATTATTACATAGCATACAAAAGTTTGTTTGGTTTGAAACAATTTTAATGGCATTTATTACCAGTAGATCATCGTTTTTCTCAAGATGCATCCTGATGAGCTAGACAAAATAAAATTAACTGTAAATGACATTCCCTTGTATTTGAAAGAACTGATGCATTGTGTAGAATAAGTTAAAATTGATTAAGTTAATAGAAATGCGATTAATGTTGGGAAATGCCTTTTAATTCAATGAGTTTGCTTTTATGCTTCATATTTGATACTGATTTGCATTTCCTGAAAATAACTAGGAAGTAAGTTGATTTTTATGTTAATTAAAACATTCTGACAGAATTTTCAAAAGAAATATTTTCCCCTGTAATATATGGGTACATGTGTAGGCAAGGATAAGTCAGGTATTTGATTTACTCCTTCTCTATTTGGCCACATCACATTTTTGATGTAAATTAATAGGAAGAAATTAGGACATAATCATAGTTATGCTTACATTTACATTTTCATATAAATGTATTAAGTGCATATTTTTGTTGTGTCTGATTTTAGTTTTACTTTTGATGTAGATGAGCCTCTAATATCATGATGTTGTAATTTGTATTCATAGACATTATTGTTTACAATAACATGAAACAAATTTGATTAATATATATTCCATCAGGTATTGTCTTAAGGGCTTTATAATATGTTCATGCAATTTTAAATTTCCTTAACTTAGAAAGTATACTTTCTATTGTTATACTCATTTTACAGGTGGAAAATTGAAAAATGGAAACAGTTGTGTAGCTAGCACGTAGAGAATGATGAATTCAAACCAGGGCTACCTAACTTCAGAGTCTCTCAATTCATAACCACTATTAATATTGCCACTGTACTAGATTAGTGCATCTTGTAAACTATCTTAAATTACTTTGACTTCATGGAATTAAACATACTATAAAACTAGTCATGGGGAGAAAATTATGCCTGCAATTCTATTACTTCTTGTAAAGTTAATTCTTTTGTATACAAAGTTGTGGTCTAACTTTGTTCAGAATTAGTCTGCCATGTTGTTCAGAAAGAATGTTCAATATTTTAATAGACTCATCAGTTTAATATATATTTTTTTCTTTTGGAAAACATTTTGTTTTATACTATTCTTAGCATTATGCTTCTAGAGTTAGAGTATGTAATTCAAAAATATTTTACTTAAGATAAACTCAAGAGATTCTTCGATATGAGACCTTCTCCTGAGGCCATCATTTTCCATACGAAATGGCAGAGCAGATATTTTAGAGTGGATAGAGTCCCAGCTCCCAGCTGGGCCAGTTCCTGGAACTGACAAATGCAGACTCTGTGATGGCTACATGAATTAATTCATCCACTCATTGATAAAGACAGCACAGACAAGTGCTTCCAGATGCCTTTCGCAAAAGTCAGGCACTGTTTCAGTATCTGCACTTAGTTGCTTCTCACAGCTGAGACCAAAACCTTCCCCTGGGAGTCTTTATAACTGTCGTACTATAGAATTTTTTAAAACTAAAATAAATTGTTGGTAAGAAGTTCTTTTAATGATGTAAGTAAAATTTATATTTGTTAGTATGTAAACAACATTTATTTGTCAGAGGCACATAGTGGCAAATTCTCTTTTTTTCTTCTCCAATGTAACTGTGCGAGAAAGCTGATTTAAGACTGTTCAAGGATAAGGTTATAGATAAAGAAGAAAATTTCACAACAGACAGGATCAGTTAAGCACTATCAAACCAAGTAGAGTAAATTAAGAGTTGGAAATTTTTCCCTTGACTTAACATCCATATTTTCGTGATAAATAAGATAATTTAAATATAACTTATTAGAAATGTATAATGTCATTAAAATGCATTACCAACTTTCTTATGTTCCCTTAACTCCCAGATGATTAAAGACAGTTTTGCAGATTGTTGGATGAAGATAAAGGCCTTCTGATAATCCAAGTCAGAGGCATATTTACAAAATTCAAAGAAAGTCTGTCTTATGTATTGGGAAGGAAAAATTATTTACTCTGTGATATCATAAGAAGACTCGATGCTTCTTTCCATTATTTTTTTTGAGAGAAGATTAATCATTTATTACCTGAGCAAAATATGTTGAGTTTCTACTGTATGCTAGGCATTTCACCTAAATTTGTACTTCAAAAGTGTTATGGTAGAAAAATTGATGCATAGGAACATGTTATGGATTAAGAACTGGTGGATTACATCAGCATGGCACTGAGTGAAGATGCTCCACCTGAGGAAAGTTGCCAGCATAATAGGTGGAGAAGGAGAAGGAAGGCGTTAATGCATCGTTGCGTTGAGGCATTAAGGCATTATGGGTTCTCCTACGAGTTGCTGTTTGAGCTGTTGGTTCTCCTGGAGAAGCTTTGGTCCTCACATTGAGCTTTGCTTCCTGGCTCCAGAGGGGAAGACATGTGCCGCTTGGTCTCCAGGATGAACTTGTCACGCTGGCTTCCTGACATGTAACCAACTGTGTTTGTCATTGGAGGAGCTGGGGTCTCCGTGTTGCTGAGGATTACTGTGGTGCCTTTCAGGATAGCGTTGGTCTTGTTGTGAGTGTGGTTGCTCGGCTCCAGTGTAGAACCCTCATCCCACCAGCACAGCTCCTTCACCTCTCTAGCATCGACTTTTTGGCTTCCACTGCTGATCTTTGGCCCTTCCTGGCACAGATCCATAAAAGAGACTGACGTGAGTCATTCTTGTGGGCTCTGGACCTCCAGTTGGACTTGTGGGAGACATTGTCATGAGCTCTGGGTTTTCATCTGGACTCATGTGAGACATTGCTGTGGGATTTAGGCGCTTGACTAAATATTCTATGTTTTTGGTGTTGCTGATAGATTTCCTGCATTTTCTTGTGTTAACTCCTGGTAACCATTATAAAAATAATACTGTAAACTCCATGTCCTGATACTAGTTGTTCTCCACACAACCCCTGACTACAACAGAACAAGATTCTTAAAAATGTAAGTTAGTATATAATCCTTGTGAGATAGATAATTGATTTGCATGAATCACTTTCTGTGTTCCGTTTCAAAGAGAATGAAATATAATAGGCTACATTTCTTTTTTTGAGACAGATACTCACTGTGCAGTTCAGACTGGCCTTGAACTCACTATGTAGCCCAGAGTGGTTGGCCTTGAACTCTCAGCAATCCTTCTCCCTCAGCCTCCTGGGTGCTGGAATTATAGGCAAGCACCACTATGCTGGGTAAGGCTCCTTACTTTTAAAAATTTCTTCTACTGTCAATTTTAGCTTATGGATTTTTACCAGTGGTAAAATCCAAGTAAACAATCTTTGAAACTTGGAGTTTTTAAAATTCATAAATAAATAAAATAAAGTAGCATGTCTGAATAGTTCATAGATGTCATTGTATTCTCTATTATGGAAGTTTCCAGATGATACAGTGCTGTAATATGCTTTTTTCTTTAGTTTCAGTTTTTATGTCAAGGTGATGTTTTGACATATCTTTAAAGGCATTTCAGACTTTTTAAAAATAGGTAGCATTTCCTGGATACCTCACTGAAAGACTATCAAATGTAAAAGAACTTGCTGTTTTTTGTGTATATTCAACAAAAATCTATTGTGTGTTCCTCTCATGATAGCATTGTCTTAGCCAAAGGACATAAACTGATGAAAAGTATGTTTTGGTTCTCGAGGGGTTGACAGTTCATTTATTCATTCACAATGTACTAGAAACTTTCCAAGATAATATGAACCCTTTTTATATGTAGTAATGAAGTTCTATACTAAAAAAAATGCGTTACAAAATCCTAGAGGAAGAAAGCAGCTGCATTTGAAATTCTGAATGTGATATAGAAAAAGATGCTTATATTTCCAATAAATTACCCCAAACGTTTGTGCTACAGCCCAGGGGCATTTTCTTTTTTTAAATTTTGGATTTTGGCATTTATATGATAGATTTACTTGAACTAAGAAAAAACAACAAACTGTGGTGCTGGTTACTCTATTTTGGTCTCTGACATGGGGGACTCTGTGTGGAGGGTGTGTGAATGCATAATGCAATGTCCATGTATTATGTTTTACAATTTTTGAAATCAAAGTCCTCAATCAGCATTAATTAGGAGGTATTGTGCTATAATTTCTGAGTGCATGTACAATGGACATTCTTCTAAATTGTGTGCAATTTTCTTTTTCTTTCAAATTTCTACATAGAGCTTTTCTTATTATATATTAAATTGTGAGGCAGTTAGTTGCACATTCTGGGCATCCAAACACTAGATTTTTTAAATATATATTTTCATATGTCATGCACAAATTATGCCACTTCTGAAAAACTTGATCTTTGTTCTCTGTAGAGCACCCACTTTGTGGGCTTTTGGTAACAAAATTGAAACTGTTCTTATTGGTTTTATAAATCATGTCTGAGGGATCCTAAACCACATTTAATTACATATGACAGAAAAACTTCATGTGCTAATGTTTTTCTGGTTACCCACCATGAATTCCTGCTAAAATTTTCATAAGCCTTAGATCAATTCTCCAGAGTATCCCCCAGAGCATTTCCTGGACACCAGTGATGCAAGAGTTTACCATCCCATTGATGGTTGTCCCAGAGCACCCCAGGACGAATGCTCTGGTTCCTTGAGAGCTGCTCATGACCGCGATGCTACTATAAATGGCTGAAATGTGATGCAGCTTCCCCTCCAGCTTCCTCCAACTCAGCCTAATGGAGATTAGGATCCATTAAGAGCTCTTTGCTGCATGTGCAATTTCTATTGATCAGATTGATTCATTTCATTTTAGCCAATGATCCTATTACAAAAGCTGCCTCTTTTCAGTGTTTTACTGGCACGGGGAACCTGCAAATGGTCTGTACTGTAACAGGCAGTGCCAGAGAAGGGCATAGGCTTTAGCTATGTTTTCAGGCTCTTGCTAAACATCACTCACAGTGTATAATTCTTAAAAGTTTTCAGGAGTTCTTACTCATGCTTTTAATAGGATTGGGATACAGGTTAAGTCTGTGTAATCATTTTAAAAATAAACATTTGATTGTGAAACTTTATCAACCACAGTACAGATGTACACACAGTTCAGTATAAGCAGTATTGTGAGAAATGAGACTTCAGTGATCTGGAAGCCTAAGCAGGAAGCCACTGGAATATGGAAATATTTTCTAATAATAAAAGAATATATTAAATTATCATCTTTGGCTACAAAAAGAGGCATTGACTAAGTGGAAGACATTATTGCTTTGGTGGTCAACACTAAGAAATGTGGATTTTAAAGAAGATATAAGAAAGATTTTATGGAAAAAGGAGTAAAGAAAGAAAAGAGCAGAAGAGTGTAAGCAAGTATGCGAAAGCGTTCTATTTTGGAGAGAAGTGCCCATTGCCCAATTTTGTGGAAATAGTATAAGGTGTTAGTGACTTGCATTTGCAAAACACTTCATTCACCCAAAGTCTTATCATGTACATGATTATTAATTTTAACTGTATCTATGGAGTACTTCTAGTTCATTAAATTTTGGCATATGTGTAACATTTAATTCCTTTAAGCATTACTATACATTTTGAATATGTACAGCTATGTGTTGTAGATGAAAAGATAAAGACCTAGGCAAAGTCTTTTATTGGATGTATCACAGTCTGGTTTTGAATCAAGTCTGACTGGTTTCTAAGACTTTCCTCTTTACTCCCACTCTTCCTCCATCTCTCCTTCTCTCTCTCCTTTTCTATTTTCCCCTTTGTCTTCACTGTCTAGATTCTCTCAACAAATTTAATCAATAGGGAAGGTGTTACTATTAACACCAAAGCTCTGCAGAGATAAACAAACTATACCAGGTATCACAGGTAGAGGATGCCAGAGTCAGAATTAGAACCTGCCTTGTTTGCCATGTCTTATCATCCTCTGCAATGTCATGATCAAGTTTAAATAAAGCTGTGGCCTATGTTTACACATCTTTTATGCAATAATTAGAGAAGTGAGCTTTTAGACCTAAAATTTATTGCCAGTGATCGGAATTCTAATTTTCTTTCTTTTATAATTTTTTCTACTCTGTATCACTTATCTTATTTCTTTGGATTATAAAAGGCTATGATATTTATTGATTTTCCTCTAGAGAAGTCAATTTAGAGCATTGAATTACATTCTAGTTAAAAAGTATGGGACACTGCTTTTCAGGTATCATGTTTACTTATTTTGCAATACTAGAAATTCTTTAAATTACTTTCAATGGCCAGAAAACTCCTCATGTAAAGTTGGGGTTGCCTCTCGATGTGAATAAGCATTTCTTAAGTCTATGCCAAAATCTCCCATTCAATTTGAGAATTTCTGTTTTTAGTTTTACATTTTTGGTCTATATGTTTGTGAATATATAAGTGAAATTTATTAGATTGTATTATAAGTACATGGAACTATTTTTCATTGGAAAAAGTTATTTCAGTTGTGCAAATTGAGACAAATGTGTTATATTTTGTAGTAATGTCTTAGATTGAAGATGAACTAGAATTACAGTAAATTCTTTGAGTTAACTTCAACAAATAGCATTTGATTTTTAACCAAAATTTTCTGAGAAACTAAAGAAAGTAATGCAATTTGGAATGTTCTTCCACAGGAAATTACACAGTAGCAATCAAATTTAAGAGTGTACCCACTGAAAAATATTCAGAGTGTATCCAAATTCTAGTTTCTGATAACTCAAATCCTTCCTGGTGTTTCTATATCATTTCAAATATGCAACAAAAATAGTTTAAAAATATAAGGAGAATGTAAGTACTGCTCCAAACATTTGAAAACTTTTGATGTTTTTCTGCTAAATGTGCCTTTTCTAGGAATAATGAATTACTAATAGAAGCAAGTAATGGTTTGGTTTGGAAAATGAGTCAACATCAGTGGAACATTTTTCTTTTATTCCACAATATTTGAGTGATCTGAGCTGTGCTAGGTTTCTTAGAGTTTTCTAAAAATAATCTATATATATTTATTGAATATAAATGGAACATATTTACCTACTTCCTCATACATATGTGCAAAATATTTTAAGATAGTCCCTAAAATATTATGGACTTTTTTTTTTTTTTTTTTTTTTTACCGGTAACAGGGATTGAACTCACGACCGCCTGCTCACAAGGCAGGTGCTTATGCCACTGAGCTAAATTCCCAGCCCCTTATGGATCTTTTGAGACAGGATCTTGCTATGTTGCCTAGGATCCTTTTGTTTTTTTTTTTTTTTTTTTTTTTTTTGGTACCAGAGATCAAACTCCTGACCTCACACTTACCAAGCAGACACTTCTGCCACTGAACAATACCCTGGCCACATAGGCTCTTTTAAAGTATACTCAAGCATGCCCCACAGTAGCTTCCAAAGCAGGAATGGGGACTATGGTATATGCCACCAACTTGCTCACATCTAGACTATGTATTTTTAAGACACTGTATTGGGTTTCTATGAAATGCTTCAAATAATCATATGTCCTTTTGTTATGACATATTCAGATGTCTCCTCAAAGCTTCATATAGTCACCAATGAGGCTTTATCGAAGGTGATTGAATCTAGCTTATGTGATTGATTTATGTTGCAATGCTAGGATTAAGGGTGGATGATTACTAATTCAGTCTGCTGATTGATTTGTCATTCCTCTAACCCTTGTAGCCTGGATAAGGGGCAGAAAGAGACTTGTCTTGGACCTTATTGCCTTGCTAACTTCTGTCTGCCATGAACTGTTGTCTCTCTGCTATGTAACTCCCTTCCTTGGAGTCAGTCACTTATGGACTGAAACTGCTACATATTTTAACCCAAATAAACATTTCCTCCCTTAACTTGTGGTTATTAGATATTTTGTCTCAACAATAAGAAAAGTAACTAACACACTTTTATTTGAAAGTGACATTAAAAGAAAGATACTCCTTTACCTAGTATACTTTGAGTGAAAACAGCCTCAGAACCAAGAAATATCCTTCAACATTGTGGGATGTTTAGCTTTGGGAATGTAGGAGGTCTTTTACACATGAAAGCTTTATAGTAAAACCCTAAAGCAGCTTGTATTTTGTCCCTATTCCTTAATCAGATAAGCAAGAGTACTTATTTCCTATCTGTGGGTGAAATCCTATGCAGTTTATGAACATTCCTGGATGCTTTGAGATAATAATACATCTTCTGTTACTGAAAAATAAGTCATTTTAATAACGTTGTGATAATGAGAACAAAGAATGTTACTGAATATTAAAGCTGTCTTTATTTGACAGCTCAGGTTGTTGCAGATGGGCAATGGCAAGAGAGAGGTAGAGTGAGGTTGGCGTGTACTCATGTTCTGCCCTTCCCTCCTCTGGCAGTCCTCGACTTCCTACCATGCTGCCCTTCACAGGACTGACTGGCTGTTCCTGGGTTGCAGCCAGAAAGGCCAGGTGAGGTCCCTGGCCGGCCTTCCTTGACCTGGACTTTGTGATCGGGACTTATTCATTCAACATAGTGATTTTGTAAGTGAGGGAAGTAAGGTGACGTGTCACTCAGAAATATTCCCACTGCTACAAGTATCTCTTAGTTTTTCAGCTTCAGACTTTAAAAAAGTTGTCTTAAGGGAACCACGTTTAGAGTAATTCCAGAAAGAGTGCTTGATCATCACCTTTACAAATTTTGGGTTGTTAATCTAGCACTAAAATGAAGTCAATATAGGGTATTTCTTGGCATGCTGCTCTTTTAGTCTCCAGGTAGATTATTAAATGCCTGATAACCTCATTCTTATCTATGGACAAGGATGTGAGGCCAGAGGAAGTCACACAGCCTCCCCATAACCTGAAAACTTGTAAGTGGGGAAGGTCAGGAACCTCCATAACACTGCGATGTGGGAAATGGTAAAACCTTTTAGAAATGCAGTCATGGGTCCTACCTCAGATCTACTGAGCCAGAAATGCTAGGCCAGAGCTCTGCCATTGAAATTTTACCAAATATTCCAGGTGAAGGTGGGACAATGGTCAGGTTTGAGAATCCCTGGAATGCAGTACAGTCAGGGACAACTGAATGTTAGTCTTTGCTTTTGCATTGATTCTATACTGATAGGCACAGAATTTGTGTCAAAACTTTTTCTTTTGGGGGAAGGAAGTGTAGCTGTGTTATTGAGAGCACAATAATTTGGTGAGCACATGTGTTTACTATTAAGGAGAACTGTCATTTTAGAAGGATAAGTTAAGTCTGCTCCAATGGCCTGAATATATTTGTGCCTACATTGAAATGACAACATGAAATAATTGGACTTCTAAAAGTTCCCTTTTAGAAATGAAATTTTATACCTATCCTCTCCAGACTTCTGAAGTACTGGATGGGAAAAACATTGGGAAAGTTTTGCCTAAAAAAGGCTAGTCATCTATTCTTCTGGACACCGTGAAACTTGCCCTGTGGCTACTCAAATCATTGCATGAGTTTGAATTCTTATAGATAAATTTTTCTAAACTGCATTTTGGCATTACACCATTGAAGAACATTGTGGATATTGAAAAACATTGCAAGGAACAGTGCTATAAAATGCAATGTGTTTACTATTAGAAAATTATTAAAGACTTTTTTACCCTATTATGCAATGATCTCTTTTTAAGAATCAAAATGAGTTATTTTTTTCATTCTTGGTAACAGGAATATGGTGCTTTTCCTGAACATCTGATTCATTCCTGTCCTAGAAACATAGAGAATCTTATAATTAATCACACTTCTGCCTTTGTGTTATGAACTGAATTGTAGTTCCCTTCATAAATAGAAACTTAATCTTAAATATCTCAGAGTGTGATTTCTTTTGGACACTGAGTGTCTTTAAATAGGAAATGGATTTAAAACGAGGTCAGTTTGTGTAGGCTTTAATCCAATATGACTGGAGGTCTCATAAAAAGAAGACTAATTCATTGCTAAATTGATCATTCAAAGAATTAAGATGTGTTATATATTCGTACCAACTCTCCTCTAGGAATGTAACCATTATAACATTTTAAAAATTATGTTATTTCCTGTTAAAAAGAAGAAGAAGAGATTAGGACACAGACACAGAAAGAACACTGTGTGATGGCTTAAGGAGAAGATAGTCATCTTCAAGCAGAGGAAAGGAAACTAAGAACAAAACCCTTCAACTCTGCCGATATCTTTATCTTGGGTATTTCTTCTCCAGAATAAGAGAAATAAATCTCTGCTGTTTAAGTCACACAGTCTGTGGTATTTTGTTATAATAACTATGTTTGTCAAGAGTCTTCAGAGAACAGAGTCATTAGGAAAAGTATAGATACATAATAGGAAGTATAAATATCCTAGATGTCCTAAAGTCCACCTTGTACTATCTGAAACCTGGCGAACTGGAAAATACACTCACGGAAACCTATTTGAGTCTGAAGTCTTGAAAACCAGGAGCCTTAGTGCTTGAGGACAGAAGATGAATGTCCCAGCTAAATAAAATTGAATTAATTCCTTCTTTCATTGCATTTTCATTTTGTTTAGGGCTTCAATAGACTGAATAATGTCAGTTCACATTGGTGAGGTCAAATCTTTACCCAAGTTGACTCATAAAATTAACCATACACCGTAAACCCAAGAACCAATACATTTTTATGTTGCTGTTGTGAGCTGTTTATATACTGCATGCAAGAAAAACAGAGGTTCTGTTAGCATTCTTTTTCTATGTTAACACACACTTCTGATTTCACCTATTTTTTTCCTTATTTGCTCTTTATGTATTTCTGCATTCACTTCATTTCAGTGCTGATGCTGGTACCATTTGTTGGTACCTTATTCTCAGGCATTCTCCAGTGTTTCTACTGTCTCTGTTCTACAGCTTCCTTGGAAGGTGCAGTCGGTCCCTTGCACACTCCTAGGGCCTGCACAGCACCAATATGTTTGGGCATCTTTTAGCTATGTGTCCTGTTCCTTACAGGCTACCTACTGTCTGCCTGGGCAGTGGAGCCCACACTAGAACATTCAGAGTTTTTAATTGGCACAATAATAACTACTTCTGGTGCTGGTCCTGCAGTTGACTCATTTAACTATTTTTTCAAGTGTGATCCACCTAGAAGTAAGGGTGCTTGCCTAGTATGCAGTAAGCCCTTGGCTAGTTGGACTGCACAGTATTGCCCAAAAAAAGTAATCAACTTAATTCCCTATCAGATACTTCTTGTGTTTCTGAGTACAGAATCAGATACATTCAGTCCTTTTGCAAACTGACTGATTGATTGTGTGTCCTGGATTGCGGACTTCCTATAGGGTTGTGGCATTTCATTCATTATCAATTCCCATTCTTATTTCAAATATTCACATATTATATTTTGACTATATAACGATGTATTTTAAAATTTTTGCTTATATAATTACTTTACATATCAACATAAATATATTTATATGTTTAAATTTGGTTTTAAGAAATATTTTCTATAATTTTAAGGTTGGTAGAGACAGAGAAATTGTGGAATATACTTAACCCATCATGATGAAATGGCTATTTACTTATCTTTTATATTGCAATGGGTATTTTGTTTTGTGGCTTCTTTCACTTTCTTTTTGCAGCGAGGTTTCTCATACATTCATTCAGTTTTAAGTAATACAGCAGACCATGTGTGTGACTTGGACCTGGTTTATTTATTTTTTTTTTACTTCCCTATACTTGCTTCCTTAAATGTTACACATGAGAGATAAATTTTTCAGGTCTCTGCCAGATATAATTGAAACCCACAGAAAAAGTGACCGTGGCACCTGTCTTAGTCTCGTTGCTGTGATGACTCATGAGACACACTCTACTTCCAAGATATTGAAGACTATGGCACATTTACCCTCGAGACTGTGAAAGGGTTACACTTCTCAGCACAATGCCAAAGCTTTTTCAATGTCCTCTTCAGATGTTCCCACCACTAAAATCTTAGTGTATCTGTTGTCAATTCTTTTCTCAAGATCTCTTTTTCCCCCTTTCTTTCAAAAGCCTTGTTCATTTCCTATACATTCATCCCTCTCTGGCTTACTCCCTTCTTTCATTATGCCTATTGTGTCTAATCAATCAAATTTCTGTTTTCTGTGTACTCCCAACCTATTACATATATTGGTATAGCAGCACCAATACAGAATCCTCTTTAGAAAGTAGAGAAATTCCATGGCATCTCCCATCGCAGAAGATGCTAGGACTCTATTCAGATGTGGAGTGCAGCCAGCCCATGAGCTTTGACAGAGGTGACATTTACAGTGATACCAGACGGCAAAGACAAATTGAGCTTCTTCTATTGCCTTGAGACCAATTTGTACATAGGAGGATTTAGAGTCAGTTTAGGGATCTTGGTATCAGACTCCAACTGGAAACAGTATGCAACTAAGACGTACTGATTTGTAATGGAAAACATTAATTTTAATTCTTGATGTGATCAACATAGATGATGTCCCTGTTAACAATCAGAAAGTTAACCCTACTTGCCATCACCATGATGTAAATGCAAATCTTTAGCATTGAAGTAAAAAAAGTGGTTAAGGGGGTGACGTTTGTGTCTCACAGAGTTCCATTCCATTTACTTTATGGTCAGACATGGTGGCACATACTTGTAATCCCAGCACTTGGGAGGCTGAGGCAGTCAGATCATTGCAAGCTTGAGACCAGCCTGAGCTACATAATGATTTTGAGGCCAGCTTGAACTGCTAATGAGACTCTGTCTCAAAATAAATAAATACATAAAAACAAAAATAATACCTCAAAATATCCTGGGAGGCCTTTGGCAAGCCAATTAATTTCTTTTTTTTTTTTTCTTAGTGAGAGGTGAACCCAGGTTCTGTACCCCTTAGACTTTTTTATTTTGAGACAAGATCTCAAGAAGTCATTAGTTACTCATATTGGGTTCAAACTTGAAACCTTCCTGCCTCAGGCTGGAAAAGTGTTGGGATTATAGGTATGGGTCACCACAGCTAAATTACTTAATGTCTCTCAGACTTTAATTTTTCATCTATACCAAAAGGATAACATTCATAACTCCCTTAAAGCATTACTGAAACATTAATATATGTAAAGAATAGTTGGTTATTTTTCTTGGGTCCAGAAATACCTTAACAGGTGCTCTATGATCCTCTATGATCTGATTCCTGGTAGAGTTCCACATTTTACCTTGCCACTCCCAATAAATGCTTTATATACTCGTTATAGTTAAAGCGTGAGGTAAATAAGTGGGTTTTGGGTTGCAGTGTGAGTCCTCAATCACTAAAAGTTTCATCATCACTGTTTTATACAAATATTATACAATTTTATATAACACATTCAAGTAAACATGAAATTTAGTATCTAAGGGGTCCTGAAACCAATCTCTATTAATACCAAGAGAGGACGATCTACTATTGGAGTTAATTCCAGAGAAAATGCAAGGGGTGATCAAAATATATGCTTAATGTTTCAATTTAAAAATTTATTACAATAAAAGATGCAATGTCATTAATTTCCCTTAAAATACTCCCCTTTTCTTTGAACACACTTATCTAATCATTCTTATCATTTTCTGAAGCAGTTCTGGAAGACTTCTTTTGTGAATATCTCTAGGAGATATTGTCATAAAAATGATGAAATCAAGTACCATCCAACAGAAAGGAAGGTGCATAAAAACGTGTTATGGTGTAATCCTTATAGAATTTATTCACCAGTTCTGGCACCATGAAAATTCTGGTTCTTCCCTAAAGTCAAAATAACTGTGAAAGTTGTCTTAGACACTTTGTCATTGCCAAGACAAAACTCCTGAATCAAAAGTTAAAAGAAGAAAGATTTATTTGGCTTACAGTTTGTAGAGGTTTTAATTTACAGTTGGCTGGCTTCCAGGTAGGTGGCATGACAGAGGGACATTGTACAGGAGAAACAGTTCATGGTGGGCAGAAGGTAGCAAAATAAGCAAGCCACAAGCCACAAGTAACAAGACAAGCCTCTTTCTGCCCCTCTTACATTCTAGCTAGGTTATTTGGCTTAGGGTAGGTGCCAAACCAATCGATAGATTAATTTGCTAGTCATACACCCTTAATCCTAACATCACACATTCTAGATCTAGCCACCTTTTGCAAAAGGCTCCACCTATGAATGCATGACACTGTGAGGGGAGGGAATCTAGACACAAGCTAGACATTTTGAGAGAAAATTAAGTAAGATGGAATTTGGTACCAGAGAAGTAGAGTCGTTTCTGTGACCATATTTGACCATATGGTTCAGGAGCTTTTGTAACTGCTGTGTGGAAAGAGTTTGGAAAGTTTAAGAGATGCCAACAGCCCTGGAATGCCTTAGGCTGTACCTAAGGGGGAATTTTAGTCATAGCTCAGAAGTCCAGAAGGCTGATAGAAATGCTATCAGTAAACAGCAGTCTCAGGAGGTTTCTGCTGTGTAAAGGGACTGTTTTGGCTGTTGGGCTCCAGAAAGCTTGCCGGCACTTTACTTGTATCCAGAGACTTTGCCCCACTTTGAAATTAAGGATGGCAGACTAATTAATTAGCGAAGAAACTTCAAGACAAACTAATGTTGAAGAATGGTTACTGTTACACAGTTTTAATCATATTTATGTTAAGAATCAAGAGCAAAGAGCTCAGCACAATGATTTAAAATGTCATGAGGTTAGTCAGAAACAAAGCTCCAGTAAAACTGTGGACTGCAAGTATAGAGCAGAAGAGATCTTGATTGCTGAGAAGAAACAGAATAGAAAAGATGGCCTCATGGCATCATGTGAAATAGCAGGAATCCAGCCTTTAGAGCCGCAAAATTGCAAAAGTAGCAGACTTAGCTTTGAGAAAAGAGCCCCAGAGCACCATGTTACAGAATGGTAGTAGCCTTGAGAAGTTGTTCCTAGGGATTTGATTCATAGACATTCGACCCCTACAATCAAGAGAAAGGAAGCCTAGCTGTAGCTCCAGCTGGCAGCAGATTCAGGCCTTATCCAGGTAGTACTGGTTTTAGTTGTATGCAGAATGCAAGAAATGTTTGCTTTAAATTTCAGAGATGCTGGGGATATAGCACCTGCCTGGCAAGTGAGAGGTCCTGAGTTACACTCCTGGTGCTCAAAAATGAATGAATGAATGAATGAATGAATGAATGATCTCAAGGGAGACTTTTGATCTGGACTTTTTAGCAGTGCTAACTCTTAGAGATGGACTCAATACCTTTCACATAAAAGGAGATACATGAATCTTTGGGGGGCAAAATTCAGAATGTTCTGCCTTATGTCTAGATATTCCCCCAAGGCTTCATGCAGTCATAGGTGGGACTTTTTCAGAGATAGCTAGATCTAGAATGTGTGATTGTGGTATGAAAGGTGTTTGATTAGTAAATTAGTCCACTGGTTTGGCATCTGACCTAAGGTGGATACCCTAGAAAGAATATAAAAGGGACAGAAAGTGCACTGAGTAAAACATGTACTTAATAAAATGTGCTGAGTTACTGAAAGTCCTGGCATTTGGACTTGAACTAATGCCCAGGCCCTGACCTGTTTTATTCATTAACAAAATAGGTGGCAGATTTCATAAGAACAGGAAAATGAATTGCTGAAACTGTTTTCCTGGCTAAATTCCAGAGCCAGTGATCATTATAATGGTAATTTTCAAATGGACAAAATTAATTCTTTAGAAAATGAAATCAATATCTGGACAAGACTTTCCATCTCAAAACACTGAGATGTATAACTCTAATCACCTGGTTTTGTTATGGGTTTGGGGGTGCTGGACTCTCACTCTAGAAGTAGTTTGTAGGTTCTTTGTGTTCTGAGCAAAGAATTGGTCAAAACAAGTGCAAAATGTAGGGAGGTTTAACTCTTACATTTATTATAGATAGGAAAACAAAGGTACTCTGTAGAGTGAGTTTGGGCCGCTTAAAAGTAAAAAAATACAAGGTGAGAACAGATCCTCTACAAGAGAATACAGTGATAATGAGCTCAATGGTGGCTTTTTGTTTCTCTCACTTCTTAGATTGATTGAGAACCAGTTCAAATTCTATAAGAACTGAAGACAGCACTCTCAGTGGGAATAAAGCTTAGAGTCACGTTGCCTTCCTGAAAAGTGCAAGTTGTGTTTACTTTCTGTTTAGTTTTTACTTTTATCTCCGACTGGTCATGTGTGCAGAAATACCATCAGTTTTAGAGAAGCTCTTCACATGTCATTTATTGCTTTTGTAAGTATTTCCCTATTTTTAAGATGTGTTCACAATTTTTAACTTGTTTTCTACAAAAAAGTTCTGAGTGGATTGAGTTGTTAGAATAATTCCCATTTTATGAGAACAGATTTAAAGTCAGCAAGGATAAATATCAGACCCAAAGTCAAAATCGGTTCAAATTCAGGCATTTCTGTAATTAACTCATCTCTTATAACTCTATGCTATATGTTTGTTAAGTTCAAAAATCTGCCCTATCGTCTACATTAGGTATTACCACTATACCAAGCTGGTGTAGTGATTTAAATTACCACTGAGAAAATCCATAGCTACAAAGCAGGAAATAAGAGAATATGACAACTCTGACCTCAACATTAATTATGCATTAAATAGTAAGATATAGATCAATGGGAGATCCAAAAGTGTTCATATGTGATGGATCACTCCCTGAAGTACTTGATTTCTGGTTTTGATACATTTCTTCATTTATAAATTACTTCCCTGAGAATTTGGTTTTGTGATTGACTCCCTCCAGGAAGGTGGAAGTTTGTGTGGTTTCTAGATACTGACCCAGGATATTTTATGTTTCATGATTGTTACTCAAAGCTAATGAAAATATTTGAGGCAGGAGATTTAGGGCATAGCAGTTGAACAAATGGCTGTCACCTATCAACATGGAGCTACAGGGCATTTTCAGAGCAGCTTCCAATCCCTGTACCTTGTTACCAGTCAGAGAATGCTATCTTCATTTCTTCTCACCCAGGATTAAGCAGATTTCTAATAGGACATCAGCCTGATCCGCTATCAGCCTAGATCTGACATCAATTGGAGAGTCACAGATACAAAACACAGCTGCTCTTAATCTGTGGGCCACTGTAAGCTCTTCCAGTGGCATACTTGAACTCTGCAGAGTACTTTTCCTTCTTCTAGTTGGCCTGCATCTCACCTACAGAGCACATTTCTTTTCCTACTTTTAATAAATGCAAATGGTTGCTACCTTGTTCACTGTCCAATTCTTTGTGCAGGACAACACAAATGTAGAAACAATCTTTAGGAGTCCACAGTACCCCTGAGCTCCAGTAGCAGGCTCAGTGGTCTCTAGGGTTCAGGGGGTTATCTAATTGTAAACATGCAAACTATCTGGGGAGGAGAGTTTGCTCATGACCCCGAGGGGTTGGTGTTAGGGCAGCTACAGTTCAAGTAAACTTACCTGATTGAGTTTGATAAGCAGCCCTAGTTGTAGTTCAATGTGATTGTCCTTTTTGAATATAAATCAAGGTGGAAGTATTTTGAATTGTACTATGAAAGTAAATGTTTATAAAATGTACTGAATTATTCTAACTCTAACATTTCCTTAGATTTGTTTACACAGACCCAAAGAAGATACTAAGATAAAGCAAAAATAATGAGTGAGGAAGATATATTTCATCTTAGAAGATGTTTCTCAATATTGGAAGCAGAGGTAAAGACAAAGGTAAAGAAAAAATGATTTCCTGCTACCTGGTGTGAAAACATACGTTGTGTGTTTTATGCCTGATTTAAGAAGGAATGGGGTATATTTTTTCAATTTCCTGAGATACACTAAACATATAAAATTCATTCCTTCTACTCAAAATATATTTAATTTCTATTCAACTTTTAGTATATCTGTACATAGCTGACACTTCTGTTTGAAATGAAAATTGTTTTCTATAACTTTTTTGTGTAATTTGTTCTGAAAAACGTCAATTTTGTATTATAAGGGTACAATGTTCATATTAAAAAGTATATTTAATGATGTTTATAATCTGATAAAACAAGACAAAAATATTTAAGATTATAGTTTAATGGTTTTCCAATGATTAGAATTAACCCCAAATACAATAATAACATGATTTATGCAATTTTTCTATTTTGACATATATATATATATATATATATATATATATATATTTTAATATCTGATGTTTTAAACTGTGACCTCGTGATTCTGGAATCTTGATACTTCACATGTAATCATGTAAGTTTTCTTTTAGGCATAAATTTTTAATTTACTTTTTCTCACTGCTATGCTTCGAGATTTCTTTTTCAGTCTTGAGTGTTTCTAGTAGCTTTCTTCTCTCCAGCTTCTGCACTTCTGAGACTAAGTGACTGTAATCCTTTCTCATATTGCTGCTAGTTCATCTTTTTAAAGACAATTGTGAACATGTTACAGCTCAGCAGAAATCTTTATTAGGTGGTTTTCTTTTCATGGGAAGTCTAAACCTCCCAGAAGAATAAAAATAACAACAAGAGCTGGGTACTCTACCTAATCATCTAACAAATTTATAAAATGGGTTTTCTCATTATAGTGTACACATTATTATTTATTAATTTCAATTTTCTAAATGATTGTGATTTATTGTTTTTATGTGCATATTTGCTATCCATATATCATATATTTGGTATAATACTTATTCAGTTCTTTTGATGGTTGCTTTTAGTTGGCAAATACCACTTTGGTGATATGACATTAAAAGTATTCCCTTTCATTAAATATCAGGAAAAGGCAAGGAAACCCATTACAACAATTCTAACCAATACTGAATTGAAATAACTTGGCAGAACTTATAAACTAACCAATCTAAACTAACTGTTTAGTTAGTATTGGTTGTTTAGTTTGGTCAATTAGTTGGATATAATATCCTGGATGTGTAACAAGGGAATGATGGGCTATTATAAGCATGTGATATAATTAGTTATGCATATGAGGAAAGTGAATCATTGTATTTCTGCATAATATGATATACTAATATCACCTCTAGCTGGGACTGTAGCTCGGTGGCACAGCATTTCCTGGCAAGAAGAAGGTCCTGAGTTTGATTCCCAGTACAAACAAGCAAACAAGCAAACAACAACAACAACAAAAAACCATATATGAAATCTAGATACATTGAAAATTTTAATCTGAAAGATAAACTTTGAAACATTTAGGAGAAATTATCAGAAATTATCTTCATAACTTTGAGGCAGAAAAATATTTCAGATAAAAACAGGCAGTACTACTTTTCAAAATAAAAAGTGATGATTATATTTATCTTATTAAAGTAAGACTAGTTCATTTAAAGGCAACATAAAAATGTAATTCACTTAATTCACTTGGATGGCCCCTTAAAAAGCCCTACCACAAAAGCAGAAATGAAGGCACATTATTTCATTTCACTTGTAATATGGATGTAAAAATCTGGTGTAAAATATTAGAAAACTGCATTCACCAATATATTAAAAGACAAACAATCACTACTGCTTTTTGTTTGTTTTGTTTTATATTTGTTTTTTTTTTAAGACAGGATCTCACTGTGTAGATCAAGCTGGCCTCAAATTCACTATGTAATCCTGGTGGACTCAAACTCACAGTGATCTTCCTGCCTCAGCCTCCTAAGTGCTGGAAATAGAGTAGTATACTATCATGCCTGCCTACTATTATGTTATTAAGAATTTTTTTGTGTAGCACAAGCCAACAATTTGAAAAGGTAAAAGAATACAAGATAAAAGAATTGAATACGAAGAGGAAAAATTATAATTATTTGTAGATGATGTTATTGTAGTTTTGGACAGCCTAAATTAATCATCAAAATTCAATTAGAAACAATGATAAAAGTTATTGATGTTTCTATTTTAACCCTGAAAAAAAGCAATAACAGAATCATGTCACAAATGAGATAATATAAAGAAAAATTTCTACTTATAATATATGAACAAAGAGAAAATACTTGATTTAACAATATGGAGTATCTATAAAATTTAAACAAAAATAATGAGAATATACAAACAAAAACTTGAATAAATGGAAATCTCTAACTCTGCATTGAATAAGAATATTCACTGTAGTAAAGATATAAATTTTCCTTACAGTAACTTAGAAGTTTAATAGAACCACATAATAAGCTTATTAACCTTGCATTAAATGTGGAAGGTCTAGTTTTTTAATCCTTTATATATTCTAGATCTTAGCCCTTCGTCTGAAGAACAGTTGGGAAAATATTTCTTTCCAGTCTGTGTGTGTTGTTTTCCCATTTTGTTGATGGTTTATTTTGTTGGGCAAAGGTCCTTTCATAGGATGAGATCCTAATTATTGATTCTTTGTATTATTTCCCGAGCAATCAGGGTTTTTTCCCCCATAAAATCTTTGCCTACATGTATATCTTCAAGAGTTCTATCTATTTTATCAACCAAAAGATTTAGGGCTTCCGTTTTAATGTTTAGATATTTGGTCTTTTTCAATTTTAATTTAGAGTACAGTGAGAAATCTGGGCCGAAGTTTAATCTTTGGCATGTAGAAAGCCACTTTTTTCTGCACCATTTATTAAAGAGGCTATCTTTCTTCCAATACACTTCGAGACCATACTCTTTTTTTTTTTTAGTTTATGAACAATCGAAACTTATTTATTACAGTTATGGAGGTTGAGAAGTTCAAGTCTGAGGAGTCAGTAGAGTTAGTAACTGGTGAAGGCTCACTGTCGGCTTCATAGATGGCAACTTTTGCTGTGTCTTTGCATGGTAGAAAGAAAGAGTGATATGTCTTCACATCATGGATTAGCAAAAAAGCTCACAAGCACCCTTGGGGTCTCTTTTATAAGGGCACTAATCCTATTCCTGAGAATATAGCCCTCATAACTGAATTAACCTCCCAAAGGCCCTGCCTCTTTAAAGGAAAAGGAAACAACAACAACAACAACAAAACAGTCTAAGGGTACAAGTAACAGAATTAAAAAAAAATAAGAAATCACTAGTTAATAGATTACATATTGTCATCTTAGAAATAGTTGTTCAAGTTACAGGATTAAAGCATACAAAGTGGACAGTCAGACAGTAAGATTGCAAACAGTTGTGTTCAATGATCCAACAAAAACCCAGCAATATGGTCATCTAACTTAACACACCTAAATACATTTGCAGTTGTATCCTTTAGAGCACTTTTTTTCCCTCTCTTTTTTACAACAACATTCACACATTTTGGGTTTTATTACTCCCATAGTTCTTATTACTTTTTTTGGAAGAGAATAAAACCAAATATGACAGAACAAAGCAGTCAGTCAAAAAAAAAAAAAAAAAAAGATGGACATAGCACATAATGTAAAAACAGAATACAAGGTAATCAACAATGGTTACCATAATGCCTCTTGCTACCTTAAAAAGAATTGCCTATATCATTAGGTATAATAAAATTGAACAAAACAGTACAGAACAAGACCAGTAAAACCTAAACATGAGAGACATTACTTGACTTCAAAAGAAGATAATAGTCAAACCAGAATGGGCGTCATAGTGAATCTTATTGCCTTCAAAGCATTTGCTACATCCTCAAACTTGATACTATCAAACAGAACAGAACAGAGTAAAATCAGTCAACACAAGATGGTGGGAGCAATACAGGGCCTCAAATCAAGTTACTGGAAATCAAAAAAGTTGCTATAATATATCATGCTAATTTTGTTTGATTTTTCCCTTAAAAAATAATAATAATAAATAAATAAGTAATTTTTTTTAAAAAGGGGGAGATTGATATAAAAGAGGACATAACAACATAACAATACAGGTCAAAGCATAACAATCTCAGCAACCTAGTGCCTCACCACAAGATAAGCCGAATTAATAGTAGTTACAATAGTGTTTGTTTCCTTGAACTATTTGAGTATAACTTCGTATACTATGGCTTCAAACATATCGAGGCAGTGTGAAACCATTCAAGAGGATGAAAGTATTACAGGGTATTTACAAACAGCTAACGGAAAATGAACAATGGTTTCTATATTATCTTTGCCTATAAAATTTTTGTTTATACTATCTCATATAATAAAATCCAGTAAGACACAACATCATAAAACCAATGGAGACAGAAGAACAACAGTTTGGTGGGACTTCAAAATAAGATGGTATTATATCAACACTAGCTATTATGATGCCTTGTTTTCTTCAAAACAGCTGTTCATATCATCACAGGCAATAATATCACACAGCCCAGAAAAAATCCATTCCAAATAATGTGTGAAAACTTTATAAGTCTTTAAAGCCACATAACAGTGAATCACGATTACTACATACTTTTATATATTTGAATCATTTCTTACAATAGGGAAACTATTCAGTATTCATACATGTGAGTTAGATTTATTTCACTTATGAGTATGGTCTCCAGCTGCGTACATTTATTTATAAATATCTCAATGTGATCCTTCTTTATAGCTGAGTAGTACTCCATTGTATAAAAGTACCACAACTCTTTATCCATTCCTCAGTTGATGGACACTTAGGTTGTTTCCAAGATCTGGAAATTACAAATTGTGCTGCTATAAACATGGATGCACATATATCACTGTGGTATGATGCTTTCAGTTACTCTGGGAATATGCCTAGAAGTGGGATAGCTAGAACAAATGGGACTTCCAATCCCAGGTTTTTAAGAAATCTCCAGACTGACCTCCACAATGGTTGCACCAGTCTACACTTCCACCAACAGTACATGAGAGTTCCTTTTTCCCCACAGACTCTCCGCATTTGTTGTTGATGGTTTTCTTGATCCTGGCCATTCTTTCAGGAGTGAGATGGAATCTCAGTGTGGTTTTAATTTGCATTTCACTAATGAGTAAAGATGATGAACATTTTTTAATGTATTTGCCATTTGTATTTCTTTATCTGAGAAGTGTGTATTCATCTCAGATACCCATTTTTGGATTGGATCTTTGAATTTTGGGGGTCTGATTTTTTTTTTAAATTCTTTATGTGTTTTAGACAGAAGTCCTTTGTCTGAGAGAAAGTTAACTAAGATTTTTTTCCCAGTTTGTGGGTTTTCTTTTCACTATGCTGCAGATTTCTTTTGACATGCGGAAACTTTTTAATAAGAGGTGGTCCCAGTTATTGATTCTGGGAAGTATTTCCCATGCGGTTTGTGTCCTGTTCATGAATTCTCTACCTATCACTATGTCTTCAAGGTTTCTACCCAATTTGTCATCCAATAGATTTAGTGTTTCTGTTTTAATATTCAGATTTTTTATCAATTTAGATTTTAATTTAGTACATGGTGATAGGAATGGGTCTAGTTTTAGTTTTCAACATATGGAGAGCCAGTTTTTCCAACACCATTTATTAAACAGAGTGTCATTCTTCCAGTGAAACTGTTAGGCTCCTTTATCAAAGATAAGGTGGTTGAGTGTGTTTCTAGTTGTAGTTGTATCTTCTAATGTATCTTATTCATCTCCGGCTCTGTTTTGATTCCAGTACCATGTTGATTTTACTACTGTTGCTTTGTAGTATAACTTCAGGTCAGGGGTTGTGATGCCTCTTGCCTTGCCTTGGTTGCTTAGAATTGTTTTTGGTATTCTAGGTTTGTTCTCACTCCAAGTGAATTTTAGGAGTGATTTCTCTAGATCTATGAGGTATGTTGATGGTATTTTTATTGGGAATGCATTGAATCTGTGTAAGAGTTTTGGGAGAATGTCCATTTTCACCATATTTATTCTTCCTATCCATGAGTAAGGGATGTCTTTCCATTTTCTGAGGTAATCTTTAATTTCTTTTTTCAGTGTCTCATACTTTTCCATGTATAGGTCTTTCACTTCTTTCATAAGAGTAATTCCTAAATATTTCTTTTTCTTTTTTTTTTTTTTTTTTTGGTTTCTAGTGTGAAGGGTGTGGCTTCGCTTATTTCTCTCTCTGTGATTTTGTTGTTAATGTACAGGAATGCTATTGATTTTTGAGTATTTATTTTGTATCCAGCTACATTACTGAATTTATTATATCTAAGAGTCTTTCAATGGATTTAGGGAGTCTTCTATGAGGGGTATCATGTCATCTGCAAACAATGATAATTTAACTTCTTCTTTTCCTAATTTTGCCCCTTTTATTTCTCTCTCTTGTCTAATTGCTCTTGCTAGTATTTCCAGTACTATATTAAATAGGAGTGGTGATAAAGGACATCCTTGTTTTGTGCCTGATTTTAAAATAAAAGCCTTCAATTTTGGCCATTTAGTACGATACAGGCTGTCGGTTTGTCATATATGGCCTTTATTATATTGAGGTAAAGACAATCTAGTCCAATTTTCTGTAAAGTTCTTATCATGAATGAATGTTGGACCTTATCAAAAGCTTTTTTTCCATCTATAGAAATGATCATGTGATTCTTACTTTTGCCTTTATTGATGTGGTGGATTACACCCTGCATGCCTGGAATGAATCCCACTTGGTCATGGTGTATAATCTTGATGATTTGCTGCATCCTATTTGCCAATATTTTATTGAGGATTTTTGCATCTGTGTTCATTATGGACATTTGTCTATAGTTCTCTTTTTCAGTTTGTGTTTGAGGAGTTTTGGCATTAGGTCTTCTTTGTATTTCTTGTAGAATATGTAGTGAATCTGTCTGGGCCTGTGCCCTTCTTTGTAGATAAGGACTTAATTACATTTTCAATTTCATTAATAGAAATTGGGTTATTCGGCAGTTTTACATCCACTTGACCTAGCTTTGGTATTTCATATGTTTCTAGGAATATGTCTATTTCTTCTGTGTTATCAAACCTTTGAGAGTAGAGGTTTTCGAAATAGGTGTTGATGATCTTCTGCATTTATGTAGAGTCTGCAGTGATTTTGCCTTTTTCATTTCTTATTGCATGAATTTGAACTTTTTCTTCCCTTTTTTAATAAGGTTGGCTAGGGGCTTATCAATTTTATTTATTTTTTCAAAGAACCAACTCTTTGGTTCATTGATTCTTTGGATTGTTTTCTTAGTCTCTATTGCATTGATTTCTTCTCTGATTTTTATAATTTCCTCTTTTCTTTTCATTTTGGGCTTGACTTGCTCTTCTTTTTCTAGATGTTTGTGGTGTAGCATCAGGTTATTTATTTGTATTTGTTCTGTTTTCCTGATGTGGGAACTCAGTGCAATAAATTTTCCTTTGAGGACCGCTTTTGTTGAATCCCACAGATTCGAGTAAGTTGTATTTGTATTTTCATTTGCTTGTAAGTGTTGTTTAATTGTTTCTTTAATTTCCCACATGACCCACTGATTAACTCAAGACTGTGTTATTCAGTTTCCATGTGTTTGTGGGATTTTTTGCAGTATCTTTTATCATTAGTTTCTAATTTCAAAGTGCTATGATCTGATAACATGCGAGGGATAATTTCAACTCTTTTGCATTTATTTAAATATGTTCTGTGAGCTAATATATGGTCTATTTTAGAGAATGTCCCATGTACTGCTGAGAAGAATGTGTATTCTGATGTTGTTGGATGAAACACTCTGTATATGTCTATCAAGCCCATTTGTTCACATATGTGATTCAATTCTGTTATTTCTTTGCTGATTTTCAGTATGGTTGATCTGTCCCTTAGTGTCAATGGTGTGTTAAGGTCTCCTTTTACAATTGTGTTAATGGTAGTTTGATTTTTCATTTCTGTTAATACTTGTTTTATATAACTGGGTGCTCTGGAATTTGGTGCATATATATTTAAAATAGTTAGCTCTTCCTCTTAGTAGTGACCTTCTTTGTCTCTTCTGATCATTATTGGTTTAAGTTCACATTGTCTGCAAACAGAATGGCTACTACTGCTTATTTTTTTGGGTTCCTGTTGCATGAAGTATTGTTTTCCATCCTTTGGCTTTCAGTCTGTGAGTATCCTTTTGGGTTAGATTGGTTTCTGGTAGACAGCATATGGTTGGATTTTGTTTCTTGATTTATTCTACTGGTCTGTTTCTTTTGATTGGTTCACTGAGACTATTTACATTAATGGTTATAATTGTTACATGTTGATTTATTGTTGACGTGTTATCCTTGTGCTGTTGCATCTTTATCTTTCTGTTCTGTTTAATTATCTGCTTTGCTTAGTGGTTTTTTTCCTAAGTGTATCTAAACTGTCAATATTTTTTACAGCGTTGGCTTAGTAATTATGAAGTTCTTCAGCTGTTCTTTGTCATGGAAGTATCTTATTTCTCCATCGATTTTGAAGGACAGTTTTGCAGGGTGCATCAGTCTAAGTTCGAAATTATTTCTCTTTAGGATCTGGAATACTTCACTCCATGCTCTTCTTGACTTTATTTTTTGCTGAGTAGTCTGCTGTGATTCTGCTAGGTTTTCCTTTATAAGTGCTCTGTCTTTTCTGTCTGACAGCTTTTAATATTCTATTCTTATGTTGGATTTTGCAATGGTGATTATTATATGTCTGGTTGTAGTTTTATTTTGGTTATGACTATTTGGAGTTCTATATGCTTCACTGATCCTGATGTCGGTTTCTGGTCTCATGTTTGGGAAATTTTCAGCTATTACTTCTCTAAGTATCTTCTTGATGTCCTTCATGTCATCCCCTTCTTTTTCATTAATCCCTATCAATCTTATGTTGTTTTTTTGCATCATCTTGCAGTTGTTGAATTGTTATTTCCTGATTCTTTGTTATTTTTAAAAGATCTTTCCTTTCCTGTTTGCTAGCTGCAATCTTGTCTTCAAGGTCTGAAATTCTATCTTCCCTTTCATTGAGGCAGTTTTTACAGCTTTCAGTGAAATTTTTGATTTTCTGTATATCTCTGTGCATCTGCTTTATGTATTCTGTTTGTTTCTTATATTGCTCATCTAGGAATTCTATTTTTTTGTTTAGTTCCTCCAATTTTTAGCTATGTTTTCTTTAGATATATTCAGCATCTCTTTCATTTCTTTTATCATTTCTTCTTTTACCTGGGAGATTATTTCTAGTTTGAATTCCTTTAAAGCTTCCTGGAGTTGCTTGCTAATTTCAGTTGCTAATATGTTCGATATTTGAGGTGTACGGCATATATTTTCTTCTATATGCATCACTCTTATGGTTTCTTTGGATAGGCTGGAGGTTTGAGGTTGTAATTTGGTCTTTCATTTTGTCATTTTCCTATATTTTTCTGTTTCAAGTGTTTCGAGTGTTACTGTAAGGCTTCCTCAGGGTTTGTTGGAAATCCTCTTCTATGCCTTAAGCTCCTAGGACTCTGGCACCCAGCTCCTGGATTGATAGAGGGTTACTGGGGGTGGAGCAGGCTGGCTCAAGCCCAACCTTTGGAACTGATGTTGCCCGCCTGCTTGCTTAGCACTCCACAATCTGCCAAGCACAGCTGGGAGATGGGAGGCTGCTGCCTGCTCCTGGGACCTGCGGTACTGCTCCAGTGCACCCCGAATCCACCAGGGTCCCAAACAAATGGGACTCAGGGGAAAATGCGCAGGACACTCACACAAGGCCGCAGGGCCTCTGGAACAGGTGGTGCCTGCCTGCTTGCATAGAACTCCATGGAGACCATACTCTTAAGTGAAATAAATCAGATAGACATGTTTAAGTATCACATTTTATCTCTGTTGTGAGAAACTGAAAATTTAAATAAGGATCAGGAGGTGTCATAGATATAGGGAAAGGGGAATAAAATATTCAAAAGGGATGGAGAACAGGGAAAAGTCAAAGAAGGAAAAGAAAAGGAAAAATTAGAAAAGAAGGAACTAACGAAACAAAATTTTTATAAATTTGTAAGGGAAGATGGTTTGAAGAAGAGTGGGGGAGAGTAAAAACAAGAATTATTAGAGAAAGGAAAAAAAATGTTGTTACCATATAACTTTTTCTTAGTTCGTTGAAAAGGATGGTTTGTGCTAATATTATTTGGAGATTTCTTTCTAATATATATATATATATATATATATATATATATATATATTTTTTTTTTTTTTTTTTTTTTTTTTTTTTTTTTTTTTGGTACCCTGGATTAAACTCGTGGCTTTGCTCTTGCCAGTCAGGAGCTTGTACCACTGAGCTAAATCCCTGGACTCTAGCTGAGAAAATTTTTATGCCCATATCTTATGCTCACAGTAACAATTTTAAAGATAAAAATATGCAATGTACTAACTACTGTTATTCTTCTATTACTTTGTTATGCAGTTTTGTTTTACTTCTTAACATAAAATTAAAAAAAAGAAGAAGAAACTAGATGTCTTAGTTATTTTTCTTTCATTGCTGGAACAAAATGTGTGATGTCCACAATTAAGGAAGGAAAGGTTTATTTAAATCACAGTTTGTGGAATATTCAGTCTACAATCAGCTGGCTCCAAAGCAGAGTGGCATAGCACAGAGGCAAAAGCTCAAGGCAGCAGAAGACCGCAAAAGCAGCAATAGTGTAAGGAGTTGGGGAACAAGTCTCTCTTCCTTCCTTATATTGTATGCAGATTATTGCCCGCATCATCTCTGTGCCCTTCTCTTGTACATGCTCAGGATGTTTGCAAAGAGAGGACCCTGGTTCCCTGCTGAGTCACTTAGTTAAGCTTCTAAACTTCTCAGTTCTCAAATTGATGCAATGCTCAACCATTACACAAGAATTAGCATATACAGGGACAAATTCTCTTTGATGAATGTGATCATTATGTGTTTCTAAAATGCACCAATAATATGAATTAAAAACGAAAACCTTTGGATTATTTTTAGAGCTAGTCAACCTAGGTCTGAAATCCAATAGAAATTACTAAAGAAGAAAATATAAATTGTAATGGTAATTTCCCTTCGTTACTTAATTTATGTTTCTTTTTAAACCACCTCTAAAGGCAAGAAAATATAATATCTAATGCTTTGCTTCTTTTAAAAAACAAACCTTTTTTTTAAACAGATTCAAGTGCATAGAAAAATAGAGGGAAAAGTATGTAAAAATTTCCCTCCTCCTCTACAAAGGCATAGCCTCCTTCACTATTAATCTCTCTTAACAGAAGTCCATCTGTTATCACCTAGAGCCTATAATTCATATTAAAGTTGACTCTGGATGCTGTACATTCTGTAGGTTTAAAGAAATGTGTAATGTCATGTATCTACCATTATAGTATAATACAGAATAGTTTCACTGCTCTAAAACTTTCTTTTTTGCCTATTTATACTTTTCTTTCCTTGAGAAAAATAGGATTTTAAATTGGAAAATAAAAACTTGGACAACTATACTCAATCTATCATTGTACTATACTTTTTGTAGATCCGTGCAACAATCTGGAATAGATATTTAAGATCATTTAGAATCTGATATAACTTTAAATTCATTGATATTTATGGGAAAGCAGATTAAATTAATTCAGTTTAAATCTTAAAATGAAGTAGGATTTATTCACAATTTATTAATTTGTTTTGTTTTTACCAGTACATGGTTGCAGTACATAGCAGCTACTTTCCCTGCAGTTATTGACAATATTAATATTAAAATTAAATATATTTCTACCCTGCCTCCTCTAACATAATTTTGTAAAAATACTAGATAAAAATGGAAGAATGTATTTTTATATTAATGGAACAAGAATGACTTTTCTTTTTATATAAGAAAATTTATTTTTAATTTTTTTTAATTTTAAAGAGATTAAGACAAAAGAGGACAGAATAAAGCAGATCAGAACAGAACAATGTAAGCAACACAGTATTTCACCTCAGGTATTAAGAGTATTTACCATAATGTCACTTTCTTTAAAATAGTTGAGCATACCTTCACATACAATAGTATGAAACATAACAAAATATTATAAAACCATTCAAGAGAATGAAAGTATTACATGGCATTCAGAACTAACAGGAAATGAACAATGGCTACTATATTATCTCATTTTCCATTAAAATGTTTATATTATCACCTATATTAAAATCCAATAAGATACAATGTGATAGACCCAATGGAAACAGAAGAACAAAAGCATAGTAGAACTTCAAAGCAAGATGATAATAAGTCAGCAATGGCTACCATAATGTCTTCTTTTCTTCAAAATAGCTATTTATATTAACGCACATAATAAAATCAAACAAAACAAAATAAAACCATTCCAACTAATGAATGAAAACTTTATAAGGCTTCAAAGCAATGTAATGGGGAATAATGATTACCATAAAATCTTATGTATTCTAATCATTTCTTACACTAGGGAGACTAGATGGTATTTATACATGTTGGTTTGATTTATTTCACTTATGAGTATGGTCTCAAGTTGCATCCATTTATTTATAGATTTCTCAATGTGATCATTCTTTATAGTTAGGAGAACTCCATTGTATAAAAATACTATAACTTTTTATCCATTCCTCAGTTGATGGGCACTTACATTGTTTCCAAGACCTGGCTAATATAAATAGTGCTGCTGTAAACATGGGTGTACATATATTACTGGGATATGATGTTTTCAGCTCTTCTGGGAATATGCCTAGAGGTAGAATAGCTGGGTCAAATGGGACTTCCAATCCCACCTTTTTGAGGACTCTCCAGACTGAAATCCACAGTTGTTGCATGAACACTCCCACGAACAGTGCAGGAGTGTTCCTTTTTTCCCACAGCCCCTCCAGCATTTGTTGTTGGTAGTTTTATTTCTCCTGGCCATTCTTTCTGGACTGAGATGGAATCACAGTGTGGTTTTAATTTGCATTTCTCTAATGAGTAATGATGATGAACATTTTTTCATGTATTTATTTGCCATTTGTATTTCTTCATTTGAGAACTGTGTATTCATCTCAGATGCCTGTTTTTGGATTGGGTCATTGAATTTCATGGGTCTGATTTTTTAAAATTCTTTATATGTTTTAGACAGAAGTCTTTTGTCTGAGGAACAGTTCACTAAGAATTTTTTCCCAGTTTGTGGGTTGTATTTTCACTATGCTGGAGATTTCTTTTGACATGCAGAAACTTTTCCATAAGATGTGATCCCAGTTATTGATTCAGGGAAGTATTTCCCATGCAGTTTGATTCCTGTTCATGAATTCTCTACCTACCCCTATGTCTTCAAGATTTTTACCTAATTTGTCTTCCAACAGATTTAGTGTTTCTACTTTACTATTCAGATCTTAGATTCATTTAGATTTTAGTTTAGTATATGGTGATAGGCATGGGTCTAGTTTTAGTTTTCAGCATACGGAGACCCAGTTTTTCCAGCCCCATTTATTAAGGAGACTGTCATTCTTCCAGTGAACATACTTTACCCCTTTACCAAAGATAAGGTGGGTGAGCATATTTTTAATTCTGGCAGTATTTTCTAATCTATTCCATTGATCTTCAGATCTGTTTTTATTCCAGTACCATGTTGATTTTATTACAGTTGCTTTGTAGTATAACATCAAGTTAGGGATTGTGATGCCTTACCTTTGCTGCTTAGAACTGTCTTTGCTATTCTAGTTGTCTTCTGGTTCCAGATGAATTTTAGGAGTGATTTCTCTAGATCTATGAGTTACATTGATGGTATTTTCATTGGGATTGCATTGAATCTGTATAACAGTTTTCGGAGAATGGCCATTTTACAATATTTATTCTTATCCAAGAGCAAGGGATGTCTTTCCATTTTCTGAGATCTTCTTCGATTTATTTTTCAGGGTATTATAATTTTCCTTGTATATATCTTTTACTTCTTTCCTGAGATTGATTCCTGAATTTTTCATATTTTTGGATGGTAGTGTGAAGGGTGTGGCTTTTCTTATTTATCTCTCAGTGATTTTGTTGTTAGTATATAGGCATGCTATTGATTTTGAGTATTGACTTTGTATTTAGCTACATTGCTGAATTTATTTATTACATTTAGGGTTCTATCAATGGAGTTCTGGGGGTCTTCTATGTAGAATGTCATGTCATCTGCAAATAATGATAATTAAAGTTCCTCTTTCCCTATCTTTACTCCTTTTATTTCTCTCTCTTGTCTTATTGTTCTGGCTTGTATTTCCAGTACCATGTCGAATAGGAGTGGTGATAAGGGATACCCTTGCCTTGTGCCTGATTTAAAGGTAAAGGTCCATAGTTTTTGTCTGTTTAATATGATACTGGCTGATGGTTTGTCATAGATGGCCTTTATCATATTGAGATAAAGACCATCTATTCCAATTTTCTGTACAGTTCTTATCATGAATGAATGTTGAACCTTATCAAAAGCTTTTCCTGCATCTATAAAAATGATCATGTGATTCTTCCTTTTGGCTGTATTGATACGGTGGATTACATTTATTGATTTAACATATGCTCAAACATCCACGTATGCTCAGGATGAATCCCAATTGATCATGGTGTATAATTTTCTTGATGATTTGCTGTATCCTGTTTGCCAATATTTTATTGAGGATATTTGCATCTATGTTCATTATGGAGATTGCTCTATAGTTCTCTTTTTAGTTGGGTCTTTCCTAAGTTTTTGTACTAGGGTAATATTTGCTTTCAGGAATGACTTAGGAAGAATTGCTTCTTTTTTTTTTTATTTCATTGAAGATTTTGAGGCATATTCGCATTAAGTCTTCTTTGTGTTTCTTGTAGAATTCCACAGTGAATGGGTCTGGGCCTGGGCTGTACTTTGTAGGTAAGAACTTAATTACTTTTTCAATATCATTAATAGAGAATGGGTTATTCAGCAGTTTTATATGTTCTTTACTCAGGTTTGATACTTCATACATTCTAGGAATCTGTCCCTTTCTTCTGTGTTATCGAACCTATGAGAGTAGAGGTTTTCGAAATAGATGTTGATGATCTTCTGTATTTCCATGGGGTCTGTGGTGATTTCACCTTTTTCATTCCTTATTGAATGAATTTGAGACTTTTATTTCATTTTTTAAAATAAAGTTGAGTAGGAGCTTACAAGTTTATTTATTCTTTCAAAGTACCAACTTTTTGAATCATTGATTCTTTGTATTGTTTTCTAAGTCTCTATTGCATTAAATTCTGCTCTGATTTTTACAATTTCCTCCCTTCTTTTGGCTTTGGGCTTGACTTTCACTTCTTTTTCTAAGTGTTTGAGGTGTGGTATCAGGTTATTTATTTGTGTTTGTTCTGTTTTCCTGATGTGGGCACTCAGTGCAATGAATTTTCCTCTGAGGACCACTTTCTTTGCATTCCACAGATTCTGGAAAGTTGTATTTGTATTTTCATTTGCTTGTAGATATTGTACAATTTCTTCTTTAATTTCCTCTGTGACCCACTGATTGTCCAGAATGTATTATTCAATTTCCATGTTTTTGTGGGGATTTTGCAGTTTCTTTTATCATTAATTTCTAGTTTCATGGTGTTATGATCTGATAACATGCATGTGATTATTTCAATTCTTTTGCATTTGCTTAAATATGTTCTGTGGGTTAGTATATGGTATATTTTAATGAATATCCCATGTACTGCTGAAAAAAAACTATGTTCTGATGTTGTTGAATGGAACACTCTCTATACAATGATCAGGTCCATTTGTTCCAGGTGTCATTAAGTTCTGTTAATTCTTTGCTGATTTTCTGTCTGATTAAGCTGTCCCTTTGTGTGAATCGTGTGTTAAATTGTCCTGTTATAAATGTGTTGTTGCTTATTTGATTTTCATTTCTGTTAGTACTTGCTTTGTTTAGCTGGGTGCTCTGTAATTTGATGCATATATATTTAAGATTGTTATCTCTTCCTCTTGAAGTTTTCCCCTAACTAGTATGTAGTGACCTTCTTTATCTCTTCAGATCATTCTTGGTTTGAAGTTCACATTGTCTGCAAAGAGAATAGCTACCCCCACTTCTTTTCTGTTCCTATTGCGTGAAGTATTTTTCTCCATCCTTTGACTATCAGTCTATGAGTTTTCTTTTGGGTTAGATGGGTTTCTTGTAGACAGCATATGGTTGGATGTTGTTTCTTGATCCATTCTGCCAGTCTGTTTCTTTTAATTGGTGAATGAATACCATTAACATTAATAGTTATAACTGTTATACATTTGTTTATGTTGCACATGTTATGTTTCTTCTGTTGTTTCTTTATCTTTCCATTTTGTATAATTGTCTGCCTTGCTTAGTGGTTTTTTCCTGTGACTGTCTTTCCTAGACTGTCTTTCAGTATTCTTTGCAGGCTTTGTTGGGTGATCATGAGATTCCTGTTATTCTTTGTCATGGAAGTATCTTTTTTCTCCACCCATCTTGAAGGACAGTTTTTCAGGGTACATCAGTCTAGGTTGGAGATTGTTTTCCTTTAGGATGTGAAATACTTCACTTCGTGCTCTTCTTGACTTCACTGTTCAGGTTGAGAAGTCTGCTGTTATTCTGATAGGCTTTCCTTTAGAGATGATCTGTCTTTTCTCTCTAACAGGTTTTAATATTCTATTCTTATATTGGATTTCTGGGATGGTGATTATTATATCTGGGTATGGTTTTATTTTGCTTATAGCTATTTGGAGTTCTATATGCTTCACTAATCTCAATGTCAGTTTCCATTCTCATATTTGGGAAATTTTTAGCTCTTAATTCTGTAAATAGCTTTTTGATAGCATTTGTGTTGTCCCCTTCTTTTTCATTTATCCCTATCAATCTTATGTTGTTTTTCTTTGCATCATCTTGAAGCTGTTGAATTATTATTTTCTGATTTGTTGCTATTTTTAAAAGATCTTTTCTTTCCTTTCTATTAGCTGCAATTTTTCTTTGAGGTCTGAAATTGTATCTTCATTTTTGTTGATGTGGTTTTGACAACTTTCAATGGAATTTTTGATTTCTTTGAGTCTGCTTCATGTATGCTGTATGTTTCTTATATAGTTCATCCAGGGATTCTGTCTTTTTGCTTTGCTCCTCTAATTTCATAACTGTCTTCTTTAGATATGTTCAGTATCTCTTTCATTAATTTTATCATTTCTTTTTTATCTGGGAGATTATTTCTAATTTCAATTCCTTTAAAGCTTCCAAGATTTGCTTCTTTATTCCATTTGCTATTATTTCAGGTATATGGCATATATTTTCTTCTATGTACATGGCTCCTAAGCTTTGTTGGGATAGGCTGGAGGTTTGAGATTGCATTTTGGTACTTCATCTTGTCTTGTCATTTTCCTATATTTCCATGTTTCAAGTGATGTTCCAAAGCTTCGCCTGGGTATGTTGGAAATCACCTCTTATGCCCTTGGCTCCTGTGACTGAATGGAAGTTGCTGAGTATGGTCCAGTCAGGCCCACATGATGTCCCGTGCCACCTCTAGTGTTCCAGATAGCTGGTCTGGCTCCTATCAACTGTGGGTGATGGTCTAAACCTCTCCCTGTGCAAGCACCGATGCATTGATTGTCATTTCAAGTGCCCTCAACTCCCCTGATTGAAGAAAGTCACTGGGTGGGGTCTAGTTTGGCGGCAAAATCTCCCAAGTCTAGTCTACTGTGTATGGAAGCCAGGCAGGCACTTTACCCCTGGGAGTGATGACCTTAAACTCTCCCAGGGCCCGTGCTGAGGTGCTGGAGCTCACCCCCTCAACAGCCCAAGTTTCCTGATTCAAAGAAGGTCACTGGCTCTGTCTAGCCAGGTTGCAAAATCTGCAGAGCCCAGTCTAGTGTGGCTGGAAGCTGGGCAGGCTCCTAACCACTAGGAGTGATGATCTTAAACTCTCCTGGGGCCCATGATGAGGTGCTTCTCTTTAGTTTTTTATACTAGGAGACAACAGGATGTTGACCCATGTGATTCTGTCCTATTTCATCTATGAACATGATCTCGAGTTGTATGTATTTACCTACAAAGGCCTTGAGGTCGTCTTTCTTTATAGTCGAGTAGCTTTCCTGTGTATAAAAATGCTATAACACTCTCATCCATTCTGTAGTTGATTGCGAAGCTACCCCCACTTTTTTCTGATTCCCTATTACATGGACCATTGTTTTCTCTCTTTTGACTTTCAGTGTATGAATTTTCTTTCAAGTAAAATGTGTTTCTTGTATAAAGTATATTGGTGGATTCTGTCTCCTGATCCACTCAGTTTCTTTTTAATTGATAAATTGAGGCCATTTACATTAATGGTTATGGTCAATATGCAGTGGCTTTTCTCTCTTATGCTATTTTCCCTCTGCCTACTTTCCCCCTCATTCAGTTGTCTGTCCCAGTCAGTGATTCCCCTCTGTTGCTGTTCCTGGAACCATGGTCATTTTTAACTCTCTCTAGGATGTCCTTCAGTATTCTTTTTAGGGTTGATTTTTTTGGTCATGAATTCCTTTAGTTGTTTTCTGTCATGAAAATCTCTCGTTTCTCTGTTAATTTTGAAAGATAGTTTGTAGTGTATATCAATCTGGGTTGGAAGTTGCTTTCTTTCAGAACTTGAAATACTTCACTCTAAGCTCCTATTGACATGATGGTTTGTGTTGAGAATTCTGTCATGATTCTGATGGGTTTTTACCTTATTAGTGATCTGTTTCTTTTCTATAACAGTTTTTACTATTCTGTTCTGTGCTAAATTTCTGGAATCATGATTATTATATTGTCTAGGTATAGATTTATTTTGGTTATGACTAGCTGGAGTTCCAAATACCACATTTATTTGTATGTCAGATCCTTTTCCCATGCTTGGGAAGTTTTCTGGTATTTCTTTTGCAAGTCAACTTTTCATGTCATTTATGTTGGCCCCTGCCTTTTTGCTGACAACTTTATTCTTATTTTTCTTTAGGTCATCTTGTAGCCATTGAATGAATTGTTATTTCCTGGTTCCTTGTTATTTTAAAGAGATTTTTCCTTTCGCAATTGATAGCTGCAAACCTTTCTTTAAGGTCTGAAAGTCTATCTTCAGTTTCTTTCAAACAGTTTTGCCAACTTTCAATGGAGCTTTTGATTTCCTGTGTATCTCTTTGAATCTGTTTCATTCAATCTAAATGTTCCTTATATTACTCACTCAAGGTTTCCCTCATTGTCGTATGTTCTTCTATTGTTTAATCTATCTTTTCTTTAGCTACATTTAGCAATTCTTTTATTAAAATGTTTTTCATTTCTTCTTTTACCTGAGATTGTATTTCTGTTCTAATTTCTTTCATAACCTCAGGAAGTTGTTTTACTTCAGATACCACTACTTCAGAAATTTCAGGTTTGTGATTCCCAATCTTTTCTGTGTTTATATCTCTTTAACTTTTTCTGCATGGGTTGGAGGCCAGAGTCTGCCTTTTGCTTCTTTGTCTTGATATTTTCCCGGACTCTTCCAGAGAAGAAGGTAGTGGGGTCCCAGGCACTTCCTGCATTTGTGACAATTTCTCTAAAGTGACTGGCTGGTTCTCCTGGCTAATGCTGACTAAGGTATTCACTGGTGGCCACTGGGTATACTGACGCAGGGCTAGCTGCTGCTTTTCCCAGCCCACCCTAGCTACAGGCAGTTGGCAGCATCCCCAGTGGTGGCTGGTGTGCCAAAGACCTGATTTTAAATTCATATATTTTAAAATTATTTTTTATTTAAAATTACAATTATATAGAAGCTTCAGGCAGAATTTCACATAGGAAAAATATAATAAATCAGTAACCATATAATAAACTGAGCTAACATTTTTACCAAGAGTTACCTGTGTAGCTTAAGGAGATACTAAAATAAAGCATATTTTCAAGCCCAAATTTAAGTATTTTTATATTAGGAAGGCCTATTACAGATTTTTCCAGTCTCTTACCTTTTAAAAAGTGTTTTTTGTATATTTAAATAGTAAGTTTTGAGGAAGATATGATGCTGTGTTGTCACTAGCTTTGGTATCAAGTAAAACATAAGGCTTGTGTTTCATACGCCCTTTGTATTTTTATATTAAAATTTCCAGGCATTCACTCATGGATTGATCCCTGTGTGAAAGATGATGAGTATAAGAAAGCTTTACACAGAAACCCTGCCACAGTGATTTCTTCTTCTTGTCCTCATTCTAGGGTTTCTCAGCCAAGATGCTTCTGTTTCAAAATTACCTGCTCCCATTGTCCACACATTTGATTGACTTTGGCATTTATGAACTTTCTAATAATTTGTGCTCTCATGTGAGATATGGACAAATTTCAGAGCAGCAGAACATCTCTCTCTCTCTCTCTCTCTCTCTCTCTCTCTCTCCCTCCCTCCCTCCCTCCCTCCCTCCCTCCCTCTCTTTGTTTTATTTCTATGCCCTAGATTATCTAAACTTATTTGTGTGTTGAGTTGATTATATTTAAGAGGAGTTGAGATTTTTTGTGAAAATAATCAAAACCCCTTTTCTCTGCTGTAGACTACCATTTTAGTGACTGAAATAGAACTAGAAAGCACTGATAGTATCAGTTGAAATCTTTTCACCTCCCAGATGAGAAAATTAGGATAAGAAAAATTTGGCATTTGTCCTACACCATCTGAGTAATAATTTAGACAGCTTGGCTATAGTCACTGGCCTTTATGATTGTATTGTTTCTGCTTTAAACCAAATAAATGGTAACTTGCATAAGAAATAAGTCATCAAACTTTTTAATTTCCATGTGGGATAGGAAGAGTGAAAAAGACATTGTACTTTAGACTCAAATTACAAAGTACTTGGATTCTCCTGATAGTACCAGATTTTGATACTGTGATATTGTGATGGGTCAGTATCACTGGTTAGGTGGTGTGCATGTATAAATAGATGGACTATAAGGCTTTTGCTTAAACCAGATCTTCATACTGCTTTCTACTAAATGTTTTCTTCTTATTGACTTAGGAAATCTTCATTGTAGCTTCGTAACTTGAATAAAAAGACCAAGATTAGCTATCATTACTTTAGTTTTTTCATTACAGCAGGCAGAAGAATGCTTTGGGAAAAATAGTTCTGGTGGTCAGAGTATAAAATCAGCTGCCTAGATTATAAAGGGCTATCATAATTGGTGCATTGAAAACTACAGTTGTATAGGCTTGCTTTTCAGAGGAGCAACATATTTAAATAATTAAATTGTATACTTTTTATAATGAAATTTTCATAATCAAAGAGGGAGCTGAGAAAAAATATAACACTGGAAAGGTGGCCAATTCCAAGAGGCTGGGTGGCCCATTCCTGTTAGTTCTGGGGATGATGAGAAGTAGATTGCTTAACCTTCTCATGATTTTGGTTACCCTTCCTTAAAATAATGCATTAATATGCTTTAGTATCCTTAGAGAAATAAGATCCATGAAATTAGATTCCCAAACTGAATGTTTAATTATCAAAACTATTTTAAAGTTTTCCTCTTATGTTTGTTTATGGTGGGTAACTATATATTTAATTTGTATTTTAAAACAGTCTTATTACTTTAAATCCGATATAGATATGGCAGAAAGTCCAAAAATATCTTATTTGTGTAGTGATTGCCTAAATGTAGCAGAGTTCACATGCCTCATTTCAGACCATCTCTGGGACTTGTGAAATCCATCCATTTGTTCATTTCTCTGGGAGACCTTTTCTGTTCTTGCATCTATCACACTATGTTGTGATAAATAATGCAGTGCCTTTCCAACAGTTTCCTTGGCCATTTAAGGGATACATTTTAAAAAGAGAACAAGCAGACACAGAAATGGAAATTAACCCCAAGCCTGCCAGTCCTCATCAGGAATAATGGCATCATATAATTCCAGGGTTAAATGAGAAGTAGGTGCCTTTTACCGAGTTCAGTTCTTTGTCCTTGCTTTAGTGTGTCATTGTAGCAACTGTCATGTAAGGTTAATGACAGCCCCTCATTACCCTTGTCAAATATGTAATAATGTGGCCCAACAACGGGTCTGAATGGCTTCTGCTTGTCAGACCTCTGTGTTTTGCCTACCAGATGGTCACTGTGCTTGGAGAGGCCCTTGCTCAGATCCATCACACTGATATCCTGCACACGTGTGTGCGGGAAGCTATTCCCCCAATGGGACAGTGTGTGGCTAGCATACTAATTGAGCACAGCAAGACAATTGCAGACTTTATTCTCCTTCCCCAAATCCCTGTTAGTTTTTCTGTTAGGCTCTGGAGAAAGACGGCAGATAGGCACTCCTTGCCTTTCTCCTATTATTTTCAGTGATACACAACACTTCTCCGCTGTGATATGTACAGGTTTTCAAGCCTTTTATTTGGATCATTTGAGATGTAGCACCCATGAAATTTGCACATTCTATTCTTGGAGATGTAAAAACAAAGGAGGAAAAGCTTCCCTGAGGAAAGTGGCAGGAGGCAGGGCTTACTGGCAAAGAGCTACAGTCCAGGTGGCAGGAAACTAGACTCCCAGCCATGACCTTGTGCAGAGTCACTTCTTGTCTCAGCTGACACTTGCCCTTTCCACAGGAAGATCTCCTGGCTAAAGGTGAGAGAGACATTCATGCCCATTTGCAAGAAGGATTCTCTGTCCTCTCTTGAAGGTCTTTCAATGGGCCCCTGCTTTTCTTTCATTAGTATATTTTTTTAACATCAGATCACGTTCTCAAAAGTGAATTGTGGTTTCTATTGCTTCTAAAATCAACTATAAAAAGGTGAATAGCATATGCAAATTCAGCTATATGACAAGGTATCTTTCCCCTTACTGATCTAATCTCACAGTTTTTTTTAAACTGTGAAAATTAAAAACAATCTGTATTTTTTGTGTGTCCAAGTTTTCTTAACTTTAAATCTTTGCTTATGTCTACTATCTATGTGGATCTCTCTGCTGCTTTCTTTCAAAAGCATGTCTTCAAAACCATGTCTTAAAGACATTATTGAATGTATTTTTCCCAAATTCAATATACCCCTGAAACCTCTGCTTCTCCACATATTCCTAAAAAGATAAATTCTTTCCATATTATTATATATTAAAAATAATTATTTTTAGGAGTTCAGGAATTTTTCTAATGATTTTTGAAGACAAAAAAGTGAGTGTTAGTTGAGACCAAATTACAAGATTAAATATAGGAGGAAAACAAGTGTTTGGACCATTCCATTCTGAATTATAGTGGTTTTTTACTCCATAGCAGATGCCCCACTTTCTACATTCCTCACTGAAGACTTGGACGTTACCATTTGTGTTCCTATTTGTTTCCAAAAGAGGTCACAAACTCCTTGCCAGGAGATGAGTGGAGACTTCCCTGTAGGGTATAAGTGACCACCTGGTAATATGGGTGGTACAGGGAGCAGCCATCTCTTGGAGTAAGTGTAGTTACTCCAAGCCACAGGGCAGTGTCAATGCCAACTCCCTTTATAACCTCTGTGATGCTTTTCCAGGTTTTCTGCTGGCACCCCTCTCTATATTAACTTAACAAGTGACATGTTCTTTATATGATCCACCTTTGAGACCACAAATGATCATGAGTGAAGCAGTCATTTAGTTCTGGAGGGAAGAGATGCTCACAGTCTGCTAGGAAGTTTACCAGCACCAGCCCTGTCCTCCACTGAGGGTGGGGAAGCCTTACTTTGCACAAAATTGATGACCTTGGGAGTAGTGAAGATGAAGAGAATGAAATAAACCAGCCACTTTGTTAACCCTTCAAGATGGGAAAGGAAATAAAGCCTTACACATTTCTAACTCAGTCTTCCAGGAGGAGGATGCTATTTCAAATGATTTTAGATTTGATATTTGCTGAGTTTTGCTTTTTTTTTTTTTTTTTTTCTCCAACAACTATGTGCAAATTTTGGCACATGTTGAGTAAGTTGGTTTCTAAATGAGATCTCAACAACCAAAAGACACTTCTGTTTTCACTCTGATTTCAGATTCATTTTCCCCACAAGTTTTGCTTATATTGTTTCATTTAGTTGCATTCCTCCTCAAAATTACATAGCACATATGCATTACGTTCACAGCATTTCTAATCTTCAGTGATCATTTGCTCCAAATATCAAGTAACTTATACTCTGTATTGATTATTTAACAATCATACTTTTGTCTCTTTATGAGGCATCTAATATATTAAGTATTACTCAGAATTGTAGCAGGTAATAATATAAAATTCCTGGTTTATTACTATCTAATAATAGAAATAGGTAAATAAACAGATAAGACTTACCATCCAAAATGTCCTGCTCCATATTTTTTCCAACCTGACCCAATTTTCTCTCATTTATTACATTTAAATCAGTACTCTTCCACATCTGTTTCTGTGGGTGACCACTTTAAGCCAATGTTGTAAATTCTTACCTATTTGTACATCTCATGTTATATGTTTCTCTAGTAAACCCTGACTGATGTAATCCTTCTCTGCTTTCACATGTTGCAATATATCTTGTAGCATCAACCAATTGGTTTCTACAATGGATTTTCCTTCTCCACTTCCTGCCTCTACCTGCCCCTTTTCCAGTGGGAATTCAGCAGTAGGTCATTATAATTACTCCCTTGCAAATTCCTTCAATTGCTTTGCTCCTGTTTTCACCCACCATATTTTCTACCCACAATATTTTTCTGGCAAGACCCCAAATCAGGATAAATCCAACCATCTGTCTCCCCTGTGGCTACATCTGAGCAGTTTATTGTGGCTGGAGAAAATTATAAACTGGTCAGATAGGTTTTCCTTCAATTTTATCAACACTAATTCAAACAAATACTTCACATAACCCTGAAATTTCTAACAAACCAGATTCAAATAAGAAGAGTAAGTAATACAGGGCTTCAGTTGAAGTTAATAAGAAATTAAGAATAGTTACCATAATATATCCTGCTATTTTTGGGACAGCTGATTGTGCTCTAAACTATAGTATGAGTAGACATACTGGAACAGAATAAATTCAAACTAAACAGAGCAATAAGACTAATGGGGCTTTAAAATCCTGATACACTATTAACAGTGTCCTCTGCCTTCCTTTTTTTAGACAATGTGTCTCTAGTAAGCAACCCCAAAAGACTACTCATAGTATATCTATTTCTGCCTCTTCATTTCTCCCCATCTCCTATCCCTGAGCAATTTTCAGCCATTATGCCAGCCACCTATTTGGACACTTCCCCTTCATCATTCACACTGCAAAATGTATGAATTTTTTTAAAGATGGTAAAATTAAACAGAACAAAACAGACCAAAACAGGTAATAAGGAAACAAGTTTAAGAAACACAGATTTCAAAGCAAGACCACTGGAGATCTTCACTATCATATTGTCTCTTGTTTTCTTCCAAATAATTGTCCACATCTTCACACACAGTGAATACATACTGAACAACATAGTACTAAATGAATCAGAACAGGATGATGAAGGCATTTTAGGTCTTCAAGACCAAACAATAGGGAAGTCAACAATGGCTTCCATAATATCTCTTGTTCTCTTCAAAATAGCTGTCCATATCTTTACATATTTTGAAATTAAACATAATATTGCCCTGAACAGTAAATAACAGTATTGCAAGATTTTATATCATAATGCTTCAGAATTAGCACTGGGTATCTTAGTGTCTCTTTTTCTTCAGAGTATCTGTTCATTACATCATGCATTATATAATCTTTCCCATAAACTGTTTAGACATTCTACACATGTGTGAATCTCTATATGTATACCTATCCTTTCTGTATTTTAGGGAAAAAACAGATCAAAACACAAGACAACAAAACAAATTCCTAGAAAAACATGAAATGAAAAAGACATATTAAACCACAATACCAGGTGATCTATAGTAGTTACTATGCTGTCTCTTGTTATTTTCAATAGAATTGTCTACATCATCAGGCATAATATAACTGAACATAGCATTACATAGCAATTTTAATAAAACACAACATTAGAGACATTCTAGGACTTTAAAAGCAGTTAATAATCAAACCAGAATGGGTATCTTATTGCATCTTGTCATCTTCAGAGTAGTTGCTTCTACTCTTAGTCTTGATACTATCAGACATACAAAATTTGAATAAAATCAGTCAAGACAAAAAAGTGGTCTAACAAACCAGATTCAAATAAGAAGAGTAAGTAATACAGGGCTTCAGTTGAAGTTAATAAGAAATTAAGAATAGTTACCATAATATATCCTGCTATTTTTGGGACAGCTGATTGTGCTCTCAACTATAGTATGAGTAGACATACTGGAACAGAATAAATTCAAACTAAACAGAGCAATAAGACTAATGGGGCTTTAAAATCCTGATACACTATTAACAGTGTCCTCTGCCTTCCTTTTTTTAGACAATTCCTTCCTTTTCACTTTCTCACGGTGCTTTTTATATTTTGGGTCCAGCTAACTCCTTTAGTCTTTAGATTAGGAGGGCAACCCACTATCTATCTAAGTGGTGCTGAACCTTTTCAATCCTGAGCTTCATCTTGAGCTGTATTCCTTTACCTACTAAAGCCTCAAGGTTTTCCTTCCTTATAGCTGAGTATTTCTCCACTGCACAAAAGTGTCATGACTTTCCAACCTATCTGCAGCTGCTGGACGCGTTGCCCCTATTTCTCTCTGATTCCTTGTCATATAGAGCATCATTTTCTCATCTTTGACTTTCATTTTATTCACTCTCTTTGAGGTTAAATATATTTCCTATTCAGAGCATCTTGATGGATCCTATCTCCTGATCTACACTGCCTGTGTTTCCTTTTGTTAGTGTATCAAGGCCATCTGTATTAGAAATTATAGCCAACCTTCTCTGCCTCATATGCTATTTTACTTTTCTGCTATTATTTGTCCACTTTTCCCCTTCATTCCACTATCTGCCCTGCTCATTGAGACCTCTCTGCCACCGTTTCTGGAGTCCTGGTATTTTTTTCTATCTCTCTCTAGAATGTCCTTCAGTATTTTTTGTAGGGTTGGATTGGTGGTTATGAACTTCCAAAGTTCTTCCTTGTCATGGAAATATCTTGTTTCCCCATTAATTTTGAGAGAGAGCTTTTCAGGGTACATCACTCTGGACCAGAGGTTATTTTCTTTCAGGGCTTGGACACCTTCACTCCAAGTTCTTCTTGATTTGATAGTTTGTGTTGAGAAATCTGTTGTGACTTTGATGAATTTTCTTTCATAGGTAATCTGTTTCTTTTCTCTGACTGCTTTTAATATTTTGTTTTTGTGGTGAATTTCTGGGATCTTGATTATTAAATGTCTAAGTATAGATCTGTTTTGGATATAGTTGGTTGGAGTTCTGCATGCCCCATTTATGTGGATATCATTTCCTTTTCCTATATGCTTGGGAAGTTTTCCTTAATTATTTTTGCAAATAGCCTTTGTAGTTCATTTGTGTTTACTCCTCTTCTTCAGTTACATTTCTTATTCTTAAGTTATAGATCCTCTTGTTTCTAGCCTTTGTATTGTTACTTCCTGGTTCCTTATTTTTTTAAGAAGTCTTTTCTTTTAATGATTACACATTGCAAATCTATCTTCAAACTTTGAAAGGCTAACTTTAGTTTCTGTGAAACATTTTGCCAGCTTTCAATGGAGTTTTTAATTTCCTGGTAATCTCTTTGAATCTGTTTCATGTATTCTGTTTATATTCTTCACCAAAGGTTTCTCTTCTTTTTCTGGGTTCCTCCATTCTTCCATCTGTGTCTTCTTGAGAGGGACTTAGCATTTTTATTAATCATTTTATATCTTGCCTCACTTGGATTAGCATTTCAGTTTTAAGTTCATCTGTGAGGTCACGAAAGTATTTCTTTATGTCCATTGATGCTGTGGCTAATATTGCATGATTGTTGCCCTGGATCTCTTCTGTATTCTCCTAGACTTATTTTCCCAAGGTCAGTGGCTGGAGGCTTTTTCTTATTTCTCTTGTCATGTTTCTGGTTTCTTTCAGATGGGTGTGTGGTGGAGGTTTCAGGCCCTCTCTGTATTGCTTACGGTTTTTCTGAAGTATGCTGGCTGGGGGCTTGGTGCCTTCTCCAGTTTACTGTTATCTGAGATGCATGCAGGGATGATATGGACTAGCCCCTTTTCTCTGAGCCAGTCAACTGGCAATTGCCTTCAGCACATTAGTCTGTGCCATGTAGATGTCACAAGTTTTGTCCCTGGCTATTGGGTCCCAACCAGGGACGTGACCCAGCCCAAGCAGATCCCACCAGTCCTCTTTGGGCCAGGGGTGGCTAACTGATGCCCCTGCAGTAGGTTCCGGGTTCAGGCCTGTCCTGTCCAACTCCAGTATGTCCACCAGCCAGCCACACCCACCCGTGGGACCCAATTTCCAGCATTCACCGTGAATTAATGCAGCGTTTCACATTGGCTCCACTTTACGCTGCGCTGTATCCTCCCACCATGGGCCCTGGACTCACCAATTCCCGATTTCAGCAGCCTCAGCTTCAGTGCAACCGTGAATCATCTGACTCCAAGGAACGCCCAGCCCAGCATGGGACCGATTCTAGTGAGAGCATCTGGTTCCAGCCTTTCATCCACGTTTTTCCTTCCTTTATTTCTTTTTCTTTTTCCTCAGTTTCTTCCTGGGTCATGAGAATCCCTCTCCTTTCATCTGGTCTTCTCCAAGGTGTTAAATTCTAGCATCTGAGTTGTTTTTCTCAGAGAGGCTCTCTACCCTGCTACCTATCAAACCACCATCTTCAGAACTCCTCCAAAAAGAGTGATTTTTTTTAAAATTCAAAATAAATTACATCTGTTCTCCAAGAAGTAACTAAAATGACATTCAGTCACCTTAGAAAACAGTGTGGAGACAAGTAGGACAGAGGCTTCTAAAAATAAACCCCAAAGTGGTTAGAAAATATGTAATGAAGATCTGGAGCCATTTTTTTTATCATTGCATATTTTTATTTAGCTCTTTTGGTTTTATAAATTTATGTTGTATTTCTTAATTTAAACCAAGAGTTTCTAGAAACAGAGGCTTTAAAAATCATCATTTGTGTCTCCCTGAATTCCAAATAGCTGCTTAATAAATATTTTCTGATTTTATAGTGGATTAATACCAGGGAGATCCACTTGTTCCTTGGATCTGTGACAATTTCTTAGGCAAAAATGGGAAGAAATAGAATGTTGTAAAGAATACCAACTGCCAATCATCATTCTTTTACTAACTCCACCTTCTAAAACCAAATTTTCTAGTGAATAATGCAGAAAGTGCAATAATTTCTACTCTACAAATTTCAAAAATAAGTAAGATAAACTTGAAAAGAACATGGATTATTAGGAAAGACAGCCCTCATTCTTAGGTTCTCAATGCAGTCCAAATCCTCAAAACACCATTGATCATGCCATGTCTGTCTATCAAATTGGGGCTCAACTGAAATCACTGGAACCCTAATTTTAGTTTGCTTTTGGAGACAAAGGATTACAAAGTGCTGTGTGGTGGTTTAGCTGCTTTCTTTTTCTCTTGTCCTAACTTCTTTAAAAAAGAAAATAGAGAAAAGATAGCTGTGGAATGAGCCAGTGCATCAATCTGTTTCTTGTCTCTCATTCTGCCCCACTGTCTGTGTACTCCTCTGGGAAGGAATCCTGGGGAATAGATGGGAGGGGATAACAAGCAAATTCTAGTGCTTCTTGTGGAGTGGAGATGGTCAGGGAAGGCACACAGTGCTTACTATAAAATGCAGTAGTGGAGCCAGTCCCTCCTTTGGGGCTCTTTATAGGAAGCTAGCCTTCATCCTTAGAGACTGAGGCATTTGAATTAATTGTCTCCACTTTACACAAATACTTTACCTGAAATAAAAGGAATAAAATACTGTAATGCAACCAAGACCCTCTTTACAAGATGAATATGAATATACCTGCCCATATACCACAAAACCACACAGTGCAGGATAATGTTTAACCCAATGATTAAGGGTTGTCCTGTCAACAGTTTTCTTGTTGGTGGTATTGTCTCCTAGGTGTAAGCACTAGAGGTTTGCACCTGAATTCTGCATGGTATGTCCTGCAGTGTTAGGCAAACATCTTCTGCTCATTCTGCGTGATTTTTCTGTAGGAGAAAAAGAATCTCTGGTTCTTTTTGTCCAGAGTATAGAGACTTAGTTTTTCAAAATGCAGAGCTTTAAATGTGCCATCCAATTCAACCTTATACAAGCTTTCCCAGAAAATAAAGCTCTAACATTTTTAAAAGATCTCATATGATTATTGATGGTTTGACATCTTTTTAACCTTATTTTCCTTTCTTCTTCACTCCATTCACAGAGCTCATGTCCCAAGATTTTGTTCTTCCCCCTGTTTTTGCACATTTCTGTGCCATTCTTATCTTGTTCCTTGATCTGCCATTCTTCTGTGTTTCCTTATCTACTAGAGAAACTCACTTTATGCTACAAATCTCCTCCGGGATGCCATTTCTACCTTGAAGTCAAAACATGTCTCAGTGCCCTTCCTCACTTGGAAGATTAAATGACCACTGTCCACACATATCTCCACTGCCTCATCTACACTATAATTTTTAGCACTAGTTTAACCTTTTGACTCGTATAATTTGTGTTTTTGTGTCTCTCACTGGAGGCCATGAATCCCTTGGATACTGAAGTTCTCTCATTTTCATTTTTTCAAAATTCATAAAGACCAAAATGTTGCCAGGTATATAGTTGGTATTCAAGGAATATATGTGGCAGGGGAGTAAATTTAAGGTAATTCCCAGGCCCATTAGACTAACCTTGTCCTCTTCTCCAACCATCTGTCTTTGGAATGACTTCAGATAGGGATGTCTTACAGAGACCAAAATGCACTTCAAATGAAGCCTGTGTTTAATGAATAACTGGTGCTTGGTTTCTCTGTTGTTCACATGCTGCTTGAAAGAAAGTTAAATAGAAATAAAAATAACAGAGACTGTAGTATTTTTCACAAGCAGAAACTAAAGAGATGCTGTTTCAGGTATTCTTTCCCATAGAAGATCTCCAGATTTTGAATTTACAAATTGATGTCAAGTAAGTTTCCAGTCTCAGTTTAGAGGCATTCATTTTTATCCATTATGTACTATCTGGAGAGCAGGAAACATTATGTCAAAGTCATGTGCTTGTGTTCATTTTTGTCCTCCTCCTAAGGAGAGAGGCACTTACCAATTTGGGTATGAGGGTTAAAAAGAGCAAGATAATAACGACAAGCAAAAATTGCACAGCAATTTGCAGCCTCCAAGCCCTTCAATCTTCTGTAGCATTTAACCCTCAAGATGATCTTGTGAGGCTGGTATTATTGCCCCTACTTTGCAGAGGAAAAAACTCAGGCTAATGATGTTTAAGTGACTTGTCTAAGGTTATATAAAGGCACCCAGACTGACAGAATGCTACTTATTCATAGTAACAAAGAGTGGGCTGAACTCCAGTATGATTATACTGGATTTTCCCTATAATCCTGATGATGGATGACAATGTAGCAGACATTGCTTTCCATGCTTTCCTTGTATTAATTCATTTCATCTGCAAAACATGCACAAAGTAGAAACAGTTAATACTCTCTTCATTTTACTAAGGAAAGAAGTGAATCTCACAGAGGTTAAAACCATTGGTCTCAGCAGTTTAACTGATGAACCACAGTGTCAAGATTAGGACTAAGGTAATTTGGTTCTCAAACCCATTCTAAGTTGTTTGTCTGCTGTAGTCATACTAGCTGTCGGGGAGTGGTGTAAGGTGTCATTGTGAGGGATGCCGCAGAGGAATGGCAGTGGGTAAATACAAGGTTTTCAAGGTCAACAAGAACCCAATGTAGAGGCAGACAAGTTTTATGGCTGCAAAGTCCTCACCTTGCTTCCAGTTATGATGCAATCCCTCTCACTCCTCGTTGCCATCTTCTCACCCATTGCTCAGGACAGCACCTAACACAAATGCGGGGTGGGGTGGGGGCGCAAAGATCAGAAAAAATAAATTGAATGAAGAAAACAAAGTTCCTTCAATGTTCAATTATCAGTAAATGGGGAAAAGAATCCTACTGACCAGTTAGAGAAGCAGATCATACATTTCTTTCAAATTCCACTTCTGCGCTCCAGCTGAAAAACAATTTTCTTCTTGTTTTTCTTCTGTGCAATTCCTATTTGTCTTTATGGTCTCAGCTTAGATATGACTTGCTTTGAGAAATCTTCCTTACTTATCCTTTCTCTCTACAGTCTGATGTAGGTTCATTCTATGATAATTTATAGCCACTAAATTTTCCTTTGAAAGGTATTCATGGTACTCATACACATTTCCTCTAATGTTATTGTTAAATGCGTGCACATGTGCACATACACACAGACAATGATTTCCACAGAAGCAAGGATGGTTTATTTCATGCATGTTGTTTCTTGGAACACTAAAATTTTACCTGTTCATTAAATATTTTTAAGATGAATGAGTGTATCAAATTTATCAGGAGTCACCGAAAAGTGTTCATCATTAATAAGAACGTGGAAACAAGATACATTGTCTTAGTTCAAAATTTAGTTATTAGAGCCCTTTCAGCATAGTTTTTAGTGCTTGAAGGATGGATAATAACAGCAAGGGCCCCCAAGTCTTTCTTTTCTCACTTGGAAGGGCTCAGAGAGTGGTTATTGTGGCTTCCAATTGTAATTGTTACCTCTTATTTTAAGGTTTCATTTTTATGTATACTATCTTGATCTGCCCTAACTCAGATCTGACTTGAGGTTGGCTTACACCACCTACTGCTACATTGGACTTTGTTTAACCTTTTTAAATTACACTCATCCACACTGAAAAATTCATTTCTTCCTAAATTTCAATTTATCTTCTTTTATAAGTTCTTTGATGGTCGTGCCTTAGCATTTTTTTTTTTTTTGTTAGATGAAGAAGAAAATGGGTAAAAAAGAAGTTAGAAGAAGCCATATCTTAGCATGATCTCAACTAAGGTAAATAAAAATTAGGATGTATTCAGTGGAATTTTTTTTTTACTTGCAATTTAAGTTAATTTTAGGTTACATTACTATTCTGACTTGATTACTATATTAATTTGTATTTACTTTGGTTTGTGCATATTTGGCCTTCAGGGTTTTGAATTATGAATTTGAAATCATACATGGATTGGCAAATTTAATTTTTTCACAAACTACTGATACTGTGTTTCTCTTCACACTCCATGCTGTGAAGATTTTTCTGTTCAAATGGTTTATTTATAAAAATATTTCCCCTATCTACCCCCTCAGTACTGGTATAAAATCCCAGTGCCTTCATACTGAACTTCATCCTCAGCTCTGTTTTATTTTTGAGACAATGTCTAACAAAGTCACTAAATTTCCCAGGCTGGACTCAAATTTGCAATCTTGTAGTTTCAGTCTCCCAGAGTTCTGGGAAGTACAGGGAGCTTACCATAACAGGCTTGCTTGTTTTCTTTCTTTCTTTCTTTCTTTCTTTCTTTCTTTCTTTCTTTCTTTCTTTCTTTGTGAAAATCAAACTGTAAGGCTGGAAAAAGTAGTGACTTTTGGTGACTGCTTAAGAACAATGTTGCTATCTGTCTTAGGTTGATTGCCAAAGAGATAAAATTAATTTTTTCTTACTTTCATAGAAATGCAATCTATCCTACATAGATTGGGTTTATTCATAGACCCAATGGAATTTTACACATGAAGTTTTTTTGGGTGAAGGAGGTTGTTTTGCTTTATTAAAATCTGTAATACTAGTTTTTTGTAGATTTTGTTTGTTTATATAAAGATAATTTTATAGTGTCATGATATCTATGTGGGAGGGCTGAAAGTGCTATACTCAATTTTTTCAGTTGAATTTTACTATCTGGTTGTTTGACTTTTAAAGTTCCAATAAGATTTAGAGACAAAAGTGACAGATATCGCCAATTATCCTCCAATATAAGTGTTTTCTTCTTATTTATCAATAAAAATCCCCTTCTTCTGTATTGGATAAAGACCACATTTCCAGACTATTTCATAAATATATCCTAAGGGCTATGTTTTGACCTGTTAGAGGTATGCAGAAGTGATACACATTATTTTCACAAAATAGCACTGAGGATATAGCTAAAACTTTTTGTTTTAAATCCTCTTTCTGTCTCCTATCTAGAATACGAGGAAGAGAGACACATTGTGAGGAGTCTTTTCTGACTATTAGGTGAAATCAAAGACTGAAAATCAATAGTGGCACAGTGAGACAGAATCAAATCCACCAAATAACCTGTGTTTTGCTTAGGATAATAATATACTTCTGCCTCATTCATCCCACTTATTATGTTTTATATTCTGCTAATATTTTAACTTAAACAATGTAAGGAGCTAGACTGAATTTAATGCGGCTTGGACAGAACTGTGAAATGATTTGTCCTTATGGGAGTTTTGGAGATGGATTCTTAGGTGGTTGGGATCTCTGCTGCAGGACTCATGAGAGGTCTGAGAATCTGGTGTTCTGGTGTCCAAAGTGGCAGGTGTTGTCATTTGCTGTGCTAGGAGATATATCTAGGTAAGAGAGGTGTGTGCAGCTGTAAAACACAAGTGGATACTGCCACTCTGAAACCTATGGCAGAGATAGTGAAATTGTTTCAAATGAGAATTAGCTGCATATTCCTATTTGGTAACATTTCATACTCATATTTTGGACTTAAATATATTTGTATTTGACCCCAAAACAAAGATAAACCACTCAAATCCTAGTAATTAGCTAAGAACATTTAAGTGTTCTTAAACATTTATAACATTATAGACTTTAGTAGATATTTGAAAATAATTCTGATGGCATTTGTTTTAGAAGGAAATTTTAAAAAGTATTTAGAAAGGAAGCTTATTAACATGGTAGGATAATTTTAGATAATTACTTCAGGGATTTTGTATCTTCCTTTGATTCTCTGATGGGAGCCACCTCTTTCAATACAATGGATTAATAAGTTTTATTTTGCTCTTCTACATATTTTTCTTAAAATATGATTATATATTATAATATACGTATACTTTATTTAATTTATAAATACTATAATTATATATTTACAAATATATTACAATTATATATTTATAGATTAAATATAATTATATGGAGAGGCAGAGAGAGCAGTAGTATGACTCAGGCCATTATAAAAAGTGATATTTATATGGCCTCTATATTTTAAAGGATGTTTGTATGAGAAATTTCTCAGGTAGACAAAATTCTTAAAATTTTGTCTTAAATAATCATGATTACTGAGATGCTCTCTATTTTTGCGGGTATAGTTCTTTATGATGGGAAAAAGAAGTTACTGATAGTATAAGTGAATATTTTATACATGTTGATACTTGTGGTGTCTGCTTTGGTATCAATCTATGTTTTCTAATGATTTTTGTGTATGGAAGGAACTGTTGGAAATTTGTTTAGGGGTGGGTGTCCTTGAAACTCATCTAACTCAGTTTAATATACTGGGAATAAATCAAAAGATGTCACTGAAGAGGGAATTAATAAGTGGCTCCTTTTCAGAACTGTTCAGCTACCAGAGCCATTTTTTTGAAGTATTTGTCATTAAGTGCTGACAATTATAACTCATTATAATGAAACATTTTATAGATGTATATCTGTAGGCTCCTTTCATATCTTCTATCCCTTTAAGGCTATAGAAAACCAGAACAATTATTGATAAAATTGAATTGCATTTTGATTGCCCACTTAGACAGTTTACTTAGCATTGGAGAGTCAGGGCTGAGAATGAGCTTGCATAAAATAATGGAGCTCTGAATGATTATTTTCTATGTTGTTCTATTTGCTACAAAATGTACCAGCATAAGCATATTATTCAATTCCCTTGAAATCTCAAAATCAAGGCTAACAGTCTTGATGAAAGTGTTATTTTCAGAAAGTCTCTGGGATTATTCTCCAGATGGAAGTTCTTCCTGAATTCCTTGAATATTTGGGTTATTTTGGAGGGTCAGAGAAAATTATTTAAATTCCTTTTTGTTTTGGCCATTACCCAGGAAGATGGAGTTTCTCTAGAAAATACTGTTGATTGTAATGATAAATATGGATTACAAGACTAATTTTTAAAGCCTTGGACTGGCAAATAAGTTTGAGATTAATGCAGAAAAAAAATATAGCTAGGAAATAAATATGTTTATGTAATTAACATTTATTTTATTTTATTTGTCAACATTTTCTGAATTTTTTATTCCAGAGAAAGCAATATAGTTTTATTTAAAATTTTGTATAGAATTGTTTGAGTTTCTGGCCTAAAAATGATTTGTAATAATGAGATGAAAAAATCATCACTAGCAACAGCAGTTCAATCAAAGCAACATATTTACTTTTTATTAATTTTCACTTTTTCATCTTAAAATGAATTAATCATCTTGATAGTTTGCTCTAAAGGTTACTTTGTGAAATTATGAGTCAAAATGATTACTGTGCAAATGGAAAGCACAGTTTATGGCCTTTCCAAACATTTAAACTGATATCTGAAATAGAACAGGATGAATTTCACTTCTAAAATGCTTCTTCATATCATGGTACCTTCTACATTATAAATTCTGTAGTACATATACATACATACAAATATGATACAGGATTTACTCACTTCCAACTAACATCAATACAAGTCAGCAAAACACTTCTCAAAGTAGATTTAGAGAAAGAAAAATGAAGCAGAAAGTTATTACATATTGACTCACATAACAAATCTATGAAAAGTCTGGTCACATGTAGCCTTGCTATAGATATTTTCTTTTGGGGTATTTTCTTTTCCCATTTCTCTTTTCTCTACTTGGTTTTTATGTCTGGTTTTTATAGTCTCAGGCATTAGGATTCAGTATGTGATGGGGACATTATATTTGGGGAATAGATTTGGGTCACATTTTTAAACCCTCAGAATCAAAGGAAAAAGGTGCTTGATAAGTACTAAGTGTCTGCATGCGGAAGTGCTGAGATTTGGAGCCCAGTAGAATGTGGCCATGTGGAAAGGTCAGTTTCCCAGAGAAAGGGACGGAGATACTGTTTCCAGTAGAAGATTAAGGATCTAGATGGACAGAAATAACAGATCACTGCTTTCAGATATATAAGTGCAACACACACACACACACACACACACACACACACACACACACCACACACACCACACACACTCACACACAAATATCTTGGAGACTTCTTATTTTTACCAGGTTTTAGTTTCATGTAGATCACTGAGGATTTCCGACACTGATGAAGTTGAAAGTTACTGATGGATACTTAAGTGCAAGTAAGGAGAATAATGAACAGAATATGCCTTCCTCCAAAAAAACAGGGCTAGGACCTCAGCCATCTCTTAGTAGAGACCTTTGTTACGGGTTAAATGATGTGTTCCTCAAATTTAGATTCATAGGTTGACATGTAATTTTTATTAAGAATGTAAACTTATTTTCAAATAGAGTCTTGACAGAGGTAATAATATTAAAATGCTGTTATTGGAGCATCCTAACCTAGTATTGCTCTTACTCTTATCTAAAGGCCACATTGGGAGACAGAGATGTACAGAAGTTGAGGGGTGATATGAAGAGACACAGTGAGAAGGTGACCATCTAGAGGCCAAGGAGACAGGCCAGGGACAGTTTTCCCCACGTAGGCAAGAAGACAAAACCTATTAAAAATGCAGAGGTGGCAAATGGTGGTAAATATTATATTAAATGGCTTTTTAATGGGTAGCATTTTAACTAAACCTTACTAAATTGGAAAAATATCTTGAGAGGATATAATTGCTAAGGAGACAGGTGCTAGAGCTAAATTCTCTGCCTTCTGGGTCTCAGCACTGCCATTCATTATGTAATCCTGGCTCAATTACATAATCCAGCCTTGTGTGGTTTCTTCTTTTGTAGTAGGAGAGATAATAATAGCTGAACTAGAGCTAAATAGGTTAAAAAAATAAAAAGTAGTCAGACTAAAGCAGCGGCATTCCTAGAGGCTAGTTTTGTTCCCTTTCTTTCACTCATTCATAAGACCTTGGCATAAGACTATTGTAAACATTCCCAGTTGGAAGATTGTATAGATGCCTCTGTCCCGTAACATCCGCCATGTAGCTATATTTCTAAATAGCATCACTGCTGCAATGGCTTGGGAAAGCAGCATTTTAAAGATTTCTCCTGAGTATAGAAACATACATGTACAAAGCTTCTCATTGTCTCTCAAGGCAAAGAAAGGTAATGATCTATTTCTTTCTTGTCTAAAACTTCTATATAAGCACCTTGGGCATTAATGGTAGGATTACACAAAAGCACAGTGGAATCATCCTCTGTCTGGCTCATTTATCGAAGAACACAACTCTGACAGTAATTTGGGTCCTTTATCTTTAATGACTCGGCCCTGGTAGAATGAATGCCCTTTGTGCAGGGAACACACCTGGGAAATGCTGGTGTAGGCTCCCTAGTGAAAGTCAGGAGAGAACAAAAGACAGAGATATTGGAACATGCCGGCTGTGCTAGTGATGATAATGCCGAGGAGGCTGCTCATACCTGAACAGGCCTGCTGGAACAAACTTTCCACTCGAAACCATTACCAGACTAGTGGCATGATATTTAATAGCAACCTTGTAGGAGGACAGGCCAACTTTGCGGTACAATAGCCTGTGTAGTAATGCATAGGTTTGGTATTGGTGTAAGACAGGCTGAAAATGCTCTATTGTCCTTGGAAATTTTGTCTAGTCACTTGGAAAAATGGAGATTTGTGTAGTCTGTTTTTAAAAATTTGAAAATTATTCTCATGTTTTCTCTGCGTTAAGTTGCAAATGAAATTTAGTTACTGGCCAGACTTTCCAAACTTATCCAAAACCTGTATATAATGCTACAGTTGTCAGTGACCACTATTTTTTTTTAATTTACATTACCTTAAATAGTTACAAGTAAACAGATTTATTTTGTGTGGGGCTGCATTTAAAATTTTTATTTCGGTTTTCATTTTGAATTGGTCTAGAATCAGTTTTCTCTCTTCCCTTCCCCTAAATAGGCCTGTTGGATCAAACAAATTTGAGTAGTAGCTTTAAGGAATGATTTTACCTAGTCAGTATGGTTTTCCCTTAAGTTACGTTTAATAGCACATCTACTTATACATGAACTCATGTGCTGCATGCTGTCTGCTCTAAAATAGAAATCCACAGGGAGACAAAATCATCAAGACTGATAAATACACCGGGAATACCAGGAAAAGGTAAGGGGTTCCCATCATTATATAATCTTTATTATGCATTATTCATTCAATTCTATGTAATATATTTACATATTATATAGAATTATGAATACCAAATCATGCTACAGAGTTACTTATACTTATTCTTCTAACCTCTAAATATGACACATCTTAAGGCTTTTTCATTCATCACTTGTTTTCTTAAAATTCTCCATTTTACTGATACATGTGTTTTTCATTTACGCCTGGAAGTTTTGCAGTTTCTATCTTGAGCCTCAGCTCTGAATTTCCAGCTGCTTTTTAAACAACCTACGCACAACACATCCAGCAAAATTGATACCACTTTAGTTCTTCCTATGGTCCAAGCTGTCTGCAAGACCCTGTGAGGATGCAGTCAGGAATCAGGAGGAACTGCTGACTTCTATGCATCTGTAATAAGCACATACAAACAGCAATCATGTGGTAGATTTTAATAAGTACTGAAGAGTAAAACTAAGTATTCTAAACTGGGGGAGAGGAGGAACCTGGACTTCACTATAAGGTCCTGGGAAATATATGACAAGAGGATGGAGTAGGTTACATTTTGACAAATCAGGAATTGGACAGGAAACCAGCCCAAGGAAGAGATTATGCATAGGAATAAAGCTAGAAACAAGCCCTGTTCAAGGAATAGTGAAGACCACCAGAGCTCCAGTCACCGTAGGGTCATGGGTATGTTTCAGGCCACATTAAAAGGTTGCAGGAGGACTAACAGCTGGTGAAGTGGGAAAAAGTGGGTCAGCCTCTCTATACTGAAGGTTGTTTCAGATGCCAGGGTGAGGAGTTGGGGCTAGATAGGAATGCAGTGAGATGGTAGAATGTTGGTGGGATCATGTGCCACTGAGGGCAGAAGGGAGGCTGGCTTGAGAAGGACTGCAGGTGAGGAGTCCGGTTAGGAGATAATGAATTGGAAGAGTCTAGGAGACTTGAATTGCACAGCCTACTCTGGCACTTTTTAATCTGTGTGAGTATCTGTGTGAGATAGGTATTAACCTATCTGAATGTCATCTTTTACTCTGTGATGTAGGCTTGAGCAGGTAGTTATGAGTTTTAAATGATATTGTGCATACAGTAGTTATTATAGTGCCTGGTACATACTTGGTAAACTGTGAAATTTTATATAATATGTTTGTCTTTATTGATCTATCTATGCATTTTGAAGATTCCAGTCAATATAAGGAATTCATCCATTCCTGTGTTCATTCAATAAATTACTTAAAACTTACTCTGGACAGTTAATCTCTAGGCCAAATTAAAAAAACAAATTTCTAGTTTCATGAAGGTTATGTTTCACTAGAGGCAAGCATTCATTCATTATTAGCCAATGAATAAATAAATAGAATGTTGGGTGGTGGCAAAGGCTAGGATAGGTGCCCCGACCATAAGTTTATGCCATCTGACAGGATTCCGTTTATTGCTACCCATAACAATTATCAATATTACTATTCTTCATTTGCATAATGTCTCTTTGGTAAATTATAGATTATTCTGGATATAGAGAGTAACTAAATATGGCAAGAAAAACAGGGAGTTCTAGTATGAGTCTTGATTTTAGAAAATTTAGTTAGTGAAAATTTCATTACAGAAGTGTCATTTAATTCTTTCTTTTCTTCTTTCTCCATCTCAGTTGTTTTTTCCTTTTGAGCAGTTTTGAAAGGAAAAGAGTATATATCAACATACATATGGAAGATCAATAAAGAATTTATATATATAAAGAAGATATATATAAAATAATACAAAAAGAATATATACCCTTATATATAAAGATATATAAAAGAATATATATATCAATAATTATACAGCTAATCTCTATTAGTTCTTTGAAAAGAACAGTTTGTGCTTTCATTGTTTGATCATTTTATCATGCCTATATCTTGTAATAAGAGCAACTACTTAGAAGATAACAATATGCAATATATTAACCATTGTTAATGTATCATTTTGTTTTGAAATTCTGTATCATTGTTTCTATTCTTATTTCACTTATAGAAAAAGTGTCATTTGTGCAGGGAGGAAGGGTGTGAACTATGGATAACTAAAAAAAGTCTTTCCAGTCAAATACAAAGGCCTCTGGTGACAATATGCTATGGAACAACAACAACAACAACAACACAACAACAAAGATTAGTACAGAGACCTGAATAACTGGCCATAGTGAATGAAGTAAATAGTAACAGTAATAGTTGAAGCAGAGAGATAAGAAAGTCTATGTGTTTGAGGAATATAGTACAAACAGTAAAAGATTTGACTTTATATGATTTGGAAGCTAGTAAAAAATTGAGCAGAAGGGGAATATGAGCTAATATGTTTAACATTTTTGCCCAGTTATATTGAAAAATGATTAACAAAATTTGTGTATATTTAAGATGTAGCAATGATTATTTGATATATATATATATATATAATGTGAAATGACTATTACAACCAAGATAATTAACATCCATCATCTCTCGTAGTTATCCCTGACTTTTTTTTGCAGTGGGAAAATTTAAGATCTAATCTCTAAATATTTTTAAGTTTATACTACAACATTATTAACTATAGTTGCCAATCTGTATAGTAGGTCTCTTTAACGTTTATCTTTTTAATTTTTATTTTAAGGAGGGTAAAACAAAACAGAACAAAACAAAGCAGTTCAGAAGAAAACAATGTAAGTGACACAGATTTCAAAGCAAGACAACAGGAAATCTATAGTGGTTACAATAATGTCTCTTGTTTTCTTTTAAGTAGTTGTCTATATCTTCACACACTGAATTCATACAAAATAAGATAGTATAAAGCTGATGAGAACAGATTAATGAAGGCATTACAGAAAACAAGACAATAGGAAAATCAACAATGGCTGCCATAATGTCTCTTGTTCTCTTCAAAATGGCTATCCATACCTTCATTTTATGCTGAAATTAAATAATACAGAACAGACTAAAACCACACTGAACAAAGAATAAAAGCACTACTGGACTTCACAGTATGAGATAGCAAATCAGCAATGGATACTATAGTGTCTCTTTTTCTTCAAAGTAGCTGTTCATTTCACTTTTTACTAAAGTTTTTAAATAACTTTTCCTCATTTTCTCCACCCTCCAGCCTTGGCTAACTTACATTGTACTGTTTTTGAGTTCAGTATTTTAAAATATCATTTGTAAGTGATATTATATATTATTAGACTTTATAATTCTGTTTTTGTTTTTCACTCAGCATACTGTCCTCCAGGACCATCCATGTTTTTTAATATGGCAAAACTTCCTTCTTTTTAAAAGCTAAATAGTATTTCTGTGTGTGTGTGTGTGTGTGTGTGTGTGCGCGCACGCGCACGTATACATATGTACGTGTGTGCATGTCTGCATAGTAGTTACATTATTTTGTGGTTTTCCATAATTTTAAGAGTTTTTTTCTACTTTTATGAAAATATGCTATTGGAATTTTCATAGGTTTATATTCAATATGCAAATTACTGAGTAGCCTTCACATTCTTACAATGATTGGAGTTTTTTAGATTTTCTATATACTATATACTATATGCATGTCATCTGTAAATAGAATATATTTTTCTTTTCCAAGTTTGAAGGGCATTCTTTTTCTTACCGTGAATACCAATTCTAATGCTATGCTGAATAGAAGTGTTAAGAGTGGACACACTTGAATCCGAGGATCTGGGACTGTGTGAGGTGAGTTCCAGCACACCGGCACAGGCCTGAGGAGAGTTTAAGATCATCACTCCCAGTGGTTAAGTACCCACCCAGCTTCCAGCCACACTGGACTGGGCTCTGCAGGTTTCTTGGGCCTAGTTGGGTCACATCCAGTGGTCTTCTTTCAGCCCAAGAGCTGAGGTCATGCAGGTGTTTTCCAGTGCACTGGCATGGGCCCAGAGAGAGTCTAAGATGATGGTTTCAAGTGGTTAAGTGCCTGCCCCGCTTCCAGATATACTAGACTAGGATCAGGGGTTTCCTGGGCTTCAGTAGACCACACCCAGTGACTTTCTTCAATCAGGGGAGTTGAGGGAACTTGAGGTGAGTTCCAGCACATTGGTGCTAGCCCAGGGAGAGGTTTGGACCATCACCCACAATGGTTAGAAGCCCACCTAGCTACCCGGAACACATGAGGTGGCATGGGAGGTCCTGTGGGCCTGAATGGACCATGCTCAACAATCTCCATTAGTCCCAGGAGCTGAGGATGCAGGAGGCGATTTCCAACATGCCCAGGGGATGCTTTGAAGCATCAGTTGAAAAACAGAAATACAGGAAAATGACAAGATGAAAGAACAAAATGCAATCTCAAACCTCCAGCCCATCCCAAGAAAGCCTAGGAGCCATGTACATAGAAGAAAATATATGTGATATGCCTGAAATACCTGAAATAATAGAAATTGAAATAAAGAAGCAAATTTGGGAAGCTTTAAAAGAATTCAAATTAGAAATAATCTCCCAGGTAAAAGAAGAAATGATAAAAGTAATAAAAGAAATGCTGAACACATTGAAAGAAGACACAATTAAAAAAATTAGATAAGCAATGCAAAAATACAGAATTGCTGGATGAACAATATGAGAAACAACAATACACGAAGCAGATTAAAGAAATATGCAGGAAATCAATAATTCCATTGAAAGTTGTCAAAACTGCCTCAATGAAGTGAAGATAGAATTTCAGACCTCAAAGACAAGAGTGCAGCTAGTGAATAGGAAAGGAAAGATCTTTTAAAAATGACAAGGAATAAAGAAATAAAAATTCAACAGCTTCAAGATGATGCAAAGAAAAATGACACAAGATTGATAGGGATAAATGAAAAAGAAGGGTACACCACAAATGATATTAAGAGATTATTTACAGAAGTAAGAGCTAAAAATTTCCCAAACATGAGAATGGAAACTGACAGGGGAAAGCATATAGAACTCCAAATAGCCATAACCAAAATAGAACTACACCCAGACATATAATAATCACCATCCCAGAAATCCAACATAAGAATAGAATATTAAAAGCTATTAGAGACAAAAGAGATCTCCTGTAAAAGAAAACCTATCAGAATCACAGCAGACTTCTCAACACAAACAATGAAGTCAAGAAGAGCAAGGAGCAAAGTATTTCAGATCCTAAAGGAAAATGATTTCTAACCTAGACTGATGTACCCTGAAAAAAATGTCCTTCAAGATGGATGGAGAAAAAGACACTTCTATGACAAAGAACAGCTGAAGAACTTCCATGACAAAGAACAGCTCAAGATGACCCAACCAACCCTGCAAAGAATACTGAAAGAAATTCTAGATACATATAGCAAAAAACCACTAAGCAGGGGAGACAATTAAACAGAATGGAAAGATAAAGATGAAACAGCAGAAACATAACATGTGAACAATAAACTAATATATAACAGTTATAACCATTAATGTAAATGGTCTCCATTCACCAATTAAAAGGAACAGACTGGCGGAATGGATCAAGAAACAACATCAAACCATATGCCGCCTACAAGAAACCCATCTAACCCAAAATGAAACTCACAGACTGAAAGTCAAGGGATGGAAAATAGTATTTCATGCAACAGAAACTTAAAAAATGTATTAGTAGCTATTCTGTTTGTAGACAATGAGAACTTCAAACAAAGAATAATCCTACAAGATAAAGAAGATCACTACATACTAAGTTATGGGAAAACTTCAATAGGAAGACATAACAATCTTCAGTAAAAATGCACCAATTCCAGAGCACCCAGTTAAACAAAACAAGGATTAATAGAAATGAAAAATCAAATAAGCAATAGCACAATTATAATAGGAGACCTTTACACACTATTGACACCAAGGGACAGATCAACCAGACAGAAAATCAGCAACGAAAGAACAAAACTGAGTCACATCTGTCAACAAATGGAATTGATAGATGTATACAGAGTGTTCCATCCAACATCATAACATACATTCTTCTCAGCAGTACATGGGACATTCTTTAAAATAGACCATATAGTAGCCCCCAGAACATACTCAAATAAATGCAAAATAATTGAAATAATCTCATGCATGTTATCAGATCATAGCACCATTAAAGTAGAAGTTAATGATAAAAGAAACTGCAAAAACCCCACAAACACATGGAAATTGAATAACACATTCTTCAGAAATCAGTGGGTCACAGGGGAAATTAAAGAAAAATTTAAAAATACCTACAAGCAAACAAACAAACAAACAAACAAAAAAAAAAACAAATACAACTTACCAGAATATGTGGGGTGCAATGAAAGCAGGGATTAGTGAAGCATACAAAACTCCAAATAGCCATAACAAAAAAAGAGAGAGAGATATAATAATCACCATCCCAGAAATCCAACATAAGAATAAAATATTAAAAGCTCTTAGAGAGAAAAGAGAGATCACCTTTAAAGGAAGCCTCTCAGAATCACAGTAGACTTCTTAACACAAACAATGAAGTCAAGAAGGCATGGAGTGAAGTATTTTAGGCTCTAAAGGAAAATGAATTCCAACATAGACTGTTGTAGCCTGCAAAACTGTCCTTCAGGATGGATGGAGAAATAAGATACTTCCATGACAAAGAACAGCTGAAAAACTTCATGATCATCAAACCAACCTGCCAAGAATACTGAAAGACATCCTAGATACATATAGGAAAAAACCACTAAGCAAGTGAGACAATTAAACAGAATGGAAAGATAAAGATGCAACAGCAGAAAGACAACAGGTCAACAATAAACCAATATATAACAGTTATAACCATTAATGTAAGTGGTCTCCATTCACCAATTAAAAGAAACAGGCTGGCACAATGAATCAAGAAAAAAATATCCAACCATAGGTTGTCTACAAGAAACCCATGTAACCCAAAAGGAAATTCATTGACTGTAAGAGAAAGGATGGAAAACAATACTTTATGCAACAGGAACATACAATGTTTGAGGACAATGTGAACTTCAAACCAGGAATGATCTGAAGAGATAAAGAAGGTCACTACATACTGATAGAATTATTTGCAAAAGATGAAAAATATTTCCAAAAGATGAGAAGTATAAAACAAAAAGAGGCCTTTATTCTGAGAACACAGAGAGAGATGACTGGCACCCCCACCCCCCACCGCTGGCATCTGGCGATCTCTCCGGCAGAACATGTGGTGAGGCACATAAGTAGCCTCAGTTTGGGGTGGAACCTAAGGGGGGCATTAGAGATGCACAGGTAGCCCATTGATCCTAGGTTTGGCGCCAGAGGTAAATTTCCAGGGGTGGGAAGATGGCGTCATAGGTAAAGTTCTAGGAGCGTGGGAGATAGGGGCTTCCTGCTTTCAGTTGAGGCTTTCCTGGCTACAGTGTCCTGTCTGGGCCAAAACCCTTTCACATACTAGTTAGGGGAAAACTTCAAGAGAAAGAGATAACAATGTTAAATATATAAGCACTAAATTCCAGAACTCCCAGCTATACAAAGCAAGTACTAACAGAAATAAAAAATCAAAGCAATAACACAATTATAACAGGACAACTTAACACACAATTGACACAAAGGGACAGATTAACCAGACAGAAAATCAGCAAACAACAGAACTTAATCACACCTGTGAACAAACGGACTTGATAGATGTATAACGAATGTTCCATTCAAAAACATCAGAATATACATTCTTTTCAGCAGTACATGGACATTCTCTAAAATAGAACATACAGTAGTCCACAAAACATATTTAAGTAAATACAAAAGAGTTGAAATAAGCCCATACATGTTATCAGATCATAGTGCCATGAAACTAGAAATTAATGATAAAAGAAACTGCAAAAACCCTATAAACACGTGGACATTGAATAATACCCTCCTGATCAACCATTGGGTCACAGAGGAAATTAAAGAAGAAATTAAACAATATCTAAAAAAGCAAGTGAAAATACAAAAAAAAAAAAAAAACAAAAAACTTAGCAGATTCTGTGGGATGCAATGAAAGCAGTCATGAGAGGAAAGTTTATTGCACTGAGTGCCCACATCAGAAAACAGCACAAACACAAATAAGCAACCTGATGCTACACCTCAAACATCTCGAAAAAGAAGAGCAAGCAAGACCAAAGCCAAAAGAAGGGAGGAAATTATAAAAATCAGAGCAGAAATTAATGCAATTGATACTAAGAAAACAATCCAAAGATTCAGTGAATCAAAAAGTTGCTTCTTTGAAGGAATAAATAAAATTGATGAGCCCCTAGCCAACCTTACTTTAAAAAGGAAAGAAAAAAACTCAAATTCATGCAAAAAGGAATGAAAAAGGTTAAAACACTAGACTTTGTGGCATACAGAAAATCATCAACACCTATTTTAAAACCTTTACTTTCATAGGTTTGGTAACACAGAAGAAATGGACAGATTTCCAAAAACACATGAAGTACCAAAGCCTGGTCAAGAAGATGTAAAACTGATGAATAACCCAATTTCATTAATGAAATTGAAAAAGTAATTAAGTCCTTACCTACAAGGAAAAGCCCATGCCCAGATGGATTCTCTGCAGAATTCTACAAGAAATACAAAGAAGACTTAATGCCTACACTTCTCAAACTCTTCAATGAAATTGAAAGGGAAGCAATTCTTCCTAAGTCATTTCTGGAAGCAAATATTATTCTAGTACCAAAACCTGAGAAATAGCCAACTGAAAAAGGGAACTATAGACAAATCTCTCTAATGAACATAGATGCAAATATTCTCAGTAAATTAATGGCAAAAAGGATGCAGCAAATCATCTAGAAGATTCTACACCATGGCCAAGTAGAATTCATCACAGGAAGGCAGGGATGGTTTAACATATGTAAATCAATAGATATAATCAACCATATCAATAGAGTCAAAAGGAAGAATCACATGATCATTTCTATACAGGCAGAAAAAGCTTTTAATAAGTTCCAACACTCATTCATGAAAAGAACCTTACAGAAAATTGGAATAGATGGTCTTTATCTCAATATGATAAAGGCATCTATGACAAACCAACAGCCAGACTCATATTAAATGGACCAAAACTGAAGGCCTTTACCTTAAAATCAGGCACAAGACAAGGATGTTCCTTATCACCACTCCTATTCAACATAGTACTGGAAATACTAGCCAGAGCAATTAGACAAGAGAGAGAAATAAAAGGGCTAAAGATAGGAAAAGAGAAAGTTATATTATCATTATTTGCAGAGAATTTACTATCATCTTGCTTACTCTATTTAAAAGACTCCCAGAACTCCATTGAGTGTCTCCTAGATATAATAAATTAATTCAGCAATGTAGCTAGATACAAAGTCAATACTCAAAAACCAATAGCACTCCTATATACTAACAACAAAATTACTGAGAAAGAAATGATAAGCCACACCCATCACACTAGCAACCAAAAAATTGAAATACTTAGGAATTAATCTCACAAAAGAAGTGAAAGATCTATACAGGGAAAATCATATTACCCTGAAAAATAAATCAAAAAGGTTCTCAGAAAGTGCAAAGATATCACTTGTTCATGGATAGGAAGAATAAATATTGTGAAAATGGCCATTTTCTCAAAACCGTTATACAGATTCAATGCAATCCAAATGAAAATACCATCAGCATACCTCATAGATCTAGAGAAATCACTCCTAAAATTCATCTGGAGCCAGAAAAGACCTAGAATAGCAAAGGCAATTCTAAGCAGCAAAGGCAAGATAGGGGCATCACAATCCCTGATTTGAAGTTATACTACAAAGCAACTGTAATAAAATCAAAATCATATGGTAATAAATGCAGACCTGAAGATCAGTGGAATAGATTAGAAGACACAACCACAAATACAAACACACTCAACCACCTTATCTTTGATAAAAGGGCCAAACATGTTGACTGGAAGAACAACAGTCTCTTTAATAAATGGTGCTGGAAAACTGGCTCTCCGTATGCTGAAAAGTAAAACTAGACTCATGCCTATCACCAGGTACTAAACTAAAATTTACATGGATCAAAGATATGAATATTAAAGCAGAAACACTAAATCTGTTGGAAGACAAATAAAAATTTTGAAGACATAGGGGTAGGTAGAGAATTCATGAACAGGAATCAAACTGCATGGGAAATACTTCCCAGAATCAATAACTGGGATCATGTCTTATTGAAAAGTTTCTGCATGTCAAAAGAAATCTCCAGCATAGTGAAAAGAAAACCCACAAACTGGGAAAAAATCTTAGTGAACTGTAGTCAGACAAAGGACTTCTTTCTAAAACATATAAAGAATTTAAAAATTCAGACCCTCCAAAATTCAAAGATTCAGTCAAAAATGGACATCTGTGATAAATACACAGTTCTCAGATGAAGAAATACAAATAGAAAATAAATACATGAAAAAATGTTCATTATCATTACTCATTAGAGTATTGAAAATTAAAACAGCACTGCAATTCCATCTCATTTCAGAAAAATGGCCTGAATTAAGAAAACTACCAACAATAAATGCTGGATGGGCTGTGGGAAAAAAGGAACACTCCTGCACTGTTAGTGGGAGTGTAGATTCGTGCAACCACTGTGGAGTTCAGTCTGGAGATTCCTCAAAAAGCTGGGATTGGAAGTCCCATATGATTCAGATATTCCATTTGTACGCATATTCCCAGAAGAGCTGAAAACATCATACCACAGATACATATGTGCACTCATGTTTGTAGCAACAAAATTTGTAATAGCCAGATCTTGGAAACAACCTAAGTGTCCATCAACGGAGTAAAGGATAAAAAATGTTGTGGTATTTTTTTTTCTTTTTTTTTAAATTTTATTTAAGGAGAAAAAGAAAAAAAAAAAAAGCAGAGAAAGGATACAAGTTATACAGATTTACAGAAAAAATAAACAGTAGGAAATCATTAGTTAATGGATTACATATTGTCATCTTAGAAATAATTGTTCAAGTTACAAAATTAAAGCTTATAAAGTGGACATTCCAACAGTGAGACTGCAATCAGTTCTGTTCAATGATCCAACAAAACTCAGTAATATCATTATCTATCTTATACACTTAAAATTACATGCAGTTATATCGTTTAGAGCACTTTCTTTTCCTCTCTTTTGTACAATGACAATTACACATTTTGGGTTTTGTTGCTCCCACAGTTCTGTATTACTTTTTTGGAAGAGAGTAGAACCAAATGTGACATAACAGAACAGAGTCAGTCAAATCAAAAGGGTGGACATAATAGATAATGTAAAAGCATAATACTAGGTGATCAACAATGGTTACCATAATGCCTCCCGCTATCTCTAATAGAATTGCCTATATCATCAGTTATAATAAAATTGAACAAAACAGTAAAGAACAAAACCAACAAAACCAAAACATTGGAGACATTATAGGTCTTCGAAAGTAGATAATAGTCAACCAGAATGGGCATCATAATGAATCCCACTATCTTCACAGCTGTTGCCTAAACTTTTGAACCTGGTACTATCAAGCAAAACAGAATAGAGAAACATCAGTCAAAACAAGATGGTGAGAGCAACACAGGGCTTTTAATCAAGATAATGGAAAGTCAAAGTGGGTATATAATATATCCTGCTATTTTTTATTTATTTTCCCTTAATTAAAAGGGTAAAAATAAAAAAGTAAATAATAAAATGGAGATTGAGATAAAAGAGGGCATAACAGCAAAACAGCACAGATCAAAACATAACCATTTAAGCAAAATAGTGTTTCACCACAAGATAATCCCGACATAAAAGTAGTTACCATATTGTCTCTTTCCTTAAAATCTTTGGGTATAACTTCATATACTGTAGCATCAAATATATCAAAAAAAAGTTGTGGTATTTTTATACAATGGAGAACTACTCTGCTATTAAGAATGATAACAATGAGATATTTATAAATAAATGGATGCAACTTGAAACCATACTCATAAGCGAAATAAATCAAACTCACATGTATAAATACTGTATAGTCTTGCTAGTGTAAGAAATGGTAAGAATGCTGAGATTTTATGGTAATCATGATTCCCCATTATATTACTTTGGAGCCTTATAATGTTTACATTCATTAGTTGGAATGGTTTTATTCTGCTTTGTTTGATTTTATTATGGTTGATGGTATATACATCTATTTTGAAGAAAAGAAGACATGGCAGCCATTGCTGATTTACTATTATCTTGCTTTGAAGTTCTACCATGCTTTTGTTCTTCTGTTTCCATTGGTTCTATCATGTTGTATCTTATTGAATTTTAATGTGTGATAATGTAAACAAATTTTTATGGAAAATGAGATAATATTGTAACCATTGTTAATTTTCTGTGATTTAGTTGTGAATGCTCTGTAACACTTTCATTCTCTTGAATGGTTTTATACTATTTTGTTATGTTTGATACTATTGTATGTGAAGATATCCTCAACTGTTTTGAAGAAAGAGACATTATAGTAGCTACTGTTAATATCAGGTTGTCTTGTTGTGAAATGTTGTGTTGCTTACATTGTTGTGTTCTGATCTGCTTTGTTCCGTCTTCTTTTGTCTTAATTTCTTTAAAATAAAATAAAAATCATTAAAATAAGAGTGGGCATATTTATCTTGTTTCTGGCCTTAGTAGGAAAGACTTCAGCTTTTCATCATTGAGCATGATGTTGGCTGTAGGGGTGTCATTAATAGCATTTGTTATATTGCTTAGATACTATATCATACTCTATATTTATGGAGAGTTTTTAATCACAAAAGGATATTGAATTTAGTAAAATGTTTCTTCTGGATCTGTTAAGATGATTGTAGCATTTTAGTGCCTCATTCTGTTAATGTGGCATATCACATTTATTGATTTTTATATGTGGAATCATTCTTGCATTCACAGATAAATAGTACTTGATAATGATGTGTCTTTTTTTAAATGTGCTCTTTAATTTGGTTTATTAGTATTTTTTGAAAAATTTCATAGGTATGCTGACAGACATATTTACTTGTGCATTTCTTGTTTCTCTAGCTTTGATCTCAAAGTAAAGATAATTCTATAATATTTGTTTGGGAGTGTTCCTTCCTTTTTATTCTTTGGAAAGTTTGATAAAGATTTTTACTACTTTTTCTTGAAATATTTGCTAGAATTCAACAGTGAAGCAATCTGATAATCAGCTTTCTTTCATTGGGAGTTTTCTGACTACTGATTTTACTTTTTTACACTTTATTAGTTTGTTCAAATTTTCTGCTTCTTCTTGATTCAGTTTTAGTAGATTATAGGTTTCTAGGAATTCTGCATTTTTCTAGTTTATACCATTTTTTGTATATATTCATTTGGGAATTTTTATGACCCTCTAGATTTCTATGGTATTAATTTTTATGTTTCTTCTTTCATCTCTGATTTTGGTTTGAACCTTTTATCTTCTTAGCCTAGTTTACAGTTGGTCAATTTTGTTTAGCTTTTTAAAATCCAACCTTTTTCTTTTATTTCTGCCCTTCTCTATTTTTCTCATCTTTATTTCATTTATTTGTACTCTGACCATTGTTATTTCCTTGTTGTGCTAAATTTGGGTTTTGCTTCTTCTTTTCCTAATTTCTTCTGTGTAATCTCATAGTGACTTCTTGCTGTCCCTCTTTTTTTTACATGCAGTCATTTATTGTTAAACACTTTTCTTTAATTCATATCTGTGAATTTTTAAAGCTTTTTTCCTGTTACTGATTTCTAGTTTCATATTATTATGGTCAGAATATACTATATTCATTATTTATTGTAGTTGTAATTATTTTAAATTTTTTACCTTTTCATTTTATGGATAAAAGGTAAAACAAAATTTCCTAACAAAGCAATAGAATAATAAGATTTAATAATTATATATTATTATCTTTAAAGTAGTTGCTTGGAGTGCAAGATATGAGCATAAAGCTTCCCAGACTGAGATTAGCACAAACCTTCCTTTTCAATGAACTAAGAGACACTAATAGTAAAACTGACTTTTATTTTTTTTCCCTCTTCTCTTCCCTCCTTTTCCTTTTCCTCCATCCTAGTTCCTTTTTTTCCCTTTGAACAATCTCTTCCTGTTTTTACTTTTTAATCTTTATACTAGAGAAAAAGCTGGTTTCAATACCACCCTTACAGTATTAGACTGCTTTAAATTTCATTGCCTGTTATGGTTACTTTATACTTTCACACATTTTCATGTTATTACTTTGTGGCCTTTTGTTACAATGGTAAAGAATTCTACTTAGCAATATCCATCAGCCATGGCTAGTGATAATGAACTGCTTCAGCCTTTGTTTGCCTGAATAGAGGAGTTTGGAAGATATAGGTTAAGCCCAGGCTGGAGTTAGGAGTTTTAGAACCTTCAATATATAAACAGTAATTACAACTACAAGACTGAATGGGATCATTTATGTCCTTTATTTCCAAAGGATAGGTCTGCAGTTCTGCTCAGTATTTTTTTTAGTACATAAATATGTTATTTCATTCTTTTTACCTGTATGATTTTTTTTTCTGACAAATCTGCTAATAATTTAAAGGGACTTCCCTTGTATAAGGAGTCTTTCTCTTGCTTCTTTCAAATTTCTGTCTTTGAAAGTAACATAACAACAAATTTCTCTTTGTCTTCAAATTTTGACTGTGTGATAACAATCTGTTTCAGGAAAGTCTTCTTTGGGTACCTAAGTACCTATTTGGAGGCTAGGAGGATGCATAGCTTGAGAGCTTGGTTTCATATTTGCTTTCCCTAATATTTCTCTTTGGGATAGCCTGAACATACAAGTCAGGATGATTTATTTCAGCTATGCAGAGTTGAGCTGGCCAAACGGTATGTGTTTCTGATCTATCTACAACAGCCCACACTCAGTGTGTAAGGGACATAGGAGGCCATGCAGGAAGCTATCAATGGGCGAATGGTGAGAAGGAGGTGAGCAGCGCATTAGGGGCTCCTGTGCATTGGCCGTGGGAATTCCAAAGGTGAAGCATTTCCATCAATTTGGTGGAAAGTCTCTTCCTTGGATCTATGATGTTAGTGGGATCTTTGTTGAGTTTTGAATCCTGATTGCTGTAAGAACTGGCCTTTCTTTCCTGCTCCAAGTCTCTGCCAGCCACACAGCTTTTGATGCTGTGCCACTTTGGGGATGCAGTGACGTAAACCATTCTTTTTATCTTCCTTGATGTTTCTACTTTTTAATTTTTTTTATTGCAACAATGTGCTTATACTTTTTTCAGGGCTGAAATCCTTGACTCTTGCTTCTCATTATGAATGTACTGTAGGGGTATAATGGGAGAATATTCCTAAAAATCTATTGTTGTCCATACTGAACAATGATATCTTCAAAGGATTACTCTGCACTACATAAAACCACAGCAGTAGATGTAGAAAAATGCATTGCAACACTATTACAGTAATTGAAAAAAGAGGTGATGGCAGTAATGTGGTAGCAGTGAACAGGGTTAAATTATATACATATCTATGTAAGCTGACAGAATTTTCTACTGGGAGAAAAAGAAGTTATAGGAATGACTTTCAAACTTTAAGCCTAGACAACTAGATGTAGGGGATTGGTATTCAGAGAGACAACAATGGTGAAGATAGGGGCAAATCTGGTGATTTGAGAGGGGGATAATGTTAGATTTCTCCTAGTAAGCCAAAAGGAAAGATGAATATGATATAGGAGTTTGGAAGATGTGGCTAAGTCTAGGCTGGAGAGATGAATTTTATAATCTCCAATGTGTAACCAGTAATCAAAACTGCAACACTGAATGGGATTATTTGGGGGGTAGGCAAATTCACAAGAGAAAAGTTCTAAGGACTGAGCCTGAGAGTGTCAGGGGTGATAAAGAGGACAAAATAAGAAGGACTTACTGACAAGGAGTTCATATGTGGTAGCAAGGGGCCAAAACATGGCATCTCAATGGATCGGTGAAGGAAATATTTTAAAAAGAGAGAGTGATAACCTGTGTCAAATGTAGCTGACAGCACAGGAAACAACTTGGATCTCAGAAGTATCACTCTTAAGACTTGTTTTGATCTTCCTAAGTAAGCAACTAAATAAGCTAAAGAAATACATTGGCATTATAACATAACTTCCGTGGTATTTCATACTCACATTCCAATTGCATTTTCTAACCATTAAATTAGAACAACTAAAAGGTGATTATTTGGAAGGTTCTTTGAAGCAGGCATCATTTTTAGACAGCAGGAAGATAATTGCTTATTTTCTTCTAAAGAATTCTAAGAATGAACTCTCCAGACTCTCTACCAGCCATTTCTGTGTTTTACCAGGCTAGGGTTGAATTTTTTTTAATGTTTAAATGAACTCTATTTCTAGGCCCATTTCTTCCTGTCAGGTCCCCTGCCAATATCGACAACAGTCAATCACCATCACGTTCATAAAAATGTTGTTTGTATACTTGAAACTAGTAATCAGATCACCTCTTAATTTACTCTTCTTTAGGATAAACAACACTGCTGCCTTTCACCTTCACTTACAGACCCTACTGTACCCTTTTCATGTATATGAAGGCAGCACTAAATATGGTCTTCTCTAGGCCTTCGTGTCCCTAAGCCCCACAGGCAAATTTTTTCGCATTTATAATCCGTTAGCATATTTTTATTTGCAAGAAACAAAATATAAACTTCTTCTGATCTTAGTATCAGTCAATGCCCTGATCCCGGTGATGCTCACATCTGAGAAGTGTAGGTATTTATGCCAGTGGGTGTTTCTCTGTTTGCACATATGTGTACCTGTGAGTGCATTGTGTACAGCTCTGTGTGTGCATGTATGTGTATATGCGTGCCTGTCTTTGTACACATGCATGTGAATGTGCTTATGGGTATGTGTATCTCTCTGTATCTGCATATGCTCAAAGAAACAATGAGAGTATTCGCAATTTAGCTCAAAAAATTACTTCACCTTTGGTGGCTTGCAAGATAGCATGGTCATTCAGCTACTGTCATTTATTAACAAGATTATATACTTCAGTATATCTGTGTGCACTTGGAATGTTTGAAGATTTTGTCTTACTTCTAAAGCACATACTAAACAGGATCTTTATCCAAAATGTATGACTTTTTACTTTGCCATTCATTTTTGTTCAAAACAGCCTATGTCCATCCCTCACAATATAATTAGGATTACTAGTCTGAAATTTTTAGTTGTTAGGAATAAGAACCAACTGGCAAAAAGTTACTTCAGAAAGAAATATTTCACATCATTGTGTACAGATAGCAGGTACTTCAGAACTAGAACGGTACTTAGTCGGAATAATGCAGCCTTATGGTTGAACAGGGGTCTCTAATAAATCAAGCTTCTGTTGATTGGGGACGCTTTCTTTTTACACTGACTAGGATTTTATAGATTTTGTGTTTTGTGATGTTCATCATGCATTTAGTTCAGTTTTGTCACTCATTTTGGCTATATGACTAATTGGTTAACTAATATGTAAGGTTTATAAGCTATTTGTCTTTAGTTTTTCTATATGTAAAATGGAATTTCTGATAATCATGAATTAGAAATGCTCTTTGATATATGTTAGTATATCATACAATGTACCATATAATGCTTTGTGTGTGTGGATACGCACAGAGGACTAGGAAAGTAAGGCACTTTGCAAAGAAGATTTATAAGTGTTTGGCTATATCCAGATGCCCTAATTGTATCTGTGTCTGCAATCACTGGTGTACTGATCTGATTCAATATTTGGAAGCCTCAATTTTTTTCCTCAAAGGTTAAAGCAGAAAATAAAAGCAACTCTGCTTTGTAATGTCTATTGATCCTTAGTTTATAATAATGTCTTTAGCATTGTGGGGGATCATTGCTTATCCTGACAACCACAGTTTTGCTTTAGTCTTAGCTACTGAGACTTTTAAATGGACAGGAGGAATGCTCTCTGGAATGTTCTCTTCCACATGTTTCAGTTTTAACAACACAAAATACGTTAAAATAATGGGCCTCGATGCCCTAACTCACACAAGAAAGAGAGAGGAAATCCAACTCCTCTATCTCATCTCCCTCCTGCTGACTACAGAGATCTCTAAGCAGCAGGGAGGCATAAATGAAATTTATCACTAGATAAGCCTTCCAAAAGACTAGGAGAGTGACAGTGTCTTTCTTTATTAGGTGATATTTTCCATAGAATAAAGTAAAGGTCCTGGACCCTAGAATCACACATTTTTCCCTTGCTGAGCTTGGAGCAGAAAGACAGCAAAGCATGCAGTGGTGCACAAATGTGCATTGAAATTTTATAAAATGTTCACTGACCTTTTGGGAGTCTTCATGCTGCTTAAGAATCTACTGACCTACAGGCAATGACTGTACATAAATGCCTCGCTTCTGTGGGGAATTCAGTATTGGGTTTTCGCCTGTAGCTTCTCCCTTTTCCTCCTTTCACGAAGCAACCACATTCTGCAGCAAAACTGCTCAGCCCACAGGGAACTTGTGGGACCAGCCTCACTGCTTGGTCTGACACTGCACTGCTGTTTGCTTGCAAACATTTACTTACCAGGAAATGTGGAGTCAGCTCTGCTCCTGTTTCACTTAATTTTCTTCACCCCATGCAGTGGTTTTTTTCCTTCTGCTGCCCCAGCTGTTCTTGCTTTTCCCAGGGTGGTAGAGTCCACCCCAGCTACAATCTGTGCTTGCAACAAAGTTCCTTAGTTTCCTACCTGACCTCAGATGACCTGCCTAGATTTTTCATTTCCTGAGTCTTAAAGCAACATTAAAAAATAGTGTGATAGCAGCTGCAGCAACAACAGCTGATGATTACATTAACAAAGCCAGTGGCCTGGTGTGAATTCAGGAGTCAGAGCTGGGTTCAAATTCAGTCTGCGTTATCATTACATGGGCAGATGGTTTACTCTTCTAAGCTTTTTTTTTTTTTTTTTTTTTTTTCAGTTATGAAGAGAGATACTGTCATCTGTTGTAAGAGTTAGAAATTTAATGCTAAAATTGTCAATATATCCTAGGCTCTGCATCAGGTTGTTTTCATGTCTGCCTCCCTTCCTGAAAAAGTGCTCTCCTTTTTGTACTCAGTATGTAAAAGCACAAAATAAGTAGCAACCTTGCCTTGTGGGTTTATAAAATGAGGATGTGAGCATGAAAAAAGGTAAAGCCCACCTAGACCTCAAATGATTATTTGAAGACAAACTACAGATAGCTAAGATAAACAAGAAGGCAAAAGAAAACTGATGTGTCAGGCTGAAAGATAATGTGTTAGAGGTCTCTAGAATAATCTAGAAAGATGCCATGGAAATGATATAATTTGAAATGCTTTTTCAGGATAACTGGCGTGTAGAATAAGAGGCTCATACGGAGATGGGATATGCCATGGAGTCAGGAACTTGACTGTGGAAGACACAATTTTGGCTGGAGGAGACGGTTTGCTCTGTCATGATAGAAGAGTAAGATAAAAAGAGAGATTGGGATGGAGAGTCTTTTGTAGATTTAGTAAATGATCTTTTTTTTCATGCCTAAATCTTATAATCTGAACAACCACTTTCAAGATAACAATGTGCAAAGTATTAAAGAGTTAATTTCATATTTTTAAAAATTCTGGATCATTTTTATCCTTTTTTGTTCATTGTTAAAATAAAAAAAAATTAAGGTACCCAGTTATATATGAATTTGAAATAAACATGAATAATTTTTTGGGATAAACATATACCAGATACCATATAGATCATATTTAGATTTAAAACAATTATTTATAATTTATCTGAAATTCAAATTCATCTGAGTGTGTGGCATTTTAAAATTTGACATTTCATCCCAGGTTAAACACCAAGCCAGAGATTCTGCCCTTGACTGCATCACAGAAAGTTTTAAAGAAAGGAGTAAACGATGAATAAAGCATTTTAACAGAGAGAAACTTATGAAACGCAGAAAGGCTCTGAGAGAGAACTTTGAAGCAGGAAGCCTGGCTCTGGCGCATTCTTCCCTGCTTTAAACTCCCAGTCTCACATATTGCATATGTAGAAAGAATTCCAATGGCTTACTAGGCGAAGATACATTTTTTTTTTTTTTTTTTTTCTACAACAGAGGGAACTATGGTATCTGAGGATGCTGGCTGACAGCTTAGTTCCTAACATGACAGTGTTTCTAATGAGCACTAATTCATGTCCTAGGACTATTAATGCAATCCATAAAGAGCTGGCATCAGGACCTAATCCTGTATCCTAAGTGCATGGGAACACACATAGGTCTTTGTAGCATGCTTCTGTACATGAATCTTAGTGACATACATGTTTCCTGAAATATTGCTTTGTTTTTATTTAGAGACCACAAAGATAAAGGAGAAGTAATGAATTCTCTGGCTGTTACTTAAGAAAAACTTGGAAAACACTAGGTCATGCATTATATTCAGTTTTAGAGATAAATCTTGTTGCCAATTAAAACTAAGTTTTCATATTGAGTTCCTTTTTACTTTCTCAATAGAAGAAAATACATCTTTTTTCCCCTACAGGTAATATATGGTTCTAGAAAAACATTCAAAATGTTTTTCTCTTTTTATCTAATTTTATCAAATCTATTACATTTTATTTAATTTCCTGAAAAATAGCCCTCTGAAAACTAATAGTATTGTATGTTTTATTTGTGGTTTTACTTATTTCCACAATCAATTTTATCAAATATTTTTACTGAGAGAAAACAGACCTAGTTAACTCTTCTAATCCTTAATTAGCCAGGAAGGTTTTTAACCATACTTAAGACATTAAAATGAATACTGCAGAATTCCATTAATAACGGAGCTAACATCAGTGCTTACTTTTGTTTTTGCAGAGACTGCTAGAAATATCAGCTGCTGCTACCTGCTGCATACATCAGTTCAGACCTTATTCTCAAAACATTTAATGGAACACTCGGACATATATTTGACGGCTACCCTTTTAAGAAGTGCAGATGACTCGTTTAATATTTTTCCATTTTTTGGGACAGGATCTTGCTCTTTAGCTCAGTGAGGCAGGCCTTGAAATCACTGTGTATCCTCAGCTGAACTCAAACTCACAGCAATTCTCCTGCCTCAGCCTCTGAGTGCTGGAATTATAGGCAAGCACTAGCACTACCGTTCTCAGCATATTTTAAATTGTTGCTTTTAGTATCAGGAATTTAGGGTAGTGAGTGACAGGTTTTTTTTTTTTTTGGCATATAATACTTTCATATGTAAACATACTTCATGTATGACCCTAAAGAGGCATGATTCTTTTATTACTTCCTTAACCTTTCAAAGGTGATGCTGTCTCCTGGAATGAGGACACTCAGCTGTAAAGATGTGAATGATAGGAAAAACAGCCATTTGAGTCTTAGGATAGGCCTGGTCAATAAAACAATCTGTGCAAAGCATCTAGGCACTCATGCTAAGATGAATCTAGAATTGGGTCCATGCGTTCAGAATGTGAAACCTAGAACATCAATAACACATGACTGTGAGATGCTAATGAAGTCTGATTGCCATAGTAATTTGCCTGAGCTGAACATTGGTCAGAGAATGCTTCTGTCATCACCACTGAGACAGTCGAGGTGACTCTGCTCAGCTGGCTTATGCACATATCCCAGATTTTGTGCTCTGTACCCAGGAATTAGAGACTCAGTGGCCCAAATCACTGAAAGACAGGTGCTCACCATTTGAGTTTAATTTTGGTTGCAGCTTTTGCTCCTTAGTTGAAATTGCATCATTCATTGTATAACCAGAATCCTTATCTTGCAGCTACTGAAGAAATTTCTTGAGGATTATGCAAATGAATTCAACTTTAGGAAAGCTGGCTTTTCTTGCAAACCTCTTGTCTGATTACAAGGATTCATCTTGGAACAATTTTAAATTTCCTTTCACCCTTTCGACCTTCACTCCAGTTCCATTGTCTCACACACACTGGGTTGGCTCTTGCCACACTTACCAATGTCAGACATCCTTCATGCTATTCCCTGCCTTTCCCCTTCCTTGTATTGAAGGAGGTAATACACAAACATGCCATAGCAAATAAACACAAGAATTACTCAAGTATGGATTCTCATGAAAGTGAAAGCAAGAAGAAGTAAAGCAAAACAGATAGGTAGGTGGAAGTTCAGTTTAGCTTTTTCCTAAATTCCATTTTCGTTTTGACTTAAGAGACATTGCTTACTTTTGTGACAGTCTGACTTTTGCTTCCCTAGTTTAAATTTCTTTTATCTTTCCTGCAAAAATATACAGTGATATATGTTATATAAACTTTCTGCTAGGCTTATTAGAAACTAGCTATGTTAGAATAAGTACTGAACTCTACCTTGGCTTAGGAGTAAGGAGATCAGCATTTCCTTTCATGTACAGGTTTGGGAGGCCCACTTTCTGATATCTTCTTATATAATGTGGAATAATTGAATCTTTTTAAAAATAGACCTAATGCCCTTTGCCTGAGGCTATCAGAAAGACTTTTTTTTTTTTTAAAGATGAATTAATTTGACTTTTTAAATATTTATATATCCTGTAAGCTAAGGGTCCTTGGAAAAAGTCAAGCTAACAAACACTATCTTTTCTCCTCTATAGATGATCCCTCAAAATTTACCAAAAAATGATTGAAATATGCATTTTTGTATGATTGAAAAGTCTGTTAATTGTTGGGTTCATTTTTCAGGCTTTCAAGTCTTCTGTGTGTGTTGGGAGAGTACGTATACAAAGAAAATGCATTCGCAAACTGGTTACTCAGTGAACACTAAGACACTTCTTGATGTAGCCAAGAAGTCAGCCACATTTTCTATAAAAGTAGGTGCCACGAGTGCACAGGACAACAACAATCTTTATCAGAGAGGAAGTTCAGTGTGTCCTGTTTGTGTCTGTGGAGGCAGTCCTGTGTTGGGTCAGTAAACATAGTTGTTCTCTGAAGAGATAAAGCTGAATCTTAGGGCAGCCATAAGGACGGTGGGAAGTGATAAGAAACTTGCCACTGTTGAAACCAAATAGGAATCTGGATACATGGGGAAACCTGCAGGAGCCCTGAGGGATGTTTGGAGCATATGGAAAAAGTGAGCTGTCCAAGGAAGGTGGCACCCTGGGATGCCAGCAGTCTTTCTCTCAATTTGGTATTAAAAATATGCGAAAGCAAGCCTCATAGTTTTTGAAAATAACCCACAAAACTTTAGGAATTTTCTCTGTGGATTACTCCTTTTTTAAATGTAGGAAAATATCGTTGTTGCAAATGAATATATAAATATTTTAACACTTTAAAAGCTACTAGAACCTATTTAAGTGATTTCTCGTCAAGTGAGCGCATTTCTGGTCTCTAGATCGCTTTTGCAGGCTAAATGAAAGGATGCCTGTATTAATTCCCTTCTGTGAAAACAGCGTCCCAGTGTTTTACTGAGTGAAGAATGTAGTGCAATAGTATCTGCCAGTTTAGCATCATTCCTTGAACTAATGCATAGATTGGAGTTACTGGAACAAAGGTATTATGTGCTATTTCCACGTATTATTTTGGCGTAAAATGCTATTTACCATGTTGGGAAGTGATATGTAACTTGGTGTACTATGATATTTAAAATTAAAAATGTTAGCATAAAGAAAAAGTTAACATTCAATTTTCGGTGCTCCACAGAAAGGCAACAAAATGTAATCTGAAATCCTTCCAACAGAGGGCTCTATGGTTTTGATTTAGAGCAAGATAGAAAGTAAAAAAAAATTACTTGGGTTTAGGTTGCTATAGTAAATTCTGTATTATATTTAAAAATAGAACAGATAAAAATGGAGTCAGTGGAGTTGAACTGGAAAAATCATCCAAAGATGAAATGTAAAATCTACTCTTACAAGACAGAATTTCATAATTCTTTGAATTGATGTTCTTTTCAAAAGACAAAATATATTTTACCATCTATAAATAAGAAAGTAGGCAAATTAGAGATAATCTATGCTTTAAAATACTATTAATATTACCTCATTCAGTTACATTTTAAAAGGAAGAAGGAGCTACTGCATGGTTCTCTTTTTGGAGACATTTTATCTTTTCTGTTGGCAAATAATTTACTGTTGCTGTAAGTAGACATATTATGTATATAAATACATTGTAAATATTTAATACACAAAATATATGTTTGTATGCATGCACAATACAAAATATTACTAAGATATTTTATGGAAATAAGTGATACTGTTTTAAAAGGTGAAGTACAAAAGCATAAGCTAAACTGAAATATATTTCTTTAACTTATGCATAGAACAAGCTTACTTCCTTCTGCCAGGCCTGGCTTTTAAATTCCATTTCAGATCAGAGAGTCTTATAATATACACATTAAAGTAAATCAAAGAACAAACTAAAGCAATAAGCTACTTTTAGATTCCAGATCTTTGTCTTGATTTTAGGGAATGTCTTATTTTATATGATGTTTTCCAGTGCTCTTTGAAACGCATGAGCTTGTATTCTATGAACAGATAGATTTTTCAAATTTCTATACAGTTTATTATGTCTATTTGAAAATTTTTATTTTATTTGATATGCAAGTGCTTTAATGGCATAACTACATTTTATTTAAAAATAATTTTGACATTTGATTTATATCCATCAAGATTCTAAAATTATCATTTAAAGATAATCTCTAAATATAATTTAAAAACATTATTATCTTAATAAGTACTTACATTTACTACAAAAATCTTTCCTTATAAATCTTGAATACAAATACAGATATTCTGGATAAGACATTTACAAGCAAGTAGATTACATTCAATGATGTATAATATGTTTATAAAATACTTTAAATAAATATTCTGCACTTATAACCTATGTGTACTTAAATGAAATATAGTTATTATTAGTACAATGACTTTGACCTGCTAAAGTATTATGCTATATGGTGCTTGATTTGATAGCATTCATAAGCAAAATCTTTGTTTTGAATAACGTGTTCATAACATATATCCTTACTAGTTTATTGTCAAGTAGATAACATTTGGTTTGCTCATCTGTAAAATCTTTTTTAATGTTTTCTTGATATAGACAACATTTCATGAGGTGGAGTACAATTGTGCCTTGGGTGCTAATACGGCTTTGATTACCAATTTTTGTCCCTCATGTCTTTGTTTTCTTTTTCTATAAATCGGGGAGGCGAGACTTCTAATAAGATCCAAAGAATATTGAAGACAAAACATTTATAGCATTCAGATATTTTAAAAAAGAAGTAACTATTATTTTTAAGCTAGCTTTCACAGAAGGAAAAATTTCTCTTCTAATTTTTGTTTTGTTTTGTTTCAAAGGAACAGTGATTATGACGTTCAGTGTATTTCTTAATAGAGGTACATTAGCAGCAAACAAATTTAGCTGCATAGTAGTGCTAACTTCCAGTTGTAAAATTTTATATAATTTCTGGAATTCTTGTATGTACATATTCTAAGTATTTCACTTTTTCTATGTATGGAGAGTTATTATTTTTGGCTTGTTTTTACTTGTTGCCACTAAGATTAAAGATACGGTACTGTGTCTTTTGGCCAAGAACTGAAAGGACAGAGAGCAGAATATATATTAAGTACATTTAGACAGAAGCTCTTTCTAAAATGATTGTTCTTTAGTTGGTAATTAAGTCCAGGTATTTATCTGTTTTGGTCAGATGATGGTCAACATTTATTTATATTCTATTTTTATTTAAGAGATGATTACATTGTAGACTATATGAAGCACTAAGTAAAATATTGTAGCCATATTTTGGACTAAATTTTAATTGAAATTAATAACTACTGCTATGCTCTATATAATGGCACCAACATGCATCTATAGATAAAAATTTTAAAAAGGATTCTTAAAGGATATACACCATCATGTTTATGTCAAGATGTAGACAAGCATCATTTGAATCTGTGAATATTGCTTTTATGGTTAACTGGAAAAGCAAACAGCAAAATATATTACTACTACTAATAATAATATTTCCTATAACCAGCACACAAAGCTAATGGTTTGCTTTGTGCACCTGCCAGTTTGGTTTGCTAAGTCACCCTGGAAATTTTCCTTTCTTTGTGCAATATGTTATGCTTTTCTTTTCTTCAGGGCAGATTGTTTCTGCCTGCATTTTATTCCTGAACCCTAGAAATGGATTGCCAGACTTAAATGCTCTATCTAGTGCTGCTGCTGCTGACTAATAATGCCCCTCCCCCATCTCAGCTCCTGCCCCATACTTCCCTAGTGATCCCTCTCCCCTCTCTTCTCCTGTCTTCCCCTGTTCTCCCTTTCCCTCTCCTCCCCTCCTCTCTTCACTCTTTTTCTCTATTTTCCTCTCACAGTACCACCACCCTCAAAACGCGCGCGCACACACACACACACACACACACACACACAGAGGCACCATTGGCCCATTATCAACAAAGAATGCAAAATGGTGAAATACTCAGCAGCAATTTTGGTGCTGTTTTGTCTTGCATGTTGTGAAATTATTTCTGAAGTGTATAAATAAACGTGCCCTAAGCTTTCCCCTTTGCTCTACACTGATTTTCAGAGCAAAACTCTCTCGTAAAGGGGCAGCCTTAGGACTGCAGTGACTGGAATGTTTTCAGATAACAAATGTGAGCCTTCATGGCTGCTTTTCTTTTTAATAACATTAGCACCATATAGATTTAATAATGAGGTGATGGAAAACATTTTGATGATGGGGCAGATTCTCTGATCTGCCAAGGAGAGCATCTGATTTGCTTGTGTACCAATTAATTATTGAAGCAGCTGAAAATAACAGGCGGGTGCTCTTCCTTCCCGAGAAAGGATGGCAGTTTGGTAGGTGTGTGCGTGTGCGAATGTATGTATATGCACGTGTCTATGTCTTGGGGTTCATTTTTATACATGTGTATGTATTGCTTAGGAGAAAATTTGATGAGAAATTTCTTCATTCTGACCTTGAAATTGCTGAGAGATTTTCTGTGTGTGTGAGTGCCTGGTAGGACTGTAACATTCAGTGTGATAGGAATGCAATCTTTCTTTTTTCTTTTCCTTTCTAATTTGTTCTCCCCCAACACTGCCTTAATGGACTTTACAGTGAAACACAGCTTGTATTTTAATTGCTATTTCTAGTATGTACTTTATTAGCACCTTTTCTGTTTTACAGTGCACTCACTGATATGGCACCAGGTCTGTGGTGAGCAAACAATACTGTTTTGTTTTGTGTTCCAATAAACACTGGTCTGCTGTGTGGTGCTTTCCCTATATCTTGTACCTTATTTAATTTGGTTAGTTTGTGGACATTTACTTTATGATATTAAGACTTTGGTTCATTTTTTCCGTCAGAGTCTGGGCTTCCTAAAGTTTTAAGGTAGAAGGAGGACAGATTCTTGGGTTATTGTAAAATTTGTTGCTTTATATTGTGACAATAGTGTTGATATGCCTGACATTCTCATAATAATATTAAGCTCTATTTTTTAGTGTGATGTACTTTATACATTTGTATAAATGTCACAGCCTGTAATCACTTCCTTTGTCATCGACGATTAATCTAAAAAAATCGAATAATTCACTGCCCCTTGCCATTTACATATCGTCTGCTGCCATCTGCTCTTCTCAGCAGCAGTAAATGATGGGTAATTAACTCAGTGCCTTTGTCTTTCCCTTGCTGAATGTCTGACACATATAGATTTTCTTCTCTGTGCGTGTGCATGTGTATATGTGCATGTAAACGGAAGAAGGAAGCAATGAGAGAGGGAGTGTAAAGAAGAGTGAATGGTCCTGCAAATGTAAGTCAGTGCAAGAGAGGCGACAAAGACTAAGATACTGGGTCAGAGAAGTGCTCATATCTCATGACCTGTGTCTTCGCAAGCCAAAAGGAAGATTCGCTGGTGGAATAATGGCTGGCTTGCAAAAGGAAGAAGTCATTTTCTAAAACCTTGGAGGTCAAGGTCATGATGCAAAATTGAGTTAAGTTTTCTACCTTCCAGAGCTCAGAGAACAATCATGGCAATGAGACCAAGTGTAGGGTACCTGCAACCCACAGGATGTTCCATCTGATTCTGAAAGAGGAGACAGAGTCTGTGTTTCAGGAAGTGGTTATAGAAAAGGCATTTCAGGTGATCGGAATTTATGTCCCATTTCAAAAATAGAAAGCATCAAAGAAAATTTACAAGAGCTTAAAAACTGGAGAGTACGCAGAAATGTTAATTTTAAAAGGAAATAGTGACACTATCTTGGATTTCTGAAATTTCTTGTGAAATTATTTCGTTCCTCTGTGCTTTCCAAGGGTGTTGTAGAAGGGATATTATACCACTCTGAAGATTTTTGTATGTATTACTCAATAGTTATTTTTTGAAGCCTTTATCTTATGCAAAAATTATTTGAGAGGTGGCTAATTTTGATAACATTAAAAGAAAAATAATTAAAATGATAAAATTTTAAGGAAAATGAAAATTTAAGTTGGCTAAAACATGGTTTGCTAAGTCAATCTATAAGCAAAGTACCAGAAAAATTTAATATAACCTTTTTTACATGGAATTAGTAAAACCTCTTTCACTATAAATATATCTATAACTATATGCTTCAATGTATTTTACTCAGTTAATCCAACAAATAATATATAGGGATATAAACTGTTAATTAAGATGACTAGCTATCTATAGTCGTCAGGCCTCTAAGAATTTTGCAATGGACTGTTCTCAAAATTTGAAGGTTTTTTTTTTAACTCATCACTTGAGGAGGATGATCAGTATAGATTTTATAGAAAGTGTTAGAGCTTATTTTGCTGTATACAGGATATCTTCTTCATCCAATCCTAGCTGCACATCTCTACTTTTCTATCTGCACAATGGCAATGGAAACATTTTGATATTTTTCTGCCATGAACTAATGCCTGAAAATATTTATCTTTTTATTTAATTTTGGCATTTGTAATTATTCATGCTTCAGTATCTATCATCATAGGACTTCTGCAGGTTAAATAATGAGTCTATAATCATTAACTAAACACCAGTGGAAGGTCATGAAACTGCTGAAATATATTTTTTACACTATTCTAAAATGACTTGCAGAGATGATTTAGTACATATATTGTTTGATGAAATGGCTAAAATACCACATAGCTGACTAAGCTAATTCTATAAAGAAAGAACATTATAGATGTAATAAAAAAGCAGACTACATCTCTGAGGGCTTTGTTAACTGTGTGAAATACATACACTTTATGAAACTACTTAAATTTCATAAACTTTCTATGACTTACAGGTAAGTTTGGCAGCATCTAATTGAGTGAGATATTCTTGAAAGCTTTCATTGCAATTGTTAATCCAGCATCATTGTTCTGTGAGGCTGTTACGTGACCCAACAGGCTGGGAGAACAATGTTGTTGAATATAATTGGCATATGTCAGCAAAATATAATTGTTCTTTTTGTTGGTTTAGAAAAATTGAAGATTTCCTCTTGGAAATTATAGTTTGGATTCCTCTCCCATTTGATTTCAGTAGATTTGAAAAAAGGGATGTGTTAATTTAAATTTTGATTCAAGGAATATGTATGGTTTCCTGTGCTGTGCAAATACTCTGGAAGGTTTTCTTTCCTTCAGTGAGTTTTTATTTTAATTCTGGTTGTGAGAGTTTGGTACAAGAAATATGGACCAGTCTGTTATCAAGATTTATCATAAAGATCCAGCCTAAATCAATCCTCCTCCACTCCCTTGAATTTTGAAAGTGGCTCAATGATTGGCCATTTCTTAGAGGTTGTGAGAAAGATGACTCCCAAATAGCAGATTGCTGCTTGCCATTTACTGATACCAAAGGCAAAGAACTAAAGGTAGCATTTGAGTTGTTTATTGCATCTCCTCCTCTTTGCTTCATTCCAGGGCTTCGAGGGTTAATGCTGACAACAGGGAAAATGCTGCAATTTGTCTTTCACTAACAGTGGCTACTATTCACTATTAGGAAATTTTGCCAGAAAAAAAATACTTGATATATAACTTTTTTCTTTGAGAGTTGAAAATATATTATTGTACAAAAGAACCATGCAAAATTTTCTTCAGAACTCAGGACTGGAATAAAACATCATTTTAATGAAAAACTTCTTTAAAATTACATCAAGAAATATAATTCCTTCTAAAACTGCATATTTTGTGGTCATAGCCAAGTGTGAGTGGGTGCTTCTATCACCCACTAGCTTCTGGGCACATCCCAGAAGGAGCAAAGAAGCCTCACTATCCATGTCAGCTGAGAGAGATCTATGTTGATGACTCAGTGGGTGTTCCATGTCAGTGACAAATCTCAGTCACATTCTCCTATCAACCTGTCTATCTCATTTCCTTAAACTTGAACTCTTCTGACTCATGCTGTGGCCTGGGTCTTAGGTTCCTGGATTCCTGGTAGGTCCTCCACTCATCTCTGCCACACATCCCCACCATCAGTAGCCTGTGTCATGTCCCAACTGCCATTATCATCCTTTAAGGAACAGAGATGCTTTTAAACACTGAGCAGCTCTACGTGTGAAATCAAACTTGAGAATGAAGGAAACAGACTGAGAAATAGATCTACCCGTGTGGACGTTTGTAATCCATTTCAGGTCCTATGGGCATGACAGTGAACACTAACTTTCACTCTTTTAAAGATATACAAATTAGAATATGACATAGCAGAGTTTATTCTGGATAAAAGTTGGAAAACAATCAAAATTTTTCAAAGAAGACAGTGATCAAGGTTTTCAACAAATTCTACATTTCCTAGAATATTTATCCATAAGTAATGATATAGACAGACCAATTATGCTCATTACAAAAATCAGTTGCTGCAGAGAAGTAGATGTGTTCGCAAGCTCTAAGCAGATCCAGAGATAAGAAACCTAAGCTATGGGAAAATTTGGTAAATGCCAACCAATTTCCCAAAATGCAAGAATCTAAAGATGCCTGTTAGACATTATCGAACAGTTATTTTGATTTTTCAGTAGTTTGAGTTTAAAACATTAGTTCCTCTTAGTGTTGAATCTTTCATACAAAATTTTCTCCTTTTTTAATGATAGCAATGTTTATTAAAGGTAGGAAAAAGAACACACTTTCTAAACTGAATTTGGGCCAAGGAAAAGTAGCACAAGAAGTACATGCTTGGTATATAAATTATTCAAAGTGTACTTATGATCTTTCAATGTGGCAGCTCAGCAAAAGGGAAAGGAAATAAGCCACAAAAGAGATGGTGACGGTTCTAGCATCAGATCAGTTTGCTAATCTGCAAAATGGGTCAGTGTTTTACATATAATGCTATGTGGATGTAGGACTCACATATTTCTGAGGTGAACCTCATCTCCAATTTAAACAATAATTTTAATTTGCATTTTTCTATTTTTGTTTCTGGTGTTTTCTCTTTTTAAACTAAGTTTAGCTACTAAAATAAGCTTGAACTGGATGTAGGACTCACATATTTCTGAGGTGAACCTCATCTCCAATTTAAACAATAATTTTAATTTGCATTTTTCTATTTTTGTTTCTGGTGTTTTCTCTTTTTAAACTAAGTTTAGCTACTAAAATAAGCTTGAACTCTCTTGTTCTAGATGTAATCAGATGTAATATTGCATATCTTGGGAAATAGATCTATCTCTATGCATCTATATACTTTACCTCAGCTCTTGTGAGCAAACACAAAGCAGAGTTTAGAGCAGACAAACTCTGGTTGTGATTTAATTGGGGTAAGAGATAAGATCCCATGGTAAGAGTTGTATTGTACAAGGGTGGCCTTGGTAGAACTATGAACATGTATGAAGAAATAAAGGCTGACAACCAGGAAAGCATTTAAGGGGTGTTTAACATAGTTTAGATATGAATCCCACTTAGGTGATGGCAACAGAAATTACACTGAGAGTGCAACTTCCAGGAATAGTAAAGAAGTTAAAATACTAAGTTATGACATAGGATAAGAAAGGAGTCTAGGATTCCATTCACTGTGTGATGCTGCTCACTGAACTGAGGAACATATATAATGAGTCCCGACTTATCCATATAGAATTTGATAGGTCAGCTGCATATATCTGTCAGGGCCTGGAGTATAGACATGAGATCTGAGTAATATAAAATAAATGGAAATGCTTTATGTATGAAAATGCAAAAATCATTAGAAAACACAATAGTGAATTAAGACTTTTCCAACATAGAAAGGACTGTGAGTAAAGTATGGATCAATGTCCCCCAGGCATCCATTGACTTTAATTAATTAATTTCATTCTTCTGCACCTAAAATTTATTTTTAGTTGTATACCATCCTGTAATATATTTAAAAAGTAGTGCTTAAATCTGTGTCTGTTATGTGGTTTATACACATATGAGGCTTTACCAAATATATGCCATATTTTTGTGTTGAATTACTGCTTTACCGTGTCTCAGTAAAGCGTGCAGTTATGTAGTAAAAAAGAAACAGAAATCCTAGATGGTCCTAAAGGAGAAAAGTGTGAAATGAACCAAATTCAAACCATGCTAAAGAAGGACTCACAGCATATTTGATAAGCACTTAACAATAAACAATAGCAAGTATAACTATCAAAATATGCTACAGTTTGATCTTGAATATCCTCCAAACTTCACTGTTGAAGGTTCCAATCCACTATGCTGTCAAACTTACAGCGAGTGAGGCTTAGTGGAAGGAAGTTAGGCCACTGGGAGAGGCTTTGACAGGGCTGTTGGGACTCCGGTTCCTCTTTCACCTTTTTCTTTACTTTATGCTCACCAAGAAGTGAGCATTTTATTCTGCCGTGCTCATCCACCATGCTTTATTTTAGGCATTTGTCACAGTAACAGGAAGCTAATTCACAGTTTTCTCTGACTCTCAATCTCTCCCTGTGTTCCTGACCCTTAGATTTTCCTCCATCTTGATTCTTTATCCAGCTGTCACTCTTAATAAAGTATCTCCTAACATCTCCAGGATGCTAACCTCACATTTGCAACTCCAGCATTAAAAACACATCATTCCAGCTACAATGAAAGTTCCAATGGGCCTGAATTTAGTCTTATTCTCTTTCCTAACAAACTTTGAGGCCATGAGAATTGACTACAGGATTATTCTATCCTGTTGTCATAAACCACTGGGGAGTAGAAAACTCCATGGATCAGAAGGGGAAGAAGAATGTTTATTTAAAGGAGGCTGTTTTCCAGACAGTGGTAGCAAAATGTCCCGAGTATCACAAAAAAACAATGATTAAAATCTCCTTCACTGATCAAAAAATGATGAAAGATGGGTTGCAGGACAGCTGAATAGCTTTCCACCAGGTCCTTTGTGCAGTAGTGTATAATCATGGATATTCTCCTTAAGCATCGTGAGACTGAGCAATAAATGTATCATCTTGAACTAAACATGGAAGAGACCAAAGACCAAACTTCAAATTTTAGCCGTATTTTTAACAGTAAACCTGTACCTTAAACTACAAAGAGTGATGTTATATGCCCCTTTGCACCATCTATCTTGGCTCTGAGAAACATTGGAAGCATGAAATATGAAATAGCATCTATAATTTTGAAAAGAGTAAACAGAGAAATACAATTACTTTGAAATAGTAAAAGAAAATAGCTGTCACAGTTGGGCAACAGTTTTCTGTCTAAGAATAAAATTTTTTGAGAGAAGGGAATATCATTAGCAAAGGCTTATTTGGAGGCACTTCTCATAAACTGAGAAGAGTAGAAATGATTAATAGGTTGCTATAAATTTATGAGACCAGGTTGCTACTTATGGAAGAAAAGCCAGGGGAAGGTTTTACCAACATGAAAGGAAATAAAACAAAATTGTTCCCAAGTTCGGAGGGTATACCTTTGATGAAAATGAAAATTTTCCTAAGTAAGACCATACCACTAGAAAAGTTCTTAAAAGTACAAGCAAATAATTCTAAAAGTAAACTCTTATTGGGAGTGTGACCTGAAGTTCTGAGAAAAAAACGATACAGAATTCCTTTTACCTTACTTATTCAAAAATCTCAACTGGAAATTAAGAAGTCAGAATTTTTGTGCTTTAAGGATCAAATGTTTAATAATAAATTAAGGGAATAGTTTTGGATTCAAAACTAGATTATAGAAGCCAAGATGTAGTTCAGTGGCACAGTGCCTGGCTGACAAGCATGAGGTCACAAGTTTGATTCCTGATATGAAAAGAAAAGAAAAGAAAGAAAGGAAGGAAGGAAGAAAGAAAGAAAGAAAGAAAGAAAGAAAGAAAGCAAGAGTTGAACTAAAACAGCAATTGTGAACATTTATATTTTGCATAACAACAATAAATATTTGTATTGAAAACATTTAAATAGTCACAAAATAAGAAGCATAGGTTAGTACAATAAAATAATTGGGAGGTCTGTATATATCTCAGAGATAGTTTTTGAAATTCTATATATGAAAATCAGTGCTATGAAATTAATTTGCACTACAAAATCTCATCCTCCACTTACTTTCTTAACCACCCATTTAACATACATTTCTAGCAATTCTTTGTGCCATGCATTTTTAAGAGTGCTAAGGGAAGAAGAATTAATGAAACAAAGGCCCTGATTTGGAGAAACTCGTGGTCCACTGAGAGGTTAGTTGAATAAACAAATAATTATGATCTCTCACCCATGCCGAGGAGCTTGCTCAGCTTTGTTTCCAATGACACACATTACGATGGTTTGGTCCTAATAACATGTTTTTAAAAGTCAGTGTGTACTCTGCTCTGAAGTGTAAACTTGCACTGCTTTAGTTAGTGGTAATGAACAGGGGCCATGTTTCCCTGGGCCCGTTCTGCAGCAAGTCCTGATCAAAGCTGGGCCATGGGCAGCCTACTTTCTCCTGCATGATTTCACACTGACTCTACTTTCCAGAGGAGTATGATCCAAAACACTCCCACTTAGTACAATCAGCAAGAGAAGCGCGGTGGAAAAGCAAAAGAAACAGAAAAATGGAGAGACATACAGAGAATCAAATGTAGAAAGAATGCTAAAAGCTTTTCAAATCAGTAAGCTGGAGGGTGTGTGTAGTATAGACATTGGCTCAGAAATCTTATGCAGAAAATCTTGATGTTATTAGGAGAAAATGGAAGAACAACCAGTAAAGAAAATCAGTTTTTCACTTGATGAAAGAAAAAATGGACCAAGATTCCAACTGTAGGCAGCAATAATAGAAATCTCGTAGTAAGATCGTGGTGAATGACCTCATGTCCATTTCTGAGCAGCACACTTAAACTAGGACATTGGTTCCCTTAACAGAGAAGCAGAGGATGATGAACTTCTAAATTCTCTTCCGATTCTAATTGTTAAGAGTCTAGACTGACTTAGGGCTTATCACGTAGATTAAATATGTCCCCAGGTAAAAGAAAGAAAAACAAACACATTTCTCTTCATCTTATTTTTTTTTTTTGTGTGTGTGTGTGTGTGTGAAGGACTCCAGCACACCTTATTAAAAATATATGTATCATTTTGTTTTTAAATGCCATCCTGAGGAATTTTTTTCTATGTGAAGATAAAACAGAAATTTCTTTATGTACTATTTTTAAATTATGTATAAATAGGGATGGAAAAATGAAAAACTAGTACGGTAATTGTGTTTTTCTGTGGATAGGACCGAGTATTTCATTTGCCTTTTCTTTTTTTCTTATCTTCTAAAATATTTTTTTTCTTATTGGGCATTGAACTCACGACCGTGACCTTGCTAGACAGGCGCTTATGCCATTGAGCTTAATCTCCAGCCCCTCTTCTAAATTTTCTTCAATGAACTTTTATTGCCTTTGTAATAACAAAAATGTTCGTTAAATTTAAAATAAGTTTTTTTAAGATGTAAAAGACAAACATTTGTATTAGAAAGTACTATTTTATATCTATGTATTCATGAATATATATTTGCAAAATACATATACATATAGATGTATGTATGTGTGTATATTGAAAAAAATATATGCACAAATAGAATCTGAGTTTCATGCTATCTCCTCACACTCCACATGTAATTCATCTCCAATTATAGACAGTGCAGTCTTGTAGCTATTGACTTTCTTTGACTCCTTAACATATCGTGCTTGTTCCCATTTTAAAATCATTTCTTGTGTGCACGTCAATGTTTCCTAAGATGTCTGTGATTGTCCTATTTTCATCTCTCATTTTTGACTCTAGGGTTCCTTTCACAGAGATGATCTCTCTATCCACCTTATTTCAACTAGTTTTCTTTTGTTTCTCTTTCTCTTTTCTCTATTTTTCTTTAAAGCATTAATTATAATCTGAAGTTCCACTTACTCATTTGTGTGTTTGATAAATGTCTGTCCCCTCCCCTAGGACGTAAGCCCCATATAAACAAAAAGTTAATGAATGATTGCTGTATGTTAAATACTTAGGATGGGATCTGATATATGGTGGATATAGAATGAACTACCTATGGAAATATTTCAGCAAGGACAATGAGCATTAAAAATTTTAGCAGAAAATCTAGACTCAGAGTTGAGTAAAGTTACTTCAAGGTCTTATCCATATGAATGTATACTATTTACAGGTATATATATTTATAATTCATACAGTTTAAAATATATTCATTCAATATATATGTATTATATATATATAATTCTAAACAGAATTTCAAGCATGTACAAGTAAAGTGAAGAATATAGTGAACTCACTCCCATCATCTGTCAACCAGCTTTAAAGGTTACTGATTCATGATTAATCTTTCAGAAACACAAATTCCTTAAATTCCTTCCTATTTAAATTGTTTCAAAGCAAATTTCATGTCCATATTAATTTTTCTTGTAATATTAAAACATAATATAAAATTAAGAACAATATTCTACATAAAATAAGGAACACTTTCTTAATAAAAGCCCCTTGTTTTTAAATATACATTTAAATTTTTCTTCATGTAAAACGTTTATCCTTGAATCCTTTTCCAAATGCCATCTTGTTTTGAAATTAACCTTTAATTCTGAGTTTCAATATAGTCAGAAGTGAAAGAATTTTTTTCCCAAGGTGAACTCCAAGTTTCCAAATGGAAAGTTAGTCTTCTCTTATATGTTATTAATTTCTTGGAGAGAGGCATCTTCCCATGTATCTTTTAATCTTTCCACTGTCACTTTTAATCTGCCATCATATGATTAATTGCCTTCAAGGAATAAATGCTTCTGAAATTCTTGTTTTAGTGAATAGGCTGAATTTGTGGGTAGTCAATAGTATTTGTTGATTTTTTTTTCAGATTTTGAATGTGGGTAGTGTAGGTTTACTCATAATTTTTGAGATCATATAAGAGTAATCTTGATTTAGTCACATAATATCAATCTGCCTCTCTTTTGCTATAAGTTGCTAGAACTGTTGTAATTTTTTTCCCTAAGCTGGTCCACTTTTAAGGCAATTTGGGAAAATAAGTAATTTCTTGCATCATAAGGACAAGGAACACATATTCTGGACAAGTTTTCAATTTCCTGGCAGAAAGATAGAATTTTTCTGCAAAATGGAAAATTCTAGTGAGTTGCTCTAGATATGGCATCTTTTTCTGTGCCACAGCTCCAGTTGTTATTAAACTGAATTTGTAATCTTCATGTTGGACACTAAGCTTTCATCAGGCTACAAGTTGTTAACTAACCCTCATCACCTGCATCCCAAAATGTATAGATACCTGCCAAATGGATCATCAGTGCTGGTCTTTATTGCAGGCACTGCATTCCATCTAAATAACACTGTCATATACTCATCAGTCAGACTCAGGCTGGTGGACAAAAGAATGATGGAAACATCCCTAGGGAGCTGGAGATCTGACTTGCTTTCCGTGGTATATTATTCTGAGGATTCACACATTTATTGACCTCAATGGTGGAGAGGTCAACATGATAATGCAGTGTGTATTGATTTGGTTCAATTCAGGAATTGCTCATCTATTGCTTATATTTATGTAAATAAAGTACTAGTCTTTTATCTTCCAATTACAACGTGTTTCTGAATTAATGTGATTAAAGACGAAGTTGGACTAATGTTAACAGGGCCTTTGTTTCTGTCACAAAGAGCAAAGGGAAAATCATGTAAAATTAATATATTCCTAAGGAGGTGAATATGCATTCAGTGTTGGTTATTATAACCCCCACCCTTTTTTATTGTCAAGCCAATTTCATGCTAAAATACTCTGATATACTTTCTTTTTATTCTTGTCTTCCCCTCCTCCCCACCCCTTCCTCAATGACTACATCTTTAGATTACATTATATGATGAATTTTCCTGTAAATAGGACTATGAGGTTTTTGAGATGAACAAGATGGGCAGGGATTTATGAACAGAAAAATTTTGAACAGGCATGCCTGTTATTTTTACCAAAATATTTTTAGCTATATATTTTTCTTAACACAGTCATGAAAAAGACACAGTGCATGAAAGAGGGAGTACAAGTTCATACATTTGGCCATTGCACTGCCTTTTCCTCAGTCATTGCTTTTTCCTAGGTCATTGTTTTGTTATCTAGGCTTGAAATCTCTTTTGGGGGCAAATACTATAAAAGACACAGCTATGGTCCAAGAGATAAATCTTTTCCTTTTATTTTTTAATAGAGGAGGGGAAAATTAAGTTCAAGGCTGTGAAGGATTATTTAGTTTTCGTTCTAATTTATGCAACAGAAGAGTTCTGATCACTGAGGTACTATGTAAGAAGACGTATATTGTTATTCATTTGATATCATTCCTTTTAATGCTGTTTGATACAAAAGAATCATTTTCCTGAAACACTGCAGTAACAAAGGGCCTCTGGTTTCTGCTTCACCTCATCACTGATCCTTTCAGTATAAAAATAAATTGTGGAGTGCATTCTGTCGGACACCATTTTATGGAAAATACAGTGTGGTTGATATTATGGCCTATTTCTTGAACTTATCAAACTACACCACCACCAGGAGACATTTATTGTGGGGAGAAGAGATTCATTCCTAAGCATTCTCTTTGACTGCCAGGTAAGGGATATCCAAGAACTGACAGCAGCATAGCATTTAAGGGCATCAATCTGGTACAAAAAATGAATATAGAAGAGGTGGAATCACTGGGTATTGAGCAGCGGGGAAGGAAATGATTTGTGCTGCCTGCTGATATATAAAGGTATATTATGCACAATAAGAACAGCTTAGTTCCCTAGCTCTGTGGTTCCCTAGCTCCTAGAACTGAAGGCACATAAGATGCAGAAAAGTTTATCTTTCAGGATGGCCTGGGCAATTATTTGGTATTGATTTTCTTATGTATCAGCATTTTGTTGGCAAACTTTGCCACATAATCCAATCAAGTCGGTGCAGAGCTGAGTGGAGATAGAGATAAATTCTCTGTGAGCAGTTTCTTTGCGTGGCCCATAGGTAGCCTCTCTACATTAAGAAAGCTCTTGCAACTGTGCCTTCTCGTCAGGGGAATTGTAATCTTGGGGAATCCCTGCGCCTGATTGCGGCTCTCCTCCCGATGGTGCACTTCTGACCTCTGTATTGATTCTGTTCTCTCATCAAAAGCGCTGATGTAATTCCATGTGCTGGGATCACGCCGTGATTTGCATTTAGGAGCTGCAACTGTGCGCTGACCCCAAACCATTTCATCAGAATGAGAGTAGACCAAACGGCAGATGCGTTTCCCCATAATATTAAAATCTATTGTGCCATTGGGTTGGTTTCTTTATTGTATATAGAAAAAAGGGCATACACCACCGGCTCTGGATTTTGATTTAATTCTAACCAGAAATTGAGAGGTTCTTTAAAAAATAACGGAGATCAGGAAGGTTTTTATTGATTTCCACATTTGAGCCAAAAAAAATAGTATTCTTATTTGTTAAAGCTTAATACAAAATGATGTGTATCTGAATATACTTTCAGAAATTCTAGAGCACTGAAAAATTATTATATGTTACTACTAATATACACAATCCTGAAGACTATTAATTCACTTTCTATCTAAATATAGAAAATAAAAAACACTATTTAGTAGATCCCTGAAGACAATAGTAAAAGGCCATTGGTAAGTCCAATGCAATATAAATATTGACTATGAATTGTTGTCTTTGTTTCTCTTCTTTTTCCTGTTACTTGTCTGCTTTCTCTTCTTCCTCTGTTTTCTTCAGTTTGGGTGGATAATGGTGAAGAGGCAACTGCCAAAACATGGGCACCTAAGAGTGCTTTAGGGAAAATCAGCTAAATGTATAGTTATCTGTACTACATTCTGCTTTCTTATCCCTCCTGTAGATCCTCATTTATTAATTTCAATAAATAAATATTTACTGAGCATTTAGCTATAGGTGCTGGACATGTAATGATGAACAAAGTAAGTATGGTACTTCACGGAACTGTTAACCTAAATGGAGGGATGTCCACAGAATTACAGTCATACATGTGAAAATAAATGTAAATGTAACAAAGAGGGAAAATTTATATTTACAGCTAATAAAAGAAATTGTTCTGTGAATGAATTATAATCATCTGAGAAAATATTAAAAGAGCTGAGGAGGTGATAAGAACAGAGGTATGGAAAGAGTTGAACACAGGTGAAACCGTTCCTTGGAAATCAAGCTTATAACTTGCCTTCTATGCCTGGACAGGGAAGGGACTTAGTGTGAGTACAATCAAAAAGGTCCAGAAAGCTGTGAGGCTCTCTGCGACCTTTCAGATTCATGCAAAGCTTGATACAGTAGGTCTCTTTTGAAGAAACTATAGAGAACTGATTTTTTTTTTCGCCCAAATGTGTATGAGATTAAACCATAATGGACAAGGGAAGAGAAGTTCTGAATGTCTATAAAATGCTCCAGGATGAGCAAATCATATGGAGAATAATTTGGATTTTCACAGTCGAGGAATTTAAGGACTCTATAGTCCATAAATATTTTTAGAAGTCTTTACTAAGTACTGCTAAGATAAACTGTGCAAACTATAAAAGAATATAATAGAAGTTCTAGTTTAGATGGAGGGGAAATGTCAGACAAGGTCTCTCTTTTACAGATCTTGAGGACATTTGATTTCACTTAAAAAAGAGACTTAGAAATAATTGCAAAAATGTCTGGGTTTGCAAAAATATTGATTAAAAATATTGATAACAATGGAGGTTCCTTAGCACATTTATAGTTTAGGATGCAATTTCATTTGAATTGCTTTCAAATTTTTCAATTTCAATTTCATTTGAATTGCTTTAAAATCTCAAAGCAGTTCTGAGAAAAGATGATGGCATATTTGTAGTAGGAATGAGACTTTACTAGGACTGAGATTCGGAGAAGGTCTTGCTGGGGCCTATTGAGCAGTAAGTGGCAAAGAACTTGAATGTAGGTCTTCTCACTGTAAACTCTCTGCCTTTTTCATTAACTTTGTATGTAACATGGTGTTTAAAATTGTGAAAATAATTGCCACTGATAGTTCTTAAATATTCATCTACTCCAATAAACATAAAAAATACTCAGTCTTTTCACAAAGGCACATTTTATTAAAATTTCTATAAATATATGTATGGAATACATTGAGATTCCAGAATTTGTATGTACTGTGACTATGACAGAACTCAAAAATGTTCACTGGCCCATTATGTTCTTTCTTGTTCTGGAAACAGGAATAGATAGGGTGGATATTTACTGGGAAAAATAAAAGGAATCTCTACATTCCTATTTCGAGAAGCCAGGAAACAGCAGCAGAAATGCAGTCTTGCTCTGAGATAATCTTCTACACAGGAATGCTGCATGTAATTAAATAATCTCTATGTTGTTGACTTTTGTCTTGGGAAAGGACAGTTTAGAGAGCTTTTTACTATTGCTCCATCTCTTTCATCATATTCTTGTAATTGATATTTTACGCCTGGGCCAAGTCCTATGAGTCACCATTGATACCATGGTTGTACATATTAACCATTAATAAAATCAATAATTAGATAATAAGTAACTAAGTAGACTGTTCTTTTTATATGTAGGAGATGAAAATTACCTAAATTTATGCCATGTGCATTGTTCATTTATTGTCACTTATTATCTGTAGTTTAGTCATGGAATAAGTCACTAAATTTTATTTTAAAGCTATAGGTTTAAAATGTAGTTTTGCTTCTTCTTTAGAAATCTGACCCTTGGTATCTTACTTAACATTCCTAGGATTTAGGTTTAATATCTATTAAATGAGGTTAACAGTAATTACGTCTTAAATTACATTTGGGGGATAAAATTAGATATATGAATGAAATAAGCCTGTGTAAGCCTTTTTACCTGTTTATTTTACACATTTAGAAGATGCACAAAAGAGTCTAGGTGCTTTTATAATGACCAAGGAACAGAATGGATGCAATAGATAAGGGAAATATTATTATCAGCTCTTGTTAATACCTAGATATTTGAACCCAAATCCTGGGATAAAGCTCACCTGCATATGTCATTGTGATATTTTCTTTGTTTTTGAACTTTTATGTTGCTCTTAATTACACTTGTTTTTGTAAGAGTTAAAATTTTTGTTCAGAAATGAAAAGTAAAACCCATAATTTCAGTTCTGGGCCTTCTTAATTTATCTTTATACCTTATGTTCTTATCCTTTTATTTGTTGAACCTAACAAGAATGTTCTTCAGAAAATCAAAGTCCACCTTTGCCTGAGATGATGAAGGCTAATTAAACTATTACAGTATGGGTAAGAAGCATTTGCAAGAAAAAATTGATATTTTTATTCAAAAAGACCAATTTAACCTCTTCTCCTTAGGAGCTCTGTAGGATACTTTGAAGCTTATTACTCTATATGTAAACTAGATACATTTATTCATTATTTCTAATGAGGATAACTCCAGAAAATGTTAAATTGGCATCCCACCTCAGACTGCCTCATCTGAAACGCTGATTGTAGCAGATATAGCTACAGGTTATGAGTAGTTTGGGTACCAGAATCAAGAACTTTTAGTTCAGGACAGATTAACCATTTTCAATTGTGTGACCCTAATTTTTTATCATTTTCTATGAGCTATCTCACTTTATTTTGATTTTCAATATGTTGATTTTTGCATGTTGATTGTTATCTTTCATGGTTTGATTCATTTACTGAAATGAGAAAATGGTCTTGAAATTATCTTGTATCTTGGAAAACATAACCTTTGACAAATAGGTGTTGATGTGTACATTTTGATGCTGTACTTAAAATATAAAGGCCATGTCTATTGCAATTAGTTCATTCTGAGGTTTGATAGTTGTCAGGTGTCAGCATTTCGTGTATCAGTTCTTACCAAGATGGAAAAACAAAAGATTAGAAGATATACTAAATATTATAGCTTTTATCCAAGATGAAAATCTTCACATATTGTTTGATTATTAAAACAATCAGGAAGCCAGCCCAGCATTTAAAATGGCAGCTGTTGTTGCAATCTTTGGTCTGCATGAGTTCATGGTATCAAAACCTTATTTAACCGGGTTGATCTTATATATTATAAACATACATGTATGTGGAAAGTCTAACTGTTGTAGTTATTTCTTAGGATTAAAAACATGTGAGTGTAGTAAAAGACAAGAATTTATTTCCTGCTTTTTAGTAATGATCAACTTTGCTTCAATAACTTCTATTTTAATACACTTTAGCATTTCTCTCTGGTTAGAAGAGTCAAACAATAAGTCTGTGGCATATCGCAGACCTAGTCTCATGTCACAAGAGTGGGAAATGAGGTCCACAGTTGGAGACACTACAGTGGCACCAGTCACCAAAAGAGCCGCACAGCTCCAGGACACACACCAGAAGGGGGAAGTCTAAAGCACAAAAGGGAGACAACCAGTGGAAAGTGTGGACATCTACGCGGCCCTTTCCCATCTCATTGTGTTCAGTCACTTTAAGGGTTTGGGCTTTAGGCTATGGATGCATAAACATTCTGTTCTTACTTTCAAGCTATCAAAACATCCTCACTGCATGCTTATCTAAAAGAAGCTTAGCATCACTAACCCAGCTATAGGTTTTTCTCTTTCCTTACATTTTTTTCAAATAAATAGATGTAAAGTATCCATTAAATAGAAATACTCTGCTCACATCTGAGAGTTAACAACAAGTAATTTTTTAAGATGACTAAACAGGTCCATAGAGTTTTTAGCCCTATTTTTGGCTGCATTTTCAATACATTTGTAAGTGGTGATTTTTCTGTGGCTTGGTTTCTACGACATCAGTGTATTGAGAAGCTGAACATTTCAAGCTTTCCACAGTGACAGGTGATGCATCTGATTGTTTGGTGATGGTGATTTGGAATATTGATGCTTTAGAAAAATAACTACATTGAACAGGCAATCTACACAGCTCGCAAACTACACAAAGAGCATTGATATAAATAAAGTGTCAAGCGGGTGCTGCAGCTTTGTGCAGAATCATTTTTAAATTTTCCTTTTTGAATTATTAAATAGACCATGTCAGAACAACTCTGATTATTATCCAATCCATATGCTTCAACACCAACCTTTTATGTAATATCAAGTGACTGCAGTGATCAATTGGACCAATCATGAATGCTCCCTCGTTCTGGAAATGATTCAAGCACTTCACCACACTGCAGCCTCTTATGCAGATATGCAAACACCTGCTGCATTGCATACAGAGGCCACAGTGCTATCTGCCTCTAGGAATGTGTGCTGGCTGTTTATCAACAAATTTAAGTATAAGCTCATTTTTTTACAATTTTAATCCTGCTGAGGTGTGTATAGCATAACTATATAGCTACATTTTTACAGAGCAAAATTGTGAACATAACTTACATTGTAAATAAAATGTATCAGGGCATGAAAAATAAAATACTGTCTTTTGTTCTTTAACAACTACAGTATCTGCTGGAAGCAGAGACTCTGATTTGCAGGCATGTAGCCACATGTAATTCATGAAGTGTGATAAAATGATAATCTCTCACCTATACTAATAAACAGTTTATCTAGATAAATAACTCCTGGAATGAATACTGTGGATGCCTTTAGGGTTTTAGGCATTTAATTAAAATAGAGCAAAAATATTAACTGTCAGCTTTGGGATTTTAGCCTCCTCTCATGAAAAGAATATCCTTTAGTCTGAGAACACATTTGTGAAATTCGTTGCGAGTAAATGTGAGATGGTATTTTTCTATTTTTTATGACAACAAGGCTAAAAATACATGGCATAGAAATCTCAAGATGAAATGGTTTCCCGAGGCTGTCTCTCTGCTCCCCTGGTAGTTCCCTCCTAGGACCTGGATCGGAGGGTAGAATTCAGGGGCCTCTTTGATAATTGCTAGTGATTCCAGGTAGCAACCTTTTCCTAGTATTTTTGCCATAGTCCTGGTGTGTTGCCATCACTCACAGTGACTGTTGAAACAGGGGACTTTCTTTCTACCGCCTGTGTGTGATTTTGACCCTGGGCACAAGGAGGCAGGGCAAAGCAATGGTGGAGATTAAACACAGGGCAGAGCCACTGGAGTCCCTGGGAGCACACTGCCTTTTAGAATGCAGATTATAAAGCAGTGAGTTTCACAGAATGCTTGCTTAACTCTAAACCTACAACCAGAGCTACAGTGTGAGGGGTATATTCAATGACTATTATTTTTAATTTTTCTATTGTCTGCTGCAAATTGATTTAGATTTCCAGTGTTTCCAGAAAAATATCATTCATTTTATGTAACAAAATCTGTCTGTTTAAATACGTAGATTGCACACAAAAAAATGTAAAGTTTGTGCATTTCTCCTTGGACTTTTGCTGTATTTTATGATTCACAATACAAAAATGAAGTAAAGGAAAACTCAAAACCTTGTATTAAAATACAGTGGTATTGCTGGACAAATTAATTCAGATATTTGCTCACAAATTGATAATATATGACGTGCTCACAAAGCATGGAATTATTACTTTAAATGAATGTTGTGTCATGTTTCTGTTTCTATTTAATATTTTTACATAGTAGATTTTATGTTCATATAACAGTTTCAAGACTGTTGTCTTTGTGTGGATTTTCAGCACTTGAGAAAGATAAATTGTCAAAAAACTGAAGAAGAAATAATAAGGAAAGAAAACATTTCTAAAACCACTTTTAATTCTTTGAAAAATTATTTTTCTCTATGCTTTATTTTGGGTAATGGAAAAATGGAATATGTCCTAGTAGAACAGTTGTGATAGGACTTAATTGATATAGTTTGTGAATAATTTCATTGGTTTGAAACAAATGTCCTATTCAATTTGGGACATGGAAAATTATGTGTTGATGATAGCAAACTAAAGGCAAGAGGTCAGAGGTGTGTGGGTGTGTGTGTGTGTGTGTGTGTGTGTGTGCCCCTTTGCTCGGCATATCTGGCGATTTATCTAATCACTATAATCAAAGACAAAAGATAACCTATATAATTTCAACTGGAAAAGAAATGCAGGCATTTTATTGTTAATAATTCATGTTGATAAAAACACTACATGTTTCTTTTTTCTCTAGGTTCACTTTAGCTATTATTGTTGATAAACAGCAGCCCAGAAAGGTCTGTATTTCAGCATTTCAGCATCCTTGTCATGGGCAAGGGAGGGAAGAGAGAATCTATCTGTATATTTTCCTCCTGGGCAATGGGAATAGGCTCTTGTGATTCCATAGTCTTTTAGCTTCCCTCCCTTCCCCCCATCATTTGATCACATTATTCACACAAAGAACCAATGAGCCGTTGTGCCATTCTCTTAAAACCCTATAGTAATGAGACAGCTACAGTTTTTAATCATTTGAGTTAAGCCTGGAATGCTGTTTGCTAATATCATACATCCATTCAAAATGAGAACAAGTGTTTTATCATCTTTTCTTTGCAAATAGTGAATAAATACTGCTTTTTCTCTGTAAAATTGTCAAATGTTCTGAAGAAATCATTTTATTCTTACGGAATTAATCTTATCTCTAAAAACATGGGTTAAAAATGGGTCCCAGAGAGGCACCTAGGGGGATAATGGCTTTGGCATTTTGTTTTTCTTGTGAAATTTTGGGTAGAAATAAAGCCATATACAAAACATGCATTAAGCCAATCTCTGTTGTTTAACAAAATTGAAAGCATTTGGGAGCCACTTAAATGACACCTAAACAACCTATACTTAGTGTCTTCGAGAATAGTGTATGAATACAAGAAAGAATTTTTTTTGCTTAATCTTTCATTATGGCAAATTTGTTTTTATTTACTAAAATGTCTTAGAAAATTTTTTTGCATAAGATGATACTATACCACAATTTAACTTTTAATATTTTAATGACTACTTTTTAACTTAAAACATGATATCTAGCCACCTTGATGCAAGAAATGTAAATATTACAAGATTAGAAAACTATATCACCTTCAAAAATTCCCAAATAAAAAAACTACTGAAAATAGTCAAGGAAATTATCTGTGCACTGTTACTGGTATTTTTCTTTTGCAATTCTTCTTTGAAAAAAATCAATTATTTGTTGAGATGTCATTCAAGGAAGTTCATATAATTGAATTCTGAATGCTTTTGTTTCATAAGTTAATAAGATGAGCCATAAAATATTAATTTTGGAGCAAGAGAAAATATGTTTTTAAACACAGTATGGTACAGTTTCCTTAAAATCAAATTATAGTTACAAGTGAAATTCATGGACAAACATTAGTAATATTAAAGGAACTTATGTAAATGGATTTTAATAGCCAATAAAAATATCATTTACTTTCATAGGTTAACTGCATTCGTATCACTGAATGTAGTACTTTAGGAACAAACTAAAAGGACAGGTTACTTAACACATGTTCCTCACATCTCAGCAGCTACCTAACCTTTTATCTATGATTATTTTCAGTGTGCATACAAGAGTCCCTGCACTGACATTTTAGAGAATTTTGGATTTCTCTAAAACTAAATCTAAATATTTGGGTTCCAGACTGTTATGGAACTGTTATTTCATTTTGCAGATGAAAAAAGTACATTCTTAATCTCCACTTGAGGTTGTACTGAACACAGTCTCAAGATGCTGCTTAGCAACTTTAAGTTCTCAATTCTTATCCTTAAGAATTTGATTCATCTGTGTTGTATTCTAACCCTGAATACACAAGGTACCCACCTCCCTCACCCTTATTTCAATCTGTACTTTTATTCATATTCAAATGCCCTCTGACTTGAAACCCTCTTACTGACTTCTTTTTTTCTTATCATAATAATGATTTCTGCATAATCAGTCAACTAAGCATTAGATCCCATTAACTGGCTGGAGCTGCCCAAACCATGAAATTTTGCTAAGTTCTGTCAAATGCATTCTTCTTGAACAACAAATATACTTTCCCAAAGTAGTTATTACCAACTTTATTTTAGTTACAGATTTTAAAAATAGTTTAAGCAAAAGAATATAAGCAGGCTGATTGGAATTTCAAATCATTGTCCACTGAATTTGAATGTCTGTTTTATATAGAATATAAGGTATTTCTTTTATTTTAACCAATCAGGGGCAAACAGAAGATACTTTCTGTTTTTTTTCTAACCAAGTGTATGATCAATACTATTAATTCAAACAGATAAAAGAACAATCCAAGTATTTGACTATTTAGTCAGATTTTTCAGTCTTTTGTTAGGATATCATGTTTTTCCCTCTCTCAATACTAAGTAAAACAGCTTTTTTAAAAATCTTCTTATTTGGTTTACTTTTTCTTGGTGCATATTAATTATATAGAACATTGGCTTACAATGCAGTGGTTCCATATGTGTGTATATCATACTTTGATCACACCAATTCCCCAGTTAGGCTTGTATGTGAGGAATATGAAATCTATGGTAGCTCTCACTAAAGCACCCAGAAGTCAGTTTGTTCAAAAACAAAGCATTACATAGTTTCATTTATTTATTCATTTGTTTGTTTATTTTTAAGTGAGAAATTAATTTGAGTTATTGCTTGATTCCTGTTGTCTGTTTGCTTACCTTAAATTTTCCTTTCTTCACACACAAAGAAGCAAAAACTGTCCCTTTTAAATGACAAATGAGGCAGAATTGGTGACGTGAGTGTTTGTCAACATAAGCAAGATCAAATGATTGCTCAGCAGGAAGAAGCCACGGGAAATCCAATAATTTTGACTAATTAGCAAAATAATAATAATGTCTCCCTAGTGATTACCTTGTACTGGTTTGTGGCCTTTTATCAGACATATTTCACTACTGCAAACTAATATTTTGAAGACTAGCTAGCAATTTCACTTGATATCATGGCTGTGAAACATTTCTAAGAAGCATTTTGAAGCATTCTGTACTTCTCTATTACTTGAGTAATTGAGGTTCTCATAGTCATATTTTTGCTTCTCTCTTGAATATAACCAATGTGTGTTTTAAGTAATATTATGATAAGCAACACAATTTTCAGGACCATTTAAAGTTCAAGTTCATTCTGTCTGCTTGGGGAATTTTACAAGAGGGATTCATGAGGAGTGACTTGATTAAAAATAAAAAGGTAAACAAGAGTTGTTTTTTCAACATGCTGCTCAAGTTATAGTGTCAATTACAATATACTGTCAGGTTTTTATTAATCTTTTATAGCACAACAAGAAGTTGTTAATGGAGGTTTAAATTCTTGGTCTTAGAGAATGTTTCAATTGCTGGCATTTCTGTGGGGTTCATCAGTGGACTACTATTTATAGAAAACACAGAGAAGAAAAGAACATGTGTCAGGTCACAAAGCCTGATTGAGCTCTGTGGATTCTCTAGCCTGGTACATATGTACAGGATTCCTGGCTCAGGTCAAAGCCACATATTTCTCACTATTCTGTGTGCCAGATTTACACCTTAAAATAGAGAGCGTGCTTGGAATCAGGGGACATTATATGAGAAAGTTACATTGTTATGTAGCATCCTGCTCGGGTCTAGTTGATTTGATCATTAAAACTGTTCAAATCACATTAAATCTCACACGAGAGCTGGTAAAACCAAATAATCAGAAGTGAAATCCCTGCATCCAAACAAAGAATAACATAATTCAATGATCTGAGCTAATACTATTTCAGGTTTGTGAACTACTTTTTTGTTTTACCCTTTGATATATGTTGTGATCTTTTAGCTGAGATATAGAAGACAATATGTTGTCTTTCTTTACATCCAAGATGCTTTACTGTTGGGTAGGTAGTGCTTAAGCTTACAGCAATATACAGTAGGTCCCAGAATTCATTCAGATCCTCTGTGCCATTTGTCACTGAAGCCTGTCTGGAAAGTTCTCCCACATCCCTCTTTCCACCAAGGTCACTCTGCAAACCCTTCCCTAGTATAGTGATATCTACAAAACAAGCTGGAGAAAAGCAATAGCAGCATCTTTGTCTAACTCAAGAGAGAGGACGGTGACAGGGATGATGCAGACATATTAATAAGAGGAGGGGAGGGGAGTGAGCGAGCAAAAGACAGCGGCAGTGCTCATACTGGATAGGTCAGGGGTGAGGGGTCAGAGATTACTTCAGTGAGACACAGGACTGCAAGTTCCAAACAAATGCTCAGAGGTTCCTCTTAGTCTCCACCAATCCCAGGCTCCCTTGTCTGCATGGTCATACAAAATAGGCACTAACTACCCATGATTAGTCCAAATGGGCACGTACTTTAAGTGTCAAACACATAGGAGATATCACAGATGTAGCATTTAAAAATATTATTTAAAAACAAAATGTCTCAGTCATTTTTATATCAGTTGCATGTTGACATGATAACATTTTGAATATACTGAGTTAAAATAGTTTAAGGAAATAATTTTTGAGTATTTTTGAACAAATGTTACTGAGAAATTTAAAATCACACCTGGGGCTAGCTATATTAACCACATTTCCTAGTTTTTCATATTTGACATTTCAGCGTTTTGGGGACTTGCTGACCCCTCAGAGGCTGCCCCCCTGAAGAACAACCAATTCTTGCACACTGAAAAAGTCTCACATGGAAGCTTGCTTTTTTATGTCTGTGAACCCAGCGGAGCTCATGTGCCCAGTCACAGTTTTACTGGGCTCTCATACTCTGGGTCACTATTCTCCAATCCCCCCCAGTCACCCACCTGAGGGCCAGTGTTAGAGAACTGGAGATGATACTTACTCCCCAGAATCTGCTGAAATTATTGAATTAGCCCGTCCTAAGGCTACTTACCATGTTTTTCCTGTTCCTTTGATGAAATCTACAATTAAGACTATTGATCAAGTTTTCCTGTACTTCCTTTAACTCTTAATTGATGCTGTTCCCTTTGGTCTATGGTCTTTTCTCTTGGGAACTGAGTACGATGAGTAGTGTTTTCAATGGTGGTAGTCTCCTGGTCTGTTGGAATTTATTATTCTGGAATAATAATAAAACTTACATTTTAAAATATGGAATTTTATTACTGTGGGACAATGCTATTTTAGATCATTGCATTCTTGAAATCTGACATGCTTACCATCTTTGATTGAATCGTGTAAAAAATTATATGATCTAGATTTCTAGGCCCTTTAGAACTGGCTCAGTTCCTGCAACCTAGCACTGATTCAGTAAATATTATCTTTTATTTCTTTTATCACCATAATAGCAATAATCCAGTCATCACAAAAAGCCATTCAGTTCTGGTTTGAGAAGTCTCTTATCTCATTATGTTGCTAACACTAGCAACATTGAGTCTTTCCTATGGGCCAAACTTGAGAGTCTTTACACATTATTTTATTTGGTTCTTAGGACTACCAGTTGAGGAAAAAATAAACAAGAAATATCTTTCCCAGAGTCACAGAGCTGCTTGTATGGGAGCATCTATTAATTCTTGAATAATATATGACTTCTGTATTTATTTAACACGGTTAGGCACAATCTTTGTTCACAAGGATAATAAGAAGTGAATGTATAAGTAGGAATTGTAACCAACAAAATAAATTTGTGGGCACCCCAGGCTAAGAGGATGGCCTAGATCACGGTCTTTCGTCGTGTGCTGGCTTTCTTCACCAGAGTGGGATAACTCACTTCAGCTTTTGGGGTCATCAGCATGCTGCTCTGCCTCACATCTGTACTTTTCATGTGGATGTCTTCAGATTGGACCCTGTCCACTTTTGCCTCCTCTCATGCTGGTGACAGAGGGGCTTGGCCTACATGTATTCCTCTGGGGTCTGCTTTTTTGGCTCAGTTGATGTCTACAAGATTCTTCTGTGATGATAGGTGAGTGTAGTCTACTCACTTCTACTGTTGTATTGAGTTCTATTATATAAAGACTGTTTGATGATTGACACTTTTCTCTTTGACATTTGGGCTATTTTAAGTTTTCTGCTCTGAAGAATATTGCCACTAGAAACATTGTGTTTTTCTTTTCTATCCATTAGTATTTTAAATGATGGGTATATTTTCTTTAAAAAAACTAATATTAAATGATATTCAACTAAAATTTTAAATGAGTATTTATGAGCAGAATATCTCCAGAAATTTTACAGAATATTGCATATTTTTTCTCTTGCTTCTCCTAATGTTAACATCTTACATACACATGAGACAAACAGTGATCCAGGCTAGGAAGTGAGTGTTGGTTCAATGCTATTAATGAATCTGTAGAGATTTTTGGTTTTTCATTGATGTCATTTAAGTCTTCCAGGATCTTATGTAGAATCCTGGCTTGTACATAGCTTTTATTTTTGGAGACACACTTTGACTCCAACATTTACAAAAGCAGTGATTCAGATAGATTAATTTTAAGGCAGCATGTGAGATGGATTTCAGAGGAGAGAGCTAAAAGCAGAAATACCAGGAGATGCTTGCTATTTCATGACTGCTCTAAGCAGAGAGAGAAAAACCTCCAGCAGGGAAGGGCCATCTATGCATCCGCCCACTCCCTTGCTCCTCTGTCTCCCAGAAGCCAATGAGTTCTTCGAGGGCAGGGAGCACAGGCGCTAATTCATCTTAGTATGCTTGAGGTACTCAGAAGAGTCACTGACTGTAGAAGTGAGCTGGTGAAGGTTTGTCAAAGAAATTCGTGTGAATGAGAAAGGCAGGCCGAAGGGGAAGCTGTGAGACTCAGAAACTCAAATGGTAATGGAGAATATGAATAAGAAAAAGAGAAACCAGAGAAATCCTTTCACTGACAGGCTTGAAAGATATTCTTAGCAGAAAGCAAAGATATCATGTAGAAAGCAAAATGAGAAGACAAAGATTTTGAGAGATAAAGCAGCAGTAAAGCAACAATACATTCTTGCCATGCGGGTCACTTTTTAAAGTTTTCACAATGTCACTGATTCCACATTGTCATTCTACATTGTTACCTTTAAAACTTTGCTTCATGTGTTGCTATTTACAGCTGGAGCTTTCTGTGATACTGACTCCCTCATGCTGCTTCTTATTGACAAGCTAGGACCAGTGAAGTCTGGGTGCTCAGCCTTCTGTGTTTTTCTGTTTCCATGCCTTTGCGTTGGCTAATTCCTCCTTCTGAGATTTCGAGGGCTTTGGATTATTTTCTCCCTAAAAGAACCCCTTTTGCTTTCTCTTTTGTCCTATTATGTTGCTTTTTTGTCTTCAAAATGCTCAGGTCTGTGTGGTTTTTCTAACGTATTTATTTGTTCATTTCTTTTTCATTTGTCTTCATCCATAGACTATTAGCTCCATAAAAGAAGAGATTTTGTCTGTGTCAATGAAACTGAAGATGTTAGAAAACTAAAGGGATATGGAAAGTGACCAACAAATTGAACCTAATGTAGTCCTAAGCCAGGGGGAGGCAGATGCCGCACACGTCACTTAAAACTTTCCTTCCCCAAATGGTCAGATGAAACATCAGGATTAATTCGTTGTTGCTTATCTATTCTTTCAGGATAAAGGAAAATAGTTTCTATGATCCAGGATAAACTCAGTTTAAAAATAATTCATTAAATGAGGACAGATTGAGGGAGAGAGAAACTTTTAACTAAGGTAAAACTTCAGGAGAATTTATTATTTCTTAGGAAATTTAATATTTCAAAATTATTTTTTAATGTTTTCTAAAGACCAGTTACTATACGAGAAGTGAAGAACCACAAGAATCTGTCCTTTAGGAGCTTGCTGCCAAATAAAATTGTTTGATAAGCAGTTTTCTTAGGCAACAGCAGATGGTCAGAAGTCTCTGAAGAAAAAAGGTTAGAAGAGTAGGACCTAAAGACAACTTAAATTTACCTTGAGATTCAGCCACTAGCATTTCCAAATAATGCTCTCTGTGATCATCCTAGATTGCCTGGAGGATTCATATTAAGTGTGGGACTCTTGGGTTAGACCTACCCAGTTATCTCTAGTGCAGAAAGTAAAAATATATTGGTAATTCACTAAAGTCTGTGATGAATTCTTTTAACAGGTTCTAGTGAATGTTATCAGCTAAACCTTTTTGACTATTGTGACTTTTTGAAGAGATTCTTGTAAAGCTATTTTCCATTAAACAAACATTGAGAAATGGTAACACAAATTATTGAACAAAAGCAAATGTGATGAAATTTCTTCACGATACATTTAATTTTGACCTGCTATGAAATTTTTTTATTTCAGAGTTGTAAATTTTACACATGATAAATTTAAGAACAGAAATCAGAAAGTTCTTTATCCATGCTACTCCTATACTTCTTCCTCTTCTTTTATCCTCCTTTGATGTCCTACTTAAATTGTACAAATTCACTAAGTTCATGGTCTAGTTAGTGGAAGATGTCAACAGCTGCAAAACATTGCAGAAATTCTATGTTATTCTATACAATATCAAGATTAAACTAAATCTGATCATACTAGCACTCAGATCGTATTCCTCATAAAAAAGAATTAGGACCTGTTGAAGACATAGCTGATTCTAGATTTGGGTCAGATAGTCACAAGATGAATTGGAAAGACACTGATATTCTACAAAATGGCAATATGTTAAGAAAAAATAATGGAACATATCTCAGCAACATACACCAGTTCACAGGGCTCCCACCGCTGTCTAAGATGATCTGAGCATCAAAACCATTAAGTATGATAATAAACTATTGAAAAAAAATGAGAATTCATAATTTATTACCAAAAGTGGAGATAAATAAATGGCCAGGAAGAAAGGTGGTTGTCATTTATAGGAGAATTCCACAGGCTTACTGATTAAAATGAAGGAAAGATTGCAGTTAGAAAATCAATATTTCTATTCCTCATATAAAATATGGGATCAGGCAAAAGCCATCAATCCAGAGAGAATTTTGGTGAAGAGCAAGAAATTGGCAAGGTATCAAAGTGTTTCTCAGGGTTATTCACCATTGTAAGGGAAACTGAACTGTGAATATAATAGTAACTATATAATAGCTACATGTACAGTGTGATAGTTTGTATAACTATTGTATATATGTAAAATATAACAAATTATAGAATTTATATAATAAAGTTATATTTATATAGTAAATACTACGTAATTATGCCTAGTGCTGCACAATTTAGTTTTTATGTAGAATTAGCTGCATACTAATAACTATATAATGGTGAAATAGGACAAACTTTGAATGAATGATGAGAGTAAAATCAAAGAGTAGTACATCAAAGAGTAAATGTACCTCATTGACCTGAAGGTGCGATAATTTGGGAAGTATAGGGCACCAGGTATGTATCATTCTATCCTGAAAAGTACAGGCTGAACTTTTGTTTTGTTTTTGTTTTTGTTTTTTGGGGATCGAAGTCACAACCGCTGGCTTACAAAGCAGGCGCTTATTGCCGCTGAGCTAAATCCCCAACCCGTACAAGCTGAACTTAATCATGGTTATGGAGAAGCATTGGGCAAACTTAAAATTTAGAATGTTTCAAAGGAGGAAATAAAGGAATGGTCTTCTTTAAACTTGTCAGTGTCACTATAGTCAAAGATGAAGTCAAAGAGGTCATGAGAAAATGGAAAGACATCAGCTGTTCCTGGGTAGGTGAACCAAATATAGTCAAAATGACCGTGCTTCCAAAATTAGTTTACAGATTTAACATAAACCTAATCAAAATACCAGTAACATTCTTCATAGAACTGGAAAAAACAATTCTAAAATTAATATGGAACCAGAAGACACCTTGGGTCTTGGATAAAAAAAGCAAGGCAGGAAATATCACAATCTTGGACTTGAAGTTATATTGTAAGCTAGCAAAATAACAACATCATGGTACTGGCACAGAAACAGACATGAGAATCCCGGGAATAGAATAAAAGTTTCAGAAACAACCTCAAACACATTTGAATATTTGATCTTTGACAAAGATATACTACCGAAAATCAACAAACAGCATCATATCAAGTTGAAAAGCTTCTTCACAGCAAAAGAAAAAATCAACTGAGTAAAAAGACAGCCTGCAAAATGGAAAAAGAATTTCCCAGCTATTCCTCAGGACTCCTATCTGGGGTAAAAACAGAACTAAAAAAATTTAGATTCTCCAGTGTAAAAGACCAATCCAAAAATGGCAAAGCGAAATGTACAGACACTTCACAAAAGAAGTATAAATGATTAGTAAGTACACGAAGAAATGTTGAACATAATTAGAGAAATGCAAATTAAAACAACACTGAGGTTCCATCTTATCCCATAAAAAAATATCCATTTATTAAGTAACCAAGGCTTCAGGAAAAGGAAGTATTCTGCGTCACTGAGAATATAAACTAGTACCATCACTATGGAAATAAGATTACTCAAAAACTAAAACTAAAACTTCCATTTGACCTAGTTATTCATCTTCTGGAGATCTTACCAAAAAATTAAAAACATGCAATTACCATGATATATGTATACCCACATATATGACAGCAGCATTTACACTAGCTGAATCTTGGAAGAAGCATGCATCATCTGCAACAGATGAATGGATCAAGAAAAACATAGTCTTTACAGTGATACTCTGCTATAGAGAAAAATTTGAGTCATTTTAAGGAAAATGGATGCACTTTTGAGACCACAATGTTAAGTGAAATAAACCAGACATAGAAATTTAAGTATTGTATGGTTTCTTTTATATGAGAAATCCAAATTATAAATGAAGAGAAAAATAAAAGATAGATAACAGGAAGTAGGGAGACAAAATAATTTAGAGGCACAATAATAAAATGCATTATTTGACTTTAAACTGTACCTTTCATGGAAGGGAAAAATTATTATGTAGTATGTTGTTGGGTCAACTGAAAAACTGGTGTACAGAGAGTATATCACAAAAAGGGATCATATTTAAAATACTTTTACTTTGGTTGAAAACTAGTGATTAATGTTAGAGTATTTATTTTTAGAAATTGAACATCCACTTGTTGATCCATCCATCTACCTACCTATTCATGCTCCAATTTACCTACCTAATGTGTAATTTGTCTATCTTATCTATGTATGTATGTATCTATCTATCTGTGTATCTATGTAGCTATCTATCTATCTGTATCTGTGTAACTATTATCAAGATGAATACTGTAAACAAGGTAATTAGGTAAAAATTTTAATGGTACCTGAATCATGTAAACAGTACATGAGTGTTTTTTGTACTATTCTTACTGCTTTCATTCTTATTTTTTTTAACTTTTATGTAAATCTAATGTCTTAAAAATAAAAAATTAGTGCAGTACCAAAGTTTAGTTTGCTTTCACTCATGAGATAGTCCTGCAGGTTTCAGAGTTGCACAAAGCTCTAGCTCCAGTGTTTGCCTGGATACTGGACTTTGCTACCTTGGGGAAGCCACTCAATCTGTTTATACCCAAGTCTTCATATCTGTGGAATCATGCTAATTAATGCACATTTTCTAAGTGTTAGTGGAAGAATTAAATGAAGTAATCCAAGTGAGGTGTAGTGTTCTATATGACAAGTAGTGTTATTTAAAACATGTTATTGTTTCAAGTGGGTATTCAATAGACTGTTTGAAAGAATTTGTAGTTGAATTAATTTAAATAAGTTTATAAGAAACAGGGCTTAAAGAAACAGAGTTAAATCATATGTGGTTCAGAATTCCCTTCATGATTATGATTCTTCTTAAATGGGCTCATGTATCTGGTTTGAAATTAAAGTTATTAAATTTTTAATGACATTGGTCCAGTATTTATTTAAAATAAGAAACTGACACCATGTTCCAACTGAAAATTATAGTTCATTTCCAGGAAAATGTTAAGATTCCATAGGCTTGGCCATCACATCTCTGTCCTACCAAGAAAGACATGTCCCATCAATTTTAAAATATAGACAATTAATTAATGAATAAAACCATACCACCATTTTCTAACAGTAGACATTTTTCTAAATTCATAGGTTTAATTTTCATATAAAATTGGAATTACAAAGCACTTATTTTATTCTGCAACATTTAAGAATGTTAATCTCAGGGCTGGGGATTTAGTTCAGCGGCATAAGCACCTGCCTTGCAAGCAGGAGGTCCTGAGTTCGATCCCCGGTACCAGAAAAAAAAAAAAAAAAAAAAAAAAAAAAAAAAAAAAAAAAAAAAGACGGAAAAGAATGTTAATCTCAGTTCAGTTACATTATTGTGATCACAGTTTCCTATCTCACAAATGATGAAATTCAGAAACTTTTCTGAGTGTGTCCGGTTTCCTTCATGTCAGTGGTAATTTCCTCTTTGGTTCGTTAGCACTTTTGGCAAAACTGAGTGAAAAGAAGAAACTCAGTATTTCCTGTGAATAGTCTGTCACTCTTCCAACTTTATTTGGGAAACTTTTTGAAACACTTCTTGAGATAGAAAGGAAAGAAATTATAGTTTGGAAACAAGTGCAGTTGGTTAAAACTCAGCATCTTGTGTAGATGACGTCTTATTGTGTGTTCTGATACAAGCAGGCTGCATATTGTTAACTTTAGGTGTGAGGTCTCAGAGGGCAGGATCCTTTGTCAGGAAGGAAAATTTCTCTTTGTATCTGTTTTGTCATTTTTAAATGGTTATAATAGAACTCACCTCACAGGAGTGCAGAATAGGGATAGAACCCTCCCCCATCACACATAAAACACGAGTTTTCTCTTTTCAGACTCAGGCATTTAAGCAAGGGTCTCCTGTGTTCTAGGCAAATGCATTACCACTGAATTACCTTAAAAGCCCTGCATCGAAAGTTAAAAGATAAAACTGCGTGAAATTCTGAGAACAATGACACATAGCAAACATCTTTCCAACTTGGTTTTTTTACTAAACATTCAGCATCAAGTGTATTACATATTTTGATGTAAAAATTAAATAACATGCCAAGAGTTCAGCCTTGTGTCTGAATCATTAGTAAATATTTGTCCATTCATTGAATATGTATTTATACCCCTTTTACTATAGACCTCCTATGTTTAAAGTATGGACATGCGGAGAAATCTCAATCTGTGCTCTTCTAATCAAAACACATATGCTAATTGATGTTGTTATCATAGATGAAGACCGAGTACAGGCCTTGTACAGGGTTTGTAAATGTGACTAAAAGCATATTTGTTTTTCTTGACTTCAGTCCCACCTCCAAGGACATGCCCTCTTGTTTTAGCATCCAGAATTCCAGTTTTCTTTCCACAAGAGCAGTTGAATACATCTAACTCAGTGTTAAACTAATAAGGATAACGAACATTTTAGGGCTGTTTTCAAGTTTACAGAAGGCTTTCACATCAGCTTCTCTTTGGTCCCCTGAGTGGTGGGCGGAACAGCTGCAGACCTGATATTCACACAAAGGCCCCCACAGAAGGAGGCCTGCCGCATACGCTTAGTGATTAGTGAAATAAAAGATTTAAAGGTAAAAATACTCCTGTTCCTTTCTTCAAAAGGCAACTGTGTCTACTGTAGGCAAAGATTAGACCTGAAGGAGGAAAACTGGCAATTTTTTTCTTGACATAATTTTTCTGACAAAACAAAAAGATTTCTGCATCATTTATATGACAAACTGTACCGGTATCTTTAGAAATTTTGCAAATTTAGCATCAATCATGTACATTTTCCAGTCATTTTGGTTGAAATTTCATTCTACTTATCCTGTTGGCAAGGTGAAAAGCAATTTTTGTTTGCTCACACTGCCTTTTCCCTTACTGAATAAAAAATAGTGAGAGTAAAGGGAAGGAGCTGCTTCTGTTCCTGTGCAGGGGTGCGACCCAGGGATTCATCTGTCCCGCAGTCCATCTTACTTTAGTATTTATTTATAGGCCTGAATAATTTCTTAGTCATTTGAAAATATTTTGCCTACAAGAACTTTTAATAGGCAAACATAGAAATTAAAAGTTTATTATTTAAATATTTTGAGACTCAGGAAAGGAAAGTTACTAGAATCATCATAGACGATTTATCTGCAAAACACCAAGTCTCACTATTTTATTTATGATTATGATTTTATTCTAATGCTTCATAAGTAACATAGATGCTCTTTCCAGTTCTGCATAAGTGAGATTTGTGCCTAAAGTTCTTCCAGTTTTCAAAAACGATTACTCAAATACAGTTTTAACTTGTCATTAATGTTGTGTCTGCTCATCGTAGGATGAAGGTTTGGGAAGGAGTCACTGTGTCATGGAAGGTGCGAGTTTCTTTTTTATACAAGCGTCAGCTCTGCGCTGCCGTCTTTGCATCACACTTTCCTGTAGAGCAGTGGCTTTGGTGTTGTTCAGGGATATTTCCAGACAAAAGTCACATTTGCTCTATTCCCCCTTCATTTAGCTTTAGCAGTTTTTTCTGTAGATAGTTTTTTTATACAGTTTTACAGATAGATAAAAAAGATTTTAAAAATATATGTAATGGTTCGGAAATGTTTATTCAGAGTAGGCAGAGCATCTGTTGGAACCTTTTATCTCTGGAGATTTCAGAAAAACTGTAATGAATAAAATCAAGAAAGTTGGAAATTTATAGAAACTCCCAAAGTATTCCAAAAATGATGAAAATTACTCTGGAAAGTTCTGATGAGTAAGTAGTCAGGAAACACACACACACACACACTCACACACTTTCACACTTACATGTATATTTGGAGAACTGAAAAGGAATGTGCCGGTCATGTTCACCTACATTATTCTTTTCTTTCCCATTAAAATCCACTGATTTGTAAAAAAACAGTTTCATGTCACTCATTTTTAAAATTGAGAAAGTGGATAATAGATGTGAAGTAATTTTGGAAAACCTGATACATTGGTTGTGTTGCAAAATAAACTTCGAGAAAGAAAGGAATCAGAGAAGACATAGATAAGTTATTTTAATGAGGGTTGAAAATGATCAAGCACAGTGATGTCAAGCCAGGCCACCTCTTAAGAGCCTTCTCGTCTTCTCTCTTAAAGTTCAGCCACCTCCCTTATCCCTAGTGAAACAGATATCTGTTTTGATATTGTTTCCAAATTCTAAAACCCCTAAATCATTAAAGCTGTTTTCTACTTTCTAGAGCTGTGGATTTAAACATGGAAAGATTTTAGTCAATTCTTAGTTTCAGTAAAATGGAAATGTTTCTGTAATGTTATACATGAATAGATTTCTTTGTACATTTAAAGACAAGATTAGAAATCAATCAGTTCTCAGAGAAGCAGTGGCTCTCCTTAGTGGGGACTTGGCTCCCAGATGGGCCCCATTGTAAAGGAGACAGAGGAGTCACTGGGGAGTAGTCCAACCTTCGTCCCTGAACCCATCTGGTCCGGAGGCTACCCTGGGAGTTAGAGATGGTTAACCTCACACGTAGGTATGAAAGGGGAGGTCTGTGATTGGTGAAGAGCAGGTATCTGGAAATAGCTAGTCAGAGAAGAAACTCAAATGCAAATCAAGGCCTGTTTTGTGCCAGAGTTTATGAGCTTCCTCTTAAATTCTCTCAGTTGCAGCCATTGATAGCAGTCTAGATGCCAAAACGAAGCAAACCATCAGCTTCCTACTGCTGAAGACAGCTAAGGGAAGCAGGAGGAGCCTAAAGACATAGGCAGGCCCACTTGGGACTCTTTTCAAATTGTAGTGGGAAATAAAAACATTTTATTCTTATAAAGCGCAGTTCCGCTGTCATGTAGCATCAATTTGATGACAGATATTAAGGATCCTCTGTGAATTAGTAGGAAATACTGTTTAGGGTGACAAGTACTTTGAGTTTGAAGATTGAAATGCATGTACCAGGTTTCAGATATTGCAATAGGTATCAATCCACTGGTTATATATTACTACCTGCTGCACATCGACTCAGCCCTCCTTCCCTCACAGAGCCCCACACTGGTTGACAATGGCTTTGCTACCTTGTATCCTAACACGGATCACAACCAGTCAAAACCCCTCAGACAACCACTTTCTTTGCTTTCCCACTCTATGAGGTATAATAAGGAGTGCCCATACAACTCAGCTCTGCCACAGAATCTAAGATATGTTAAGACTGTTTCTAAAAACTTTTCCCTTTCTGGTAAGACTGAGCAGACATGGACAGTGCCATATTCCACCCTTCTTCCTGTTTGAATGAAGATGTGCTACCTAGAGCTGTGTGCTCATTTCGTGACTATGAAAGAATAAGAGATTGTCGTCATCATGGAGAGCCTGAAACACACACAAGAAACTATCTGCCTTTGACATATTTTTATGGAGAAAATCCAAAACATGTATTCTGTTAAGATTTTTTCTACCATCATTCTTTATTTTTAAAATATTTTTATTAAGTTTATTGGTGCAAATTAGGTATACACAATAATCACATGGGGAATTTGTACTTATACTTGATATAACTTGTTTCTTTTTTCCTCTCATACTCTTTCCTCCCTTCCAAGCCACTTCTCATTTACAAAGCTTCATTTCCAATTTATCTTTCTTTTATCATTTTTTTCCTTTCTTTCCATTCCCCCTCACCTCTCCCAAGTTCCCCTTTATTTTGAACAATTTCTTCCTATTTCACAGTACCTATTGTATACTTTGATCTTTATTTAGCCTTTAGATTTCTTACACCAGAGAAACAATGTGTCCAGTTTGTTTCATGTAAGAGCATAGTCTCAAGGTGCATTCCTGTACCTAGGATAGTCTTCAGTTTATCCTTCTTTATGGCTGAGTAGTACTCCCTTGTGTTAAAAAAACACATCTCTTTTATCCACCCTTTGATTTATGAGAATTTGAATTGTTTCCAAGAATAAACTACTATGAACTGTGTTTCTATAAACACAGGCACATATGTATCACTGTGGTATGATTTAAATTTTTCCAGGAAGATAACCAGCAGATCAAATGGGACCTCTAATTTTAGTTTTTTGAGGAATCTCTACACTGATTTCTACAGTGGTCACATCACTCTACACTTCCACCAATACCATTAATATATTGTTATGGATTAAAAACTGATGGTCAACTTAACACCAGCTGAATTAAATCAGCATGGTACTGAATGTAGATAGCCCACCTGAGGAAAGTTATCAGCATAAAAAGAGATGTGGAGAGGAAAGTTGACATCGTGGGGCCTCCTAGGTGTTGCTGTTTGGTGCTGTTGTTTCTCCTGGAGGAGTTTGTGGAATTTCTTCCATGATGCAAATTCAGCCATTGTCACTGCAGGAGCTGGGGACCTTGTCAATGAATGTTGATGGCTGAAGTTCACTTTGGGGGAGCTCTTGTCTTTATATTGAGCCTTGTTTCCTGGCTTTGTAGGGCAAGATATGTGCTGTTTAATCTTCAGGGGAAGTTGGTCATGCTGCTTCCTGATATGTACTTGGCTGTTCTCTTTGTCTGAGGAGCTCAGGACTTCACTGTCACTGAGGATAGCTGTGGTACTTTTCAGGGGAGCCCTGGTCTTCATTCTGAGTGTCACTTCTGAGCTCCAGGGTAGAATCCTCAGCCTATTGGCATAAACCCTTCACTCTGCTGGCATAGACTTTCTAGCTTCCACCGCTGACCTTTGGGCCTTCCCAATACAGAACCGTAAGCAGAATTGCACGAGTCATTGTTGTGGCCTCTAGACCTCCCATTGGACAGGTGAGAGGCATTATCATGGGCTCTAGGTCTTCAGCTGTACTCATGCAGGATATTTCAGTGGAATCCAGGCCCCCAGCTGGATTTTCTAGGTCTTTATTGTTGTTGACAGATTTCCTGCACTTTCTTGTATGTGACCATCATAAAATAATACTATAAATTCTGTGTACTTAATTGTTCTCCTTGCAACTCCTGACTACAACAGATATTATAGGCAAATTTTTTGTTATTTGAAGCTAAATGTATCCTCAGTAGATTAAAAAAAGAATTTTAACTATAATCTTACTATAACTGTCTAGACTAGTGACAGAAATATTGTATTGTAAAAATAAAATTCATTAGAATCTAGATTATTAACTCAGCCTTTATCAACTGTAATCTGAACTGGTTAAATATGGCTTATAAAATGATAAAATATGGTAAATAAATGAAGTTAATAGATTTTAATTAGGTAAATAAAAACTGTTTACACATCTTGGGATAATTTATGATAAAAGACATGTCAAACTTAACTCTTATTTTAAAAATAAAACATAGTTGAGATCACATTAGTCTTTCTCCTGCTTTTATGGTCACATCCTATGTAAATGACAAATTAGTCCATGCTAATTGCCTGAAAATAAGAAGGACTTTTCACAATGAAATCAGATCTCTCCTTGATCCTAACAATAATTCAAATATAGCCTAAATGATCCCTTACAGATATGTACAGAGGTCGTAGAGTCCCTGCCTGTAAGGAACATTATTCAACAAATCTCAATTGTTTACTTCAGTAAACAATTTTATGCAGGATAAATCATCTTAAGATTTAGGGAAAAAAGATTAAATAAAAGTATAAGAGGAGGGAGGGGGAAGAGGAAGGGTATGAGAAAAGAATTAAGAGGTGTTACATACATATATCAACCCCATTTAAGCATATAAACTTTACGTATGGCAAAGAGGTACTAATAAAAAATAAATATAATTTTAAAAGGTACCAGACAAAACTCTAGAAATCGTTTGCTAAATTGTTTCAAAATCCTTGCTTTATGTCATGCAGATCATTTTATTTTCCTTGTCTCTTACACTGACTTTTCTTAAAAAGAAGATTCTCAATTCATTTTGTCTCCACTTTGCTTTCCGAGACACTGCCAGCAGTGTGGAAGCTCTAGCTCTTCCTGTGAATTGTTTGATGGTTCTCAGAATGTAAAATCATTTCGGTATTCCTAAAAACACAAATCATTTTTTTGGTTTTCAAGTGAAAGTATCTTCAATTTGTTTTCATTTTTCAACAGGAAAGAAAAGTAGCATGAAGGGCTGCTTTCCATAGCCATTGTTTTTTAGGGAGTAATTGGTTACATTCCCTCTCCAGTAATTTTTACTTTTATTTGTTTCTTTTCTCCTCCAAAGGTCTAGATGAGGAAAATAAGTGTTGTTAGGTATGGAAGAAAATGCCTCTCCATGTGGCTACAGTGCCTTGATATCTGTATACAGTTGGAGCTCAGAACATCAATTAAATCATCCTCTTCTCTAAAACAATCAGTTTCACCTGGGATGAGTTCTGTGACTCAGATTATGAACGATTTGCTATAAAGGTACACTTTGCATTTTGCAGCTATCTTGTGCTTGCTAAGTCTTTTGTGGTTCTCTTTTCAGTGAAGGGGAAATGAATAGATTTTAATTTTTTCCCCTAGAATATGGTTTTTCATGATATGTTGGGGCTGTATGAATTAAAAGAACAGAAAACTTTTCACAAATGACACATTTGTACATCCCAGCAGAGACGGGGCTCCACTCAACCTTCAAAGCACATTTAGAAGCCAAGTCAGAGAACCCCTGTGCTTGGACCATGTAAATTACCCTCAAGATCATACATGTAAATGCAGAAAATCACTCATTTTCTATTTTTGATAACCATAAAAGAGAAAAAATCTTTTTATTAAACACATTTTACAATTCATACTATGTCTTAAAGGTGATAGGGTCACAGATTTTTTATAGGCAAAGAGGTTTCAGAATTCAAATTCTGGAAAGCAAGAGTTATTGGAAACTCAAGCTGATTAGGATATCTCAGACTCAAGATTCAGATACAAACATAGGTTAGAGTTTGAGCAAAAGGGAGGCATTCTTTTTATTGTCAAACTGCTAAATCCACCTAAGAATACAGGGCTCTATTCTCGGTTTTACACATAGTATAATCTGTAGCATGGAAACAAGCTTGCCACAGTTCTCAGAAGGCTATTTGTGTGCGTGTGTGTGTACATGTGTTTGTGTCTGTGTGCACATGAAGAAGGCTGTCATCATTTTTCACCTGCTCCCTGCTAATGTGCAAAGGATGAAATACATTGTTTGGTGATGTACAGACTCTCTAGTTAGATATTTTTCTTGACTGGCTCTAACCATCAAGGTAGAAAATTATTCTATGGGTAGGGAAAGAGCTTTTGTACATATTGAAGAATGTCCTAATTACTCAAAGGACATTTCAAAGCAGTCTTTATTTTTTTTTTTTCAAAATAGTCTTTAATACGGTACTGAACTGGACATTTTTGATAGCTCATTTTGACCCTTTCGGGTGAAGAATAAATTCAAGACTCTGTCACTCATCCCTGCAGAAGGACGTATGACACATTCTGTTGGCAGACAGAGTAGCCGTCCCTGTCCCAGCCACGTTTTTGTCAGAGCTGTTACAATCTCTTTACAAGGCTCCTGGTATTCTTCTCATTCCAAGTGATGGGGCAGCGAGAAGAGATGGTTCTGCATAAAGTGGCTTGTGATCTTCCTAAGGGAAAGACTTGGTAAAATGTGGGAACTTGTCAGGACAGAGCAGATGCGCAGGCTACAGCAAAAGCCTGCTCCTTGCTAGAATGAGACTCAGCCATGAATCAAGCTGTCATGGCTCAGCTGGGCCCCTGGCCCCTTAGGGAATTAGGAAGAAGGAAAAGGTAGGAAGTGCCTAGGTCTTTTATATCAGGCATGGAGATTAACTGCAGTAAACTGGGACCTGGAGCTGAGAGGGAGCCGTAAGAACCCAGCTATCATCTTAACTCTTTATTACCACCAAAATGAAAACAACAAGTTCAGGAGGAAAATCTGGGCTGTGACTTTGACTTGGTAAGCAGCATAGCTCTCATTGTGATGTTGAGAGATCTTATGAACAATCAGACTCATCCATGGAGATTTATCATCAGAAACAGAAGAATTCTAGTAAGGAACAAAGGCCAGCACAGGTCAGCATGCAACCGAGAGTTGCACTGTGAAACTCGGAATCAGTGCTCCCAGGCAGGGAAAGAAAGAGCTCTGAGTTACAAAGAATGTAGGTACATTTGACTTTTGTTTCCCTTCTAGGATAAAGGGAAGGCTACTTTTCTCAGCTGTATGTCTTCTTTTAGGGACATAGGGCAACTTGCCAGATTTAGGCATAGTTCAGCTTTTAAGAGGATTAAGAGACTTAACCTCTTAAGGTTAAGAGATTATTCATTCATTTGATAACCTCCAAAGTTATTAATTCCATTTATTTACCACAGCAAGTAACTGTTACCTTCTGAGTATGCCTGGTTCTGTGTTTTCTACGACAGTCTCATATAGACCTACCCTGACTTAAGGACCAGGCAGAGAGGGTAGATAATAAGGAAAGCAAAAGCATCTTGAGCACTGTGGGGTACAGGGACGGAGACAGATCATTGAAGGGCTCTCCAAGGAGGATATCTGATCTACCCTAATGACTCTGTGTAAACTCTGCTTTGGTTCCTTACAGAGTCCCAGTCCATGTGTCAGCATTTTCCAAAGTAAGATGGATCTTGGCAGCAGCTCACACATCTGCTGCATTGCAGGAAAATAGCTAGAAGTTTATAAAGCTGTTTCTTTCAGAAGATCATAGCCCTTGACTTCCAATTTCCGCTAAGGCTTTCAGTGGTTAGAAGCAAAGTCCTCCCTGTGCATTGACAGGCCTTTGGGAAATGATCCGCCCACTACTGTCCTGGTGTAGGAGCAGCAGTGCGTGGTGAACCTCAGTTATAAAAAAACACAAGGACAGAAATCAAGATGATGCTGTAGATAATGCAGTATTCCACAGTTTTAGTGGTATTTGAAAATACTTTCCAGACCTGACTGTAGCATAGTGTATGATACCCTGAGGGAACAGATTCACACAGCCACAATAAGAAGAGTCATGACATCCCAATGTTTTCTTTTTTAATGTAATGAAGTTTTTATTAACATTTGCCAGAATATTTAGTTTAATGTATGTTGAACATTGAATTTCTGGAGAAAATTTTCATATTGTAGGTTGCTGCTATAGCTTTATCAGTTAATCTTTGTGTGTGTGTGTGTGTGTGTGTGTGTGTGTGCACGAGCACATGCAGGTGTGTCTTAATACATGCAATAGAAATAATGAAAAAAGAGGAATGGAATGTTATTAGTTCCCGAGAGAGCAGGAAAGTGCTGCAGATATACACAGTGGCATCAAAGCAACTTTCCTTTTGAACTAAATAATGCAAATTAGGTTTACCTCTCTCCATTTCCTTTTCCATTGAAATATATTCTCAAAAGAAATGAAATATAGGTTGTCCTTGTTTTCTTACTAAAAATTAAGGCTCACTAAACAAAATCAACTGTTTGAGAGTGTCAACACTTACAAATGATAGATTTTTTGTAAGCCTGTTAAATTAGAATGTAGAAGATTTCAGTTAATTTGAGCAGTTCAAGCTTCTGAATGCTTGCATTGCCCTCTTTCCCTGCTGTGGAAGCAAATTTCCATTTACTGTGTTAGCCACACACTCATGCAGTCAGTTTTCATCAGCAAATCAGCTGTGGATTCTGCTCATACCCCACACTCCCTTTGTTGTGATGTTTCTGCAGGTTAGGCTTGTTTTCTTTCCCTTTCTCTTGTCTTCCTGCTCTTATTCTCCATGCATTTATTTTCCATTTTGAACCTATTTTATTCCCTCTATGGGAGTATTGATCCTCTGTCACATAGACCACCTGCTTCCTGGTGTCCCCTCTTTGCTGTCACACAGACTATTATTGCATGTGGTCACTTTTGATTATTCCAATGTGGAGTGCAGTCTTTCCAGCTGATGCCATCGAGCCTTCTCATATATCATCAAGATCATCCGAGGCTCCCCGGCCTTTAGTTTGATCAGAGGATTGAGTTAGAGGCTTGTGCTAAAAGACAAGGGGCAGACCAATTGGCTGATTAATGAACATATAACTTTTGGGTTTAGGGATGGAGAATGAATAAACAAATAATTGAACATGAGTTTTGCACATTGCTGAAAAGAGAGAAGGGAAGTATATATTTTTTCAGCACTCGACAAGCAGCAATTCTTCTAAGCACGTGCACAGTGAGGTCTTTAATGAGTAGCTTTTCATTCTCAGCCTCCATCCAGACCTGCACACGGCCAAGGTTGCTGCAGCTCTTCCCATAGGTCGGGGTGGGGGGTAGGCAGCCACAGTTGTAGTTAAAAACATAGAGTTATTTCCGAAAGATGTAACATGAATCAAAACTTATGAAATATATTTTAAGGCAAATCTTATCTGAGCAGTGTTGCATTCGATTAAGAGAATTTGATAAAAAAATCTTGCTATTTAGAAGAACCATTGTTGATAAAACTGATCAGTAGCAAAGATGCTAAGGGGTTTAATCCACCACTTGAAATCTTGGAGGCAACCACACAAATGTGTTTTCCTGCTTCTGTAGGAAAGTAGGCAAAACCTTGTGTCCTTCATGTGCACTTTTTTTCTTAATTCCACTTAGCATTGAGTAGCTATTCTTTAATATCATAATGCTCTTGATGGAATAAGTGAAGGTAGGCTGGGAAGGGGGTTGTTGAATATGTACTTGTTGAATGATCCTGGGATTTTCCAGACCAAACTTCTTGCTTTCTGGCACAGTGAATGTATCTTTGCATCACATTGGGAGATATCATGCCCAGTATCTCCTCATATACTATACTGAGAAGTGACTTAAGTTTGTGGACAGAGCTTTTGCGACGTCTTCCATGCCATAACATTAACATACAGGGAATAAAGAAATGTGCTTGCTTCCCTCCTCTACCCACAGCAGTCCATGCAAGTTCTGCTGCATGACGCTGTCAAGTCCTATACCTTTGAAGATTCAGGGGCCAAGGAGGTAAATGATATAAAAAAAGGAAAGACCTTATATGGTAAAGTTAGAGGAAATAATCACATCTTTTCTTCAGATATTCTGGGAGAAGTGTCAATTGTGTGCCTGAAGTTCTCAGCTTATGTCTACAAGCTGTGAAGGTAATGAAGGAGTTGAATAACTATGGCATTCTCATCTCACGTCAGCCCCTATGGAACTGGGTATTTATGAATTATGTACTTTTATCATGGTGTTCATTTTGGAACAATAAATATGAAGTAAAAAATTTCCATTCCCCAAAGTATTTCTGATAACGACAAAACTTGAAACTAGAAATAGTTGATACTGTGACTTTAAGAGTCATACAAATGTTTGCATCTAAAATAAGAGCATTTAAAACTACAGACTTTGTTCCAGTTTATGGAAAATGTTGATCCAAACCGGTATCTTCTTGATAATTCTCAGACATGAAAAGTCATTTTAAAGCTCAAGTTAAATGGCTTGTATATAATACACTGTCCCTTGAATAACTCTGCTTGAATTAATTTCAACCAAGAACATTGTCTGTTATAAACAGAACTGATGTTTTCAATACCAACATTCTCTCAGAAATACAGGCCTTGTGATAAAGCAAGAAATGACATGTCATTTCCCTTTTAAAGGCTTATATAAATCTCACTTTGTTATTCTGTGGGTTTTCCTTTTGTCTAACATACTAAGGGAAGCTTGGGTAATAACTGCAGCCATGGGCATAGTGATTGCCATCAAGTGTCTAACAGATGCTTTCCTTTGTTCTGGTTATAAACTAAGCCTTTACTGTGGGCCATGCATTTGGATTTAAATCTTTTTGTGGCAGTGGATCCAAAACACATGCCACAGAGCAGGAACAAGTGATAAAACACTGTAAAATGTGGTTAATGAGTTAAAAGATACAGTGGTAAGTCATTGTGATATTGAAACAGCAAGGGAAAGTGCTCAGGTTTGAATTTGAGAAAGGTAAGGTTGGTTGAAGGGTGCATATTTCCGTGATGGAGGAGAGAGTAAGCTTAAGTCGGGGACTGGTTAGAAAAGGTTTGAGGCAGAGAACAGAGTGCTGGACTAATACGGAAGCAGTGAAAATGGTTGGGACTTATGGATAGCTGGACTGAGAATTTAAGGAGTAGATTGGCAGGACCTGATAACTAAGTATGGAGCATAAAGAGAGGAGTGTATCAAAAGTAAGGTCCACGTTTAGACATATGTAACAGAAGGTCACTTACTGAACTGGAAATCCCAGCAGAAGATGATGCATTCAATTTGAACTATGTAAATTTCAAAATGTGAATAAAACAACCAAACTTATTAAAACGTTTGAGTAATAAATAAGATCAGAAAATCATTATATGGAAAATAATGGTGAGCAGAGAAGGGAAGCGGTCTTTAGGATGATGTCTTTCATGGAAGAAGGCAAATGAAGGCAAGAAGAGAAGAGGGCCTATGATAAAAGGAGAGGAACTTAGAGACTGTGAAGGAAAGGACATGGATTCCCAGAGACAGTGTTTGCAAAGAAGGAGGTGCTCACTGTGGAATGTTGCTGAGAGATAAGGACTGGAAAGAATGCACTGGATTTTATGTCCCAGGAAATATGCTCAATGCAAGGAGTGAAAAATGTGGAAACATAGACACCTTTTCTGTGATTTCAACAGCATATAGGCAAAGACAATGAATTCCTCGTGTAGATTTTTTCTTTACTCTGTCACATATAAAATCTTCATTTATATAGAGGTCTAAGAAGTTTAATATTTTACTTTGGCTTGACTTATTACTATGGTAGGAAGACCGGTAAGAAGAAATAGAATTTGCTGTAAGAATGTTGTGAGAAAAGAACGGTCAAGTCAGGTGAGACCACTCCTATTGTGAGGCTGTGAGGATGCGCCTATGTCTCTGCATGCAATTTGGTTTGTGGCCATTAATAGTGTGGATTCCATGAGGAAGTGGTAAAGGGGAATGTGTCAGAGCAGCAAGCCAAAATTAAATTACTACAACGTCGCACTTTGCATTAAAACCTTCACTTGGAGATGGAGGCTGGTAATCATGTCCAGATTTTCCTTAAAGACAATGACCCTCCATGCAACTGGCCACACTCAGTTAATTCATGCTGTCAGCTGCCTTTATTGGCTGTGGGGAATCCAGTATTGATTCTTGAACTCGGCAGCATCACAAAGAGCCACTAGTGCACAGTCAAAACGCTGCAATAAAGAACTGGCAGCTTGAGAAAAGCAGCCATTCCATTGCACAAACAAGGTCAATTAGAGGACAGTGCAGTGTAATATAAATAGTATTAGCATCCCTCTTCAGTCCTGATGATATCATGCTGGCAGAATGAGAGTAAGGAAAATAATGTTTAATGCTGAATAAATATAAAGGCATTTAGTGTAATTTAATTTCAAACCCCCTCTCATTTTAGAACTGCAATGAGTAGCAAAATATTTAGTTTCAATATGGGCAGAAATTTATGTCTACAAAGTGATTTTCTGATAAAATTTTGTATGAATCAGCCAATTAGTCATGTGTATAGTTAAACTAGTGTGCTTAATTTTATTGAGAAATAAATAGTTTCCCATTCACAGATTCGATATGCTGTGCCTACCTGACATTTATTATCCTTTTTAGTATTAGAATTTTAAAATTTCTGGTGTCATGAAAAAGGAACTAGATACTTTGGTAAGTTTAGTTTCAAACATAAAGATAATTGAGCATATTCTCCCTCTCTGTCTGTCTGTTTGTCTGTCTGTCTGTCTCTCTCTCTGTTTCTGTCTGTCTGCTGGAGTTTGGTAGAAACTTTTGTTTAAATGCTTGCATTCACTACTTTTATTTATGAGAGAATTTTTCCTACCTTTGTCAGTTCAAAATTAATTACAAATGTAAGACATGTCACGCAGCTAACACATATTCCATGCAGAAAAATAAATTATACTCTCAGAATAGATAATGGATAGTTGGATGAGGTAATTGATAAACCTACACTGCCTATAATAACTGAAAAGATTTTAGAAAAATTTATCATTGTTAGAAATGAAAACAATGTGTTTGTATTGTCCTTAGTAATGAGTGTGACCAAGGTTGACTAGTAGCAACTCATTAAAGTGCATAAAAGAATTTAAAGAAAATTTGAATCACAGTGTTTTAGAAACTCTCCATACTGATGTGTGGCACTTAGGCCAAAACTATCTTCTAATTGGAAATAACAAATATTCTAAATAACTTGAAACATTTCTAACAAATGGACTGTGCCCGTTATGAATTGAATATAGTCTCAAGTTACTTTTACAAACTTTCCTGTGTCAATGAGTTAAATGTGCCTTTCTTTGACCTCATATACTCTCCTCTAACAGTTGAAAGATAACAGTTATCCCTACTAGCAAAAATACTGTGATAACAAAAGCACAAACCTGTTAGAGTGAAAAAGTTACCCAATCTTCAAGACCACAGACTAAAAAATATTAGGCCTGAGAAATGTCTTAAGGGAACAAATTCTACTTCCCCCCAATACCAGAAAAAAGTGGCCAGATAAATTATGCCACATGAAAATAATGTAAGTTGGTGCTGGGGATTTAGCTCAGTGATATAAATACCTGGCCGGCAGGTGCCAAATCATGAGTTTGATCCCTGGTACCAAAAAAAAAAAAAAAAAAAAAAAACCAAAAACAAACAAACAAAAAACAACTATGCAACTCTGATAAGTAAGGTACTCATATTTAAAGGCAAATTTAGACAAGATATTTTAACAACTTAGAAGGTGAAAGTGTTCCATTTTCCCCATTTTTCAAAATTTAATGACACATAAATGTCTCCATTAATTTCCTGTGTATTGTACACACACACACACACAAACACTTAGTTATAAATGTTTTCTGTTTCGGTCTACCTTTTTTTTTTGTTTTGGTTTGGGCTTTTTTGTTTGTTTGTTTTTTGTTTTTGAGAGATCCTAGTTGTTGATTCTGGGAAGTATTTCCTGTGAAGTTTGGTTTTTGGTTCATCAATTCTCTACCAACCCCTTTGTATTCAAGATTTCTACCTACTTTGTCTTCCAGTAGATTTAGTGTTTCTGTTTTAATATTTAGAACTTCAATCCATTTAGACTAGCTTTGGTGATAGGTAGGCATGATCTAGTTTTAGTTCTGGCATATGGAGAGCCAGTATTTCCAGCACTATTTATTAAAGAGACTATCTTCCAGTGAATGTATTTGGCCCCTTTGTCAAAGATAAGGGGCTGAGTGTGTTTGCACTTGTGGTTGTATCTTCTAATCTACTTAGGTCAAGTCTGTGATTGTATATTCTAATCTATTCAGGTCTGTTTTTATTCCAGTACCATGCTGATTTTATTACAGTAGCTTTGTAGAATAATTTTAAGTCAAGATTGTGATGCGTCTTACTTTGTCTTTGTTGCCCAGAATTGCCTAACCTATTCAAGGTCTCTTCTGGTTCCAGATGAATTTTAGGAATGATTTCTCTAGATCTATGAGGTATGTTAATGATCGTTTGATTGGAATTGCATTAAATCTGTGTAACAATTTTGGTAGAATGGCTATTTTCACAATGTTTGTTCCTCTTATTTATGAAAAAGGAATGTCTCTCCATTTCCTGAGATGCTCTTCTATTTTTTTTTTTTTTAGGGTGTTATACTTTTTGCTGAATAGAACTTTCACTTCTTTTGTTAAGTTGATTCCTAAATATTTCATTTTTTGGATGCTATAGTAAAGGATGTGGTTTTTCTTATTTCTCCCTCAGTGAGTTCATTGCTTGTGTACAAGAATGCTATTGATTTTTGAGTGTTGACTTTGTATACAGCTACATTATTGAATTTGGTTATTATAGCTAGATGGCTTTCAACTGAGTTTTAGGAGTCTGCTATGTAGAGTATCTTGTCATCTGCAAATAATGGTAATTTAACTTCTTCCTTTTGTATCCTTATTCTTTGTATTTCTCTCTTTTATCTAATTGCTCTGGCTAATCTTTTCAGAGCTATATTGAACAGGAGTGGTACTAAAGGACATCCTTGTCTTGTTTCTGATTTTACAGTGGAAGCTTTCAATTTTTTTTCCAATTAATATGGACAATTAATATAAAAATATGGATACTGGATGTTGGTCTGCCATAGATAGCTTTTATCAGATTGACATAAAGACCATCTATTCCAATGCTCTGTAGGGTTCTTAACATGAATGAGTGTTGGATTTTATTAAAAGATTTTTCTGTAATTATTGAGATGATCATGAAATTCTTATCTTTGACTATTGATATAACGTATGGCGCTTATTGATTTGCCAGGTGAATCCCACCTGGTCTTGGTGTGTAATCTTCTTGATGACTTACTGCATTCTGTTTGCTAGTATTTTATTGAGGAATGTTCATTAGGAAGATTGACCTGTGGTCCTCTTTTTTGGTTTGGTCTTTCTATGGTTTTGGTATTAGGGAAATACTTGCTACCAGGAATGAGTTAGGAAGACTTTTAATGTCATTGAAGAATTTGAGGAATGTTGGAATTAAGTCCTCCTTGAATTTCTTATAGAATTCTTCTATGATTCAATCAGGACCTGAGCTTATCTTTGTTGGTAAGGTTCTAATTACATGTTCAATTTCATTAACTGAATTTGGGTTATTCAGCAGTTTATATCCTCTTGATTCAACTTTGGTAATTCATATGTTTCTAGGAATCTGTTCATTTCTTCTGCGTTATTGAATCTATGAAAGTAGAGGTTTTCATAGTAGGTATTGATCATCTGCTGTATATCCACAGGGTCTGTAGTGATTTTGCCCTTTTCATTCCTTATTGCCTGAAATGGAATTTTTTTTGTCCTTTTTTTTAAAATTTTATTTTGAAAGTGGTAAAATACAACAGAACAAGACCGAATTTTCTGTCCTTTTTAAAAATAAAATTGGTTAGGGGCTTATCAATTTTATTTATTCTTTTAAAGGACCAACTCTTTGATTCATTAATTTATTGTATTGTTTTCTTAATCTCCACTGCATTGATTTCTGCTCTGAACTTTATAATTTGCTCCCTTCTTTTGATTTTGGGCTTGACTTGCTCTTCTTTCTTTAGATGTTTGATATGTAGCGTCAGGTTGCTTTTTTTTGTGTTTGTTCTGTCCTCCTGATGTGGGAGTTCACTGCAATAAATTTCTCTCTGAGGACTGCTTTCACTGCATCCCACAAGTTCTGGTGAGATGCATTTATATATTCATTTAATTCATTTCTATATTCATTTAATGACATTTTTAAATTTCTTCTTTAATTTGTTCTGTGGCCCATTGATTGTTTGGGAGTATATTATTTAATTTCCATATGTTTATGGAGTTTTTGCAGTTTATTTGTCATTAATTTCTAGTTTTATAGCTCTATGATCAAATAACATGCATGGGATAATTTCAATTCTTTTGTATTTACTTAATCATGTTCTATGGGCTAGTATATGGTCTATTTTAGAGAATGTCACATGTGCAGCTAAGAAGAATGTATATTCTTGATGCTGTTGGGTAGAATCTGTACACATTTACTAAGTCCATTTATTCACAAGCTTGATTCAATTCTGTTATTTCCTTGCTGACTTTCTATCTAGTTGATCTGTCTCTTGTGTCAAAAGGGTGTTAAGGTCAACTGTTATAATTGCATTATTGCTTATTTGATTTTTAATTTCTGTTAATTGTTTTGTATAGCTGAGCGCTTCCGTATTTGGTGCATGTATATTTAGAATTATTATCTCTTCCTCTTGAAATTGTCCTCTAACTAGTATGTACTGACCTTCCTTATTTCTTCTGATCATTCTTGGTTTGAAGTTCAAATTATCTGCAAACAGTATAGCTAGCTGCTTCTACTTTCTGTTGCCTGAAGTATTGTTTTCCATCCTTTGACTTTCAGTCTATGAATTTCCTTTTGAGTTAGATGGGTTTCTTATATGCATCATATGGTTGGATGTTGTTTCTTGATACATTCTGCCGGTCTGTTTCTTTTAATGGGTGAATTGAAGGCATTTACATTAATGGTTATAAGTGATATATATTGGCTCATTTACCATGTCATCTTTCTGCTGCTGGTCCTTTATCTTTCTCCTCTCTTGAATTGTCTGTCCCACTTTGTGCTTTTTTCTGTTGTTCGTGGAGTTGTAGTCATTTTTATGTCTATCTACAATATCTTTCAGTATTCTTTGCAGGATTGATTTGGTAGTCATGAAGTTCTTTAACTGTTCTTTGTCATGGGGGTATTTTATTTCTCCATCAGTTCTGAAGGACAATTTTGCAGCATTCCTCATGTGACTCACCAAAGCTCCCTGGATGACTTAGGTCACTAGGCAAGACCTTACCAGATTCTGAGTGACATACTAAGGCTGGTAGAGTACACTGAGAAGGCCTTCAGCTCATGCCACATAGCATGCCAAAGCTTCTCAGGTTCTTGGGATCTCTGGGTTGGGACCTACCAGGTTCTGAGCAAAGACCCATGGCTGCACAACTAGGTAGAGTTCAGTCATGGTAAAAAGGAAATAATACAACTTACATAGCAGTGCTCATAATTTTAATTTTCAAAATAAAATAGTGATTGATGTGAAGATAGGTATATGAAGTTGCCATTTAGAAAGATCTTAAAATTCTTAATACATGTTTTGCATTATCTCATAACTGCATCTGGCATTCTCCTCCTTCACTAAAATACCATTCTTCTTGATATTTCTTCAAGCTTAACTTCCATGTCTCTGTGGTATATGTCATGAATTGCTTTTTATACCCTTAAGTGTTGGTGCTTCCTAGAATTTGGATTTGTATCAGCTACTCATATTGAGTATCTTTTGTATATATGGTTGTAAATATATATGTTATTATTGTTTATTGTTTTATGTTTCCTAGAAATTATTTTAAGTATTTTAAATCTATTTCCATAGGAAGTCCTCACAGCAATTCTATGAAATAGATAGCATCATTACCATTTTATCTTTATAGATGAAGAAATTAGTATAGAAAGATTGAAGAGCTTGCTAAAATTAATCTAGGTTCTATATTAATGGAAATAGAACTTGAACTCAGCAATTTTAGATCAAAAATACATGTTCTTAATATTCTATGGTGTCCCTTAACATAAGGGAACTTTATATTGATAAGAGAACTATCGTATATTCCTATCATAGGTGCTGATTTTGCTATTTCCCTCAAGTAAGAAACATGAATCTCATTCTCTTATCTCTCACAAATAATGTATAACCCAGTTCTGTGTTTTTACTTCTAATATGTTTTCAATTTGCCTTCTCTCTCCTAAACTTACAGCTTTTCCCCTAGATTTGACTTATTATGTTTTATTTAGCCATTTAAATAACTCTCTAACTGTAGTACCAAATCTTTTTACATGGAAACTAGAGTGAGCTAACTGCAAATCAACTTTAGTTATGATATTCCTTTGAGTTAGCTGAAAGCAGGTGTTTATCCTTTTAAGTATGAGTTTTAAGCTTTTTCATGGGGTGTACAAGGAAGGCTCTCTGTTCCCTGGTGTCTGCTTCTCCTGATGACTTCCATTCTTCAAAACTGTTTTGCACCTAACTTTGCTTGCCTGTATCACCGATTGTTTAAGATTTTTCTCATCTATCACCGATAGAAGTAGTCACCTAGTTAGGTTCTTGCTCCAGGGATGCCCATATCTGTGCCCTATTTTTATCATAATGCTTGTTTTCACATGGTGTAGAACTCATCTACAATTCTCATTCAATCATATTTGATTTTGTCTTTATCTTCTTAGCACTCAATAGTATCTGTCACCTTAGAAGGAACTTGTAGAAGGTTTGGAAACCTGAAATCTAGGGGCAATTTTACAATATCTGAAGTACTACAGCAGTCACATCAGAGCTAATTTTTTGAGTTATTGCACAATTGTAAGAGGATTTTCAATAACTGAAGGGAAAATTATACACACAGATTATTTATGGAAATCATGGTTTTCAAAAAGCAAGTCAGGGAATCTTCCCTGGAATTGATAGATGCTGTGTTATTATTAAAGAGTTTCTCTGGTATACATTCCTTAATTTGCTATTAAAACTGTGTTCTCACCTCTATTTCTATTAAAGTGTAGCTGTCACAGTTCCACATCTTCCATTTTTGCAATATTAAGAGCAGTATAGAGCTCAGTATCTTTTTTTTAGCATGTCTTATATTCCAGGTACTGTATTACCTAATTTAAAATGTAGAACAAATTTTCAGGTTATGTCACATACTGATTAATAAGAATTCTACTTCAAATGTTGCAGTATTTCACAGAAGTAGTTATAAATTTGGGAAGCTGATTTGTCCATGAGTCTAAAAATGTACAAGATTAATGACTATTAATGAATATTCTCTATTTTATTGAGGTGACTTTTTGTACAATAAGCTTAGTTATACCTATACTTTATGAAAATTTAAGGAATGTGAAGAGTTGTAGTTTCTACTCTGTGTCTTCTCTGGACCTTGAAAGGATTCAGGTAATGCATTTTCATTATTTGAGGCAGAAATAATTCTTCCCAAACTTACTGAGAGGAGTTTTCATAGATTTGAAGAGCTCCCTTACCCTGAACAATGTCCTCCTCAAAGGCTTAAACTCCAAGAGATGCAACACAGTGTAGTAAATTCTCCTTCAAATTAATTGTCTAATTTATACACATGATTTTTACCTCTAGATTCTGCCTCCTAATTAATAGAAGCAACATGAAAACAAATCCATGTGTCTTTGTTGGAATCCTATACTTTTAAATGAGTCCATCCTGAGCACCAGGTTCCAGTTGTTTCATCTCTGAGGGTACCAGGATTTTGGGAGATCAGGGCCACTAAAAATCTTCCTTTGGGTCTCAGGAGACCCAGAATCCTCAGGATCTGTGGAAAGACTTTTGAGGTTAACACTTTTCAGGCCAAAGCATTTCAAGGACCTTCCAGGATATGTTGACACCTACAAGCAGGAGTATGTCCCAGGAGCTATATGGATCTCTGGGATGTTCCTGCTAAAATTATTTTATTCTTTGAATTTTTAAATATCTATTATGTTTTCCATGGATTCTGGAAGTACCATGTAGGAAGCTTCCAGAGGGCATGAGAGACAAGCTGAGATGCTCACTAGATGGATTTGGCTGCTGAGGCTGAGCAGAGAGGAGCAGGGAAAGGGACCAGAGGTTGTATTGGATCATGAGAGTTAGGCCATGTTACTCAGAATCTTCCCAACTTAGTTATATTACTGTGAGGCTGCACTTCAAGACTAGCAAGCCCGGATTCTGTGAAAAGCACTTCTAGCAAATCAAATTTGGTGAAGAGCCTATATTTTGGGATAGCTTATCCTGTTAACCCTGAACTCTTAATTTTGGTAACTGATACTATGCAGAATTAAAATCCTCCTTTTAAATACATTTCACCTGAAAAGATGTTATATGTGTGTGTGCGTATGTGTACCGTATATGTACAGTATACCTTAGTTCAAGATGTGAACAGAAGAGGCATTTGGGAAAATTATGCTTCCGTTTAAAAACTCTGCATCAGGTGATGAACATGACTGGCCATCTTCTCCAGAACTGTGCAGTTAATTAGGTTCATGAACTGAGGTGCCACTGTAAATGTACATATCACGTGCATTTTAAGTCACTTGCTTTTATTTTCCCATTTTCTTTTTTGGTAGTCTTAATAACTTTAAGTGACATTAGCTCTGTACTTTATAGTACTTCTATCTTTTACTTAAGGCATTTAAATTAAGATAGCTTTTATTAAGCTACAAATGCTATTTTAACTATGCACAGTGTTCTTAATTATGCTTATATGATTAAGTACGTTTATATCTTAAAAATAAAAAAATAGTATTAACTATTTTATGATAGTAGTCAAATATAACAAATGAGTATGAAAGCATCTTGAGCTCTCCTGAAGTTTTGAGCATTTGGAGTTCATTGAAAATGAAAATGAAATGCCATATTTCTATAAGCGTTTTCTATATCAATGGCAAATATGCTTATAAAAATACAATAATCACTAGCTTCATCTTACAGTAACTCGCAGAAGCTTCTTACTGTCCATTGAATGTATTTCTGTGTTTCCTGTGTTTTATTGTGCCGTCTACATGTGTATGCATTTATCCCTATAATGTGATGACTTTGTCTCTTTTGGGAAGATACACAGAATGGAGATAATTGGTTCAAAGGGATTTCTATTTTTTGATTTCTCTGGTGGTAGTAATAGTTTCCATTCTCATAAACAAAGTGAAAATGTTCCTTTTCTCCATGCCTTTGCCAGCGTTTGTCATTGTTTGATCATTTTTTTTTTTTTTTTCTGTTAGCATTTCTTTCTGGGGTAAGATGGTATCTCGGTGCAGTTTTACATTGCATTTTTCTAATAACCAGCAATATTTAATATTTTTATGTGCTTTGGCCATTTGTGCTTCTTCTTCTGAGAAGAGTCTATTCATCTCAAAGACCCATTTTTGATGGTATCTTTTATTTGGGGGAGGTAAATATTTTGAGTTCTTTCCATATTCTGTATGTTCTGTATTCTGTAGTTTTCTGTCCAAAGAATAGTAGCAAAATTTTTCCTATCTGTAATTTTTTTCACTCCGTTGAATGTTTCCTTTATTGTTCAACTTTGTAATTTGTTAGGATCCCATTTGCTAATTCTTGGTATTTTTTTCTTATTGTGCTACTGTTTAGCAACTCTTTGCTTATGTGTTTAAGAGTTTTCCCTATTTTGCTTTCCAGCAGATTTTTTTTTCTGTTTTAACATTTAGATCTTTGACCTAGTTTCATGTAGTTAAGAAAATCATGAGATAAATGAGTGCAGACTCAATTTTCTCCATGTGTATATCCAAATTTCCAGCACCATTTATGAAAGAGCCATCTCCATGGTTTTGGCATGTTTCTGACCCTTTAGCCAAGTATCAAAGGGTCAAATGTACCTGGGGTTGTTTCTGCTCTCTCTGCTTTATTCTGTTGATCCAGATGCCTGTTTTAATGTCAGTACCATGCTGCTTTTATCACAGTAACTTTGTAGAATAACTTCAAATGTGGAATGGTATTGTCTCTTGGTTTGGTTTTATTACCTAGGATTGCTTGGTTATTCTTAGTCTCTTCTGGTTCTGTAGAATTTTAGGATTTTTTTTTCCTCTCAGTTTTGGAATGATAGACATTTGTTAATTCAAGAATAAGTGATATCTTTCTATTTCCTAATTTCCTTTTTCATAGTGATGTTATTATCATGGTAGAAATTTTTTCTTCTTTGGTTACATTAATTGCTGTGTATTTATTTTTTATTGATGATGTTGCGAATGGTACTGTTTTCCTAACTTCTTTCTCAGTGGGTTCATTATTAGTGTATAAGAAGACTATTGATTTCACTGTATTTATTTTGTATCTTGCTACCCTGCTGAATTTTGTTATTAATTCTAGAAGGCTTTCAGTGCAAGTTTTTCTGTCTTTTGAGTAGAGGATCATGTCATCTGCAAATGATACTTTGACTTTATCCATTTTTTTTTCTTCAGGCTGTTTATGGTGAATTCATGCTGGATTTTGTTGAAGAATTTTTCTGCAGCTATTGAGATGATCAAACAATTTTTGTCTCTGGTTCTGTTTATGTGATGAATTACAGTTATTGATGTGCATATGTTGAACCATCTTTGCATTCTTGGGATGAAGCTGATTTTGTTGTGTTCTATGATTTTTTTTGATGATTTGTTGCATTGCATTGGCGAGTTTCTTGTTGAGGATGATGGCATCAATATTTATTAGTGAGACTAGCCTTGAAGTATTTTTATTGGTTGGATTTTAGTATAGTTTTGGAATAAAGGTAATACTAGTTTTTTGGATTATTTCCTCCCTCTCAATTTCATTAAAGAGTTTGAGGAGTATTGATATTAGATTACTCATGAAGAACCTATGACATTCTGCAATGAATGTTTCCTGAGCTTTTCTTGGTTGTAGATGCTTTTAAAATTAATGCTTCAATGTTATTGCATGTTATTGGATTATTAAAGATTTTAAGTGTTCATTTTCAGTTTTGGTAATTCATATGTGACTAGGTGCTTTCCATTTTTCTGAATTCTCCAATTTTTTGACATAAAGTTTTGTGATGTGGTTGCCAATAATTTTCTAGATTTCAGTAGTACTTTTTGTGATCTTACCTTTTGATTTCTAATTTCATTGGCATGGGTCCTTTTTTCTCCTTTTTTTGTTTTAGTAAGTTGGTCTACAGCTTTGTCTATTTCATTTATCCTTTCAAAGAACAGGCTCTTTGATTCATTGATTCTCTGTACTTTTTCAGTCTTTATTTGATTGATTTCTTTTTTAATTTTAAAGCAATTAAGACTAAAGAGGACAGAACAGAACAATGTAAGCAACACAGCACTTTACCACAAGACAACCTGATTTAACAGTAGCTACCATAATGTCTCTTCCTTTGAAACAGTTGAGCCCACCTTCACATACAATAGTATCAAACATAACAAAATAGTATAAAACCATTCAAGAGAATGAAAGTTTTACAGGGCATTCTGAATCAAATAACAGAAAATGAACGATGGCTATTAAAATCCAATAAGATACAACATAATAGAAACAAGGGAAACAGAAGAACAAAAGCATGGTAAGACTTCAAAGCAAGATGGTACTTAATCAGCAATGGCTGCCATAATGACTTGTTTTCTTAAATATAGCTGTTCATACCATTATACATAATAAAATCAAACAAAACAGAATACAGCCATTCAACTAATGAATGAAAATATTGTAAGGCTTCAAAGCAATGTAATGGGGAGTCACGATTACCATAAAATCTAATACTCTTATCATTTCGTATACTAGGAAGGCTATACGGTATTTATACATGTGAGTTTGATTTATTTTGCTTAGGAGTATGGTCTCAAGTTGTGTCCATTTATTTATAAATATCTCAAAGTGATCATTCTTTAGACCTGAGTAGTACTTCATTGTATAAAAATACCACAACTTTTTTATCCATTCCTCAGGTGACAGACACTTAGGTTGTTTCCAAGATCTGGCTATTACAAATTGTGCTGCTATAAACATGGATGCACTTATATCACTGTGGTATGGTGTTTTCAGTTCTTCTGGGAATATGCCCAGAAGTGGGATAGCTGGGTCAAATGGGACTTCCTATACCAGGTTTTTGAGGAATCTCCACCCTGACTTCCACAATGGTTGCACCAGTCTACACTACCACCAACAGTGCCGGAGAGTTCCTTTTATCCACAGGTCCTCCAACATTTGTTGTTGGTAGTTTTCTTGATCCTGGCCATTCTTTCTGGAATGAAATGGAATCAGTGTTGTTTTAATTTGCATTTCTCTAATGACCAATGACGATGAACATTTTTCATGTATTTATTCGCCATTTATATTCTTTCATCTTAGAAGTGTATATTCATCTCAGATGCTCATTTTTGGATTGGGTCTTTGAATTTCGGGGGTCTGATTTTTTTTTAACTTTTTCCATGTTTTAGACAGAAGTCCTTTGAGGTACAGTTCACTAAGAATTTTTTCCCAGTTTGTGGGTTTTCTTTCCATTATACTGGAGATTTCTTTTGATAGGCAGAAACTTTTCAATACGATGAAATCCCAGTAATTGAAGTGTGTCCCATGTGGTTTGATTCCTGTTCATGAATTCTCTACCTACCCCTATGTCTTCAAGATTTTTACCTAATTTTTCTTCCAACAGATTTAGTGTTTCTATTTTAATATTCAGATCTTTGATCCAATTAGATTTGAGTTTAGTGCATGGTGATAAACATGAGTCTAGCTTTAGTTTTCAGCACATGGAGAGCCAGTTTTTTCAGCACCATTTTTTAAAGAGACTATCGTTCTTCCAGTGAACATATTTGGCCCCTTTATCAAAGATAACGTGGTTGAGTGTGTTTGTAGTTGTGATTGTATCTTTTAATCAATTCCATTGATCTTCAGACCTGTTTTTATTCCAGTACCATGTTGATTTTATTACAGTAGCTTTGTGGTATAATTTTAAGTCAGGGATTGTGATGCCTCCTGCCTTGCCTTTGCTGCTTAGAATTGCCTTTGCTATTCCAGGTCTCTTCTGGTTCCATATGAATTTTAGAAATGATTTCTCTATGTCTACGAGGTATATTTATTGAATTTTCATTGGGATGGCATTGAATCTGTATAAAAATTTTGGAAGAATGGACATTTTCAAAATATTTATTCTTCCTATCCATGAACAAGGGATATCTTTCCATTTTCTGAGATCTTGTTCTATTTCTTTTTTTTCAAGGTATTATAATTTTCCCTGTATAGATCTTTTACTTCTTTCCTGTGATTACTTCCTAAGTATTTCATTTTTTTTGGATTCTAGTGTGAAGGGTGTGGCTTCTCTTATTTCTCTATCAGTGATTTTGTTGTTAGTGTATAGGAACACTATTGATTTTTGAGTACTGACTTTGTATCCAGCTACATTGCTGAATTTATTTTATATCTAGAATTCTTTCAATGTAATTTTGGCTGCCTTCTATGCAGCGTATCATGTCATCTGCAAATAATGATAATTTAACTTCCTCTTTTCCTATCTTCAACCCTTCTATTTTTCTCTTTTTGTTCTGGCTAGTATTTCCAGTACTATGTTGAATAGGAGAGGTGATAGGGGACATCCTTGGCTTGTGGCTGATTTTAAGGTTAAAGGCCTTCAGTTTTTGTCCATTTAACATGATACTAGCTATTGGTTTGTCATAGATGGCCTTTATCATATTGAGGTAAAGACCATCTATTCCAATTTTCTGTAAGATGCTTACCATGAATGAGTGTTGGACCTTATCAAAAGCTTTTCTGCCCTCTATAGAAATAATCATATGATTCTTACTTTTGGCTCTATTGATATGGTGGATTACATTTATTGGTTTATGTGTGTTGAGACATCTCTGCATGCCTGGGATGAATCACACTTAGTTGTGGTGTATAATCTTCTTGATGATTTGCTGCATCCTGTTTGCCAATGTTTTATTGAAGATTTTTGCATCTATGTTCATTAGGGAGACTGGCCTGCAGTTCTCTTTTTAGTTGGGTCTTTCTCAGGTTTTGGTACTAGAGTAATATTTGCTTCCAGGAATAATTTAGGAAGAATTGCTTCCCTTTTGATTTCATTGAAGAGTTTGAGGAATGTCAGCATTAAGTCTTCTTTGTATTTCTTGTAGAATTCCGCAGTGAATGTGCCTGGGCCTGGGCGCTTCTTTGTAGGTAAGGACTTAATTAGATTTTCAATTTAATTAATAGAAATTGGGTTATTCAGCAGTTTTACATTTTCTTATTTCAGCCTTGGTATTTCATATGTATCTGGGAATCAGTTCATTTTTTCTGTGTTATCCAACCTATGAGAGTAGAGGTGTTTGATATAGGCATTGATGATCTTCTGTATTTCCACACAGTCTGTAGTGATTTCACCTTTTGCATTCCTTATTACATGAATTTGAGTTTTTTCTTTCCTTTTTAAAATAAGGTTTTTCTAGGAGTTTATCAATTTTATGTATTCTTTCAAAGAACCAACTCTTTGATTCACTGATTCTTTGGATTGTTTTCTTAATCTCTATTGCATTAGTTTCTATTCTAATTTTTATAATTTCCTCTCTTCTTTTTCTTTAGTGTTGACTTGCTCTTCTTTTTCTAGGTGCTTGAGGTATAGCACACAATTGTTTATTTGTATTCCTTCTGTTTTCCTGATGTGGGAACTCAGTGCAATAAATTTTCCTCTGAGGTCTGCTTTCATTGCATGCCGCAGATTCCAATAAGTTGTATTTGTATTTTCATTTGCTTTTAGGTATTGTCTTATTCCTGTCACTGTGTTACTTACTTGTTTCAGTTTTGTTTTCTTTCCCTTCTACTTCATTGTTAATTTTACTGGATGCATTCTGTCTGTTGGACTTTTTGCATTGTTAGTTTCATTATCTCTTTCTAGGAGGTCTTTGAGAAATTTTTGAAGTGTTAGTTTGCTGGTCACAAATTTGTTTAGGTGCTCTTTATCATGGAAGCATTTAATTTCTCCAAAAATTTAAAGATAGTTTTTCAGAGTATGTCAATCTGTTTTGGAAGTTTTCTTGTATGGCTTTAAACACTTCATCCCAAGTTCTCCTTGCTTTTAAGGTGTGTGTTGGGAAGTCTATTGTAAATAGGATGGGTTTTCCTTCACAGGTGTTTCATTGCCTTTCTCTAGCAGCTTTCAAAATTCTGTTCTTGTGTTGGAATTCTAGTATTTTAATTATTATGTTTTTTTTCAGATCATGGCAATTGGAGGTTGTATTTCCTTCCCTTACATATATATGATTATTTTTACATTTCCTGATAGTTTTCTGCTGCTATTTTTAAAGAATTTTTTATATCCTTTGTGCTCTTTTGATTTTTTATTAATTCCAAATTAATTTTATATTAGTCTTTTTGATTCATCTAGCATCTATTGAATCCTTTCATCCTGTTCTCTCTGTTTTTAAGGTATTTTTCATTAGATAATCACTAAACACAGTTCTGTCTTCTGGATCTGACATTTTGTGTTACTTCTCAAATTGGTTACTTCTGCTGTTCATACTTTCAATCACATTTTCAATCTCTTGGATTTCTCTTTGGAACTTTTTATGGATTCTCATATGTATAATATTTATGATACATATTTGACATCTATTGAGAAGATAACTATTTTTCTTTATCCTATGCACTGACTGATATTGATAATGCTTTTTAAGAAAACATTCCTGGTATAACAAACTCTGTATGTAAAACATGTGCTGACTGACAACATTTCGAGTCAGTCAATTTCCATGGTTTTCACATTCCACTCTACTTGATTTGAAGCTATCAAAGTTGTGTCAATTGGCTTGCAAAATTACTGACTTAAAAATATGAGGTGGTGTAAATCAATTCTAGCTCAACAGTTGTAAAACAACTTTGGATTGTTGACTAGATTTTTATCTCATCATTATGTGAAAATGCCTGAGCTAGGTACTTTTTAAAGATGAAGATATTTTGGTAGCTTTTCAAATGTATCTAAGACACTTCTGGATCTCTTTTTCTTCTTATACCAATCTTGTAATACATATTTTCTGACAGCTTTTTCCATATATCAAATTTTTGCATATATTTTAGTGGTCTTTTATAATTAAATGTTTTTCTCTGTTTCAATCCCTTTTTCTCTTCCTTTCCTCCTTTTTTTCAGCTTCATAATGCTGTCTCTTCATATTCTTTATTTTTAATCAAAACACAAAGTATGATCTTTCTGCATTTCTTTTTTTTTTTAAAGATTCTCAAGTTTTATGCTTAATTCATTTATTTCCACTCTTTGTGATCTAACTTTAAAGCCACAACTTTGTCCAGATTTCTCCGATTGTGATGGGTAGAGTTCCTGTTACAAGTACACTGTGTTTTAGATGGACTAAATGAAAGATGTGACTCTTTATCCAAATAGAGTGCACTGCATTTAAGATGTGTTTAGCCTAATGAGAATTAGCTAATTAGAGGGAAAATGGCTGTATAGAGCAAGAGCAGACAAATTAGGTCTCAGCCAACTGCTTCAGCCCCCAGATTCCTTCACACACACCCACAACTAATGATGGCATCTCTATCACAACATGGTTGCTAGATACAAGAAGCTTCATTATTTTTAATTTTTATTTTTAATATGATCAGACCTACAAAAAAGAATAGCAAAATGAATCCTAAATAATCATCACTGAAGTCTGTTTCTGAATATAGATTTTCCAAACTTGTTTCAATTATTCATTTTTCCTTCTTTTCATTCTATAATTTTTTTTTAGTTGCTAAATTTTAAAAAGTCAAAAATATACATCATACCATTTAGCACCTACATAACTGAGAGGGCATATCTAACATATTTTCTTACATATCTCATTTAACAAAATCAACTGTAGTATTTAGTTCTTCTATCCAATATCAGATCAGATTGTATTTTTATCTAAAAAATTCTTTTTTGATGGGTGACATATTTTAATTAGGATTCCTAACATGTCACATATTGTGTAGCTTTATATGTTTTGATTTTTTAAATAGTTTGTGTTCTACCTCCTACCATTTTATGATTTTCAGCTTGCCTAATAAGCTAGTTTCATTGTCAGCTGAAATGTTCTATATTATGGATTTATTCTTTGTTTCTATATATAACGTCTTTTGTTTTCTATATATTTGAATTTAGAAGCTTGATTTGACTCAGGTTCAACATTTTGGGGCCAATAATATTTTATAGGCAATTCTAAGTATCACATATTTAATAAATTCAGAAAGTGTGCAATGTCTAGTTGTTCCAATTTAAATTGGCTGTTTTCAGGTTGCGCAGACTGATTATTCTTTTGCTAAGGTTACTATTAAGATTTTACTTCATGTTTGATCTATTGATGATCACTGACTTAGTAAATTATTTGTTTAGAGTCTGCAATGTTAATAATTTTAAAAATTCTATCTTTTTCATTTATTGGTTGGATTTCTGCTGTTGTGGTAGTTATTTCTAATTATTTCTAATATTTGTTTATACTTTTTACTGACTTAATTATAAACAACTTTTTGTCTTTTTTACTCATGGGTTTTTCCAGTTAATTGATATTAAGTTTTAAGGCCCATTTTCTTTTGTGCTTTAGTATTCTATCTTTTTTCATGTTGGATCTTGGGTCATTTGGACCTAACATAATTTATTTGGGTTGTGCCTTTATTCCTGGGACATCAGGTGAGGAAAATCTTCTATGTTTTATGTTTTAGAATGATAATCAACTACTTTTTAAAAATATATATTTATATAGTTATCATGGCTGCTGAGTTGCTACTGCTTATCGACTCTTGCAATGGAAAGACTAGGAAATACATACTTTTGAAAGGAAAAAGTCATGATTTCATTTATTTCTAATTCAAGGGTAACACTAAATTACTTTTCTTTAAGTTTATTTTTATAACTTGTTTTCAGTGGTTAATTTTTCCCATAATGTCAGCATAGCTATATACTTATATTCTATCAAAGTGGATCAGCTTACTACATAATTCAATTTTTTTATACACAAATTTTACTTTGTGATTTTGGAAAGAGTTATAACACAGTCTTTAACTGTAAGCTTTTGCCCTATTTAATACTGGTAATCCTAAATTTTATGTTTTATGCTTGGTTCTTTATTTATATGACATATCTTTATCTTAAATATTTTGCTTACACTTTTTAGGTGTGTCTTTTTCAATAGCTTGCAATTAAAATTTGTGTGTCTTTTTGTATAAGTTTGTATGTTTGTGTTTGTATATCTGTATGTATCCATGCAAGTGCCATTGTTCTTATTTTCTTACTCCAGGTTTTTTTTTTTTTTTTTTTTTTTTTTCATTCTTAAACAGATTTCTGGCCTTCAGTGGACGGCTCCTTATTTATATCTGAGATGTCCCTCAGTGTATCTTTCTTCTTATCCTGGTACAAAGTACTTGGTTTCGTTTTAATGATTCTGTAACTGATTACTTCATGCTTCCTTTGTCTCCAACTTAACGTATAATTCTTTTTGGGTCAACATTTAAGGTTTTCAGTTTGTTCTCTACTTTTTATCCTGGTCTTACTAACATTTGTAGACAAGCAGTCAAACCCTTAACTAGTATTAACTGCCCTGAAATTTCTTCAGTTCACCACCTTACTTGAAGTTACTTAGTCTCAGAAAATGCTCCTTTTTTCTCAACTGAAACTTACTGATCTTGGTCTTTATAGTCTACATTTCCATCAAGATTCTGGTCTTCTGAGCTCCGAATAGAATCATGCATCAGATGCTTTTACTTACAGTATTATAAAACATATCTAACCAGCAACTCCAAACCCTTCCAAACTCTTCCCACAAACCAGTATCAAAGGCTACTAAACAACATGGTCAGGTTAGTCACATAAATGACTCCACTTCTCCAGTTTCAGTATTCTGTATTAACTTTCCCATGTCTGAGACAGAGTAGTTGACACCAACAATGTAAAGGAATAGACATTCAATTTGGTCCGTGGTTTTAGAGGTCTCAGTCCATGGTCTGAGAGTATGAAGACATCATGGAAGAAGGTATGGCATAACACATATGCTTAGTTCAGATAGACTTGGAAGCAGACTGGGGGGCAGTACCATAGAGGAAAGGGCCAGGTACTGTTGTAATTCTCAATTCCTACCTTCGTGGTCACTAAAACAATGAGAGGTGTGCTTTATTAATCCCATGTGTAACTCAAATTGATAAAATGAAGCTTAATCACCACAATTATATCAGGAGTCAATTACTGTGCCTAATAGAACCAAGAAATGATATAGGGTGGGATCTGTTCAGTTTTCTGTATGTGACACCCATAGTTTGAGTTATATCTTGGGAAGTATTTTAGTATAATAATTTCAGGAGTTTATGTGGATTTTTCTCATAGAATAGAAGGCATTTTGAGTATAAGCACTCAATCACTATATTATAATATTTTCCACATAATGATTGAGCATGAATTTCAAAGTGAAATCTGCAGTGGTACAGCCTATCCTGTTATTTTATTCAGGTTATGTCTTTTCCTATGTCATTCTTACTATACAGTTTTACAATACTGCTCGTTATCTCATGGTCACAGAATGGCAGTTTGAACTTAACTTTGAGTTTGCTGAGTCATGGTGTCAAAAAAGGTGAGGAAAAGGGGCTGGGAATTTAGCTCAGCGGCATAAGCACCTGCCTTGCAAGCAGGCAATAGTGAGTTCAATCCCTGGGTACAGATAAAAAGGAAAAAGACAAAAAAAAAAAAAAAAAAAAAAAAAAAAGTGAAGAAAATAAAGAAGTGACACTACAAAACTTTGAAAAGCATGTTGTCAGACGTTCCTAGAAACTCCTTCCTGTATCCCTTTGGCCAAAATCTTGTCCAAATGTCTCACTTGTTTGTGATGAAGACTGGGCTATTGATAAAAGTATTTTCTTTTGTTTTTTTTTTTTTGTTTTTTTTTTTGTTTTTCGTTTTTAGCAGTACCAGGGATCGAACTCACGACTGCCTGCTTGTAAGGCAGGTGCTTATGCCGCTGAGCTAAATCCCCAGCCCTGATAAAAGTATTTTCCACTGTTGATATTCTGGTACATTACTACCCCAGGAAATATGGATTCTTCTTTTAAGGAAGAAAAAGAACACGGGTAACAGACAAGAGCAAAGTCCATGAGGCTTCTATTTAGCAAACAGAAATTATCAAATGAATCATAAAAAATATTCTCAACATAATTCTTGAAGCAAAGCAGAATTTTCAGGGGGGCGGGGAGGAAAAAAGGAGAATGAAAGAACACAGGGCACTGCTACAGCATGTACAACAACATCCTTTACTCTTAGAGTTTCAGGAGACACAAAGTCCATCTCACTGCCAAAGAATTTCCCAGTTGTGTGGTTTGCTCAGAGGATCAGATGTTTTCTGAGCTAAGAAGTGATCATCCTGCATATTATGTGTCTCTGCAGTGTCATTACTCTGGTTTGTTATACTTTTTGTAACTATCTTGGCCAACCTTGTAGAGGGATTCAAAAAATCCGCTTCCTGTAAACATTTCTACAGTTCTGCATATTCTAAGTCTGCTAGTTTTACTTCCAACCATGAACTGTTAGATGACACAGATAGTAAATGAAATAAGATGGGAAGGGTATAAATAAAAATACATACTGTCAGTGCCCATTGCAGAAGGCTTTAAACCTGCTCTTCAAACCCCATTGCCAGTGAGCTTTGCTGAATTCTTTCTAGTGTTTAATCCCTTAGAAAGTAAAACAATGATTCTCAGATTTTTCCACCTATCTACCTCTGATAAACGGGACCAAACCTGGGAAGGAAGGGCCATATATGCAGGAGGTAAGCTAAATGTACTCTGATGCACAATTCATAGTGTATGCACGTGTGTACATGCATGTGGGTGTGTTGTGTGTGAAGCATGCCAATTGACATTATTCTCATTTATTCCTGAAGATATACCACAATTTATCACAGGAAAAAGAAATTCTTTTATTCTCAGTTCCCAGACTTCTGCTAAGTTCCCAGTATGAGGTCAGTCAATCAGAGCCTCCCAGAGTGACTTCTTTAGTGACACAACTCACCTTGCAAGATTCTAGGCACTCTTCCTGGGACTTCCAGTTGATTTCTCTGAAATTTGAAGCAAAGGAGATCTAAACCTGAAGCTGAATACTCATCTTTTGAATACAATGGAGTTAATATGAAAGACTAGCTTGTAAACAGAAAAATGTCTCAGAGATATCTTTCAAACTTAAAAAAAAAAAGCTCTAACCAAGGCCAGTCCCACCTATAGACTTTGCCATTATATGGGTAAATTCATTTCTTTCTTTCTTTCTTCTTTTTTTTTTTTTTTTTTTTTTTTTTTTTTTTGAGACAGTGTCTCACTATGCGGTTCAGGCTGGCCTTGAGCTCACTTTGTAGCCCAGGCTAGTCTCGAACACACAATGATCCTCCTGCCTCAGCCTCCCGAGTGCTAGGATTACAGGCGTGAACCACCACGCCAGGCTCTAAATTCATTCCTTTTTGGTGCTATGCCATGTTGGACACTATGCTACTCCAAATGAGTAAATAAAACATCCTTATTAATTCACTAACATTCCTGAAATTCTTTAAAGTTTTAGTTTTAACCTAACAATTCATGTATATTTAGCATTCTGTCTCACAATATAACTACATATTTTAAATACAAATATAAATTATCATTCAAATTACTTAAGTTTCTGCCTCAAAAATGTTCTAGTAAAATTTATTTTCCAAGAGGTACCATAATTATTATATAGTTTTCATTCCTTTGACACAATTCCACATGTGCCAGGTGGCACATCTATTGCAATTTTAGAAGCACAAACTTGAGTTGTGGGTAAAGTATAATAAAGAACTTCTGAATACATCACTTTTCAAGAGTCAAAGATATGGAAGTGTAATGGGAAGAATACAGGCTTTGTCATCGGAAGACCCATTTGGGACTTTGCAACTTTCTTCATTTCCAAATATAGCTCTTTTGTGGAGCAACACATAATTATAAAAATTCTGTAAGGTCATGACTAGTAAAGTTCACCATCTGATTTTTAACAACTTTACTGAAATAGCTTCTTATAAATAGATCTCACAGAAACCGTGACACATGACACTGAAGGAACCAAGCTCTAGGACCCCCAGGGAAATGTGTTTTCTTTTAAAGTTCTTTAAAAATGTCTCAAAGTTCTTATTTCTTTACAGTACAATAATGTATACATTATAGAAAAATGACTTCAATTTTCACAGTTTAAAGACTTGGTTTTCAAAGGGTTCGGGTTGAAGGAGAAGGTGAAAAACAGTTGTGATGCCTACAGATCCTGCTCCACCACCTGTTGCCAGCTGTGTCTAGGCGGAAAGAGACAGCAGTTGATCAAGACATCAAGTCTTTCATCACATTTCTTTCAAGTGAACTTCTTAAGTAGATTCTTGCCCATAATTTATCAGAGAGTAGGATGAAATTGATTCAAAGGAGTTCTCTCAACATGAGCATGATCTTAGTAAGCCTGATGAGAGGGGAAACATTCAGCCCAGTGTCAGACTGTCTTGTTTATGTCTTGGCTAATACCTCAGTAATCACAAGACATACGGATTTTGTCTTTACTTCTTCCTCTATTGAGTCATAAGTCTGGAATGAACTCCAGATATTATTGAGTCTCCTCTTTGACTACCCTTGTAAAGGATATTAGATACCATGTTTCAATGTTTTCAGATTTTATATTTATATACCTTCTTTACATATAATATTCTAGAATGTTACACAGAAATCACAACATACAGCAAAAATGTTATATCCCAGACCAACCTCCTGTAGTACCAAAGTTTTAGTAGGAAACTTTTTTTTTCTTCAGCTGTAAATCATCTGATCTAAAGAGTATTGGGCCCAAAATTCATTGTTTCATCTTGAACTGCAGGATTTCATTTGAACATGCTATTTGTTCCATAGCTGAGCCTTTACTTGAATTCACTTTAAAATTTGTTTCCATTTCAAGCAAACTAAAGGAAATTAAGATTGCTATCTCCACAATAAATGAGCAAAATAGATAACTTTCTGACATTAGAAAACATTTGTAGGAATTACTTGTACTCAGAATTCATGTGAATTTACCTTATTCTCTGCAAATAAAAAGAATTTCTTGTTACATTAGCAAAGAAAAAACTGTCTGAAGCTGAAAACAATAGCTACAATAACTTAATATTTGCTGAAATACACACAATCAATGATATAGAGAGCTGTTATACTGTTAGTATTAGGATTTCAAGGGGTGTTATTTTGCCACTGTATACAATAAGCAACAAAACAAAGGTATTCAAAGACCTCTGCATATCTGTTCCTCTTTTCTCTAATTGTGCTAGTATGATAGTGGCATTGATCTTTGGTAGACAGTAACTATTTCAGTGCTTCTCAACCTTGGTATCCACAAAAAATATTGAATGTCCTTTTTTAAATAAACTTGTACTATGAAATAATTTGAATATTGCATAAGAGTACAAAAATCAAATGGAGTATTTACAAATTAATGAAAATTTTGGAATGAAAATATCATTATAGTCTCTCCTAACAAAAGGATAAAACTTAAAAAGGAAATAGAAGTGTTTAACTATAGTCTACAAAATTCAGTTTGACCATCTCTTTCCTTAAGTCTTTTACTGAGATGTTATGAGTGTGTTGGCAAAAGCAACCAGAGACAAAAATTTAGGTTTCTGGGTTTTCTATCATGTTCTTGATATTTTACATATGTTAGACACTTATTTTATATTTGTTAAGCAAAGATGGAGAATGTATACATGTACTTAAATAATTCTACTGATTTCAGCAGCACAGACAAAATGCAGAGGAGAACAACTCATGGCAAAGCTGTGATATGTAGCTACTCTAGTTCATTACTCCTGAAAGCCATGGTTTAATTGGATTGTTACTGTGGCAGTGTGGGGAGGTGGGTCTCAGTGGAAAGAGTGTGTATCAAGAAGACAGCATCCTCATGTAACCATTAATGACTTCTTACAAGACTGGGCTAATCTGGACCAGACTGGAAACTGTGAGAGCAGGTTGACATGACGTAAGTTCTCCCTGCTGTAGTTATAACAGTAGTTATTTTGAAAATCCTCTGAATCCCACTGAGATGCTGCTGTAAAGAACCCCATTTCCTCGGTTGATCCTGCCTTAGTCAAATATGAAGCAGGTATCTTGGGAGCCCAGAAGAGAAGATCTAAGTTTTCAGATGATCACTTTCTTTTGAAGGCCTATGTATCCCCATCACTATCTTTACTCCCTAAGCGCATATTTTCTTTTTGTTTTTGACAAAATGAAATTTTAGCATTTGGTTAAAGTTTAATGAATTCAAATGTGCTCAAAGTTTTCCCACCCACTAACTCTATTCTTTTTGACCCCAGGTGATTTATTTTTGTGTTTGCTATTAATTATCTTGGTTTTAATATCTATAATTTTAAATTATGTTGTTATAATATTATTTCTTGATTGTTAAGTAATACAGTCTTTAATAATGCCTCATTGTGAAAGAAATTTTAATTCACATAACTATCCCATAGAAAATTTAACTGTGAAGTACTTTTGCATATCCTGTATTGATATTTATAGAACACTCACCACAGTAGGTTAGGCACCATTCTCTCTTCCCTTATTCTATAGGAAAGCAACTATAAAACATGATGTCTACCTTTAAAATTTGGTAGGATTAACATATAAAACTGTAAGTCCTTTTTTGCATGAAGATTGAAAACATCAATTTCCATTTATTTAATGGTTATAGGACTTTTGAGGTTTTCTCATTTTTCCTAAATCATTTTCACATTGTCAATGTTAAAGATTTTGCAGATTTCATCAAAAGTTTTAAATCTACTGGCAAATAAAAAAATCACAAATTTTCTCACAGGACATATTATCTTCGTAATTCCTGATTTATCCGAACTATTTCAATCCAAATGTAATTTGATATATTTTTTCTTTTAGTCCTTAGCAGTCTACTTTCATTCAAAAATTATTTTTGCTGATTTTAATGGTCTTATTTTTATTTATTTGCAAATTAATAATTTATCTTTGTTTTCCTTTCTTTTGAGTTTGTTTCACAGTATTTTATAATTTAAAAATAAGATAATTTCTAATTTAGCCTTTTTTTCCAATGTAAGAATTTTACCAATCTATATTTTATAGATGTTATTTGTACTATACTATTTCTGATGTTCATTCTATTAAGTTATCTTTTATAAATTTAATTATGTAATTATAATTAAATTATAATTATTCATGTTAAATATAATTAAATTTATATTATTAATTATAATTAAATTAATTATAATTATATTTATTTTTGTATCATTAGTTTTCTTTGATCTCTACGTGATTACTTAATACAATGTGTTTTAAAATTTCTAAACAAGTGATGTTTAAAATTTTTTTGATTTCTTAGAATTTCTGATCAAATATATAATCAGTAGGATAAAATCTGGTGAATATTTTAGTATTACTTTATAGTCTTTATAATAATTAACTTTTGAAAATGTTTCAAGTTTTCTTAAGAAAATATGTTTTATCCTTAACTTTATCCTTGTTGAATGAAGTTAGACCAAATTTGTTGACTATATTGATATATTCCACTCTTCTAGATAATTGGTGTGATTAGACACCTTACATAAGAGAAAAAGCAAGAAAAAGAGTACAGTGGATTACATGGAAAAGATGAAACCAGGAGCTTATTTTAAAAAGTAAAATAAAGAGCTTACGGTATCTTATTATAGAATATAAAACAGGCTTCAAGTTGAGTCTTGAACTAAGATTACTATAAATGTAAGTCACACAGACTATTATAAAATAGTAATAGTTTACTACCATATTCTTTTACACACTGTCTTAATTACTTTTCTCATTGGTGAGACAAAACAACACCAAAGTTAAACAAGGAAAGGTTTATTTTGGTTCAGTTTGTAGAAGTTTCAGTCTATAATCAGCTGGCTCTAAGGCAAGATGGCATGGCAAGAGGCTTTGCAGAAGCGAATAAGTCCATGGCAGGGCAGGGTAGGTAGAAGGCAGTAAAACAGGAAACCTGCAGCACCAGGCCTGGCTTCTTTCTTTTCCTCTAGACCCATTCAGGCTGCCTCTCTTCTGTATGGTGCCACCTATAGACAAGTGAATCTTCCAATTATCCGTACCCAGAACTATGCCAAACTAATCAATAAACTAATTTAGTAATTACATATCCTTAATCCCAGCATCACATTTGATTCCAACATCACACACCCTGGATGAAGCCACGTCTGGAAATACTCACCTATAACCCCATGAGACTTTGGTGGGACTTCTAGATAACAAGTTATAACATACAGTAAAATTTGTATTTTTTAGGAATAAATTATTTAGTCTTTTCAGCAAATAATGAGGATGAAAAATAGCATTAAGTCTCCTTCACAGATGATATTTAACAGGTTATAACTGATTTTCTAGCTAATAAATTATAAAACAAACAGAAATTCATCTTTGCAATCTGTGATTGTTGCTCTAAATATTCTTGTCAAGTATTTGCTAATATCTTTAGAAGACCAAAAAGCAAAGATTGGATTCATTTTTGTCATCGATGAAGGAATGCAAGTCACACTAAAATCACTAGGCAGTGGTGTGTTAGCTTTCCTTTTGCTGAGACACAATCGTACTTAAAACTTAAAAGGAGAGGAAACTTAATTTGTCCCATGAACTCAAGGGATTCATTCAGTCTATGGTTGGGTGGTTCCACGGTAGAAACATTATGGCCGAAAGGCATGGCAAAGAAAAAGTCCTTAGTCTTGGCAATCTGGAACAGAGCAGGGGACAGTGCCAGAAAGAGGTTGGGGCAATATTTATTACCCAAGGTCACACTTCTATGACCCATTCAGACACACCAACTTATGTGATCTATCAGTCCTTCCATTGACTTTCAAACCAATCAAGTTGACACAAGTTAGTTTATTCACAAGTGTTTACTAATTTAAAAATTTTTATATGAACTTTGTGTATCAAAGTACATGGTGCAACACACATTGTACATACATTGTACTAGAGCACTGTCAGGGAGAAGAGAACTGAGCTTTTAGAAAAAGTTCTAAGAAGGAAGTAGGATTTGAATTGGAACTATAAAAATTGATAGGAGTTAGAGAAAACATGCTTAACTGCATTATCTGGAGAAATCATTGGTTTAAACATTGTCTCAGGTATTAGCAAGTAGACTCTACTAAAACTTTGCAAGATTTGCCTAAATAGAGAAAAGTAGAGGAGTCCATTTAAGATACAGGTGCAATGGATAGTAATGGACACAATAAATGGTATGGGAGAGCAAAACAAAGAGGATATTGAGATCTGTGGATGAGACATCTGAATGCATCAGTTGGTGCTACTGACATAGAATCTGAGTGGGTGTGAAGGCAAATAAAGAAGCATTGTGAGTTTCTTCTTCATCAGAAATGATGCAGAAAATAGCCTTCAAATTTTTTAAGTTCTGGCGGAGACTGAAAGTAACAACAGAAATATTTTCTATGTTTTCATCCTTTCTAATATATCTCATTTTCTTTTCACCTGCAAAGACTGAAAGATTTTGTTTTGATGTGACTCAGATCTCTTTTGTCAGAATTCATCTCTTCTGTTGCTTTCCTTCTATAAATGTGAACAATCAATCACAATATTTTTAAATGTGGTTACAGTTAGATTTTTTAACCTCTTCTGAACTTCTGCACGACATTATTGGAAACTATAGTCTTATTTATCATCATAATAGAGACCTGAGTATCCTTATCAGTTGATTTTATATTTGTTTTTTGGTATATTTGTGACACACATACCACATGTTGATTTAACAAAAGAAAAATGTGTCTCTTGGGTTGATTTAGAGGGCTAAGGAAGTGGCATAATGATCCAGTACTTACCTACTATGCATCAGACCCTGAGCTCAACACATAGAATCATAGAGAGAAATGATTTAGCTTTTGATGGATTGTTTCTGTTTACTGAATATTATGTGTTTCAGGAAAGTTATTTTGGTGCATGGGAATATAGACTGAATTTTGGTTTTAGAACCGCTGAGGTTAGCAAAGACTTCTAAAATCTGGGCGGGCTTGTCACACATTTACTTTCAATCTTTGAATCACAAGAACCAGATCTATGTGAAACTAAAGGCATTGTGCTAAGAATAATAGCAATACATATGTTAAAAATGAAAAACAGTAGTAACTTTCAAGATTGGGTAGCATTGCAAAATGCATATCAGGAACTGATAATAAGTACATGAATGTGGCCATAATTTCTCATCTGGAAAGGACAATTTCTGTTTTCATATATATATATATGTGTATATATATATATATATATACATATATATATATATATATATATATATATATATATATGTTTTTAGTTTAGAACAAAATTAATGTTAATGTCCTTTTAAGACCTGATACAGAACTTTTATACTAGTTATTTTTCAGTATGAGAATTTATGTATTTGTGGTTGTGATTTCTTTGAATTGACAATGAGGTGCACTGTGCAGGGTCTGCAATGGTTGTTGTCTGCAGAGACGGAGTGAAGTAACACAGCTCAGAATAAACCTTCCCACTGCGCCTCAGCACCGAGGGCTGGGCATTCATGTCTCCTTCAAATCCTAACACTGAACTTTCCTGACACTTACTCTCATATGGCTGGGTATTTTAAGTTGTTTATATAGAATGTAGCACACTTTAACCCACATAGCCCTGGTGATAATTGCTGAATTTCCAAATTAATAGGAAAACTGGCACAATACTAAGTAATACCAGAGTTTGTTATTTGTGAAGTGCCAATTTTCTGTAATTAGGGAAAATTGCTAATTATCACTGGAACTATTCATTAATATTTGAAGGAAGATAAAAATTGAAAGAAATGTGTTTTTAGTGGCTAAAATTTTGAAAGGCCACCTGCTGTCATCACTTTGATGAATATAAGTCTTCGTAGCTTATAAAACAACTGGGCAGTGGTAAGGAAAGTGGAAGTAACATTATTTTCCCAAATGTTTTGACGGAATGTTTTAAATGAAACACATGACTTAACTGGGAAAGTCTCTTAGTTAATCATGTAATGCTAGTACTTTTTTATGAGGTCAAACTAGCCTGCTTCATTAAATAAAGGTCACAATTCTCTACATTTATTTAGTACTATGAAAAGAGGCTCTTATTTGCAGGTTTTATCTACTATAGTGTTAATTATCACTATTATACCTCATAATTTTAGAAATGTGCTAAGCTTATGAGCAACAGCATTGAAAGTGAGCTATCATTTTCAAAGTTTATAGCATGTTTACTGCATATTGCCTTTTAAGCCTGATTTGTAAGCATGCTCTTTGACCCAGAACAAAAATAAGTATAAATGCAAGTGATATTTGAAAGAGAGTTTAAAAATGTGTGTTCATTAACATACTGGAAATATTAGAAAATTGACACACCTTTTTGTATTTAACCAATGGGTATTAAAAGCATTATGAAATATGAATCAATAATTTAGCCAACCAATATTTTCTAAGCTTCTACCCAGTGAAGGTACTTGGGCATCCGTAAAGGACTACTGAAGCCAGAGGGTTTCAAAGGGAAAAAAAAAACAAAGTTGGCAACAAAAACCAGTGGCGCAAGGTCAGTATGAACCTGAAATGAGTGAGTCTTCATGGGGCAGAACAGGAAGAAAAGTGATTAAAGTGGTACAACTGAGCACAGGGTCAGGAAAGAGGTGAACAGAATCAGGAAATCAGTGATGGAGATAAAGCTGAGAAATCGGAAAAGATGACCTTAGCTCACTGGGGCTGTGAACAGAATTCACTTTGATGCAGTACAGTGAAGACTGAGTTCCTAGTAGATGCTCAATGTAGTCTACCCATAACTTTGAGAAATTATGAAAGAATAATTGGTGAATACAGATGGAATTTTTATCTGTGACGTCAGATGTTATCTTTTTTTACAATAGATACTGCTGCTGATGATTCAAGGTTGTTTCTAGTGGACTTTAGACTTTAGTTTCACAATTTAGGTTTTCCCATGCAAACACTACCTTGCCCTGGGGGAATAACTACAGCTATAATCTAACTAACCTGCTATGCAATCCTGAGATTTCTAACCATGTTTACTCTAGAAAAGGTAAAACTTTTAAGGATTATAACAGATCATCAAGGGCAAAGGGCCTTGCAGTTACTCTGTCCTGCTCGGAAGCAGCAGTTTACATAAATATCTTCAGGACCTTCCTTATCCGATAGATCTTCTGTCACTGTCATTCTAGCATGGTGCATTTGGGATCAAGTTATAGCTTGATGTCTTTTCTAAAACTTGGCACTCAGAAATTAATGCAAGGTCCAAATGTGTACTGGTCATAAAAGTTTCAGGGAATGGTTCTTAGATTATTTCACTTCAATTTATACTTTTCAAGAGTTATGAGAGTGTCTGGCTCAAAAGAAACCCAATCTAGCTATTGTAACAGTCAGAATTCTTATCTATAGGAGAAATTCACTATACGAGTGATATATGAAGAAAAGAAGTAAGTATCTCACAGAATCTCTGCTGAGACTAGAGAATTGATCTCATAGTTTATGTAGCCAGATATAGAACTTCAAATTGTATTTCAAGATGAATCCAGATAGTGAGATCACTATAGCTGGACCCTGGAGTCCAGGGCTTTGTTTCCTCTACTATGCATTTGAAATTCAGAGTTACACCCAGAGTCATAGCTACTGCTGCTTGGGCACCACAGAGGGCTGTCCACCCCTTTCTATTTGAAATCTGGTTATGATTAGGATGGTTGTATACATAGGGCCTGTGAGGAGGACTTGTCATGTCAAAGAAGGGGGCTCAGAAGCTGAATACTCAACAAAATGACTCTTACCATGCCTTTAATACCTCACTTCATACCTTCCCACTCTTAGACTTTTAAATTTATTACTTTTATGAAATATCCTGAGATGAGGAGAAGATTAGGTGCTTAGTTTCTAAAGCGTATTTTCTTGGTAGTTTCCATATTGATTGTATGCAGGAGAAGGAATATAAAGGATATTATTGTTTTGAATACAAAGGTTATAGAAAATGAATAAACCATAAAAATCTATTGTCCCAATACTAGTCCCAGTAATATATACTGAAAAGTTTCCTAACTCTTAAGTGTTCTTATATCCTTGAGAGCTTATAGCAACAATTGAGGCAATGACTTCACAGATACGTATAAATTTCTAAGCCTTTATCTAGAACATGTAGAAGAAAAATATGTCAAATTTCAGATTCTTTTCAGATTTACAGATATTTACATGTACATAATGGTATATATTGGAATGAGACCCAAATTTAGAAACAAAATTTCACTGAGCCTTTATACGGACCTTACATGCATATCTTAAAGATAATTTTATACAATATTTTTATAGTTTTTTGTGGCTCATCATTTTAGATCAGGTGTATAATTTGGTTACAATTTTTTGTTTTGTTTTTGGTGCCAAGGATTGAACTGAGCTAAATCCCTGACCCTTAGATCAGGTGTAGAATTTGACCATTGTCATTTCATGTTGGAACTAAAAAAAGTTTCTTTTTAGATTTTAAATTTTTGAAACTAAGGATGTTTTATTTATGTTTGTCTGCAGGTCATCAAGTTGTATATATGCGACACTGGAAGCTTTTTGTATTTCAACCATATCTCATTAAACTGGCTTAGGAAAAGGTAAATAAGTGATAAGGACAACACAATATGAAACGTCAACTTGGTTTATCTTGTGTGTATAACTGGAAATTGTCTTTATTTCTAGTCTTTCCAAATTTTTGCTACTAAAAAAGACAATATGGAATTGTTCTATACAGCATTTATTTGAGAGTTTGGAGTTCAGATCGTCTTCCTTTTCACACTAACTGTGCAGTTTTATACTCACTGGACAAAATATAAGGCAGTAGAATATAGCATATGTTTGGTCATACAACATTTTTATAATAACCATGGACCTTGATGATAACTATAATACAAAGTGCATTGAGACTTTACTATTATTGTTCATTACACTGAACTTTGCAAGAATGAACTCACAAAATCTTTCCCATATCCTTAGGAGGCAAGAAATGTCTTTATCTCATTTTACATAAGAAGACACTGGTGTTGAGAGATTGAGTTATAAGCCCAAGATTCTACTTTACACTCAGAGATAGGTTCAGGGTGGGAGCCCAGGGAGCTGACCCAGTCAGCTTAGCTGACATTAGAAGATTTAAGACAATGGTTCTATTGTTTCTCTATGTTGGATGAGAGGTAGAAAACTCCGGCAGGAAAAATGCTTTTGCTTTGGTGGATGGCACTTCCCCATTGAAACTAGAAGCCATTTTACTACCACCAATTCAAGAAAATTTGTCGACCTTTATTTTTTTCTAACAATCCAATACCAAGTGCAGGGAGCAGTGTGACCATCCACTGTGAAAAATATTCCAAACATCTCAGCTGATAAATTCTAATGGAGGTCTGATGCCTTTTGTGACTTTGTTTGAATTCGTTTAGTGCAGCAAGCATAAACTGCTTAAATCTTTTACATACAGCCATTCTATTGCCTATTAATTAGAACCATCCTGTAATTGCACTGGTGCTTCTGAATTAAGTCAATATAGTTCCAGGGATAGAATCCCCTGGGGGATGGATTTCTTTATGGGAAGCTAGCGATATTAAAAGCCACAGAAGAGGCAAACAATAAAACTACTTATAACATCTACAAAACACCTCCACAAAATCTTTATACATCATTTAAAGATAAAATTCTATTCTCTTAGGTACAGATTATAAACACTTGCTGATCCACTTTCACAGATGTGTTGAATTGTGGTGTCACTGAAGATGTCTTCCAGTGTCTTTAGTTCTGTTCTTTAAAAAAAAACCCATTATTTCTTTCACCCCCTCACTCCAAGTAAGACAGATGGCATAACCTTTTTGCTTTTAAAGTCTCCTCAGTTAAAACCAGGAAAAGATCACATGTTAACCTTTGTCTTTCGATGAATTGTTTTTATTTTTTTATTTTACTAATTAATCATTACCTCATTCACGCAACTGCATTTTAGGTCATTTTAGCTCTCCCTATAGAGGGACATCAGTTATTGGCAATGCTTGTGAAAATCTGGAGAAAAGAAGCAAGGAATAAAATTGCTCAGATTTGTGAAGGGCAACGTCACTGAACATGTTTGGTGATGTTAAATCTGGCCAGTGGGCAGAAAAAAGGTTGGTGACCATCTCCCTGACTTTCCAGATCTGTTTGTTAAAGGAATTCAATGGAGGCTTGGGCCTGGGTCCCTGTTGGATGTCAGGGACTCTATTCTTTTCCCTCCCTGGCCTCCAGATGGCCAGTTAACTTCATTCCTGTCACTTTCCTTACCTGTTTGAGTCCACCCCTCAAGTCCCCATATTCTGACCACCATCCTCCTTATGACTGCCCCTTCATTTTACAGTTAATAATACAGAAGTACATATACTGGCTGGTATCAAAAGCTATCTTGGAGAATGTCATGAAAAACTCACACTTATTCATTAAAGAAAATATAACTGTATTCTATCTTATTTTGGATAACACAGCCTCAAAATGTAATCCTACAAGCATCCTTCTATGTCATTCTGTGGCCTATATTTCAGATTCATTAGCTCCTTACTCTCCAGAGTTCTGAATCAAGCATTTTACAGTTCACATAACCTAGATTTGTAACTCACTGTACACCATAAGTGGCATTCCCACAGTGAGCTTGAGTCTTGGAATCAGTGCCAGGCGCTATAGCTGTTGAAGCCATGACTCTCTGATGATGAAAGCTTCGTAGAATCCATGGCATTCTGAGGCCTCAATTTCCTTGTTTCTAAAATGAGAAGGATGGATGAGTTGGTAGTTTTTAACAATTATCTTTAATCTGTATTATCTTTCTTATCATTTATCTCCAATGAAAACTTTGAAAAGTGTGCATTTTATTATTTTTCTCACATAACATTTTTTATGTTTCAGGGTAGAGTCTACATTGAATTGGAAAAGAGGAAGAAGCAAAGGATATAAACCATTAGACAATATTGCACCACATGGCCATCTCATGATTCACAAGACAGAGAACACAGAAAGAGTAACAGGCAAATGTGCATAGTGCTTCCATCCTTGAAGTGTAGTGATGCTATTCTAGTGATGGTGTTTCGTGTTTCTTACCTCCTTTCTCCAGACTGGTTGGCCAGCCTTGAAAATGTGTGGTGCTGCACAGCTACTGGAGTCTCCATGTTGGCCCCAGAAGAAATCACAAGTGAAGTTACTGTTCAAGGAGCAAATGAAAGATGGCATCTGTAGCACGTGTTCCAGTGGAGTGAGGATGTCTGCTGGGACAGTCTGTGGTCCAGAGTTGGAGAGGATGAGCTTGATGAGATCTGATTCTCTGATCCTATGATAGTCTCCTTGTTTCTTCTCTCCTCAAGTCTCCTTCAGTTTTGTTTATCCTTCTATTTCTTCTTTCTTCATCTAAGAAAGTTGTTATAGATCAAACCCTAAGGCCCAAGTGACATCTTTATAAATTCATAGATGGTTAATTTTCCCCACTACTTTGGATGTGGCTATTTTAAAATAACACACACTGCCTATTTACATCCCTAAAACTCAGATAATTAAGAAGTATGTTGTTAGAAGAAAGATCATTTATAGCAAGCAAAACAGAGAAATGAAATTTAATTTTTCTGAGTGAAGTTCCTGACAACTCCTGAACACCATGTGAAGAAATAGAAAACCTCTCAGTGTCTCTCCTAGACAGGCCTTTGTGCATAAACTACATGATAATAAAATAATATTTGTGACTCAGATTTTTTTCTTTTAAGTATCAAGCTGTCTGGAGAAACAGAAATAAAACGAGTTGATGTCTACAGTATAACTATTAAGGGAGGCAGTTTGCACCACTGTTATTTGGATGTAATTGGTACTGAGCATCACAATGCACTTGTAATTGGGTCTGTACTTGTTCACTTCAAGAGTTCCATGTTATTTCTACTTGAACCCATTTTTTTGATACCATTCAGCTCAGCAGTGCCAGCTAACTCTTGTTATGCAGTTGAAAAACTGTGGCCATTAAAAATAGGATACGGTGTGATTTTGTTTTGCAGCACCGCATGGAAAATCAGCTGCTGTTCATAACAGCTCTGTGGTTGGTTGATTTAAAGCAGGGGGGTGACTTAGAATTGACAAGCAGACAGTTTGTGAAAAGGGATATTGTATCTTTAAGGCTTTCTGACTGATTGTGTTTAACTGTGCCACGCAGCAGGCAGTAATTAGGCTGTACCTTTGTGGAGAGAAGAGACTTAAAGCACTGGCTCGGTTTCTCAGTTCTTCAAAATTTTTAAAGAGCACAAACATTTTCGGGATTTGAATACATGATAATTAAAAAAAAAAAAAACCTGCTAGTAGTGTGTGAGTGAGCAAATGAAAAGTCCCCCCCAAGGACTTCCTCTGCAGACTTCTTCTGGGATCACTATATGCCATGGGGCCCAGGCTCTTGGGAGGCCAGACGGCCACACAGGAAAGCAGGAAGAAGCTTGATGGGAGCACAGGATGGCACTGCTGCAGAAGGTCACAGTGCTCTTGAATTGAGAGACAGTTCTTCTCATGTGACTCCATGTCTTCCAGCCCAGTTCACAATGCTAATGAGACTCTAGTTGAAACATGCTACTAAGATGGGTAGACAAAATGCCTAATAATTTTTATTTAGGAGAAATAGAAACTTCCCATCACCCAGGGGTATTAAATAAAAATAAATTATTTTAGAAATCAAACCATTATTTTGTATAAAACAATTTATTATTTTAGAAATCAAATAATCTATTAGCTTAAAAGTATTTTCCATCCACCAGTCTGCCTTCCTTACTTTCTTCTGAGACCTCTTAAAATATCTCCTCGATGCTTTAGAAAATAGTGATTGTCAGCAGTTTGTTATTATTTGCTAAAGGTTAATCTCAGGCTTGTTATTACAAAGCAGCAGCAGGAGACAGATTTTACCCTGACCTTATGAAAAAATGGGTGCTTGATTTCTGCAGAGTTGACCAGGGTGACCATCTTCATTACCAATCTGGTGACAATGGCTGAATTCCAATATATGTTGGATGCTGTACGAGTTTAAAATAGGGCTGGATATGTAGTTGTAATTTATGCATAAACTTATCATCCTCTTCCTATTTATATAGGTGAATTATTCCATATAAGTTTGGGTGCCATTTTATTCTTAGATTGCTGTTATTTTTCTTATTAATCCGATTCCTTTGTTTTTATCTTTATTCTGTAATATGAAACTATAAGTGTCTTTGCTTACCAACTCATATACTTCTGATACTTACAAATGTGTATGGATTATGGACGCATTAAGTTTTAAATAATAATTTCTCAACTTGTGGCTCATGAGAGTTTTTGATGTATCTTATCTCGTAGCATGTAGTATCGTCCTTCCTACAACATACTGAGGGAAAAGTGTCTTTTTAGAGGCTCTAGAGTTGGATGTGAAGGGAACTAAGATTAGGAATTGAGTTTTCTGATTCTTGGCTCTTTTCTGTTAACAGAAACATACAGATTTAACTCATAATGAAACATCTTCTAGTTTAAAAATAATGGGGACATTTTGGTACTTTATTAAAATGTAGAACAGAAGTTGAAACACAGGAGAAGCACCAGAAAGGAATACTTTTAAAAATATTTTCCTAGTAGTTTTAAACTAATATATTTTTATCAGAATTTAAAACATTCAGTGGCATGTTTTCTTTTGATGTTCTTTATTTTTTAATTTTCTTTGAAGATGAGTTACTTTTATCTGTTGGCTAAACTGCATTGACATACTTATCTTCATACTTCATCCTAAAGTCAATACTTGGAACGTTGATTTAAATAAAGTACATATGTATATCAAACTCTTTGTTATTAAACACATTAGGAATGGGTCCCATTACTACTTTGAATGATACAAAGATGAATTTCAGTTCACTGATCAAATTCAAATGTGCGCGTATACTTTTATATACATTCATCTCTAAATGCTGAGGTCAGTATTTCTATAAATTCCTCAGCTTGGCTCATTTTGTACTATTGAAATTGTTTTTTGGGACTGGGATGTACAGGAGATCAAAGATTAAATTGTGATTTTTTTCCAAAGTGACAATGAGTCTAATTCACTGTCAGTTAATGCCAGGTGTTTTTTCCCCTCATATTAAGTTCTTCAAAACAGTGGCTGCACAGGGCACCATTCACAGAAGCTCAGTGCTGAGGAGAAAATGATTACATTAAATCGAATGATATGAATAATTCATGACATCACATTTTGTAATCCTGGTGTTAAGCATAAAACCAGTGGTTTATTTTTCAGCAAAATGTTTTTGTATCATTTTAGATAGAGCATAATGCAAAACAATAACTGCATACATAATGCAAGAAGGATGGTGGTGAATAGGGTCCTTAATAGTGCTTGTAGCATCATCTGGGGTGTGATCACAATAAACACATTTTGAGCCAATGCCCATGGGTGCTCAATGTTTGCTGGAATCTTCTAAGGCCAATAGAATGCCTGCCTTTTAATTTGTTTTTGAATATTACACCTGACCTTTACCACAGATTTGAAAGTCAGTTCTTGTATACTGCTAAAACTACAAATCCTTTTGTTCCCTTTTCTTTCAGTTTACTTCGAGGGGAGGGCAATTCTACTGGGGAAAATAGCTGATTTTTTAAAAAATGAAGTTTGATTTTTCCAACAGAAAGTTAGAAATCCTAAGGAAATTCAGAGTCTTGACTTACATTTTTCTACAAAGAATTAAGTCTTTTGGGAGAAAATGTCAGTATTCTAGCAACTCATCCAAGTACTTAATAGGAATATAATTTATATCTGTGACTAAAGAAATGGTTCCTTTGATGACTCTTCTTTTTCCTAGAGAAAACATCTTTTCTTTATAATAATCAAAAAGACTAAGGATGCTTTTACAACTTTCATGAAACAATTTCCAGGTCATATATACTGCAGCAATACCTTAGCACAAGCCTGAATTTTCTGCTGCATTTCAGGCTGAAATAATTGTGTACCTGAACCATCTGCGGCTGGCCTTTCTAGCACCTTCCTGTGGACAGCTCCAGGGCACTCTCTGGAAGCCAGACCATACTCCTACTGATTCGCCCATATATTTATCTTGAACGAAAGAATGGGATATGCCAGTGGATTTCAGTGCTTTTCACTAACCATCCACACTGGAAGTCTCAAGAGTTTATTTCAAGCATTTGTATTACTTAAAACTAATTAAATATACTATTTATGTTTTACAACATGAACACATCTGCTCATAATGTTGTAACCTGTATTATTGCTATTTATTTGAAACAGTACATTAATAATTAATGTTTGGTAAGTAACTTTAAAATTCAATTCTATTTACAATATATATTAATCATACAAGTAGTAAATGGTTTTATTTTGAATATGTCTTCAAAAAATTTTGAAGCATTAAGTAAATTGCTTAAATTTATGGTCATACTAAGAATATTACTAAAAATCATATTTTAATGAAATGAATAGGTTATAAATGTTGCCAGAGAAAAGTTTAAAAAGTTAGCAGTTAAAAGTAAACTATTTTAATTATTCATAAGGAAAATGTTTATTGAAATTCCCTGACCCGGTTACTAGATTTGGATATAAAAGTGCTGACATGTGATATGTGGTAGCCTGAGGTCTATTTTTCTCATATTGGAGATATAAAAATACTTGGATGTAACTAATAACAGGTGCCAAACTGTGTAAAGGACATATTTTTCTGAGAAGTGCAAATTCCATGTTAGAAACACAGTGACAGAAACTGGTTTTTTTTTCTACCTTTATTTACAATCTCCTCTAAAGTTACTAGTTTTGAATAACTAACTCTAGTGTGGATTTTATCTTCACTTGGTCACTGCCTGCTCATCTTGCATCTGGCAATTCTGATGTCACAACAGAGCTGCTTTAGAGTCCAGAGATCTAAGGTGACTCCCCCTTTCCCTATATGGCTTTTTATCTGCTTTATAGAGGCTGTAATTTATTTGAGATAAAGTCTATGAAAAACAAGAATAATTGTTCATCATATAATTCCAAGTGTTAGTGGAGAGAATGATGACAACTCCACTAAAATAAAATCATATTTAACTAAATAGCAATCATCTTCATTGTATTCATTTAATGTCATAGCTATGTTATACTGAATAAAACAACACAATTTTCATAGTGTCAATTGTGTAAATTTGAGGAAATTGGTGAGTAATCTAAACGTCATCTTCATCTTTAAAACAAGAATAAAGAAATAATCTTGGATTTGTTATGGAAAATAAATGGAAGAATATAGAGGAGACTATTTTGTTATAACGCATAATGGAAATAATACTTATTTTAGCTTTTAAAAAGTTCCTTTCCCTTATCAGTTAAAGTATTACTAAAGATTTATTTCTAGTTAAATTTAATAAAAAGGCAGATAAACCTAACTAGTTAGGAGTTTCATCTATATCTTTAAACACTGTGTTAAGCCTGCCAAATAAGAGATACTGGCTTCCATGTGTATCTTGCCGTCACACACTCGCTTGCATAACCTTGAAAGTAATGCATTTTGATGAGTTGGCTATTTCTCTGCCTCTTCAGAACATATGTCAACTGAGCAACAGAGAATTTACTGTAGTAAAAGGAAAGAGTTCAGTGGATGCTTGTTCAATAATTAATGCACTGAGTTTGTGAATATTTGATAAATATTTAGTCATCTATGTGGACCAGACAGCATTAGTTGGATACTAAAAAATTTGCACAGATTAAAAGTATCGGTCATAAGCATCAGCAATAAGGATATTTCCTGTCAAAGATGTACAAAGTGTTCTACCTGGAGTAACTGTATAAATATAAATTTGTGGTTACTGGATCATATCCTTCTAGCAGGTGACAGAAGGCATAACATTGTCCTCTTCTGTGTGTTTGGCATCTCAGTTTAATTAATAGCTGTTGGCCTACCCAGGTGTTTAAGGCCAAATATTCTGATGCATATAAAATGGAAGTCTAAAATATTTACCCTACGTCCTCTTGAAATTCATGCTATGATAGTAGCAAAAGATTGCTGGATGATCCAGTGCCATACCCTGAATGGAAATAGTGTTTGCTTTGGTATTCAGAGACCAGACATTGAAAACTCATCTTAATAAACTCTTGCTAATTCTCTAGGATGTTAATGCACTATGCACAAGGAGAAAAAAAGCTCACATGTATGAATCTTTTGAGTTCAAGAAATGTAAAGCTGAATTATTGTGTAGCATAAATAAATAAAATCAGATGATTTCTGATTTCAGGAAAAAATCACATTTTATAGGTTGAATTTTAAAGTGTCAGTTTTCCTGTTGACTAAACACTAATAAATTGTATCCTGACAACGTTTCCTAGTGAAATTCTCACATTTCTTACAAACTCATGTTCTTTTTCGAGCAGCCCAGGACACCTTCTCAGTTACATCGGTGCTCAGGCTTTCCTGGGGCAGATGTAAAGAGTGGCAAAGAGAAAGTGGGAGTGGCTGCTCTTGTTGGCACCCCCTGCTGGCCATAGTAGCGCTAATGATGGCTCCAGAGGGGCCTCATCTTCTCTTTTCCAGCCCGGATGAACTGTTGCCATGGAAGCCACTGCAATAAAAAAAGAAAGGGCGCCCAGGGGCTGCAGCATGAGGAAGAAAGAGATGACCCCAGATGAGGCGCTGGAATGAGTGTCTGGATTGCCTCCTACACACAGAGGGTTGATCTGGAAGAGAACTGTTCCACCTGCCTTATTCACAGACACCATACTTTTTCTATTTCTTAATTATGACTCATTTTACCCAAAGTATAATAGTAATTTGACTATTTCTCTACAATATTTTTCTTTTACCCATCAACAACAAGCTGAATTAAGGAAAACAGGCAGTAAGAAATATCTTTAACAGTATTAGAATGCAGCTTATAGATCGAGACGTAATATTTTTAAGTTGACAAAGCTCTCTAAATTGATCTATAGATATAATGTAATAATGATCAGATACTATGAATCTGACCATTTGGCTTTTTTGTCAAAATTTGCAAGTTAACTCAAGTATGGAATTACAAGGAAATCAAAATAGCCAAAATATTCTTGAGAAAGAACAATGTAGGAGAAGTTACATTTTATCATTTCAAAACTTAAATACAAAGCAATGGTAATAAAGACAGTGTGGTACTGGTTCAAGGAGACACATGAAGATTGATGGAACAGAACTGAGAGTGCAGAAATAGAATCATGTGCCTATGTGCAAGACATTTTCAACAAAAAATGCCAAGTGGCAAAAATTCTCTTTTCAAAAAAAAAAAAAAAAAAGAGTTGAACCTTTGCCTCACACCATATAAAAATAAATTAAAATTAGATCAAAGACATAAATGTGAGATGTAAAAATCATAAGCCTCTTACAATAAAATATAGGAGTAAATTTTCATGGTCTTGGATTTCATAATATACTTTTAGATGCAACACCAAAAACACACCAATAGAAAAAAATAGATTAAGAAGTAGACAAACTGAATAGCTTCCAAATTAAGAATATTCATGTTGCAAATAAAGTGGAAAGAAAAATCAAATATTCAGGAGAAAATATTTCCAATTTAGTTGTCAATCCGAGACTTGTATTTTGAAAATATCACAAAATTTTACAATTCTGTAATAAAAATAGAACTCAAATTAAAATAGGCAAAACCAAATAAATGTGTATTTTAGGAAAATAAAAATAACATAACTTTTTTTCAATAGACGTGGCGACCCTCATATGAGGTACACTCCAGGATGTTGTATATCACAGAAAACTCACTACACTGCTGACCTTTAGGGAAGAAACTGAAAATGCATGTGCAGTAATCTCATTGGTGAAGGTTACCCAAGCAGTAGTCTCCCATACTAATAAAGCTAATGACCACCACTTTGAGTACCTCTTGTAATTGTAAAGGCCAAAGGCAACTTTTAATATCTGATGATGCTGCAATAAATTTAGTATTAAAATATTTATACAAGTTTTGCTTTTCCAGAATTGTTCATGGATTTTTGACAGACTCTGTAAATATATATGTATATGTACATTTTTATATCATATATATATATATATATATACACACAAAATGATACAAAAATGGCCAATGTACACATGAAAACATGACAGTGTTAGTAATCAATGAAATGAAAATCAAAACCACAGTGTAGTATTATTCCAAACCCATGAAATCGTACAATGAAATAGTCAAATAAATGTTGGTGAAGACATGGAAAAATTAGAACCCTTGTTTTTATTGATTCTGGGACTATAAACTGGTATAGCCATTTTGAAAATTGCTGATAATTCCTTATATTATTACCATAGGAATGCCATATGAATAATAAATACTACTCTTAGATATATTCCTAACCAAAATAAAACATGTATCTTTGTAAAATTTGTAGACAAAGGTCATTGCCACATTACCGACAGCAGACAATATGGTGAAAATAAGAAAATGTTTGTCATCTAATAAACAGATGAACAAAATATAGCATATCCATATGATGGAATATTCTTCAGCTACTGAAAGCAGTAAAGTATTGGTGCATGTTACACATGCATGAACCTTGAAATACTGCATTAAGTTAAAGAAGCCAGACACAAAATTCCATGACTTATATAATTCCCTTTATCTGAAATGTCCAGACAAGGCAAATCAATAAAGACAGAATGTAGGTTGTGGTTGTTTACGGTTGGAGGGGATGGGTAAATAGATAGGTGATAGTTAAAGGGTACAGAGTTTCTTGTTAAGAAAATTAAAATATTCTGAAATTGGCTGTGGTGATGTTTGCACATGTCTGTGACTATGCTGAAAATCACTGAAATGTATACTTTAAAAGTGTGAATTATATGGTATTTAAATTAGATCTCAATAAAGCTGTTAAAGGATGAGAAGGCTTTTACAATATTAGAAGCAGTTTATGTGGAGATAGGCCAACTCTCATCCAAACTGTGACCTCCTGTTTCCCGACCTCCTGACAGTCTTCTTTTTGGAGCTCTTTTGTTTATGAGCAGCTGCCTCCCCAACTCCTCTTCCCAGGGCCTGAGATCCTCAGTCTCTTCTGAGGCTTCCAGATACAGAGTCATCGCTGACCATTGATTTCTTCCACTCTAAAAGCTCCTAGTTTTCCTATGTTCCAAACTCTGTGCTCTCCAAGAAAATGTTCAGCATGTTTAATAAACTTAGCTGACCATCCGAGTAAAAGGGAAAGCTAGAAATCCTTATGGTTAATTTCTCCTCACAAATATTGCTAGTACATTTTGAATTCCAATTTTAAAGACCATGTGACTTTGTGCCTAGAAATTCTTTTACCAAATAGCCATCATATACCCATTCTCCTATGTCTATGCTTATTTCAAGCAAGTCATGGGAATTCAGGCTTTGAATTAGGAGAATCAGAACAGAAAGACTGGTAGGAAGAGGCTAAGAGGCAGATGAAATCTTATTGTGCCACTGAATTCACAGACTGTCTATTGTGTATACTTTGTATCAAATCTTACCTCCTAGTGATTTTGTTACATATCCATATAAGAAAAATGACTCTAAAGTTAAAAGATAGAATTCAAATCCTGACTCTTTTTCATTAGCTTGCATCCCCCCATCCCTGCCAATACACGCATACCACAGTCATACCTTCCAGATAGTGCTTTGGAAAATAGAGGGAAGTCAATAATATTTCTAAAAACAATGCATACTATATTCTTAGCAGATATATATATATATATATATATCATATATATATCTTATATATTCCCTTATATATACATATATTCCCTATGTATCATATATATATATATATATATATATATATATATATATATATATATATGTAACTCAACTTAGCTATAAAAGAAAGGACAGATTATAAATGCCAATCATAGAATCATTAACTCTCAGTTTATAGATAAAAAAACAGATCGACAATATAAAATCACATAAGGCAGTTTTTATTCTTATCTACAGGAAACACTGTAAGAAAATCAGATTGACTTTGAAGAAGTAAAAAACCTGAAGCTTCACGATGGTCCTGAGTCAGCACACCCAAGGAGAGCTGAGATGCACAGGGGCCCACAGACATTCTGATCTAAGTAGTCTGTGATGAGAACCAAATACTGATATGTTTTGAAGCTTTTTGTCTTGATTACTTTTATCCATATATATATATGTATATATATATATATATACATATATATATATATATATATATATATATATATATACCCTTTTCAAATCTCAAATTATCTCTGAGTTATCATTTGTTTATTCTTCTTTCTTTGTCAGATAGACATTTATTTCCAGGTGTAAAGTCCTCTTGGAGCCAACCTTGGTGGTACACACCTGTCATCCCAGCACTCTTTGAAACTGAGGCAAGAGGATCACAATTTTGAACCCAACCTGGGCAACTTAGCAATGTAATGAGGCTTTATATTAAATAAAAATCAAAGGATGGGTAGAGTTATTTCTCAGTGTAAATCCACACATATAATCCCCAGTATAACAACAACAACGAGATGAAGGAGAAAGTCTTCTTGGGTGCCTCCAGTACCATCATCTCTTGTCTGGAGTATATGGTTTAATCTAGTATTTTCAGTGGAACATTTCATCTCTTAAAATAATTTCTAGGGTTTGCTGGACTTTTTCATCATCTCAAACAATGTATCAAAATTAAACTAGTCCTCTTACTCTAAAATGTATTTCTACCAAATGCAGTACACTATCGTGCCCTTTATGTCTTTGCTCCAGTAGTTTGTGCCGTGCTTTTCCCTTTCCTCTCTTCTCACACTGTGCAAGATTTATTTCTCTTTCACTATGTCTATTGCTTTTTCTTCTCCCTGTCAACCCTCAGGTATAAGCCTCCTACTTATAATATGAAATATTCTCTGCCTTCTTGGCCAAAGTCTTTCCTCATTTTAGGCTTTTGGCATATGACTTCCTCGTACTTGTCCATTTCTTATTTTAAAATGCCGTCAGTGACTGTCTTAACAATAGAATCATACTCAACAAACTCCTTAACTTACCCATCAGGACCTTCTAGTCTCTCTGCATTTTCTTTATCTACATTAACAATCTATTTCAGATTACCATAATTTGCAGATTTGTCCAGATATCTCTGCATCTCCTGCTGTGGGCTAAACTTTGCCCTTCCCTCCTGTGCATGTCTAAGTTTCTGTTATTCCCAGCACTCGCCCAGCAGCCCATCCTTTCCATTGCTGCTGGACACATCTTACAAATATCTGGTCTAGTTAAGGGGTTATGTATAAGCAGTGTCTGGAAATTGACCAAGGCCAGCTGTGTGAGTCTCTAAGCCTCCTAGCTACTGTCCAGCATTCTTCTGGATTTCTTCTCTGTTGGGAAGAGACTCACAGCTGACTGCTTGGTCTGTATTTTTCAAAAAACAAAAACATTCAATATTCTCTAGTTGACTAGACAATTTTTCAGTGGAAATGTTCTGCAAATAAATATGAATCCTGAAACATTTCAGTTTGATAGATACTGATGATATAGTTTCTGCATTTTTGTGACCAGGAACTACTTACTTTTTTGGTCTCTCTGTCTTCTGGGATTTCTTTCTTTCTTTCTTTTTTTTTTTTTGGTCTCTTCTGTCTTCTGGGATTTTGTCAACCAACCCTGACTACAAATAGTCTTTCCTATCACCCCAAAAGAAAACTTGAGCACTTTATGTTCATGAAGGAGAGGCAGCAAAAATAATTAATTCATTTATCATGTGGAATTCACTCAGCTATCTCTAAGAAATAAAAGGCATCCCAGGTAATAATATGCTTACTGATTGAATGACTTATTTTTTCTCTTAATCATCCTCTGGACCCAGGTATCTGACCCCTTCAGGCCTGTCCCCCAGGATTTACTAACTCAGCAGTGAGCTTTGATATTCTCTAAAACCACACACTATGTAACCCTTTGCTTTCAGAAGCTTTCACTGTTGCTCTTTAAGACTTACTAACTGATTGTGGGAGATTTTGGTAGTCTTCTCCTATAGTTCTTTGACTCATCTAGAAATATTAGCACATTTTCCTCACATACACTTTGTGAGAGTTTGTCAATGAGTGTATGTATTGTCTTAGTTCAAATGTATGGGAATTTTGAAGGGAATGGTGAGTCGGGTGGAGTAAGGAATAGCTATAAAAATAAAAGTATAAATAACCTGAAAAAAGTGTTAAGCAATAAAGCCTAGTTTAATTTTTTGCATATATGAATGAAATAGACTGGATAATCAAAGTCTTGGTATTGGGACGATCATTTCAAAGTGAATGGCATGTAATTAATTTCCACGTTGTCTGCATATATGCAATAATATATATTATGTATTGATAAATGAAGTTTTTATAGAATCGACTCAACTTACTCCTAATTTACTTTAAATTTCTTGTTTAGTAGCAAATCTACTTTACAGCAATGCCAAAGGAAACCTAAGAGCCAAGAACAAAAGGCTTCTATCAGTTTTCTGGATTTTTTTTTTTTTTCCAAGAGTTTGAACTTCAACATACAAATGCCTACCTCTTCTGTTACTTACACAATTCGATTCATTCCTAATTGGTGGGGAGCAGCTTTGGCCCTTGGTGGTTTGTGGTTGCAATATGAAGAAAATGATTATCTAACATGTTTTTTGACGTGGGCGTACTTGTAAGATTCTCATGGCTTTTCCTCTCCTTCCTCTCATCGCAAAGCAAAATGCATTTCGCTTTAAGCTGAAGCAAGCTGCAGCCGAAGCAAGCACCTCCTGGAACACACAAGCATTAACATACATGGGCATTGTCTCCACCGTTTCCTTCTATGGCTTTCTATCATAAAACAAACCGCGTCAAATAGGCTAGGCTGTAATATTAGGTAAAATCTAATTTCAGCTTGGTTATCATATAGTGTTCATTTCCCCAAGGGAGGGGAAAATTAAATTTGTAAGCTTAAGATTCCAGCTGAAGCAGTAGAAAGTATGAAAGGCTTCCCTCTGCCTTTTATTATTCACTTTATGAGTTAGCCTTAGTTTGCTTGTTTCCCTCGGTGTCCACATATTTCTGAATACTATTAGCATAGCAATCAGGGCTGTTCTCAGGTTATTGAATGGTGTGTTGACTTCCGAAATAAATAGATATGCAGTGTGAAGGGCGAGCTGTCACTTTAGGAGAGCTTCCCTGATCTAAATTAAAAGGCACTTCTAATTGAAAACTATAATAGCAGGAGAGTTAGAGAGACAATGAAACTGCTCAGTCCTTTTCAATTTTCACAAGATTCTGTTAGTGAATGTAGGAGAAAAAGTAAAATGAAAATATTAAATTACAAATTGCAATTTAAGTAGCAATATTAAATTATACCAAAAATCATATTGCTGTGAAGCAATCTTAGATGCTTGATTTAAAGACTCTCAGCACATTTGAGTTTTTTCTGTTATATTCTGATTTATCTGTTTTATCTCTTAACATACAATTCTATGTTTATACCAGCAAATGTGGCTTTATCTATGAGATAAGAAATTGGTCTTGAAAGACTTTTCATTTTGTACTTTGTGCTGAGCAATCCAGTATTGCATTAGCGTTCTTGTGTTTTTTATGGTACCTGAGAGGGAATGTCAGCAGTAGGGAACTTAAAAGTCAGACAATTTTATAAAATCTGAGGCTATCATTCCTAAACTGTCCAAGTGAAATATTTTAAGAAGTTAGTAATAGCAAGTCAATTATGAATTTAAGTAATACATGAAAGTGTTAGCTATTTCAGTTGCATGACTGGTTACCAGCTGTCTAATTCTATATATTTTGGTTCTTTAAGGGTTAACAATTGGGCCTGTCTATAGCTCATTTCTATAGTAACAGCAAGACTGAGACTTTTTATGGGCACCTAATAATTAGAAAGTGCTAGAAGGTATAACAATATAATGAATCAAAACTGATAGACTTGTGGGTTTCCATAGAAACATGTATAATTATGATAATCGGTCCCTGGCGTACCCTCAGAATCGTATACATTCAGTTAAATGCAATAAACATTAGGCACTATTTAGTGAGCTGTGATGCAGATTAACAGTGTGAGATACAGGGACGCTATGAATAAAATTGCTGTACAGTTTATCTCAAACTAATTTCCCAGATTGCTTTAATAGATGCAGTGTGTAGATGTGAAAAATTGGAAGTGTATTTTTGTTAGTAGTAAAACTAACAAAGATAATATTTCATAAAGTGGATGACTGATTGTTAATTTCAGTGTAGATCAAAATGGGCCAGTGTGTGTTATTCAGTGTGGAATCCCAGAGCCCTCAGAGTGCATGGCACTCTGATTTATTTTAAAAGAAAAATTATAAACCATTTTATGGTTCTTTATTTTTTTTACTCCAAGCCTTCTATGTCCCCATTTTAGGGATGGTTTTCCAATCCCTGTTAGGAGGAGAGGAAAAGTGAACAAATATTCTCCTTATCTCTGACCCAGGGAAAGAAAACTCTTTCTCTGGCTACTGTTTACATCTAGATTTTAATTTTCCTCAGCTCCTAGTTTTTATGTCTTAACCTTTTTCTTCCTTAACACTTGCAAATATCCCATGAAATATCCAGAATCCCACCATAAGGTGGGACAAAAAAGTCATGTGTTTGTACAAATTACATGAGGGGGCCTTGTACGGGAGGCAGGTTAGAGGATGCTAAGTACTTTTTATTGAATTGTCGTCTTCTTTACTGATAAAGTAACACACCAGTTTGGAAGATGCCATACTGCTCTCAGGGGAAATGAAGAAGTTGGGGTAAGGTGATATGAGATAGGAACTGTAAAAGAATATTATGACACAATAATAAGGGAGGGGGTAACTTGCAAGCTTCTATGCAAATGCTTTTGAACACACACACACACACACACACACACACACACACACACACACACACACACCTGTATTATGTATCAGCATTGCCCTCTTCTGACTCTGTCCATGATAAACTCTCAGGCACATTTCACAATGAAAGCATAAATTTCCCCTGAAATAGGTAGGATTAAAATCCAGATTCAGGCTTGTGACATGTGGGAGTCCTTAGTACTTAGAGATAGTCAGGCTGCAGAATTAAGATACACAATTGTGCTATATTATCCCTTAGACTAGCTGAACAAAGAAAACAAACAGGAGACTTTCCGGAGAGCTGTTTTCTCTAGGCAACTCCAGAGCTGCTCTCGGACCTGACGTTAATTGGGTGGGTCTTCTTCTTCACTTCTCTTTGCCATTGTATGTGGCACAGGAGGCCTTTTGCTGTCACGTGGCCACACATATCAGGTCTCTCTATTGCTTTCTAATACTGTAATGGCGCTCTGAAAAAGATTCTAGTTCCTGCCTGGCAGAGTTGAAGACTTGAGAGTGTGAGGGAGGAAAGTGGGCTGTGTTCTCCACACAGATGACTTTCCAATTCTCTTTCCAGTTTTCAAAGACCTTTGGTGAAGGGGAATGAGCTTCTAGTTGTTCACGGAGAACAGTAATGAAAGTGTTTATAAGATGCCCCCTCCTCTCTAGGAAAGCTTTTTCATTCTCCTCTGTCTGACTGCATCTCTTTTTCTTACCTGTGTGTGGCAGGTGTCTGGGGAAAAATGAAAAAGAAAAATGTAAGAGAAGAAGAAACAGTATTAACAGTATGGTAACCAAAATTGATTCACATGATTTCTTTAGATTATTTCATGTTATTTATTTTTTATTTTGGCCAAAGTCTAGCATTCTTCTTTCTTCATAACTGGATCCAATGACATCTGGCATATAGTATTCATATCAGTGTCTGTGGTATTATTTCACAATATCTAAACAGTTTTTATGGCCTGTTTCATATACTATATATATATATATATATATATATATATATTTAAGTACATTAATAAATTAGTCAACAATTAGACAACGAAGTACAGTACTACTTATACATTTATGACATTGTATTATGGATATGAATATGTGAGAATAACAAATACAGTTAAATTTATAAAATACTGTCTTATAAAATGCAGTAATATACAAATAATTTGTATTCTATAAGATGCACAGTAAACGTTATAGAAAAATAGGATTAGTCTAGTAAAATATACTTAAAATATTTTATCTCCAAATAGTTATTTGTATAATTTATTTGTATAAAAATCAGAAATCATAATTTTGTGCTATATAATACAGGTTTCTGAATACAGACTGACTAAGAAACATGTACTAATATTTTTATAAATATTAATGTTATATTGAAGATTCTACTTATTTTACATGAAGATATAAAATAGATATTATGATACTATCTGTTCACACACATGCTTATCTACAAATAGTTCAATGTGTGGTTGCCAAAACCTTGAGAAAGAAATGCTGAAAACAGCTTTAAATAAACCAACTTTATGAGATTTTGTTTTATTTAATAGATGTTTGTTGGATCCCTGTATAGAGCAAGCATACTTTTTCAAAGTGAGGATTCAATACTAAAGAAATCCTTACCTTCATGGAGCTGATACTCTAATGGTAGAGAGTAGAAAATGAATAGGAAAATATACATCAAGTCATGATAAATCCTATGAAACAAAATAGGTCATTATGCGATAGACACTAATAAACATTTTGAATTTGCTTGAAATATTAAAAATCAAGAAGCCCCCAAATTCTCATGTATATTATGCGCAGACACTGAAGCATGATACTTATAGGACAATATTCTAATATCAAAGATGTAAAACAATCTTTGACAAATGTCTAGCAGGTGCCTATGCCTTGTTAGTAAAACTAACAAGTGGTACAGGTTTGTTCTCTGCATTTGACAATGTAGGAGAGGCGCTGAGACTCAGACGTGCGAGCCCACATTCACACAGTGGATTCATTGGAATTTAAGTCGGCTCTTCTCACCCCAAAGAAATACTCCTTTAGCAACACGGAACTTCTCTATATGTAAAGAACAAAGAATAGACAGCATCCTTAGCATCGCACAGAAATATATCCTGGTTTTCTTTAGTCTTTTATAGGTCAAGAATCCTATTTCTTTAGAAAGGGAAAAATAACTAGACTGGATACATCCCATTCCAGCCACGCACGGTTTTCTGCACCACACACAGCTATTATTCCAAGCCCCGCTATTCAAACCCCTAGGGATTTGTAAGGTAGAAACTCTTCCACATGGCTGAATCTTTGCTTATTTACTGTTGAATACAGTTTGCTGTAAAGATTCTATACTTTCTCTTATATTGAATATTATGCATTTAAGTGTTCCTATTTTATATCATCTAAAAAGACATTTAGAGTGTTGTCTATTTGAAGATCCTGTTCAACTACTCTGACTGAGTTCAGTAATGATTTTGATCGAATGAAAGGAATGATTCTTAAACTTACTCTCTCATCATTTGGTTGAATGGCTGGTATCAGCAGAGTTCCTTTCCATAAGAGCCTGAGGTTTGTCTGTTCATTAGATTGTCTGAAAAGAGCAGTGATCGTCTCCAGAAACACTATAAATAATTAGAATTTTTCTTTAAAATAGGAAGATACATGTGAGTTTAAAAATGAAAGTTACTCATATCTGCATACAATAACCATCATCTTTGGAAACTCAGTCCACAGATGGCCCTTTTATAATTAGATTTAACAAATATTTTGTTTGCTTGGTTAAATTTGATGGGCTTAATCACAAACGCAATAGATGTCAAAATTGTGTCCTATATACTTTGATGAATATGAGAACATCCTCTTCCTTTGGCATTTATCTAATCAACACTAATGCCCAGTTTGATGATGCAGTTAAAAATCGACTCATATTTTCATAAACTCGATTAAATAAATAGTTTAGATTCATATCCTGATTCCCTAGATGTTTAAGAGAAGACTAAAATTTTCTATAACGGTGTAACTTCCAATGCATGTCAAGAATAGATATGTTTTATTCAAGAAAATATTTTTAATATGGGTCTCCTGGTTCTAGTCTTCAGTCTTTCTAAATAAGTAAGCAAAAAGCAAGCCTTTCTGCTTGGTTTTGCTTGTTATTTCTGCCATTGCTTTAAGAAAGTCACAATTTCTTATGTCTAGTTTTTTTTTTTAATTCTTAGAGTTCAGAAGGTTATTTCAGATAGTCACTGTGAATAATAATTCAATAATCGTGGTGAGTTTATATACGGACATTAAATGATGTTTATTGTGAAATGTCAAGTACTCTTCCTGTATGGTAATTTGCTTTTGTATGAGAGAAGAATTTGAACAGGGGATTTCTGTTTGGGCCAAGGTAGTATTCTAGATCAAAATTTTTGATACATTTGTCTAGTAAATTCTACATTCAGTCAAATGTAGCGAGGCAGGGTTAGCATTGTGAATGTAAAGTTAAATGCACACACCAGTGGAGTCTCTTGGTCCTCTAGCTAAAATCTAAATATGTTTATTACATTCTACTTTCAATAATACATACACAGTCCTTAATTTACAATGGCCTACTAGTGAAGAATTTTAGGAAAATTCATTTCCGTAAGTCAAGTATCCTACAATCTATTGGCTAAATAATGAACAACCATTCAGTGGAAGATTATATAGTCATTAAAAGACATGTTGTGGGAATAGAATTGCTTTACACACAATGAATGGCTAAATTAAAGGAGAACGTTAACAATGGGATGTAGTTTTAAAAATATACTGTATATATAAAGAGAAATAATCTGAACCAAAGGTGTCTAAATATATACGTAAGAGAATTGAGTAACTTTTAAAAAAAATTCCTTATTTTTTTAGATTTTCTGCAGTATCCAAGTATTATTCTTGTAATTAAATTGAACTTTAAAAGCAAAAGATAAATTTCTGGTTTATAAAATAAATCATGCACATGAGAGAAAGCAAAAGGCTAAAAATCTTATCACTAATGTTTGAGATTATGTTTAGTTCTTTATTTTTTCTGTAAGCTTTCCATTTTTTGAGATGCAAATGTGTAATTTCTATAATCTGAAAAAAAAAACTGTTCATGTAAGCTAAAAGTGGATTATTTTCTAGTCAGGTACAGTGGTGCATGCTTATAATTCAAAGACTTCTAGGAAGTGAAGCAAGAGACTTAAAAGATTGAGCCAATTCTAAACAATTTAGTGACCCAGCGGAGACCCTATGTCACAATAAAAAATTTAAAAGCACTGAGGATATACTCTGTGCAAAGACACTGGGGTCAATTCTCAATACTGTATATAGAAAAGCAAGATAGTGCATATTGTCTACCATCTGTATTACCAATTTTTATGCATAAGATCAGGATAATGATCTGCTAATAGAAGGCCTTGTGACACTCCTGTATTGTATCATGTAGCAGTATGAGACCACAAGGCAATTTTTGTCACTTTCCAATCCTGTCACAATTATATATATATATATATATATATATATATATATATATATATATATGAATGCATACTAGTTTCCATTTTAACTTGAAGAGAAAAATTTATTTTTTCAGTGCTGTTTGGATTTTCTCTTCTATCTCAGGAGTAGCAGTTTTCTTTGTATGTTTTGTGCTTTGCTTGGTACCCTGCGTTAGCACCATTCATCGTCTTGGCAGGAATTTATTTCTAATCCTAGCTGCCAATTTAGATGTGTTGTGAATTTGAAGTGCTGGCTTTTCTAAATTGCAAATTCCCATGTCTCTCTTCTATCACTAAAAGGTTATTAAAAACTATTTTCGACCCATACAGAAAAGTAAATTATTAATTAAATTAGCAGATGGAGCCAATTGAAGGAAGAAAATTGGGTCCAATTTTAGAGTCTGAGTAGGCCAAGGAATAATGATTCATGAAGTAATCCCAGTATTCTGAGTGTGGTAAGATTGCTGTCACTTGTTGGTTGTCTTTAAGCTGGCATATACTGGATTTTTACATGTTTTATTTTATATCATTTCAAAATCATTGCTTTTTTATAAATAAAGATCATGTAACTTTATGACTTTGGATCAGTAATTGTTTTGACATTTGGATGCTTTGAAAAAAAAGAACAGAACTCTTTTTTAAAAATTTTATTTAAAAGGAAAAAGAAAAAACAAAACAAAATAAAGTGGTGTAAGGTACAAGTAATACAGAACACCCCCCAAAAAAAGAACAGTAAGAAATCACCAGTTAATAGATTACACATTATCATCTTAGAGATAGTTGCTCAAGTCACAGTATCAAGGCATACAAAAGTGGACATTCAAACAGTGTGACTGCAAACAGTTATAAGAACAGAATTCTTGAGAGAAAAAGAACTGCTAAGTTCACTGCTTGATAGTTACAGAAAACAACTAAATTAGCACACTTATAGATTGTTAGTGCAGACATAACTTGAGAAATAATTTTCTTCTAAAGTATATATTATTTGTACTATAAAAAAGTTATTTTCCTCTTTGTATACAATGAAAACATAATGTTTTTACATCATTTTTATCATAACTTTTCATGAATATCATTGTTGAGAAAAATGAATTAAATAAGAAGCAATGCCAAAAGCATTGTTAACCTAAAAAGTTCATAGTTTCTTCAACTGTTCAAATTACATTTGCAGATGCAGTTTTCACTTGCGCTTAGAGACTATCTCTATTTAATACAAGAAGATAGTGGAGTGCATCATATTTAATTTCTTTGAAGTTCTGAATAACAAATATTTTTGTTCAGTAATTAATACCACGTTGCTTTAAACTAACTTGCACCTGTTTCAACGCTGTCACTACAGAGGTGTGTTATTTGGTGAATTTTTCTTATGTGCTTTAACACCTAGAAAAACATTATTGTCCTAAAGAAGGATATCTAATGAATATTCTTTTTACAAAATTATTTCTGTATGAATCTTTTCAAGAATTTGTTATATATAACGGCCCAAATGTGTACAATTACTAATAAACATTTCTCTTACCAATTGCTCCAAGACAGTAATTTTGCACAATTGATTATTTACTCTGTTTAGAACAACTTTTCTTTTCCTTTTTTTTCTTCATGTGTTTTACTCTATAAGTCTATTTATCTTGGAATAAATGTTTAGTGTTACTGCTTTAATAAAAATCAAGTAACACAAGTACTGCCACTAGTGATAAGTATGACAATAATAGTGACAACAATGTTTATGGTAATAATAATGGTGTATTATGCACTGTACCATTTGATCTTCACAAGAAGTCTGTAGGATGCACTATTGTTATGCCTGGCTTTCCACTGGGGATCCCAAGGATCAGAGGTTAAGATACAAAGCTAGCAAGGGAGAGCTGCAATATGAACCAGGCTTATAACAAACATCATTTCCCTATGACAACTCTTAAGACTCAACTGTAGTGTCTTCCATAGAATTACTAGGTAACAGCTGAGAATTGGGGATGATTGCCTTTATTGCTATGTAAAGTCTTTTTAACTTGTAGACACATATTTTATGGGTCTCTAAAATATTCTCATATATATATATATATATATATATATATATATATATATATATATGTATGTATTTGAGTGAGTTTGGGGGGCCCTCTTCACTTCCTTTTCACTGAATGTAGTAAATAAGACCTTTGTCATTTACAGACACATAGATTCGTTTCTTCTATCTTTGGTATCATAAAGGAAATAACAAAAGGTAGTAGATGATATAGCATATATTAACATGCCAATGTTTTGCTTTATATTTTCTTTGTAAGTAGCCATTATAATTTTTGGATTAATCCTTGATCAAACATCATATGAGAAGAAAATTCTGTATTTTACTGTTGACATTTGCAAAAACTGAAGAAGCTCTTTAATCCCAAGGCAGATTCCATCCTGTTCCGCTAACCCAACCTAAAAGAACCAAGACCTCACAGCACAGCCATTGCCTATTGATGCCACTGGAGTCACTTTTTTGTACCACGTTGTTTGAGAGACATTTTTCTACTCTTTCTAGATTCCCAGCTCCTTCCTTTCACACTCAAGGGGTGTCCATGTTTTCCCAAGCTCCCATTACTGTGCCAGAGGGACTGGTCAGAGGAGCTCCCAGAATTCAACAGTACAGTGTCTAACAAACATGAAAATTCTCTCCAGTGGATAATTAATAACTGCATAGAAACAGTAGGATATTAACATAGATTCTTTTTCTCCTCGAGGTAATTTTATTGTAGCACTCTTATTGTTCTTCCGTGTTTTTAGAACTTCACTGAATCATTTAAATTCACTCCAATAAAATTTCTTGTCTCAAATTCTGAAGTGTCTCAAGATCATTGGTTATAGGAATTAGCTCTTTATATCAAAGGGAAAGGGAGATTTTTTTGGCATGCCATTCTATAAACAATTTTGGGATCTTTTTTTATTTTATTCTATTGTTTTCTTAGTACTGTGGGCAGCTATTTTGTTTTTTTTTTCATTTACATAATTTAAAGTTTTGTTTCCTAATAGACTTATTCTCAGTGATCAGAGATCTGTTTCTAACCTAGGAGTAGCTAACATTTCAATTGTCTGCTTTAGGCAGAGCTCATTTGAATTCAGCTTGTATAAAACACCTCATCCTTTACTCCTTTTATAAGTATAAAATACTTTGAAGAGTAATAAACAGCAAATATATTCAGAAAGACAAGACAGCAAATATATTGAGAAAGACAACACTTAATCATCATTGGCCATTTTTCTCCTAGAAGACACAAGATATCTTCCCAGCAGCTGTTGTATGTGTGTACATGCTCACTGTTACATGTGTGTCTGCTTTACTCCAGAAAAAGAAGGCTGCCATAAGGGGGGCCAATATAAGCTCCCTGGACCCAGTGAGAGTCCCAGTGTCTGTAAGGGTGGATGAATATCAAATCTTCTAAAAAAGAACCAGCTAATCTGGGATGTGGAATGTGCTTGGTAAAGGGAAGTTGCCTGGATTTTGGATATCTGGTCCATCTATGACCTTACCCTCTGAGTCCACCTTCCTGCATAGTAGGAAACAGTGCAAACAGGAAGAGATTGCATCTGCCACATACCACCTTCTGGGCTCATTTTTTCAAGCTGGTTGTCCCTCATCCACCAGTACATTTTAGTGTCCCAGATGGTTTGCCGATTACCAATAAGTTAGTGGCAGAGATTTGAACATAAATTGTTATGATCTTAAAACCCATGTTCAACAATGCTGTAATAAGGAACAAGCAAGTAGACTTTAACTCATGATTTAATTCTTCTCAATGGAAAATGACTACATTTAATAATGTGTTAAGAATTATTAGGTGTTGCTCTCTGGGATCGCTTCCAGGATCACCCTGAGTGTTTGCTGAGGATAAGCATAAGCCTGGCTTCCCTGCCTCAGCATCACTCTGTCTCTCCAACCCAAACTAGGAACAGCAGCAATGTTCTTCCATGTCTCCAATCAACAAAGAAATTAACCACATTATTTCATGTTAACACAAATTTCATTTTGAGCAAAACTTCCTTTTAAAATAAAATAAAACAATGCAAAACCAAACCAAAAAAAAAAAAACCCCTTCCTTTTAAAAATGTGTGTAATAATATGTGGCTTTCCAGATTATTAAAATGTAATCAACCTGAGTCGAAAGCATTGATCAAAGGCTTCACTGCTTTTTTTTCTCTCAGGTTAGTTGGTGAGAAGGAAATTTACAAAAGGCAAATTATCCTTGATGTATGTTTGTGTGTTCTGGATAGTAGCTTTTAGAGGGAAGAAAGAATGATGTCATTAAAGAAACAAAGACAAAAAGAAGACACTGAGGTGATCCATTTCAGGTATGAAAATATCCTGAAACAATACATGCAAAAGCAATACAGCGGCCATGTGGAGAGGGCCACAGAATCTACGTAATCTATTGCAAGAAACACATCTTGAATAACGGAGCATGCGGTGTGTGTGCAAGCAACCGTCTTGGAAGGGATTACACAAAATGAGTTTTGAAAACAAGCAATAGATAGAAAATCACAGGGAAAAAAATCCAGCAAACATAATGAAAAGTAATTCTTTTTCTGTCTTAGGAATTGCAGAGCTCAAAATTAAAATCGCTGGTGTTCTCTTCCCTTTCTTTAAGTAGTATTAAGTAATGGGAAATTTACCATTGCAATACATCCTTAAGCTGTTTATACAGTTCAGATGTTAACGTTTTGTTGCTTAAATCTCAGTGCTAGATTTGTATAACTATTTGGCAAAGGTGCTTATTAGGTTACCATCAAAACGTTGTATATTTGAATTTATATATTACTATTTCAAATATAATTCCAAACACAAGTGAAGTAGCAGCAAGAAGAAAACAAAGTCCTAAGATGTGAGAAAGAATTATAGCTGCTTATTTCCTTTAGCAAAAAGTTCAAAAATCATGGAAAGGAAGAAGTAAAGAAGGAAGAAAGAAGGAGAGAAAGAGGAAGGAGAGGAAGTAAGGAAGAGAAGATCAAAGAAAGAAGGAGAAAAGAGGGAGAAAGAGGAAAAAAGGAGAGACTTAATGCTTCTACAATTACCGTTTAACACAATGTAAAAAGACACCTGTGATTAAGCTTCTTGAGCCATTAAAGTTTTAGTGCTGTAATACACACCCACAAATTCTATTACCTGCTTACTCAAGCTGCAGCCCATGTGACAGGAGAAACTTGGTTCAGGAGGTGGCCTGGAGCTTGCCATCCTGTGGTACTGCAACTGGGTCTTTATGAACTGCGGGAGGGAAGAGTCAGTGAGGATCTGGCAAAGGCCATCTGAGACTGCCAAAGCATCAGCTTTACCCACTTCCCATTGCCCTGAGCACAGTCGAGGGAGCATCGTGCACTCATCTTAGTTGGGAAATGCATTTAACAGTGTTTAGGGAGTGTAAACAGCTTTGAGGAACATCTAGTCAGTGTTTGTCACAGAAGGAGCTTTACTTCTGTAGAAGCTGAATTTTCTTTTGGTAAATTTCTCTGACTCAAAATATTAAGCCAGCCAAGGTTAAGGAAATGTTTGATTTTTCCTGGGCTTTTGGCTTTTGGCTGTTCAAAAATATATTGTATGTTCAAAAATATATTGGATTCCTCAGAACACATGATTGAGCCCACCTAGGTCATCTTTCCTTAGCTACTCCTTGTAAGCCTCACATTTCCCAAGAGCTGGAGCAGCAGGCAAAGTCCAAGGGTACTGGTACACATCATGAAAAAGCTGACGTTTTTTGCAGAGATGATAAAAACGTTACACAACAGTTTTACTGTTACATCTGGTTATTTCAGGCTCTTGTTTTTATACTTAAATTTTATCATTAAGTTGTCTTTGGTTTTGACGTCTCATAAAATTTTTCCTGTTTTCTACTAGGTAGATATATTTGTTCTTGAAAAAGTTTGTTTTTGTCTTCAAGTAATCTTCCTTAACTCTAAATCATTCAATAATGGTAAAAAAAATTGAAGTTTCATACTTCACATCAAAAGTTACACTTTATGTTCTTATAATTATGTGGAAGATAAAAAGAATGCAATTACTAGAGTAAATTTAGCTTTTGTATAAAAGAAATCTATGGTAGAACTATAATTATTATAATAGTGTAGTAAATATACAGATTGTAACATACAGCTATTTTTCCAGTATGATTATTATAGTGTTTCTATTACTAGAACCAATTTACTATAGTTTTACTAGACAAAATATTAGTTACTTTATTTTTCATGTAATAACTGTTGTTTGTTATGCTCTTATGACAAAACTAGAATGCTATTATAAGGGATTTTATTATGTAGTACTTATAAGTGTTTAGAGGGATTTTATCTTATTTCTAGCTTGGCTTCACACATATAATATATATATGATCTAGAGCATGTTTGAGTTTTCCTCATCATTGTTTTCCACTGCATAAAAAGGTAATCTTTAAAAAATAATAATCACATTAAAATATAATCGAACTTAGATTCATTTTATAGACAAGCATAAGCAAAATATTGATTCTCTGATGTTGAGTATATATATTTCTATATAAAGAGTATATCTAGAAATAGTCTCATGAACTACAAGTGAGTTAAATACTTATCATTAAGGTTGCATTTGCTCTCAAAATTAATGAAAACTGGAACATGCCAGAGGAAGTGCTTATCTTCATTCTTCTTTTACTTGAAATGTTTTTCCTGGTCTAATGTCTCCAAGCTTCAGTTTCTTCTCTTCCCTTGTCACCTGGTCATCCTAAGATTTCATACTTTCATGATTCCAAAATATGATGAAGCTATTCCTGACATTATTTATGGAAGTGACAATCCATTTCAAAATATTGCTTCAGTCCTGATTATAACTAAACTTACAAAGCACTATTAAAAATAAATTGTCATGTATTGAACAACAGTATATCAAATCTGCTGTTGCTTTAATTGTCTTCTACTTATCAATGGCTGTGTTTCCTTCTAGAAGGGTGTTAGTAAACTTGGCACATATTAACTTTTCCTTCCATATTAATACATCACAAATCTAGAGTAGATTCAATGGTAGATTTCTGCAAAATTATTCTATTCTTTCATTTCTGAAACTTCAATCATTGGGAAGAGTAGAGAAAAATCAATATAGACACTGCATTGCTAAAATTTTTTGAGGAAATGGCTTGTGTTCATAGATAAGCCTTTCTAATATCTGAAAACACCATTTACTTGATCCACAAAGCTGGAAGGTGACCCTGATGAGACAGGCACTCTCTATCCTCAGGAAGATAGACAAGAACATGTTAAAGCCAGATGCTTTCAATGGGCTAGAGGGGCTACACTGAGCATGATTCACTGTTTCCTTCCCATTTTTCCATTAAAAACATTACTGAGAAAAAGTAATGGAGTGAAAGTAGGGCAACTGCTGTCTCCCATTATTTCCAACAAGTTCAAGAAAGCAACAATCCATATGAAATAATGTGTGGTCAAAGAAATGGCTTTAGAATCAGACTGCTTACTAGATTTGAATTGTAGCTTTGTATCTATCAGCTGTGTGATCTTGGTCGAGTTATTAAGCAGGTTTTACCTTGTTTTATAGAACAAAGATACAAATATTTACACCTCCTCACAGAAAGAAATGCAGTTTTATACATAAAAATACTTTCTTGTTCCTCTATGATATCTAAGAAACCCATTTTTGCCAGCTGATGTAACTGCATGCTGGCCAGTGAAGTCTGAACCGATGTGATGTTCACCATGTCCAGGTTGCCCTGCAGACCTCCTGAGCAGACGTCCACACTCTCTTTCCTTGTGATCTAGTCTGATCCGAAGGACCCAAAAGAGGGACTTGAACACTAAGATACTGCCAAATGGCTACGTAAAAAGTATGGAACTGCGAAGGCTTCAGTGCAATGCTACCCTTTGGTATGTATTGGGCCACACTGTGAGTGCAGTTACCTATACGGAAAGCCATGGAAGTTTTTGTGTTGCTTATAATAGATATTAAGATATTTTTCTCAGTATACCAAAAGCACCCACAGAGATAAAATGGAATAGAATTTAGAAATTGCTTGTAGCCCTCCAAAGGGTTAAGTTAGAATATAATTGCTTTCTTCTAACTCTCTGCAATCAGCTAGTGCATCAGATTAGCACAAATCTTTGATAAAAGACCAAACATAACTGCAGTAGTATCAAGAAAAGGTAGTTACTTATCATTTTTTTACATCAGACAAGCAGTGATTAGAGAATAACTTATATATGCAATGAATCAAAAATAAAATAATAATAATAATAATGATAACAAAACAACTAACTTTTTTGCACCATGGTTCTTTTAAGGAAAACAATAGTTGCTGGTTTTAGCATATTGGTTTTTATTTATAACAATGATTTATTTGTGTGATGAAGATAAATGTAAATGTGATTTTATGAAGTATTCCTTACTCATGTTCTTTGGATAAACTCATTCATGAGATAGTATGTTCTACTCTATAATTCAAAGTGTCTTAATAATTCAACTCTGTAGTGTGATTATATTGATTTTATAAACTAGACTATATCTTCCAAAAGACCTATTGTTTCTTATAAATCAAATGCAATTTTTGTGGGTATTCATAGAAATAAAATTAGGAACTAAACTACAATATATGCAATACATAGGAGTTAGAAATGGGCAGAAATAGAAGAATAAAAAAAAAACTAATGTTCTTCCTACTTCTTGTTATCTATCTTTTATTTGACTCTATTTTGGGAGGGGTTTCTCATATAAAAGAAATCATGTGATATTTGTGTCTGATTTTTTTCACTTAATATTATCTATTTCTTTTTCTTTTTTTTTTTTTTTTTTGTCTTTTTCATTTTTATCAGTACCCGGGATCGAACTTATGACTGCCTTCTTGCAAGGCAGGCACTTTATGCCGCTGAGCGAAATCCCCAGACCCAATATTATCTATTTCAAAAGAGATAATAAATGAGAGATGTAGAGAAGGGTAATGGAAATGGGATGGAAAAAAAGAAAATGGAAATAAAGCTTTTGCAAATGGAAAGAAGGTAAAGAATTAAAAGAAGCAAGAAGAGATGACAAGAGTAAGAGATGAGAAAAGGATTTTGATGTACATGTACCAAGTCCCCATAATAAATGTAATCATTATGTACTACAAACACATGTTTAAAAATAGCAACAAACAAAGTAAAATAGACTACACTACAAATGAATTTATTATGGTTGATAGCTAAAATATAATTGGAAACCAATATTTAACACCTCTGTTTAAAGTTAGAACCATTCCTCTTCCTGTTTTTCCTGTGGAAGCAGAAACAAGCCTGTGTGTTACTGAGCAAGCAAATGAACAAACATACAAAAACAAACAGTTTATTATTGATACAGTCATGTCAGATTATCTCTTATTCTGTCTAATTAGCACATAAAATATTTTGAAGAAATGCAGAACTATATTATAAACTTCTTGTAAAATGTTCCTAGAAATAAGAATAATTCTGACTTTATTTCTTTAAAACATGCTAAAATTTGTTCCCTCTCTTTTATTTAACATATCAATTTTCTATATATTATTGGCAAATGAAGGCACAATTTTCATGTACAAAACTAACAGTGACTTAACATTTCAACAATGGACTTGATTTTAGTTAATATATATTAAATCCAATCCAAACCACATTTTTTAAAATCCTTGCCCTACTGGATGTTAGTATTGAATTGGTCATGTCAGCTAAAAATGATCAAGTCTAATCACTAATGCAGTTATTTCTTTTAAATATTAGTCATATAACAATGACATTTAAAATGGCAAAACTTGCTTATATACGCTCCATGAGAATTTTTTCAAGAGCCATCATCTATTATTTTTGCTTATTACCTGGTTTTAACAGAAATTTACTCTGACAAGACTTATTATTAATATATCATACTTTGATGCCTTCTTTCTTAAAATATAGAGCCTGATAAATTAAAGGAGTTCATTTTGTATTTTAGGAACAAATGAAAAATTTATGGTGGTTGTATAACAGAGAAAACATGTGTATTGAATACTCTGTGAGGAATATTAACTCTTTTTATCCTCAAACAAACAAATGTCAACGATTTTTCTTTTCTTTCTTTCTTTCTTTTTTTGCAACAGGGATCAATGCTTTCCAAGCAGGGGCTTATGCTGCTGAACTAAATCCCCAGCCCAATTTCTTCATAACTGATCAGATTTGACCCCCCAGCCTACTCAATTTCTATTATTATTACTAAGGTCTTTAAGAGCTCAATTCCTCTATTATTTTAATGGTGTTCTCTCTTCTATTGTTTCCTAATGAGTATTTAACTTCAAGCCCTTTAAAACAAAACAATAACAACAGGTACAAACAAAATGAATCAAAATAGAAAACCCATCATTTGAACTTGAGTAATGGATAATGGGCTCAGTTCTTGTATTCTGAAAAGTGAGAAGGATGATGTGGCATCAGGAAGTTAGTGCTGTGAATTCATTCATGAATTGTCATAAATAGTATTACAATATTTTTTAAAAGTTATCTAATATAATTATAAAAGTTACAATTAAAATATGGAGATATCTAATAAGTACATTTTGGGGATCACTTCATAAGATGAATAAATTTACAGGTGAATGTAAAGGTAAAGTAACTCCAGGTCATGAAGTATTTTTATTGTTCTTTTCAAAACTCAACTTTACCATATTATCCTATAGATATCAGTTGCTCTTTAAATAGTCCACACTTTTGAAAAAGGGAGAATGGTAAAAAGGTTTACTATTATCATTCTAGTCATAAAAGCTTTTATTTTCCTACTGATGTTGTTATAAACTAATATACTGAAAGATTCCTGTACTCTGAAATATTGAATCAGAGGAACTTTAGTAGAATATTTTCTTGGCAATTCTGTAAAACGTTTAGGAACTTAAGTTTTGCATTTTGAACGAGTTGAGAAAATAAAAGGGAAATTTAAAAATTTATTTTGAGCTATTTTATATTAAATATATGAAAATAATTAAAAACTTAAATTCATTTTTTAACATAAAAAAGGTAAAAGTCCATAACATATGCATAAGAAAAGGTGAAATAGCAAAATAATCCTGATACCAGAATTAATGAAAGACTAATATCTTCATTATTTTAAGCATTATAGGAAACTTTTCCATAGTCTAACAAAAAAAAAAAAAAAACAAGAAGAGACATAAAAAGATAAATACTAAAAAATTAAATAAAACTCATTTTATTTGAAATAACCTGTTTATGTGTTTAGAATTTTTTTAACTTTACAGAAAAATTATTAGGATTAGCAACTTCATCAAAATCAACAATTAGAAAATAGCATAGAAAAAATTTGCAATTAGAGGAATGTAAAAATACACCACACTCTTAAGGTTAAAAGGAAGAAAATTTTTGAAAGAGCTCTGTATAGAAAATAATGGAGTTCTAAATAAATGGGGAAATGAATTATAATTATAAATTGGAAGATTATTTTAAAATGGTCAATTCCCAAGTTGTTTCATAAATTCTATAAAATTCTGATACAAATGCACCTAGTTTTAATTGTGCATGTACTGAATGCATGTACTAAAGATGTAGTTCAAAAATTATCTTGAAGTTTAATCACCTAGGATGTTTATGTTATATATTTGCAATGAAAAATAAAAGAGTTCGGAAAATCCTACTCTAATAGTCATTAAGACTTAGAAATTGAACTGCACAATTTAAGAAATTAAATGCCATGGGAAGAGACTGATAAATGTGTCTGTTAAATTAGGACTTTCTGTTTATTCCAGTATACCTATAAAAGAGAAAATGAACATTCAAAATGAGAGAAAATATTTATTATACATGAAACTAAAATGGATTCTTGTTCAGATTGAAAGTTTAATAATAAACAATTTAGATCACTCAATAGAATAAAAGTGAAGATATAGATATTTCAGTAAACAGTACAACCCAATGATCAACAAACATGAAAAGTGAATCAACTTCATTGGTCATGAATGAAATGCATATTACAGTCACAATTAAATCACACTAAAGTCTGCCTGGTAAAAAAAATTAAAAAGATTTTACCAGATTCTGCAAGAATATGAGCTAATAAAACATTAGATAGTACGTATGAGAGCATGAATTTAAATACTTATCGCTATCCTGAAAACTGGAGTAGCATTTACTAATTTGAACATATGTTTAACTTATGACTCAATATTTCCACTCCTAAGTATATAACAAAAAAAGGAATGGATGTCTATGTACATTAAAAAGGCACAAATATCTATAGCAGCATTAAGCAGAATAGCCAAGACTATAAAAGTATCTCAAATACATTGAAATTTGTCTATATAACATAGTGATGGAACTAAATTAAACATATATATATATATATATATATATATATATACACATATATATACATATGTATACACATTGTCATATATATATATATATATATATATATATATATATATACACGACAATGTGAATGAATCATATAAATATTATTTTGGATGAAATAAATAAGCACCAAGGATCACATGCCCTTTTTTAGTTTAAAACAAAGGCTAAAAAGATACAAAATTAGAGGAAATTAACACAAGTCAATATATTATATATTTTTATCTTAAAAGTAGTTCCTCAGATTACAAGATTTAGGCATTAAAAAATAATCCAATCATCAAATAATGAAGACACAAACTGTTCTTTGTGATGAGCTAACAAGAGATTAGTAGGATAGTTATCTATCATGTATCAATATACATACACAAATATATGACTCCTCTTATATTAAATTTACAAAAAGCAAGGTTACTTGGTGGGATTAGAAATCAAGATAGTGGCAAACTTTTAAAGATGAAGAACAAAATAAGGACTGGAAAGATCTGTGTGGCGCTAGCAATATTTTAGCCTTCCGTATTCCCACTATGGACACAGGAGTGTTTGTTTTCTGAGAATTTACTGAGCTCTACATGTGTGATTTACGTATGTTTCCATAAAAGTCTTGTTTTGATGAAATTGCTATAAAAGTGGCTTTCTTTGTGCTGCCTTCATCTCTTAATGCACTACGTTATTCTCTTAAACTTCACCGTCAAATGCCTGGGGAACATAATCTATGCTTCTTATTTCTCACTGTCTTTTTATTTATTTTTTATTTTTTCTCACTGTCTTTTTAAACTCTCTTATGCTCAACCCATTACTATTTGGCTTCTGCCCTATCAGTCTGAAAGTAGTTCCACCAAAGCCACCAGTGACCTCCTAATTGCCAATTGTCGTTTTCAGGCTTCACCCTACTTGGCCTCCCCAAGGCGATGACGCTGGTGACTTACCCTCCTTTGTGAGCCTCTCTTCCCTTGACCTCTCGCTTGTTCACTTTCTTTTTGGTCTGTTGCAATTTAGCCATCCTCTTTTCTATTATAGCCCTGAAAAACTTGTATTTTCTAGCTATACTATTTGGGTTGCTCCAAACCAAGAGTTTAAACCTTGGTAGAGACATGTTTTCTGTGCCTCAAAGGTATTTTTGTTAACAAATTGGTAATGATTTGCTATTGTATAGTATCAACAGATTTCACACACACACACACACACACACACCACAACATTATAGCCTACTTGGGTTCCCTACACATCTTGCCACCTTTACACATCTGTGATTTTGGAGCACAGTTTCTCAAACAGTGCAGATGTTCAGCTAGGAAAATAGTCAAATGCTTCTGTCAAACAGTAAGGCATCGATTGGTTAGGGTCTCAGAAAGAGCACTTAAAATAGCCAACATGATTCTGCTGCAAATTGTCTATGGAAAACAGTGTTTTAGGGGATTTCTTTAAATATTGTCCCAGTTTCTAGTGACTTTTGTATTACAGGTGATACACATAAAAATAATCATAATAATATATTCAGTCATCCCTTCCAGGAAGGCTGAGTTTTGCTATTCCAATCTGTGTAAAGTCCATAGTCTTAATCAGGTATGGACTATCAGGCTTCTGGATAGTGGTCCAATCCACTGTCTTGCCATGCAGAAAATAACATTCAATAGTTAAGCAGTAGAATTAGGCAGAGAGAAGTATGAAGACAAAGGGACAGAAGCTGAGGAAAGCCAGAAAACAGTAGGGATTTTTGGAAAAGGAATATGAAGAATAGGGTTGGTAGCAGCAATTTGAGGTTCATGAACAGTGCACATTTCAAAAGATGACTTATATTACAGATAGGTATTCCGTAACACTCCTGTATCTCTCTGGTTCATCTTGTGAAATATTGTATAAGGGACTAATATAGGGTAGTGCGACCATAAAATGAACTTCAGTCAACTTCATAGTTTGAAAATGGTCTTAATTCATTCCACAAATTGTTTAGATTAGGAATTATAATTTGTTGGTATCATCGATCTCTGTGCTATGATTCATCACTGGAATGTGCTCCATCCTACAGTAGAAAGAAAAGATAACAGGACTGAGAGCAAAAATGAGTGATTTTATAAATAGACCCTGGCTATTTATAAAATAAATATTCCTCAATAGTGAACCAACCAGAGGTCTATGGGCTAGGAATGAAAGGGTCAGAAAACTGGGGACTTTCGTGACACTTAAGAGCAAGTGGATAGGGATGAGAAACAAAGAAGACTAAAAAAGGAAATTTATGGCAAAACCATGGTATCTACACCCTTGAGTCATGGTCATTATCAATGTGATGAAAACACTCAGAATTGCCAAAAATTTATCTGTTAAAAATTCAATTAGTGCATGAAATAGTTCAGTCTAAATCAGCAACCATAGTAACAACCATGTACCCAGAGACACTGCATAATTTTGAAACATTTTACATACATCATAGTTTATCAAAACAACTCACAAGATAGAGTGGAAAGACACTATCACCTCCTTTTGATAGGTAAGAAGCAAGAGAATACTAGCCTAATCTGACAAATTAATAAGAGACAGAAACAGCATTAAAGCCCATGTATCTCCAAATTATTTTAAATATTTCCAATATTTTATAAAATTATGGAGTTACTGAGGAGGACTAGTCAATCTCACTAGTAAGTTACATTTGTTGTTTTCCAATTATAATTTCATTTAGCATGTATGTTTCCCATTAATGCTCACTAGAGAATGTCATTCAATATTATCAGTTTATTAAAAATGTTTCATCATTAGTTAAAAAAAGAACAGAAAAACTAGTACTTTTATCTCTGAATTTTGCATTCCTTATGTTTGTAGTATGAAATAAATTAAAAGTACTGATGAGAATTTTCATGTTTTATCTCTCTTTGTACTTTGGTAGGAATAGCAAAAGGTATGTATGATATATGCATGTGAATCTGCCTATGTGTGAATTCACATATGTGAATGGAACTCTAATTGTACCTATAAAACAATAATACTGAGAACTGATTTGCCATTTTTAAAATTTTTTTAACTTTTTTATGGAGTATTTTAAGGGCTCTTCATCAACTAGTTGCATAAAGGAGCTTTTATTCAGGGAGCAAGTCTCTAGGATAAACGCAGGAGCCAGACATTGTAGTGCATATCTCTATTTTCAACAACCCTGGAGCTTGAGGCAGAAATCCTGCTAGTTAGGGGCTAACCCCGGCAATTTAACAATTTAGTGATATTCTGTCTTGAAACATAGAATAGAATAGAATAGAACAGATCATTAAATGTGGGAGGTGAAGAAGTAGCTCAGTGAAGGCCCTAAGTTCACTCTCCAGTGCCAACGAAAAGGGGAAGAGGAATGAATGACAAAGTGAAATAAGTAAAAATGGCTTAGCACACTTTCACTTAATTTCTTATCTTTATTTTCCACAGAATATATTTCAGAGATATAAGGTTAAAAGAAGCAACAATTGTAATCTGAGATGAAATTTGTGTATGTGCCTGGGCCTGCCTACCTACGGAGCTGTATCCAAATGAGTAAAAAGTTCATAGCTGTTTACTCAGTTTTACCATCCACAAAGTGGGTAGAATAAGAAACTATCTATGCAAGTACTTAATAGATTACAGAAAACACTATGCAAATAATATGTTATATGTGAAATAAAGTATATAGAGTATAGAGTTGAGTCTATCATTTCCTTTTTGTTTTACTCAGGAAATTGTTTCATCTTTCTAAATATTAATTGTAAATTGTAGAAAACACAGGATATCAGACATTGGCTCAATAAACTTGATCTCAGATCATGTGTATAATCTATATTTTGACTTATAAATGATAAATTTTAACCTAGAAAGCAAGTAACAATTTATAATGCCTCATCTTTGTTACAAATTAAACAACATATTCATTCATATCAAATTCTTATAGATTACTATCTGTGATCATAACATATTTTAAATTGCAAAGCGATATGTAAATAAATGTGCAATATCTGCTTAAAATATATAAAGTCTGTGTCTCATTGCTGAGACAAAATACTTGACCCTCAGAATTAGAGAAGGAAAGGTTTATTTAGCTCAAGTTCAGGGAGATTTCAGTCCACAACCAGCTGGCTCCAAGACAGGGTGGCACACACAGGGGCAGCCATTATGGCAGCAACAGGTCCCAAAAGCAACAAGAGGAAAAAGGGAAAAAAGGAAAGAGCACGCCTCCTGCCCTCACACTGTGTGCCAGCTACTCACCCTTGGGCGAGTGCAACACTCACACTACTAACTGCAGCTCTAGACAAGAAACGAATCACAAATTCAGCTGCCTTTAAAAGCCTCCCCACCGTGACCGCATGTGGCTTTGGGGTAACACAAATACAAACCATAACAGTTTGTAATAACTTTTCCAACAGGTTTTTTTTTCTTTAAATTGACTATCTCTAATTATATGTCAGATGTTCTTTTCAAACAGTAACATGTATTTCTTCTTGGTATATAAATACCACTATAATTAGATACATAGAGGTTCAGAAACCAGAACGTATTCTGATTTTACATCAACTTGTGACATGAAGGACAGCTCTGACACAAAGTATAATCAACTAAACTAGAATTGATAACTCAGTCACCAAGACTGATTTGCCTTATTTTTAAAAAGACAAGAAAATCACCTTTTCTCTAGCTTTACAAATGACATCCAGGTTCAGTGGTGGTAACTGCTGGTGCTGCCTTCCGGCATAGTGTGAATTACTCCTTAATGTAAAAGGGTTTCTTTCAACATTCCATACTCTGTGTTGCTGTCAGATATATGCACCAAATACATTTGTCCTTTAAAGAGCGTCATTGGCTCACCATCGTTTTTAGTATAAAACTTGTATTTCATATCAGGGCTCTGTCTGCCCCTCTACTTTTATCTTCTTTTGATAATTCACTCATTATTTCTTCAGTAATAAACATGCCACCACTTTTTTTCCTTTACACATACTTTTTCATCTACCAAGTCTCTTTCCTTGGACTTCAAAACTCCTGAAAGTCCTTCCCTACTTTTAAATTTTGAGTTAGCTTTATTCTTCAACATTCTCATACAACCATGTGCCAATTCCAATCATGTAGTTTATATTTTGCACCATACTTATTAGTGGGTTTATCTGATAGAACATAAATATCTTATGAGCAGACATTTGTTGTAATATTACAGTTTGAAGGGAGGGGAAGACAATGGACAAAAAAGAAAGAATCAAGATATTAGGTACAGGTACAAATTCCTTGCAATGACTGTGTTCATTATGTATATTAAAAAGTACCAATAAAATTAATTTAAAAGTATTATAGGAGGCACAGTAGCTGCTAAGTGAATGATTGAAAGCAGAGGCTATTAACTGAACCCAAGATTGCAATAAAGGTTTGGAATACACAGATACTAACCAGATGGATTAGCTAACTTTAGTTAACTATTTGGAGGCTTGGAGAACAAATATACTATTCCCTCTTAAGAAAATTGTTGGGAGAAACAACAGTGGGACTTCTTATTGTACCCTAATTGTACCCTTAGAGAGAGGTCAGGAGAGTTAGTCAAAGTTGTGTGTTTGTGGGGGAATGAGATAACTTTGGAGTAAGTTCCTTGACAGTCTTCCCTTTCAACACATATGTCAAATTCTCCTATTACTCTTCTTCCCCAAAGACCTTGGCTAGCCCATCCTGGAACTATGCTGAACACCAGGTGATTATGGTGAAGCCATGAAGAGATAAGCCCAGTTCAGGGACAGATATTCATTTTCTAAAGCTTCATCCATTTACACTTAGGATAATAGCATAGCCTGCCTCATGGAGAGATTGAAGGATTAGGGAGCTCAGGAGATCATAAACATAAAAGAACTTTAGCTCTTTGAGGATTCAATCTGAGACAGGGAGGAAAGTGCTTTGTACCTGTTCCTTCCTATTTGCCCTTCCTGCATCTCCAGCCCATGCTCCATATATATATATATATTCTTGAAGGACAAATGGTCCCAGTTCAAATGCTGGGACTTTCTGCTAAGGACTAACCTACAAATATTATAGTATATTTGTGCAGTTTATCTATACCAGTGACATTTCCCAAGCACCAACTGTACTAACTTTATAGGTATACAAGCCAGATAAGAGGATTCAGATGTTCATCTTAAGAAACATCTATTGGAGCAAGGCAGCTATGATAACCCTTAAAACCAAGGACATGAAAGCTGTCCCACTTTTGATGATCTGAATTTGGATTACCCATTCTGTGGACTTCTAGGAACACATTTGAGAAATCAAATTGCCTTCACAAAAGTGGCACTGGAAATATTACTGCAGAATAAATGCAAATAAAATTGGTAGAAGTTAGTTTATCAACTATCTAGAAACTTTTAACTCTCTTTTTTTCACACCATGCTTGTAAGTTTATATTTGATATCTGATTGTTAATGCCCATATTGTCATATGGTAGTAACATGAGGACAAGCATAATGTGACTCCAACTAAATGCATTTTTTAAAAAAAGAAGAAAAGCTAAGGAAAATTTCACTGATTTGCGGAACATGGGGAAAGATCAATTGCAATTAATTAACGTTGGTTTTGATTTTTGTTTTTAAGCACAAGAGATCAAACCTAGGGCTGCAAATACAATAGGCAAGCATCTTCCTATTGAGCTATATCCCTAGCCCACAGTAAAGATGAAGCTTAACAGTCTGATAAGTGTTTCCAAAAGGGTTTGTGTTGGGCTGGGGATTTAGCTCAGCGGCATAAGCAAGCAGGCAGTTGTGAGTTTGATCCCCGGTACTGACAAAAAGAAAAAAAAGATGTATGCTCCAAAAGGGTTTGTGGATATGATAAATATGAAGTTTTTTAGACTTAGAATCTCAGGAAATTAGCAAAACTAATTTAGAAATTGGAAAATAATTCTAGTTTTGATACAGAATTCTGAAGATTTTTCTTTTAGTTATATTCATTCATTTCTCATGAATTTTCTGAAATTAAAAAAAGAAACTATCTGATGTAACAATGAAGTTTAATGAACTACATTTTTGCTGGAGAAGATTTAACTTTTTATGAATCTAAAATACTTTTCCCAACATTTATGGTAATATATTAGGGTGTCTATACTTTGTCCTTTAACCAGAAGCTTATAGAATTTTTATTTTAATTATTTCAATGCAAATTAAATGCAAATTGTAGTGTTTTCAGCTGTATTCTTGGGCCATTACATTCATATTATGGTTAAAGATTTTTCCAATAAATCCTTTTAATGCAATTTCTGGATTTGGAGTTAGCATGGCCCTTCATTTCTGAAATTAAAGGATATATGTTAAATATATTAATATCATTTCCAAGCCAAAAAACTAGCAGTTAAATTGGAGCCTTTGTTTTTCCTACAAAGGAAAGTTTTACTCAAGATTCCATAGTTTGGCCTGAAAGATATTTAATTGTATCGATTTCTCTGATTATCTTGTTCCTAGAAATTTGCTTTTTTAATTTTAAAAAAGCAAAACAAGAAAAAACAGGTAGAAATGATACAGAATTTCAAAAAAAAGTAGGAAATTAACACTAGTTAATATATTGCATGTTGTTATCTTAGAAGTAGTTCACGTTACAAGATCTACATTAGGCACAAAAATAATCAATCAAGCAATGACAGCACAAACTGTTCTTTTTGATGAGGTTGATAGTATAGTTATCTTGCATACAAATACATACATACCTTTATATATGTTTACATACATTAAAAACACAAAGACATTTAAGTAACTTTGTAAAATATGTTTTATACTTCTTTATTCTTTTGTCAGTAATATATCTCTTTATTTTTCAGTGTGTTTCCAATATAATTATTTTACTATTTCAAAGAACTTGTTTGAACTTGAATTATTCTGGACCCAATAGTTGGCCCATTTTCAACTCTTTTGATATCTTGATTTAAAAACAAAGTGTCCCATGCTCTCTTTATTTTCTAGCAGAAAATGTATACTTACTTTTTATAACTGTTATTCTACTCTTGGTTTAAGCTATTTTGTTTTTAGTAATTTTACTAGTGTCTTTCTGCAGTGGTACAATTTTGCAGCAACTTCTCAAACGTGTTTCTAATTGGTAAGATGCAACACCTTTCCATTAAGTAGATATTTGCAATTCTGCATTCTGTATTCAAAAGCTCATTATTTTGCATTTACCTGTGGTGAACTATATTTGCCATGTGTTAGCACAGGCACTTAAATTTCCATAGTATTGTGTATGCCTTGTAATATTGCTTTTCTGTTCACTTAAAAATAACCTGTAAACAAGCAGGTTAACAGTGACCCCTGTTTTTTCCCCTTTGTTTATTTATTTAGCCAATGGGGATAAATTCTCAAGCAATTTAACAGGAAAAATTTAATATGGGATAGATTTGGTATTTTGAATCTTGGATTTTACATGTGTGCTATTATTTAGTTATACAATATGGTAAGACTCTCAGTAGCACAGAAGGTCTGAAAGGAGCTAGTAGGAGTTGTTCACAGAACCCTATCCATTAAACATGTAATTATTTATTCACTGCCTTCAATGTACAGGGAAAATATCTAGACACATTTCTGTGTATGGACTCAAGGCCTTTCCCATGACTTTAAACTGTGTTGATAAGTGTAACATGAAGGAAATTACGGAATCAAATTTGTTAATGGAATAAAATAGAATGAATGAAATCATATGTATGTACATAATTTACAGTATATATACTGTAATGTAATATATAAATACAGTATATATATAAATTATAATTACACTGATTTACATGCCAATAATATTTCTTAGCATAATGAGTCCAACAATAAACACTGGTAGAATAAATGCCAAGTTAAGTTTCTCAATTTCTTATGCCTAAGTAACATTGCAAAAAGTTTCCATTACAACTGATTTGGAAAACATTTATTGTACCTAAAGATTTAAGTACGAACACCAGAGAAAGTATCCACCTACATTAGGTATGCTGAATTTTGCAGCCAATCTCTGGAAACATACAATGAATGAGGCAAAAAAGAAAGAAAAAAGAAAAAATTATTGTGTCTAACAACTCATTGAGTTATGCTCTAGGAGACGGCAGTCCCCAGGAGTTGAGCTGGTTACTTCTAGACTCTCATTATCTCCAGAAGTAGGGAAATAGGAATTTTTAGTAAATCAAGCACATCTTTGTGTATTTGTGCACACAAAATCCCATATGGACAACAAATGTTTTAGCAATTTTAGTAACAAAATTCAAAATATTCTTTCTCCTTTTATCCCAGGAGAAAGTTAAGAAGATGAAGAATTCAAAGCTCCTTGCTATGAATGAGGTTTGGTACAATAGTCCCTGGATGATCGCTTGCAGAAGCGTTCTGAGGACAGGTAAGATATTCAAAAGAGGTAGCAGCCGACTTTTCATGAAAGACTGAGATAATCAGATGACAAATTTGGAGAGGAAAGAAGCCAGAGTAAAGGGACATATGTAGAAATTATAATTTTTTAAAATTGTGGCACTATCCAGACTTTATGGTTGTCCAGAATGTATTTTCTTATACTCATTTTAGAGCACTTCATGATGAGAGAATTTATATGCCAGTCTCCATCAGCTTCTTGTTGGTGAGTCATTTACCGGAGATACTCAACTTACAAAGAGAGAAGGTTTTTTGGCTTACGGTATCAAAGCTTCTAGCTCATAATCAGTTGGTGCTATTACTCTTAGGCCAGTGACAAGGAAAATTATCAGGGAAGAAACATAGGGAGGAGAAACTATTCATCTCATAAAGAAATAAAGAAAGAAAAAAAGCAAGAGGAAGGGGCTGGGGTCACAATCCCCTTCCAGGGCTTGACTTAACAAACTGAAGACTGCCTGCTTGGCCCCACCTCCTAATGTTTCTAGCACCTTCCAGTAGCCCCAAGCTGGAGACAAAGCCTTCACACAGGAGCCTTTGCAGGACATTATAGATTCAAACTCTAGTGGTACTTCACTCAAGGTTCTATGAGTACTCTCCACAACTTCATGATGCTGTTTTCACAAGGCGCGCATTTCATCCTAGGTATCATTTTGGAAAAGTTATTGCAACCCTTGTGTCTTAGGTTAAATACATATAAATAAGGAGAATACAATACCTACTTCATGGAGTTGACATATGTGAGGTAGAAAAGTACTCTGTAGCCTGAAAATTCAAACGCAAAAGTTACTTATGATTATACTGATAAGAGCTGATGAGATTTCTGTCATGTTGGACATTTTGTACCAGATAACAAAGTGAAAAATACACTATTCGATAAATACAATTTTATCTCACTATATGCCACTACTTTTTCATATAGTTTAAGTAGATCAAAGTGATTATAATGCAAAGAATTATGATCTGATATGAGCATGTACTAACTCATCAAGATAGTTATAATCATGTCCTGAAATTACATGCTAATAAAAATTTTAAAAATTAAAAAAATGACTATATTTAAGAAAAATGTTAAAGCACAGATGCTATGTCTATGTCAATATGGTCTAATGATTCACTTGTGCTCCCAAAATAAACATAACTAATTGAGAAAACTTTTTCTGCTTTGTCTGATTGGAGTTTCAGGATTCTCAGAATTCCAAGCAATCAAGCCAATATATAAAGGTTGGAATGAAATCTTGACTCAATTATAGCTAGAAGAGAGCAGAGGATGTTTTTCTTCCCTGCCAGCTACCATAGTAAATTACTCTTTTATTTCAGAGCAAGAAAAACTTCCACTTTAAACATTTAGGTATGAGAATATGAGATGTTTGAATTATGAAGTGAGTTCTTTTTTTGTAAACAGTTGTACATGAGACATATACCAAGACAAGCAGGATTGATTTTTTTTTTTGTTTTAGATTATTGATTGCTTAATTTCTTGCAGAATCCAACATAGTTTCATAATAATTTTGTTAGTTTTAAAATGTTAACTATGAAATGACTAGTGTTAAATTTAATCTATATAACCTCAAATAAAAATATCCCTAAGATAAGAACAATTTTGTGAACAGAGTTTAAAATATAGGCAAATACATTAAAATGCTATAATCATGTATACACATAGTTACTAAGTCATTGTCAGATATTATTTTCATGCTTCAGTTTGATGCTGCTTAATGCAGGATATGTTGAAAAGATATTATTTGGTCTTTTCAAAAGTACCCAATAAATAACCTTCTGCCATATTATATTTTTCTTTAGGATAAAAATGTAAGACCCTAATGAGTTTCTTCTAAATGTGTAGCAAAATATAGAAAAATCATTCTTTCAAGCGGGTAAGTACTTGATAGCAGATAGACTGCTTAAGTGGTGAGCCAGGGGAAATGACACTGTGTAGAGGAGTCATTTTAGCTTCATGCAAAGATTCTCCTATAGGGAGTCTAAAGCTCAAAAATGATAACACAAAATGGCTATTTTTACTCATTCTGGGTTGGAACTAATTTTTTGTAAGGCTAGCACAAATGTGCTTAGTAAGTAATGGGAAACAACGGCCGTCGACTTCAGTCTTTCTGAAACCTAGTGTTCTGAGATAACTCTCTGCCTGGTGGAGGAGTTATCACACACTGAGCTTTGCTTCCTGAAAGGTGATTATACTCACTGATCCAGGTGACAGAATCATTATACTTAAATGTAAGGAAAGTGTATTTTTATAAGATTAACATAAAACATATATATGCATCACACACACACACACACACACACACACACACACACACACACTTATTGCTATCTTATGCCTGGATATAGTCTTGTCAAGAAGCTATATTTGCATGACTATATGAGTGAGAGGGGCTGTTATGTGATTAAATATAGGATACAATACTGGATTCAGATACATTCTGTAATGAAGAACACCTTTGAGATTTCTCTTCATGTGTGATTCAGTAAATGGAAACACTTGCTTCAATGACCTAGGTACTTCAGTTTTACTCATGTAATATATGCAGCACAGATAGCTGGTGACCCAACCCAGCAAAGATGCCAGCTTCTCTTAGACTACACAATAGGATATAGACAGAAGACCAATAACCCTGCACATTCTGATGTCCTGGGGGGAAGATGTCAGATCAGATCAGATCAAAAGGCAACCTCATAGAAAGAGAAAAATCTTATTCTAACTTCTGTCAAGTGTTCATTAGTTCTTTAAATTTGTAACATATATATCTATACATCTATATCTTACATATGACTATTTCTTTAAGTTATACAAATAAGTAGAGTTGGACAGATTTGAAACAAAATTTGCATAGTTATTTTATGATTTGAGATGTATTTTTAAGCCTAGTTTACTCATCTCCTTGTAGTAGCAAAAAGGTTATTTGTAGTAGAACACTGTGTGTTAAACTTCCCAGTGCCAGACTCGTTGAAACAGACTTGCTCAACCAACACTTCTTCCATTTAGTAGACTATGTCATATCATATTTGTAGTTTAGCAAAAAAATATATCAGAAACTACCTCACTGGCATGGTGAAACACAAACAGACAATGCTTGCAATTATTACCTTTCTATATGATGCATTTTTGGAAAATGTGGATATGCAGAGCACTAGGACTAGCACTCATTTATCTTTAAAGTATTTTGAGAACTATGAATGAAGACATAAAAATAGAAAAATAATTCTGGCATTGTTAGTCTTCTGGATTCAAATGTCTTCCATACCAAGACATTTACAATCAGGGGGTTTGCCTTCAATTGATAAAAGGTAATCTTTATAACACTGACCAAGTATTGATACTGATATGTACTCAACCTAGAGTTTCAACAAACACCCAGCAGAAAGTTTAGTGTTCAAGGAAAAAGTAAGTTTCTAGGTGTCAGATTCTCCAGGCTGTTACTCCAAAGGAGGTCACTGCCCAGAGTAATGAGAACAGTTGGGAATCCCTCCCATTCTCTGTCGCCTGAAGGTCAATAGCCATCTGGTCTAACCCATGCTGGCTTTCCAATTGAGAGCAAAAACAGATTTTTCTCTCGTGTCCAAGAACAAAGACCATGACTGAATGGTCAAAAATGTGCTCAATACACTTGTCTTCATCATACAGCGTGTGTATCTCAATCTCCTGCAAATACAGGAAATTGGTAAAAGTTGCTTGCAATCAAAAGTCCAAAAAATATGGGAGAAAAAGAGAAAAGAAAAGCCATACACTTACAGTCTTTTGGATGAGACAATTAAAAAATGAAGATATTGTCTTTGAGTAATAAATCCAAGTGATATTTTTCAAATATAGAGGATAAATCCACCACTCAGTGAGCTGTAAACTCTTTTCAAGTCATATAACAAGTTATATGCATTAGCACTCTGCACTCTGAGCACTTTTTTCTATTTCTACAATGAAATCTGATATTCTGGACAGAGAAGTGACCAACACTTTAAAATTTTTACTATGAGTGTTTTATTTTCTTGGCAGACTGCAAGCTGGTCTAGCAGTCACCCATTTTTTCCCCTTACCTAGATATTGATTAACAAATATTATCTAGTGATACAACTGTCTAGTTTTCTTATAATGAAAATTATAAACATAAAAGTGCTGAACTTTGAAAAGACATTTTATCTGTGTTAAATAATTCAAACACATTACAGAAGTTCTAGCACTTGGTGAGATGTTAAAAATAAATATCCTAGTACAAAATATCTTGTTCTTTCCAATTTACTTGAAGGATATTAAATATGTTACAATTAATTTCATATGCTGTATTAAGGCATTCCATTTATATGCTCAGAACTACAGGAGTCTCCTTAACAGCTCTAAGTAATTCCATTTTGCAGTACAAGGAACATTGTTAATGTTCAAAGATTAGAAAATACACCCTCTTTGATCTTTGCTCTTTATTGAAAGACAGAATTGAGATAACAGAAAAGTATTTTTCTTCAAATACTTGATTTGAAGGAAGATATGATTAAATAGAATACTCGACTTAGTAAAGCAACAAAAGAACTGGCAATTCTTTTAAAGCTCTCGTCATTCCTGCATCTCAAAGATATTTGCCTTGGGATTTAGAAATTGAGACACCAGGTTTCTGACAATAGAACTGAATGATCACATTAGTATATTTTTATTTGTTTTGTTTTGTTTTGTTTTGTTTTGGTGATGCAAGTATTGAAACATGTGCCAGTTGGAGGCATACTTTTCACAGTGGAATTTTATACATCTTATTTTAACTGCATATACATTAAGCAACTATACAAATGATTGAAAATGGAAGAAATTATTGGATGCATACAAGTAATAAAACTATAGATGTAGAAAGAAAAAATGGCTTTCTTTGATACTTTCAGTTGTTTCTGAGTCTTTCTGTTTGCAATCATTCTCTGTAATCCTTGATTTATTCAAGGGTTTATTTATTCAGTCATTCACTCAGCAAATATTTATTATAGTCTGCTATTTCTAGATTTAATGGTAAACAATAGACTTTTGCTTGTGTGCACTGCCTCTTTAAACACAGATTATAGATTATTGCTAAAGGTTCATTGCTAGGCATTTGGAGTCGCTAGAAAAAGTCTTGACAAATTTAGTCCGTTAATAACTTCAAAATAAGCATTTGAAATTTCAAAATATAATCCTTTGTAAGCTTGTGAAACACAAACAGCAGATAATCTTGGCCTGTCTCTCATGAACATTTACATTTCACTAGATGATTTTGGGCCTCACTCTATACTCTTCTGGAATAGACCATATGCAAGAAAATTATAAAGAGTTCAAAAAAGACCAAATCTGCCAAAACTTTGACCTTTGGTTTGTAATCTCCAGAACTGTAAGAAAATAAATATTAATGGAAGTAACTCAGTGTGTATTTTCTCATGGCAACCATAGCAAAGTAATACAGATATTCTTCCTTTAACAGCCTGTCTGTTTAACTTCTCTTTGGACTTATGAGAAAGGCACAGTGTTCAGAATTATAATCTACTGCCTGGAGTCATGACCCTTTTGGAGGTAGAGCTGTGTACATTTTGTTTATAGAGCCTCCACACATTTTTTTTTGTACAATATATGTTGCTTATAGAGTACTGTTATTGTTAGTGATGGTACTGTACAATACTGTAGTTTTATGATCTGTTATACAGTGTAGAACTGTAAGAGTTACATCAAAGTTAATAAAACCAAAGTCATCAAGTTGGAGTTTCCTCTGACCATTGATTTCTATTAATACTGCGATGTACATACTATGTAATTCCTCATTTAGAGAATAATTCATTTAATGATATAATCATCATAATGCTATAGCATAATGGTGCTATAATCATCAACAACCATCATAATGGTTGTTGAATGAGGAATGTCTGTATGAGGAAGAATTAAAAAAAAAAAAAGAAAGAAAGAAAGAAACAGATCAACCCAGAGAGACAGGGGGGACCTGCCGCACTGAGTGAAGTGAAGGCCAGCATAGTGAACTCTACCTATCTATGCAAGTTTGGCACTTTGCTTAGGACTTGGTAGGGCCCTGTCTAGTATCCCCATAAATCTGGGGAGCTTTGGTAGGTCACTTATATCTGGGTTTGGCCCTATCCAGTGACTCTGAGTGGCAGGGGAACCTTCTGCACTGAGTGGAACGAGTGGAAGACCTGTATAGCAAAGTCCACCTAGCTGTGCAACCTTAGCACCTCACTCAGAACCTGTCAGGGGTCCAGCCAGCTACTGAAAGTGGCTGGGGAGCTTTGCTGCACCACATGGCATGAGCTGAAGTTACTAGGCCTTGGTATGCCACTCTACCAGGTAGGGTCCTACCCATTAGCCTCAAGCAGCCAGGGAGCATTGGAGTGCCACATGGGATGTACAGAAGGTCATCCCAGTGTACTCCTCCCACTTGAGGAGACTTTGAGTGCCACTAGGGACCTGGTAAGGCCTGCTTATGACTCTCATTCAACTGGGGAAACTCTTTGCAGTACAAACAGACATCCTCAACCCAGGAAGCAACTGAGACCTTGCATTCAGCCTTACGAGCAGAATGAAAGAAATTAACAAAAGGAAAAAGGAAAATGCAATCTCAAACTTCCTTGCCATCCCAAACAAGCAAAGGAGTATGTACAAAGAAAAAATTGTAAGCTGTACACCTGAAATTTGTGAAATGATAGCAACTGAAGTAAAGAAACAACTTTATGAAGTTGTAAAGGAACTCAGATCAGATAAAATTTCCCAGGTAAAAGAAGAAATGATAAGTGTAATAAAAGAAATGCTGAACACATCTAAAAAAGACAGAATAAAAAATTGATTAACACTGCAAAAAGATGGAAATCTTTAATGAACAATATAAGAAAGAAACAGAATGCATGAAACAGATTCAAAGAGATATCCAGCAAATCAAAAATTCCATCAAAAGTTGGAAAAACTGCATCAAAGAAAGTGAAGATAGACTTTTATACCTTGACGACAAGTTTGCAGCTAGTGAACAAGAAGGTAAGACATTTTAAAATAACAACAAATCAGGAAATAACAACTCAACAGGTGCAAAAGGATACAAAGAAAAACAATTTAAAATTGATAGGTGTAAAAAAAAAAAAGAAGGTGACAACACAAATTATATCAAGAATATTAACAAAGGTAATAGCCAAAGATGTCCCCAGCATGGGAAAGGAAACTGACATCCAGATAAGTGAAGCATATAGAACTCTAATTGGCCATAACCAAAGTAAATCTATACCCATACATATAATAATCAACATCCCAGAAATTCAACAAAAGAACAGAATATTAAAAGCTGTTAGAGGAAAGAGACAGATTACCCATAAAAGGAAGCCTATCAGGATCACAGCAGACTTCTCATCACAATGAAGTCAACAAGAGCATGAAGTGAAGTATTTCAAATCCTAATGGAAAATGATTTTCAAGCCAGATAGATGTACCCTGCAAAACTGTCCTTCAAAACTGATGGAGAAAAAAGATACTTCCACAGTAAAGAACAGCTGAAGAACTTCATGACTACCAAACCAACCCTGCAAAAATACTGAAAGACATTTTAGATAGACATAAAAGTAACTATGACTCCAAGAACACCAGCAGAAAAAAGCCACTAAGCAAAGCAAACAAACAGAGGGTAAAGGTAAAGTCCAATAGTAGAAAGATAACATAAAAAAAAAATAAGTCAAGATATATCAGTTACAACCATTAATGTAAATGGCCTTAATTTACCAATTAAAAGAAACAAACTGGCAGAATGGATCAAGAAACAACATCCCGCCATATACTGTGTAGTATAAACCCATCTAACTCAAAAGTAAATTCATAGACTGAAAGTCAAAAGATGGAAAACAATACTTTATGTAACAGGAACATCCCAACCCCCCCCCCCCAAAAAAAAAGCAGGGTAGCTATTCTGTTTGAAGAAAATGTTTACTTCAAATCAAGAATGATCAGAAAATATAAAGAAGGTCACTACATACTAGTTAGGGGAAAACCTTAAGGGGAAATGATAAGAATCCTAAACATATATGCACCAAATATGGGAGCACTCAGCTATTTAAAACAAACTAATAGAAATGAAAAATAAAATAAGTAATAACACAATATTATAACATTATAACATTATAATGGGATACATTAACACCTCTTTGACACAAAGAGACATCAGCTAGACACAAAGTCAGCAAAGAAATGACAGAACTGAATCAAACTTGTGAACAAATGTACCTAGTACACATACAAAGTGTTCCATCCAACAACATCAGAACATACATTCTTCTCAGCTGCATGCAGGACATTCTATAAAATAGACCATAAACTAAAGCATAGATTATGTTTAAGTAACTGCAAAAGACTCAAAATTATCCCATCCATATTATCTCATGAGTGGCATAAAAATAGAAATTAATGACGAAACTACAAAAAATCCATAAATGCATGGGAATTAAATAATATACTCTTGGGAAATCAATGGGTTTGAGAAGAATTTAAACAGTATCTACAAGCAAACAAAAATACAAATACAAGTTACCACAACCTGTGGAATGCAATGAAAGCAGTCCTCAGAGGGAAATTTATTGATGTGAATTCCCACATCAGGAAAACAGAGCAAATAAACAACCTGATACTACAGCACAAACGTCTGGAAAGAGAAGAGCAAGTCAAGCCCAAAGTCAAAAGAAGGGTGAAATTTATAAAGATCAGAGCAGAATTCAATGCAATAAAGACCAAAGAAACAGTACAAAGAATTAACAAATCATAGAGTTGGTTCTTTGAAAGAATGAATAAAATTTATAAGCCTGTAGCCAACCTTATTTAAAAAAGGAAAGAAAAAACACAAATGAGGGGCTGGGGATTTAGCTCAGCGGCAAAGCGCCTGCCTTTCAAGCAGGCAGTCGTGAGTTCGATCCCTGGTACCGATAAAAAGGAAAAAGACAAAAAAAAAAAAAAATGTATGCAAAATAAATGGAAAGGGTGAAATCACTACAGATCCTGTGGAAATACAGATCATCAGTACCTACTTCAAAAACCTTTACTCTCATAGGTTTTATAACACAAAGAAATGGACAGGTTCCTAAATACATGTGAATTACCAAAGTGATCAAGAAGATGTAAACCTGCTGAATAATCCAATTATAATTGATGAAATTAAAAATCTAATTAGAACGTTACCAATGAATAAAAGCCCAGGTGCTGATGGATTCACTGCAGAATTCTACATGAAATTCAAGGAAGACTTAATTCCAACACTCCTCAAACTCTTCAATTAAATTGAAAGGAAAGCAATTCTCCCTAACTCATTGCTGGAAGCACATATAACCCTAATATCAAAAATAGAAAAAGACCAAACCAAAAAAGAGGACCACTGGCCAATATCCCTAACGAACATATATGCAACAATCCTCAATAAAATACAGGCAAAGAGAATGCAGCAAATCATCAAAAACATTGTACACCATGACCAAGTGAGATGTATCCCAAGAATGCAAGGATAGTTCAACATACACAAATCAATAAATGTAATCCATCATATCAATAGACCCAAAGATGATAATCACATGATCATGTCAATAAATGCATAAAAAGCTTTTGATAAAGTCCAGCACTCATTCACAATAAGAACTCTACAGAGAATCCAAATAGATGGTTTTTACCTCAATCTGATAAAAGCCATCTATAGCAAACCAACGGCTAGCATCATATTAAATGGCCAAAAACTGAAAGCTTTCACAGGAAAATCAGGAACAAGACAAGGATGTCCATTATCACTACTCCTATTCAATATAGCTCTGAAAATATTAGCCTGAGCAATTAGACAAGAGGGAGAAATGAAGAATTAGGAAAGCAAATGTTAAATTATCATTATTTGCAGATGACAAGATACTCTACATAGCAGACTCCTAAAACTCAATTGGAAGACTTCTAGGTATAATAACCAAATTCAGTAATGCAGCTGGATACAAAGCCATTATTCAAAAATCAATAGCTTTCTGGTACACAATGCACTCACTGAGAAGAAATAAGAGAAACCACATCCTTTACAATAGAATCCCCAAAAATGAAATACATGGAAATCAAGGTAATACAGGAAGTAAAAGACCTATTCACTGAAAATTACCATACTCTGAAAAAAGAAATAAAAGAGGATCTCTGAAAATGGAAAGACATTCCTTGTTCATGGACAGGAAGAAAAGACATTGTGAAAATGGCCATTCTCTCAAACTTGTTATACAGATTTGATGCAATTCTAATCAAAATATCATTAGTATAACTCACAGACCTATAGAAATCATTGTTAAAATTCATCTGGAACCAGAAGAGACCTAGAATAGTAAAGGCAATTCTGAGTAACAAAAATAAGGCAAGAAGCATCACAATCTCTGACTAAAAAGCTAATGTGGTAAAATGAGCATTATACAGGTATAAAAACAGACCTGAAGATCAATGGAATAGATTAGAAGATATGGCACAAGTACAAATATACTCAGCCATCTTATCTTTGGCAAAGGGACCAAACATATTACGGGAAGAAAGATAGCCTCTTTATAAATGATGCTGGAAAAACTAGCATCTTATCTTTGGCAAAGGGACCAAACATATTACGGGAAGAAAGATAGCCTCTTTATAAATGATGCTGGAAAAACTGGCTTTCCTTCTGCCATAAACTAAAACTAGCCCTGTACCTATCATCGTGCACTAAACTAAAGTAAAAATGAATCAAAGATCTAAATATTAAAACAGAAACATTACATATACCAGAAGACAAAGCAGGTAGAAATCTTGAAGGCATTGGGTAAGCAGAAAATTCATGAACAAAAATCAAGCTACACAGAAAATATTTCCCAAAATCACAACTGGGATTTCATCTTATAAAATTTTTTGCATGTCAAAAGACATCTCCAACAGAGTGAAAAGAAAACCCATGGATTGGAAAAAATCTTGGTCAACTCTCCCTTAGACAAAGGACTTCTATTTAGAACATATAAAGGAGTAAAAAAAAAATTAGACCCCCAAAATTCAAAGACCCAATCCAAAAATGAGAATCTTAGATGAATACACACTTCTCAGATGAAGAAATACAAATGGAAAATGAATACATGAACAAATATTCAGCATGATTAATAATTAGAGAAATGCAAATTAAGACCACAGTGAGATCCCATCTCCAGCAAAATAGCCAGGATCAAGAAAACTACCAACAACAAGTTCTGGAGAGGCTGTGGGGATAAAGGAACTCTTCTGCACTGTTTGTGGGACTGTACGCTGGTGCAGCCATTGTGGAAATCAGTCTGGAGTTTCCTCAAAAAGTTGGATTGGAAGTCCCATTTGACCCTGGTATTCCACTGGGCATATTTTCAGAAAAACTGAAAATATATCACAGTGATATATGTGCACCAGTGTTTATAGCAGCACAATTTGTAATAGCCAAATGTTGCAAACAACCCAAATGATCATCAACTGATGAATGGATAAAAAAGATTTGGTATTTTTATATAATGGAGTACTACTCAGCTTTAAGGAAGGATTGCATTGAGACTTTTATAGATAAAGAGATGTGACTTGAGACCATATTCATAAGTGCAATAAATCAAACTCACATGTGTAAATATTGTATCATCTCCCTAGCGTAAGAAACTGAAAGAGTAAAAAAGATATAAAATCTTCAGTAAATATTGTGAAAGGTTAAGAAACGACTCAAAGGAAAAAAAATAATTCAGATAGGGAAAAGGAGAAAAAAGGAAGAGAAAAGAAAAAGATGCAAATTTGTATATCTGTATACTTAAGATTACTAAGATGATTGTCCTAATAATTCTATCAGTTCTTAGAATTTAGGATTAGATCAGTTTTACGTGCTTATATTTTGTAGTCTGAGTAACTCTTTTGAAAGTAACTATGTAAATTAACAACCTTATTTATGTTCCTACCACCTTGTTTTGAAAGGCTATATTGTTATTGTTTAGGGCTCTTTGTTATTGTTATTTGTTTGTGTCTTTTGTTTCTTGTTTTTCTTGTATTTTGTTTTGTTTTGATTTCCCCTCCAACACTGAAGAAAATGAGACTTATGGTAGTCATTACTGAATCTCTATCATCTTGTTTTGAAGTCCAGTAATGCCTTTTTTCTTTGTTGTGGTTGGTTTTAGACTGTTTTCTATTATTTGACTTCAATATATGGGAAGATATGGACAACAATTTTGAAGAGAACAAGAGACAGAATGGTAACCATGGTTGATTTTTCTATTGTCTTGTTTTGAAGGACTCTAATGCTTTCATTCTTTTGATCAGTTGTATACTATTTTGTTTTGTTCGAATTTATTGTATGTGAAGATATGGGCAACTATTTCAAAGTTAAAAAAAGATATTATGGTAGTCACTGTTGATTTCCTCTTGTCTTGTTTTGAAGTCCTGTGATGCTTGCATCATTTTGGTCTGATCTACTTCGTTTTGTTTTATTCTCTTTAACATATTAATTTTAAAGATATGTATTTTAAAAAATCAGTCTCATCATATAAGACCCCTAGTCTTCTTGAACATAATTCCAGAGTAGAGAAATATGTGATATAAATAATAAAGCAGCAAATTGTGCAATAGATGGTATAATAACTTCTACAAAAAATTAAATACAGTTGGGGGCCCAGCAGGGCTTGGGCAGTTAGTTACAGATTCTAATATTTAAAAGGACAGGCAGGGAAAGTACCATAGAGAGGGATGTGGGAGTCAGTCCTGTGGATAACTGGGGAAAGGGTTCCAGGAAGAGGCAAAAAGGTGTTACATTTTGAATCTAGAATGTTCTCTAGAACTTGTGCTTAGAGATGGGGGCTTTTGGAAAGTGACTGGATACCACGTGCTCTGCTCATCACTGGATTCAATCACAGATGAGTTCAGTAGATGAGTCCCCCCTTAGAAGACGGGACTTGATTAGAAATGAGTCACTGGGAGCGTGACCTGAAGGATATAATTTTTGTCCCTGGGTCTTCCATTTATTCTTCTTGGGCTGCAATGATGTGAGCTGCTTTGTTACACTCAGATCCTTCACTAAGTCATTTCTGTCCTGGATCTAGCTGAGCTAGGACTATAACCATAAGTTAAAGTAAACCTGTCCTCTTTTAACTTTTGTCGGTCAGGTAGTTTGTCTCAGCAGTAAAAAAGGTGACACAGACAGAAGAATAAAAAGGTTTGAGGGAGGGTAGAGATACAGCACGATGCAAAGGAGGTGAGACTCAGCCAAGACAGTGGTCAGGCTTGTTGTAGAGTTTCTAAGGATTTCTTTTGCCCCTGACCATCTCTTCTTTTTCAGTGTCTATCTGTTCTATGATGTCCTAGCAAATTAAATGGGAAAATTAATATACCATAAGTTTCTTCATCAAATGCATTACCCAAATGCTAGCAAGTTGAACCAAGGATCATATTGAAAAAGGATTCAGAAGAAGGAATGGTGACTTGAAAAGAAGAGGAAAAATAATGGCTGTAGATAGGCACTCAGACACACGGCTAAGTCCTATGAGGGAAACCTGCACAGGAAGCTGAAGGGGGAAAGTGGTCCAAGGTGCTTTTCAGATGGAGAAGAGAGACTAGGTGACCCAAGGAGAGAAAAAATTCCATTAAAGGAGCTCAGAGAAAGACAAAAATGTAAATCTAGTGTTTGTTTTGTGACAACTAGGCAGAAACAAATTTTATTTCAATATAGGCATTATAACGCAACACTAAAAATTCCATCAGCTTGTAATTCTTCAAAAAGTTTTGATTGCTATAACTTTGAGTACTTACTTCTTAGGTTTTAGAGATATGAGAAATACAAACAAAAAATCACAACATTTTAAATCAACTAATTACTTTCATTTCTAATTAAATTCTCATCTTGACACTCCAGTTAGGTGTCACTGATCTCACCTTGCAGAAACAAGCCCACAAGGATTAAATTTACTTAAACATAGATAGATGCAGGAGCAGATTTACTTTGAAAATAGACCACGTAATGACATTTCATTCCACGATTGACTATGTTATATACAACTCTGATCTTCTAAGATTATCATAGGGCTTAAGTACGCTTTTCATTTAATGACATTGTAACAGGTAACGTTCTATAGTGGCATGATAAGCCGGAAAGTATACATTTTGTTAGTATTACACCATAACACATTGTTTACGTGTTTGTGACAATGTTAGCATAAACAAATCTAGAGCCATGCAGTATTGTGAATGTATACCATATTCATAAGATTACAGTACATAATACTTGGCAATAAATGATATGTCACTGATTTATGTATTCCTAGACTATATTTTTATCATTATTCCAAAGCATACTTCTACTGAATGAACAAGTTCACTATAAAACGGTATGCTGCTTTAAACTATCAGCAGCCTTGTCCATCTTATCCTCATTTACGTCATCTTTTGATTCCTTCAAGAGATCAAGTCTAGTGATTGCCATAAACCCTGAAGTGTAGTCTAAGCAGACTTTGCACAATCACAAAATGGACTATACAATTATTTCCCAGAAAGTAGCCACACTAAGTTCCACCCAGCAGTTTACACACATATACATTACCCAGTCATATGTATGTATACACCATGCACACGCATCATTTCTACATGAAAATGCAAACGTATGTTATCTTCAAGTGGACAATATCTTAGTCTTCTAACCATTACTATATTAACATGAAATGCAGAGGCAGAGAATGAAAGTGGTCTGTGCTTGGGAGTTCTCCATGTTAGCTGCTATGACTGTATCCCAAATTGATTTGAAGAGACTGTTTTCACAGCCAGAGATTCGTGTTCAGATCTTAACTCTACTTCTTTCTTGTTGTGACATTGCCCAGTACCATACCTCTCTATATGTTAGACTTTCCATGTGTGGTGCATGATATTTAATCAGTTGCCTAATGACCAAAAATTCTATTATCATATATATATATATATATATATATATATATACACACTTTTTCATTATAACTTAGCAGTTTTGTCATACAGAGACATACTGTCTTTGGATCTGCACCTGGCCTGTGACTCTTTACAAAAATTACATGTACTATCAATGATATTATGCGAATGGTCTTGTACATTCTGCTTTTACCTTAAAGGAACATGTTGTGAACAGTCCCAGGTTTGTACCAAGAGAAGTAAAGTGTCAGATATTTGAAAAAGATATCTTGGGCTTTCTGGTTCACCTAACACTATAGCTTCATGAAGTTGCATTTGTGATCGCAGGAAAAAATCAGAAAGAAATTGCTCAGTATTTCAATAACACAATAAATAATAAATGATTATTGCTTTGTCCTCTTTGTTTGAGGTTATAGATTGTTTTTATGCAGTTACTCTGTCATATGGTTGTTTGATAGTTAAATAAATTAATACATGTAGAATGCTTTGAACTGAGGACGAAGGATATAGCTCAGCTGCACAGCACCTGCTGGCAAGTGTGAGCCAGAATGTATGCATTTTGTTATTGGTGTGATGAGTCTGATTGTCAGTATCAAAAAAAAAAAAAAAACAACAACAACAAAAAGAAAGCTGAAAGTGCTTTGAATTGAGTGCCTGGAATGCAGTAGTTCCTCAGTAAACACAAGTCACATGTTTAATTGTATTTTTTGTATGCCCAGCAAGATAGATTATGCTAGTATTTGCTATGCTATGCTAGCAAGATAATTTGCTAGCATTCAGAGCTTGTGGCTTTTCACTATTGCTTATTCTATTGGAATGGGTTTAACTGATATAATATATATATATATATATAACTTGCTATATATTTGAGTGTTCTCCAGCTAAATTTTTGAGATATATGTGTAGGTTTGGATTGATATTGGACACACAACTATTTAAATATGAATTTTGATATAACTTTCAGTTAAATCATGTCTGCTTAGTAACGAATCCTGATTTATAAGTGTTTCCTATTAATTTTTCATATAGTTCTCATGTCTTTTGAAAACACATTAATAGGTTTTACTTAGGTAAGACTAACAAAGAAAACATATTTTTCTTGTTACTCACTTTAGTTTGAATCAAGTGGAAAACCCATGCAATGTCTTACAAAAGATTAAAGATATTGATGATTTTTAGGAAAAGTTGCCTAGAAAGGTTTTCCCCTTATAAACTGATGATTGCTAATTCATTAGTTTCGCTGAATACTCTTTGTTTGAATCAATAGTGTTCAGTATTGGCATAGCGAACTAAAAAGTATGTATTTTGCTAATATTCAGAAAATTAAACAGTTTATTTAAGCAATTCAAAAATTAAAGTTGATGTGGATTTTTATGCATTCATTAGGTATTTACTCAGCACCAAATTTTAGACATGGTGGTAAAAAACACAAAATTTCTGCTCCTGTGTTAGTTATGTTTTTATGGAAAGATAGATAATCAATATGTAAAGAGGAAAGTGAGACAACTGTAGGTAGAAAATGTAGTGAAGAACAGACTGTACAGCAATAGGATGCATTGATGAGGATGTGCTAATAAGACTGCTGAATGGAGCGTGGGTGGTGAAGGAATTAGAGGAATCCTGTCACTGATTTTGCATGTAGGTGGGATGATTATGCTCTGAGAATAAAAGGAATCTGTCTTATTAATGAAAACAGACTCCAGTAAAGAAGTAAATGAAAATCAAATTTAGGCCTGTTAATTTTAAGATACCTTTGCGATAACAACAGGAGACACACTGACCACTCTCTATTGTTCAGAGGAGAATTTAATCTGGATATCTACATTTTTTGTGTCACCATGGGCCACAAGAAGGAAGCACAGAGATGTTTTCTGGATGCAGTCAAGTTGCTATCTTGAATTCCATCTCCATATTGGAGAACCACAGCATTAAGACCCGGGGATTTGGAAAATTCTAACTTCCTTCAAGAACAGAATAAAATGTTCAAAAGCCTTCCAATCTCATAGTTATCCCTTCCAAGAGCATTGTCTGGCATCACATGACCCATCACTTGATTTTTGACAGCATTCTATATCTTTTTCAACCACTGAATGCCATTGTCCTCTCAGTAAAACACCTGCATAAATATATAGAATATATTTGTGCCCTCAACTTTACCCATTACTGTTGTGTGGTTTTCTAAAGGGATTGTAAACATCACAAAGAAGAGCTTGGTTTTCTTTGCTCTAAATCATCATCATCATCATCATCATCACTGTTCAAAACTGCCCATTTCCTTCACACAGTTATCTGAACTCCTCTCCGTGGCAAGTAGGAGCATAAGTTGAGATCCTGAAGTGAAGCATGGGTGTGAAGTGTGAGGAGTGATGTAGGTTAGGGATTACTTTAGTGTATTTGGGGTTAGACAATGAATGGAGAGCTGAGAGAAAGGTCTTGAAATGCCATGTTGATGCCACAGGTATTTCCTTGTCCTAGTTATATAAATAAATATTTATAAAACAATAGTTTCTCTATCCACAAACTCTATTTTATCTCTACATCTATTGCATCAAAATAGTTCCTCAAATTATTACATAGCACATTTAAGAAGCAAAGGGTGAACATCAAAAGAAGATAGTCTCTAGAAACTCACAGTATGAGGTTGGCGAAGGGAGTTAGATAGACCAAAGCACAGGGGAAAATTTTAGATTGGAAGTAGAATGTAGACCAGAGACAAGTATTCTGGGTTTGAGTATGCATAGTGCAATATGAACCTGAAAAAGACCATCTTAGCCTCTTGGTGAAGTCATAAGGTCTTTCTGAGTGGCATCCATGGCTTTGTGCAGGCATGGTCTGCGCTGAGCTCAGAGAGATTCAACATCACTCTGGTTTTCTTTCTTATCTTCTTCTTGCTCTTGTGTCCTAGTCCATTTGAGCTTCTGTGCTGGTGGAAGAGCACTATCACTGCAGAGAAAAGAGGCATTGAGGCAGGCTGATCTGAGGTTACCATTAGAAGAACGGCATTTCTTTATGAGTGAAGGCTTTGTCTCCAAGAACAGAAGATTTATCCGAAGCTGTCAAATATGATTGCCGTTTCCTGATCCTCCAGATTTATGTGAAAACACAATAGTTCCTTTTTTAAATAGAAAAACAATAGTTTTAGAAATGCTTTTTAAAGGACTTAGTATAGGTGATGTCATTAGTTTATTAATAATGAATGTGGTGACTTTGAAGCAGAACAAAGAGATGATGTAAACGGATAAAATTTGCCTCGTTGGACTATGAGCTGTGTGAATCTATAATTTGGGTTCTGGGTAAGGGATTGGTAGTGTTTTATAATGATCAGGAAGAATGCATCTGGCAGGGGATTGTCTTGCATTAGCAGAAGTCTCTTGGGGGTAAAATGGCAGATAAGATTATTAAAATCAATGCTGTGGAGGAAAATAAATGAAAGCTAGAAAAATGCTAGTAGGAAGAAATATCATTAAATGTAAAGAATATACAAGTGACAACATACTGAACATATTTTCTTTCTTTGTATGAAAGAATAAAGAGTAACATAATGTTCCTTAATTTTCAGAAGAGTTCATATAATAATTTCCCATTATAAGTTCAATGTAGAAATGTGTTGTGATAGCCTAGATAGCTAAACTTTCTTTACAGTGTATAATCATGCTATTCCAGTAGTACCCCAGAGATACTTTCTTTACCTGAATAAAATTTTAATGAAGCATTAGATTGAGTCACAAATCACATTCTGTCCAAACTTGTGATTGACCAAAAATCTAAGATTAACAGCAAATACTAAAATAACAGAACTAGGACTGAAAATGATATGAACAAACTAAAAGGAAGCCTTAAAACCAGTGAGATAAATTGTAGCAGTGATAAACATAATGATCTGCAGTTAACTTTAGAAAGTCAGCTGCCTAAGTGAAGACTGAGTCAGCCAGACTTTAAACAGTGGGAGTTAAGTAACTACAAATTTAGTGAGAGCCAGCAGACTCACCCATCTGTGAAAATAAGGCCATCTGATCTTAGGCTGCACAAACAAAAGCATAATATGCTAATAAATCAAAACAGTCTATTAAATTCTTAACTATGTAGCTGACAACCATACCTGGAGCATTATATCCTGTTCAGGTGCTATGTTGGTTTGAGTACAGGACAGTAGGATTGTAGAAGTTTTATTATGAAAGGCAAAAATAAAGATGATTGCTTAGTTCATGAGGGAGATAGAGACTTGAGATTACAAAAGAGAGTCATTCAATTATATTTGGATTCACAATATAATACCAGAAAAGTTGTTAACAGATAAATACAGATTATAGAGAAGCTCTTGTAATAATTTCAGCTGTCCCATGATGTTGTTGGTTGGCTCATATGTTTGTGAGATTTTCTTCTGTGGAATGTTTAAACCAACTTTAATGGTAAATCAGAAATGTCAGAAACATGACATGCTTAGCCCAGAAGGCTGTAGACAATGAGAAAAGCCATCCTGTGAGAGAGGAGCTGGCAGGGCCATAGGCGTGAGGCTATCCAAGAAATGTAAACATATAGCTAGAGGACTTGATGTTTGCCCTGCTGGGATTTGGTCTTGCTTTGGTTCTCTTGCTTTCAATCTCCGTACTCCTTGCTTTCAGAATGGGAATGCTTTTCTGCTGCTAATGTACCATGGAATTACATAATTTGCTTCTGATATTTTACAGAGAGTCACAGCTAAGAGTTTACAATGATGCCTTGGAAGGGATGTGAATTTGTACTTTGACAAATTCTGAATCCACTGAGACTTTGGGGAAGGTACTATTTTGTTTTCACTTGTATGCATGAATTTTGTATTATGGTAAGTAGAATTATTAACTTGTGTTTTTTATTTAGGCTAACAATAGTTTAAGGAGATAGATTTGGGTATCAAATTGACAAGGAAAAATATGACAGTTAAGCATAATTTTTAACTTGATTGTCTTGAGAATCTCCTGTGAAATTACTGAAGCACACTTGAGGGTGTGTCTGGATGGGTCAGGAAGGGTGACTCTGTGCTCTGTATCTGGTCTCTTACCCCTTTCTCTAGCACTGTCCCCTTCTATGCTTTCCTGTCAGCATGAACTGAGCAACTTGCTTCTGCCACACCATTCTACCATTCTGATTCTGCCTTAGAAACGACTGGCCATGAACTCAAACCTCGGAAACCATGAGTCAAACTAAATGTCTCTTCTTTTAAATTATGTATGATGCATATTGTGCCCCATTGATATAAGAGCGGACCAATACATTCAGGTTGAATTGTTTCTATACAACAGTGTGACAAAGAGATTCTACCACTGTGTAGAGCTAACTCACACTATATATGAAAGATAACTTGGAATTTTGAAACATTCCCTCCATCTCAGACAGTGTACGATTCTATTCTTTACCCTTGATTATACAGCTGCCATATTCAGTTAAATTATAGCTATGTACCTAAAGAGAAGAGTTATTGTGCATGCATGTGTGCATGCTTGTGTCTGTATGCAAGTGTAAATATAAGTGTAAATATGTATAGATGTTCGTACAAACACAAACACTTGATAAAGCTTGCTTTTTCTGAATTCTGTAACATTTCTCTACAGTTCTGTGAATAAAATCCTTGAGCACAGTTGGTGCCACTCTTCTCACTGGATATATGTGCAAAAGAAAACTGAGCTTAATGGCAAGGTGACACATAAACAAAACAGGAAAACAGGAAGTGAAGAACCAGAGCTAGAAATAATGAACTTAATATCAATTGAAACCTCACAACATGGAAATTATCCTATGTAACTTTTACCTATGCGACTTTCATAAGAATATATTCTTTCAAATACAACACTGCAGGAAATGAGCATATCCTGAGATGGAGACTCCTAGCCATTGTGTATTACATTTCAAGCCAAACAATTTCATTGTAACTTCTGGGGGGAAAAAACACATCTTTTTTCCCATAAAAATATAAAATATTTTCAAAGAAAGCACCTCAAAAAGAAGGAATAATCCTTCCTTCATTTCTGGAGAATTCCATGAGATTTTATATCTTTTGTGATTTTGGCAGAGGTAAGGCTTTTTTCCTATATAGCTGCAATTTCAACCTTCTGAACATTAAACAGATATAAATTATCTACAAGGCTAAAAAGTCTTTGATTAACAAGCTAGGGAATTGCAGGTATTAAAATTGCCCCCCAGAGGGAGCCCATATCGTTCCATGAATGCATTAGACATCTACTTTGAATTACAAAGAAAAATTAATTAAAAAGTATATGTTTATAAGTAATGTGTGTTCCCTTGAGTTCATTCTAAAAGCCACATATGTGCAGAATCTAATAAAAATTAAATTACATTAGCTGCATATTTTACTTAAGCAACATAAGGAAAAAGATAAAAACTGGTGATACCTAATGTCTCGTTCAAGAAAGCTTCTTCAGTGCCCCAACAGATCTGAATGAATTTTAATACTCAGCGTTCACTGGAGAATTCTGCGTGCAGCTGAAAATACGACTGTGGTTACCTTACAAAAGGGTGATCCAGAGTCGCTGTGAACAGCCCTGCTTCTAATCTATCTGCTGTCCTCTAAATTATTCTGTCCATGTCCACATGGGCTCTGCAGAGTTGGTGGTGATAGAAAGATTCAGCAGTCTCGATTTACAAGGTGTCATCTATGCTGGGAACGAGCAGGCAGCACTGCTGATTGCTGAACATTTTAACACACTCAACCTCAGGCACAGCCTTCCCATCCATCTGATCTTTCAGACGATGTGGCCTTAGCTTCTCTAGATCTGTGCAAGTCTAGAAGCAATAAAAATGTTATGACATCCAACACTTTCCCATATTTTGTTTATTCCATAGATATCTAATTTCATTCATTTTTGTGCCTTCTCCACCCCTCCCTGTGCTTTTTCCCCATTCAGTTACCATGGAAACAATTTCCCTGGTAGGGGAGGAGCCTAAAGGCATCCAGGAGTGTGAAGCAAAGTCAATTTATATTATGGTTTTGTGAAATATTGGGAGTTTGTAATGGTTGTTATCGCCACATATGGTAAATCAATGTTTCTCTAGAGCAAATTTCTAAATATTGATATGAGGATGGAAGTGAGAGAATTATATAGAACCAGACAGCTCAGCTACTTGCATGGCAACCTTTCAGGTTGACATTTCAATTTTCATTTGCATGCCCAAATAAAATACAAAAGAGAAAAAAGTACTATTTATTAGTTAAAATCTATTTTAAATTCTTTAAAGGCGTCAATTAAACACTAACAGAAGCATATAGTTGTTTCAGTGATACAAATTAAAAAGTGCTAGCTGAACACTTATAAAGCTGCCTGGGAGTATAAACCTGCAATTTTTTACATATATCTTATAGATAGCACTGTAGTTATGCCATCCTTATGCTCACTATCATTGTGCTAAGTCAACTGGTATTTGGACAACCATGTGAATGCAATAAGTACAAGTTTTAAAAGATTGTCAAAATATGTGCACCTCACCCAAACAAGTAAGGTGGTGACACTTTCAGATTTTGAAGTAACCTGGTTTGTCCTCCTTGTCAAAACCAAAATTTGTTTATTTGGTTTTTCTCATAGCTGATCTGCTCTCTGTTTTCTCTCAAAGAGCCGTGAATGATGAGACGACAAAATATTGGATTATTTGTGCTCTCGAAACAGATGCCACCTGAGTTGTGACAGGTATTTTAAGTATAATCTTCTGCATTCACTTAACACTCTCATTTGAAAATTTTCAAACCTTGGGCATATTCTCGTTCATTTACCACCAAAACGAAATGCTTCTTGGGCATGAAGAGACAGCTGGGAATAAAACAGGACCAGTGAATGCAGGTGTGTACCGGGAAGGGAAAACAGCCGAGTTAGAACTGTCTCAAAAAATTGACTCCATACCCACTCAGAACGACAGTGACTGAGAAGTCTCTGAGTTTTTTTTTTTTTTTCTTTGTTTTTGTTTGTTTGCCTCATGATAGAGCACCCTGTGCTAACTAAAAAGATTAGCAAAAATGCAGTTTAGCTGACATTTTTGATAGCAGTCTCTTAAAATTGTTCTGCTTAATTCTCCCCCACCCTCACATTTTTGTCTACTGATAGAGCATGGTCATAGGCTGACAGTACGTTTGAAATGTAATCTCATTTCTTCTTTAAGTTTGGGAAAATGCTTATTTTATAAGCTTTTATAAGCTTTTGAGATGAATACTTTTCAGCTTGAAAGGGATATCTTGAGAAGAAATTTTAAAGTAAATGTTCAGATAGATGATTTGTAGTTTTTAAAAACTATAACTGAAATATTCAGACTTGGAATTTTACACAAAGACAATAGGAGGAAACCTAGAGGGTGGGAATGGAACATTGCTGTTTGATTTATCTCAAAAAGTAACTGGGACTTCACAGAAATCTTACGAGTCAAGAGACTGACAGAGTTCTCTCTTTTTTTTTTTCAACCCCTTTGTTCTCTTTATTTCTGAAAAATGCTATTTAAAAGGCTACCATCATTTTGTCTGCCATTTGTTTGTACCAGATGAGTTGATTTCATAATTGCTTCTTACCAAAAAAGTAAATTCAAAATAAGTGTGCTGTAACATAGAGAATCGGCCAGAAGGCAGGTTCAGAGAAGTTACTGCAGTTTGAATAGTCTGGCAAAAATATTCTCACCCAGGAAAGGTCTGGGGCTAGTGTACAAAGCAACGCACCTCCTACCTAGGGTGAACACAGGGAACACCTCTGCAGAGTGAACATTCCTACTCAACTGGAGGATTTGTAAGCAAATTTCTTTTCCAGAAAAATTGTGTGTATTGTGTGTGTGTGTGTGTGTGTGTGTGTGTGTGTGTGTTTATGTGCATTTTGCCAGAAAAGGCAGGCAGTGTCCAGCTTTACTATTAATAGATGTTTACGATACATAAAATAAAAATACACAGTTACATCAGTTTTCTTTATTGATGCTTTTCACTATTAGGATAAGTCACGTATTTTTTTTCCAATATACCCTCTCTAGAGCTGGGGATTTGGCTCAGTGGTATAAGTGCCTATCTGGCAAGCAAGAGGGACTAAGTTTGATCCCCAGTATCATCATATGTATATATATATATATATATATATATATATATATATATATATGAGAGAGAGAGAGACAGAGAGATTTTTAATTTTTTATTTATCATTGTGTTGGATGTGATTGAAAAGTATGATGAATGCTTGAATTTTTTAAAAGTTTTATCACAGCATTATCATTAATTTCCCTTAAATTATTCCTCTGTATTTCAAATGCATTTATCCCATCATTCTTGCTGCTTTTTGAAATAGTTCTGGTGGTCATCTTTTGTTTGTTTAATTGTGCTGCTGTGGCTGCTGTGATATCCTGAGCTCCAAAACATTTATCTTTCATGGTCATTTTGACTTTGGGGAAGAGTCAGAAGTTGCATATCTGGTGAATAAAGCTGATGTGGGCGCACCACAGTGTTTTCACATGGTTTCCTTTTCATTGCATGGCACTCAGCCAAGTGTTTCCTGTATATGTGATTGCACCTCATAGAGACATTCATGAAAGATGATTCCAGAGCTGCTTCAGAAAGTGGCAAGACTGATAGAATAGGTATGTTACAGACAAGTGAAAATATTCTGATTGGGATTAATGGCAAAATAATACATTTTTACTTTAATTTTTTTTAAATTTAAACAATAGTCATATGTTTTAATTACATCTTACATTTAAGCACAGATGCATGACTAGGACAAGAGAGGACTACTGGTCTATTCTGGAGATAAATAAAGACAGGAAGTGATCTGCTCCCGTGGGTCTTTTCTTTGATCCAGGGAACTTCTGAATCCAATGACATTTTTCTGATCTCTCTAGTGAGAGATAACAGGCAAGTTCAGGGCACAGTTATGATTTTGATGTATAACTTTATTGCTTTAAATAAGGTCAACACTATCAGAATTCGCTTCCTTGTCTCTGCAGTATGGTGAATGCATGCATGTTAGACAGAGATAAGGTGTCAATTTAGGAACTATCTGGTTAACTGTCAATCATGATTAACGAAAGAGAAAACATTGGTTTTGGATTTTTTTAAGAATAAATTTTCATTTTTAACATTCTTGTATTTGTGACGTAAAACATTAAAAGATGCACAGTTTTTTCTAAATGCTTGTGGTTTGTTTGTTTAGCTTTGGGTTTTGGATAAACAGAAGTCATGGATCAATGAAGAAAAAGGAAATATTCAGCAATCCAAATCTATTTCATGGTGAAATCTATGGTTTCCTTCAATGACCCTTCTTCTGACCATGTCCTGAGTGGGAGTTATGCATAACATGCAGGGAGGCAGGGCAATATTTTCATATTTTTGGTTACTGAATCTTGGTGATCTAACCCTAACTCATGACAATTCCATTTTTATGTCACTTGAGTTTTTTCTTTAGTACTCTCAGCCCTGCAGGTCTGTTCCTCTTTGTATGGCAAATGGGTCATATGTAGGTAGTAAGAAAAAGAGTCTAGTACTGTCCAGGAAGTTGGTGAAAGGATAAAACAGGGAAGAGGCTCTAATAGCATGTTTAGAAAAGGAATTTAAATTGTAAGGAGGGATAAAATTTTTAAAACCAGAGGCAGACAAATCTGGTCCATATCATTTGAGGGTCATTGTGGTCAGGTGTGTGTACATGATGTCAGGAGAGTCACAAGCCTGGCCAGAGTTGCTGTTGATGGGTATTTGGTGTTTGACACAGTGACAGGCCTAGCACGTGATGGGAAGACTGAAAGGATCAATTAGTACATCAGTTCTCATGTGCTGTCATAATTTGGTTAGGTCTGAAGTTCTAATTGCACTGTTTTATATTAAGGCAATCTTAGATTCATGTTCAGTTATGAAAGTCTACAGAGAACATATATGTGTCTTTTATCGATTTTCTCCCAGTGGTGACATTTTGTAAAACTATAGTACAACATCTCAATTAAAATAGTAGAAACCATATAACCAAGCCACTATACAAATATTTCTATCACCACAAGATATTTTAGTTTGCCTTTTTATAACTTACATAATCACTAATTTGCTCTTTGTTTCTGTTCTGTTACCAGGTCAAGAGTGTTCTACATTGGAATCACATACTAATATGAACCTTTGAGTAATGGCTTTTGCCCCTTAGCATAATTCTCTGTGATGTGTATGAATTGCTATATGTGTTGATAGTTTGATTCTTTTTTTTCCTTTAAATTATATTTCATCATATGCATTTACCACAGATTTTTATCACTCAATCGTTTCCACTGAAGGATATTTTGGTTGTTTCCAGGTTTGGATTATTGTGACTTACTAGCTAAACTAATTAAGTTTTAAAGAAGCTTCTATTAACTTCATGCAGAGATACTTGTATGAATATGAGTCATTCTTTAGAATAATTGGTGGGAGTGAAATTGCTAGGTTGTATAGTGCATGCTGAGATTCTTAGGAAGTTATCAAACTGTTTTCCAAGAGGCCATTCTGTTTTATAGTCCCTCTGGTAAAGAAAGAGTGATCAAGTTTCTGTGTGTCCTCATCAGTGTTTTGTGTTTTCACTGCTTTTAGTTTTACGATTCTGATAGGTACATACCAATATCTTGTGGATTTAATTTGCATTCTCCTGCTGGATAATGATACTGATATCTTATCCGTGTGCTTGTTTTAGTTATATGACTCTTCAGGTCTTTTGTTCATTTTCAGTGAAATTACTACTTTTATTGAATGAACTTTGAAAGTCTTACATTTTCATGGTAGATGCTAGACCCTTGTCAGATGCAGTATTTCTGAATATTTTCTCACATTTTGCATCCAAGATGTTTTATGGAAGAGGAGTTTTCAGTTCTTTTACGCATCATCTCACCATTTATAAATCTGAGAATTTCATGCTTAGCTCTAGATTGTGAAGTTGTTCTTCTATATATGTTGTAAAAAATATTTACAACCTTTATTTTTAACTAAAATATGAAACACAGATTAAGGTTCCCTTTTGGCCTCTAGATGTCTATTTGCTCCAGTACCATTTGTTGAAAAGATTGTCTTTCTGCAATGGATTGCTATTGTACATTTATTAAAACTCAGGTGAGTATATTTGTGCAGTTTGATTTCTGGCTTCAGTTGATTTATGTATCTATTGCCACATAGTTTGAATATTGTAGCTATAAAATTAATCTTGAAGTCAGGTAGACTGATTGTTTCTTCTTTTATAAAATTGTTTTTGGCATTAGAGATTTAGCTGGCGATAGAGTGCTTACTTAGCAAATGGGAAGCCCTGGGTTTGGTTCTTTGTACCAACTTTTTTTAAAGACAAAAAGGTTTTCAAATTCAAATTTCTGTATCTTTTCATATATATTTTAGGAAAAATACATTGTTTTATCTATAAAGATGATTGCTGAATTTTCGTAGGAATTATGTTAAAGAAGTATATCAATTTAGGGATTATTGACATTTTAATATGTTATTATTCTAATCCATAAACATTGACGTATTTTTCAATGTATGTAAGTCTTTCAAAATTTTTTTTTTTATCAGTGTTGTATAGTTTTAGCACTCAAGTCCTATACATATTTTCTTAGATTTACACCTAAGTATTTAACTTATTTTATTTCTGGAACTTGTGAATGATATCATACTTCCAATTTTAGTATTCATATATTCATCACTAGTAAGCAGAAAGATAATTGTCTTTTATAATTTATCATGTATTCTTTGAACATGCTAAACTCATTTCTTGGCTTTGGGTGCTTTTTCAGATTCCTTTGGAGTTTCTGCTTAGACAATGATATGATGAAATAAAGAACATTTCTTTCATCCTTTTCATTCTATATGACTTTTATTTTTCTTTCTTGCCTTATTTCATTTCTAGGGCTAAGCATGAAATTCTCAGAACTACAAATGGTGAGATGATGCCTAAAAGAATTGAAAACTCCTGTTCCAGCATTTGTGTACTGCATGTCAGATACTGTCGATTTTGTTTCTTGAGGTCAGGCCTCTTTCATCCAGATTATCACATTTAGTTGTTTAGAATGTAAAGTTTTTTTTTTTTTTTTTTTCATATTCTTTTGTTCTCTTCAGGTCTTTAGCAATATCCCATATTTCATTTGTAATATTGGTAGGTTTTGTCTTCTCTCTTTTTTCTTTGTTAGTGTCACTAAAATATTGTCAATTTCATTGATATTTTCTAATAATTATCATTTTGTTTTATTTTTCTTCATTATTTTCTAGTTTCCAACTCAATGTCTGTTTTTCTATTTATCATGTCCTTTATTTCCTTGTTTTAGGTTCATTTCATTCTTATTTTCATGAATTCTTCAAGTACCTGCTCAAATTATTGATTTAATAGTTCTTTTCTAGTGCTTAAATTCAGTGAGATAAATTCTTTTTTGCTCAGCTTTAGTTGCATAGCACTGATTTTGATATCTTGTATATTTTGTTTTTTTCGAATGATCCTTTTTAAAATTTCTCATGAGATTAATTTCTCTTTGACCACTTACTAAGGCAAGTAGTGTTCAGTTTTAAAATGTGAAGGATTTCCTGCTATCTCTCTTTTGCTAGTTTCTAATTTGGTTCCACTGATCAGAGAACATATTTTCTAAGATTTCAATCATTTTACATTTTTGTTTTGTTACAGAAGATGTGTTCTATCTTGGTGAATTCTTGCATGTACATGAAAAAAGCATATATTCACATGTTGGTAGGTACAATGTTTTATAAATATAAATAAATTCCTACTGATTGATGGTATATTTGGGTTCTTTACCACTGCTGATTTTCTACCTATTTATCAGTTGTTGAGAGAGGAGTACTGAAATCTCCAACTATGATTGGCGATGGGCTTAATGTTTCTTTTAATTTATAAAATAGTTATTTATTTATTTGGTTTGTTTCCAGAAGTCCATAAATGCGCATTGAATTATTTTCATCTTGACTACTTTACAATTTTTTGGATTGTGCTATCTTTATCAACGTAGTGTTCGCACCTGTTGATTTTGTTTTCATTCCATGTGAGATCTTCCTAACTGTTGGTATGCTAAGTGATTTCCTACTGAAACCTGAATAATTTGGTATTACATGTCTCTGCAGTTTTTTTTTTTTTTTGTTTTTTTTTTTTTTTTTGTTGTTGTTTATTTATTTATTTATTTTTGTAGAAGGGATTGAACTTAGGACCACGGGCTTGCAAGGCAGGCACTTACCAGGCTGAGCTAAATCCCCAGCCCTCCTCATTGTATTTTAACTTTCTCTCTTAAGTCACTTGATACTACTGCAGCAGGAAGGTGGGAGGAGCTTTCCTGTTTCTCCCAGGTGAATCAAAATTTCAGGCTCCTCAGGAGCCTCCATTAACACCTAAAAGTGAGAAATATTCCTGATTGCTAGGCAGGGGTGGAAGCTTTGAATCCCTGGTTGGTCTCTACTGACACTGGGTTGTGGATGGTATGCTGATGGGTGGAAGCTCAGGGTCCTCCTCTTGTTTCTCTCCATTCCACTGGTGCTGTGAAGAGTTGGGTAGTCCTTTGCCAGACAATGAATATGGAAGTTTCAGCTCCCCAGCTGGCTTTTCATTTCTGGCAGGGCATTGGGCTACTGGTTGCAACTGGCAGAAGCTTGGACTCCCTGCTTGGTTTTTCCTAATTTGGATAGGGCTACAACCTCAACAGCATTAGCTTTTGCTTTTTTGCTGAGGTTAAAACACAAGGCCTTTCATATATGCTTGGTAAATGCTGTACCAATGAGCCCAAACCATCAACTCTCATTTTATTTTGTTTTATGTTTTTGTTTTTGTTTTGTGCTGTTTAGAGTACATCATTGATTATCTAGAAGCTTTCTATATATATTTTCTGAGATTTTGGGTAAACAGTGGAAGATGTTTCTAGGACATCCTTTGCCTGTGTCTTGATTTTCTGAGTTGTTCACTTTTCAGTTAGATGTCTAAAAAAATCCAAGGAACTTACCAGTTTGCTGCTTTTATGAGGTTTTGCAGGTCTTCTGTATGATTAGTATATAATATATAGATATTATTACACTAACAATACTATTAAATCTATAGAGCTTTAATTTTCATATATTGAGAGGAATCAAGAGGGAACATATACCAATCTCATACTACTGGGACAGAAAATCATATTGACTTTTTAAATTCAAGATATTTATTAAGATGAGGAGTCATCTCAAAGCAGCAAATGCTTGGAAGCCATGGAGCTGGAGGTCATGAGTCTCTGGATCTAGGAAACTGGTCCTCCTTCCTGACAAAGCTGTATGTACTGATAAGAGCTGGATTATGTTTTCACATTTGAATTCTGTACCATTTTTAGGTGGCTATATTTTGCAACATAGGAACCAAATTTTTCCCCATCTCCTTTTCACATACATACTTTCTTTCACTGAGATTACTAAAGTTCTCCAGTAGTCTAAAGAGTACTGAAACACCTGTAGGCTGGAGAATTGGAGAAGAATGCGTGTGGGTCAAGCTTTGTCCACCTTTATGGAGAGAAGGTAAATTGTTACAAATATAATTTCTTCTGCATTGGGAAAAACAAAAGGAATTCAGACAAATAAGCAATGCTAGAAAGTATTTAATAATCATCTTTTTTCTAATTTATGAGGAGTAAATATTTTCACCTTGACTGAAATCATTGGCTACCACTAGGGCAACACTCAACATGAAGTTGAAAACAGTGACTCATACATAAATCAATATGTGCCAGCTTCCTTACACTGTGGCAAGTGACAGTACCTGATAAAATTTTTTGAGGAGTCTTTACTGCCCATCTCATTTCATTATTTTGCTTTTAGAAGAAATTGCCAGTAAAACTCTAGCATTTTGTTATCTACTCTAGTCTCAGACACTCAAACTTCTGAAACTGCTGAGAACTCTGTCTTGCAAGCATAATGCCTGGGACAGGTAATAATAGCTGTGTGACTCCCATTATCAGAGAGGCCTGAGGATCTCTTGCTAATTCCTCTACAGGGCAGAGTAGATAAGCTACCCGCCAGAAACTGCTCACGGAAGGGCAATGCATTTGGTCCAATGTGAAAATGCAATTTCATTGTTGTGAGATGAAGCATGAGGCAGAATGCAACATAATTTTTTTTTTTTTTGTCTTTTTCATTTTTATCAGTACCAGGGATCGAACTCATGATTGCCTGCTTACAAGACAGGTGCTTATGCCGCTGAGCTAAATCCCCAGCCCCCATAAATTCTTTATGTCACAGTCAGATATGCTTCCAGTTATCTCAGTGTAATGCTCACATAGAGGTCAGATGGTAAGAAGAATAAGATACAACCTCTGAGTGTCTCACTGAAACTCAGCTGCGGCTCATTATGGTCAAGGAAGATATTCTAACTGTGCTCTTACTTCACAGCATCCAAAAAATTCAGATAATAATCGTACCTATATCTACCAGTGTGTGATGATGACTGAATAAGTAAATAATTCCTAAATTACAATAAGAATTTTAAAAATATATATCTTCATTGTTTTTAAAGGACTTGAATATATTTCATAGCTATCTTACTAGTAAGGAGTTTTTCGTCTATATATCCTTTTATCTCCTAATAGGATGAGGAAGGGTGCATTTATCACTTTTCACTCTGGACTGGAGTTAGAGCCAAAAACCTTGTTAGGATGAGGAGTCAGGGAGTGAGGCTGTGACTTGTAAAGAAGACAACTTCAAGAGTAACACACTTAATTGTCTGCATTTAAAGAGGATATAATGAAATGTTTCTTCATTTTTCATCCTTCTTTTCATAAATTTCACTATTGTTGGCAAGTTCATTATTCTGGTTGGGATTAAATGCTATTGTGATTAATTAACAATATGTAAGAGAAATAAAGATGAAATGTACACATCCGCATAAGTTAATGCATGTGTGTTCGTAAAACTGAACAAAAATGAATGGCATGGGGAGCATGCTGGAGAAACTGGGCTAAGAGAGTTTGGTTGTAAGGGAGTACAGCAGCTACTCCAACCCCAGTATTTGTGTTCGGTGAGGATTTAGCCCCAAATTATGTTTTTGTAGAAGGGGAGACAATGCTTGATTTCCTTAGCACTTTCACAGATGGGTTGGTCTGAAGGTAATTCTTCTGGCAATGGTTTGCATATTTTGGTAGTTATTTACAGGACACTGCTGTCTTCTAAGCCGATAATTTCTTTCAGTTGTAAGTGAATATTATTTATTCAAAGTAAGATGCACCATTACTTTAGGGCTACAAATGATGTGTACAAAATAAAAATTCAGCAGTTAAAATAAATTAACTCTAGTGGTTATAATTTTTCTTAAGAAATAGAGCAGAATGTTAAGCATGAGAGTGTGTCATAGGAAGCTTGTTATGTCTTTCCGATGGCTTCTAGCTTTTTAATTTTTTGATTCTTACAATAATTAGAATGTTCAAATGTAGTTTTCATATGATTTGAATATTTCCTATTAAGCATATCTATTTAATACAGCTAAAACCCTTTTCTATTTAACAGTACCTGTCTATATAATTAACTTGTCAATTTCATTTAAGTAATTAAAACCCATCAACAATGCAGTAAAAATATGGGACAGTAATCTACTAACTACCTATATAAACTAATAACTACTGCAAAAAAACCATCTCCATACAATAGTGATTATACTTTGTTTAAAATACATATATTTTATGATTTCATTTTAATTTAGTATTTATTTGCATTGTAGACATATTGCATTTTCTGTACCTATCAGTGGCTGACATATTTGTAGTTAGAGTTGAGTTCAATTAACACGTGGTAACTTGTGATGCTGGTTTCTTGGTTTAAGATCTTCAACTTGAGCATTATAGGCAGAGAGAACATTCTCAAAATTTGTTTTCCTTTTAAAATTTTGTATACATACTTATTTGTATGATTTCTGAATTTGATGTTTAGAGTACCAGTGCAGGATATAACTGACTTGAAAAATTAGAATAAAATTAAATTGAAGATTGCCTAGCATTATCATATTTGTAATCAGAAATAAATGGCTAGTTGATGTAGCAGTATACATACAAAAAAGCATTTTTAAAAATCTGTTTGAGGGGCTGAGGATTTAGCTCAGGGGCATAAAGCGCCTGCCTTGCAAACAGGCAGTCGTGAGTTCGATCCCTGGTACCGATAAAAAGGAAAAAGACAAAAAAAAAAAAAAAAAAGTCTGAGCAAATTTCCTGAGGTCTTGCCTGTAGACTCCTTTCCATGGTTCTGCAGAGCTTCAGTCTTGTCTGAGCCTCCACACTCCTCCATCATTACACTAAGCTTCTCAGTTTCACATAGCTTCTCAGCAGCCTGGAAGAGTTTGAAATGGCACCCAGAACCCTTTTCTTTTAAAAAAAATATTTGAATAATGATGTTTAAAATTGGAGTCAGGCAATCTGGACTATGGTCCTGGTTCTGATCTAGTGTGTTTTCTAACTTTCTCTATTTGGCTAGTAGGTCCTGGCCCTTTCTGCATTAGTTTTCTGCACTATAAGATGAAAGTAATAGTGCTATTTAAAATCACTTAGTTATGAGGTTGTTTTAATGTCATAATTATATGTACATTAATAAAACAAGATTAAAAATTTAAATATAAAACATTAGAAATTAATTTTTGTCCATCTCTTTATTTGAAAATGAAAATGATGATACAGAATTTAAAAATAAAATAATAGGAATAAACTATGGTCAATATATTACGCATTATTATCTTCAAAGTAGTTGTTCAGATTACAAGATATAAAATGATCAGTCAAAGTGAAAGCACAAACCATTCTTTTTAACAGAATATATATATAACAGAAATAACAGATTATATATAAAATTATATATAAAATCTCTATATCTTGTGTATATATATACAAGATGTATATATATATATGCAAGATAGATATATAGATACATATATATATGTATATATGTATATATATGTATATATATACGTGTATATATATATATATATATATATACGTATATATATATATATATACGTATATATATATATACAAGATACATCAACCAGCCAGTTATTTCTGATTGCAAATGTGATAATGCTAGGCAATCTTCAATTTAATTTTATTCTAATTTTTCAAGTCAGTTATATACTGCACTGGTACTCTAAACATCAAATTCAGAAACAATACAAGGTATATATATATATATATATATATATATATATTCAGAAACCATATATGGTATATATATATATATATATATATATATATATATATATATATACCATGCTTTCTTTATCCATTCATTTGTTGATAAACATATAGTTTCTTCCAAATGTAGCTATCAGGAATTGTGCTGCTATAAACATGGGTATGTGTGTATCAGTGTAACAAGATGTCTTTAACTCTTTTGGAAATGTAAGTAGAAAGGACATATAACGAGTAAGTGTAAGTTCTGTTTTAGCTATTCGGGGAATCTCTCTATCTCTATCGGTTTCCATAGTGGTTGTACTAGTTTACATTCCCACCAAAAGTGTGGAAGAGTTCTTTTCCCCTGCAGACTCCTCAGCATTTTTGTTATTTGAATTCTTGAGGATGATCATTCTTTCTGGGGTGAAGAGAGGATCTTGGAATCATTAGATTTGCATTTCTCTAATGATCAGTGATATCAAGCATGTCTTTAAGTACCTTATTGTCCATCTGTACTTCTGTGATATATCTATTCATTTGGCTGGCCATTATTTGACTGGGTCTTTTATTTGGGGAATATTTCTTTATGTTTTCTTTTTTGAGTTCTTTATATATTGTAGATATTAGTCCTCTGTGTGAGATATATCTGGCAATTCTTTTCCTATCCTGCATGTCTTCTTTTCACTCTTTCATTTGTTTCTTTTGCTGTGCAAAAGTATCGACCTGGATGAGGGAAACTGTGAAAGTTCCATTCTCCGCAGGCCTTGGTCACAGCTGGAAAGGAAATTATGCAGTCTTTTCCTTAGTTTTTTTGTTTTTTTTTTTTTGTTTTGTTTTGAGTCTTAGGTATCAAGTGGTTAAAGCAAAAGATCATTCTCCTAGGGCATTTATGGCTTACCAATCCTAAGCTCAGCTGGGTTGACACTGGGGATAGCAGTGGTTCTTGAACTTTGAAATAATCACCTGAGAAATTTCTCTGACATGTTTTTCCAATCCCTAATCGCAGGATTCAACAGGGACTTGAAGTAGCATTTATTTTTTGTTTTATGGGGAAAAGATAAAACAAAATTGATAAAGTGACAGGGGAATAGCAATAGTTAATACATTACATGTTGTTATCTTTAAAGTAGTGGCTCAAAGCACAAGATATAAGCATTAAAAATTTCTCCCATCATTATTAGCACAGATCTTCATTTCTAATGAACTTTGAGACACTAATTGGATACCTGACTTGCATTTTTTCTCGTTTTCATACTGTCTTTCCTATTTCAAGCATCCTAGATCCTTTTGTGTTTTGAACAATTTCTTCCCATTTCACAGTATCTGTTACAAATTTTAGACTTTATTTATCCTTTATTTTTCTCGTATTAGGGAGAATACAGTGTTTATACATGTAAATTTTCTTTATGTCATGAATGAATATGATCTCAAGTTACATCCATTTACCTATAAAAGTGTCAAGTTTATCCATTTTATGGTTGGGTAATATTGTATTATATAAAAATATGCATTTTTAAATCCATTCCTTGGTTGGAGGGCATTTGGGTTGTTTCTGAGATATAGTTATCACACACTGTGCTTCAATAAAATGGTTGCACATATGAAGCTGTGGAATACAGAAGAAGAATAGCTGGATCAAGTGGGTTCTTCAGTCATAGTTTTTGAGGAATCTTCACACTGATTTCCACAGTGGTTGTATCAATATACATTCCCACCAGGAGTGGAGAAGGGTTTCTTTCATCCTACAGACCCTCCAACATTTGTTATTGGTTGCTTTCCTGACCATAGTCATTTCTTGTAGGGTGAGATGGAATGTCAGTGTTGTTTCAGTTTGCATCTCTTGAATGACTAGTGATGAACATTTTTTCATATTTTTATTTAACATTTGTAGTTATTCATCTGAGAAGTGTGTATTCATTTCAAGTGTATATTCATCTCAAATGTCAATTTCTTGATAGGGTCTTTGGATATTGGGTTCTGATTTTTTTTTTTTTTTTTTGGATTCTTTATATGTTTAGATAGAAGTTCTTTTTTTTTGAAGGAAAATTGTCTAAAGTTATTTTCCACTCAGTGGGTCATCTTTGCAATCTGTTAGTAATTTCTTTGGATGTGCAAAACCTTTTAAGTAAAGATGAGATTGTAGTTGTTAATTACTCAAAGTGTTTCCCTTGCAGTGTGGGTTTTGTTCAGAAACTCTCCGCCTATACATATGTGTTCAAGATTTCTAACTACTTTCTTTTCTAATAGATTTAGTGTTTCTCTTTCACTATTTATATTTTGATCCATTTTAAGTTTAGTGCATATGATAATGTGGGTCTAGTTTTAGTGCTCAGCATGTACAGAGCCAGTTTTTCCAGCACCATTTGTTAAAGAGACTATCCTTCCAGTAAACATGTTTGGCCCATTTGTAGCTGTGTAGGCATATCAGTGCTCCACTGATCCTCGGATCTGTTTTTTCTTTTTTTCAGCACGATGCTGATTTTATCACAGTAGCTTTGTAGTATAATTTCAAGTTGGTGATTCTGATGCTTCTGCCTTGCCTTTGTTGCTCAGAATTGTCTTTGGTACTGTAGGTCTCTTTTATTTCTAAATGAATTTTAGGAATATTTTCTCTATATCTGTGAGGTATGATAATGATATTTTGAGTGAGACTGCATTAAATCTGTGTAACAGCTTTGGAAGTATGGCCATTTTCATAATATTTGTTATTCCATGTACATGAGCAAGGGATGTCTTTCCATTTTCTAATAACTTCTTCAGTATTCTTTCTCAGAGTACAGTCATTGTTAATAGATTGATATATGCTTTATTAGATTGATTCCTAAATACTTCATTTTTTGGATGCTATTGTGAAAAGTGTTATCTCCCTAATTTTTTTGAAATTTTATTTAAAGAAAGACAAATCAAAACAGAAAATGGGTAGAAATAATACATACTTTCAAAGAAAAAAATAAACAGTAATAAGTTACTAGTTGATATTTAAATATTGTCCCCTTAAAAATAATTGTTAAAGATAAAAAGTGGAACATATAAATTGGAATTCAAACAGCGAGACTACAAATAGTTCTGTTCAACTATCTAATAAAAACTTAGTAATATGGTTATCAATTCTATTCACTAAAATATACATGCATTTATCCATATCTTCATTTATGTTGAGATTAAACAAACCAGAGCAGACTAAAATCACTCTGAACAAAGAATAATAGTATTGCTGGGTTTCACATTATGACACTCCGGAATCAGCACTGGGTACTGTAGTTCCATTTTTTTTTTCCTTCAAAGTATTTGTTCATTTCATCATGTGTTATAAGATCAGTTCTCATGAACTGTTCATAGGTTTTATCTAAGCATGAGTTTTAACATGTATTTTTATCCTTTCTGGATTAGAGGGGAAAACAGAACAAAGCAGGACAGAACAAAACATATTCCTATAGACACATAAAATGAAAGACATATAAAACTGCTGTACAAGGAGTTCTATCATGGTTACTGTGTTGTTTCTTGTTATGATCAATAGAATTGGCTATATCATCAGATAGAGTATACATAATAGTATTGGTTCATAACAGAATTAAGAGCAATACAACAGAATTAAGAGCAATACAATACTACAAAAACAGGTAGTAATCAAACCAGAATGGGTATTGTAGTGAATCACTGTCATTTTCAGTACAGTTGTCTATGCTCTCAGACTTGATACTATCAACCTTAACAGTTTTGAATAAAATCTCTAAATAACAAACAGCAATCAAGCAAATCATATTTAACTAAGATCAGTCATGATATAACAGTATAACATGATATAACATGGATCCAGATTAGGTTAATAGTAAATTAAAGATGATTACTATGTGCTGATATTTTAGGGATAACTGTCTGTGCCCTCAGATCTAGTGTTTGTATACAAACTAGGATGGAATAAGTTCTATCTAAGCAGAGTGGTGCGAGAATATGGGTTTTAATTCCTGACACAGCAATATCTTCTGCTGTCTTTTTAAAGATTCTCCCTCCCCTTTCACTCCCCCAGGGTGCACTGTGCATTTTTGGGTCTCCTCAATACCCTCGGTTTTATATTGGGGGGCAACCTGCTATTTTCCTAAGTGGTTCCAAACCTTCTCACTCCTGGACTTGATCTCTAGTTGTATTTCTTTGCCTATTAAAGCCTGTCTTTCAAACCTATCCACAAATACTGGTTCAGTTGCCCCTATTGCTGTCTGGTTCCCTATCACATAGAGCACTGTTTTCTCATATTTGATTTTTGGTCCATATACCCTTCTTCAGGTTAATTATATTTCCTATAAAGAGGATCACGGTGGACCCTACCTCTTGATCCACTCTGCCTGTGATTCCCTCTTTTATCTTTTTTTAAATTTAGTGTATCAAGGCCATCTATATTAGAAATTATATGCAACCTTCTCTGTCTCATTTCTGTTGTGCTCTTTTCCCATCATTAGTTGTCTGTTTTTCTTCTTCATTTTGCTTTCTGCTCCTTTCATTGAGGTCTCTCTGCCACTGTTCCTGAAATCCTGGTACTTTTCTCTCTCTTTAGAATGTCCTGCAGTATTCTCTGTAGAGTTGGATTGGTGGTTGCAAATTCCCCCAGTCCCTCTTTATGTTGGAGGCATGTTCGTTCTCCATTAATTTCTAGATACAATTTTTCAGGGTACTTCAATTTTCTTTCAGGGCTTGGAATACTTTGCTCCATTCTCATCTTGATTTCATGGTTTGTGCCGAGAAATCTGCTGTAATTCTGATGGGCTTTCCCTTGTAAGTAAGATGTTTCTTGCTTCTGACAATATTCTGTTCCTATATTGGATTTCTGGGGTCTTGATTATTATATGCCTAGGTGTATCTCTGTTTTGGTTGTAGGTGGCTGGAGTTCTGTATGCCTCATATCGCTGAATATCATTTCCTTTTCCTATGTTTGGGAAGTTTTCCTTGATTATTTCTGTGAATAGCCTTTTTAGTTCCTTTGTTTGTACCCCTGCTTCTTCATTCACATTCTTTATTCTTAAGTTATGGAACCTCTTGTTGTCTTGTAGCCTTTGCATTGTTACTTCTTGTTTTCTTGTTATTTTTAAGAAATTTTTCCTTTCATGCTCCCACATTGCAAACCTGTCCTCTAGTTTGGATAATCTGTCCTTAGTTTCTTTCAAGCAGTTTTGCTAGCTTTCAATGGAGTTTTTAATTCCCTTTTAATCTTTTTGAACCTACAGCTATGTTTTCTTTATATTCTTCATCAAATGATTCTCCCTTTTTTTGTGGTCCTCCATTCTTCCATCTGTGTCTTCTTGAGAGGTGCTTAGCATTTCTTTTATTAATCTATTTATATCTTGCTTTACTCAGTTAAATATTTCACTTTTGAACTCGTCTATGAGGTCCTGAAGATATTGCTTTATGTCCATTGGTGTCGTGTCTGATATTGCATGTTTGCCCTCCTCAATATCCTTTGCATTTACCTTTCCTGGATCAGTGTTCTCAGGGTTGGGGGCTGGGGGTCCTTTCTTGTTGTTTCCTCTTCTCATATTTTTTGTTCCTTCCATGCAGGTATATAGGAGGCCCCAATTTCTTTCTTTGTTGGTTACAGTTCATCTGAAGCATGCTGACTAGGTGCTCCTGCCCATTGAAGGTACTATGTAGGTACAAACAGGGGCAGCGCATGCTGGGCCCTCCACTCTGGGTCAGTCAACTGCTGAGGGCTTCACTGCATTAGGGTGTGCTGCCAGGCACAGGGAATTGGTTTGGGCTAACCTATTCTGTCTCAGCTCAGGGTATGACCCAGGCCAAGCACAGTCCACCAATCCCCCTTGAGAAGGGAGCAGGTGACTGAAGTCCCTGCTGCTCCTTGCTCTTGCCAGTCTACCCAGCCCCAGAATGTCATCCATTGGAGTCCCTTTTTCTGTGGACTGGGTTTATTCCCATCACTCACTACAGGTCGATGCAGTTCCTGCCCAGCTCAGCTCTCTGTTTGGCTCGTTGACCCCCAACCTCAGTGTGAGTGCATCTCCAGTGAGTTGAACCAGAGGTCTTTTGGGTAGCTCAGTAAATCTTGGTTGCGCAAGTTCAAGTGTTGCAGAGGGAGCACCAAGCCTTTAGCTGTTCCAATAGGAGCACCTGGATTATAAGTTTAATTGGTTTCTTTCAGCTTAGTTTGTTCCTGGGTAGGAAGGGTCCATCTTCCTCTGTTTGGGATTCTCCATGATGTATTATTTTTGAAATCTAAGTTGACTATCTTAGGGAGCCTCTGTAGCCTGCTGTTATCTATCTGTCATCTTTACTGGAACCCTATCTCCCTAATTTCTCTCTTAGTGAGTTTGTTGTACAGGAATGCTATTGCTTTTTGAGTGCTGATTTTGTATTCAGCTATTAACTCTAGTAGTCTTAGGGTGGATTTTTTGGGGGCCTTACATGTATAGTCTGATGACATTTGCAATTAATGATAATTTAGCTTCTCCCCTTCCTATTGTTACTTCTTCATATCTCTCTCTTGATCAGTTCCTCAGGCTCATGTCTCCAGAACTGTATTGAATATGAAAGGTGATAGTGCCTTGTACCTGATTTTACATTTCAGCTTTTCTCAATGTAGTATGATGTTGACTGTTGGTTTCTCATAGATGGCTTTTATCATTTTGAGTTATAGGCCATCTATTCCAATTATCTCTAGGGGTTTCATCATGAATGAGTATTAGACTTTATCAAATCTTTTTCTGCATTTCTTGAGATGATCTTGTGATTTTTGTCATTGACGGTTGATATGGTGTATATATCATTTATATATTTGCATATATTGAACCATCCCTGAACTCCTGAGATGCAATCACACTTGTTTATACTGTGTAACATTGATGATTTGCTATATTTAGTCTGCTTGGTTTTATTGAGGAATTTTGAATGTATGTTCATTATGGAAATTGAACTGCAGTTCTCTTTTTTGGTTGGGTCTTTCTCTGGTCCTGTTATCAGGATAATACTTGCCTCTAGGAATGAGTCAGGGAAAATTGCTTTCCTTTCAATTTCATTAAAGATTTTGAGGAATATTGGTATTAAATTGTTTATCCTATAGAATTCAGTAGTGAATCTATTAGGTTTGGGGCTTTTCTCTGTTGGTGAGTTTTTCATTAGAGTTTTTTCATTCACTGATATTGGTTTCTTCAGAATTTTTACATCTTCATGATTCAGCTTTGGTAATTGGAACATATTTAGGAATCTGTACATTTGTTTTGTTTTCAATCTTATGAGAGTAAAGATTTTTGAAGTAGGTATAAAAATCCGAATTTCCATAGGATCTGGAGTGATTTCACCATTTTCATTCGTAATTGCATGAATTTGCACATTTTCAATCCATTTTTGATAAGATTGGCTAAGTGTTTATCAATTTTATTTGTTCTTTCAAAGAATAAATTCAATTCATTTATTCTTTTTATTTTTTGTTAGTCTCAAGTGCATTAATTTCAGCTCTAATCTTTATATTTTATTTCTTTCTCTGGGCTTTTTTTTTTTTACTTACTCTTCTTTTTCTAGAAATTTGAGGTAAAATATTAGGCTGTTTATTTGTGCTTATTCTGTTTTTCTTATGTGGAAATTCATCACTCTAAATTTCCATTTTTGACCTGCTTTCATTGTGTTCCACACATTCTGGTATGTTGTATCTACATTTTAGTTTAGTTGTAGATATTATTTAACATCTTATTTAATTTCATATGTGACCCATTGGTTATTCAGGAGGGTGTTGATTAATTTCCAAGTGTTTATGAAGTTTTGCAGTTTCTTTTGCCATTAATTACCAATTTCATTGTACTATGGTCAGATAATAATGTCAATTCTTTTGCATTGACTTAAGCATGTTCTATGGGCTAGTCTATGGTCTATTTTAGGGAATATTCCATGGGCAGCTGAGAAGGTTGTGTATTCTGATATTATTGGGTGGGATGCTCTTAACATTTACAAAAGACTATTTGGTCATAGTTTTAGTTCAGGTCTGATATTTCTTTGTTGATTTTTTTTTTCTGGTTGAAATTTCTATTTGTGACAGTGGGCCTAATAAAGTCTCTCATTATAATTGAATTGTTTCTCATTGACTTTTCATGTCTGTTAATATTTGTTTTATATTGTTAAGTGTCCCTGTATTTGATGCATACATATTTATGATTGTTATTTCCTCCTTTTGAAGTTTTCCCCTAACAAGTAGTAGTGAACTTTTAAAAAATCTCTTTTGATCATTCTTGCTTTGAAGTTCACATTGTCTGTAAACACAGTAGCTCCTGATTTTTTCTGAGTTTCTGCTGCATGCAATATTGTTCTCTATCATTTACCTTTTTGTTTATGAATATCTTTTTGAGTTAAGTGTTTTTCTTGTAGACAGCAGACTGTGGCATCACCTATCTTGATTCATTCTGTCAGTGTCTTTCTTTTACTGGTGAGTTAAGGTCATTTACATTGATGGTTATAACTGATATGTATTGACTTATGTTTGACATGTCATTTTCTTGCAATTGGTTACCTTTTTTCCCCCTCTATGTTTAATTGTTTGCCTTGCTTGGTGGTTTCTTTCTGTTGTTCTTGGAATTGTGATAATTTTTGTCTCTGTTTCCAGTATCTTTCATATCCTCTGTAATATTGGTTTGGTAGTCATGAGTTTCTTCAGTTGTTCTTTGTCAAGGAAGTATCTTAGTTCTCCAATAACTTTGAAAGATAGTTTTTCTGGGTACAACAATTTGGGTAGGAAGTTGTTTTCTTTCAGGGTTTGAAATGCTTCATTCTAACTGCTTCTTGCTTTCAGTGTCTGTAATTAGAAATCTGCTGTAATTCTGATAAACTTTCCTTCATAGGTGATCCACTTCTTTTTTCTAACAGTTTTTAATATCTGCTTTTATGCTGAATTTCTGGTTTCAGGATTATTGTGTCTATTTTTACATTCATTTTGGTTATGATTAATTGGATTTTTATTTGCCTCACTAATCTGCATGTCAGATTCTTTTTCCATTTTGGGAGAATTTTCTGCTTTTACTTCTGCAGATAGTTTTTATTTTTTTATGCTATGTGTTGACTCCTGCTTTTTCATTGACACAAGTTATTCTTTTCTTATTTTTCTTCACACTATCTTGCAGATGTTAAATTATTATTTCCTGATTTTTAGTTACTTTCAAGAGATCTTTCCTTTTATGATCACTCCTAAGATCATATCTTCAAGGTCTGAAATTGTATCTTCAGGTTCACTCAAGCAGTTTTGCTAACTTTCACTGGAATTTTTAATTCTTTGATATCTGTTTGAATATATTTCATGCTTTCTATTTCTTTCCTATGGTGATCACTAAAGGTTTATATAATTTCCTATTATCACTTTTTATCTATGTCTACTCCAGATTAGCTGAATAATTCCTCTCTGAATTCTGACATTTCTTTTTTTATGCCTGAGCAATTATTTCTGATCTAATTTCCTCTATACCCTCATAATTTTTTTTTCTTTACTTCTGCTACTATCATTTTAGAAATGTTAAAGTGTTTGTCTTCCATTTCCCTCTATCTTATTGTCTCCTAGATTTGTTCTGGGTGATCTGGAATTGTGAGGTTGCATTTTGCTTCTCTGTCTTGTCATTTTCCATTGGAAAGGTATTTGTTTGCTTTCTGTGTTGATCCTTATAAAGTTTTATGGTAGAAAACTTTATCATTAGTATCAAGGCCTCTCTAGGTAAGATTTATTCTTCAGGAGTATCTTGTGTGTGGCAGGTTCATGGTTTGTGTCTGTTTCAAAATCCTACTTTTCCAATTAACACAGGGTGACATGTTGGTATCTATTTGGCTCGGTCCGCAATTCCTTGGTGCTGAGGTGTACTGAGGTTATTACCCTAGAACTTCCTAGTATTGTTACAGAAGTGAGAAGAACTGATTAAAACAGAAGCACAGTTTAGAAACTGACATACTGCTTCACAAGCTCTGGGAAAACCATCTCCCGCCTCTGTATCCTCCTCAGGTGGGATGGTAGAGCATGACCGTCTGCTCTTGTCCAAGCCTGCACAGTTCTGAGGGGCAAGGATTTTTAATGCCCCACATCTCTTTAATCACAACGTATGGAGAAAGTGCTAGCTGGTCTATAATATGAACACACGTAGTTTTTAATCTTGTTCCAGGGGTTCCATTTAGTGCTATGGTGCCCAAAAGGAAAGGAAAGGAAAGGAAAGGAAAGGAAAGGAAAGGAAAGGAAAGGAAAGGAAAGAATAAAGAAAAGGGAAAAAAGGAAAGAAAAAAGTAAAACTGACTGATCATCAGGGAGTGAGCAGTTTGTGTCAGCAGAATTTACTGCTAATTTACTGCATCTTCTATTTGGAGGAAAGCAGAAAAGGTCTCACATTTATGCTGTATGGCTTGATTTAGACACATTATTTTAATATATTCTTTTTAGTTTTTCTTTTTCTTTGTCTCTTAAGATTCCAGGTATGGTGGACAGTTGTCCAAATCTGGTGATCTACTGGCAACCAGGTGGGCAAGCTGGTCATTTCATTATTTATATTTTACTGCTCTATGATCTCTTGTGGCAGATTAATTTTGATTTCTGGATGTATGCCCCCCCCCTTCTTCCAATTACCTTTTTTTGGTTGAAAAATCTGAGTAACTCTGAATGAGATTCACATGTTTCAGTTTAGAGATTCACATGTTTCAGGAAGGGTAACTGTGTGGTTTCATATGCCCAGACTGTCAGGAAATCATCCTTCTTACTTAGAGAAAAGCCTGCTCTTTGAAGGAAGGAAGAAAAGAATAAACAATATATACATATGTAGCAAATGCTTTTCCCATGTTTGTGTAGGAAACATCTTGGTACCTTTTTGCACCTTTTACCTTTGCAGCATCTTGAGAGACTATAAAAACTGTCCTCATTAATTCTGACTGCTGTGACAAAATACCATATAGTAAGTGGTGTATAAGCATTGGAAAGCCCTTTATTACTATCATAGGGACTGGAAGATCTAAGATCAAGGTATCAGTAGATTTTTGACTTGGTATGGGTCTTGGTTCAGACAATAACATGTCTCAATATTTCCTCAATTGCAGAATAGTAGACTCCCTGTGGCTCTGTTGTGAGGTAATCAGTGCCACCATCATATTTGTGACTTCATTAGCTATTGGATCTTCAAAGGCCCTACCTCCTCATACTATCAAATTATAATTTGGTTTCAACATAATAATGCTGAAGGAACATAAACTTCCCAACCACATAATGAAGCAGCATACCTGAGATTCAAATTGAAGTTTAGACTCATTTCCAGTGCTTTACAGCAAGGTGGGCTGACTTCATTTCCTATATGCCTTTTTTAGATTATTCATGTTAATTTTTTTTAAAAAATCATGCACCCACAGAACCATTATTCAGTGTGCCAGGAGTGAGTTACTGGAGTAACATGCTAAATGGGAGGAGTCAGCACTCATAAATAACCTTTGATGGAAACTGTTGATCCTGTACCACTATCAGTTGTCTCTTCTGTCCCCAGGGTCAGATCTTCTTTTCCAACATGTTCTTCCCTGATAATGACTTTGAGACATTCTAACCTTCAGGTGATAGTGGGGCTCTTCACAGTGTGGCCCAGAGACTAGCAGCTTAACATAAACAGAGGACAATCTGTCAGAATTCAGAGCCTCAGGCCCAATACAAGACCTACAATGGAACTAGAATCTTCATTTAAATAAAATCCTTAGATAATTTGTGTAGACCTCAAATTAAACAAAAACTGATATAAACAATGACAAAGAAAAAAAGATTTGAGAAAATAACCTGTCATACCCATAGTGATCTGCCCCATTTTTCTGGTCTAGTAATCATCTATATTGCATGTAAGTTCCTTCAGGGGATGAAACTCACCAGTGTGGCTAACTGAATTTTTAGCAACCAGCCTGACGATAGTAAATGACAATGGCTGTTTGTTAAACAAATGATTTCCAAATCAGTACAGCAAGCTGTGCTGCCAAATCACAACTTCTGAGGTCTTTCATGTATTTTTGTGTAAACTTAATTTTCTCTGCTCTATGCCAGTATGTCCCACATCCCAGATTTGACCTCTTCCATGGACTCTTTTTAGGTATTTTTTCATGTCTTTCTAATATCATACTTTGATACCTCCTTTGTTTTGAAATTATTAGAATTACCAGCTACTCAATTATATCTGATGATGAATATATGCTTAACTTCCTTACATCCTACATATTATCACATAAAATACAAGAGTGATGATCTTTTTCCTTGAATCCCACAGAGCAAATCTGGTGATTTCCATACATCCAGTGATGTTGTTATGGTAAACTGTTTTATTCATCAGAGAAGCTATTCATACTGACAACCTGTCCTAGCATGGTGTGCAAGATATGTCTTCATATAAGTATTGGCACTGTTCTCAAACATATTTTACAGTACCTCTTTATTTATGCTAAGGATGAAATAAATAACTATGGTGTAATATTAACATATTGATAAGTAAGTAATTGAATAAATACATAAGGGCAATAAGACAGTACTTCCTTACAGAATAATTCCAATTAATAAATATGGAAGTAATTAGAAAAATTGAAAATTCAACAATTGTCTTTTCATAATGTAAAAGTTCCTCCCTTACCCTAATGTTTATTAATTACAGGAAAAAAATGGCAACTTTAATATAGAGGATACTGCCAGACAGTACTCTTCAAAAGTATTAAGTCAGGAAATATAACAAAAGGTTTCCACAGACTGAACAAGGGAAAAGAAGAAATTACTGCAGGTTAAAGAAGATTAAAAATACTCAACAACTCAGAGGGAAAAGAAAAAGAAAAGATTCCAAGTGAAATACACTAGACAAAAATGACAAAATACCACAGTTTCTCTAATATGAGACACTCAAAATATAAATAATTCACAGGGAAAAATAAAAAAGAGATGATCAGAAGTACAGCAGACTCTGAGAATAAGGAAAAGGATACTAGCAAAGGAGGGATCAGGGAAGGCTGAGTAGGAAAAGGGGATCAAAGATCAAGATGAAATATATATGTGTATCAACACTGTAAGATGATTATAATTACTATGTATTGCAGACAGATACAAACAAAAATTTTCAAATCTTGTAAAACGTTTAATAGTCTATAGTTTAGTTTATGTTGTGGCTCTGATAATCAAATTTTGATTATGTGAGATCCTAGCATTGAAAAAAGTGACATAAAAGAAATTCTCTGTTTTACAGCTTTTCTGTAAGTCTATATTCATTTCAATATTATTTTCCCCCTTTCTGTAGGCTAACGGGATGAAAATAGATTAGAAGAGGGTGCTGCACAGAGTAAATGTTTAAGTTTCAACCTTGTCAATTCACACTGAGTAGATGAACTGTTTGGCTGCACACATTTTCACTGTGCTCAAATGTGGGACTATGTGGCAAGCACCACTCAACACTACGAAGTCTTTTTCAAATCAAGCATGGGAAAATTGGATTCTGTTCCTCCGTCTCCAAGCATGTATCACAATAAAACTGGAAATATTTGTTTCTTGCTTTGTCTGTCCAGCGTCTAAGAGTTTGATTGGTTTTCTGTGAACATAGATAGAGAATCCTAGCAAGATTGTTTGGAGATAGTACAAAAGGACTTGTGCATGAGAGACCATGTTTCTCTAATCTTCCAGAGCTCTTGGATAGCACCACTCTCTTGATAGATAAGAAAAGTGCTTTCAAAAAGCTTTTGACAGGGTTTGACATTGAAGATTTATATCTAAAGCAAACCCAGGGAATGGGAGGTAAAATAGCATATTGTAGCAGAAAACTAATTTAACAGTAGTAGACAAAAGACAGCTGTAGATGGCAAGCTCATCTTCAAAGTAAGTTAGAAATAGCAAGCTTTCCAGACCTCGGGGAATAAGATCTGTGTATTTAGGAACACATATGTGCAAAGAAGAAAAAAAAAATCACTGAATTTGCTGGTGTTACTAACATTGAAGTATTAGCAAATAATAAGGGGTAATATTATCAGACTGAAAAGGATTTGAATTGCAGGTGATTAAGGGAGAAAATACCAAAAGTAGTTCAGGCATAAAGATACAAACTAATAAATACAGGATCAAGAAGCCAATTATGCAGAACATATACCCAGAAAAGAATTTAGAAGATAAGGTGGGAAAATCTGAAAAACCATCAGCATAGAGCATAACCACATTAGAAAGAGCAACCTGGATTTACTGTTATCACATCAAAAGGAAAGAGATAAGAAAGCAAGGTGTACTACACCTCAGTAAGTCATTAATTTGATCCCTAATTTGAATATAGTGTCCATTGCTGGACTGAATAGAAAACGAAAGAAACTGAGCCTGAAAATGTGAGAAGCAGTTGAAAAACAGCATTTAATTGGGAAAATATTTCCATTTTAGTGTCACTGAGAAATAAGAGATTCAATAAAAGAGATTTTAAAACTTGGCTGTTCTAAGAAAAATTTTTGAAAGACAGAAAATACTGAGCAAATTACTCTTTAGATGCATACACTGTTCTAGTGATAGGCTTAAATATTCTTTAAAGAATTCAATTGAAGTTTGTTTTACCACTGAGAACTGATATGTGCACACAGAGGCAAAATTCAGCCCCAGGGTTAATACAGAGGAACCAGAGCACAACTATTTAATGCTACATGGAAAGAAAAAAAAAAAAAAACCTGCCAGGAAAAACTGAAGAAATAAAAGTGAGGAGACACTTAAATTTATTTTTGGTGGAGGTAATTAAAAATCATTGTTAAAAAAAGTCACAAGGAATGTAAATTGATAAATTTTAAATGACCAGGTTTGACAAATAAAATATTTTTAATTGCAACATCTTCATGAATAGACTAGAATGTGGTTATGTAAGTAAGCCTTGAAGATTTTCATTTATTTACATTTGTGTGCATTATGGTTCTTATTCTGCCACAGGGAACGTGGATCCACTGTTAGATAAGCACAGTACATGCCATTTTCATATAGTTCAATATAGTGTTCTAACACAGTCTACTAGATTCAGTATATATAAGGGAATTGTGGGGTTTTGGCTGGCACACAGAATGAAATTAAGAGCAGAGTCAATTTTACTGGTGAGTTAGGATTAATGAATAACTTTCATTTGAAACCTGTAAAGAAATAGTGCAAGATACTGAGCCTCGTTTATCCTTTGGTACTGCTTTATGGTTACCTCGGTTCTTCACTTTATTTTGCGTGATGAAAAAATCACACAAATTTCTTGTTGTTACGGACCTCAAGAATCATCTAGTAAATCCTCTTAAATTCAGATAAAGCAAATAAGATACAGGAGGGTTAAGAAATGTACCAAGTCTTTTTTGAGAAAGGGTCTCACTACGCAGCTCAGGCTGGCCTTGTGTTCACTTTGTGGGCCCTGCTGTTCTTGAACTTGCAATGATCTGTCTGCCTCAGCAGAGTGCTGGGATTACAGGAGTGTGCCACCACATCCAGCTCATAAAACTTGACTGTTCTTAATAAAACATTGTAAAATTCAAATACAAGAGTGCCTACATTGATAAAACTAGTTTAGCAATGTGCTGAGTTTCTGCCATTATGTTTTACTTATGTCTTATTTTTGTGTTTTTACTTTTAAACTCATGTTTTAATTTTTCAGACTGGCAAACATAGAATGCCTCCCCGAATTGCAGCATAGAAGCCTGTTGAGTACAAGTTTAACACTAAAGAAATGAACCCTTCTTTCTAGGACATCTAGAGGGGTCCCTGACTGTTAAACTGGGAAGGAATAGACCCAAAGTTGAGAAGGCAGTCCTTCTGTAGAGCTACAGACCACTGGAAATGCATGTGGACTTAGTTGAAACTATTTTGTGTCTAGTAGCATTTTTACATTAACTACTACTACTTGATTAAATCATGCCTCTTCCCTATGTTTTGTGTCTCCTTAATGAAAGAACATTATTAAATGATCTATTACGTGCCCAAACATTGATCATCATCAGATGGCTACTAAGTAGGGAATGAGGAGTTAGGTGTGAAGGTGACTTGGGGATATGATCACAGTCACATTTTAGAGTACTTTAGAAGAACCCTGAAAAATCAACATTCAATTTCTCAATAAACCCAGTACTACCAATCTTCCTTCTGTGTAAGCATCACAAGAAAGATGTGTTTTGTTTCGAGACAATGATATATGAAAACCCTTACTAAGGTAATAAACTACATTCATACTGACATAGAAAGATGCTCAGATTATGAGAAAAATCCATAATCCTGAGACCAAATGAAGACTTCACTCATTAAATGCAATCTGGGACTTAGGAGGTAAAATTATCCAGTATACATTATAGAGGGTGAATTATTCTTTTTCAAGAATGTTTTTCTTTTGACCTAATGGGTTTAGCCAAAAGCTTTACTCAACTATTAATTTATCTCCTGCAAAAAATCTCTGTCTTGTTAAACACTTGGAGATAAAATATTATTATCAACATAACATGATATCACATGTGGATTTATATTATTACTTGTATAACAGGAAAATATGGAGATATTTTCATGAATATTCTTTAAATGTTATGTATGCCAGGATAGCTTTAACTATTGAGTAGCTGTTCAATTATTCAAATAACACAAGGTTACATATTTTAAAAAGGGTAAAAGGCGTGGAATTGTGCAAATGGTATTTCCTTACTTGATAATTGAGTATGAGTAGCCACAACCTATGCCTGGCTTCAAACTTCACACTATTAGTGCAAAATCTCCCTAAAGGCTTGTGATGCCTGCACTCCTGCTTTCTGAGTGTGATCTTTTCTGAGTGTGTGTTTTGTGAGTGTGATCTTTCTGAGTGTGACAGTAATTGAATGCTAAATTATTGTGCATCAGCAATTCACAGATTTTTGGAATATGCCACCCATATTGCATATGAGTGTGGAAGTTATAATTTATTCTGCAATATTTTAAAAGGCTATTAAAAGACTTTTAAATAAAATTTTTAGTTTTCTATGCTTTGCAAAGAATGAATGCAAAAATTGTATGATGTAATAAAGCTCCAAAGAAACATGTTTGCTTTTTTAACCCTATTTCAAGAGTTTAGAATCCAAATGGTCAGAACTGGCTGCTGTTAGTGACAGTGTAACTGTGGACAGTCTTAATTTGCATGCTGTTTTTTTGTTCTAGTTTATTTGTAAGTGTTATTATTTTGATTTTGCTTATGGGAGATTGTTATTCATATGTGGCCGGATACATTTTATAAAGTTTATGCTATAAAATAATGTTTGTGGAATTGATTAAATAATACTTAATAATAATTAAGATCACAAAGTATTTTTATAATAGGATTATAAGGATGTCTTGTTTAAATAAAATATTTAATATATTGGCTATTTTTGTATAATAGAGATGTGTCCATGACACTTTATGCAAAAGTATTTATAAATATTAAATTTATGAATTTTAGTTATGAAGTTTAATCTATGAAGTATGATGAATGTACAGAACAGATATTCAAATAATACTTAGAACTTCTTAGTATATCATTATGTGGAATAATAAGATAAAAGAACAAGTTTGAGGAATTTCAATATTAAGCTATTTAATACAAACTAGAGACCTTTTTCCACTTTTAAAATTAGTAGTTTGTGAAGATTTATGAAATTATTATTATCATATTAAAGATATTGTACTTTATATAATTCTTATTACACATCGACTAATGATTTCCACTGCTGTTAGGTTTGGGATTCCAGTCACTATCTGATTATTGGGTCAATGATGAATTTAACCAGAATATAGATTTTAAATGAAGAGTAAAAATTAAAACTCAGAATTTATTTTAATCTGTGCATTGGGAGGTAAAAATAGACAATTAATGATAAATGATATTCAAACTGATGAGAAGGAAAAGATACAATAAAACTTCTGCCAGAAACTTTTCACTTAGCCAGGCCCCTTCCTCCATTTCACTCAATATTATTTTTAGTGGAAACGACCATACCAAATATAACCCACAAAAAATAAGAGTTTTGCTTCAGTTCCTTCGCCTACAGTGCCAGGGGGATGGATTTAATGATCTTATAGGTCTTTTCAATCTCTCTAATATTTGTGAAATGGCAACTGTCAATGTTGAACTAGAAATTGCTGAAATAGCACAACTTTTTGAAAAGGATAATCTCTCACAGGACAAGAGCCCAGAAATGGAAAGAACAACCATAAACCTCCCTGAAACTCATCTCAACAGGATGCCAACTTTACTCTTCAGCTAATAAAAACAACTAACTTTAAAAATGTACCCTGTCAGTGAGTGGAAATCAGCCATTGTGAAAATTCCAGCTCCTGCTCTTGTGTTTGTGGAAGACAGTAGCAGCTCTTTTCCTGTGTGCTTATTTTTCACGTAGGCTCTTGTTTTTGAATAGTCATTTAGTGCCATTTATGTCAGATTAAAAAGCTGAGCCCATCAGATATTGTCTCAGATTTAATTACTTTCAGGGTTGAGTGACATTAGACTCATCTATTTGTTAAATACAACTGTATTTTTTAAAATGTTAAAATAGATTTATGCAAAAATAAGAACTTTAAGCTAAAGCACTTTTAAATTCTTCTGGAAAATAAAGTAATTAAAAGCTGTCTTTATTTTCCAATACACAGTCATAATTTCCAAATATCATAAATATTTAGCAACATATTTTTGTCTCTGGGATACTACGGATTGAACCCAGGACTTCATGAATACTAGGTACATGTGCTACCACTGAATTATGTACATTCCCAGTCCAATGATTTTTAAATTTTGAATCTAAAGCACAAGGGAGTTTCTTGAGACCAGTACACAGATGTGAATCCAAGACTTTTTCATTTTTCCTGTAAGCATTTGACACATTTTATGTTGTGCAAGGTAATAAAAAATGAAATCAAGAAAAAGTCATGGAAAAGAAGTTGTTACTAGCAGTCTTGCAATGATGATGATATATTAACTTGAGTTCAGGACTTGCCAGTAATGAAAGATTCTTGAAGTCAGAAGAGTAAAATTTGAAAACAGAAAAGTAGAAGTAGAAAGAAACTTTTAAAACTGAAATTCAGTTTGTTAATTGCGTGGTTAGATTACAATGATCTGCTCCAGTTTAGGCTGCCGAGCAGAAGATAAAATAATCCAGAGCTTCCTCAAATTTTTGTATGATATCTGTCACTAAGGGTAAAACAAAAAAGTTGCAGACATACATAAAGGTCAAGACAGAGAAAAGTGGATACATAATTCACAGGTAACACCTTCACTGGAGTCATTAGACACAAATTTCAAAATAACTATAAGCATCATGTTCAAAATAATAGATAAGAAAATAAAATATTTTACTAGACAAGTGAAATAATTACAAAGAATCAAGTGGAAATTAGAGGATCATAAAATATCACAAAAGTTTTAAACTAGTAAATGCACTTGCCCACAGGATGGACACAGCAAAATAATGGTTTTATAATCTTGACAAAATGACAGGAGAAAATATCCAAGAGAAAAACATGAAGAACAAAGGTAAAAGACACATATTATGTTGCAAATGTGCAAAGATCTAACCTGTGTAAATGAAGTTTCAAAGAGGCAAGAGAGAAAAAAAAGGAAACAAAATTTGTAAAAAAAATTATAAAAAATATTTCTCAAACCAATAAAAGGTATCAACTCACAAATTCAGGAGAAAATGTGAATCTGAATAATATAATATAAACATATCATCTCTGGATACATCATAAACTAATAGGAAATAAAAAAAAAAACAAATAGAAGTCAGAAGGAGACAGAATGCATTATTTTCAATGAAGTATCTACAAGAAATCCAGCTAATTTCCTACAAGAAGCGTGCATATCAATTGACAACAGAATGATAATTTTAAAAGAATGAAAATTCTTTAAAAGGAGAAGGTGACAACCTAGAATATCATACTTTTAAAAACAATCTTCCACCAGTAATACAGGTACCTTCAGAAAACAGTAACATCATCCTTTGTCAGAAATTTAAAAGCTAAAGAAATTTTATTCCAGAAGGCATTGTTTCTTCAACACTGAACAAAAACCTTCAGGAATTAATTAAGAAATAAAGACAAAGTAAAAGAAAACATTTACTAAAAAAGTAACAATAATGCTTTATAAGACCTAAAATAAATGTACAATTAAAAATAGGAATAAAAATGTGATGGTAAGGAAAATGTAAATACATATAAAAGGATTGTAAACACTAAGCATATGCTGGATGTAAAATCAATCTGTGAAATTTTTAAAGAATAAAAGTCTTGAGAATATTTTCTGATCATAGTATCTTTAGCCTTTAAAGTTATATCAAAGAATTAACCTAAAAATCCCTAAATATTAGAGATCAGGAAAATAAAAAGTAGTAACTAGACAAAGTATAAGGAAGAAATGGATAATAGATAATACTTTCTTATATAAAAGTAAAATTATGCATACCAAAAATCCTATAAAATTTCAGTCTTGCAAATATGACTTCAAAAATATAAAGACAAATAGCAAACGAAACAAAAAGCAAAATGAAGGAAATGAAAACAATATGTAAATCAATACAAATGAGTGAAATTCAACAGCAACATGACTCGATTATTTGATAAAGTGGAACTGATGAATATCTGACAGGAATTTTCAAAGAAGAAGAGGAGAAAGAAGAAGAAGAAGAAGAAGAAGAAGAAGAAGAAGAAGAAGAAGAAGAAGAAGAAGAAGAAGAAGAAGAAGAAGAAGAAGAAGAAGAAGAAGAAGAATCTACAAATTCCCAAACTAAGAATTAAATACAAATTCTCAAACTAAGAGTTCAATATACATGTTACGTGGGCCCAGGGGTTTAGCTCAGCAACATAAGCACCTACTCCCACAAGTGCGAAGTAGCCAGTTAAATTGAAAAAAAAAATAATAATAATAAATAAATAAATAAAAGAAAAAGAAAAACAGAGACATTACCAAAGATTTTTCAGCAAGAAAATGTCATGAAAAACTTTATAGTAATGAATTTGAAAACTTAAATAAAAAATAGAAATTCCCAGGAAAATAATATTTACTGAAATTGCTAAAAGGAGAAAGAGAATACACTATTAAAAATTTACCTAATAAATGGTTCTCAAAAGAAAACGTTTACAGATACAACAAAATTTCAGGTGCTTTCACCAGCAAATTCTTTGAAATATTTATGAAAGAAATAAACCATTCTTGCTCAAATGCTTCCAGAGTGTAAAAATAGAGGAAACATTTCAAAAATTTAATGTTAAGGTAAATGTGATCATAATACTATAATTAGTAAAAGACTATTAAAAGACAGAAAATTACATTGCAGTCTTACTTATATAGACATAAAAGTCATAAACAACATATTCGCAAATTGAATACAACCCATGACAGATTAATATATCATATTATAATTAGTGTCAGAAATACAACATTGATTAAAGGTTGAAAATCAGTCATAATTCAATACATTAACACAATACTGAAGAAAATTATATGATAATCTCATTGAAATTAATAAGACAGTTTATAAAATATAACAATAATTTTAGCAAGTAAACTAGAAACAAATGTAGGAATTTCTTACTATGATACATGATAGCTTTAAGAACAAACAAAAAAGACTCTAGTGTGCATGTGCAAGGCTGACATGTGGAATGCTTTACCTTGTCTGCTATAACAATCAAACATGAATACTCACTCCAGCTTTCCTGCTTAAAATAAAAATTTTAGAGTAACATCTGCACATAAGGAAGTTTGTTAGAAATGCAGAATATTATTACATTGACTCCAAACTTAATCAGAAGTTGAACTTTAAGGTCTCCAGCTATGTCATGTGCATATTGCACTAGGTCACTGTTACTCATTACTGTACAGAGGATCTTAGTAATTTCAATAAGACAAGCCAAAGAAATAGCATTTAATAGAGCCAGACAAGAAAAAATAAGGTATCATAATTCAGGTTAGCATAATAGAGAAAGAAGAATCTCTAAGAACTACAAATAATCTATTAATGCTAATAAGTGAATTTAGGAACGCTTCTAGATATAAATTTAATTTATATAGATCAAATGTATTTCCATGGGTATGGAATTTTGATAGTGATGCTTCAAGTCTGGGGACGTAGCTCAGTGATAAAATACTTAACCTAGCATGCACAAGAACCTACTTTGATCCCCCGGGATATTATAAACAAAACAAGCAAGCAAGCAAACAAACAAATACAAACTTAAGGAAAAATAAAACACTAAGAAAAAGATTTTCTGCACTGAAATCAATAAAATACTATTGAAAGTAGTTAAGAAAACTTAACAAATGTAATGACACACTATGAATGTGAAATTGAACACGCACTCGCTTAAAAAACAAAGACATGAAGCTTTCTCTGAGTCATACACTGAAAAGCCCAGAATGTAGGACAATCATTCCTAACAAATCACTGTAGCGGCATGGCAAGTTTGTGCTGTCTGGAGCAGACTTCTGCCTCACTCCCCAATCTACACCATGGCATCACTGAGGATCCACGTCCCTTCTGTTTCTTTCTGTTGTTCACCTTCAACACTAAGTATAGTGGGCACATTCTTCTTCTAACTTATAATGAGACAGGGGCTGTTTAGCAAAAATATTTTCTTCTAAAAGAAAACAAAAATAAGCTGATAAATGAATTACACATCTGGACCTAATTGCAAAAAAGGTTGGAAAATGCAACTTCCATCTGAATTGCCCCAGGAAACTTTCATTTATTCTTCTTATGTGAATAAATAGAAGAAGGGAAAAGAGACTGTGATAGGTTATCAGAAGGCTCTACCACATATGCATGAATATTATAGCCAGGAGATATTCACCAAACTTTTATAGAATGTGGTGAAAAATGGTCAGAGCTTAAATGGTGAAGATTATAACCTCGTACTAACTTGATCATTAACAGAGCTTTTATTTTCTTTAATCATTTTTTAAAAAAACAACCCTCCAGAATTCAGTGGTGGTTTCTCTGATAGACCTCCTGCCTTTTTACCTTTCATCAATGTCTAACATGAGTGTAATGACAAATAAATTAGTATTGAAATACAGTATAATATATATTTTAATAGAATAATAAAGTAAGTACTTATGGTATATAAAAATCTTTTCATGTGTGACCAGCTACTCTAATGCAGCTACCAAAACTGTCAAAGTTGTATAGATTTATTTTCCTTAAATTAGCAGGCAAGTTATTGCAAAACAAAGTATCAACTATTAACTTTCAGTCCATTGGGGTCAGTTGGATGTTGGTAATGACTAGTTAGTGATTATTAAATGAGTTTGTTCACTAAATAGGATCAGTTTCTATTGATGTTAACAATGATCTCAAATAACTGAGCTTTTAACAAAACAGAAATCTCTACCATATTTAAAGGTTTTTTTCCTTAAAAATATGTTCACAAGAAGCCTCTCAAACTCCAGCTGCTGTCTCTTCCTTAAAGACAGGAGTAAAGAGAAGGAAGATAAATGCTTAGGTATCCAGTGTCCCAGCTGACCCAGCCACTCCTCAAGGAAGTTTACTTCAAGTCTTCCTTACTTGAAAATTTCTGGTTACACAATCATTGGAATCAGGACATGCTGCCCTAAAATATAATCTCAGAAAACAGTAAAAACAGATTACTATCACTTTCCTCTTATGTTTCTTTCTTGAATTTATAAAATTGAATGTGTATTTGCTGACCATTCACTGAATCAGATCATAATGGTATAATTGAATGGGCCAAAAATAGTCATTTCTGGTATATGACAAGGAAAGAATTGCCAGCTGTACACCTCATAGTATCTGGTAAGAAACTATATTTATTGAACATCATGGCACAGTAGCAGAAACAGGGAAAGGGGGGAAGGGAAAAAGAAGGCAAAGGGAAAAAATGATTCAAGCAAGGAAGGAGAAAGGGCTTTAAGTGCAAAAGGAAAAAAAAAGAACCTCAATAATTTAGTCTTCTGGTATTTATTTGGTCAGGCACCACTGATCCAAGCACTTCCCACTGTCTGTCTGTCTGTCTGTCTGTCTGTCTGTCTCTCTCTCTCTCTCTCTCTCTCTCTCTCTCTCTCTCTCTCTCTCTCTCTTTCTCTGTTAGCAATATGCATGACTGCTCCAAAGTTTAAGCCTGGAAACTCATTAGGGTGGTCCTGAGTTTAAACTCAGATAACCATCAGGGTGGTGTGGCATTTACAGCTGAGTGGAGGAAAGAGAGCAACTCAGTTCTTTTGTTTCTAACTCCACAAATAAGATGCTTATGAAGCTGTAGGGGCATTAGGACAAATTTTTGAAAGACACATTATGAGGATATATAATCCCCACATTTATTTCTTGGGATTATTTCTGTTAATGCATTATTAATTTTAATTTTATGAATTATATTACATTAAACAGTGTTTACACAATTGAGAATAAAATATCAATGAAACAGAATGTTAAATTTTTAGTATGTAATAAGTGTTTATTGTAGATATCAACATTTTGAACATCAACTATTTGCTACTTACAAAGTCTAAAAAATAACAGCAAAAATAAATTCCTATGAGAAGTACTATGAAAATACAAACATAAATCTAGCACAGAAATGATCTTTGCTTTCAGGTATCACACCTAAGATAGTCTTCACACATGACACGCCATGTTCTGTACCCAACTCTCACTCGCACTGACAGTACAGGTGTGTTGTCTCACTGTCTTCTTTGGTAGGACGTACTTGACATCCTGTCAGCCTTCCTGTTTTCTAAGGAGCTGCCTGTGATGTTTCACTGTCAGTTCACTGGTCTGCTCCAGAACTTTTTTGTGAACTTGTTGGGATAGATGTATATTTCTCCTCCTCTGTTGTAACTGGTCACTTATTAATTTCAGTCCAAACCCTCTGAAAAATTTCCCTGTGAAATTTTGCGTTTGTAGTTTTCTTGGTAAACTATGAAACTTTTCCTAACATATTTATAAACATATACTAAAGTAAAACAAACTATTGGCCAAAGCTTTGTGTTTTGAGTGATACCATAGATGCTAGATAACTCATCAACAATGCCTACTCTACCTTTCACTTTCTTGTAAAATGTGTCCATTTCTAGCTACATTTGTGTTGAGGATTCTCTATCAATCCTTTTTGCTTTTGTTAGTTTTGAGAAGAGGATTCCTTATCTAGTCCAGGTTAGCACTGAATTACATAGCAAAGGCTGACCTTGGAATCACAGGTGTCTCTTGATTCAGCCTTCAGAATGCTGGAATTACAGGTGTGCACCACCACATCTGGCTTCATTATCATTGTGTTGTAATGTTGACAGTATCAATACTATTTTGCTTTTTCTTTGACATATACAAGTTCAATGTATTGACTTCTGAAGTTAAAAGATTGTACTATGCATATCTCTACTATGAAATTTCAACATTCTTTTCAGGAACCTGAGTTTGTTCTGGTGAATAGTTTTTGTGCTGGAGGTAGTATCCTTTTAGCAAATGTAACATCAATGGGTAATTAGTTAACCAATTGTCAAATGTTAAGAGTTGAGTTACTTTTTGAAATAGGTGCACTAAATCTGTTCACAAAGTCATGTGGTTTATTTCTTCATGAAGAAAGACTTGGTAGCTGAGTCTCAGCATAAGTTTCTAAATTCAAGGTATAAAACATTTTCCCATCTACTGGGTCATATATTTTTATAACATATTTGGAATTTTTACTTGGCACAATTGCCAAAACTCCAACAACAAGGACTTGATGCAAGTCAGTCAATGTGATGTATTTAGGCAATATATAAATTGCTTGATGGTTCAAAACAGAGCTTTCAAAAAATGAGCAAATAGCAGTCAAATTGAAGATTTTTTTTTCTTTCTTAGAAGATCTTTTCTTCAAAACATGGGCAATTTTGTAGAAAACCAAGTCTCTTGACTGTCATTACTATTCTAAAAATCTCAACATCACATCTGGTCATTTCTTCAATATATTTTAGGTTCTAATGAGTAGAATGATAAAGTAGTGGTATGAAGGCTTTTAGTTTAGATAGTGAGGTGTCCTCACAAATATAATTTTAAGTATTACTACTGATTCATATGTAATTTTTACTTGGATTTCATTGTAAGTGTATTTCAAAATGTCTTGTAGCATATCATCCATTAGGAACTATTTGCAGAATTGTATTCCAGTGTTGGCATTTGTTTTAATAGGTTCATGCCTGTCAAGAACCTAATAACATTTTCTGACCTAGTTGTAACATTGAACTGCTTAGGTCTACGTGTTCATTTTGCAGAATTTTGATTTGTCAAATATTTATTTACATTACTGTTTTCTTTATTATCTGAATCAAGGTCTATGTTATGTACTTATCTGTCACATCTTGCTAACTAATTTGGCTTACATGACTCAGGTCATCATCAGTAGCCAAGTCACCTTATGACTTATTTTCAAACTCCTCTTCAAGTTGTAAAAGCAGATTGTCCTATGATATTGTGCTGAATCAGGTGAATTCTATAGGAAAAGTCAAAAGAAAGCATTTAATAAAAAAATCACAAATACACAAAAATGTAACACAGCACATAATGTGGGTAAAACTCACCTCGTTATTCTTGAATGTATCAAGTGGGTTAACACAAAATTAATTCCTGTATGCCCCCAGTTCAGCTACTGAGACACACAGCTACCATTATGCTGAAGTACATATTTCCATTAGAAAGTATAGTATGGGTGTCTGCTACCCTGGATGAAGTAACTAAACAGTGAATTCTCTATTCCTAGAAGAAAGAAATATTCATATCTCTAATTACCTAGAGATGTTAAGCAAATAGATTTCATAATTTCCCCCTAATTTATTATTGTTAGATCATTCTTCTTCACAATGACCCACTTGTTCATCAAATCTGGCATTAATGGCTTCCTGCAAGCAGCCTTCGCTAGCAGCCATCGCTGGCAGCCAGATGCACCTCTGCTTGCCAGGTGCCACCATCGGGAGGCTTGATTCTGTGGGCAGCCAGCGCAAGCAGGGAAATAGAACCAGATAAGCCCCATGCACCTAAGGCCACCAATGGAGACCCTTGCTTCCTTTAAGCAGCCAGTGCCTACCAGGAGAATCAGACAAACATAGCCCTCTGTGCCTGCCACCAGGCGTTTCCATGTAATCATGAAGGCTGAGAGCAGAAGCAGCCCCACCACCACCCGTCCTGGCCATCAGGGAAGCCGTAACCAAAGTAAATCTATACCCAGGCATTAATAGATCCCAGAAATTCAGCATAGGAATAGAATACTAAAAGCTGTTAGAGGAAAGAAAAAGATCACCCATATGGAAAACCAATCAGAATCATGACAGACTTCTCAACACAAACCATCAAGAGGGGCTTGGAGTGGAATGTTTCAAATCCTGAAAGTAAATAACTCCCAACCCTACAAAACTATCTTTCAAACCTGATGGAAAAATAAGATACTTCCACTATAAAAAACAACTGAAGGAATTCATGACCACCAAACCAACCTTACAAAGAGTGCTGAAGGATATTCTAGAAAGAGATAAAAATGACCATGATTCCAACAGCAGTGGAGGATCGCCAAACAAGACAGGAAATTGAGGGGGGAAAGGGGAAAAGTGGAGGGATCACAAAGGAGAATAGCATGGCAGAGATGAACCAATGTGTGCTGGTTGTAACCATTAATGTAGATGGCTCAATTCACCAATACAAAGAAACACAGGAACAGTGGATCAAGAAACCAAATTCATCAATACACTGTATCCAAGAAACACATTTAACTCAAAAGGAAATTCATAGACTGAAAATCAGAGGAGAGAAAATGATTGTCCCATGCAACAAAAGACTAGAAAAAAGCAAGGATAACTTGCCCGTCAACCACAGCACGGATAAGAAAGTTATGGTATTTTCATACAATGGAAAGCTACCCAGCTTAAGTAGGATAATCTTAAAGCTCTTGTAGGTAAATGGATGCAAATAGAGATTATGCTCATGGGTGAAATGATTTGGGCTCATACAGGTGAACAATGAGTTATCTCCTTAGAGATAACTGAAGGAGTTAGTGGGATCCAAATGAAAATGATAGGAGAGAAAACACTTAGGAATGCAAAATGGTAAGCACTGTCAATTTATTATTGTCTTGTCTTGAATTCTTGTATTATTTTCATAAATTTTTTAGGTTTGGTTTTGTTCTGTCCTGTTTTGTTAGATTTTACTGTCTTATGCTATGGCAGCTATTTTGAGGATAACAGGATGTGTTATGGTAACCACTATTGGTTTCCTATTATCTTGTCTTGAAGCCCTATAATGCTTTCATTCATTTATTTAATTGGTTTAATTGTTTTGTTTTGTTTGATTTTATGATGTGTGATGTTATGAAAAGCTATTTTGAAGAAAATGAGACATTATGGTGGCTACTGTTGCTTTCCTATCATCTTGTCTTGAAGCTCTGTAATGCTTTCTTTTGTTTTGATTATTTTTATTCTATTTTGTTTTGTTTGATTTTATTGTGTGTGAAGGTATGGACAGTTACTTTGAAGAAAACAGGAGACATTATGGTAGCCATTTAGCCAACTGATTTCCTGTTGTCTTGAAGTCCTGTGTTGCTTGCATTTATCTGATATGGCTTGCTTCGTTCTGTTTTATTCCCTTAAAATAAATCTGGCATTGAGAAATTATAGGTTGATCCATTTCTTCTGGTCTTTATTCTCTTATGTTCTCTTGTTCTGTAAATCTTACAATAAGTCAATTTGTGTGCTTTCTTCTTCTTAGTCTATCTTTTGTCAGAAGTTCCCAAGATGAATATAAGGTGACAGAAAGACTAGTTCCCTTCTTGATGACCACATTTGACTAATGTATCATATGCAAATCTGGTAATTTTGTGGAGATTTTTTTTTTGGTGGAATGTCACTGTCATGAGATGTAATGTGCTTGTTGCTAAGAGAAAAAAGGGAATGGATATGCACCCAGACACCTATGTGCATCCTGTCCTTGTTCTACTTGTACTATGATGTTATGATCAAATTACATGCATACAGAATAACAGAAGCCAAATTAGTACTTACTCACTGCACAGGATGTTGATCTACAAATCATGGTGCATTATAGCAACACAGTGTTTGGCTCATTGAAAACTCCCTTTATTTGGTTAAACTGAGCTACCTGAATGAGTTTAGAATGGTAAGGAAATGCTTTAAAGAATCTTCTGAGATGATGCCTCCAACATTATATATACAAGAGATTTCCTGAGAAAGCTGTCCAGCAAATGAAGAAAAGGAAGGAAAGAACCAAGAGAGATGAAGACAGCTGCAGGTGTCACTCCTGAGAAGCGAGGTGGAAAGGACATCCACAGGCAGTCTCAGGCACAACTTGAGACTAATTTGGACACCTAGTTTGTGCACCATTATGCTTAGAAGTTGTCCTTAGTATCACAGTCATGACATTTTGAAAAATGTAGAGTTGCGACAGTTGAATTTAGAAGCTTATTGATCTTATACAATAAAGAAAGCAATATTTTAGGCAGACCAATGGAAAGATTGTAATTAGTTACCCACTAGAAAAATCATATGACGGAGAATCTCCACATTGCAAGAATATGTTGGCCCTTACCTTGCTATTACACTCTCTTTGACTTCCAGCAAGAGACCCTGTGAGAAGCACCGATCCACAGATGGATTCACTGAACAGCACCTGGGGTTATCCAGACATTACACTCACTGAGGCACAAGACAGGAGCAGCATATTTTGACAACTGTCACTTGCATTTTTAAGAGATAGTTAATTTACTCTCCTCTCCAGTTGGGGTCAGATGTCAGCGCACTGGAAAGTGTGAGAAGTAAACATAAAAAATTTACAAGTTGATAGGAAGCTAAAAAAAAAAAAAAAGTGCAATGTCATCCAGTCTTTTTAATGCAGTTACTTTTGCCAAGTAATTTCATGGACAAGTACATATAGCTTAGAGAGACACCTGGGGCGAAGAGCTGGGATCTGAAAATCAGAATCTGAACACTTGTGTTCTTTAAATACTGGGAGAGAATAAAAAGAGGAACAAGGAAGCAGAGATGTTCAGATTGTCTTTCCTTTGGGCATAGTAACTACCTTAACCTGCCACTGAAGAACAGCAGGGCCAAGTTACACCAAAGATTGCACATACATGGGAGAACTTCTTACTATTATTTAATTTATATATTAATTAATTAGTTTATTAGACATATTTTAGACTGGTTATTGTATTGATCAATTATTTCTGCATAACAAATTGTTCTAAGACTTAGTAGTTTAACAATAAACATTTTTTACTTGAAATTTTCAAGCTTTCTCAAAGTTGAGAAATTTAAAGGTGTACTTGGATGTCTCCTGACCAAGGTTCTTTACAAGGTTGTGGTTATTTTGTCCACTAATCCCACAGGTACCTGAAATGACTGGACAATATGCTTCCAAGATCAGTCTATGGCTTTTGAGTAGAAGCTTTAGTGAGATTCATGTGGATTTTTCTGTTGTTTGACTCAGCATAGCATCTGGATTCCTTCACAGGGGATCATTCAGGAGAGTTCCTCAAACAGAGGCTCTGGACATTTTATAACCTAAAAGCAGAGAGAGAACCCTGTTATTCAGCAATATTTTAGTTGATGAAAACCAAACGCTAACTTCAGGCCACACTCAAAGAGAGGTGAATTAAAGACCATCTCTTATTAAAATAAAATAAAAAAGAGTTCCGAAGAATTTGTAGACAAATACGTAAGATATTATTGGCTTGCATTTACATGTTACAAAACTTAATCTGTCAGCTCTTTTGAAAGATTTCCTGGTTCACCACAGGGAACTCAGTTCTCCTTCTTGGGGTTATCTACTTCTTAAGTAATCTATGAAATTACAAGTAAATACTAACAAAGAGTTAACTCCCTGGAGACTCCTGTATTCTCTGAATGCAGCACAATCAGTATTCTCAGCCTGTATCAGTTCAAATCTGTCACTTCTTTCTATGTCCCATGTGTGGAGCAGAATAAAACATGACTGCTCCCTTTCCTTCTCTCACAAACTCTGACTTTGATTCATTTATAATAGTAGAATAAGCCTTTTAAAACACTGGTGTTACAAAAGCTATTTAATTGTGGCTGTTTTCACCCCTTTTGCAACATTCTCTGTGGCTTTCTTTCACCATTATCTAGTGCCTTGGGCAGTTACTAGAAAGAACTAAATTGAGTTGCTCTTGTTATTAGCTGTGGTTTGTGAGTCAGCTTACTGCTTCTAAAACAATTACCGAAGGGAGCTATTATTTTAAATAGAAATTTGAGTATATTTAGAAGAAAATGAACCATGTATTTCTTCTGGTTGCCTCTGCTTTCCAATCTCATTTCAAAGATGAAAAACTAAAATATAGCGCAAAAGAGGGAGGAAGGGACAAGGGAATGGATGGAAAGGAAGCCTATGTGGGAGCTAATAATTGGGAGATTTAGAGGCAACATCCTGAAAAGAGCTGGACAGTGTGCAAAGATTGAGGAAATGACACTCTAAATTTCACAGAACATTCATTTAATTTATTCTGTTATGTTGAGATTTTCTAAAATGATAGGATTTGTGCTGACAAACTATGCCAATCCATATTAGCTTAAAGAGATCAATTCTGAATAACTTCATCCTTTTCAAGTTGTGTAATATGTACTGTGACTTTTCCTGGGGAAATGATGCAGTTATAATAAAATCATTGTTTGCGTTTGCCCTAGATATGTCACCCATGGTTTTGATTCATGGTTTTTAAAAAATGAAACCTAAGCTGAAACTGAAACATAAAGCATGTTTTCTTTGACCTAATTCATATGTAGTTATGAAGTTAATAGGAGATTATTTTTCCTTATTGTTCTAATATTTGAACATTGTAGTTTTATAGAAAGCTATCTTGTAAGTAAATACTTAGGCAAAGATCATATTTTAATTGTTCACTTTACTTATTTTTAATTGGCACATGATAGCTGTTCAAATATATGGGGTGCAATTGAGGTCTTGATCTACTTATACCTTGAACAATGATTGAATCAAGGCAATTAGCACATCTATCACCCTGAACATTTGCTGTTTCTTTGTAAGGCACCATTCAAAATTCTCTCTCTGGCTGTTTTGAAATGTACATTATTATTCACAATGGTCCCCCTACTGTAAAGTAGAATAGTATAACATTCTTTCTAACTATAACTTCATACCTGACCAAGGTTTTTCCATCTCTCCTGGATCCTACCTTATATATTTACTGGAAATCATATTGTATTGTTTATTTCCATGAGATAGGCTTTTAGTTACTGTTTGATAAACTGTTTTCTAGTTTGAGCTACCTTTCATCCTTTTTGGAAATAGGCACAGTACAACTGATTGATAAATAGTTCAGAATTTTACAAACTTTAGAAGACCTGCTAAGAAACGTTTCTTAATAATATGATTCAGATAGAGTTTCCACCACTGTGGTATCCTTTCAACTGCATTTTAGACAAACTATATCCTTATATAATTAATTTAAACAGTTGCTACAGAGTCAAAATGAAAAATAACAATTATTCTAAGAACTTGATCAATACAAAATGGCAGTCTATCACTAACATCTATTCTGGATTAATGTTTCCTAAATTACAGCTTTAGTCACAAAGACATTAAGTTAAGAAACTTCAAGGGACTAACCATTTACTTAGATTAGTTTTGTTGGTTCTCTAGTCTCTGACTGTGACCCATTTCTTAGGCTAAATTCTCAGACCTCTGCTCCCAACCTAGCCATAGACCCCTCACAGTTGTGGGAAAGTGCTTATCTGTTTAACAAATCTGTTAGATACTATTATTATTTCATGTTGTCTAAACCTGGATATAGGATAGAAATGACTTATATTCATTTGTTCTCTGATTTTCTATTATGTAGGCCTTAGGCCTAAAAATTAAAAAAAAAAACATAACATTTGGGACACCCTTAAGTTAAAAATTGTCTTGATTCTGATATCACCTATTTCAGAAATATAAGCATAAACTCATTCTAGCGACAAGACAGTGAATGCTCCCAAATGAAGAGGTCTTTCTTTTGTGACAGCTGAAATGAGTTTTATATCTAAGAGTTGAGTGATAAATTCCATAGCTACCTAGGGTCCACCTAAAGATGATAAGATCATCTGATGAAGACTCTTGGGAACCATCTCCAAATTAGAAATTGAAAGTCAATTTTTCAAGTTCACTCTTCCTGTAACATACTGAAATTAATTCTTATTATTACTGGAGGCATTTCAGCTGAAAAGATATTATAATATATTTGAAATGACAGATGTAGGCTATATAAATTGTTATTATAGCTTATTTCTCAGAGTGGAATTGGAAAATAACATGACCTACCCAACACTACTACTCTCATATTCCATAAATTCTCTTAAGACTTTGTAAGCTGGAAAGAACTATCTTCACTCCACTAGTGCTGATTCAGGAAGCATTACTATTAGAGGGCTGTCCTCAGTACAGTAGAACTTCAAGGTCTTTCTAGGTTGGACCTACATGTTTTGTCTTGTGATCATCGTTTAGACTCAGCATTATCCTTGTCCTTTCCATTGTCATGATCTTTCCCTATTACACATGTTAACTGTTAACTGTTATCTATACTCAGTTTTATGTGAGTAGAAAACAAATAAAAGTTATAGTACAAGGAGCACAAATTGGCGGCAAGTACAGACTATGAAGTCAATTTCACTTGGTACCTCTGAGTAAAATGCAGGAAAATTCCTTTATTTCCACAGTGATGATCACACCTTATAAATTTATAGACGTACACCTAAATACATTTGATGGCCTGCCTGGCCTTACAGCATATAAATTAAATGTACTTATCCTGATAGTGGAAATATCAGAGCATAGATATTATCAAAGCGTAGGTATTTCTAATAATGAGTAGCAGAAAATATCTTTATAAGTACTTAAGGTATAAAGAAAGGGCATGAATACCTATGACAGACCGACAGATACACATACATATACAGAAGATGGCGTTAAAAATGAATATACGTTTGGAGGCTGGCAAAGCAGAAGAGAAAGAATTGTGGAGTAGATACAATTTACAGTAGCATTTCTGATCCTAGTATCTAATAAAAGTTTATGATTTTGCAACACTGCTTATCAAACCTTCAATCAAGTCTGTTTCAAAAGCAAATGGTTTCTAGGATAGGGTGGCTGTAAGAATTTCTTCTAGAAATGAGAGCGTGGCAATGTTACACTCCCAGGATAAAAAGGTGTGAAACAGAAATGACTACAGTCAATGAGTGGTGGTCTGAAAATTGCACCGGTTCAGCAAGTGCTGTGCATCTAGTGAGAGGTGACTGGAGAAGGAAAATGTGTGCTACTTCCTGACCCTGCCACTGAAAATTCTCCCTTACAATAGAGACAGCGATGGGCTACAAGTAGAGGATTTAACCGGAAGACCTCGGCCACCATGCAAGTCTGACATAGGTCCTCTATGGCTTTCAGTGACAACAGTAAAGTTAGCCTTGGTTAATTTTTAAAATTTGTGGTGGGATATTTAGTCACAGTGATAAAGCAGGTGACTAATAGTAAGCAGTTAGGGTAGTTCTGTATAAACAATTCTTCCTTGGCCCCATAACTTTCAGAAATCTCTGTACACATTCTAATAGGATAAACAATTTAATGCTTTTAGAAGATTTACAATATATTTAAATGAATATGTAGATATTTTTTATATCCTGGAGCAGAAATCATTTTACATATAAAGAGTTTTTTGAAATCCTTTTAATAAACTCTAAAAATTTTAGAGTATGATTATTCTATAAATGGAAAGACCAACCAGTTTGCTTCATTTGGAGCTCTACCAGAGCTGTTTGCTAGTTCATAAAATCACGACACTTGTAATAGTACCATTGGTGACATTTTAAATCACTAATACAATAATCTAATATATTGTATAATATAATAATCTAATATATTGTATAATAACTATAATATTATATAATAATCTAATATATTGTATAATAAACTAATACAATGAGATCATTCTGCCTCTGTCAACAAGGATCTGACCACTTACTATGTCTTCTAGTGTGATTCTGGGATGCATTCATGTAATCAAATATCATCACTGCCCTTTTATATCACCTTCATAATACAGTGAGGGTATTTTATTGATTCTTAATATTCTATATGAAAATTACATTATTTTAAAAGGAAATTTCTGAAACATGTGTTATTAAAATAGAGCAAAGGCTACTCTTTACTCACCAAAATCCAGCTTATTTTCTATCTTCAAGCCTTATAGATGAACCATATTTACCATCCACCCTTATATAGGTAGATGTGGCCTTGTTACAGTTTGATTATTGAGACACAAATAAAAATAATGAGCATTGCTTCCAGACCTACCTTGTGAAACATCCCTGCATGGATCTTTCTGGCTGTTAGAGTTGAAGATAATAATCAGATGGAAGGCAGGCTTTAAGATTGCAGTGTTTCTATTGGTCTATTTTTCTATAGAAACAGGAGAGAAATGTTCTATGAGTATAGGAATTCACTCAGTTGTGCTAAGTGAATGGGTAACATATTTTTATTGCTTTTGAACCATTCCAAAAATACTGGCCTATTTGTTATAGCAGACAGACTTACCCAATTCATAGGAAGCACTTGGTCTGAGAGGTTCTGGCTTTTTTCCCAATCTGCTCCCATAAATTAGGAAGGCTGAACCCTGTAGCTGCAGTTTCCCGGTTTCTAAACCAACTGGCTTTTAAGTTCAACTACTAGAGTGGAAATTTCTATGTTTCCATATTTTTAAAATTGAAACTTTAATTAACAAGTTAAGATAAAATCAGACTACACGGTAAGTTTTTTTTTAAAGTGAGAGTTATAATAAAAAATAAGCCACATACTTTATGAAGCAAAGCATTTAGAGTCATTAAATGCCTTCCTTGAAAATAAGCCAGATTTCTTTGACTGTGAAAAATGTCCATAGATGTACCTGAGTCCTCGGGTTTTGGAATGCCGAATTCCTGCATTCTGCCAATACTTCCACATTGACTTAAGTGAATGTCAGCTCGTGCTGGAAGTTTTCCAGTAGAGAAAACTTTAAAAGTTTAGTTGCTTTTTCGTATATTTTCATTTTAATGTCATATATAAGGAAAATTACTTGTAAGAAATTTTTCTAGTACTCTTTGAAGCCTTAGAGTTTCCCACACATTGAAATAATATTAAAGAATGCAGTTACTGACAAATATTGAATACTGTGCTTCCATGATAAAGAATGTACTCATTTTTACAAACAAACTCTTTCTCAGAAGTTTCAGGTACAAAGTCCTTGGAACTTTGATTACTTTTCCTTAAAGCTATTGTAGTCAGAGGAAAGTTTCGGCAGTGGTAAAGCTTGGTGGTTGTAGCCCTACCTTCTCCTTCTGTGGATAGCATTTGTGTGTCCATAATGAAATACACTGTAATTGGCTTGAGGCAGTTCAGTAGCTGTTTTCTACCACTCTAGAACTTGCTATTGTCATCGCCAGTCATCTGGATGGATACTCTTCCTGTAATTCTTCCCGTGGAAAGGAGTTATCTCCTATTTTATAACACTGCATTGTCCATATCCAAGGATTCAGCCTTACATGATAGAATTGTTCCCTTACACAAGTCAAAAGTCATGTGCCAGTTATCTACTTTCTGTTTTTGGCTAGCAAAAAAGTTGACAATTTTATCCACAACTGTTTAAGCCAAACTGGTCACTTTCTCTTTACACTCCTAAGATTTTTTTCTAAATCTGAAAATTGAACTCCAGGAAGGAAATATATAATACATGTGGCTTATACTGCGTACTGTTTGGCTGAATAGAAATAATCTTGACTCAGATTGAAAGCAATGAACATTTCAAAGGCAATTTACATTAGAAATCCATAGTCCAAAAATCTGAAGGCTGAATTTGCTCTGTAATTGTGACTATATGTGTTTTTTTGGTATTATTTAGTAGAATCACAGATAGCACTCATCGTGGGCCCACCATGCCTGTAGTTGGAAGTCATTGTTTGGGTCAAAGATAACAACACTGGAGTTTTGTGTGTGTGTCTATCTCATTCATTCTCCTTAAATATGTCTAAGGGAGACTCAGGTTCTGGGATTCACAGACTAGAAACAGTGCTGTATAAAGTGGCTCAGAATTTGAGTCTGGCAAAGTCTAAACAGAAGTTGACTCTTAGGTCTTACCTTGGAGGCAGGAATGGTAGTCACCTGATACTGTGAATTCTGTTCCTGTGGCTAAAAGTTTACTCTTTTTCCATATGTTGCACTCAGAATATTAGTTGTGTTTTTTTTCTCTTTTGAGTTGTATACATGATATCATAACCATCATTTCTTTTCATTTAAAAAATAAGCCTTTCATCAGGTGACTGTACCAGGTTAAAAAAAGCTGTGAAAAAAAGCTGTGAAAATACTTGATCTTAAACTTGCTATTGCATAGAAGTCATGTAAATGTTGTGTAGTTATTTGAAGTACTATAATTTCTATAATTCTTGTCAGTTAAATTTTGTTTGGATACTTTGATGTAGGTTGTACTAAGCCATCTAAACTCAACACTGGTGTCTGAATTTCTACAGATCCAGTTGCTGAGACAGCTCCACTGGTGAGACAGCAACGGCCCCGAGTGTACTGTGCATTAGGAATGATTCAGCCTTATTGAAAGACTGATTGAGTTTAAGATAAAATGAAACACCTTTCCTATGCCTTTCATAACTACTTGTCTACCTGGCAGGTAAAAGGAAACTTCAAAATAAACAACAAGGTAGTATTTAAAAAGGAACCTAAACTCTCTGAGACAGTGGGGGAAGTCAAATAATACACTAGCTGTCCGTCCCCTCCTGAAGATACGTATGCAGGCCCTTGGTTTGCAAATCCTAAAATAGTTCATAGCCTGTATTAGTCAAGAGTGGTTATATGACTGTTTTATTTCCTCTTGGAGCTCTGTTCTTCCCTCTCCCATGATAAGATGGATAAAAGTCCAGGCCCATTAATATATATTTTTATACTTTATAAATTTTTTATACTTTTATACTTTTAGCAACTGACTATACCAGTAGTCACTATTGCAGTTCAAATAGAAAGTTCCTGTATCCCCAAATTTCCCCCTTTAACCTGAAATTCTATTATTTTAGGATACGTTTAATTTAGTAGACACTACTATAGTAAGTAAAGAGGGATATCGTTGTATGAACTAATTGACTAAGATTGCTTTCCTTATCATTCACAGGGAGAAAGACGGGGAATTTATGCCATCTGTGAAGTAAGTTTACATGTGATATTTTAACATGACAGAATAGATGATTATGTGAAATTTATATATGAGAAATTTTAGACCCAGCTGGTATATTGTAAATGTTAAAAACATAGTTGCTACTGTGACTCTTATTAATTAATAAAAGGAAGCTAGAACCAGGAACTGATTCTTCTTTGAGATTATTCTGTAATGTTGCATTTAAGTATTAACTTCATTTTAGTGCTGAGTTAAATGGCACTGTACTGAGTGAGTTTTCTTCTGGGTTACTATTTGGGAAAAAATAGAGAGAGGTCATTTATTGATTGGGAATAAGAATGGGAATCTAGAGTTGAAAAATTAGATCAATCTCCACAGAGAAGGAAAAGGGAACTTTCTTATCAATAGAAGAAAAACCACACAGTGTTTGATAAGCTAATAGCTATTTGACTTTTAAGTGTCAAACCAAGCCATGAGCTGCATGCTAAGCTCAAAGGTGAGCTGGGTCTCTAGGACAGTGGACCAGTGGGTGTTGAGACTTTGACAAAATTAAAGGGAAATGTAGAGATGAATCCTTGATCTTAGTGTACTATTTTCAAGTACTTGGATCTACACGTTAAGTTTGCTGAATCATTAGGATTCTCCACTTCTTAAGTATATCAGATATTTTGCAAAATTAAACTGTATTTCTCAGCCCTTTTTTGTTTCACTAAATAATCATAGAAATGGTTATATGAGTAGTGGGAGGCCTAGCCCTTCATGTGCTGTATTAATATCAATATGGCAACCTCTTTTATCATGGGGAAAACAGTATAAGAGTCTTTATTTATCATCTTTAATTTTCCTTGTGAATCATTTTTGAATAAAGAACAAATCAGGTCACCTAATGGGCATGATTTAACTAAGGAAAGAGTCTTTTAATGGGCATATATTATCACCATTCAAAAGAAATTAATAAAGTGCCAGTGTTTACAACATTTCTCTTAGTATATGCAAATGAAATGGTATTCATTTGCATTATAGTTCACATTGCATTAAGAATTTCATCCACATTATAAAAAGTATGATAAGCAAAAAGTGTGTGTGTGTGTGTGTGTGTGTGTGTGTGTGTGTGTGAATGAAGAACAAATATTTTTCACTTTCCATTCCTAACCTGAGAACTTCTCATGTAAGGATATATCTGTAACCTAATTACCAAATTGTGCTTACTCATTATTCTTATTCACATAAAGAGCATTGGCCCTTATTAAATTCATACTAGTTATTTCTGGAAGCACCCAAGGTTATGTCTCTAGAAACATCCACTTTTATTTATTTTTTTCATAACTACTTGTCTACCTGGCAGGTAAAAGGAAACTTCAAAATAAACAACAAGGTAGTATTTAAAAAGGAACCTAAACTCTCTGAGACAGTGGGGGTAGAGACAGTGGGGGAAGACACAGTGGGGGTTGATGTCCTCAGTGCAGGCCACTGACTAGAAGTCACTAAGAAATACCTGCACACCATTTTGGCTGCTCCTGTTCTCACTTAGTTGGTTTCCTAGAGGAGCTCATTCCATATTCTCCATAAGATATGAGTTAATTTCAATAGAAATGAAAACATCACCATTCCTGATTTTTGGAACTATATTTGTCTCTCTATGTCTTAAACCCTGTTGGTTATAACCTGATATCCCAAATCTCACAAGATTTGTCGTTCAAACAGCGTTTTTATCAACTCTCTGCAGATGGTTCTTTTGTTTCTCTGTAAGAACTTACAAGTAGTTCCCCAGGTTGGGTGAAGAGTATCTCCCCAAATAAAAGCTTCTCCACAGTTTCGTGTTTCCTAAAGCAGCCTGAGATATGAGGTACTCACAATATTCTTTTCGTTTAGCCTATATAGGCTATAACTCAAGCAATCTTAGTTTAGGTTTATCTAATCTATCCACCATCTATGCAAATTGGACTTTGTGAATTTATGTAGAATTAGCTTTCATTAAACATAAATATTAACTCCAGAGACCCACTGAGAGCACTCCAGGGACAAACACCCTGATAGACAAGGGTTATTACACTAGCAAAGTAGTGAGTTGCTCTAGGATCAAAGGTGGACCATCTCACTTATCTAGATTTGTTTTTCTTATGTATAAAAGATTTTAGAAAACTCTATGGTTCTTCCTTTATCTGGTGATTGCTGATCATTTTCAGAATCTAATGATGGTATGATGTCTCATTCTGAAAAGCCTAAATAATCATATAATACACAGAGTTGTTTACCACCAAAAATTCATGCACTAGAGTCAAACCCAATCTGATTATATAGAGAGATAGATTCTGTAAAGAGGTAAGTACGGTAAAAGGAGATCCAAAGGGTAGGACTTTAATCCAGTAGGGCTGTTGGTTTATAAAAAGAGTAGGAGATCTGGATTATGTACACAAGGAGAAAGCTATGAGAACACAGTAAGAAAATATTTGTCTTCAAGTCAAGGAGACATCAGAAGACAGTAAACCTGCAGGCACCCTAACTGTGGATTCCTAATCTCCACAACTACCTGAAAATAGATTTCTCTTGATTAAATCCCTAAGTAGGAGATTTTGTTTCCATAGCCTCAAAAATAGCAATCAGATTAGCTAGCATATTTACATACTACTTTAGGTTTCTTACAAATTTCATGAAACCTATCCTTAGTTCAAAATTTTCTTAAAAAACATGGTTTGTGAAGCAGTCTCCCTTTTTTTTCCCCTCTCTAAACAGTACTAACCATCTGAACAGTAGTTAGAAATATTTAGCTGATTATTTCATATATTTCTTTGGGTATTCAATAGACAAGTGATGGTGACCCATCTTTGGTTTGTTTATCTTTAAAATGGTACATACAAAATTCAGTTGTTTTGAAGGGTAAAATGAGAAGGCCACAGCACAGACTAAGTGTTGAACAATTTTACCATTACAAGCTTTGAAAATTCACATGTCATAGGATATTATCTTGGCTCTTTTTAACAGTAAATGTCAGACCTAGAGTTTGGAACAGGAATTTATTTTTCCTATTATCTCAACAGACATTTTTTACCTTCCATAGTGTATTTTCTCTTACATCACAGTTATGAACAAAAATATCTTAATGTTTTATGAAATCTATATATAGCAATTACAAAGTGTTTGATAATCATTCAGTCTTTCCTTGTGACTTTCGTAGGAGGTCTTTGCCAGCAGTCTCAAGGGCAGATATTGTGTAATCTTTATAATACCCAATGAGAAAGTCAAGATCATACTGAAGTTTTGTACCAAACAAATTGATACGCAAAATATCAAAAATTAGTCATGTGGTTGGAAGTAGGTTCTATAGATTGAAACCATGCATGCTGATGGAGCAGTGCAAGAGTCCAGGACAGATCATAACAAATTTTATAGTTCAGTTCAACAGTGTGGAAATAATCTAGAGATTGGAACCAAATAAAAAACCTTGAAATTTTATAACCATAAAGTAATAGCCACAATTAAACACTTTATGGACATGACACTCAGATTACAAATTAATGATCATTAGTTAAAGAAAATATATTAAGTCACTCTTTATTAATGTTCACTCTTTTTGAAAGAAAAGATGGAAACTATTAGGAGTTTCTGAAGTCAAACATTGCTATATTACAACAAATTCCATATTCATACCAAACCCATTAACTGAAACTGTTCTAAATCGCTTCATCAAAAAACAAAGAAAAACGCTGCTCATCTGTTTTTTATAGAAAGGTTTGTCCCTCATTCCAAATTTTTAAAAATGTCAGAAATTCATTGCAAACTAAATACTGTCTAAATTAAAGTTTTTCTAACATATGTGTCTTCTGTTATCAGTCTTGTTGCTGAGACAAATTACCTACACCAAAATTAAAAGGAGAAAAGATTTATTTGGCTCACAGTTTGCAGAAGTTTCAGTCCATAGTTAGCTGGCTCCAAGGCAGGCTGACATGGCAGAAGGGAATTGCAGAAGGAAAACAGTTCATGGCAGGCGGAAGACAGCAATGCAATGAAGTAGCAAAGAAGCAGTAAGTGGCCACAGAAACCCTTTTTCTGTCCCTTATATTCTGTGCAAGCTACAAACAAGGTGTTTAGCACTCACACTCGGGGTAGTCCTTCCTGTTAGTCACATTCAGAACCATATCAAACTGACCTGTGGACTAATTTAATAATCATATACCCTCAATCATAGCAGTACACACTTAATCTGAGTATCACATACTCTGGATTCAGCCACTTTGGAACAACCTCATGATCACTTGAGGCTTTGGGGGAATATCTAGGGAAAGCCATAGCAATGTGTTACAGAGGCACTGACAATTTTCAGCTGAAACTCTCATTACGTGGGATCCTGACAAAAACGAACATTTGTTGATTGAAAATTAAAGCTCATTTTTTTCTGCTTAATCTCTCTAAAGTATCTTCAAATTCTGACTTGCTTACATGTCCAGGAGAGAATATGTGACTGAAAGCTACATATGTCATACCATCCAAAACCAAGAATCTTTCTCAAAGGATGAAAAGCATACTTTAAAATTTTGGAATGTGTTTAATTACTTAGATGCCCCAACCCAGCCTCCACACTCACACTATAGTTAAGCTGCCAATTTATCATCATGGTTAAACCACCGTTGCCTGTCCTTGATGCAGGTAGACTTTTAATGGTATTTGATGTAAAGATAATTGACTATTTGCATGCTTCTAAATGTATCAGTTATAAAAGATACTTCAAGAAATAAACTGAGTATATCTTAGTATGAATATATTATGAATGCAGATTAAATGTAGTGTAGACGCACATGTTAATGAAAACCAGAATGCTTTGACCTGTGAATATGCTTAATGATTATACTATTGTTCAAAACTTCTGATTAACAAATAAAAAAGTTAGATAGAACTAATTTATCTAAATAGTAGACTAGAAACCATAGAAAAGATGCAAAGGTAAGCCTGACATCTGTATGTACTTCTGTTGAAGAATGAAAGCTTCAAATAAGCTTTGGGCAATAATTTAGAAGGGGACAAATGCAATTGAATTAGCTATTCCTACATATTGATTAACAGCTTTTAAGCCCATCCGTCATACTTTAATTTCTACGTGTGGTGCGTTTAATGTGAGCTCCCAATCCACCTGATTGGATTACCTCACCACCCATAAAAGAATCGCAGCTAGTGGTTAAAACTGTAATTAGAATCAGGCAGTAATTTGTGCTAGGAGGGTTTTGGCTGGTGGTGGAGGCAAGCCCTCTTGCCCCTTCTGTTTCAGTTTTTTAGCATAGATGATGAATAATAATTAGATTTCAGCCAATTACCTCTGAGAGAATAGAAAATATATATGTGGTGGCATAGTCAAAGAGTCTTCTATAAAGTATTCAGTAAAATACAAAAGGTAAATTTATTATTAGTGTTTAATTTCAATAGAATTAGAGAAAACTCAAAGGTAAGTTCTTTATTGAATATCTAATGTATATTCCATCTAATTTCTCTTCTGTGAGACGTCTTTAGAAAAATTAAAGAAGAAAAATAGTATCTATACTAAAATATAAACAGCAAAAATGTCTATTTTCAAAGGTTTTAAAACAATATTTTTGTGTTATTTTTTAAAAAAAACTTTTCTGTAAACATTTTATAAATATAATATTTTTGCTTGGCTTAATTATAAACTTTACCCCCAGGAAAAGATCATTATTGCCAACTTTGTTGAAAGTACTCAGCATATGACTTAAGCTCCAAAGCCAGAGATCTTGGAAAACATTAATGCTTTATTTAAAACAATACTATTATGAAACTGTTATGTTCTTTATTTAAAAATTCACCAGAATTTCAAAGCCAAGAAACAAATGAAATCAAAGATAATTGATAGAAAATTTTGAGATTCCATGAAATAAAATTTGAAAACAATGCAATTGAATTGAATAAGCCAGGCTAGTAGTTTCAGATCAAATGCCATTAGTTGAATTACTTTTAGAAAATTTACATGTGGACAAGTCAAAATAGAATAGATATTCAGTGCTGAATAACAGTATATCACACATATGGGACAAGCACATAGGTTAAAACAAGAAGCACTCTAATGATGATAATGACATCATTTTGTCATAAATATCAAAAATGATTTATGAAAAATAAATTTATGACTATAAATAAATCATAAATAAATAAATGATTTGATCCTCTGACTTTTCTCAAACTTGGATCTTACCTCATTTTGGGTAAGATTCTGTACTGAATTTTCCTTTTTTCCTTCCACATAAATTTTCATTATACTCATTCTTATTCGCAACCATGGCTGAAATCTACTGCCCTTTGCATTGATTTCCTGTTTCTTTGCCCATCTGTGTGGGACACCTCCTTGTAAAAGTCCAGTTAATTTTCATCCTTCTTTATTACCCATGTTAATATCTTGGTTCTTTAAATACTTTTGCAATGATTTAATTCTATCCTGGTATAGCAGAAAGAACCTTGACTTAGAGTTTCGTATTTGTCAATTACCAGCAAAAACCTCTTACTATCTCTCTGCCTTAGGTCCCTGATATGTAAACGAGGAGAGCTGCAAGGGGCCCCAAGCTCTCATTCTTGCACAATCTTTTCTACTTAAATAGCTTAAGATTTTCATACTGTTGTCTTTCTCAGCAGCACTTTCATGTATGGTTGCTCTGTCTCTCTAGTTAGACAGTAAGATTTTCAGGAGCATACACTGGAAATTTCTTCTCTGTTTTCCCCTATATCTTCTAGAGCATTATGAATATATTATAGATATTCAATGTATGTTCATTGATTAGTTTACCAAAACCCCTTTGGGCAAATTTTTATTTTATATTATTACCAATAATGTTGTTAGTATACAAGTGACATATAAAATACTATGGAAAACATTAGTGAAAAAAATGCACAAAAATGAATCTATAACTTGTGTGTTACCTGATAATTATCTATGTCAGGCAATTTATTACATTTTCCTTAATAATTGGTACCGATAACTGAAAGAACAATTAGGGGAATACTCTGAGAGTAAACCCAAAGTTTTTCTGTAAAGGAATGATGTGTAATGGGTGATAGGTTGAGAAATGGACATTCTGAGAACTGTTGACTACTGTCTGTATGCTCTAAGAGGATTCACAGAATCCCTGAAATTTATTATATAAATATTGAACTAAAAACCCAATAGATATTCCAATGTTTAATGTTAAAGTTGTTTTATTTAAAGGAGGTGTGTTACATAATATTGTCATTTCTTTTCTACCCAGCTTTCTTTTGAAATGACAAACATTCCCCAAGTATGTCTGGTTGGAGCAGAGGTGGACAAATTGTAGTATGCTCTGGCTAGATGCAGTTTGTCCAACAAATGTTTTTAAATTGGAAACTTGGCCATGAACATAATGGTATTAATGTGGGGGAACCTTTAAGAAACATGTCCTCCCAGAAAATAATTATCTTCTGCTACTTTCACTCAAGAGATTAATCGTTACTTCAAGGAAGGGTTAGTCCTTCTGTGACTAAGTTGGTCCTAGCCAGAACAGGTTGTTATAGAGTGAAGCCACCTCATGTGCATGGACCATTCCGCAGGTGGCCAGTCCCTTTTTCACTCTTCTGCATTGTGTGAAGATCTCACCTGATGTTTGCCCTGTGCCATTTGGACTTCTTCTTTCCAGGAATATGAGCCCAGGTAAACTTGCTTTACTTCATATATTACTCAGTGCTGGGCATTTTTTTTTTTTTTTGTCTTTTTCATTTTTATCGGTACTGGGGATCGAACTCACGACCGCCTGCTTTCAAGGCAGGTGCTTATGCCGCTGAGCTAAATCTCCAGCCCCATTGCTGGGCATTTTGTTATAAAAACCCACAATGGACTAAGCCCCTCATGCATGACTAACTGTAAACAAAGAAATAAGAGAAATCTTCCCTTGGGATTTTGAAAGAGGCAAAATTTTAATTTTGTGTCTTTTGGTGGTATATTCTAGAGTTAGAAGACCATTTGTTTAGGAAAATGGAATGGACAAGTTTGGAGTATGCTAAAACTGAAGAAGCAGAGATAGATATTTGCCCAACACATACAGAGGAAAAATATTGACTAGTGTATGCATAGAAGCAAAGCCAAAGGCTTATGTACAATTTAAATAAGTGAATATGATGTGGATTCCTGACACTAACCCAGGTTAGTGGCTCAGGAGGCACACTACACTGCACTTGCTCTGAGCCTTTGATATTCTTTTCTCATCTCTCACTTCTGTGACACTTACACATGCATACATACACAAACACAAACACATAAACATTCCCAATTTTATTGAACTAATTTGAAAGTGGGCCATTCCTCTTTGCCAAAACCAAAGAATCATATAAAAGTGAATTTCACAAGTTTTAAAAATACAATTTTCATGCCATTATTTTTAAATATACAAATAAGCTATTTGGAGATAAACAAGCAAAATAATTGCTAGCACATTATAGCAAATAAAATATTTATAAAAGTAGCAACAATTGTTTGCTACTTGAAGAAATACAATTTTTGATGGGTAATATTTTAACATTTAAAGGATTTAGCTCTTTTATCCATATTTCCTGCTCATAATATATTTTCATTGCAAAATATTTTATGCTGTTGGTAGTGTTTTTAAATCATGTCCCTACAGGCCTCAGAGTGTCTTAACTTAACTAATACTACAGTATACATTCAATTGGCACATGGTAAATAGTAGCAAATTTTTAAAGGACTTTTAATGGGTAGTTTCAGTGTCTATGAGGGATTTACACCCAGATTATCCCTTCATCTTGAATAATGATACATTATATGATGCTCTTTTTAAATGAATTAATTTCTATTTGGGGGCTTTTATTAGATGGTGCCCATGTGAAATTCATGTGGTTTCATGAGGACATTTCAGTCTTGGTGGCAGTGAACCTATCAAATCGCCAGCCTATACTTGCATCTGTGATGCTGATATCATCTCTCCTTGGCATTTTCCTTGCTTATGGGGTTTGCTAAATTTTCTTTTTCAAGTTACTCACAGATGTTTTCTGATCTCTGTGGAAAGTATCATGACATTTATGGAGAACAGGAAAGGGAAGAACACGAATGCAATAAGAGCCACACACAAAAGCCATTTAGGGTATGTATTCACTGGACTTGCCAGCATAAAAGTAATCTGTTTGGGTTGATCATGAAGTGAAAGTTAGTAAAATTTACCAACTTAGAGGTTTTGTGACTATTTTAAGAAGATAAGAGATTATTTCATTTCAGTCCTATAAGTGTGTTTTTGTGAATTTGTAATTATGAGAAAACAAAATGAACTATATGAAAATAAAATGTGCTGACTTTGTACTCATCTCTGTACTGGTAAGTATTTTGAGGTATTTGAGTGAGACATTATTAATGTTTCAAAATGTTATTAAATTCACAAAAGCCATTTTTCTCTTCAAAAAAATTATCATTTAAAATGCTTAGAAAAAGAAAAAGAGGAAAAAGGATACACAGTGGATGTGAATCTCATCCTATTAAGTTTTTTGGGGGGACAAATACTGATGTCCACTATGCCTCTAAATTTGGATTTAAAATGAGAATAGTAATGCCCTACCACTTTATAGGAGAGTGGAGACAATTAAAGTAAGTGTGATGGACTGTTAGAGGGGAAAGAAATTTCAGTGATCATCCCAAGCCCATTCATTTAACTTGAAAGGTAACTGAAGTCTAGAAATGTAACTGTTTCCTCTAATGTTCATAGTTACTCATTTCTTACTTAGAACTCTTGAGTCACATGCACTAATTTTCTACAGCAGTTAGGGGACTAACTATCCAATACCATCCTGATTCAGTGTCATAGTTTGTCTTTTCACATCTGTTTTGCATCAAACTAAATTTGCTTGACATTCTTTTGAAAGGATTTTCCTACTGCTCAGACCTCTGCTACACATTTTCACCATATTCTTTATTTTTTGTTGTATTACTTAATAACTAGTATAATTGTAACTATATATATATATGTGTATATATATATATATATATATATATATATTCACACAGTGTATGTATGTAATACACATGCATATTTGTATACTTTCCATAAATATATTTGTATAGTTTTAATGTATGTATAATGTGTACATAGTATGCATTTGTATAATGATTGGATTAATATCTTTCTCCTCAACTTGTGTTTCAGTTTACTAATCTATAAGATGTTGATAAGAAAAATATCAAAGTTTTAGTCTTATTGTATACAGCATTTGGTTTATTAAGCATATAAGAAACATAACTGGAATTCAATGAATTGGGTTATATAGTTGCATGGCCAATGTGTCATTAATAATAACCGTAGAGATTAAAACATTTCAGCATATCAGACTGGTCAAACAGTAATTGCAAACTCAATATGTTATCAACTATTAAGAAAAAAATATTAAGTTTTTAACTAACCTTGAGTTTAAGTAGAAAAACATAAAGGAGACCAGAGCTATTTGGTGACAAGTTCAGTTACGTGCTTCTCCAACAGCGTTAAAAACATACCATGGCAGTTTGTCGGTTTCCTCTTGAATATGTGATTTCTAGGAAATGTTTCATTAGTTCTCTGTCAAACAGTTTTGAGTTTCTTTCAGGCCCAGGAATACCAGATAAGACAGATACAAACACTTTCCTTTGAATGGAAAGGAAGACATGCTATCATATTCATTTAAATTAAGTCTAAAATTAGTGAAGATTTTAAGATAATGCAAAACATCTGTATATGAGAAACAACCTCTCACATCTGTCAGAAAAAAACCAATAGAAAAGCTTTGATCATCTCAAGAACAAAAATATTGTGTTCTCAGCTTAACTCACAGAAGGTGAGTATTTTACAAGTGCAAAATTCAGTATTACCTTGATTCTTTCAGAAGCACTTATAAAATTGTGTAGACTGATTTAAAAAACAAACAAAAAAAGCACACAAAATATGTCAGCATCATGACTTATGATAGGAAATACATTGAAAATTACTGATTATTTTGTTTTATGAATATGTTAAATTTGATAATTAAAGCTACATGTTGTATGAGTCCCTTTTCACTGAAAATATAAAAGTATATCTATTTCAGAGTTCTGATAAAGATGGTGGATGGATAACAGCAGGCTACAGAGGCTCCCTGAGATAGTAAACTTAGATTCCAAAATACTATAGTGTGAGGAACCCCAAACAGAGGGAGATGGATTGTCTTAACACAGGAAGAAACTAAGGTGAGAAGAATCAATCAAACATACAATTCTGGTGCTACTTTTGGAACAGCTAAAGATTGGGCACTTCAACTGCAGTGCTCAAACTTGCGTGGTAGTGACTTATGAGCCACCTGAATTCCCACTGCTTCAACTCACTGGAAACGCAATCACACTGATGTCGGGGTCGGTGAGCCGAAAGGAGGCTAAGCTGGCAGGGAACCTGCATCGACCTGTGATGAGTGCCTGGATTAAGACCAATTCACAGAAAAAAGGGACTCCAACCAACCACATTCTGGGGCTGAGCAGACTGGAGAGAACAAGGAACAGTGGTGACTTCAGTTAGCTGCTCCGTGCCCAGACGGGATTGGTGGGGTGTGCTTGGCCTGGGTCACACCCCTAGCTGAGACCCAATAAGTTATCCCAAACCAATTCCCCATTCCCCTGTGCACACTAACAGAATGAAGGCCTCCGCGAGTAGATGACCCAGAGGGGAGGCGGCTCACACTAACTCAGTATATGCCTCAGCAGGTTGACTGACCTGGAGGGGAGGAGCCAGCATACATGCTTGAGAAGAACTGTAAACAACAAGGAAAGAAACTGGGGCCTCCTATATATACTTGTATAGAAGAAACAAAAGTAGGAAAGGAGGAAGCAACAAGAAAAAAGTTGCTTTTTTAGCCCCCAATCCTTAGAACATTGATCCAGGAAAGGTAAATATAAAGGAGATTGAGGACAGCAAACATGTATTATCAGACATGGCACCAGTGGACATAAAGAGATATCTTCAGGACCTCATAGACAAGTTCAAAAGTGAAATATTTAACCAAGTAAGGCAAGATATAAATAGATTAATAAAAGAAATGCTAAGCACCTCAAGAAGACACAGATGGAAGAATGGAGGAACACACACAAAAAAGGGAGAATCATTTGATGAAAAATATAAAGAAAACATAGAATACAGAAGCAGGTTCAAAGAGATTACCAGGAAATTAAAAACTCCATGAAAATCTGGCAAAATTGCTTGAAAGAAACTAAGGATAGATTATCCAAACTGGAGGACAGGTTTGCAATGTGGGATGGTGAAAGGAAAAATTTCTTAAAAATATCAAGGAATCAAGCATTAACAATACAAAGGCTAGAAGACAACAAGAGGATTTATAACTTAAGAATAAAGAATGTGAATGAAGAAGCAGGGGTGCAAACAAAGGCTATTCACAGAAATAATTAAGGAACACTTTTCAAACATAGGAAAAGAAAGTGATACTCAGATGTGTGAGGTTTAGTTTGGTTTTATTCTGTTCCAGTTTGTCTCCTTGTATTAAATTTGATGGTATGGACAGCTATTCCAAAGGTAGCAGGATATATTATGGTAACCATTTTTTATTTCCTATTAACTTGATTTTGAAGCTCTGTATCAAGTCTGAGGATGTAGGCAACCACTTTGAAGACAATAAGATTCACTATGATACCCATTCTAAACTATTAATTTCTTTTGAAGTCCTGTAATGTCACCAATGTTTCATCCTTATTGGTTTTGTTTTGTACTGTTTTGTTCAATTTCATGATAGCTGAAAATATTGGCAATTCTTTTGAAGATAGCAAGAGGCATTATGGTTACCACTGTTGATAACTTTGTATTTTGTTTTTACATCATGTACATCATGTCCATCCTTTTGTTTTAACTGACTCTATTTTGTTTTGTCACATTCAGCTTTATCCTCTTCAAAAAAAGTAATAAAAACTTAAGGAATAATGAAAGCTGAAATGTGTAATTGTTATTATAAAAAAGCGAGGAAAAGAAAGTGCTTTAAAGGATATAACTGCATGTATGTTTAAGTGTGTAAGATATATAACCATATTGCTAAATTTTTGTTGGATTGTTGAACAGAACTGTTTGCAATTTTACTATTTTAACGTCCACTTTGTATGCTTTAAATTTGTAACTTGAGCAATTATTTCTAAGATGATAATATGTAATCTATCAACTAGTGATTTCTTCCTGTTTAGTTTTTTGAAATTCTATATTATTTCTATCTTTTTTTCCTGTTTTCATTCTTTCCCTTTAAATAAATTTTTTAGAAAAGTATTTCTATTTTAGTAGTTATTACAGTGTTACTAAGTATTTATAAATAAATAAAGTTGACAAATGCTTACATTTATAGGAGTTCATTTTAAACTAGCAGGTATTTTAATAAATACCCTAACACCCATTCTAAGTGTATTAAATCATTATGGGGAAAGCATGCTATCATGCTATAGGAGAATTTGAGGTCTTCTCAGGAAAGTAATTTCTCAGTACAATTTACTCACTCATCTATTTTACAATGACTATAACCCTCCTCTACAGAGACGGTGACTGACAATTATGATTCCGTGAGTAGTATTGTGAAGTACATGCTTCAGGTTTTAGGAGATTGCATCTGTTAAAGTTAAAGACATACACAAAATAACTTGTTGATTTTCCTAGACTTTTAAAATATTAGATATTTATGTTATACTAATAATCAACAACTTTAATCCTGAATAAATTGCTTTTATATTGATATTTGACACTTTTATACTTTTGTAATATAATATATACTGATTTAATAAAAATTTGGAGCATAAAAAAGCTAAAAGTAGCAAATGTTTATATATAAATACATATTTGAGGAGGATATTGTTATGTGAGCTACATCAGAACTGGAGTCATCAGAACTCGACTCATCAGAATGGGATTTAAACATTTATTTGTTTAGCAAATATGTATTTGTTATAAATGTATTCTATTGAGGATATCATACTAAGAGTTAAGAGGAAATAAAAACAGAGTGAGATGTATTTTCTATCTTCAAGGAACTTCAAATATAATAATAAAATACATGTAAGACAATAACTTTAATAAAAGAAGATATGTCAATATAGAAGTAGAATAAACATGTGTATTGTATAAAGAAAATTTTGCTTAGGATGGGACACACATTACTAAAACTTCATGAAAATAGTAATAACCAAACCCTACCTTGAAAACTGGGTAGCGTTTCATATAAATTTAGATGGAGGAAAGCTCTGTGGTAGAAAGAATAGGAGACGGTTATATGGAATCAAGGCATATTAAAGAATTGGAAGTGCTATGTCGATTTCTCAAGTGCTTATATTTTTGCCATTACTGAAAAAATACTTGAGATAAATTAGTTTCAAACAGGAAAAGTTTATTTTGACGCATAATTTCAGAAACTTCACCTGAAAAAGATTCCCTTCAATTAAGGTATAATCAATGATAAATACTAATAGATTGTAACAATTATGAAAATGTACTTTATTAAAAGTTATCTGAAACATAACAATTGATTTCCTGGACCTTTAATATTTAAATTTTCATACCACTATTGACTAAGGAAAAGCAAAACCATGAATAAGGGTTGTTATGTAGTTGTAAGAAGTATATATATATATATATATATATATATATATATATATATTGTCTCATTTTTAACCAGATATCAGGTTAAAAATGAGACAACTATAATGAAGGATTTGCTCCACAAATCCAAAGTACACATAGGTTAAAAACAAGAGAAGCAGAGAAAAACGATGGAAATCATGAATGCCTAACAGAGGAAAGTGATGGTATGCATGAAATAGATTGAAACAAATATTCAGGAAACTTAAAGTTCTATTGAATATATACAAAACCATAGAAAAGAGAGTGAAGAGAGAATATCAGACCTTGAAAACATAATTGCAATTAGCAAGCACAAAAAGAAAGATTTATTAAAAATAGCAAGAGACCATGAAAGAATGATCCAACAACTTTAAGATGATGCAAAGAACAACAAAAGATTCAATAGAGTCAATGAAAAAGCAAAAGTCAGCACAAATCACACATGCACACACACATACACAACACACACACGCACACACACACACACACACACACACACACACACACACACACTGTGCACATAAGTAACAGCAGAAAAATGTACCCAGAAATAGTAGCAGAAAACTACCCAAAAGAATTTGACATACAGATAAATGAGGCATGCTGAAATCCATGCAATTAGTCATGATCAAAATAAATATACACCAAAGCCCATACTAACCAACATTCCAGAAATTAAGTACAAGAAGAGAATATTAAAAACTGTTAGAATAAATATACAAATCACCTGTAAAGCAAAGCCCATGAAAAATCAATTAAGAACTAACATAATCATAGTGGGGAAAATTAGCACACCATTGCCACTAAGAGATAGATTAAATAGGCAAAATTCAACAGTTTAATATCAGAATTGAAACAAACCTGTGAACAACTGAATTTAGTAGTTGTAATCAGAGTGTTTCACACCAAAACATCAGAATATACATTTTTCTCAGTGACACATGGGACTTCTCCAAAATAGATCACATATTAGCCCATAGAACACATGTATTGTAAATGCAAAAGAACTAAAATTATTCCATGAATGTTATCTGACCATAGTGCAATAAAACTGGAAATCAGTGTCAAAGGAAACCATAAAAACTCTGTATGCACATAGAAATTAAAAAATAATCTCTTGAACAGTCAATGGATCACTGATGAAATCAAGGAAGAAATTAAATAATATCTACAATTAAATGAAACGAGAGATACAATAACTGGAACCTGTGGAATACAATGAAAATCGCCCTAATAGGAAAATTATGGTAGTGAAATCTCACATCAAAAAAACAAAACAAGCACAAATAAAAAATTTAAATATTTTACCTCAAGCTTCTAGAAGAACATGAGCAAGTAAAGCCTAAAGTTCATACAAGGGAAGAAATTACAACCATTAGAGCAGAAATAATGCAACTGAGATTAAGAAAACATAAAATATAAACAAATGAGGAGTTCTTTGAAAGAGTAAATAAAAGTGACAAACACTTAGCCAACCTTATGAAATAAAGAAATGAAGGAAAGATAAATGCAAGCCATCAGGAATGAAAATAGTGAAATCACAATGGATCCTTCAGAAATCCAAAAGATCAATATCTACTTTGAGAGATGTTACTCCAATGTGATGGGAAACAGAATAAATGGACCGATTCCAACATACATACAAATTGCCAGATATGAATGAAGAAGATATAAAAATTCTGAATAACTCAATATCAGTCAATGAAATTGAAAATATAATTAAAAAATTACCAACATAGAAAATCCTCAAGTCCTGATGGATTCACTGCTTAATTCTACAATAAGTTTTCAAGAGGTTCAAATTGTATTACTTGCTGAACTCTTTAACAAAATTGAAAGGGAAGCATTACTCCCAAAGTCATTCCTGAAAGAAAGCATTAACCTGATACAAAACCCAGAGAAAGGCAACAGAAAGAGAACTACAGGCCAGTCTCCCTAATTAACATTGACACAAAAGTCCTGAATAAGATACTGGCATTCAGAATGCAGCAAATCATCAAATTCTGTGTTGAATGTTTCAATATATGCAAATCAATAAAAACAATTGAACATATTCACAGAACTAAGGACAAAAAAATATGATCATCTCAATACATGCAGAAAATGCATGAGACAAATTTCAAAATCCATTCATGTTTAAAAAAAATCCCTACAGAAAATTGAAGTAGAAAGTCTTTACCTCAATGTGACAATTCAACAGCCAACATCATACAAAATGGCCAAAAACTGAAAACTTTCACTATAAAACCTGGAACAAGACAAGTATGTTGACTATCACCACTCTTATTTGTTATATTTCTAGAAATATTAGCAAGAGAAATTATGTAAGACAAAAACTAAAATCAGTAAAGATAGGATGGAAGAGTTCAATTATCATTGTTTGTAGATGACATGATACTCTACATAGAAGATCCCAACAAACTCCAGCAAAAGACTTTTAATAACAGATTCTGTCTTGTATCTGTATACAGTGCCAACATACAAAAACAACAGCATCCCTGTACAAAAATAGCAAACTTACTGAAAGAAAAATTAGGGAAAATATGTCTTTCTTAATAACACTGAATAAAATGAAATTCTTAGGAATCAGTCTAACAAAGGAGGTAAAGGATCTTTACATTAAATGCTACAGTACTCTGAAAAAGGAAATCAAAGAGAATATCAAGAAGTGCAAAGATATTCCTTGCCCTTGAGTATGAAGAACTAATAGTAAAAATAGTCATAGTCTCAAAATTTTTATACAGATTTAATGCAATCTCAATCAAAATACCATTAGCATTCCCTACAGAACAAGAGAAAACACTGATAAAATTCATTTGGAAGCAGAAGAGACAGAGAATAGCAAAGAGTTTGGGCAACCAAGGTAAGGCAGGGACATCACAGTCCTTGACTAGAAACTATACTACAACACTAGTATGATTAAAAAAAAAAAAGTAGCATGGTACTGGCAAACAAATAAACAAACAAACAAAAAAAAAACCAAACAAATAAAAAACAGACCTGAGGTTTTTTAGAAAAGATCAGAGAATGCAAGAACATGCAGAAACAAGTTAAAAATAATTTTTAAAAAAACAGTCACCTTAGCTTTACAAAGAGGCCTAACACATTCCCTGGAAGAAGAATAGCCCCAGATGGTGCAGGAGAAACTGGCTTCCCACATTGCAAAGAGTAAAACTAGATGCTTGTCTACCACCATGTACTCAACTAAAATCAAAATAGATCAAACTTCTAAATATGAAAAATGAAATACTAGATCTGTTGGAAGACAGAATAGATATAAAGACATAGGTGTAGCAAAAGACTTCATAAACAAACCCCAGTGGCAAGGGAAAAACAACAAAGAATCAACAACTTGATCAAATCTTACTAAAAAGCTTTTACACAGCAAAATAAATCACCAACAGAGTGAAAAGACACCCACGGAATGGAAAAATTCTTAGTCAGTAGTTCTTTAGACAGAAGGCTAACACCTAGAACAGGTAAAGAACCGGGAAAAAAAGATAAGACAACCCAAATTTAAAGATCCAAACCATAAATGGGCATTTGAATTGAACAACACTTCTCAGAAGAAGATGAACAAATGACAAGCAAATATATGAAAAATGTTCACCATGTTGATCATTAGAGAGATGCAACTTAAAACATGACAATCACCCCAGAAAAATGGCTACCATCAACAATCAATCAATAAAAAATGCTAGCAATGCTGTGGGGGAAAAGGATTGGTGCAACCACTGTGAAGGTCAATTTGGAGGTTCCTCTAAATAACTGGGATCACATCTTATTAAAAAGTTTCTGCACATCAAAAGAAATCTCTAACATAGTGAAAAGAAAACCCACAAACTGGGAAAAAACCCTAGTGAACTGTCCCTCAGACAAAGGACTTCTGTCTAAAACATACAAAGAATTTAAAAAAATCAGACCTCCAAAATTCAAAACCCCATCCAAAAATGGGCATCAGAGATGAATAAACAATTTTCAGATAAAGAAATACAAATGGCAAATAAATATATGAAAAATGTTCAGCATCACTAGTCATTAGAGAAATGCAAATTAAAATCACACTGAGATTTCATCTCACTCCTGAAAGAATGGCCAAGATCAAGAAAACAACCAACAGCAAATGCTGGAGAAGCTGTGGGGAAAAAGAAACTCGCCTGCACTGTTGGTGGGAGTGTAGACTGGTGCAACCATTGTAGAGGTCAGTCTGGAGATTTATCAGAAAGCTGGGACTGGAAGCACCATTTGACCCAGCTATTCCACTTCTAAGCATATTCCCAGAAGAGCTGAAAGCATTATACCACAGTAATATATGTGCACCCATGTTTATAGCAGCACAATTTGTAATAGCCAGATCTTGGAAACAACCTAAGTGTCCATCAACTGAGGAATGGATAAAAAAGTTGTGGCATTTTTATACAATGGAGTACTACTCAGCTATAAAGAATGATCACATTGAGACATTTATAAATAAATGGACGCAGCTTGAGACCATACTCGTAAGTGAAATAAATCAAACTCACCTGTATAAATATCGAATAGTTTCCCTAGTGTAAGAAACGATAAGAATACATGAAAGTACATGGTAATCTTGATTCCCAGTCACACTGGTTTAAAGCCATATAATGTTTTCACTTATTAACTGGAATGGTTTTAATTTGGGTGGTTTTATTTTATTGTCTGTGATACTACAAATAACTATTTTGAAGAAAATAAGAGCGTAATAGCTAACGCTGATTCAGTATCATCCTGTTTTGAAGCCCCATCAAGTCGTTGTTCATTTGTTTCCATTGCTTCTAACATGTTGTATCTTATTATATCTTAACGTATGCGATAGTATAAGCAAGTTTTTTTTTTTATAGACAAAGAGATAATATAGAAATTGATGTTTGGTTTCTGCTAGCTTGTTCTAAATACCCTGCAATAATTTCATTCTCTTGAATTGTTTCAAATTGTCTTGATAAATTTGATGCTATAGTATACGAAGTTAGACTCAAATATTTCAAGGAAAGAGTCACTATGGTAACTACTATTAATGTGAAGCTATCTGGGGGTGAAACACAATGATGCTTAAATTTTTCAGTTCTGACCAGTGTTGTTCTACTGATATGTTCTTTTTTTTTTTTTATCACAGTCTCCCCCTTTTTCTTTCCTTTTTTTAAAAATTAATTTATTTCTTAGTATCTTTTAACTAAAGGAAAACTAAATTAAAAATAGTGCAATAGATTATAGTAATTTTTTTGTTTCCCTATTAACCTGATTTGAACCCCTGTATTGTTCTCCACATCTTGTTCTGACTGATTTTATTATATTCTGTTTTGCTTAATAGTATCAAGTTTGAGGGTATAGGCAACCATTTGGAAGGCAACCAGGTATTCTATGATGCCCATTTATTATTTGACTATTATTTTCTTTGGACTCCTGTAAGCTCTCCAATGTGGTTTTATTGGTCTTATGTACAGTTTTGTTCAATTCTTTTATACCAGCTGATATAGGCTACTCTTTTTAGGATAACAAGAGACATAATGGTAACCACTGTTGATCACCTAGTAATCCTTTTTTTTTTTTTTTTTTCATTTTACACTATGTCCATCCTCCTGATCTAACTGACTGTGTTTTGCTTTGTCACATTGGGTTTTTCTTTGGTCCATCTGGTTTTGTTTTGTTTTTTGGTATTTTTAAACATCTTTTTTCTTTTCCTCTTCAAAGAAAAAGTTATAAAAACTGTGGAAGTAATGGAAACTTTTAAAATGTGTGATTGTTAGCGTAAAAAAGAGAGGAAGGAAAGTGATCTAAAGGATATAACTGAAAGTATATTTAAATGTGTAGGATAGAGAACCATATTGCTGAGTTTTTCTTGGATCATTGAACAGAACTGACTGCAATCTCACTGTATTAATCTCCACTTTGTATGCTTTAATTTTGTAATCTGGACAGCTGTTTGTAAGATGACAATGTGTGATCTATTAACTGGTGAACTCTTACTGTATATTTTTTTCTTTTGAAATTCTGTATTACTTCTAGCCTTTTACTGTCTTGCTTTGTTTAGTTTTGTTTTTCTCTTTAAAAAAAAAAGTGCCTAAGTCTTATGGTTACTGGGAGGCTGAAAAATGGGCAATCACATATAAAGTTATTGGGTCAGAACCTCATGGGCAGTGAACTCTCACTAAACCTGAGCAATTGTTTTAAATCTTATGCAAACTAATAAGTAGTTATTATTATCCCTTGTGGGGATTGAAAAGAAATCAATGATCAAATTGGAGAATTCATGCATAAGCCTATCAAATATCCTGGTGCTTATTTTTCTAGGCTAAGAGGCTGAGACAGGAAGATGACAAGTTTGAGCTCAGCCTGGCAAATTAGTGACTTAGTGAGACCTTTTCTCAAATTAAAAATAATTAAATAAAAGATTGGAGATGTGAAAAAAAAAACTAGGATTAAAAGTTTCTTTCACTCCAGCTATTCCCCTTGTTGGTAACATCCTGAAATAATTAAAAATAGAATACCACAACAATATATGCATACTCATGTTTAAACAGCACAGTTTGTAATTGCTAAACCTTGGAAACAACTCAAATGCCCATCCACCAACGAATGGATAAAAGAAAAAAAAATTTATTTGATGGAATCCTGCTCAGCCATAAAGAAGGATAAACTTGAGATATTCCTAGGTAAATGGATATATCTTACTGTTAGGTAAATTTACGCACTATACTCTTAAGTGAAATAATTAACACACACTATTTCTCCAGGGTGAGAAACTGAAAATGTAAGAATGAAAATATATGACAGATATTGCAAAATAGTAAGAAATTGTTTGAAAGGAAAGGGGATTGGGGAGTTGGAGGGGGAAATAATGATATTAAAGGATAAAATGAAAACAGGGCTTTGTAAATGAGGGGAAGAAGGCTTAAAGGGAGGTGAGGGAAATGAGAGAAAAATAAAAGAGAAACTAAGACATATGATGCACAGGTACAAGTTCCCTTTGATAAATGCACCAACAGACTTAATAAACATGAAAAATGAAATTCATATACAGTCAGAGAGGGACTGGGCTCTCAAGGAAGTCAGTGATAAATACAGACATCAGAATGTACAGGAGGCGCATTGAAGATCAGGCCTTAAGACAAAGATGCACACCTCCCCTAAGCATAAACTGTAATTTGGAATTATACTGTAATTAACACTGTCTGGTCCAGAAAGTCCAGCTAGGCATCAGTTGCCCAGCTTGGTAACCAGGACATCTGGGCCAATTCATTCCCCAACATATTTTGTTCCTTCCATACACTCTTGCTACATGATTCAGTTCTTTATTTGATCAATATTAGCTAAGCAGCTATACATGTGATCCTATAGGTTGATTGTAATTTGACCCATATTGCACCTACACTGCTACTCTGCTGAATAAATTTTCCTTGACGAATGACCATGGTGTCCATTCAGGACCGCTCTTGTCTCTCAGGAGCTGTCTCTCAATAGAACTTTCTTACTCTTATCCTTCCTTTGCCCTTTGGGGTTCATTCTTCAATTTCAAGGGGCATAAACTTAGCACATATGACATTTAGTGGGTTGGGAATTATATTTCTCCTACATCACTACTGTGATACAACATTAGCTCTTTTTTGAACCAAAGTTAAGTGTCTGAAATCCATCACTAAAACATGAAATATTTATCAACACAATTATACTGAGACTAATATAATTTTGTAAATACAACATGTTTAGCATTTCTTGCTCTGATCGATGACATAAACAGGAGAAATTTTATTCAAGTTTCTTGGAGAGGAAAAATTAATATATTTTGTGGAATGGTAGTAGTGGAAAGTTTTGCTATAGTTTACCATCTAAACAACTTTATAAATTAAATGTTTAATATTTCATAAATATTAATATGCTGAGTAAAAAAAAAATAGAAGTCTTGAGATATCTGCATGCCAATGATGAAACCCTCTGATTAAGAATTTCATAAAAGTAAAGTTGCATGTGTTGTGAGCTTTCCAATTTCTTTCTTAAAGGATAGCTCAGTGTCATAGAAACAAGAATAATATCTTGAGTTCAGCAGTAGGGACAGAACAATTACAGTTCTACTGAATGGGGAATCTGAGTTCTAGAGTTGACATTGATATCTTTTATCCAGGTACATTTAGTTACGAGCCTTAACAATTCTATGCCTTACAAGGCATTGTAAAATGATTTATCTTGTCAAGTTCTTTCAAATCCTTAGAAAAATCAAAGGTTTTTATGAAAATAAGATCAGTATTACATCTTTTTTTCATTGTTTTCCTGTTAAAACTCTAAAGTAGATAGAGTAAAACAAATGAGCAGAGCAAGAAATCTAAAAGAAGATTTGAAAGTGCGAGGAATGTGTCAAACAATGTTTTCAGAACTTCTCAAAAGTTGTAGACAGCAGTCTGACACAGTTTCCATTCTGTGCCATACAGAGTTGGCTTTATATTTAAAGCCCATAATGAGGATGGGAAAACAGACTATCAAAGCTTAAATGTGAAAATCTAGCAGAATAATATGTTTGCTAAGAAAAGAAGTTTCAACCCAGTTGCAACAGAAAATGTGGAGTGAAATATTTAGGAAATTATTTATTAGTACAGTTTCCTGAAGATTTTCCATGTACTGAAAGCAGGGATTACTATTTTCAGAAAGGAAAAAAAAATCTATTCTTTTGCCCTTCTAGATTCAATACTTAAGAGATTGTGAATTAAACTGATAAAAGACTAGCAAGTAATAGAAGAAGAGAGGGAAAAGGGAAGAAGGGAAGAAAAGGAAACAGGAAAAGAGATACAGAGAGTGAGGGGTGGGCATTTTTATTCAAATAGATACACACAAGAGCAAGGAATTAACAGAGGGAAAATATCAAGACAAAAATTAGCCAATACATATGAGTTATAACCAATAACACAGATGGCTCAATTCTGCAATCAGAAGAAACAGATTGACAGAATGGTTTAAGAAACAACATCCAGCAATACACTGTATACAAGAAACATGTCTAACTTAAAGTCAAAGGATGAAAAACAATACTCCATGCAACAAGAACACAGAAAAAAAGCAGGAGTATCTATTCTGTTTGCAGACAATGTGAGTGTCAAATCAAAAATGATCAAAAGAGATAAAGACAATCACTACATATTTGTTAAGGGAAAAGCTTAGGAGGTGAAGATAACAAATAAATATGTATGCACCAACTACAGGAGTATGAAACTATATAAGACAAATATTAAAAGATATGTAAAATTAAATGAGAAGTAACTCAAATGTAATGAGGGATCTTAATACCATACTCTAACCAAATAGACATGCTAGACAAAAATGAGCAAAGAAATATCAGAACAGAATCAAGCCTATGAACAGATGGACTTAATCAATGTTTACATTGCTCCACCCAACAACAATGGAATACACATTCTTTTCAGCTACCCATTAAACATTGTCCAAAATAGATCAAACGCTAGTACACAGAAAGTGCTTAAATAAATGCAAAGGAACTGAAATTATCCCATGCAGTGTCTGAATATAGTGTGTTGAAATGGAAATCAATGGCAAGAGAAGCCACAAAAACTTCATAAACATGGAAAATGATCAAAACCTTCCTGAAAAACCAATGGATTACCGATGAAATTAAATAAGCTATTAAACAATATCTACAACTCAACAAAAATGCAGATAGAACATATCAGAATCTGTGGGACACAATGAAAGAAGCTTGAGAAGGAAATTCATAGTGGTGAATTCTCACATCAGAAAAATAGAACATGTGCAAATAAATAACCTAATGTTTTATCTCAAACTTTCAGAAAAAGATGAGAAACATAAATGAAGCAAAGTTCATATAAAGGAGGAAAGTGTAAAGATCAGAGCAGAAATTAATGCGATTGAGATTAAGAAAGGAATAAAAAGAACTAATGAATCAAATAGTTGGTTCTTTGAAAGAGTAAATAAAATTGATCAAACCATAGCCAATCTTAAAAAAAAAAGAATAGAAACTTAGAACAGTTATCTACCTTACACACTTAAACATATACACAGTTATATCTTTTAGATCACTGTCCTTCTCTTTCTTTTTTTACAATCTATTACAAATTTGAATCTTATTACCCTTTCAGTTTTAATTATTTTTTATACTAGAGAGACAGTATGTATTTATAAATATGAGTCTGATTTATTTTACTTATGAGGATAATCTCAAGTTGCCTTCATTTATCTTTAATAACCATACTAGTAAATTTTTGTTAGTTTATCAAACAGAATAGTTTGTATTGTCATTGTTTGATTGTCCACTTTTTATGCTTTGATTTTGTAACTTGAACAACTACTTCTAAGATAACAATATGAAATTTATCAACTAGTGATTTCTTAGTGTTATTTTTTTAAATTCTGTATTATTTTTACCCTTTTTCCGTTTTGCTTTTTTTCTCTAAATAAAAAAAAAGAATGAAAAGGTGCAAATTCATGCAATTAGGAATGAAAATGATGAATTGACTACAGAATCTGTGGAAATTCAGATTACTAATACCTACTTTGAAAATCTTTATGTTATAGGATTGAAAACAGAACTAATGGACAGATTCCTAAATATGTTTGAATTACCAAAGCTGAATCAAGAAGATATAAATATTCTGGAAAACTCAAAATCAGTCAATGAAATTGAAAATATAATGAAAAACTTACCAACAAAGAAAAGCACATTTCCTGATAGTTTCACTACTGAATTCTAGAAGAAATTTAGAGACAATTTAATATCAATACTCCTCAAACTCTTCAATGCAATTGAAAGGGAAGCAATACTCCCTGACTCATCCCTGGAGGCAGGTATTAATCTGATACCAAAGCCAGAAAAAGACTCCCTACCACCAAAAAACTATAGGCCAATCTCTATAATGAACATATATTCAAAAATCTTTAGTTAAATACTAGCAAGTTAAATGTATCAAATCATCAAGAGGATTATACACCATAACCAAGTGAGATTCATCTCAGTAATGAAGGAATGGATCATCATATGTAAATCAACAAATCTCATGTATAATAGCAACAGAGACAGACAAAAGCACATGATTATTTCAATAGATGCAGAAAAGCTTTTTACAAAGTCCATCACTTTTTGTGATACTTTGTTGTAAAACCCTTACAGGAAATATGAATAGATGATCTTTATCTCAATGTGATAAAAGACATCTATGACAAACCAATATAAAACATCATATTAAATGGCCCAAAGTGAAAGTTTTCTAAAATCAGGAACAGGATAAGGATGTTCACTATCATCACTCCTATTCAATGTAATTCTGAAAAACTAGCCAGATTAATTAGATATGAGAGAGAAAAGGAACAAGGCAATATTAAATCGAATGGAAGAAAACATAGGTGGAAATCTTGAAGACATAAGTGGAGGTAGAGAGTTCATGACACAACCAAAGCTCTTGGGAAATATTTCAAATAATCAACATTTGGGGTTTCATCATATTAAAAAGCTTTTGCACATCAAAAGGTATCACCAATGCAGTAAAACAACCCACAGATTTGGAAAACATTTTATCCAACTGTCCCTCAAACAAAGGACTTTTATCTAGAGCATAAAAAAAAAATGAAGAAAAGAAAATCAGACCCCATAAAATCAAAGACCTAATTGAAAAATAGGCATCTCAAATGAATATGTACTTCTCGGATGAATAAATACAAATAGCAAATAAATATATAAAAATGTTCAATATTATTGGTTATTTGAGAGATGAATATTATAACAACACTGAGATTTCAACTCATTCCTGGAAGAATGGCTGTCACCAAGAAATTCACAAATAACAAATACTGTGAAAAAAGAACTCTTCTCCACTGTTGGTTGGAGTGTGGACTGGTACAACCACAGTGGGATCAAATTGTATTGTCTCACGGGTGTGAAAATTTGAAAGAGTAAATAAAATCTAAAATAGTTATTGTAAAATGGGAAGAAATTGTTCAAAAGATAACAGGAACTAGGATGGGTGAAATGGGAAAGGACAGAAGGGCAAAAAGAAAAAACATATCAGTTATACTGTTAGTGTTTTTTTAGATCATTAAAAGGTAGGGTTGTGCTAATATTGATTAGATAAATTTTTGTCCCCATATCATGTATCCTAAGCAACTTATTTAAAGATAGCATGTAACATATTAACTATTATTATTCTCCAAATATTTCATTATGAAATTTTGTTTTATCTTTTTCCATAAAATATAAAATTTAAAATATGAAATACATAAGGATTAACCCAATAAGGGAAATGAAAGACAATTATAGTGAAAATTATAGCAACCTTAAAAAGGATATTGAAAAGACATCAGAAAATTGAAAGACATCTCAAGTTCCTAGATAAGTACAGCCAATATTTTCAAAATTTCCATAATTTCAAAACTGATAAATAGATTTAATTTGATTCAAATCAAAGTAGTTAAACATTCCTCACAGTTCTAGAGAAAGTGATCATAAAATTTGTACTGAACAAACAAAACACTGAAAGCACTTCTGGGCAATAATAGCAAAACAGGAGAAAATCATAATCCTGGATTTCAAGTTATATGACAAAACTACAATGATTGAAACAGGATGGTTCTAACACAATAATAAACTTGGGGATCAATGAATCAGAAACAACCCAAGGCCTATTCAGTTACCTGATCTTTAATAAAGAAGTTTAAATAAAGCATACCCTAAATTATAGTGAATAAATTGGCTTTCCATGAGCAGAAAAGAGATTCTAGACTTATATGTCTCATTGTGTACAAACTAAAATCCAGAAAGATCAAAGACATAGAAGTTGAAATAGAAACACTATGCTGGAAGATAAAATAGGTAAAACTCCTGAAGACACAGGCATAGGGCAAGGGTCTGTCTGAACAGAATTCCAGAAGTACAAGAAATACCATCAAGCGCCAATAAATGAGATCACATGAAACTAATCATCTTCTCCACAGTAATGGCAATGACCAACTTATAGAATGGGAAAATATTTCCCCAGGTATTTCTCCAACTGGAAACTAATATCTAGATTATGTAGAAATAAGACAAAAAAAGATAATCTCTAAAAGACTCAATCAAAAAATGTCAACCAAATATACACTTCTTAAAAGTAAAAATGGCTAATAAATGTATTTATAATTGTTCAACATCCATTACCATTAGAGAAATTCAAATTAAAAAAAAACAATAAGATTTCATCTTGTTCCACTTTGTTGGTGGGTATATAACCTAGTTTGGCTACTATGGAAATGAGTATGGAGATTCTTAAACAATCTATTATTAAAACTTTCACCTAGCTATTCTCATCTTCCCAAAAGAGATAAAAACATCATATTAATAAAGTAATACATTGACACCAATGTTATTAACAGCACGTCTCATAGTAGCTAAATCTTGGAAGGGGATTATATGCTTATCAATGTATGAATAGATAAAGAAAATATGGTATGTGCATGGAATGAAGTAGTACTCTGCCATAAAGGACTAATTTGAGTCATTTTAGTAAATAATGTACCTTGAGATCATGGTGTTAAGTGAAATAAATCACACATACAAGCCTAAACAGCATATAGTTTGTTTTATGTAAACACATTTAACTGCTATTTAAAATTTAAATAAATTAAAGGACAACATAAATTATAGATAATAGGAAACAGGGAGGAGGACCAACACATGGAGAAAAGGGGGTTGTAGGGAGAGGGAAGGGCACATAAAAATAATTAAAATGTGCTATGTACATATCAGATCTTCATGTTGAATGTAATCATTTATATACTGAAAGTGTATGCTAATAATTATAACAATTAATAAAATAGTGTAGCAGATTAAAGATGAGCTTGAAAACATTTGTTCACTATAAACTGTCTTCTTTTAAAATGTATGATTTCTAACTTACATTGAAATCATTGTTTACTCTTGTATCTTCATTATTGGTGCTTAAAAATTATTGTTTTTGTTTCCTTCCAGTCTCAAATTATGTATGTCAAAAAATGTATCATAACATGTGAGTATATTAACTTGAACCATATATACTTGCTATTTGTTAAGGAAAAGTAGAGGAATATTGCCTCAGTCACATGTAATTTCTGTAATTAGAATACACAAGCACAGAAATTACTGACAATAACTTTGACAGAAGCATTGTATTTTATTTTTATTTTGCATCTATTTATTTTCCCCACAGCTGAGCTTAGTGCTATTGACAGTTTAGAAAGTGTTGTCAGATTGATTAAATAGGCTGTGAGCCTCCCTTTTAAAGTGCCTCAGCCAAATTTAGACATGCAAAGTGTTTAGTTACAATGGACAAAGCATAAATAGCAAAACAGTCTCTGTGTGTGTGTGTGTGTGTGTGTCTGTGTGTGTCTGTGTGTGTGTGTGTATTTCTGTGTGTGTGAGTGTGTGTACACTTGGTAGACATTTGAATAAAAAGGAGGAATAGGAGGAAAAGAATTGAGGTTCTGGCTAAAATTAAGGAAACAAAGTGCAAATTTTGTACAACAAACACATTCTGAAAAAAATGCTGAACTATTTGTTTTCAAGACAACCATTATTCTAGTACACATCCCTAATTAGTTCTTTTGGAGCTTAAGAAGCTAATTTAAAAAACTTTACATACTGCATGGAACTGATACTGATATGTGTTTTGTGATGAATGGGTCAATACCCAGAATACAAACCCCCAGGGAAGAAAGAATCAAGGCTGTGTTAGATGTGATCCCAAAATGGAAAACATAAGTAAATCAATATGATCTCATGTATGAGTCAGGATGAAGGTGTCAGTGGACTTCTGAAGCTATAAGGAAACAGCAAGTAGACATTTAAACTTCGATGCTTATTTAATACTTCCTCATTAGGGTTCCAAGACCAAATCTATTACAATGTCAAAGTTTTTCAAGTGAATGGAAGATGGAAAAAGAGCATTCCCCAAACTCCTAAATGTGGATGAGGGGAAATTCAGGTATGCTGAATTTCTGATAGCCTAGGAAAGAATTTTTTTCTTTTTACTCTGGGATCTTTTAGAAACCTATATCTGAATTTTTAAAAGAAAATAAAATGCTCTGTTTTTACCCAGCCTTTTATGTTTTCTCCTTATTGTGCATTGAGCTCGTTCTGTAATTGGGGAAATGGTTTAGAGATCAATCTGTGAGTATGAGTATGTCATCACGTAAGCACTGAAAGGTGAATCTGAGTTTAAGGTGGGAGGTGAGACATGACGAAAAGGCACAGACTATAGATTTAGGCAGCACTGATTTGAGACTTACCGTCTCATTTTAGCTGTTTAATTCTGAGTATCATTTAACTTTTCTGAGGCTGTGTTTTATTCTGTAAAATTGGAATAACAATACCAATATATATAATAACTTATTAGAAAGAAAACTTTATTTTGGCTTACAGTTTGGTGGTTTGAGTCCATGGTCAGTTGGCCATGTTGCTCTTAGACCTGTGCAGAGGCTGCATGGAATAGTGGCTGGGCACGACAGAGAAAGGCACTCTGGTCCTGCAGCCAAGATCAAACAGAGGAGGGAACCACATTCTCAGTCTCCTTAAGGGGACACCCCCGATAACCTATCACCTCTCAGTAGACCCCAAGTTTTAAATGCTCCACAATCATCCTTTCCACCAAATTTAGACTCTTTAGGGAGACTTTTAGATCTAATCTGTACAAATAGCAATAATTCATTAGTTGTCTCTGAAATTTACAATAATTTCTTAAATATCTCAACATAAAAAATGAATTTTAAGGTTTCTAATACACGCAAACAATTGTTAACCATCCTATTTTGGTAAACAAAAATATATATACTATCGTATTTTACCTCATAAGCATGTAAAAGTTTATGTGTCACTTAAAATTTTTCTTTTGTATTATAGCTTTATTTTCCACACTTTAGGAAAGCCAGCAGCCCGGAAGTGAGATAGAGATACTCAAACATCTGAGTGAAGGTCAAGTAGAAGGAATGCTCTATGAGCATCAGAAGGGTAAATTAAACTTGAGATGTATGCCTACTGTTTATACTTAGGTTCTCTCATAGTCTGCTCCTGAACTTACCTATTTCATTTGGAAGCAATTTTCACAATCAAGTTCACAAGAAGCATTTTCTTTCTTTTCAATGCAGCATTTCCTTTAAGTTTTCTTGTTCTAGAATCTCTCTATTCCTGCACTGGCCATCAAATATAAACTCTTACTTCCCTAATATAGCAGTGCATGTCTCACTTGTATTTGGCTTGTAAACATGATTTACATTTTTCAGCATCTATAACCTTTTCATTTTTCAATATTAACTTTGGGTTCTTACTGGATTGATTAAATGTAACTACTTTTGCTCACCCCAAGGCATTATTGTCATGAACACGATTGGATCAATTGAACTATCTTTGAATTTATTATTTGAAGGAAACAAAGCAAAGAGCTTTCTCATTTGATTAATATTCTGTTGAAAATTAACAAAAAACTGACTTTTTCACTAACTTTGTGATTAACTTTTCAACTAGTACACCCATTGGATATGGATCTAATTTTAATCTTTGGCATGTACAGATCCAGGTTTTTTTTTTTTTTTTGCACCATTTATTAAAGAAGCACTTTGTAGATGTTTTTGCATCTTCTAATTTATTCCACTGATCCTTGGATCTGGATTTTTTTTTTTCTGTGCCAGTACATGCTCATTTATCACAGCAGCATTATAATAAAATTTCAAGTCAGGGATTTTCATGTCTCCTATTCTCTTAGTTACTTTTTACTTGTTGCTGAGACAAAATACCTGAAGCCCAAAGTGGGAAAGGAAAGGTTTATTTCTTACAGTTTTTTTGGAGGTTTCAGTCCACACTCAGTTGGCTCCAAGGCGGGCGGGCATGGCTGGGCTACAGTTCATGGCAGCTGCAAACAGCAAGCGGGAACCAGCAAAGAGCAAGACACACCTTCTTCCTGCCATTACATCACATCCTTTGTGGGTGGAGCACTGACACCTTTAATCCAAGCACTAGACAATGAACCATCACAAATGAACAATGCAAACTCATGAGGCCTGGGGGCCACTGACATAAACCATGACACCTGCCTTACCTTTTTTACTCAGGATTGCCTTTGCTATTCAAGGCCTCTTCTGTTTCCAAATGAATTTTAGGAATATTTTCTCTTGACCTGAGAGGTATGCTAATAGTATTTTGACTGTGATTGCATTAAATCTGTATAACAATTTTGGGAGTATGAATCTTTCTACTGTATGGTTCTTCCTATCTATGAGCAAGAAATATCTTTTCTGATATACTCTTCAATCTCTTTTCTCAGGGTACTATGGTTTTCAATTTGTAAACCTTTTCATTCCTTTGTTAGGTTGATTTCTAAGTTTTTCACTTATTTGGATACCACTATCAATGGTGTGGTTCCCTTAATTTCCCTCTCTTTGAGTTTGCTGCTTGTGTATAGGAGGGCTCCTGATTTTTGACTGTTGAATTTGTAACCAGCTATGCTACTGAATTTGGTTATTAAATCTAGAGGTCTTTTGGTAGAGCTTTTGGAGTCTATAGAGAATCATGTCATCTGTAAGTAATGATAATCCAACTCATTTCCTATCCTATTCCTTTTATTATTTCTTTTGTCTAATTTCTCTGGCTAATGTTTCAAGAACTATATTCAACAAGAATGGTCATAATGGATATTCTGGTCTTTTTTCTGGTTTCAGAGTGAAAGCTTTCAGTTCTCTTCCATTTAGTATGATGTAAGCTATTAGTTTGTCATTGATGACTTTTATCAAATTACAGTAAAGCCGATTTCAATTTTTTGAAGTTTTTTTTAATCATGAATGGATATTGGATTTTGTCAGTTTCTTTTTTACATCTATCAAGAAGATCATGGGATTTTTATCTTTAGTTCTGTTAAATGTGTATTACATTTGTTGATTTGCATGTGTTGAACCATTCTTGTGATGAATTCTACTTGGTCATAGTGTATCATCTTTTGAAGATTTGTTATATTCTGTTTGTCAGTGTCTTTGAAGAGTTTTGCATCTATTCTCATTAGGGAGATTGGCCTGTGGTTTTCTTTTCCAGTTGAGTCCTTCTCTGGTTTAGGTATCTGAGTAATGCTTGTTTCCAGGAATGATTTTGGAAGTATTGCTTCCCTTTAAATTTGGTTAAAGAGTTTCAGCCTTATTCAAATTAGTTTCCCTCTAAACTTCTTATAGAATTCAACAGTGAATATATCAGTACATGGGCTTTTCTTCACTGGAAGTTTTTTTTTAAATTAAATTTTAAATTTTTTTAAATGAAATTGGTCAATTTCATTGACCAATATCAAGTTACTTAGTGTACTTATATCTTCATGACCCAGCTTTGGTACTTCATATATGTCCAGGAATCTGTCCATTTTTCTGTGTTTTCCATTTTATTGGAGTACAGTTTCTAAAAATAGGTATTGATGATCTTTTGGATTTCCACAGGATCCATTATGATTTCAGTCTTATCATTACTAACTGATTGAATTTGAGTCTTTTCTTTCCTCTTTTTCATAAGGTTGGCTAGAGGTTCATAAATTGTATTTAATCTTTCAAAGAACTAATTCTTTGATTGATTATTTGTGCTGTTTTCTTAGTTTCAATTATAGTAATTTCTGCTCTGATCTTCATAATTCATTCTCTTATATGAGCTTTGAGTTTAATTTGTGCTTCTTTTTCTAAGAGCCCAAAGTCAAACATTAGGTTGTTTATTTGAGCATATTCTGTCTTCCTGATGCAAACCTTTATTGTCAGGAATTTTTCTTGTGTGACTGTTTACATTGTGTTCCATAACTTCCCGTATATTGTACTGGCATTTTCATTGAAATGTACATACTTTTTATTTCTTCTTTCATTTCTCTGTGACCAATTGGTTGTTCAGGATGGTGTTGTGTAATTTCCAGGTGTTTATGTTGTTTTTGTGGCTTCTTTTGCCAGTTTCATTGCACTATAGTCAGAAACCACAGCTGAGGTAATTTCAATTCCCTTGCATTTAATTAAACATGTTCTATGGGCTATTATGTTGTCTATTTTGGAGAACATCCCATGTGCAGTTGAGAAGAATGTGTATTCTGATACTGTGGGGTAGAACACCCTATATATATCTACTAAGTCCATTTGCCTCCAGGACTGCCTTAATTCTGATATTTCACCATTGAACTTTTGTCTAGTTGATCTATCCAATTGTGAGGATTCAGTTCCCACACTACAGTTGAATTAATGCTTACTTATTTTTCATTACCATTAATGTTTGTTGTATGTAGTTGAATATACCAGTGTTTGATGCATATGTGTTTATGATTGTTAATCTCTATTTCTTAGAGCCTTCCATTAAGTATGAAGTGACCTCTATCTGTTTCAATCAGTTTTGTTTTGATATTTACATCGTCTGGGAATAGTATAGCTTCCACTGTTCCCCCCTCCCTGGGGTTTTGTGGTATGGAGTACAGTTTTTCATCCTATGACTTTTAGTCTGTGAATTTCTTTTTGAGTTAAATGTGTTTCTTTGATGTATTATATTATTAGATCTTGCATCTTGATCCATTTGGCCAGTCTTGTTTTTATTGGTGAATTGCATCTTTTTATATTGATGGTTATGACTGATATCTGTTAGACTATTTTGTTCATGTTGTTGGTTCCCCATATTTTCTGTCTGTTTCATTTCTTGTCCTGCCTGGTGGCTTTTTTCTAGAGGTGTTCTTGTGGTTGTGGTTTTAATTTTCTCTTTCTAGTGTGTGCTTCAGAGCATTCTGAAGATCTGGTTTGCTAGTCATAAATTTTCTCGGGTCCTCTTCATCCTAGAAATATCTTATGTCTCCATTAATTTTGAAAGATAATTTTGTGGAGTATATCTATATGGTTTGGAGTTTATTTTCTTTCAGGATTTGAAATAGTTTACTCCCAGCTGTCCTGTTTTGAGGATTTGTGTTGCAAAATCTGCTGATTCTGATGAGCTTTCCTTTATAGGTAGTTTGTTTGTTTTCCATAACTGCTTTTAATATTTTATTCTTGTTTTGAATTTCTGCAGTCTTAATTATTACATGTCATGGTGTAGATTTATTTGGTCATGGCTGTGAAGTTCTATATGCTTCATTTATTTGTATGTCAAATTTTTTATTCAAGCCTGTAAAATTTTCTGCCATTATTTCTGTGAAGAGGTTTTTTTTTTTTGTTTTTTTTTTTTTTTTTATGGCATTTGTGCTGTCTCCAGCTTTCTTGTTGACCACAATCGATCTTGTGTTGCTGTTCTTTACTTTCTCCTGTAACTGCTGGATTGATTTTTCATTGTTGCTATTTTCAAGAATTCTTTCTTTCATGATCACTAGCTACAATTCTGTATTTGAGATCTGATATTTTATTTTCACCTTCCTCATTCTTTTGCATATACTTTCAAGGCAGGTTTTAATGCCTTGGATTTCTTTGTGGGTCTGTTTCACAAATTCTATTTATTTCCAATTTTGGACATTTGTGGTTTTCAAGATTTTTTCAAGCTCTTCTACTATTTTATCTGTGTCTACTCAAATATCATTCATTCGGAGCACCATTTGTTTATGTACCTGAGATTATTTTTCAACAGTATTTTCCACTAGTGTTTTCATTTCTGTTGCTATCATTTCAGAATTCTCCAATATGTGATTTTCAGTCTCATCTATCTCATTGTCCTCTGGGCTTGTCCTGAGAGGACTGAGGGCTTAGGGTTGCATTTTACTTCTACATTAAGTCATATTCTAGTTTCTATTTTATTTTGTTTTCTATGTTTATGCCTGCCAACTTATGGTAGACAGCTTTCTCACTGATAAGGAGGCTTCACTGGAAGATGTCTGTCCTTCAGTCATGTCTTCTAGATTTAGGTTCTTCATGTCTATATATCTCAAGAACATACTATGCCAATTTCTTATGGATGAAAGTTTACTGCTTGGCTCAGCACCTATAGACTATGGTAATGTCCCCAAACAATACAGCATTATCATACAAGGGAGAAAAATGGAATAGAAAATGTATGGCATCCTGGCTAATATAGTATAGTTAGCAATAACAATGGTTTCAGTACAGCTTAGTTACTGACAAACTATGGAAACTATTACTTTCAAATGTAGAAGCAAAAGTTACATATTTGTAGTCAGTGATTTTCATCTTGGTGTGATTTTGTTCTGTTGTGCGAGGAGGTGTGCTAAAGATGGATAGAGGGCAAGAAAAAGTGATGTAGGAGGTCAAATATAATAAAATTAAGGCTGGAAGTCAAAGTGTGGTCACATAGATTTTGGGAAACTGGAAGACATAGAAAAAGAATGAAAGACAGAACAAATGGGTATTAAAGTATATCAGAATAGGAAGGAAATAATGTTTACTCACATGAAAGTATGATAAACTCAAGAGTTGAAGAATGAGATGAGAACCAGTAGAAGAAAACAAAAAAGAAAAATAGCAAATCTAAAGAGTTAAAAAAAAAAAAGAAGGAAAAGAGAATAGAAAAAGAGACCAGAAAAAAAAAAGAACAACAACAAAAAATACAGAAATAACCACAAAATACAAAACAAGACAAAACCCAACCAAATAAGAACAGAACAGCCAATCATATAAAGAAGGGAGGATAAATGTAGTAAATTTCGTCTGGTAGTTTTAGGGTAGTGCCCAAGATAGATCCCAGGAATGTGCTGTGTAGTCCAGCCAAGTTTTCATGAGATTTATGGTAAGTATGGAGCTGATCTTGCCTCTGAACAGGAGGACTGGGGCTGGTCTTCTGTTGGTGGAGTTCTCCACGACCCATTGATGTAGAATGGTAGAGCCATCCGCTTCTTTCAGTGTGTCCGTGTGCCAAAGCTCGAAGCTAGTTCACTTAGCTTACCAAGAGCGGTCTCCTCACTGCTGCTTCAGACTGTTTCATGCTGCTGGTCTCATCTGAACCTTAATGTTTACCCACATCAAGGCTGGATCACCAGGGTCACACATGAGCACGCTTGTCAGGACCAGGCCTTGTCTCGCAGGTTGAGCAATCTGCTGCACTTACGCATGCACCTGTCCCCAGGTCCACATGGGTTGCCCTTACTGATTGCTCCACCTGTTGCCAAGAGTGTGCACCTGTTCCTGGGGCACCTGACCTGGTGTCACTGAGTTGCTCCACCACGTTTCTTTGCATTTTTAATTTTTTCTTTTTTAAAGCAATGCCTTCAGGTTATGACAATGAACTGGGAAAACACAATGACAGTTCATAGATGGCGCCGTGTAGAGCATAATACTCTATTAAAAATCACATTAAAATGTTTTCTCTTTATTCACTTGATAGAGATTCCAATGAGTCTTTACCTCATATTATGAAAGTAGCTAATGGGGATTAGTATAGACTATTTTATGACTATTAATGTTCTGAACATTTATGTTTTCTGCTAAAGTCATATATGGAAATATTAACTTCCAAGGTGATTATAATAGAAAGGGGGTCATTTTGGGGTTATTCATGAAGACAGAGTCTTTAAATTGAACTAATGCATATATAAAAAGACACAAGTGAGCCTGTTTCTCTGTCTCTCCATCTCTGTCTCTTTTTACCTCTCTTTCTCCCATCCTCTCCTTTCTACCCTCTCCTTCACTTGCTTTCATCCTCTTTTCCTCTCTCCCATGAGAAAATATACCAACCTGCAAACAAAGTAAGCCCTCACCATAACCTCATCTGGTGGCACCTTGACTTTGTATTTCCTAGCCTCTATGACTATGAGTTATAAATATTTGTTAAGTGGCCAATGTATTATATATTATTATAACACCCTCCACTGACTAAAGATGATATCAAAATATATTCTCACAAATTATGTTTTATTTACATTTTCTAAAGCATTGATACAGTAATTAAATCTGTAAAATCGCTCCTTTCAACACTCCTCACAAATGTCTGTAGTGAAATGTAAGTTCCTCAAGGACAGAGACTCGGTCTATTTTGTGCACTCTGAATAACTGAATAAATAAATATAAACCTGCTGGAAAGTAAAGTAGCATTTTATAAATTTCTATTCAGAATTAATATTCTGATATCAATCAGAAATAAATAATATTCATTGCGTATTTTGTGAATAGATATGCATAGTACCAACATCAAGTTTCTATCATAGATATGCATTTGGCAGTCTTCCTCTTTAAGTTTTCTCTTTTTTGAGAAAGAATACATTACCTGTAAACTGGAAAGGTATCCTTTAAGGGCTCCAAGATTCTCTTTGCCATCATAATATCAGCCAACTATTGGGAGTGCATGCATCATGCATTAGTGCTTTTCTGCTTTTTAGTAAACTGTTTACAAAAGCACAGAATAATGCCACTGAAATGTAAATCGTTTTGGTCGTCAAGTACTGTCTGATACATTAAGTTTTCAATTTTGTCTGCATCTTCAGAAACTGAGTTATTTTTTGTCTCAACTAAACGTTTCCAGTCCCTTTCTGAATATGATACAGTTTCATATCCTATAACAGCCTTGCCATTTTCTTACTAGTTTACACTACTGGTGACTCCTGGAAAAGGAAATATTCTCAAATGTCACTTTCAGATAATGTGAGTTCAGTACTTGAAGAGGAATCAATGAAGTTTGATAGGTGGTCTGAGTGTGTGTGTGTGTGTGTGTGTGTGTGTGCTGGGTGTTTGTGCAGGGGATGACACCCAGCCTACAAAGTTCTGGAGTTCCAAGGCTAAGGATGTTCTCCATGATGTGCAAGCACCTGTCAGAATGTTGATCTTTTGTTTGACACTCTGCTAAAGAGTGTTTATCCCTGGGAGGAGATTTCAGGTCTTGAGGTTACAATCAGAAAAAAAATGTTGAAGTTTAAATGTTAACAGTTACCTGCTTTACTTTGTTTTCTTTTGTGCTCTCTATATTTCCAACCAATAACAAGCCAATCTATTGAAAATGAATTCACAGTGCATGCTGGACCTCCCAAATTTGGGGTAGTCCTTGTTTCAAATGCTGAGCGAGCCATGAGCAATCTTTTCCAGGAATTGAGTGTAAACTTTTCTCATCTCCTGGAAGAGATGCTGTCGCTCGAGTGTCTATAGTCATCATTTGTTTCCCCATTAATTTCAATGGTGTTGGTCTATTCTTAAAACCAAATGTGACCACCTGAATTTTTAGTCCAAAGTGCTGAAGCCACCTATTTGAAGGTTATGGGAGTGCATACAAGAGTACAGACTCTGTGAAAACCACACGAAGATATTCTGAGTACATTTCACATCTTCCCACAAAACTTGATCAAAAACATGGAAAAATAAACCTTTTATGATTCAATTTCAGGTATTTCTTTAAAGGAGCCTCTAAAGACGTCCCACAAGTACATCTATTAACCACTTTCAAGCTAATGCTCCCAAAGTGGTGTGGTCTCACTATAGTTTTTTTATAAAAATCTGTTTAAAGGTATAGAAAAGAAGAATAACTATTGAATAGGATATTTAAAATGAAAACTGGACACAAACTGTGCTGTCCACTTTGAAATCATATAAAAAGCAGTAATGTGGATGGCACTATATAGCAAAAACCTGACTGATAGGCCTTCTCATTGAAGATAATGAAAACCCAACTGTGCGTACTTGTCAGGATCTCTTTGAAAATTCTGCATTTCTTCTGCACACCCTCAAGCACACTCATGTCTGATGGCCTTATCTGACACTGTCCCTGTCTTGCAGGAAATGCTAGAGACTCACTATTTATGTGACATGACCACATATCCCCAGCACCAGTGTATGGCACAGCAAGAGAGGACTGTGACTTTTTTCTTATTGTTGCTGCTGAAACTATAGAGGATTAAAGATTTCCAAAGTTCAATCTAGGTAATCTCCTCTATAGGATTAACTCACTGTATGGCTTCCTGGTGTATATTTGTTTCCAAAGAGAAATAACAGATTTTAAATCCCTAAATCTGGAGGTAACATTTATTTATTGTGCAGATAGCATCACTGACAACTTGCCAGTGTGTATATATGTGTGCTTTCTACATGTTCGCAGGTAATCTCATATGAGAAATCACTAAATGAAAATTGAAAAAAAAACCTACTTTTTCACAAATTATAATTACTTTAATTACAGGATAATTATATAAATAATGCATTTCAATGTAGGTTTCAGTTTTCTTTGTTTTCTAAATATCATCTTTCAGTGTTTCCAGAAGTGTAAACAGGAAACATTTAAGTTTAGAAGTAGAGCAGGTGAACTGCCTGTACTACAAGGAGAGACAATCAAAAGATGATTAGGCTATTGAAAACTGCCTAACTAGGTGCTAATTTTTAAGTGAGCAGGTGTAGTTAGTCATTATAACTTTAAAATGAAAATATATTTGAATTAAACCAACACCTCCCCAACATTAAAATGATATTAGAGGTCTGAATGGTACTGACTTACTCCAGCAAAGGTAAAAGTGGTGGAAATTGAATGAGGCAGTATCTGGGCTCTTCTGATTAAGGAAGAAACAGTAGGTTTCTAAAGAAATATGAAACCAGTTTCACAACACTTTGACTTTCTTAACATATAGCTCAAACATCATTAACATGTTAAAAGATTAATATTTTAGTTATTGTTAAAAGAAAATTAACTGCATAGAAATTGTACAAAGTAAGAAAGACATTGTAATTACCTTGGGTGGAAATCAATTGAAGTGTTTTTTTTTTTTTTTTCTCCATTCAGTTGTTTTCCTTGTTGCTGCTGAAATGCACCAATGCATTCTTAGCTCCTCACATAAATATCTGATTTTAAGTCAAAGGGAGATGTTAAGCTTGTGGCTAAAGGATGAACATTAAATTTCAAGGTGATGTGACATACATAATACTCATTTAATTCACATATGGCTGCAATTGAAATTGAAAGCCCAGTTTCATTGAAAATTAATGCAATTAAATAAAATAAACATATAGTATTTGTTATGGGGCTATTTTAGAACTATTAAACACTATGGAAAAATGTAAAATGTTTCTAAGTATCCAAGTGATGCTCAGGACATTTAGCATTTTAATAATGTGTCTTTAGTGCACAAAATTACACATTAGTAATCTTCAAGAGTTTAAAAACTTATGAAAATAGAACATTTACCTTCAGAAATTCAAAAGGATAATAAAAGAATCTGCATGAACTTGTATAAATGATTTGAATGGGTGTATGGTATGAGGTAACAGACCTCTGGCTACGTCATGAGACATACCAACTTTCCAATGATGTCCTCATTTGACTTCCCATCCTTGTCTGTTCTCCTTAACCCATTGTGGATTTTCATTTAGAAATTTGCTCCCAGCTTCACCCTAGATGTCTTTTGACAGGTAAGCTGAATTGTTTACTGGATGGCCTGGTAGCTTCCCAGGCAGTTAGCAAAGCACACTTACTGTGGTGTCTGAATGGTTCAGATTGTGGAGGCATGACTTTGAATACATCTGGCCCCTTTCTCTCTGGTACTAATCCCCTGCTCAAGCTCCTGGCCACCATGGAATAAGCAGCTGTACCCTGCCACGGTCTTCCACTGTGATGTTCCTGCGTTGAAGCTAACCACTCATGATGTAAAACCTTTGAAACTATGAGCCGAATGGACCTCAACGTTGAGTGGAGGGGAAGTGACTAATGCAGATATGGTCTGCTCTGGCATGCATAACTACAGGCTTTACTTAGATCTTCATTACCATAATTTTTTTTTCTCCAGTGATACACAGTTTTGTGGAACTTCTTAGTCTCCTGATCTATTATTTTTTGATTTGTCACAAGAGGAATTACATTTGAGAGCAACTTTTTTGTGTAGGTACACTGCATATGCAAGAATATTATGGGAATACATTTCCAAAGCCTAGAGAAGCATGCCTATTAGAAGGCATAGGTCATGTTTATAACTGCAGAAGAGAGTTTGATGGAAGAACAAATCCTGGACTATAAATTGCCATTTTGAAGAAGGCAAGGCTGCAAAAGATGAAGATGAAGACCTGTTACATTGGTCTAAAATTCCTTCCCATGGATAAAGATTTGTGTCATGAATACAGCCAAAAAAGTCACAAAAGAATTCCATGCGGGGAGATGTGTCACTAATGCTCCGTGGAGTGTACAGATAATTTTGTGTTTATTTAACACCACAGCATTTTATATGGGGCAGACAGACATAGACGATTCTAAGTGAATTAATATGAATTGACAAAATTGGGTGTGGTGGCACATGCCTGTAATCCCAGTACTTAGGAAGCTGAGGCAGGAGAATTGCTGTGAGTTCAAGACCAGCCTAGGTTACAAAGTGAGTTCAAGACCAGCATGCACTGCAAGGTGAGACCCTGTCTAAAACATACAAAAAATATGAATTGCGGAAACAACAGTTTCTGACCTCAGTCAATGTCTGTGTGTCACTGATACATCCAGTGGTGTCTTGTAGTACACAATTGCAATGAATGTGTTGTATGAAAGAATGAACAAATGGAAATCAACTAAAACGATCCTTTATCTGTAGCAACTTTTATTTTCACCATTATTATTATCTGATCTCTATCTCTCTCTCCTACTTTTCCTCTTAATATCCTGATGCTATCAGATTACAAGTTTCTTCCTTCTCTATTTTCCACAAAGTGCTTCAGTACGTCTGAGATTTTAATTCTTACACAGTGGAGCTGATAAGATGTTCATCAAATTAGAACTTTTCTTAAGATACACATGAATCTTATTCAAACACTTCCTAGCATTGTCTTGGATCACAGAAAGAACAATAGTTACAAAATAAAATTTTTTTATTCTTTTTATTTCTAACACTTAAATATTGGACTGAATGCATTTTTAATAAAGAAGGAAAAGCAGTGCTCATTATTCCTAACTTATTTATTTATTTATTTAAAACTAAACAACTAAACAGGACAAAGCAGATCACAGTTCCATCAGTAGCGTGAAATATGAATTTAGGTCATTTGTTTTTCTTGAGTAAACTTGCCCTGCTTGAGTTATATTTCCTTTCCTTCATCTTTTATGCAGGTGAGTTGAAAAAATAGTTGTATTACAATCATATTTCATCTGGGAATGATTTGGTGGAGACATAGCTGACAATCGTAAACATATTTTTAAAAGCGCTCATCATTTTTTAATACCTGTGAGCATTACAAAACCATCGAATTTTCTCCTTTCTTAGTTTACCTTTCTTGTTTATTTTGCACTTGATTTTAATCAGTGCTTAATTCAAGAACATCTCAAATCTTTTTAGAAAAAGAAACGTGATACATAAGTAAGTGGCTCTTTTTCATGTCATCCTGGTGATAGCTGCCACCCTTTCCCAGGAAGTTGCCTGTTTCACTGTTTAAGGAACTGATACTCAAACTAGGTCCTTGTGAAATTCACACAGTGTATTTATGTATAATTAGTAGGTTCAAATTTTTCAGTGGGTATTTGAGATATTTCTAGGAGGTTATTAATGTTATACCTGGAAAAAATCATTCTTTCTCTTTTTCTCTCTTGCTATCTGGTTCCATATCATCCTTATTTTGTTAAGAGGCACTGATACTTCTTCACACAGGTCAGAACCACATCCACAGCAAAAAAAGTAAATTTCTTAAAATTCCTTTCAAACTAAACTTGACAGTATGTGTAGGTTCTATCACAGAAGGGAATCTCTTACTCAATGTAAGAGAATACCATTTTGTCGCTAAGCAAAAAAAAAAAAAAATATATATATATATATATATATATATATATATATATATATATATAGAGAGAGAGAGAGAGAGAGAGAGAGAGAGAGAGACAGAGAGAGAGAGAGAGAGAGAGACTCTTCTGGAGACTTTTACCTGTTAAGAAAATTATACTATTTCCCATGGCTTGTTTTACAATGACCATTTCTAAAACATGAAAATAATTTTGTTTCTATTCTCTCTCAAACAATATAATGGTACCATTCTTATCAACCAAACACTATGTCATTTCTTTAATATATTCCAATACACTCAAATTAGAAAAGCAGATATTTGATTTAATTGCATACAACTAGTTTCTCAATTGAAAATACATTGAGGGAAGAACTAAATAAAGTAGTTTATATGATAAAGAAATTGCTCACATGGACTCTCTCTGGCTCGAGGGAGCCCTCGGTGTCCAATAGCTTTGGCAAGTCTTATGCTATCAAAACTAAACATGAATCACTAAGAAATGTCATTATAAGAAAGCTCAGGTGGACTTGCATTTTTTTTCTCTTGAGTCTACGATGTTCTTCCCTGTACAGTTTTCACATGAAATGACACAAACTAAAGCATTAGCATAGCACAAGGCAACATTTTTTACTTGGTTGATCCTTATCATTGTGGTGAAAATTTTCAAAGTTAGCAAGTTGAAAGTCTGTTCAAACCTATTATCATGAAGGAGTTATTTTATAGGTATAGAAAAACAAAAAATAACTTTTTTTTTACCAATAAAGCATAGCCACTGTGAAGATGACTTTATTTGAATTTATTTTTGAATGTTACAAGTTGCACAAATATCAAATTATACTATTTTATTTTAGGACTGTAATCTACTCCCAAAAGGAAAATGGGCAGTTGCCATTTTTTCCTCACAAGAAAAAAAAAAAAAACATGAAATAACTTCTTTCACTTCCTTTTTAGTTGGTTTTCTGAATACCTCAGCAATTCCCTGTAATTCCAGGTGCTGGTGTTTAAAATTTGTATTCATTATCTTTTTAAGTATACAATCTGCATCCAAAGCATTTTTTCTAGCCGAGTTTCTAAAAAGGGTTTTCTAGTTTCTATATTTCCTCACACCCTAATCAAAACTGCACATGGTCCAAATCACCACTTTTGAGCCCTATATCATTTGTTAAATTTGTTACTCAGATTTCTGTTACTGACACATACATAAGTAAAACAGCAGCAGCTGTTACTTTTTGTCCACTTGAATCACAACTACAATAGCTTTTGGATGCTCAGATATCTGAACATGGGGAAACAATTAATGAAATAACTGGTTAGCCTACCTGTGACAATAGGTTGCACAATGTGATAGCATTCTGAGTACAGAATACTCCTAGCAGTGAATACAGAGTACTCCTAGGCTCTCTACTCAAGCAGAAGTCTTTGCAAGTTAATACTTTTCAGTGTAACATGGATGGGATCTTGATGATTCCTTGAGAGTCTTTCTAGGCTTCTTTCCTACTGTCTGGTTCAAATTACTTCTCTTCAGTTTAACAGAGTAGATTCCATCAGCAGCTGAATCCTCTTTGGCATTTTGTTTCCAGTTCTCATCATAAATCTGGCTGAAGTAGCCAGCAATAACCATAAAACTACATGAATAGTGAGCTGACTTGAAATTTTATCTAGCACATCCATTAGTCACCTTTAAACTCAATTTCTTACAAAGTTTCAGTATGTCAACAAAATATAGACTAGTTCTTTGTCACATGTAACACAAATGATCTCTAGTCTCACTGCCAAAATAGTCTTCATTTTCTTCTGAACCAGCAGTGCAAGGGTTACGATCTGCATTCCTACAAGCATTTTGTTATTTTCAGCATTCACCATAATTGTTAAATTCTGCTTATAGCATTCTAGGTTTCTCTAGCTTGTTCCTTTAAATTTTTCCAAAATCTTCTCACAGTCTAATTTTAATGATTCTGAAACACAGTATTTTGTGTAGCTACCATATGACTTCACTGCTTGATTCTGACTACCTGTGTTAGATCACTATTACAAGGTACCTAAAATAATCAATTTAAGGGGAAGAAAGATTTTATCTTGACTCATAGTTTCAGAAGATTCATCCAGTGACCCCTGATCTTTGTTATAGGCTGTATCTAAATACACCCCCTCCTTACCTCAAACACTCATAGAGGGGGCTTTTGAACAGTGGCTGGTTCATGAGTGTGTGATACCGTATTACCGATGTATGATAGTGCACTAGTCTGCTGCTTTGGTTTAGCATAGTTCTGACAGGCTGAATGGATTTACTGAAGAGAGAAGCTCCTCCTTGGGTGTGGGTGTAACATTAATGGGGTATAAGAAAAATGAAGGTTCTCTGCTGCTGACTTCTGCTTGCATGCCATGAATTGCTTCTCCTCTGCCACGTCCCTCTGCAATGCTGCTCCATTTTGGAAGCAGCCAAATATGGACTGAAACCTCCACAAACTAAGATGTAAAATAAAATTTTACTCCTTTAATTTGTGGATGTTGAACAGTTGTCTCCAAAAAGATACAGTAACCAAGGCAACCCTGTTGCTTTGGACCTGCAATGAGGACGCGTATGATGACTAGAGATGTAGCAATGAAAAGGCTCACTTTATGGCAGTCAGAAAGAGAAAGGAGAGGGAGGTCCTGAGGGCCCAGTGTCTTCTCTGAAGGCACATTCTGTGACCCAACTTCTTTCCACCACGAGGTCTAGCAATGCAGAGGTTCCACCATCTTCCAATAGCACCGCAGATTGTAACCAATCCTTTAACACAGAGGCTTGTACGGAATACTTAAAATCCAAACCACGATATTAACATAATAAAAAATTCTATATGGCTAACAATATACCACATCTCATTACCTGTGCACATGGATGGTTTTTCTCTTCATGTAACTTTTTAATCTTGTGCTTTTTTTTTTCTATCTGCGGATTTCCAGCTCAGTTTTCTATTACTCTCTGACCGTCCCTTATAGGTTGTCCTTGGTGCTTCCTTCTCAACCATACTTCTAAATCTGTGCTTCTAAATCTCATGAGTTTCTGATGACTACTGAGAATCTAAAATGTGGCTGGTTTATATTAAAATGAGTGCTAAGGAAAAACTACACCTAGTTTTTGAACACACAATATGAAAACAGTGTAAATTATCATGCTAAAACACATGTGATTTTCAATATTCAAGGTAGTCATATTTTAAAAATCTCAAGAAACAATGGATTAGAAAATACTGAACTATTGCTCTCAAGGGAAGTGAGGGTAAGATTTTTTTTTAACCTTTAGTCACAACACTTCATAAACAGATCAATAGGTAGCTATTATATGTATTCCTATTTAAAGGCATCTTACTTAATATATTTCATTGATTCATTAATATTAAACTCATGACCCACAGCATTGTAACTCAGGCCTATGTGAAGCTTATTTAACACACACGTTTTATTCTGGAAAATATATGTCAGCTATATCACCAGACAGACTCAGCACTGTACTTGGGGGTGTGGGGCATTTTAAACAGTAAAACCATGAAAAAGCATAAAATTTTTTTAAAAACTCACACCTCCCATTAAACAGACTAAAATGAACTCTTTTTTTACCTTGTGACAGTGGAAACAAAGACACTGAAACAAAAATCACCTGGTTTGACTTCAGCTGGGCATGGACATCCCATGACTGAATGTTCCCCCTCTCTATAAGACAGTAAGTGACCACAGCTGTGCACACTGATTTTGGAGGTTACCAAGGCAAAACATTCAGTAAGTGGATTCGCAGATGCGGACTCCTCAGATAATGAAGATGGGTTGTATTTTATGTTGGTCACATGTTGAAATGCTAATATTTTAAAGATGCTGATTTAAATGTTTCCATAATTTATAAACTGATTTCATGGTGAGTTGGTAAAATTTTGAGCCTGCTAGAATAAACCAAATACACGCAGAAACAAATGTTTCCTTTCATTCTGATTAATGTAATTATAAAAAGTTTATGAATATGTGACTTATACTGACACCGGTTTTTTCTTACCAGATAATGTTCTCATATATAGAGGAATTTCATGGGACTGAATGTTTTCCAGGAGTTGTATCGCTAATTCTATTGACTTTAGATAATGTGTACAGGTCAGATTCTCCTCAGAGAATTGATGGATTGCTCTTCAATCTGGCATTTCTCTTATATACAGTCCACAGGATTCTACTCTCTTACCTGTAACATGGTATATATACAGAGTTCCTTGGCTGACATACTGTTCTGAGCCACATTCCCACTATTGGTTGTAAATATCTGAATATCTGTGGCATAACACTGCCATATGCAACAGTCTGAAATATCTTTGAAACCTAAATCAGACCGCATTCCACTTCTACTCAGAAACCTCCAAAAGATTCCTATTTCACTTAGAATGAAATCTCATATCATTGGTAGAGCTGATGAGTGCCACAGTATATGGATTCCTTACTTCTTCTGAGCTGGATCTTGCACATTCTTTCTATTGATTCTTCAGCTTAATCTATACTGCCATCACTGGCATCCATGAATACTTTGGAAACTTTGCCTTGGCTATTCCTAGTCTGGGACCTTTTCTCATCTTGCCCCATGGCTGTTCATTTCTACGACTTCATTCAGATCTCCACTCAAATGATGATTGGCCAGGGTGGCCTTCACTAATGAACCCTAAAATAGCACTTTTTATGTTCTCCTAATTTAGAACATTTTCTTTTTAGTGCCACTGTATGAGACTGATTTGTTGATTTTTTCTCCCTCCCAACATAAAATTTAAATTCAATAATTTACAGAGGTTTGGACTTAGTTATTCTCAGCTATATCCCTGGTGTTAGAATTACATTGGGCTCATGTTAGGTAATAATTAGATTATTTTTGAATAAATGTATCTTTTTATAAATCAAATTTCTGTAGTATTAAAACTCTACTAGACCAATTTAAATACTTCATTCACATTTCTAATGTTTAGAAACTCAGTATCTTTAACTAAAAATAGCATTGGTTTGGTATGTAGACCTCGAATGAAATTGTAATGTTGATAATTATGGTCTCCAGGACTATAGATAATTAACTTTACTGTTTTTAACTTGCATTTTTCCTTTTTAGAGTGGACTGAGAAATACATGCCTTTGAGTCTTATTTTGGGAATGACAGCACATATCTGGTATGTAAATTTCCTATGTGGTAACTAGCACATGTTACGTACTCAGGCATTAATTGGCAATATTTTATTAAAAGTCTTCTCTGTGCCAGGTGCTATGCCACAGTTTAGAGTTATAAATTCCATAAGTTGTAAATTTAAAAACAACAGAATTATAGCTGTGAGGGAAGGGATAAGATTGAAAGTGGGAGACGCAATTAGAAATAAGCTTTAACACTTCGTGATACTAAGAGCACACAGGATTGCAGTGATGTCCATGTGGAAGGACAACTCAGCAATGATGGAAGGGTGAGATCATCTCACTCTAAACATGAAAGAAGCAATGCTTAAAATGCTCATTAGAAGATACACTGCATTGCCAGGGATTTAGCCCAGTGGTGTAAGTGCTTGTCTGGCAAGCACCAGGTCATGAATTTGATTTCCGGTTTAAAAAAAAATATATATATATATATATATATATATATATATATATATATATATGCACTGTGTGGGACAAATAAGAAAATTGTGAAGGGCCTACTTCATCATGGCAGATAAATTAGTGAGTTAAGACCCTGAGAAGGAAATAAAAAGTGGAACTCATGAACACATTGCAGCCCAGCATGACCAGTGTGGCTCAGCACAGCTCAGTGGCACCCAAGGAGCAGCCCAGCAATGGTGGGACACTGCTTTCCAAAGGGCCCCGCTGAGCCAACAGGTAAAATCAATCTACGGAGGGAAAGCTCATTGCACGCGAATTTCTGGTATATGTTGCATTTTGTAATATAACTATAGAGGTAGCTCCTATGATTAAACACACCAAACTAACATTCACCACGCTTGCCAGTTGCCAGGCAGTGCCGGATGTTAGCGCTATTGCTCATGGTACTACTGTGGTCAGCGTATCATGTATGTTGTAGTAAGTTTCTCTCCCTCCTGTTATGACACTATGATTGTCTGGGTAGTAATGATCACCACAGTACAGTACGAAAGACTGAACGCAGAGTCAAACTGATAATAGCAACCTCCTTCATCCTTAATAAATTGAGAAGGTAGGTTCTTAGATACAAACGAATAGCCATTTCCCAGGGAAGCCATAATACTAGTGATTAAGAAATCTACAAGCAACAACATGGAAAATAAAACAAAATAGAAGTAGAAAATGCTAAGATGCAGAAGCAAAATGCAACCCCAGATCTCCAGCCTACACAGGTCAAGTTCAGAGCACGGTAAGAGAGAAATAATTGGAGCCACACACTGGAACTTTCTGAAATGCTAGCAGAATTTTTAAAAATGAAGGTGACTATAAAAAAATAATAATCTTTCAGGTACAAAAAATGATGACCAAAGTGAAAGTTTCACTAATCTAGAACAGGCAAATGCGTAAGTTTAGGGAAACAATGGAAACTGTAAATACCCAACATAGGAAAGAAATAGAATCTATGAAAAAGATCCAAACAGTTATCCAGGCATTCAAAAATTCCATTGAAGTCTATGAAACAGATTGAATGAAGGCAAAGATAGAGCAATCAGACTGTGAAGGCAAGACGGCACAAAGTGACCATGAATGGAGAGATATCTAACAAATGGCAAAATAACATTAAAAGTCAATCCATCTTTGCAAGATGAAACAAAGAACATCCTAGGATTGACTGGAGTCAATGAGAAAGCTAGAGACAGTACTAAGGTCATAAAGATCGTCTTCACAGAAGTAATGGCAGAAAATCTCCCAAACATACATAAAAAATTTGACATACAAATAAATGAACAGATTGGAAGATCCAGCAACAACTCTAAAGAAACTGAGACACCCTGTCTTTGACAAGGTTACTACACAACTTCCCTGGAAGAAAAATAGCTTCTTTAATAAATGGTGCTGGAAAAACTGGCTTTCTACATTCCAAAGATCAAAACTAGAGCTATATCTTTCACCATGCATTAAACTAAAATCAAAATGGATAAAAGATCTAATGATTAAAACAGAAACAACCTTCTCAAAGAGAAAATAGATAAAACACTTGAGGATATAGTTGTAGACAAAGATTTCAAGAATAAAATCCTGATCACAAAAGAACTACTACAAATCATCAGCAACTGGGATCTCATCCTATTAAAAAGCTTTTGCACAGAAAAATAAATCATCAATAGAGTGGAAAGACAACCCACAGAGTGGGAAAAATTTTAGACAGTTGTTACTCAGACAAAGGAGTAATATCTAACGCATATAGAAGTTGAAAATGCTTACCAAGGACATTCTTAAAGGAGTAAAAGTAACTGTGAGGAGAAATAATACATTAAATAGTGGAAACATATAACTAGTGGTAGATTCTTTTTATATTTATGAGTGAAGATATTTATACATGTTTATGACAGAAGGAAAGTCCCAGAAAGATAAAGAGATAAAACATAACTTTACAGAGGAGACGGGAAATCAATGGTATAGTAAAGCTGGAATGTTACAACAGCATATTTAAATTCACAGGGACAAGCCATGAGCTAGAGGCACCTTTTTCCACACATGGAATTGAAATGAAGTTTAGTCCAGTACAGATTCTGTCTGTGTAAATATTTCCCTTTATTTGCCCTATTTCTTTATGCATTTTCATTGCTTATGCTTAACTTTGGTCCTAAAACGTCATGCCCATATAAACTATTCATTAGTATTAAATAACTTTCATTTTGGTAAATTTTTATAATTATTCTACTTTATTATTAGTTGTTTGTCTCTTCTTCTTTCTTTAACTTACTTTATGAATGAAATTTTATCTTAGGCAGGTACATACAGGAGAAAACAGAACATATAAACTTAGTACTGAGTTTTAGGGATGTTCTAGCATCTTGGAACATGTCTTCCATGAATGAAGTTAAGGAGAAACAAAATGGAGGAACTTTGTCTTATTACCGACAATTTTTCCTTCTGAAATAATGCTTCCTTTTGGGGCAGAAACAGAGACCATGACTAGGGAGAACAATAACACCCTTGAGAAACTGATAGACTTCAAAGTATCACCAAGGAAGACAAACAGTGACTGAGCTAACTAAAAGACTGAAACATTGCTCTCTCCTTCATTGAACTGCCCAGTCATCATGCTATCAAGTCATGACTGTCTCAAATTCTCATTTAAAATTACTCTTCCTTTCTTTTTTCTCTGTCAGAGGCAGACTCTTCACTTCTGAACTGCCTAAGTTGATAGACTAGACTGCATATCGTATTGTACCTTACCAATTTTATTTCTTTGATTTCTACAATTTGAATTTTATTTTTCGTACATGTTTGCAGGACATGTGGTAATCCTTTCATATTTATTAAACAAGAAGTAAAAGATTCCCTTATTTTTACTTTGAATCAAATAGTGCTGGACAAGCAGAGACTCACCTGATCTCTGAGAGTCTATGACTTCTAAGTACAAGGCCCATGTGTCTCAGTTTGTGAGGGGCAGTTCTGGTTTCTATGTCTAACTTTAGAGTATTGTTAGTGGTACCTCCTTTCACTTTCACAAATGTTCTGGGCTAGGTGATAACTTATATGAGATACCCACAGAAATTCACTCTTAAGGAGAAAGATGGAAGCTAAGGTAGTAGATACTGAGAAAAGATAGTGTTACCAAGTGAAGGGGCTCATAGTCAAAGGGAACACTAATCTACTTATGACACCAGCAGGATGATAAAATCCAAGTTCTGCTCATTATCAATCGAGAGTTGCTAGGGACTCTATGGATACCTCCACATCAGTATCCAAAGCAACAGGCTGTTTCACCAGAGGGCATCCAAACTATGTCTTAACCAGGGGATTAAATAAAAGCAAGAGCCAGGCATGGTGGTGCATTCTTGTAATCTCAGTAGTTAGGTAGGAGGATCACAAATTCAAGCCAAGACTGGGAAACTTAGCAATTTAAGGAGAAAACTAAAAATAATTAGACATGTCCTTGGGATGTATCTCAGTAGAAAGGAACTGGGTTCAATCTCTAGTACTTCCTTCACTCCAGAAAATTCAAAGTAGAAAAATAAACCAAAAGTAAAATAATGCTGTTCTTTTTCCTGTCTCCCCACTGACCACACTCCTCATTCAGCTTAGTCACGTTCTTGTATTCTGTTAATGTTTATTTTTAATTTTTTGTGAGAAAAAATAGTTTTGTAATATTCCACAAAGTTCAATCAAGAGAATAAAAGAACATTGTTATTTAAAATCTACAACCAAGAATGAAATGCATTCTGCTATTTTAGACACTATATACATTTATATATTCCACTTAATCTATTGGGAACCTATGAAGTAGGGAACATAAGCATTATACTCTAAAAGAAGAGACCAAGAGATAGAGATGTTGAGTCAGTACACAAAACATTCAGTTTATTAGTAATGTAAATTTTGTGACAAAATTACATGTTCTTAAGCCTATCTTTCAAATAAAAGGGCCTACTTGGGAGCAATTAAGGATCTGTGATGTTAAAATAATCATCATATATGTCTCCTACCTACCCATATTGGTGCATGTGGCCAATGCCATTTATAGATACCCTGTTGTATAATAGTGTAATGAAGAAACTGTTTCAAGGCCACTGAAATAACTGAGGTGTGTACAAAGGGTGAGCATTGACCCTCATGGAATTGGGCCTCTGTTTGATTTGATTTGCTTATGGACACTGTGAATTATGGGTTCTACAAGGAGTGTGATATGTTTCTGGCAAAGCTTCCCTTCTTCTTCACACATGCTTCTGAGATTTTAAGGCACTCTATATTTAACAACAGGAAGTAGCTCACTGTTGCCACAGCACAACTCATTTGTAATGAATGAAAAAGTTTGGAATCTCCTAATTATAAAAAATAAAATGGATAAATCTTTGACATAGGTACTTTTAGCATGTTTATGTATTACTGACAAAAAAATTCATGGAGGGAGTGACATCAGTGTATCAAAGAAAACTTTCTGACGAGGCACCTTTCAGCTTCAAGTACCACAAAGACTCCGTCTTCCCCTGGTGTTGCCCTGGAAAGCTGTGGCAGTGATTTCCATCATCCTGGGGTATACTGTGGATGTTACTACACTTAACAGAAACTATTAATTGGGTTCAGGGCACTTTTGTTGTCCACCCGCTGATACAAAACAAATACAAATGTGCCTAATGTGTTTCCCTTTAAGGGCAAGTGTGTATGTACTTTCCAGTGTATATTTTGTGTGGGGGTTGGTAAGTGGCTCCCTTTGAGTAGCTGATTTCTATATTCACTTTGGGACTCTTAAAAGCTCTAATTACAAACTGTACAGTTTTCTATTCTTTTTTTGTTCTTTGTCATTGCACCACTCATAGACATTTAAACTGTAGAAGCTGTTTATAGTTCATTAAACTCTTTAAGTTGTTTTTCTAGAATTTTGTACATTTTTGTGTTTCTGAGTCATTTCCCACTATTGTCAAGTGAAACCATGCAGCACAATTCAATAGAATATATCAGATATGTACATTTTTGTGACTAATCAACAAGTTTAACAAAATACTGTATATGAAACATAAAATTTGGTCATATCCTGTGTTGCTAGGACATTTGGTGGAGTGTAGAGAGATTTAAAAAAAAGGTCTATAATTCTCTCTAAAGCAGTAACATAACTTCTTAAACAAAAACACTAGTCAGAAAAAGTATTAACTCACGTTATGCTATGATATAGCACAGGAAATGGGACCACTGGAGAGCTAAGTATTTTCCTGTAATATCACAGTAGGAGGAGATGGGGTAATCACTCTAACACATGGCACACTAGAAGGATAGTGCAATGTGGAAAAGCAGAGATTTATTAACCGTGAGGCTGACATGGAATGTGTAGGAGGCCATAATGATATCAGAAGGCCATTATGTCTTTACTTTCCCTTATATTGGTGATATCAAAACTGTCATGATATGGTTCTGGAAAAGGTCCTATATCAGCCACTGTGTTGGAAGACTGTGCAGGACACAGCAATTGGGCATATTCTCCAAAGCATGATATAATATTTCTGCAGAAAAAATGGAAATAAAAGTTTATGAACTTGTTCTTATTCAAACCAGTGGAAACCAATTCTCATCATATTAATGTATAAGACTCATTTAAGTCACTATATGAAACAGCCTCAAGACAAATAGTTAGCTGTTAGAGATAAAAACAGCCTACCAGGAATCAGATTTAAAATAAAAAGAATGGCACAATAAAAGGTCGTTTTCAATTAGCACTAAGTTTTCTAACAACAGTTAATTTAAGAGTGCAGAGCACTAACTTCTCCAGGACTTTCTGGGGGCCACAAAGCAGGTGCAATTACACAGGTGACCCCGACATGCTGACTACTCACAAAGCCTTTCTTTGCAATTATATGGCAACAATGAAAGTTGAGTCTATTTCCTTCCTACTCTCATGTGTTTCCCTCTATTTTGTTCTCAAGTTTTCCCTCAGTATTGTGAGATCAAAATGATCAGAGTCAGCCAATACATAAAAGCTTATGAGGAAAATTTAATAAACAAGTCTCAGTTCACAACACTGTGAACCTTGAGGTTACTGATTCAAAAATACAGCTTGTGACAAATAATATACAACTTGGGATCATTGCCTTAATTTCTGTTAACATATTAACAGAACAGAGCAGAACAGAACAGAAGAACAGAAATTACTGTTACAAAAAGTAACAGAAATTACTGATACTTTGCATATGTTGTATATATTCATGGAAGAATGACCCAAGAATAGAGGATTAGTTAAACAAACATGATGCCCACACATGTACATATATACTTGTTTGCACATAGTAAAACATCTTATTAAACATCTCTATTAAAGAAAAACTATTAAGAAATATCACCATGCTATGATGGGGAAAATACTTTATTGATTATTTTATAATGATCACATATTTTATCATAACTATATTTTCTAAATGGAAATAAAATTAGATAATATATAAAAAGATTTTCCAGAAATGTAGCACAAGTATTAGCCTGTGGGGATTCAGTTGATACAATCTATGAGACTCAGTCTTCTGGTTTGGATGGCAGTATGCAAGAGTAGACACAGAGTAGCCAGGGGAAGTGGAGGAGGAGAGAAAGAGAAAAAATACTTAGACACATTGTCATGGTGCCATGGATCTCTGGTAGTTCTTTCTGTCCTCTCTAAAGACCTTTGGGGGAAGCAAATGTTTTCATTTTTTCTTTGGTCAGAACCACTTCAAACGTCTTCTAGAATTTCTGACTCTATGACAAAAAGACTACAGAAAACTCAACAAAACATCGATTAAATTAGACATATTTGTCTATGTTGAATTTAGTAATATGTAATAAAAAGAAGCAAATACCAGTTTGTATGGCATGTGTGAAGGTTTTATTTTGTTTTGTTATTTTTTGGCTATGTATGTCTCAGGTGCCAAAGGATGAATGGACTAAATTATTCACCAATGACAAAGTGCATTAAAGTAAAGAGTTTGTTTTCCTGATGTTTTTTGGTCCATGCTCTTCTTATCTCCTCACTTCCTTTCTCCCATTGTATATTTTTGGTAGGCCGACCCTTTCCCTCTTCTCTCTGAATCTTTATTGAGACTGGCTCCAGGAAACGATGGATAGGAAGTGGTCTTACAGTGTGTCCTCGTCTGTGAGAAGTTTCATATTCCTTTCCTCTGGGATAGCATTATGCAGAAAAAGCAGGGAGACTCACAATCATTGGACTAATTGAAATGCTTTGCTTTGCAAATGAAGAGAAAGGAGAAAGAAAGTAGAATCTTGGTAATAATGCTCATAACAACTTCAAAGGTAAAGAATTTTCTGTAATCATCCTTGTTCTAAATTCCTTTCCCAGAACTAGCTCAAAAATGATTTCTTTTCTACTTCATTACCAATTTCCAACACTAAAGACTAAAAGAAAATTTTACTTATATCCCAATATGTGGGAAAATGTCACTTACCCCCAACACTCTAAATAATGCTTTTATTTAGATTAATAATTGCAACTCATATTTCTCAATAATGATCATTATGGGCTTGTATTTATTGAAGTGGATTATCAAAATACATGACATGGTCTTTCCATTAACTCTTTCACATTAATGAGTTGCTATTTAGTAAATGACTGTTTCCCTGCACTAAAAGGTAGGAAGCTGGTGACATGAATGGTTTTCCAAAGTGCCTATTAATAAACACGAAAGGCATGTATTAAAATGATAAAGTGCAAAGGTCTTTTGGAGGTACATAGGGACATGAACTGAAATATTTGGAAATATATGTTAACAATTCCATGACTATAGCACACTGTTCAAAAAATTTCTCTTCTAGGTTTGCTTGACACCCCAAATTTTATATAGATTAGTTGTGATATTTTGCTGATTCTGGTAAATCCAAGCTTTCTAGTTCCATTTAACTGTTGAAAAATATTAAATAATAATTTAAAAGTTTATAACAAAAGTTTCCTAATTATGTTAGTCCATTTTTCCTTCAACCTGTTCAAATTAGTTAGAATTAGAAAAGATTTACCACCACTCCCCCCAAAAAAGGGTAGCCAAGCTTTATTTTTTTAAAAAAATTCTCATGAAAATAATGAATATAATTGTTGAAAAGTATACTGTGTTTAATGGAATTTGTTATTATACCTTCTTAAATGTTGGTAAGTCTAACAATATTTGTAAAGTTTTAAAGTGAAAATTAATGCAGAAATAGTTGTGGATTGATATACAGTTTTAAGAAATAACAGATATTTTATGTAAACATCAGCCCATCTTCTCCAATAACAACTTCTTGAAAAACTATACTATGATATTTTACATAGGAGATTGGCATTAGCACAATGAAAATACAGAACCATCCTATCACAAGAATACCTCACATTGTCCTTTATAGCCACAATTCCTTACCCACCCTTAATCTCTAACAGTATGTTCTCTATCATTTTGTCCTTCATGAATACTAAATTTTTAATTACTATTTTTCATCTTTTGGGATTATCATTTTCATTGCATAATTCTCTAGATAGCAATCCAAGTTGATAATGATGTAAATCATTTTTCCCGTTAGCTATATATTCTATGTTGTACATATGTCACAGATTACTTTTTACTTGTGAAAGGACGAATAGAGTTTTTCTAGACTTTGGCTGTTGTGCACAAATTTGCTTCATACATTTGTGTAGAGTTTTGGTGTACTTAAGTTTTCATTTCTTGCTCCTGGTGTAAAGTCAGGACCACAATTGCTAAATAGTATGTTAGTCGCATGTTTAGCTTTCAAGAAAATATTAAACTGTCTTCTGGAGTGATTACTATTTTACATTCCCATCAAAAATATGAGCATTCTACATTTTGTGCATCCTTACCACTGTTTGTGACATCACTATTTTTATGCTGTAGCCTTTTGAATGAGTAGTTGTATCCATTTACAGTTTTAATTCATATCCTTGGTGACTATAATGTCACATCTATTTATATAGTTATTCTTCATCTCTGAATATTTTTACTGAAATGTCCCTTCATATTATTGGCCTATGTTCTAATTAGATTGGTTTTTTTTTTATTAAAGAAGCTGAGGTTTATTTTTTACTGTAGAAGCTGTGATGTAATATAGATGTTATACTTTATCAGATATGTGGTTCATTAAGTCTCTAGATTAGTGATTGTGAACCTATGACATGTGTGCTACATTGGGCTGCACGTATCATTAAAAGCTCTGAAAGGGTCACCACTGCCGCTCTAGACTGACTACCTACAACAAATGTGTAGGTATGCAGAAGGCTATACTGTATAGGTTTGTGTTAGTTCTCTCTGATGTTGACACAATGACAAAATTGCCTAGTGACACATTTTGTAGAACAAAATCCTTGTTATTTCATGATTCATGACTGTACAGTGTCATGTCATATTTGTATGGAAATCTTTGGTTTTACACTGTTTAATATTTATTCAGCTTCTTAAATGTTCAGGTTTATTTACCTTGCCAAATGTGGAGTTTTGGGAACAATATTTCTTAGATTAGTTTTTATTCTTCTCTCCATATGATATAATCTTTCATTATATTCCACAAGTTTCAGAGGCTTTGCCCAAGTTTTTCAGTGTATTTCTTAGCTTTTCTTCTGAATGGCTGGTTTGTTGTTACATATTCCATTTCATGATTTCCTTGACTTTCTTTGATTATCTGCTCTTGGTTCATCTATTGAGCTTATTAAACTGGTCTCTATATTTTTTTAGTTCCTTGGTTCTGCTTTATAATCTTCTGTGGTGTTGCTAGCTAAAGTGTTCTATGTCATTGATGGGACTTTCTAATTTTGGGGTTTGTTTTAAGCATTTTTAAAGTTGCTTATTTAAACATTTTATCATGGGTACTTTAAAAATCATTGCACCATTCTATAGTAACATTTTTTGTTGGTTGTTATTGTCCTTTCAGGTTTTTTTTTTTACATATTTATTTCCTATAGAAATTAAGACACTTTTGGATCATGACCTGAGACTCTGGATCTTGTTTAAGTTTATGGCATAGAGAGTTTCCTGTGCTCTGATCTGTCAAGGGAGGGGAGATATCACATCATCATTGCTGCCCAGCTCAGCTCCTGTTGACATCTGAGGAACAGAGCCTTTGCTACTGGGTGAGGATAGTATTTCAGGCCCCCTGTATGGTTTGCACTGACACTGCAGTGACTGTAGAAGTTCTGATTCTCCACTGAGCTTCTCTGACACCACCTCAGGGATGAAGATGACTCTCTGTACTGCTGAGTGGAGAAGCTCAGGGTGCCCTTTTATCTCCTGTGGTACTTGGGAGTTGGGAGTACTCATTATAAAATGACTGAAAGTTTTGGCTTTTAATAGTGCTAATATCATCCCAGCGGAGATTTAAAACACTTTGTTGCAAACTAATGAGCATGAAATTTCATGCTTTACATACAGACTTGATAAAGTTAAGGATATAACCATAGCTATTTTCTATGGCGTTTTGCTAGAGTAGAATGATTATTGTCTTAAAGACTTTAGGCTTGTAGGCTATTTTGCCCTTTATTTTGTCCTTTGCTTTAAAATCTCTCTCTCTCTCTCTCTCTCTCTCTCTCTCTCTCTCTCTCTCTCTCTCTCTCTCTCTCTCTCCATTTGTGCACATCTCTAACTTGCCAGCTTCACAGAAACCTGTTAGTATGAGGCAAAAAGAGAATGCCGGGGACTTGTCACTATTTTTCTTACAGTTCCCAGTCTGTTTTGTCTTCTGAAATCCACCTTTATGTAGTGCTTTTATGTGTGTCTTATCTGTAACATCCAGGGATTTTACTTGTATTTGATTAAAGAAATAGAAAAATTCTGTTCTGTTTACCTTCATAATAGTAGAAGTTGTCAGGTTTTATTTTGCAAGTTCCTTCTTTTGATACTGATTTAAAAATTTTTTCAGGACAAACGTATATAGTGGAATGAAGATTTAAAAATTTGAAGAAAAGTTTTCTTTTTTTCTTTTTTGAGCTTCATTCTTTGACCTCCTTAATACTGTTCCAATTAAGCAAGAGATAGCAGTGCTGAATTTAGGAATATAATAGTTCTAAATTATTTTTCTGTGCTTGTATAAGGACAGGAAAAAGAACTATCAAGATTCTATAAAAGGCAAAAATATGACACAAGTAGATATCACTCTTTCATTTTATGTAAGTAACAGGAAATTCTCCTAGATGGAAAAATATCAATTAGTTTTATTGGTTAACAAGTGAAATTGTCAAGATTGAGTATGGCAATCTGTTTAATAAATATTAGATTCATCATTCATGAAATAAATATATATCTGGTATTTACTCTGTGTCCTTCACAACAGGCATGAGGCAGGGCTTATTGCAAAGTTATTGTGAGTTCAGTGAAAAATAAAAATGTGGAGCTGCTAATTTGAGTTTTCAAGACCAAGTGTCAGGTGTTTCTAAGCTGGCAATTTAGAAAATAATTGAAATTCTATTAAAGTTACGAGCAGGTACAACCGTCTTTCATTTCCTTTATTTTTTTTTTTTTTACCTGATGGTCTACTGTACTTTATTAACCAGTGAGCATCATGCTCCTTAGGCAATAATGTTTTACTTACTAAACATCTCACTTTCTCATGGTATCATTTTCACATCTCACTATGGACAGAGCATCCACAAAACTATGCATCTGTGTCAGGGAGAGCTGTGCAACTGCTTCAAGTACAGTTATGAGGTGTATTGGTCATTCGAATGTGTCATGATGCTTCCATCCTTGACTAGGAACAGCTTCCTCCATGTCCACCTACAGACGTGGAGACCACATTTCCATGCCCTACCACTCTGCACATAGAAGCAGACCAACTGTAGTCACAGCCATCAAGAGGGCATCCAGTACACCTATCATTTGCTAAGTGAGGAGAAGAGGCAGTCTGGAACCCATGGTGAGGACTCGTAAACAGCCTCACGTGTGAGCCAAGGCCTGGAGCCTGTGACAGGTTTGACTGTCCCACTGTACTTCCCTGATAGAGCACTAACTAATCCAGAGGTGATGTTTGCTTCAGCAGCACATATAAAAATTAATCCAAAAACAAAAACTGAAAATTGTGAAATCACAACCATAAGGCATTATATTCCAAGCAAGGAGGTTGTCTTGTCTTTCAAAGTGGGAGCTGGGGCTGTCCTATTCTCATTCCCTGAAGCTGGCTGTGGCACTAGGGACAAGACAAAATGAGACTTTGAGACATTTTTTAGAACATTGAACGAACAGGTTGAAAATAAAAGGTTTAGTCTTTGAAAATTATGCCTCATTGTTTTATTAGCACACAATCAAGAAATTTATCTTTTACTAAATTGTCCTGCTGTTTTGACATTTGAAAGACATTAACACTTTCAAGTGCCTTTGATGAGATGGATCTGTTGACTTTCTTTACTCCATTATAACTTGTTATTGTGATACAGACACATATTTACTCTCATAAATTTCTTAGTGATCTCATTATTATTCTGTAATTATTCCTTCAAGACAGAAAGTAAGTTCCATTACTCAATTGGGACTCTTTAATATCATGTAGAACACAGGAGCAGCAGCGTATTACAGTTAATGATGAACTGAAAATCTTTAAATAACTCCCATCAACAATCCTTATTTCTTTATCCTCATTTTTAAGTGAAGTCTTATTTATTTTTACCTTGTCTTCTACCCAGCATTAATGTGCGTGCTGCATCAATATGTTCATCTACACAGATGATTAAGTTAGTTAACTTGCACTGACTTTAAATGCCTTCCTGATTTTCTTGTAAAAGATACACTTTTTAAAATAAACATTATGGTAACCATTGATGATCACCTTGTATTATGTTTTTATATTATCTATTATGTCCACCCTTTTGACTTGACCGATTCTGTCCTGTTATGTCTCATTTGGTTTTACTCTCTTCCAAAAAAGCAATAAGAACCGTGGGAGCAATGAAACCCAAAATGTGTAATAGTCATTGTACAAAAGAGAGGAAAAGAAAGTGCTCTAAACTATATAACTGAATGTATATTTAAGTGTATAAGATAGAAAATGATATCACAGAGTTTTATTGTATCATTGAACAGAACTGTTTGCAGTATCATTGTTGGAATATCCACTCTACAAGCTTTAATTTTGTGACTTGAATAATTATTTTTAAGATGGCAATATGTAATCCATTAACTAGTGATTTCGTACTGTTCATTTTTTCCTTCTGTAAATCTGTATAACTTGTACCCTTTCACTTTTTTTTCTTTTCTCCTTAAATAAAAAAGACAAAAAAATAAAATAAACATTGAAAGTCAAAATACAGATGTATTAGTTGACTATCAAACTTGATCATGAAATATGTTTTAATAACACCAGTAATTATATAATGATTTTTACTGAAAACTTCTATTTAGGTGTGACAATATGCTACATTTAACATCTTCCAATGTTGCACAGTATTATTGTTTCCATTTGGCATAGAAAAGTTTGTCCTAATAAAGTGAAAGAGGTACAGTTTTGCAATATTCAGGCACTTTTCATCCTACATAGTCTCCTCATAATATCTTTTCTTTTAGAAAGATGTTGTGAATGTTACTGGGATATTTAAAATTTTTAAAGACAGATTTTTATCTTAGATGACTGAGTAGTTCAAAGTTCATGTTTCATTGTGTTTTGTTTATATATTAATCCATATTTAAAAGTGTCATATCATGAGCAAACTTAATTTGAAGAAAACATCTGGAAGGATCATCTTAAATATTCACACACCTGTTTCAAAATAATGTAACTTAACTATAACTCTCTTGATAGACTTGTCTACCTGCAACTCATGTGGGAAGAGTCATTTCAGAAGAACAGAATGGTTTTGTGATAACTCTCTGAGATAATTTCTAGCATAAACCCTGAATACCACCTAATTGTTAGTCTACAGGGCAGATTAATTTTGATATTTGCACCATAAAGTTCATTTAGGATAACTTTTTAGTGTTGTTTTTCTTATAGTACCTCTCTGACCAATTCTTCAACTTTTATGTAGAACTTACATGAAATATTTGAACTTTTAGAGATAATAGGACTCATATTAAATTTTCCTAAGAAATTTGATTGTGTATGAGATAGTAGAGTTCAGGACACATACCAAAATATATTCCTTTAGCACATTTTTACTTGGAATTGAAGACAGGAGAAGTAGCAGGTACTGAATGGACCCTCTCAGCTTCTCTTTTTGACATAAAATAGGCCCAATAAAAGTGCCCTCACTGAATGAAGATGATCAACAAACACCTTATCACCAAATACTGGGAATCAATGCTGAAATGTATCAATATAAACAGATTCACTAATATAACGCTTACTTTCCACTTTTGCTTCTTCCGTACATTTCTAGGCACTTAGCATCAATGTGCTATTCCTGCCTCTCACCCCCATCTTGTCATTTCTCCCCAAACAAATCATTTCTGTGTCCAAAATGTGTAAAAGTTTTCAGCTCTGGTTACTTCCTCAAGTCTTTATTTTAATAGAAGGCTCCTATTCACGTGCAAAAATATAATCGAGTCTGTATGCTTTCCTACTGTTAGTTTTTCTTATATCTATTTAATTCTTAGGCATAGCAGACTCTATGAAGACAGAGAATCTTTCCTCCCCTATAATATGCACTCAGCTATTTATTTGGCAATATATGTCATAACTCTTCAACATTTAGAAAATATTTTCAACTGAATGCATTATATTGTTTCCCTCTCTCATTTTTTTCTTCTGTTAGAGAGATGTTTCTCATATGATTTCTGGAAAAAGAAACACAACAATAAAAGCCTGATCTGTATTGTCTACTTTGAGAAGCAAAATGCAGACTTAAACCAGTTGCCTCATTTTAATCTCAGTTTTGTTTCATTACCTCGGAGACCTTGAGAAAGTCCGTTAGATCATCTGAGTCTCATTTTCTTTATTGTCCCATGTATAAAGAGTTAATAACAGTGCCACATAGTATTATCTATTAAATATATTGATTATTTATTTAGAGAAAAAAAGCAAAACAGAGAAGTGGGTAGAAATAATACAGAATTTTAAAAAAGTAAGAAATCACTAGATGATAAATTATTTATTGTTATCTTAGAAGTTGCTCAAGTCACAAAATCAAAACATAAAAAGTAGACAGTCAAACAATGACAGTACAAACCATTTGGTTTGATGAACTAGCAAAAATTTAGCAGTATGTTTCTCTATCTTGTATACTTAAACATACATTAAGTTATATCCTTTAGAGCACTTTCTTTCAATTACATTATCACTATATCCATTATACATTTTGCATCTATTACTCTTTCAGTTTATTATTCTTATACTAGAGTGCCAATATGATATTTATAAAGGTGAGTTTGATTTATTATGAAGATAGTCTCAAGATGCCTTCATTTACCCAGAAAAGCTTCAACTTCATCCTTTTGAATAGCTGAGTAATATTCCATTGTATAAACATATCACATCTTTTTCATCCATTCTGTGCATCATGAGCATTTTGGTTGTTTCAAGATTTAGCTATTAAAAATTTTGCTACTATAAATATGGGTGCACATATATCACTGAGCCATGACATTTTCATTTTTTCTGGGAAAAATATCCAGGAGAGGAACAGCTGGATTGAATGGAACTTCCCAATCCTAGTTTTTTGAGGAATCTCCATGCTGATTTCAACAGTGGCTGCACCAGTCTGCACTCCCACCAACAGTGGAAAAGTGTTTCTCTTTCCCCAGAGCCCCACCAACATTTGTTATCAGTTGATTTCTGGATGGTTGCCATTCTTTCTGTAGTGACATGAAATTTCAGTACTGTTTTAATTTGCATTTCTTAAATGACCAGTGATGGTGAACATGTCTTCATTCATTTATTTGTCATTTGTATATCTTCACCTGAGAAAAGTGTGTTCATCTCAGATGCCCTTTTTTGGAGAGGGTCTTTGAGTTTGGGGAAGTTGATGTTTTTCAATCCTTTATATGTTCTAGATAAAAGTCCTTTGTCTGAGAGACTGCTGGCTAAAACTCTTTCACATTCTGGGATTTTTGTTGCACATTTTTTGGTAATTTCTTTTGAAGTGTAAAACTTTTTAGTAAGATGAGATCTCAGTTTTTGATTCTTTGAAGTACTTTCCTTGTGGTCTGTGTTTTGTTCATGAGTTCTCTGCCCACCCTTATGTCTCTGAGACTTCTACCTATCCTGTCCTCCAGTAGATTTAGTGTTTCTATTTTAATATTTAGATTTTGGTCCGTTTAGATTTTAGTTTTGTGCATAGTGATATATATGGGTCTAGTTTCAGTCTATGCCATGTGAAGAGCCAATTGTTTTTATTTGCCATTTTTATTTATTTGCCACTTGTATTTCTTCATCTGAGAACTGTGTATTCATCTAGGATGCCCATTTTTGCATTGGGTCTTTGAATTTCAGGAGTCTGATTTTTAAAAATTCTTTATATAGACAGAAGTCTTTGTCTGAGGGACAGTTCATTAAGATTTTTTTCCCAGTTTGTGCATTTTCTTTTCACTATGCTGGAGATTTCTTTTGACATGCAAAAAATCTCTTTAATAAGACCTGATCTCAGTTATTGATTCTGAGAAGTATTTCCCATGCAGTCTGATTCTAGTTCATGAATTCTCTACTTACCGGTATGTTTTCAAGATTTTATCTACTTGGTCTTCCAACAGATTCAATGTTTCTGTTTTGATATTTAGGTCTCTGATACATTTAGACTTTATTTTAGTACATGATGATGGCATGGGCCTAAGTTTTAGTTTTCAGCATATGGAGAGACAACTTTTCCAGTACCATTTATTAAACAGACTATCATTCTTCCAGTGAATGTGTTTTGCCCCTTCATCAAAGATAAGGTGGCTGTGTGTGTTTGTAATTATAGTTGCATCTTTGAATCTATTCCATGGATCTTCAGGTCTATTTTTATTCCAGTATGATGTTGATTTTACTACAGTTGCTTTGTAGTATAACTTTAAGTCAGGGATTGTGATGCCTCCTGTCTTGTTTTTGCTGTTTATAACTGCCTTTGCTATTCTAAGTCTCTTCTGTTCCAGATGAATTTTAGGAGTGATTTCTCTAGATCTATGAGGTATGTTAGTGGTGTTTTGATTGGGACTGCATTGAATCTGTATAACAATTTTGGGATAATGACCATTATCACAATATTTGTTCTTTGTATCCATGAACAATGGATATCTTTCCATTTTCTGAAGTCCTCTTCGATTTCTTTTTCAGGGTAATATAATTTTCCCTGAATAGATCTTTTACTTCTTTCATTGAATTAATTTCAAGTATTTCATTTTTAGGATGCTAACATGGAGGGTGTGGCTTCTCTCGTTTCTTTCTCGGTGATATTGCTGTTAGTGTATAGGAATGCTATTGATTTTTGAGTGTTGACTTTGTATCCAGCCACATTACTGAATTTATTTATTGTATCTAGGAGTTTTTCAATGGAGTTTTGGGCTTCTTCTATGTAGAGTATCATGTTTTCTGCAAATAATGATAATTTGACTTCCACTTTTCCTACCTTTACTTCTTTTATTTCTCTCTCTTGTCTACTTGCTCTGGCTAGTATTTAAAGTACTATGTTGAATAGGACTGGTGATAATGGATATCTTTATCTTGTGCCTGATTTTAAGGCTTTCAGTTTCTGGCCATTTAATATGATGCTATCTTTTGGTTTGTGATAGACAGCTTTTATCATATTGAAGTAAAGACCATCTATTCCAATTTTTTGTAAGTTTTTTATCATGAATAACTGTTGAATCTTGTCAAAAGCTTTTTCTGAGTCTATAGAAATGATCATGTATTTTTTGTTCTATTGATATGATGGGTTACATTTCTTGATTTATGAATATTAAAGCATCTCTGCATTCCTGGGATGAATCAGACTAGGTCATAGTGTATAAACTTATTGATGATTTGCTTCATTCTGTTTGCCAATGTTTTATTGAGAATTTTTGCATGTATGCTTATTAGGGAGATTGGCCTGTAACACTTTTTGTTAGTTGGGTCTTTCTCAGGTTTTGGTACCAGAGTAATATTTGCTTCTAGCAATTAGTTAGAAAGAATTGCTTACCTTTCAATTGCATTGAAGAGTGTCGGCATTAAGTCTTCTTTGTATTTCTTGTAGAATTCTGCAGTAAATCCATATAGGCCTGGGATTCTCTTTGTTGGTAAGGATTTAATTACATTTTCAATTTCATTAATAGAAATTGGTTTATTCCGCAGTTTTACATCTTCTTTACCCAGCTTTGGTATTTCATATGTTTCTAGGAGTTTGTCCATTTCTTCTGTGTTACCAAACCTATGAGAATAGAGGTTTTCAAAATAGGTATTGATGATCTTCTGTATTTCGAGTCTGTAGTGGTTTCACCCTTTTCATTCTTTATTGCATGAATTTGAGCTTTTTTTCTTTTTTTTTTAATGTTTGGGTAGGGGCTTATCAATTTTATTTATTCTTTCAAAGAACCAACGTTTTGATTTATTGATTCTTTGTATTGTTTTCTTGGTCTCTATTGCAATAATTTCTGCTCTGATCTTTATAATTTCCTGCCTTCTTCTTGCTTTGGGCTTGAGTTTCTCTTCTTTTTCTAGACGTTTGAGGTGTAGCATCAGGTTGTTTATGTGTGTTCATTCTGTGAGAATTCATTGCTATAAATTTTCCTCTGAGGACTGCTTTTATTTTATCCCTCAGATTCCTGTAAGTTTTGTTTGTATTTTTGTTTGCTTGTAGATATTGTTAAGTTTATTCTTTAATTTCTTCTTTAATTTCTTCTGGGACCCATTGATTTCCTAAGGGGTATTATTCAATTTCCAAGTGTTTGTGAGGTTTTTATAGTTTCTTGTATCATTAATTTCTGGTTTCATGCCACTATGATCCTTCAACATGCATGGGATAATTTTAATTCTTTTGCATTTATTTCAGTATGTTCTGTGAGCTATTATATCATTTATTTTAGAGAATGTCCAATGTACTGCTGAGAAGAATATATATTCTGATGTTGTTGGATAGAACACTCTGTAAACATCTATGAAGGCCATTTGTTTACAGGTGTGATTGAGTTCTGTTATTTGTTTGCTGATTTTCTGCTTGGTTGGTCTGTTCCTTGGTGTCAATGGTGCATTAGGTATCCTGTTATATTTGTATTATTGCTTATTTGATTTTTTATTTCTGTTAATACTTGTTTTGTATAGCTGGGTGTTCCCAAATTTGGTGCATATATATATTTAAGATTGTTATCTCTTTCTCTTGAAGTTTCCCCTAACTAGTATGTAGTGACTTCCTTTATCCCTTTGAATCATTCTTGGTTTGAAGTTCACATTATCGACAAACAGAATAGCTAGCCCTGTTTTTTGGGGGAGGGGGGTCCTATTGTATGAATTATTGTTTTCCATCCTTTGTGCTCCTGTCTATGAGTTTCCTTTTGAGTTAGATGGGTTTCTTGTAAGCAGCATATGGTTTAATGTTGTTTCTTGATCCATTCTGCTAATCCATTTTTTTAATTGATGATTTGAGAGCATTTACATTAATGGTTTTAACTTTTATGTATTGGTTTATTTTTGAAATGCTACTTTCTGCTGTTGCTTCTTTATTTTTCCCCTCTGTTTAGTTGTGTGCCTTGCTTAGTGATTTTTTTCCTATGTCTATCTATCATGTTTTTCAGTATTCTTTAAAGGATTGGCTTTGTGACCATGAAGTTCTTCAGCTGTTCTTTGTCCTGGAAGTATCTTATTTCTCCATCCATTTTGAAGGACGGTTTTGCAGGGTACATCAGTCTAGGTTGGAAATCATTTTCCTTTATGATCTGAAATACTTCACTCCATGCTCTTCTTGACTTCATTGCTTGTGTTGAGAATTCTGCTGTGATTCTGATAGGTTTTCCTTTAGAAGTGATCTGTCTTTTCTCTCTAATAGCTTTTAATATTCTGTTCTTATGTTGGATTTCTGGGATGGTAATTATTATATGTCTGGGTATAGTTTTATCTTGGTTATGGCTATTTGGAGTTCTTTATGCTTCATTGATCCGTATGTCAGTTTCCATTCTCATGTTTAGGATATTTTCAGCTCTTACTTCTGTAAATAGCCTTTTGGTATCATTTGTGTTGTCATGTTCTTTTTCATGTATACCTCTCAATCTTATGTTTTGTTTTCTTTGCATCATCTTGCAGGTGTTGAATTGTTATTTCCTGATTCTTTGTTATTTTTAAAAGATCTTTCGTTTCCTGTTCACTAGCTGCAATCTTGTCTTCAAGGTTACTTATATTGTTCATTAATGGTTTCCATCTTTCTGCATGGTTCCTCTAATTTTAACTATGTCTTCTTTAGATGAATTCAGCATTTATTTCATTGCTTTTATCATTTCTTCTTTTACCTGGGAGATTATTTCTGATTTGAGTTCTTGTATTGCTTCCTGGAGTTGTTTGTTTATTTTATTTCTTATCATTTCAGGCCTTTTGTTGTGTGGCATGTATATTCTTCTACGTACATGGCTCCTAGACTTTGTTGGTATGGGCTGGAGATTTGAGACTGAATTTTGGTCTTTCATGTTGTCATTTTCTTTATTTCCAGGTTTTGAGCAATGTTCCAAAGCTTCCCATAGGTGTGCTGGAGATCACCTCCTGTGCCCTCACCTTAAGCGATGATCCAAAGCTCTCCCTGAGCCTGAACAAGTATGCTGGAACTCCTGTCACATACTGTCAGATCTCCAGATTGTAAGAAGGTCGCTAGGCCTGCAACACCATTTATGAAAGATGCTATCCTTTGCAGTGAACATGTTTAGAACCTTTGTGAAGTATAACATGGTTCAGTGTCTTTTTAGTTATGTTTTCATCTTCTAATCTGTTCCATTGACCCTCAGGTCTATTTCATTTCCAGTATTATGCTGAATGTATCCCTGTGGCTTTGTAGTATAATCAAGTCAGAAACTGAGATGCTTCCTGCCTTACCTTTGTTGCTCAGTATTGCCTTTGCTATTTTAGGTTTCTTCTGTTTCTGAATGAATTTTAGGAGTGTTTTCTCTAGATCTATAAGGTATTTTAATGGTATTTTGATTGGGATTGCATTAAACCTGTATAACAGTTTTGGAAGTAGGGCCATTTTCACAGTGTTGTCTCTTTCTTGCCAAGAGCAAGGAATAGCTTTCCTTTTTCTAATGTCATCTTTAACCTCCTTTTGCAGGGTAGTATAATTTTCATCATAAATGTCTTTTACATTCTTGGTTAGGTTGATCCTAAGTATTTGATTTTCTTAGATGCTATTTATTTGTTTTTATATTATTGTTAAAGATGAAAGTAGCTTTCCATGTGTCTTAGTCCATTTTATGTCACTAAAACAGAATATATAGGAGTGGGTGATATATAAAGAAAAAGGAATTATTCAGATTATACTTTTAAAATCTTAAAGTTCAAGACTGAGAAACTACATCTGGATAAGGCCTCCTCCTAAGTCAAAACGTTAGAAAAAGAATAGAAGTGCAAACAGGTATGTGTGGAAGAAGAGACCAGTGATTTTTAACTGTCATGTCCTTCAGTCACACTACCCTGTCTTGTGGTCAGTCAGCTATGGACTGAAACCTCTGCAAACTGTAAGTTAAATTAAATCTTACTCTTTTAACTTGTTGGGCATTTTGTCACAACAATAGAAGGAACTAGGTCGACCATTGTAATGGGATATGAAAAATTGGATTTTGCATATTTTTATGATGTAAGCCTTAGAGCCAGTCAACATATATTAGGACTAACATATATCCTGCAGTTCTCACACAGCATCTTCCTCATTATTCAGCACAGATAGATCATTTATGGTTTTTTTCCCCACTTATCTAAGTTTCTCAATAATTTGAGACATTTCTGGACGTTTACATATAGTTACTTAAATCCCTCACAACCAAGTTTCTCATAGTATTGTTCTGTATGCTTTATGCTCACATGTCAGGACTCAGCTGATTCCAAGCCAGCTCGTGATGAGTTTATATTTTCTGCTAATTACTTCACCAGAATCCTGTATCTAACCAAATTTTCCCACTGAACATATTTGCTGAATTTCTTAGACTTATCCCCCACTAAATGTTATTAGACCCTGGGAGAAATAAACACTATATTCTACATTAGAGTGTCTAGGATTTAAAAGAGATGTCAAATATTTTATGGGTTTGAGATTGAGGTCTAAACTAGGCTATTAGCCTGCTACCCTTGACTCCAGTTATACTTCTGTTCTTTTTAGGTCCTCATCTTCTATACTTGCTGACTCAGAGTGTATGACCCAGGGCACAGGCAGTCAGAAAATGGTATTTTTCTTCATTTTGTTACCTGAGCTATATCTTTCACTTATAGCAGATTAATCTCCAAAATGGCTTTGTTGATACAGGAATTATCAAATTCTTCATTTCCTGATGATTATAGAATTTTCTGGGAAAGATCATGAGGTATTTTCAAAACATAAATAGTCTCATATAAAGCTAGTGAAATGCCTGTTTAGAAAAAATCCTATGTAGGGGCTGTGGATTTATCTCAGCGGCATAAGCGCCCGCCTTGCAAGCAGGGAGTCGTGAGTTCGATCCCTGGTACTGATAAAAACGAAAAAGACAAAAAGAAAAAGAAAAAGAAAAAATCCTATATTAAATATGTTCAGGAAATGCTGCATAGCTTGTCACACTACACCGTCACATATGAGAAGACCTATAAAGATCTACAGATGATAAAATTTTTTTAAAAACTTGCATTACATGTTTAATACAAAAATTATACTATATGTTTAATTGAAATTTACCTAAATTACTTGACTTCAGATTTTCAGAGATGGTGTGTCCTGATCATCATGTTCATACCACAATTATGATAGGCTGGCTACTATGAGGCTTAGACAGAAGACATTCTATACTGTTCCTCCAAGAAGTGAATTTTGGTTGTCATTGTTCTATTTGTTATTTTTTTGTTTTAGTGTCTTTGTCTATTTGTCTTCTAATTTGTAATGACTTGTATGTCACTTCGGTTGACCTTAAAAATTTTAAAGAATATTTTTGATATGAGGAGCACTATGGAATTCTTCATTAAATACTCAGATAATTATCAAGAATATTAAGACTAATTTATTTGAGACTTGGTATTGTAGGCCACTTTGGTTCACACACTTAGGTTTGTTTATGCACTGCAGACTAAATCAAAGGAGATGATGTTTTGGTGAGAAGGATTTACTCAAAGTTAGCTCTGAAGAGATGATATGATCCATTACCTCAGGTCACTTTCTCAACATCTGAATGTTAAAGGATATTTTTAGTAAGGAGGGAAGTAACACAGAAACATGTCACTCACACTTTCTTTATGTATCCCAGCACTCCTAGATCACTGTCCCTTTTCTTGTGGAACTGAAACTGGGCTCTAGCTCCTGGGGGTGGCATCTGCATCTTTTGTCACTTGATCTGGACTGACTAGAAGAGGGAGTGTTGTTTATGTAGCCAAAAGAAGGAAGCTTGGAAAGTTCTAAAACCTGTCAAAGTTCCATTTGCACTGTTGGTTACAAGTCTCTCCTTGCATTAATCTAGATTTCAATTTTGAGGACCTTGAGATCCCATATTGCTGGCTGCTTGGATTGACAGGTGGAGTCCATCAAAAATAACTGGAACTCAGGCAAAAGGGAAGCCAGATGCTGGAGCCTGAAAAAGTCTCCCTAAAAACTCAGGAGTCAAATTCAAAAGAAAGCCCAAATCAAGAGATGTCTAATCATCACACTTTCTAGAGGATTTTTTTCTTCCTTTTTTTGGCAATTATGAATAAGATACTTTATAATCTATGCAGTTGTTCTTAGTTTGGTAGGGTTGACACACAGTTGACTTGACAGTCACAAGTTTTCCCCCTTGTCTCTGAATGTAGTTTCTTTTGTAAGGCATTGCCAATTAGCCATCTACAGCTTTATCCCTCTGTGCCGAGGTAGTGTTCCCCAGTGACGGTCAGTCAGAACATTCCAAGTTGGAGGGAATCTTAACAGTCATTTCAGTTGTTGTCATAAAACTCTTCTTGCTCAATTTGAGCAATTAATAGAGATTTGGAAAGAATGGCTCTTAGGATGAGATATTCTAGAGTCTGTTGCCAAGGCTAATCCTATTTTATAGTCAGCACTCTAAAATATTAGAACTTTGACAAAGCATTTTTACAAAGCTCATAAACAGAAGACAAACCAAAAAGAGCAAAGCAGTTTCAGTTGGTACAGTAGATCTGAACTAAAAAATGTAGTAACCAAGTTAATTTAAGAAAGCAAATCTCTCTGAGTCAAGCTTATTTTAGTTCGAAAGTGTATCAAACAAGTACTTTGAGTCCTTCTTCCTGTAAATAAATGTGACTCACTATTTGAGAGAAATATAAAAAAGTTTGTCATTATCCCTGTATGTTACATATTGAATTTTTCCTTACAAGATTTTAGTGCAAACTACTACCTGTAAAAGTGTTTTACTTAGAAGATATACAATTTATTTAAATGATCATGTTCAACCAAACAGAAATTTTTTCATTATTTCAAATGATATCACACTACACATAAGCTATCAGGAGTTTTAAAACTCATATTACTAACTGAACTTTGTGTCCCAAACTGTTTCATGTAAAAATGTAAATACTATACATCTAGAAAAAGCCATCAAGCTGGGCATCAAGGCACACATTTGTAATCCCAGAACTTGGGAAGGTAAGCCAAAAGGATCTCTATGAGTTGAGGTCAGTCTGTTCTACATAGTTGAGTTCAAGGCCAGCCTGAACCTTATCTCAAAATCATACCTCAAAAACAAATACTAAAAAAGAACATATAGCTTACTTGTCATCACTTTGTCTAGATTTTCCTAAAAGCCCCCTGTAGTCATAAGTGGGTGTTTTCAGAGGTGACTGGATCTACAGTGTCTGATGTCCTTCAGCCTATGTCCCAGTAGGAATGGAGACTCATCAAACTGTGGTGCATACTCTTAGAAACTCAAATTCACTACCGCATGACTCTAGCAAAGTGAACATCACTGGTGGTCCCTCTTTCACTTATTTTTCTTGGATCTCTCTATAGCTTTGATTCCTCAAAGGCCCGAATTGAACCTCTCACTGGCTCCATCTAACTACTTGAGTTACTATATTCCTCCCATTTATCCTGATACTTTGTTATTTATGTTTTTCAAGATGAAATGTTACAAAGTTCACTGAGGTTTTAGCAAATGGAACCTTGAAGCAAGTAACTCACTAAGAACAGATAGAGATAAAAAACCAGGCCACCTAAAATAAAAGCCCAAAGAAGCCTTGATGAGCACAAAAGTACAAGCTGAGGTTAGTGACTACTTAAGCAGGAGACTAAACAAAGTATTGTGAAGAACCAATGTATACAAAAGAGACATGGTACATTGTAGGTCACACATGTATGGAATCTGCATGATGCACAGAAGTTTGCTTGCATCAGGGGAGCCTTAAACCACAACCAAAGTGACAATAGACACCCTAGCAGCTTTTAACTATCTGGCTTGTGCCAAAAATGAGCTACAAAAAGAGAAAAGGAAGAACAAGAGCACGTGAGGAGAAAACAAAGACAAAATAGAGATATTCAAAAGGGTCTTATCTTCTGGCTATGCTATCCAAGAGAATGTTATTAGGTGAATTCCTTCTTGGCTCTTGGTGTATAAAGGAAGAACTGAACAAGATACACAGAAAGACAATGGAGACATAAAAAATTTTTGAAAGTAACTAGAAGTACTCTCTGCAGAGTGTGAGGTGGGCAGGTGAACAGTGGCAGCTACAAAAAAGGAATGAGTCTTTTTCATACGGAGTTCCCGGATTGGCTTTGTGACCAGACAGCTCCTTCTAAAGGTGACTCACCAAACGTATGTTATGAGGTTTTGGGTTGAGATCCCCTTTTCTGGAGTTAAATTCCAGGTTCTTGTCATCTTGAACAAAGAATTGAACAAAACAAGTAAAAATCAGTGGCAGACTTTACCTGAGAAAGTAAAAGTGAAGAATGAGGTAGAAACCGTCACTACAGACAGCTTGCGCTGAGGAAGAGGAAAAAAGCAAGCAAAAGGCCACCTTGGAGAGAGAGGGGTGCCATTGTGAGGAAAGCCATGATAGCCAGCCCTTCTTGGTTTCAGGGTCCTTTAAACTTTCCAAATGTAATGGAAACTCACGAGAACTTCACACATAGGTCCTGGGAGGCTGAAATTCTATGCTGCAGCCCAATGTCCAGGCCATTCTATAGAAACCCTGCTCCTGAGTTTTTCCTGAGAAGTGCCCCTGCAGGGAATTGCTCTTCTGTGTCTTCTGTGTTCCAGAATCTTATAATTAACAAGTCATGCCTACTTCCCTGGCCAGTTTTGTCACTCCCTAATCTCATGTGTCAGCTTCTTTTTAATGTAAATAAGGCATTGAGACAACTGTTCTATGACAACTCATATTGTCTATGGCCGGTCAGCTTTAATTGTTTTATCAAAGACGTGCACTTGGCTTCATGCCAGATGTAAATAAGGAAGTGAAAATAGTATTCCTCTGGTTGATTTGGGGTACAGTGCTCAGGAACTGCATAGTCATTCCGGATCTTGTGTTCTGCATCTGCACCCTGTTTCTCCCTAAGTTTGGCAGACTGCACCCAGTTTGATTGGTTTTACCCTATCCCTACTCTCCCACCTCACTGACATATCTTTCTATGACCTTCCAATTTATCTTTTAAAAATGAAGCAATTTGATTACATTTCCTTTGCATTTTGCAGAATTTATAATCAATATTTTAAAATGTAAACATTCTAAATGTGTTTTTATATATACCACAACTAGCAGATACACTGCAGCTTATGCAGCTGTTGGACATTTGATTTTGACAGTCAAGGGGAAGTTTTCTTATTTTAATACAGTGCCCTTTATATTTAATACATTTGCAATGTTCCCTTTGTATTTTTATTAAACTCTCTACTTATTTCCCATTACTGTTTGACTGATAGATTGGTTTCTTTCTCTTACATGTGTTTCTATAGCTAATATCTGTAATTCAATAGTCAGATAAACTAGAAATTAGTTTGGACTACATTTTCAACGGAAAATGCTTTCTTCAAGCTGCATTATATTTCTTAGTCAACAGAAAACAGGTGATTTTATGGCTGATTATTTATAAGACAGAGAAAAAATCAAATTTAAATTGTGGTGGAAATTTTCTACTAATCACAGGAATATAGGTCAATATAAGATCATTTCTATGTGCCTTTCTTTGGCTGAAATTCTTTATACAAATTATTCAAGCACAGGTCAACTCACTCTGATAGAATTTTTCCAATTTTGTGCTTCCTAAATTAGCTTTCTGATTTGATAGGTGTTTATGTTTTATGAAACCATGAAATAATCTCAAGATTAAAGTTGGGTTATGGGGACTGTGTAGAGAATTAAATATTTAGATGTAACATTTATAATATGTGGGGAAAATGTTTTTCTATGCAGTTATCAGTTCAATAACCCTTAAAATTCAGAGATGCTACTTTCAATTTGGGCTTTATCTTCTTCAGTGCACTATTGAATGGGTCTCAACAAGTTACTTCTTAATTCTCCTAAAACAAATGTACCTTTGTAGAGATTACCAAAACTTGGCAAACTGTTCCTTGCTTGGTACTTTTCTGATTAGAATGAATTCTTTCCTCATTTGCTAAGTGTGAACTTGATTGAACATCTGTGGTCTGAAAGGTTATCCAGGAGTTGCCATGTTTCCTCATCCTCCTTCTTATAATGACATTATTTTCTCTGACCTAAAGGAAAAAAAAAAATCAGACGAACCAGTTATCTACATTTACATGTCAAGACAAAGACAGGGAAGTTGAAATCTTGCTAAATTTGCATAAGACTTAGTGATGATATTCAGCTTATTTTCGTAGCTTATCATAAATTCTGAGCCTGATATCTAAATGTTCTCTTATCTTTGATTCACATCTTTCCTCTTTTTTCAAGGGTCATTCTCAAATTCTTTCTTCCTTGAAACCTATTTACTTTCAGTTTTTAAATGCCTGATTTTAATTTTCCTTCTCAGGTACATCTTTACACATTAATTTAGTCTCACTACAACTTTATCATGAACTTTGTATTTCTTCTTCTACCTCCTTCAGTCCTATCAGATTGCTTAAACCTCAGATCCTATAGATTCTTTCCTCTAAATTCTTTTTGTTTAGTGAGGAAAATTTTTTATTTTCTCTTCGTTCTTTGCTTCACCAAAGGAAGAAATACAAATATTTTTCCTCCAGGGAAATCTGGGGAAGGAGTTTTTCAGGGGCTAACGATTTGTGCTCTGAGTTTAATGGTCCATAAAAGTCTATTAAACAATGGCAGAAGAAAAAGATGGCTCCAATGTAAAGTAGAAGGAGATACACTAAAATAAGCAACAGATTTTCCAAGATTACAAACACAGTATGGGAAAGTGGTCAGGGAGATACAGAATTTGTGAAAGGGGAGCCTGAGTGACCAGGTGCAAGCAGGAGGAGGATAAGCAAGTCAGGAAATGTCAGGCACTTGAGAGGCTGAGTTGTACCTAAAAGGACTCCAAGAGATGTCTTGTTCTCCAGCACAGAATAAACCAGAGCTGATGAATAACTCACACTACCTTTCACTATAACTTGCATATCCCCTTTCCTGTAATCGAGAACAAGGCCTGTGATGCTTCTCCTGCTGCCCAGAAAAGAGTTTACCTTGGCAACATTGGGAACCTGCCAGTTCTTCTGCTATCTGTTGGTCATTTCCCATTGATCCCCAGGTTAACTCAGGATTCTAGCCAGTAGAATCTATTTACCATTTTTGAAATGTTTACCTTTGGAACATTTTCTCTTCTAATTTTAGAAATCTGCATTGATAGTCAGGTGGCATTGGCAAGTCAAAACAAACTTCTGATCTTCCTTATTTATAACAGTAAATAGAACTTTCAGGGAGATTGAGCCATAAATCCAGAAGTCATTCCAGGAATATTTAAGCTATATAAATTGAAGACAGTTTTACAAAGAACTATTTACAAAGGTGAGGATGGTATTTTAAAAAGACACCAGATAATATTGTACTACTGCTGAAATGATGATAATGGGAATCCAGTACCTGAAGAGGTAGCCAGAGGAAGTGGTTATTGCCACCGAGGCACAGAAATATATAAAAATAATAGGAGAGGATGTTTGTCTTTCAGCCAGTGGATTGCCAATCCTGCATCACCACATGGCAATTAGGATGAAAACAACACTCCACAGTTATTCAGTCCTCCTTGACTTGGATGTTCTGCAATGATTTTGGAGTCCAGAATATGGTGGGGGGGGGGATGAACATCAACTTGCTGATGTAAACCTAGACTGTGTGTCTAGATAGAACACAGGGCAGGACAGAAAAAGATGTAGACACATGAAGGGAAGCTCAACTGTGTACATTTTATTGACTTGTAGTGTCACCAGCTAGCATGAGTACTTTTGCTAAAACAGAAATTAAAACTAAAGTGACAAGATGGATATATAGGCAAAAGATATAATTGGAATGTAAGAAAAAAGATGGGGAAAATACTGCTCCATGAGAAGCTGAAAGAGGCTCACTCTGATACAGAGGATCAGATTGTTCAGCTCACAAAAAGGAATAACTAAGTTGGGATAGGGTTAGATTGAGATATAATTTGTTTTCTATGGAAAGATTGTCTCTGTGGCAGTTTTAGTTAAGTGAATCTGTGTTTCCTGATGGCTAACTGTTAAAATAATAGCTGGAGACTTTTAGGCATTGCTCTACAGAAGAATCTGGAATGAAATATTGTAAAGGCTACTCATTAGATATCTCTCTGAATTTTGAAAATTAATTTAGTTACTTTTATCGTGACATATTCCATCATGGAGGTATTACCTTGTGGGGAAGCCAACAGATTCCAAATGTTCTCAGTGTTTTCAAGAGAACCAGTTCAACCTAGGACACAGGTATTTACAAAAGTAGCCTACAATACTTGCCCATAAAGTCAAATGCAGAGAAGTGCAAGAGATCAGTCTGCATGCTGGAGATCCACAGGACCCATTCAAGGGCCTGAATCTGACGGCAATGTCCCTTGCAAGACTATATCAAGAGACCAAGGGATCTTTGACTGAAGGGCATTTGCCAGGAAGCCAAGGCCCACACAGAAAGCTACAGTGCCTGCGTGGGCACTCTGAAAGGTCCATGCAAGAAGCTGAGAAACAGAAGACAGCTCCCAGAGTGAAGGCAAAGACTAAAGCTCTCACCAAGAGGACAGAAGCCATCCCCAGGGAAGCCCAGCTGAAGACAAGAGCTGAAGCCTCCCAAAACAAAGAGACAGACAGACAGACATTCAGACAGACAGACAGACACACACACACACACACACACACACACACACACACAAGTCGGAATGAAAATCAGCAGCAAGGAAGCTCTGCTAACATATTTCAGAATAAAACACACCTTTCGCATTCTTCTTTTAAACTGTTCTGATAGTGATCCTTCTTAAATTGGTCCTCCATCCTGAGAACCATGCTATTTCAATTCAACTGGGTGCTCCCATTCAAACTGACCCATTCATTAATTAACCACCACACCAAGCTCTTAAGTACAGCAAGCAAAGAATTGTTAACCATACATACAATGGTGAAAGAAAAGCAATTATGTTTATTGCAGGTCATGGAGAAATTGTGCTGGGACAACTGAAAAGACACACTGTATGTCAAGCAGACAAATCAGACCTTTGGTCTCAAGAATGAGATAAAAGGGGATGGGGAACACATACTTTGGTTTAGGGTTATGTAGGATGTTCTTGGGTACCACCTGAGCTCAAGGTGTAGAAGGCAGTTATTTCTTCTTGTTGTTCTATCTGTACAACACGGAGAGGAAGTGGAATAGGTAAATCTATGCTTAACAAACTTAGTTCTGCACAATTTCTGATGAATGCCCCCTAAATGATCAACATGTCTATATGCAGAGCTGAGAAGAATTCGACCCAGAGTTTTATAAATGCAGGTCAAACTTCATTTTTACTTTTATTTGTCTATTTTTTGTAGGCCTGCCTGAAGACTTACAGATTTTTAACAAAGCCACTTTTTAAAGTCCTAGATTGCCTAAGAAGAAAACACAAAGTTCTGTTTTTGATGAGTAACAGAGTAAGGCCCCAGGAATTTGCAATTCCTTATCCTCATGGTGGTCCCTGACTAAATCATGGGTCTCATCTGATTGTTTCATGTTAATAACACTCAGAGAATTCCCCAGTATATCCTAAAAAAAATAACAAATAAAGAGTGACTATGGAGCAATGGAAAATCCAGAATTTAGAGAAAAAGCCAGAATGCTCCAGACTGGGTCAGTGATTGACAATTTTAATACTGACTTTATCCCAAAGGGACCCCACTCATGTTTCCTGTCATCCTGAGTCTGATATTCTTTGTATTGTTCAGTTCAAGTGAGAGCCTGTAACACCCCTTTTTGTTTATGTACATAAAATTTCTTAATTCCTTTATCCAACCCATTCTCATCCTCTCGCTTTTCCTCCCTTCATTTCTTAATCCTTTTGCCTTTAAGAAAGATAAAATCTCCCAACTTTAAATGAGTTAAGCTCTATATTGCTATTTATTTGTAATTTGGACTTCTCATATAGAAAAAAAATCGGACATTGAAACTTGTGTGTCAGATTTACTGAAAGTCAGATTTGTATTATTTTCTGTCTCATAAAAGTCATTTTTACATTGTTCCGTCATCTTTTCATCAAAACACTTTGAGGAAAAAAAACCCAGATTGATACCACCAATTTAATTCCATGCAGGACAAACAATTTTGAAAGCAGAATCATCCTTTCTGAACTGGTTCAACAGTCTGAAGTAGGAAGTTCATAAATTGAATTATTTATGACTCTCATTGACTATTCAAAGTAAATAGTATTTTCTCTCTTTTTACATAATCAATCCTGAATTAAAGCAGGTTAACACTGGTTGTTTGACAAACACAAAAGAGATGGTCAGAAAGGAAAGGTAAAAGCTCTCCAGATGGCTAAAACTAAAGCTCTGCAAAAACAATCTTAAACTACCTCTTCTTTTGACTATTATGAAACAATGTCCTTCTCCCTTCTTATGTAATTGTGAAGATTTAAATCCTTATCTAAAATTCCTGTAATATTTCTCTCTTCAAAACATAGAATCTAAATCTCCTTCCTTTAAATATGGGCTGGCATTTTTTTTCTTCTAACAAACGGTGAAAACAAAGAATTTAGATCACCCACGTAACTTCAAGTCTAATCATTCAAAGCAGGCTCTGTCTTTCTTAGGATATGTACTTTTGGGGTGCTGAGCTACCTTGCTACACTGAAGAATATTTCAAAATTGATACAAGACAGAAGAACTCATCTAGTCTAGCCTCCAGCTATTAGAGCACCATAATTGGAAGGAAGAAGTCTCCTGGACGATTTCCAACCTCAACACTAATACAGCCACATGAGGAACTGTAAGACACATTCATTAAGTCTTGTCAACCTACAGAACTATGAGGCCTAAAACTCCTAAGTATTATATTTTTTCCTGTAATGTTTTTGCACATAAGCTATACACAGAGTACTGTCTCTGTTTACTACACTCTAAACTCTGCTTCTAGTCCACCTCTTGAACCTTTTCCTCTTATTTATTACACTTTTCCTCTATAGACTCATCATACCCACTGTTTTAAGTAGTACTTATCTCTCATCTCTGAAATTTTTATTTTAGCTATAGATTTTTTCTCTGGCCTTCAAATATCCATTTGTCTGTCTGCTCTATTGTATTGTCAATGTCATAAACTGAATATGTTCCAAATCTCAGCCTTCGTCTTCCTCCTGCCTTTTGAAATGTCATTTCTACTCTTCTTTAGCTTAAATCACACCCTTAAAATTGTTCTATAAAGTGCTTGGCCCACATTTTCCTAAAACAATATATCACTGAATTCTAGCAATTATATTTGTATAGTTATGGCAAATGTAAATTATTTTATTGTCTCTACTACTACTAGTCTAGTCCAAGTGACATTTATTACTTACATTAATACAATAATCCCTCAATAGTCACTTTGCTTGCAATTTTGTCATCCACTGTAACAACACTCCAACATTATTCTTCCTACAATAACTATACTTGTTTCAGTCACACAAGTTTTCTCTCTTCATTTAAGAACAATTAATTTGGGGTAAATTTATCATACTGTAACCAGACCTAAGACTGATAACTTGATAAGACTTAATGTCTAGTTACTTTTCTTGTTGCTGACACAAAACTCTGAACTCTTAAAAGAGAAAAAGCTTATTTCAGATCATGATCTGTAGAGGTTTCAGCCCATAGTCAGCTGGCTCCAGTGCAGGAAGGCATGGTGGACACAGGCATAAACTAGATCCAGTAATCTCTGAAAAGCCACAACTATGACAACATGAGACTTTGAGGGGACATCTAGACACAAACCTTAACATGCCACTCTGACCCACAAAATATATACATAAGGGATGTAGTTTATCTGTAAGAGTTATAGAGTCCTCATAGTCTCATACTTGCTGAAAAGTCTAAATCCAAAGTCTCCTCTGATATTTAAGGCAAACTATTAGCTTTAATCCACTCTACAAGTGAGAAGAAAGTTAAACACTTCCAATATTCAAAGGCATGAGATAGACCCTCCTATTCCAAAAAATACAAATAGAGGAATAGAAAGGAACAGGACCAAAGAAAGTCCCAAGCAGGGTAAACATTAACTCCTGTAGTTCTATGTGTCACATCAAAGGCAACCTGTGGCAATGTGTGAATTCCAAAGGGTTTGGGTGACTCTGCCTTTAGAGATGCTGGGAGGATGCAGTTCTCACAGCTTATCTTTTGGGCTGGCTTTGTTCATACCTTGAAGCTTGCGTCAGATGATCCATGTTTTTGGTTTCTCCTACCTTCAGGGGTCTGAACTGAACATTTAGCTTCACCCACTGCCCTTTTAGTGGCACAGTGCCTGGCCTTCTACACCTTCTGGAACCTGAGTGGAAGCCTTCCTGACCTCAAAAGTCTCCAATTATGCATACAGCAGCAGCATATAGGCAATGCTAAGGTATGCCCGAAGTGGAAGTCCTAGTCAAGCCTACATTTTTCTTGACTGTAGTTGTTAAATGTCTGGATTGCTTGATGCTATGAACTCAGTCCTGAGAACTGAATTTCTTTAAATGCCACCATTCTGGAGCATGGTGCTCTGGGGTTTTCTTCTCAAAGCAAAATTTTTCACTTTTGCAAATTTGAGACTGCTAAAGGTGGAGTTCTACTGGCTCTTTTGATGAACTCAGGATAGTTATTATCCTTTCCCTTCTGAGCAAGAAAATTATCCTCTGCTGCTTCTTTGCTACTGGAGCTTCCTTTCTGGTTAAACTCAAAATGTTTTAAGTCATTTTGCTGGGCTCTTTTTTCACAGCCTCTACATTAGAGCACCTTGTAATCTCTTCTGAAAGATTAATCATTCCACTGTCCCTAATCTCAGTCTGAGAAAATGTATCTGGAGAAGAGAAAAATGCAGACAAATTTTCTGCCAAAGCATAACACACATGATCTGAAGTTCAACTGCCAATATAGTTCTTTTTCTAGATGAAAAATCCTGAGCCTGATCTCTACCAACTACATTCTACCTTTCTGTTGGTATTTTAGTCTTCTGAATGCTGCCCAGATTCTACCATATACTTTATTTTATACCAGGGTTGCTTCTTCAGTCCGTGTTTCCAAACCTTCCTAAACTCTCCCCATAAGCCAGTTCCAAAGTTCTGAACAACATGGCCAGATAGCATCACAGCAATGACCCCATACCTAGAACCAGACTTTTGTGTTTATCTCTCTCCTTGCTGAGACAAAATATTGGACACCCAAAGTTAAGGAGAAAAGGTTTATTTCTGCTCACACTTTGTAGAGGTTTCAATCCATAATTAGATGGCTGCAAGGCAGAGTGGCATGGCAGAGGGGCATCACAGAGGACAAAGAGTCAACAGCAGGAAGGCAGGACACAAAAAAATCAGGAAGAAGTAGCAAAAAGCCTGCTTATAACTTTTTACCCCATCCAAAATTTTAGACGGTGTTACCCACACCTAGGATGGGCCTTCATTTATCCACATCCAGAACTATGTCAAACTGATAAATCCTTAATCCTAGCATTACACCCTTAATACCAGTCTCACATACACTACTCACAACTATTTCTAAAAAGCCACACCAATAACCACATGGTGCTTTGACAGAGCATCTAGATATAAGCCTTAACACTTTCCTTCCCAGTCTCTTTTTGACTCACCCTTTCTTTTCTCAATAGATTTATTCACATTGGCTTTCTCTAGTTCCTGAGAATTTTCTTGCACTTTCTGCAAGCCATTTTTCACATGCTCTTCTTTCTGTGTTGAAAGTCCTCTTCTTCTGGCCTTGGTTTCACTGCTGAGAACATCTCATGTTTTAGTTCATATTTCTGGTTTCAGTTTCAGTGACTTCCTCAAGTAGCGTCTCTTATAGTTGAGGTTTCTAAGGTTTATTTTCCTTGAAAATGATCTTGTTGGCCAGGAATTTAGCTCAGTGGCTCAAGTGATTGCCTGATGAGTGTGATGTCATGAGTTTGATCCTTGGTACCAAAAATTTTTTTTAAAATGTATCTTGTGCAACTATTTCTAAGATGATAATATGTAATCTAGTTACAGGTGATTTCTTACTGTTTTTTTTTTTTTTTTTTTTTTTTGTAGTTCTGTATTACGTGTACCCTTACACTGCTTTTTTTTGTTTTGTGTTTTTCTCCTTTTCCTTTTAAATAAAAAAAAAAAACAAAGTCAATCTCATTGACACACAAATTACATTGCTACAGTGATTTTCAAATCAATCTAATATTCCTATAAAAATCATATCTTTGTCCATACTTGTCTAATAATTTTTAAATATGTACTAAAATATATCAGAATGAGTCTAGAGTTCTATGCTTACCTGCAAGTTTTGAAACTTAAATTGGTGTTGTGTAACTGGCCTTGAATTCAGAGACAATTCAATACTTAAATATGTCATATAATGTCCTAAACTTATACCAAATGTGCAGAAAGTTAATGCATTGTTCACAAGTTACACTTTAGAGTAAGATAATTAATAAATGTAATAGTTAACTATAAAAAATGTATCTTGTTTTCACTTACAAGTATTACTACAGTTAATCACAGAATGTGCTTTTCTGTTGAATTGTTTTACATCTTATTGCTACAAGTCCCCTGTAAGTCCCATACAATCAGAAAGTTAGTTTCATTTATTCACTGCAAATTATCCAGAATTTAGTAGTTTCCAGATCATGGTAGATGTTCAATATATACTTGTTAAATATATGCTTATATATTTAATATAGTCTTTTGAGTTATTTCTAAGATACTTAGTGTATTTAGGAAACCCCCTTTCCTAGGATCATATAAACATATGTTATGGCTGTATCTAGATGTCCTCCCAAGCACCAGGGGATCATAGGTGGACTATGCAGAGGTGATGAGATCTAGGATTTGTGATGCTGGGACTGTTTCACATGCAATGCTAAGATTAAGAGTGTGTGCACTAGTTATCCTTGGGTGGGGGGAGTCCGCATGAAATATAAGAGACAGAAAGAGGGCAACTGTTGCTGCTTGTCACTTGCTGCCACCTGCCTCTCAGCTTTTCCTTGGATTACTCCTCCTCTTATGATGCCTCCCTGCCACACTATCCTGCCTTGAAGCCAACCAACCATGAACTGAAAGTTCTACAAACTGTAAACCAAAATAAAACTTCCCTACTATAACTTTGGGTGTATTTTTGCCAGGTATTTTGTCTCAGCAATGAGAAAAATAACGAAGACATCATGTGGGCATATAGATAAATATCTCAGAGGGGAAAATCCTCATGGGAAGATGGCATCACACAAAATCATTCAGAGGCAAGCTAAAATCTAAGATCAGTCTCAGAAAGGTTACTGCATCTTAAATCACCTTTATTTAAGAAGTTCCATGAATCTTTCTACTTTGATATATTTTCTATACAAGCCATAGGTCCCCTTCTACAAATATCATTGGAATGAAGATTAACTGAACCCAAAAAGAAAGAAAGAAAGAACAAACAAGCTAAAGAAATTGCCACAAAGCCGTTTTGGATAAAATTCTCAATTCTGTTGTAAAGCAAACCCCTATTTTTGTAAAAGAAATTGAATCTTATGCCTGATTTCTACTTCTGACTTCATAGTCTTTGCAAATAACAAATAAAAACAAAACAAATCCAATTTTCATGTTTTGAGTAGCATATTATTACCTCTATAGATATCACTAAGGTAAAAGAGCAATATTAAATTTTTCAAAATTAAATTTGAAAGTCAAAGAAATAACAGCATCAAGAATTTTAAAAGGTAAGCAACAGGGAAAAAACCTCTCTCTGTACACAGAATGTCATCATGATTTTGGTTTCTAATTTACTGTAGTAATACCTCCAACAAAATGCAAATTTAAAAGCATTTTATGTAAGAAATTATGTTTACAATTGCACCCCATGCAGAAAAAGTCTTTGGTGAATAGGTGTCACATGCATGAGACTCTCCACTGCTATTGCTGCATTCAAGACAATGCAGAATAAAATAGGTCAGATAACCATCAGTTAATCACATTTGCCTTTACTCCTGGGATCAGAAACATTCCAGCTTTCTCCTGCTGCTCTGAACTGGATATCAGCATTTTTCTTCAACCTGTAAGATTGTGATTCAACATTTTTTTCTCTGTCAATACTTTTAGTAAAGGATGACCTAAATAAATTAAATGGATTGATAAAACATCATATAAATGAATTGGGCAATACCAGCCTCTCATCACTTTCTTTCCATAAATGACAGATTAACTGCTCACCTAAATCTGTCAAGCAAGTGCTTTGGAAATCCAGATAAATTAGAGGAATTATAAAACAGTTTTGTTAAGTGGAAGTAGATGACAGCTTTTTGTCCTAGAGCTGCATTTATTGAAGTAAAGCCTGAGGATGATATTCTCAAAATTTGATATGTTTTTCAAAATTATTACGCTTGAAAAGTATGTACTTGTTTATCATAGTGGGATTTTTAAATCTTATCCACTGATTTTTTAACATTTAAAGTGAAAAATTAGAAAAAAATGATGATATAAAATTTCAAAACAATAAGCGATAAACAATGGTTATTATTGCATATTATTATCTTCAAAATAGCTGCTCAGATTATAAGACATAAGCATGAAAATATGATTAAACAATGAAAACACAAACTAGTATTTTTGAAGAACTAACAGAGATTAGTAGTATAATTATCTACCATATATATCATATATATGTAGTATAATTATATACCACATATATCATATATATCATGTATATATGTATAATTATATATCATATATAACACACACACACATATATATATATATATATATATATATATACACACACACATATATCCTTTTTCCTTTATTCTTTTCTCTTTTCCTTCATCCAGGTTGTTCTTTCCTTTTGAGTAGTTTCTTTCCTTTAAATAAATCACAAGTCATTTGAGAAATGCAAATTAAAATAATGTTGAGATCCCATCTCACTCCACAAATAATGGCTGCCATCAAGAAACTGACCAGTAACAAATGCTGGAGGGACTGTGGGGGAAACATACTTCTACACTGCTGGTGGGAGTGTAGCCTGATACCACCACTATAGAAATCAGTCTGGAGATTCCTCAAAAAACTAGGATAGGAGGTCCCAGTTGATCCAGCTATTCCTCTTTTGGGTATTTTCCGAGAAGAACTGAAAACACATACTACAGACATATGTGGACATCCATGTTTACAGCAGCATGATTTGTAATAGCTAAATACTTGAAACCACCAAAATTCCCATCTATTGAGAAATGGATTTTAAAAAGTGGTAATTTTATACAATGGAGTACTACTCAAGTATAAAAAAGGATAAACTCAAAACATAGGTAAATGGGAGTATTAAAGACAAGACTCATAAGTGAAATAAATCATGCTCACATGTGTAAACAATATACTGTCTTCCTAGACTAAAACACTGAAGAATAATGAGGGTCACTGATATGTTTTCTCTCTTTTAAAAAAAAAAAATTGATGGGGAATATCAATTCATGATTCATGCTTGTATTTCTCTACTGTCTTTTCAAAAATGATATTGCAGGTATCAAGAACTTTTGGTTTAAAAAGACTTGTTTGAAAATCTCTTGCATACTGAATTGATATAAATAGGTTGATTAAACATTTAGACACTTCAATAACTGCTGTGTGCATTTGGGGGCTCTGCAAGTGGGGTACAACTTACAGCATATTCAGATTCAGTATTATCTCAAGATTCTATTTTTTGAAATGCCTCAAGGAGGTAATGGTATAATTAAACACCTCTTGGGATATCGTATTTCCCTAAAGAAGAACATAAGCATGAGACCATTCAGAAACCATTCAATTAGCAACACTATCCCCATCACAAGAGCATCACCACCAAAGCTTGATCATCTCCCAGAGTTGCTATTTCCAAGTGCCATTAGGACTTGGGATTTCAACTTCTGAACATTAAAAGCAAACATACAGTCCCTAGCGGTCATAGAATGTGGTAATTTCCCTCATATGCAAACCTTTATATCTACACGTTATGAGGCACGTTACTAGGAATGTAGGGTATGAGTATGAATATTTAAGAGAATGAAGGAGACAGACCTTCTCAAAAGGGACTTCTAGATAAAGAGGGGAAAGAGTCTCTCTGGAATTAACTAGAGGTTTTTTTTTTTTTTTTTTTTTTGGTCAGAACCTGACATCTTGTTTCCTACCTTCATGAAGAGTTTAGCCTAGTAGAGAATCCAAAGACTTAGACATGTACTTATAAAAATACTGACGGGGCTGGGGATTTAGCTCAGCAGCATGAGCGCCTGCCTTGCAAGCAGGCAGTCGTGAGTTTGACCCATAGTACCGATAAAAAGGAAAAAGGCAAAAAAAAAAAAAATACTGACTTGCAATCCAAGTGTTCTGGAAGGCTGAGGCAAGAACACAAGATCAAACCTAGTCTAGGCAATTTAGCACAATTCTGTTTCAAAAAATAAAATAAAATAAAATAAAGAGCTGTGAATATAGCTCAGTGTTAAGGCACCTGTGTTAATCCCTTCACCAATAAACGAAAGGTGGGGGGAGGGAGGGAGAGAGAGAGAGAGAGAGAGAGAGAGAGAGAGAGAGAGAGAGGAGAGGAAGAAGAAGGAGGAGGAGGAGGAGGAGGAGGAGGAGGAGGAGGAGAAGGAGGAGAAGGAGAAGGAGAAGGAGAAGGAGAAGAAGAAGAAGAAGAAGAAGAAGAAGAAGAAGAAGAAGAAGAAGAAGAAGAAGAAGAAGAAGAAGAAGAAGAAGAAGAAGAAGACCGGAAAGGAAGAGGGAAGAAAAGAAGAAACAAAAGAAAATGTAACTATATTCCAATGGCAGTCAGTTCATCATAACCTTGGTGTCAACATCAGTGTATTCAACAAACTGCTGACAAAAATACATTTTAAAAAGATTATTTTTTTACAAAACATATACAGATTTTTTATTTCCTAAGCAATATGATTAGCAATTATTTATTTACCTTATATTGTGTACTAAGTATTGTAAATAATGCAAAGATTTTTCAAAGCAGAAGGGAGAACATGCATTAGTTATATACCAATCCTATACCATTTTAACACACATTTGAACATCCGAAGATCTCATATTTTGGTATCTTGTTGCAGAGAGTTGAGAAAGAAGAGAGGGTATCCTGGAATTAGTCTCCCAAGGATACAAATCTGTTTAGATTAGGGAAAGTTACAGGCCTATGATATTTTTATAAAGGGAAATGAAAACGTGGCTGAAAGAAAATCTTTAGACCTATTCACAGCAGTGTGAGTAAATAGTTGTGCATCTCCAACTATCTACCTAATTCTTCAAGCTTCCATTTGACATTCAGCAATAAAAATAATCAGGTTTCCACAGTCTTAAGGGTCTTTAGCAATTCTTAGTGCCTAATCTATTTTTATTGTCTTGTACATTTCCAAAAGCCACCTTTAAACAATGCAGGCAGCCAAGAGAAGAACTATCTGTTGACCTGCTTCCTCAACACTGGCTTTGGTTCCTACTTATTTTATTATCAAAGTTACAATAAAAGTTTTGGTAATTGTTTGAAACAAAGGGTCTTTATTTAAAAAACAGCATCTCAGCTATGTTGTGATTAAAAGACTTAGAAAAAATTAGAAAGTATTTTTTGGCCAGCATTGTTTTTCTTATCTATCTATCTATCTATCTATCTATCTATCTATCTATCTACCTTTTTGTGCAGGTTCAGGTGAAAGATTAGATACTAATTTGATTCTCTACATTACAGAACAGTCTTTAACACAGCATGGAGATATGGCCTGGTCTGAAGAGATTGTTTTTGGAAGAAATACTACTATTTAAAGTGATAGCATACACCAGCTTTGTTTTTGTAAATTATTCAGAACAGAAATAACTGGCTGATTTGCTAATATGCACATATCACATGTTATTTAGCCTGCACCAACATGGCTGAATATGTGAATACCTTTCAACAGCTCTGAGAATACTGAATTACCAAAAAAAGGGAGAAATTTCTTATATACTAGATATATTGGGTAGCACCCCTAAAAATTAAAAAAAAAATCAGATAAGCCTTATTTCCTTGCAAAAAACAAATCTGGCCTCCTCAAATACTGATGCAAAGTTCTCTGCTGATGGATCTGCCATGGTTTTAAAATGAAGGCATTAAAAATAAAATACATTATTACCTGATTATGACTACAAATAAATTTAGTATATTATTTTCCAGCTAGCATAAAGTCATAAATAAAAGATAATGCAAAATATAGTTTTGTTTTAAAAATAAAAATATTTATCTTTAACAGTTCTAAATTCTCTGAATTTTCACTTGCAGTTTGAAAAACATTTGGTTGTATTTGCTGAATTTCATTTTTAAATGGAAGTTCATATGGATCATTTTGGAGTAAACTTTCCATTGATACCATTTGATCTTCCAAGTTTAAGGTAAGTTATTTCTTGTCTTTAATTGTTCAAGCTGCCTATTCTAATGATTTTATTTTTTCTTTTATTGTTCGTTTGTCTTTTTGAGCAGGAACCCTTCTGTCTTATGTTTTATTTTTCCCACATTTCCTTTTACTTTCTTCAGATTGCTGTTAACCTATAAATAGAACCTTCTTAATCTTTACAATTCTTTTCCAAAATTGTTAATTGTCCATATCTTTTCCTTATGTTGATGAATATAGCATACCACTAACACACTGGCCAAGAGAATGATTTTTTTCTGTGAAACTGACTTCAGAGAGTATAAAAACTTAACCGTCATAGGAAGAATGAACCTCACTGACCTTTTCCCTTATTTCCTCTGCATAAAGAGTAAGGTTTTCTTATCTGTCAAAGGGCAGCTGCATCTTAGTCCCGTCAGCATGTCCTTGCTATGTACTTCTGTTGATGCTGCCACGTTCTAGGTATCAAGTAAAGGCAGTTTGGTGCATCTGCAACAAAACTCCTGAAGAGCAAGCCCAACAGTGTTTCCTTTTGCATACCACGAGTTACTATTCAATTAAAAGGCAGCAGGAGAGCAAGGTGAATGTTTTCCCAACTCCAATCACCACCAGTACCCTTTATAAGTCCCTGTTATATTCAGAAATGAAACAGAAGCACAGGAAACAACATTTACAATTCTGAAGTTTTGATAGAGGAGGATTCCAAATGATGGAGACCTGAGCACTAAATAAATATAGACTTAGCTTTGCACATGGCCAGAACGTCTGTCTGTCCCCATAGTAATATCTTTAATGTTTTAGAAACATTCATAATAATAGAAGCAATTTTAAAAAGATGTTTATTACAGCACCAACAGATATCCAGTTCTCTGCTGGTCTTGTACAAGATAAAAAAGAGAAAAATCTATGAATGGATATAGTTGTAACACTATTAATTAATATTTTCGATAATCTTATTGTCAAAGTGAAAACCTTAGTGCCAATGCATTTAAAGTTATTTTCCCTTATGAAAGTCAATATGCTTTTATATTAGGTGAAAAGGAAATTTTCACCCAATAAATAAAAAGAATGATAGGAGAAATATAAGGGAAAAGAAGGTCACTAAAAATACTTTGCCTGGCAGTTTGCTTTAATGTAAGTGATGATCTTGTTGGTGTGAACTTCTACAAGTTCTGGTATATATATATTCAATTTACACTGAGGGCAATCGTTGCGAGAGAACTTAGATGTTCTGTTTCAGAAAGAATTCTGTCTTTACACACACACACACACACACACACACACACACACACACACACACACTGCTGATTATAGTGTTGTACATTTTGCCTCTCTTATGATTTGAATGTGCTATCCCCTCCCCAACGTGCAAGTATGACAAGTCTATTACTGGGTAGTTTCCTCTAAAAGATGTTTGCATGAAAAGTTACTAAGTTTTGCAGTGTATATGTGTTCTTCTACAGTTGTATCCCATGTTCTTTTCATCTTGAACAAAAAATTGAATGAAAAGAGAGACAAAAATAGGTAACAAAGTTGATTTTAAAAAGTGAAGAGTAAGGGAGAAAGTGACTTTGCAAAGTGAATTTGGGTCAAGAAGAGGAAAATTACTCTTTAGAGGACATGCAGAAGACTATTGTGAGGATAGTCATGTGAGGAAAGCCACGATAGTGAGCTCTTCAAAATAGTGAGTCTTTTTACATCATCCAAATATGGATAAAACGCATAAAAATTACCTACAGGAATCCTATCTCAGGCTGATGTCAGATCTGGACCATCCTGTTGAAAATCTAGTTGAGTTCTCATGTGAAGTCCAAATGTAGGGCTTTGGAAACTGTCTTACACGTGTGTTCCAGGACTTTGTAATGTCTAAAATTTATACATTGCTTTAGTACATATTGGACATACATGTTGATCACGTTTGTGCTAGACAATCTGTGCTTGTACATCTATATTATTCTTCTTCCCATTCTCCTCTTCTCCTTTCAACCCTTTTTTCCCTCCTCATTTAAAAAAATCTTATTCCCATTTTTTACTTTCCTTTTCTCTTTTTTCCTACTCTTTCCCTTCCCTTTCCTCCTGCCTTTTTTCCTTTCTCTTTTGAACATGTGCTTCCTAGTATCTCTACTTGACTGTGCTTCTGATGTATTCTTTGAGTTTCTCACACAAGAAAGACAATGCAACATTTAAACTTGTATGTCCAGTTTATTTCACTTAATATTACAATTCAGGATTCAATTCCATGACCAGAACCCAGGATCAGCCTCAACTTCTGAGGATTTGAAAGTACTAAAGTACGAAAACTGGCACCTGACCGTAATTCCACCGAAGACTTTCTGGAATTATGTACTGTGTATCTGATGTCTGACTACCTGCTAGACTACCTCTTGGTGTGTTTCTTCCTGGAGCACTTTGGAGTCACCAATATTCTTATGTATCTATAGAGCCAACCTTCCATTTACATGCCACAAACCAGGAGACAGGGAAAAATGCTGCATAAAAGAAATATATCTAACTCAAATTTATAGTCAAGGGGTTGAAAACAATATTTCATGCGACAGAACCCCATTTAAAAGTAAGGGCCACTATTCTATGTATAGAAAAAGTGGATTTCAAGCTGGATTGACAAAAATGTTCTCTACGTACTTGATAAAAGAACAATACAGAATGAAGAGGTAATAGTCATAATTATATATACACCAAATATTATCACATCCAACTATATAGAAAACACTGAAGTGCATGAAAAATCATATAAGCACTAATACAATTGTAATGGGGGATTTAAATACTCCACTGTCACAAATAGATCAACTAGACAAAATTCAACATAAAAGTATCAGAACTGAACAAAATCTCTGAACAATTAGACATAGTAGTTATTTACAGAATGTTTACGCCACAACAACAGAATACACATTATTCTCAGCTGCACACAGGATTTTCTCCAAAATAGATCACATACTACCTCATTGAACGTACGTAAGTAAATGCAAAGGAACTGAAATTTTTCCATGCATATTATCAGATTGTAGCACAGAGAAATTGGAAATCGGTGGCAAAATAAACCACAAAACAACATAAGCACATGAAAATTAACACTTTCTTGAGCAATAAATGGGTCATAGATGAAGTTAAAGAAGGAATTAGACAGTTTCTTCAACTAAATTATAACACCAGTACAATACACTGTAACTAAGAGGACACAATGAAAGCAGTCTTATGAGGGAAACATATAGCAGTGAATTCTCACATCAGTAAGACAGAGCACGCTTAAATAAATAACCTCGTGTTGAATCAAGGTTCTAGAAAAAGAAGAGCAAGCTAAATCCAAAGTATATTTGAGGGGGAAATTATAAAGATACAAGCAGAGAGTAATGGAATTGAGACAACAAAACAATACAAAGAATTAATGAATCAAAGAGTTTAGACAAACCCTTAGCCAACTGCTACAGTTTTGGATTTTCAAGGAATTCTATATGAAATTTAGAGAGGATCTAATGCCACTGCTCCTCAGACTCTTTAATGAAATTAAAGGTGACACAGTATTCCCAGGCTCACTTCACAAAGCAAGCTTTACACTGATACCAAAACCAGAGAAGGATCCAATCAAGAGAACTACAGGCCAATTTCCTTAATGAATATGCATCTACAAATCCTCAATAAGACTCAATAAGATATTAGACAACAAAATGCAACCAATCATTAAGAAGATTGTACACTATGATTGAGTAGGCTTCATCCCAGATTTGCAGTGATGGTTCATCATATGCAAATCAAAAAATCAATATATCGTATTAACAGAATCAAGGGCAAAAACCACATGTTCATCTCAATAGATGCAGAAAAAGTATTTGATAAAGTCCAACAACCATTCATGATAAAAACTCTACAGAAAATTGGAATAGAAAGCATTCATCTCAATCTTATAAAAGGAATCTATGACAAACTATAAGCCAATATCATACTGAAAGGTCAAAAACTGCAAGTTTTCACTCTAAAATCAGGGACAACACATGGAATCTCATATCACCATGCCTGTTCAATATAGCTCTGGAAACTAGACTGAACAATTAAAAGAAAAAAAAAGGATAAAGGTAAGAAAAGAACGAGTTAAAATATTATTTGCTCTTAGCATTCCACTCTACATAGAAGACACACAAAAAACTTTACCAAAAACTCCTAGAACTAATAACCAAATTTAGCAGTGTAGTAGGATACATATTCAACTCTCAAAAGTCAAGCAACATCCCTACTCTGGGATAAATTAGGAAAGAACACTTTTTATAATATCACTAAGAAAAGTGAAATACTGAGATACCAATCTAATAAATGAAGTGACAGACCTGTACATTAAAAATCAGAATACTCTACAAAAGGGAAATAGAAGAAAGTATTACATACTAGGAAGACATCCCCTATTTTTTGGTCATGCAGAACTAATACAATATAAATGGTCATACTCCAAAAATTGTTGTACAGATTTAATGCACTCCCAATCAAAATACCAAAAGTATACCTCACAGAACTATAGGAAACAATCCTAAAATTCATATGGAATCAGAAGACACCTAGAAAAGAAAAAGAAATTATATTATTTTATATTAAATTATTCAAGGGCATCCTAATTCCCAGTTTGAATTTATGTGATGAAGCTACCATGATAGAAACTACAAGGTACTTGCAAACAATAAAATATAAAATAAAATAATAAAGTAAAATTAGAACTGAAGATCAATGCAACAGAACAGAAAGTACAAAAAAAATTCCGACACATTCAGCTACTTTATCTTTGACAAAGGACTCAAATCTCTTTACTGGAAGAAAGACAGCCTCTATAATAAATACATAAATAGGAAAACTAACTTTCCACATTCCCCAAATTTTAACCTAGGCCCATATGTCTCACCATACACTACACTAAAATTGAAATGGATCAAAGATCTAAATATTAAAGCAGAAACTTTAAATGTGCTAGAATAGGTAAACTCTGGAAGAACAAATATGTAGGCAAAGAATTTATGAACAAAATCCTGATTTTATATGAAATATTACACAGAATCAACTGAATCTAGACTGAAACAGTTCATGCCTATATCCCCAGCCAACTTTCCTATGCTCTAATCACCTGCCTCATAAACAAAATTCAAGTGTTAAAATCATAATCCTAAAATTCACATGAATATGGTGTTTAGAGGTGAGGCCTCTGGGTGGTAATTGCATCTGCAGAGAGTGGAGCCTCATTATGGCTTGGTGCTGTCATAGGAAGGAAGAGCTGAGCTAACCTCACATTCTTGTCCTGAATGCCCAGTGTTACAGACAGCTGAGTTAGTAGGGATACTATAGGCAGTCAGACAGGGCTGAGCCCTCAAAAGAACCAGAGCAGAAGTTCCGATACCTTGCAGCCTTGGAAGAGACAATCACTTTCTGCTGTGGACCAGATCTCAACACAAAAGGCAAAGCAAATACAACCACATCCTAAGGATCCACAGTCCAAATAGTTCTCCATCACCCTGAGGAAGTCAGGAGTCAGCTTTCCACCCCCCACCCCCCTTAGGAAGGGTCACTGCTGTTAAGAAGGCCTGCTTACAAAGTGACTCGCTTCCCTATTTCTTCCTGATTCAATCAATTTTACCTGAAAAGTTAATCTTATTGGTTGACCACAGTTCTGTCCTGCCTTATGCCCATCTTGTGAGTTCCCGTTTTTCCCCATCTCAAACTCTTCTCATCCCATGGTTTTAGTTTATAAAAGTTCTTAGAAAAGATAGTCTTTGGCAACCTATTCAGGACCCATCCCATGTCTCAGACAGAAGCTTTCTTTTTCTCAATAAATATATTCCACTCTTAACTTCTGTTGCTCCTAAAATTCATTTTTCAAGTTTAGAAAACACAAACTCGTAGTGGATGTATAGTAGGTTGAGCACCTCATTCCCCTATATCCTTAGGATGCAGCAAGCGATTCTGGTATCTTCCTATTGGGTGTCCAGCCTCCAGTACTGTGTTAAATAAATTTCTTTATAAATTGCTATATGTATGATTTTTCATAGCAGTTGAAAATAAACTAAGACAATTTTCACCTAGAAACACAGCATTTCCACTTTATTTGACATATTGTTTCTTAAGACTTTGTTTAATTATTTCTCAAACTTCTCTGTCGCTAAATATGTGGAATAATCTAATTATATTTGAAAAATAAAACTAAACAAATGTTTCTAATAACTAGTGTTTATATGGATTGTATGCTTCACATTATAATTAGAAATAAATGAGTTTCAAACACAGATAAATCATGCTAAATGGGTTAAAATAAAGAGCACTAAGAATACAGAAAAGAAAAAAAAATCAAACCTGATAAAATAATGTCATATTCCTTTAATGTTTTGAGCTTGTTTAGTCTAATTCTGCTGTTTCATTTTCTATTTTGTTGTTGTTTTATTCCCAGGCACATTGACATTTTGTATTAGAAAACAAAAAAATTGTCACTTTAATCATAAATCAATAATCAGTAAGAGTTTAACAATCTAATTCCTCAATCTCAAAAAATAATTATAGCATCTAATTTTCTGGTATTTCAGAACAGCAAGATTCTATCAGAGCTGAGGTTTTCCCTCTGATTTTCCTGAATCTATCCTGGGTATAGTAATCTGCCAAATTTTCTGTCTCACATACATGTTGTAGACAGAGGACATCATAATTTCTTCATAGGTTATTCTCTTTTTCCCAGTCTATAAGCGAGTGACATAGCAAGTTGAATTTTCTCAAAGAATCTAGATCATTTTGTAAACAATTAATTTAAGAGAAAATAGTGAGCCCTGACTTCTGATCTGAGCTTTGTCACCAAGTGAAAGTAACTGGATGCAGTTTGTCTTTTGCTTTTTAGAATATGCTTCATTCATGCGCAAAAGTGGGCTAAGTCTAGGTCTTTTTCAGGTCAAAAATTCTAGGCAAAATGGCCCATAATTAGTTACAAGTATAACTGGCACCACAAAATGTAATTTTAAAACTTTTGTTTTCCCTTTAGAGACAAGACGCTTCTCTAAATTTCCTAAGTCTTAGGGCATAAACATCTCCTGTCACGTATCCCCAGGTAAGATGAATATGCAAACAATGTAATCCTAGGCATTTTACATGTTCACTGTAATCATATATCTTTAGTCAGACTGACTTCAGCACTTTATTAAGGAAAAATTTACAATAAAAGGTTAGTAATTTTAAATCCACATTTTAATTGCATCTTTAAAAAATGAAATAAAGCTTACATAATATCAGCTTTCCTAGATCTCCAGCTTGGAGAACACAGACCGTGGGAATTCCCTTCCAGATTTTATGGAAACTCAGTGTGCCTCCTATTAGTTATCTTCTGATATGCAATTCCAAATAATCCTATGCATGAACCTTGAAAACTATAAATTTATTTTCTATTTCTCTTAATATCCTATCCTTTGTATGTCATTCAAATGGAAAGTGTTACCATATGTACAGAGCTCACTGCCTCACAACAATAAGGAATGAAGTTGTGAACCAAAAGATGCAAATTGAGCTTTAGGGAAGTTTCTATTGGAAAGAAGATGAGGAAGAACAGTTCTCAAATTTCCAGGAGGGGTTCCGGGAGAGAGCGCATGGCCCCTCACTCTGGAACTAATTAAAAATAAATAGAGCATAGAAGTTGCTAGATTGTTTACTGACTATCACAGGTGGCTTTGTGAAGTTAAAATAATCGATTGGAACTCAGGTTCTCTTACCCAGTTGCTCATCATGCAGGTTCCAAAGGAAACTGGGATTTCAGAGAAAAACTGGTTATTTTGCATTTTAAGTTTTTTAGAACTTGGGAGCTCAGTAGAGAGGGGCTGCAGGCTCTTTTAGTAGGAAGGAGAATACATTCTATGTTGCCTGAGGAAGTTCATCTTTGGTCCAAAATCCTAATTCAGTGTCTATTCAGGTTTCAATTCCCACCAATATGGCTGCTTAGTCAACTGTATCTCAGGCCTTTCCCCCTAGCTAGCAGTCTAGCTGTCTCACTGGTAATCTAACTAAATACACTGTTCTTCACAATGATACTCTTTTCATGCCACTGGTGTCTTTTAATAGACTATTGCATATATATATATATATATATATGTCTGTAGTTCTATGATATCATTTCTGACACCAGGAATGTGTTAACTTTGTGAAATGATTTTAGAAATTTTTACCTCTTCTTTATTTTGTGAAAGAATTCAGATAGGATTGCTTTGAATTATTTAAATGTAAGCTAACAATTCACGAATGAAGCAGTCTCATCATGGAGTTTGTTAGTTTTGGTGCTGGTAGTTTTTTATTATTGATTTTTAATTATTAATTAAATAAAATTTTTATATGTCCATTTAAATTTTATTTTTCTAGACATATGTCCATTTCACCCATACAATTTGTTGGCAAACACTAGTTCTTAACATTCTCCTTAATCATTTTATTTTTCAAAGATAATTAAGAGTATCCTCATTCTAATCCCTAATTTTTTAAAGTTTCTCCATGATTTTTGGTAAGGATTATCAAATAATTGTAAATCCTTTTATCTTCAAACAACCAAAATTTTGTTTCATTGTTTATCTTACTACTCTTCTCTTCTAATATTTGATTTAATCTTTATTATTTATTTGATAGCCTTTGTTTGAGTTTTTGCTTGCTGTTTTTCTTCTATTTCCTTAGTGTAGGTTTTTTTTCTTCCTTTTTTTTGCGTTTTGGGTTTTTGTTGCTGTTGTTTTTTGAGATAGTCTCAGTATGTAGTGCAGGCTGGCCTCAAACTCACAGTGATTCTCCCACCTCGATCTCTCAAGTGCTAGGATTACAGGTATGTGCCATCTTGCCCAACAGCTTTATTCTTTTTTAATATGGGGATGTATATGTTTGTGTCTCTGTCTGAACATTGTTTTTGTTAATTCTGAAAGTTATGTTACATACTGTATTCTTTTTCATTTTAGAGTAATTTCTGATATCTTGATCCTCAGGTATTTAAATATGCATTGTTTAATTTTCATATATTTGTAAATTTTCAAAATTTTCTTTTGGTGCTGATTCCTAGGTTTGCTTCATGTAATCAGAAAGGTTATAATGAATGATTTCAGTCTTCTTATATTAATTAAAATTTGTCTTATGTTCCAACATATGTACTATCCTGGGGGGATATACCATATGCTGTTAAGAAGAATGTATAATAGTGTGGCTGGGTAAAACTTGTTATAGTCTTACAGAGGCAGGAAGTCAGGGTGTGGCTAGATGGCTGGACAAGTGGGTGTGACTTTTTAACCATACAGATCAAGGACACTTGCTCCCAAGTTTGGCACTTGTACCAAGTGAGGAAGTGCTGGCTTCAATTCTTTTGGTAGGAACTCAAGCAGATTTTATAGGACAGTTGATCTGGGGTGAGCCCGAGAAGTGCCAGACACAAAAGAAGGCAAACATAAGCTCTGTGATCACCGCATTCTCTTTTCATGGTAGCATACTCTCACCCTGAAGAGTAGACTACTTTTCCTACTTTTAACTGGTCCCCACTATGTCCTCTGCAGAGCATGTTTCTTTTCCCACCTCTAATAAATGTAACATCTCTCTACTTTTTGTGCTTGTCTTGAACAATTCTATGTTTAGGACAGAAAGAATCTGGAAATCACCTTTAGAAGAAAACTCCAACACCTAAAAATCTGATAACATTGTTTATTTTGCTGTTCATTTCTTAAATTTCCTTGCTAAGCTTCTGTCCAGTTTTTCTAACTATTATGGAAAGCTATTCAAGCTTCCACTAGTTTTTATTGACTTTCCAATTTTCAATCTGATTGTGCTCATTTGTCTCATACAATATTGGGCTCTGTTGATAATAGGTGTATCCTAGATGTTTGTTCCTTTTGTTCCTCAAGATTTATATGCTGAAATTTTAACAAACAAACTGATGGTATTAGGAAGTGTCACCTGTGAGAGAGTTCATGAGGGTAAAGCCTTCAAGAATAGGATTTATTTGTTGTATGGTTTATATTATCTTCGTTCCTATGTTTTTCTCTTACTGCAATATTTGCATTTTTATTTTTCTGTGACATTCTGATAATATATTTTGAATTATTTTCCTAGAAGATTATGGTTATCTTATATTTTAACAAACTAGATAAGATCAATTTACCTTCAATATTATATAAATTCTTTGTTCCTGTATACTCATAAATCAAAGCCTTGAGGCTTCTCAGGTCTTTCTGACATGACCCTGATTCAGGGCACACATGACTCTTTAGAATCTCAAGAATATTTCAGAGATTTTCACATTTCTTTTTCCCTAAGCTTGTCATTTGTCAGTCTTTATTTCAAGTCATTTAGTTAGTTTATTGTCTACTTCAAATGTTATCTATTGCCCCAGACAGCAGACACTAATACATTTACTTTTAAGTGTTGTTTGTGAATGCCCTACCTTGGCCACTGGGAGAACTCAAGGTTAGATGAGATAAAGTAAGCCTTTTGAGCTATTTATTGCTCAGTCCCTAGGCAGATTAAAACAAACCAACATATTCTTTGTGAATAGTGTTCCCTCTGGTACTGGCAAATGCACTGATTAGGAGCTGTTGTTAAAAGGTATTCCTGGGCTTTTGGATAAGAGATATAACCAGAGTATTTTAAAATGCTTCTGAACTTCCTTACTAGGATTGAAATTTTGTTTGAAAAAGTGGTTAATTGCCAGATTTCCAATGTAGTTTTGACACCCTATTTAATATCTGTTTTTTGCCCGATAATGGATGGAGGTTTTTGAATATCCTGTAGTAGGGGCTGGGGATTTAGCTCAGTGGCATAAGTGCCTGCCTTGCAAGCAGGCAGTCCTGAGTTCAATCCCTGATACCAATAAAAAAGAAAAAAAAAAAAAAAGAATATCCTGTAGTAACCTTTTTTTTTTCTCAATCTGCTACTTTTTGACAATTATATGAAGTTGTGTGCACACTACTACCATCCTGATGTTGAACATTTCTAATGTGCTTTGGCAATACATCTTTTTCCACCTTCAAGTCATTGAGAACAGTTCATTAAGTTTTGTCATTGCATTTTTTACCTTTTATGCTTTTTCATATAGGTAGAATGATAAAATATGTAGCCTCCTGTTAGACATTGTTTAAGAAGTCAAGTATTCCAAAGATGAATATTCATATTGATTTTACTTAATTAATAAGCAGCATATTTCCTCCAAAAATTTTAAAAATTGTGGAAAATAGTCAGTCAATGTCTCATTGTAGCTCGTTCCTAAATAATCCTAACACTCATTAAATATCAAGTGGCTGGAAGTGCATAAATGGTAAGTATTAAAAAATTGAAAAAAGAAAATGAGCAAACATCAAGGTTTGGAAAATAGTACCCAGAAGAATTATGTAAAGGTCATAAAATGTGAATAAATATTAATGCACTTATCATGCAAAATTGGAAAAAATGTGCTGTTACAGCTAAAATATTATTCAAAGACAAGTATTGTAATTAAGGATTTTCTTTTCCCATGGCAGTGATAGAGAAACGCAGGTTTATTCTTAGGCTTTAGCCAGTTCATAATCATTTTAAAAATTCAAATGTAAGTCTTGTTGCAATAGTGCTTCAAGACTAAATGAATAGCAAGTTAATTCTACAGAAGTATGACATTTGATTTGCTAAACATTCATGTATCTGTCTAGCATATTCTAGAATGCTGCAGTGTCAGTTAGCTGCTTTCACTCTTAGAATTTTATAACGAAGAAAACTTGTTTGCTTCCCGAGGGACTAGACATCTTTGGATGGTCCATAGAAAACTACCATATCTATTTTGGTCAAAATAGTATGGTTTTGTCTCCCCCCCCCCTTTTTTTTTTTTTTTCTTTTCAGACTCCCATTACATTATCCTAATTCATTAGCGTATCTGGAAAATCTGTTCTGCATTTGAGACCTGAGACAAGGTAGCTATTCCATTCTGCAGAGATTATACTCCTGTTTTTTTCCTACCAACTGTACTATGTAAATAAACATTTATTTACTAGATTTTTTGAGACACGATTTAGCTATGTAATTCATTCAGGCTTTCTTTGAATTCATAGTTAGCCCAGGCTGTTCTTGAACTACTCTTTTTGGTCCAGGCTTCTGAGTCCTGGGATTCCAGGCATGTCCTACAATGCCTAGATGTGGAAATATTTAAAGACATAATTTGGATCTCATCCACATGCCAGGTAGAGGGGTCTCAATTTTAGTCTCTGAAAGAGCCACTTAAATTTAGGATCAGAAGTCAAATTCCAATGATAATGCATTTTCTTTAGTTCATTTTGTATTTTAATTTTAGTATATAACGAAAGTACGTATCACAAGGAATGCATTTTCATTATAAGGAAAGAATAATAGGAACGTAAGTCTATAATTTTGTATTCTATAAGCAATAAGAAACTTCTAAAGATGACATAATTATCTGGATTTTTCTTAAAAATAGAAAAAGTTAATAAATGTGATTTTAAAAGATCATTATCTGATTGTATTAAAGTTTTTTTTTTTTTAGTTTTCCATAGATAAAAAAGGATATACACCTAATGATACACATTAAGTATTTTTTATATTTTATAAATTTGGAAAATCAAATGACTTAACCAGTTTAAGTCAAAAATAAGAAGCATTAAGGAAGTTATATTATGTTTTTTAAAAATTTCTTTACATATGAAAAATAAACTATGAAGTATAAAACTACTAATGTAAGTTGCTTATTAAACATTAAAAATATAATAAACACCAGGAACAGATGAATAGAGTTTGTCATTGGCATGAATAGGGTGTCATTTCTTTATATTTATTCCATGTTATAATATTTTGATGCAAAGTTTTGTTATTTGCTATCTTTGTATGCTCCAAAAAATATCCACAATGTGACACAAATAATGACTTTTCAGTTAGGGTTTACAGAAATTAGCTAAATTCATAATAAAATATTGTAATAATTAGCATTATAATAATAAAGATTGATTAGTTTTATTTGGATCAATAGAAAGAAGGAAAAAATCTCTATAATGAGAATGATCTAAATTGAAAATAGAAGATGTGGACTGTGGCACTTCATGCTGAAGTCTGGGCATGGTTGAAGCAGGAGGGTCACAGCTTCAAGCCAGCCTGGATAACTTACTAGTCACACTTGTTTCAAAGGAATTTTTAAAAAAAATTTAAAAAGCTGGCGATGTAGCTCAGTGCAGAGGTCCTGGGTTCAATACCTAGTGTTACAGAAAAGAAAAAAATGTGAGAAAGGAAGTATGTTTCAGTCATGCTTATATAAAACATGAACTGTGAAGCAAATAATAAGAATTTTCAAGGGAAAATGTTTGTCTCAATTCTTTGTATGATTATGATGTTATTCACTCAAGTCTCAATTCAAATTTCCCTCCTTTTAAGAAGTCTCACTTTACTACAAATTGAGTCCAGTGACCCTATTCTATATTATTGCAAAGGTTTTTTTTTTTTAATCTCTCTTCCCAAAGTCCAAAGGCACTTTATGAAAAGCAGTAATATACCAATAATTTTTGTTTTTCTTGGAACTTAGTAGGTACTCTATTATTATTTGTTGAATGAATCAAAATATGTTATATAAAAGTAATCACTATCTTATTTTATAGTTATTTTCATAGTTAAATTTGATCATATATTTAATAATTAAAGTAACATTTCCTTTCATGTAAATACTATTAATCCATCAATAGTTCATACTGGTATGGTTTTGGTATTAGTGTCACTTCAAGACATGTCCTAAACTTCCAGTTCTTATGGTTTTATATAGCGTGAAATATATTTTGCATTAATCACTTCTCAAAGAAAATAGAGAATGGCATAAAAAATATGAATGCAGAGAGTGCAGGTGACACTTCCCTCCATCTGGGGGATGTAAGGGGACTGATGAGAGTGCCTGGGTCCCCTGGTAGCACCTCTCTCCCTCCAAAGAACCCAAGGCATGTATGAGAGAGTACAGATGACCTCTCACTCCATCTGGAGGACCTTGCAGGGTCTTCCAGAGTACTGGTGACCTCTCCCTCCACCTGGACAACCCAGGTGGGCCTGGGAGAGTGCTAGTGATCCATTCCTTTATTTGAAGAACACTGGCAGGCCTGCAAGAGTGTTAGTGACTCCTATCTCAATCCAGAGGAAATTGGGAGTGTCTACGCCCAGTGACAGAGTAGGGTACCAGCTAGGGGCCATATCATGAACAGATGGGTCTGGTGGCTTGAAAAATTCTGAATCAGCAGAAACAATACAAGACAAGGGTTGCTTCATATCAATACTTCTAGGCTGATCTGCCTGGGGAAAATCCAGGACTAACCCAATTGGCCCCACAGGAGGAATTCATGTGATGGACCGTCCCCTACATTGTGAAATGTGCAATGTGATGATTGGGTATTCATAGAGTCAGACGCTGACCAAGACACATAGTACAGACAAGTGAGACTAGCAAAATGGAAAAGACTTAAATATGAATCAAGGTGAGAAAATACTAAAACAAAAAAGCAAAAGGAAATCTCAGACCTCCAGCCCAACCACCAAGTATAGGAGAGACTGATAGAAAATTTGGAAGACACACACCTGAAATTTCTGAAAAGATAACAAGTGAAGTAAAGAACAAATTCATAAGTTTAGAGAGGAAAACAGACAAGAACAGGTGAAAAAGAACTAACATAATGAAAAAATTTCTTAGGATAGCTAGAGTAGATATATATTTAAAAAATACAAGAGCATAGAAAGATGACAAATACCTTAAACATGCAAAATAGGAAAGAAATAGAATGCATGAAGCAGATTCATAGTGTTACTCAAGAAATTAAAAATTCATTGAAAGCTGGCAAAGCCACTTGTGTGAAATTGAGGATAGACTTTTAGAACTTGAAGACAGAATTGTGGCTAGAAATTTTTACAGGAAAAATCTCTTTAAAATAACAAGGAACTAAGAAGTAACAATTCAACAGCTCCAAAATAATGCAAAGAAAATCATCAGTACAAGCCTCAGAGGTGTCAAAGAAAAAGGGGAAGTCAACACAAATGATATAAAATATCTATCTGATGCAGTAATAGCAGAAAATTTCTCCAACATGAGAACAGAAACTGACATACAGGTATGTTAGGCATAGAGAATGCCCAACAACCATATCCTAAATAAATCCACACTGAAACGCATAATAACCAAAATCCCAGAAATTCAGCAGAATACTAAAAACTGTTAAAGAAAAGAAACAGATCATGTATAAAAGAAAATCCATTAGAATCAAGGTCCACTTCTCAACACAAACTCTCAAGTCAATAAGAGCTTGAAGTATTTCAAGTCCTGAAAATAGACAACTTCAAACCCAGATTGATTGGCCCTACAAAGCTATCTTTCAAAATTGATGGTGAAATAAGAACAACTGAAGAAATGCATGACTATCAAATCAAACTTACTAAGGATACAGAAAGATATCCTAAATACAGATTCTTTTTACCAAAATTTCAAGCTACCAGGCAGGAAAAGCAATTAAACAGAGGGAAAAGCAGGAAACCAACAACAGGAAAATTGCATCATGAAGATAAGTTAATATGTAACATTTATAATTATCACTGTAAATGACTTGAGTTCACAAATCAAAATGAACAGATTGACAGAATTGATCGAGATTCAGGACTCAACAATATGCAGTATGTAGGGAACACATTTAACTCAAAAAGAAACTCATACTGGAAGTCAGAAGATGGAAAACAGTGCACCATGCAACAGGAACCCAGAAAAAAGCAGGGGTAGATATTCTGTTTGCAGACAATGAGATCTTCAAACCAAAAATGATTAAAGGAAATAAAGAAGTTCACTACATACTTGTTAGGGAAAAATTCAATAGGAAGACATATAAATTGTATGTATGTATGTATATATATATATATATATATATATATATATATATATGCATGTAACTATATAAGATAAATATTAATAGATATGAAAATCAAATGAACAATGACACAATTATAATAGGAGATCTTCATACTCAAATGTCACGAAGGCATAGATCAACTAAACAAAAGTGAGCCAAAAAATATCAAAGAAATATAAGTCAATCAAACATGTGATCAAATGTACTTAGCAGACATTTACAGAGTGTTCCACTCAACAACAACAGAATACATATTCTTGTTGGTTGCCCATGGGATGGTCTCTAAAACAGACTAGCTAGTAGCCCATAGAACATACTTAAGTAAAGGCAAAGGAATTTAAATTCCCCCAAGCCTATTAACTGACCACAGTGCAATGAAATTGGAAATCAATGGCAGGATAAACCACAAAGCCCCATAAACACATGAAAATTAAATAGTACCTTCCTAAACACCCAATGAGTCACAGATGAAATTAAATAAGACATTAATAAATATCCACAGTCAAATGAGAATGTAAATATAACATTCTGGAACCTGTAGAACACAACAAAAGCAATTATAAGAGAGAAATTTATAGCCATGAATTATCACATCAAGAAAACAGGAATTAAACAACCTAATAATGAACCTCAGTCTTTTAGTAAAAGAAGAGTAAATCAAGCCCAAAGTGCATAGAAGCGAGGACATTATAATGATCAGAGCAGAAATTAATACAATTGAGACTAAGAAAATAATACAAATAATTACCAAACTGAAGAGCTGGTTCTTTAATAGAGTAAAACAACTTGATAAATCCCTAGCCAGTCTTACAAGCCAAGTAAAAAACCTTCAAATTCATGAAATGAGGAATGAAAGGGCACTACAGATCTTGTGAAAACTCAGATCAACAATATTTCAAAACTTTTTACTCACATAGGATAGAATTCACAGAAGAAATGGACAGATTCCTAAATATGCATGAATTACCAAAGCTGAATTAAGTCAAAGGAAAAGTTTGAAAAGCACAATAATAGGTAATGAAATTGGGAACAAAGTAAAAATTTACCAACCAAGAAATGCCCTGGTCCTGATGGATTCACTCCTGAGCTCTATAAGAAATTTAGATAAAATTTATTGTCATTACTCCTCAAACTCTTTAATGAAATTGCAAGGGAAACAATTCTCCCTAACTCAATCCTGAAAGCAAGTATCACCCTGATACCAAAACCAGAGAAAAATACAACCCCTCCTCCCAAAAAATTATAGGCCAATCTGTGATGAACATAGATGCAAAAATAGTCAATAAAATACTAGCAAAGAGAAGACATCAAATCATCAAGATGATTAAAAAACATGGTGAAGTGGGATTCATTTCAGGAATTCAGGGAAGGTTCAGCATATGCAAATTAATAAATTATGCATACTATGTCAACAGAACCAAGGATAAAACTTGCATGGTCATTTGAATAGATGTGCAAAAGCTTTTGATAAAGTCTAACACTAATTCAGGACAAAAACCCTCTAGAAAATTGGAACAGTTGACCTACCTCAATCTGATAAAAGCCAACTATGACAAACCAATAGCCAACAACATACTACATAGTAAAAAAATTGAAGTCTTTCACTGAAAATCAGAAATACAATGTCCACTAGCTCCACTCCTTTTCAATATGGTTGTGGAAACATAAGCCAAAGCAATTAGACAAGAGAGAAAGATAAAAGGAATAAGGACAGGAAAGGAAGAATTTAAACTATCACTATTGGCAGAAGACATGATACTCTACCATAGAAGACCATAAAAACTCCACCAAAAGTCTACTAGCTTTAATCAATAAATTCAGCAGTGTAGCTGGATAGAAATTCAACACTCAAAAATCAGTAGCATTCCTGTACTCAAATAAAATCATTGAGCTAAAATTACATTTCACAATGGCATCAAAAATTTGAAAAGTTTAGGAATCAGTCTAACAACTGTTGTAATAGTTCACAAATGAAAATTACAGTACTTGGAAAAATAATATTGAAGTGAACATCAGAAAATCAATACGTATCCTGTGCTCATGGATAAGATGAACCGTCATTGTACAAATGGCCATAGTCCCAGAACTGTTATACAGATTTAGTGCAATACCACTCAAAATGTCACTAGCATATCTCACAGGATATTTTCTCTAGAAAAAAATATTTCTAAAATTCATTTGGAAACAGAAGAAATCTTGAATAAAACAGGTAATCCTGGGCAACAAAAGTAAGGCAGGAAGCATGACAATCCTGACTTGAAGTTACACTATAAATTTACTGTAATAAAATCAGCGCAATACTGGCAAAAGCACACCTGAGGGTCAGTGTAACACACTCAGAGATGAAGAAACAAATAAAAAGTGGTCAAACATGTTCACTGGAAGAATCATAGACTTTAACAGATGATGTTGGATAAACAGATTCTCCACATGCCAAAAATAGACATGTCTATCAAAATTCACTAAAGTCAAAATGCATCAAGTTCTAAACATTAACACAAATATACTAAATCTATTGGAAGACAAGTTAGGAGTAAATCTTGAAGACCTAAGGATGGACAGAAAGTTCATGAAAAAAAGCCAAACTGCACAGGAAGTATTACACAGTATCAACAACTGTGGCCCCATCTTATTAAAAGTTCTTCCACAGCCAAATAAATCATCAATAGAGAAAAAAAAGTGGAAAAAGATTATCAACTGCCCCTCAAACAAAGGACTTCTACCTAGAGTATACAAATAATTGAAAAAAAACATATCCCCCAAATTCATTGCCCCAAACTAATAATGGGCAGTTGAGTTGAATAGGTACATCTCAGATGAAGAAGTATAAATGACAAATAAATATATGAAAACAATGTTTGACATCATTGATTAATCATTCAAGAAATGTAAATTAAAGTAACATTGAGATTCCATCTCACTCCAAACAGAATGGCTATCATCAAGAAATAAACCAATAACAAATGCTGATGAGGCTGTGGAGAAAAAAGGTACTCTTCTCAACGGTGGGAGGGAGTGTAGACTGGAATAATCACTGTGGAAATGAGTGTGGGGATTTCTTTGAAAAACTCAGATTTGATGTCCCATATGACCCAGCTATTTCCCTTGTTGGTATTTTCCCAGAAAAATAGAAAATATAGCACAGCTATATATGTGTACTCATGTTTATAGCAGCACAATTTGTAAAGGTTGAATTTTGGAAGTAACACAAATGCCCATCATTAATGGAATAGGTACAAAAGATGTGGTATTTTTATGCAATGGAGCATTACTCAGCTATAAAGAAAGATAAACTCAAGGATTCTATAGACAAGTGGATGCAATTTGAGTACATGCTCATAAGTGAAGAAAATCAGACTCATGTGTATAAATTTTGCATTGTCTCCCTGGTGTGAGAAACTGAAAAAGTAAATAAAGTCCAAAATGACAGTATATATTGTGAAAATGAAAGAGGAAAAAATGCTCAAATGAAAGACCAACTGAAATGGGAGAAAGGGGCGAAGAAAGAAGAGAAAAGTCTACCCTAGCCCCATGTTTGACATGAATGGGTTGCTAAGAGTGTGGAGATTCTTCTGCGTGGCCTCACGGAAACATGATTTTCTGCAAATACTGTATATTTTATGTATAGCTTATCTGGAAGATTCTTAATTTCTCTGCAGAACAGAATTATATATATATATATATATATATATATATATATATATGCTAGATAATTATACTACTAATCTCTATCAGTTCATTAAAAAGAACAATTTGTGCTTACATTTTATGCCTGTATCTTTTAATCTGAGCAACCACTCTGAAGATAACAATATGCAATATATTAGCTATTGTTAATCTAGTATTTTGTTTAGAAATTATATATCATCATTTTTATTCTTTTTTTTCATTTTACTATAAAAATATTAAGCAGAAATGCACTTTGATCTTCAAACAAACTAGGAGACAGCCAAAATTTAGAAATGTGAAAACAGAATACAAACACAGAACATAGTTACATAGTGCGTTGGAAGCCTCTGTTGAGAAGATTATCATTACAGCAAGGCATTAAAGAAGCTGGATATTATGTTTATCCAAAATGCTATGCACAACCAGATTATAGCATTCTGGAAAGAAAGAAAGAAAGAAAGAAAGAAAGAAGAGAGAGAGAGAGAGAGAGAGAGAGAGAGAGAGAGAGAGAGAGAGAGAGAAAGAAAGAAAAGAAAAGAAAGAAAGAAAGAAAGAAAGAAAGAAAGAAAGAAAAAAAGAAAGAAAAGAAAAGAAAAGAAAGAAAGAAAAAAGGAAAGAAAGATCTGTATGAACTGACAACACAATCGGACTTTGGTTCTGCAGAAAAATTAAGAATCTCACAGATAAGATATACAATATTTTCAGGAAACCATGCTTCAGTGAGGCCAGGAGGAGAAATCTCCACTCTCAGCTACCTATTCATGCCAAACTTGGGACTAGGATAAAAGAAACAGGAAGGTTAAAAAATGTTGTTAAATGAAATATAAATTAATCATTAATAGATACTAAAAATTAGTTAAAAATAAGTGAATACAGAAACCAATAACATTCATGTATTAAAAAATATACTTTGAAGATATAACAGAAGAAAAATCTATAATTTCAGTGATATCAGCATATGTGAAATAGGACCAAATGTATAAACACTCAAGATCTTTTGTGAAACAAACCTATGAAATGATACTACCAGCTTCAAAGACATTTGAATAGGAAGTCACATTATTTTTGTAATGATCGCCATCATACATTACATTCACCTTGAGATGCGAATTTCAATTTTATCTGTTAATATTTAAAGTTAATTTGATCCGTAAAACCTGTGGCATGTTTTTAAATTACTCAATCTTATTGTTTTGTTCATTTAATGATAGGATCTCATTCATAGTTCAGGCTGGTTATGTACTCAGGATCTCAGACTGACCAACATTCTTCTTGTCTCAAGTACTGGGAGTATAAGTATGCACCATGATTTCCTGCTAGGGAATCTAATTGTTAAATTCATGTAGAAAACTTAAATTAGTAATACTAATGAAAAGTTTGTTTTATGAGATATAACTTTCGCAACTACATTTAAAATCAGTATACAGTTGTAACAAGTAAAACAGATTTTTCTGGCACATGAATGTTAAAATCAGTGGAAAAGAACATAAAATACATCAATGAACTTATGCACAAAATTTTATAATACAGCTAATATTTCAAAAGAGAAGTAATATTATTCTTAAAATAGTGAAACTGCAATTGAAAAGGAGTCTATTTGGGTAAAAAAAAATGCACTCAAAAGCTGAATCTTAACTCTACTTTCTCCTCAGAAATAAATTCCAGATGGATTAAGGATATAAATGTAAAAATAAAAATGCAGACATAAATTACTGGGAAAAAATAGAATTTTGGCTTTTTTAAATTTCAAGATAGCTAAGGCTTTTCTAAGTCTGGAATAAGTCTTTGAAATCACTAAAACAAAGTTGATTGACTGACTCAATCAACTACATTCAAATAATTCCTTCATTATTAAATGATGTTAAAAAGATACATGCCAATCTGAGAAAAAAGTTGCAGTTCAGATATTATTGAAATGCTAGCACTTTAACATGAAAAATATTTCTAAAAATCTATAAATAAAAGTCTGAAAAAGAAAACCTTATTTAAAATTCAATTCTTAGAAAAAAATGCTCAGCATAATTAAATAAAAATTCTGATTAAAACCGTAAGGTACCATTTTTGCCTAATAAAATGACGCAGGGCCAAACGTCCACAGATAGAGTCCAAGGTTACCATTTTGACAAGAATATGAGAAAATGGCTCACACACTGTTTTTGGAAATGTCAATTAGTACAGTTCCCTATGAAAGACAATTTGGACCAAAAATTGAAAATAGAGTGACTGGACATAGTAGCACATGCCTTTCAACACTGAGGAGGCTGAGGGAGAAGTGTCTTTGCAAGTTCAAAATCAACCTGATTTAAAAAGTGAGTTCAAAGTAATCCTGAAGTGCATAGAAAAACTCTTGTCTCCAGAAAAAGTAAATAAATGAATATAGAGATAATTTTATTTCTAGAAATATATCTAACTGACAAATTCACAGATGCATAACCTGTCATGTAAGATAATATGCATGGCAAATGATTTCAGAAACATAATTGCATAATTTAATTGAAGATTGGTCAAACAAATTTATTATACTTATTTATCAGAAAAATGTTCAGGCAATTAAAAAAGAAGCAATGATTTTATAAACCAATGTATAAGACCTAGAAATGTAATTGGAAAAATAATTCAAGATATTGGACAATCTGGTTTGCCAAATATTATGTTTAAAGAAAGAAAAATATATATTATATATCGAATCATATTTACATAAAGTAATTTTACCAGTATGCTCTAAGGTGCAAAAGTAGTTGTTCCTTCTAAAGAGAGAACTCGAACATTAGGGAACAGTGAAGTAAAACATGACTTCCTTTTATAAAATATTGACACATATTGAGTTTTATGTTTTGGGAATGTTTTATCATCTATCTAGCTGTCTCACTATCTATCTATCCATCTGCTTTTTAAAGAAAGGTATTATAGAGAGCAAGTTAGTATAGTGAGAGACATCCTAGAATGGAAGTAAATAAATAGGCTGCTTGCCCAATCTGGACTCTGCTACTTCCTGACATCAAATGGAAATAATAATAATATTATCTACCCCATAATGTTATCCTAGAGAATAACAGAATTAATGTCTATTAGAAAACAAAACCTACTATAGTTTTTTTCACTGAAATAATAGAGTAAAACATGCACACTTAGACACGTCATTGCCTGTTATTAAGTAAAGCCAACCAGATTCAAAATCTTGAGACAGTGCAGCGAAAGAGACCATGGGCTAGTTGAATCCACATCCAGGATCGAGTGTCTACGAGAGTGGGCACCACACTTGTGAGGGAAATAATTCAGTTGTCAGCTTATTAATGTTCAAGACAGGTGGAGCTGGACCACTGTACCATCAAAGCAGTTTCAGGAGAGAAACTCGGCTGGGAAATTATAGAAGTGAAATTTGCCAGAATCAGATGCAACACATAGTACATCTAATTTAGATGGGCATGCTCTGTTCTGGGGGCTAGTTATGGGAGTCCTCAAACCTAAGTGAGAAGGAACCTACCAAGCATTGTATGTGCCGTGGTCAACACTCTAATCCTGTGCTGACACCATACTGAAGACTCATATACTGGATGAGAGAAATATGTATTCATCAAAGGGTCTAAATTAATCTGACTTTGAAGAAAAGCTTAGAAAATTGCTGTATTTATCAAAGTATCTTGTTATCCTGAATTTCTTTTTATTAATCTTATCCATTTACAAGTATCTTAGAGCTTACCAGAGTGATGATCTTTTTGCTCTAGAGTAGAATACAATATAAAGAAATATACACTTACATATTGGTTATTAATTTGGAAATGACTCAAATAACTATTACAAATATTATGACCTCTCTAATCTATTCTTGGGGTTTATACTTCCAGGACAAAGTTATGGCTTCTATATTTTCCTACAATCATCTTTATCTTCTCCTTTGTCTTCCTGAATCAATCATCCTTTTAGTGCATAGTATTTGCCATAGGAGAGACCTCTGGAAGATAGAACCAGCAAAATCTGAAAGAATTGTTAAAGCATATAAAATTATCTCATGGGATGTTCTGATTAGTATCACATTAGTTTTATTGAGACTCATGACTAGTGCTTATTTTCCTGGCTCCAAGGAAATTATTGGGCGAAACAAAATTGCATCCTTTTACTCATTTATTTTCTGCACACATTTCATATATGGATTCAATTTAATATCATGCTACACTGAGAAGTATGATGCTTGAAACTCCTCCACGATGCCTGTGCTGTGGGCTAAAAATCAAGCCATTTTTTGATATGAAACTTATTTCTTATATCTTTAAAGTCAGATTTAAGGAATAGCCAGAATTACATTTATTGTATGCTGAGTCCTTGTGAGAATCACCATTCGGTGACATTTGACATTATCTTTCAGAGAAACAAAGTATTCAAATATTGCTTGACATGTGGCATCTTCAGTCTGCTGTACAATGATATTGGGACCTGCCATGAAGACTTTCCTTTCAGTTATTTGGCCCCATATATTTATATTCTACATAATATTTGGTTCTTCTTCCTTTTACATTAAGCAGAAAAACGCTTTTTAGAGATCCGCAAGGCACATGGATCTTCTTGTTACAATGTGCTATCTATTGAATCTGCTGAAATTATTCTGTCTAAAACTCAAAATTTCTCTTCTGTCCAGACCCTCTGGGTCCTTAATGGAAGAACTGCATGGAGCCGTTCTATATTCATGAAGGAACGAATTGTCACCTGAGTTATTTTAAGTGGTGCTGGGGCGCCCAGACATAATACACACTATAAAAGCCTAAAGTGTTCTAGCAAATGCTGTCAACAAGACCAATAGGGGACAAAATAGATGATACAGAAAATGCTATTAATAGAATATGAAAACAGTGAAGTACACAAGAGAACCAGAACCAAAAAGAAAAAAAAAAAAAGAAGGGGAAGATAGACAAATTTAATATACTGGAAACAGACAAGCAAACTGTTTTAATTTAAAAAATGAAACATTTACCTAATTTAGAAAATGAAACATTTTCCTAACTGCTCTCCCCAAGAAATGTTCCCTGGAATTGTCAAGATTCTAACAGGTTTTATCTTCTCTACACCTAGCAAGTTAGTATGACACTTTCATGTATCCTAAAATGTCATTATATTCACAGTGTAAAGTTTGAAAAAAGGCTATTGTGGCCATTAATCATAAAAATTATTTAAGTTTTCTTTTATAAAACATTGAAAGGTACCTATAACTGATACATTTCTTGACTAAAGGGAAAATGAAACCTGATGCATTTGGAGCATTAGGTACAGAATTTTTTAAATCATTAACACTAATTCATTTTGATTTCACATTTAGTGTTAAAAAATTCTGGGGTTAATTATTAGGTTTTACATATTTACATCAAAGATGTTACATTGCTCTAAGGGCGTTAGAAATGAAGTAATTGATTTGAGAGAAATGGGCAATATGAATGAAACAACAAAATCATATTAAAATATCTTTTTATGATAGTGCATTAGTTTAAAAAAGTGCTTTAGTTGAAACAATATATTGAAATTGAAAAAGCAATCCAAAATATAACTACCAAATATTGTAGAAAACATTACAAGTCAAAGACATATCCTGTCCTGAGGACTACCAGTGTTTGTAACTATCAAAATGCAACTAGGACAATAAATGTGTATTTGAAAGGTCAGACTATTTTAGGTTTAAGAATTTTTTTATTATTCATGTATTATCACATAGACTTCTGAATATCAGCAGTCCTCATACTTTTATGATCATCACATACAAATTGTTATATCTGTATGGATGTGTGTGTGTGTTTTGTAGTTTATATACTTTCTTAGAATATGATACAATAAATTTTATTACTTGGAAGTATTTTTTGGAACATACATATTTTTTCTTGTATCAAAGTCCCATAAGGGTAGAGATTTATTTATTTATTTTGTTCATTTTTTTTTTAATTTCTGTTAGTACCTAGCAAATAACAGAAACAAATTTTGTTAAGAAAATAAATATAATAACTATTCTGTGTTGGTGAAATTCTACTGAGCATCACATAAATTTCAAAAACTGAATATTTGGTTTTGAAACCTTGGAGCTGATCATTCAAATAGTCCAATAATTTCATATTTATTTTCTAATGTATCCTCTCAAATACATACTGGCATAATTTAGCTTTATTCTTTGTGGTATATTGGAATAGAAAGACTGTGAACGAATTAATATTTCACCAAGTTACAACTTCTGGAAATTTTAGGGAATCATTTTTATCTAAAATCTTGGAGTCATTTCTAAATTTCAAGAATCATTTCTAAATTCTAGCATTGTCATTCTCTCTCTTAAAAAAACTATTTTACTTATTTTACATTAAAGAAACTCTGGCATGTTTCATTAAACTTTAGTTTGAAATAATGATTTAACTAATATAGAAATAGAAATGTAATATGTGGTTAATTTTGACAATGGTTTATTTTAATTGTAATAAATTAAACTTCAGTTACAAATTGACAATGCTAACGGGTGCATCTACAATACAACTAGAAATTCCTATGCAACTACAATATCACTATATTAGTCTCTGTTAGTTACTGAGATATGCAAAAGACCTCTGATAAATTCAGATGCTTTTCTGGAGAGAATAGTAAATTAAGTGTTTTTAACACTGTCTGCCTTGTGTGTCCTTACATTTCTATATTATTTTTTAAAATTTTCTTTAAAGAAAAAAAATCAAAACAGTAAAAGAGTACAAGTAATACAGAATTTCAAAAAAAATAAACAGTAAGAAATCACTAGTTAATAAATTACATATTGTCATCTTAGAAATAGTTGTTCAAGTTACAAAATTAAAGCATACAAAGTGGACATTCAAACAATGAGACTGCCAAAAATTGTGTTCAATGATCCAACAAAAACTTAATAATATGGCCATCTATCTTATACACCTAAACACACTTGCAGTTGTATCGTTTAGAGCACTTTTTTCCTCTCTTTACAACAACATTTACACATTTTGTATTTTATTACTCCCACAGTTCCTATTATGTTTTTTTTTTTGAAGAGAGTAAAACCAAATGTTACAAGACAAAGCAGTCAGTCAAAACATTTCTATATTAACAAAGTGAAGCTCAAACATTCTCCCTAGCACATCTATTTCTCCTGGTATATGGCATCATTCAAAGTATAATTCATTTATGTGAATGACATGACCACAAGTTCCAACCTGCTTCTACACTGCTTTCAGAAAATTCAAGAGGAATGGAAAATTAAGTTTCTTTCCCTATTTGGATTACTTGATATGTTAGAAAATATGCATACACAGAGTTCATCGTTCCATCATTTATTCACTTTCCAATTTTTTCTAATTTGGAGAATGAAATTGTTTTTCTGTGGTTATAAAGATCTTATATTCAAAATACATCAAAGGAGGTAATCACTTAGATAAATGTAATCACATCTAGAAATTATCTACTAATCATATATTTATTTTCAAAGATAAGTAACAGTGAAATTTTTTCTGTTAGTAAATTATGCTTGACAATAAATATTTAGAAATATTAATTATATACAGTTGTAAATATTTATTAAAATTAATAAAATGCAAAAATACAAAATATCCCACAATATGTTCACACTTAAATAAAATTTCTTGAAGAAAAATGATTAGAAGGAAGTATGTTAACTATGTTAGTTGCTTAGCGAAATAGACACATTTTTTTTCTTTTTTAGATATTCTTTATTACTTTCCTATTACTTTAAAATATAGTTTAATAAACATTACAGTATATACGTTATTATGAATTCCAAATTTAATACTTTTTTAATTTTAAAGAGATTAAGACAAAAGAGGACATAACAAAGCAGATCAGAACAGAACAATGTAAGAAACACAGTATTTCACCACAATACTACCTGTAATTAACAGTAACAGTCTCTTTCTTTGAAATAGTTGAGCATAACTTCATATACAATAATATCAAACATATCAAAATAGTATAAAACCATTCAAGAGAATGAAAGCACTACAGGGCATTCAGAACCAAATAACAGAGAAGAAACAATGGCTACTATATTATCTAATTTTCCATAGAAAATTTATTTATACTATCACACATAATAAAATCCAGTAAGATACAATATGATAGAACCAATGGCAGCATAAAAACAAAATCATGGTAGGAATTCAGAGTAAGACGATATTAAATCAGCACTGCCTATTATAATGACTTGTCTTCTTCAAAATAGCTATTCATATTATCATAGATAATAAAATAAAAAAAACCAGGATAAAATCATTCAACCTAATGAATGAAAACATAAGGCTTCAAAGCAATGTAATGGGGAATCATGATTACCATAAACTCTTATGTACTCATATCATTTCTTGAACTAGGGAGAAAATATAGTATTTATACATGTGAGTTTGATTTATTTCACTTATGAGTATGGTCTCAAGTTGCAACCATGTATTTATAAATATCTCAATGTGATCATTCTTTATAGCTGAGTAGCACTCCATTGTATGAACATACCACAAATTTTTATCCATTCCTCAGTTGATGGACACTTAAGTTGTTTCCAAGATCTAGCTATTACAAATTGTGTTGCTATAAACATGAGTGCACATATATCACTGTGGTATGATGTTTTCAGTTTTTCTGGGAATGTGCCCAGAAGTGGAATAGCCAGGTCCAATGGGACTTCCAACCCCAGCGTTTTGAAAATTCTGAACACTGATAGCCACAGTAGTTGCACCAATCTACACTCCTATCAACACTGCAGAGAAGTTCCTTTTTCCCCACAGCCTCTCCATCATTTGTTGTTGGTAGTTTTCTTGATCCTGGCCATTCTTTCTGGAGTGAGATAGAATCTCCATATGGCTTTAATTTGCATTTCTCTAATGAGTAATGATGATGAACATTTTTTCATGTATCTATTTGTAATTTGTATTTCTTCATCTGAGAAGTGTGTATTCATCTCAGATGCCCATTTTGGAGTGGGTCTTTGAATTTCGGGGGTCTGATTCTTTTTAATTCTTCATATGTTTTAGACAGAAGTCCTTTGTCTGAGGGACAGTTCACTAAAATTTTTTCCCAGATTGTGGGTTTCCTTTTCACTATGCTGGAGATTTTTGACAAGTAGAAACTTTTCAGTAAGATGTAATCTCAGTTATTGACTCTGGAAAGTATTTCCCATGCAATTTGATTCCTGTTCATGAATTCTCTACCCACACCTAGGTCTTCAAAGTTTTTTATCTAATTTGTCTTCCAAAAGATTTAGTGTTTCTGTTTTACTGTTCAGATCTTTGATCAATTTAGATTTTGGTTTAGTACATGGTGATAGGCATGGATCTTGGTTTAGTTTTCGGCATATAGAGAGCCAGTTTTTCCAACACCATTTATTAAAGAGACTGTTATTCTTCCAATGAACATTTTTGACCATTTTGTCAAAGATAACGTGGCTGAGTGTGTTGGTACTTGTACTTGTATCTTCTAATCTATTCCATGTGTCTTCAGATCTGTTTTTATTCTGGTACCATGTTGATTTTATCACAATAGCTTTGTAGTATAACTTCAAGTCAGGGGTTGTGATGTCTCCTGCCTTGCCTATGCTTCTTAGAACTGTCTTTGCTATTCTTGGTCTCTTCTGGTTCCAGATGAATTGTAGGAGTGATTTATCTAGATCTATGAGGAACGTTGATTGTATTTTCATTAGGAATGCATTGAATCTGTATAACAGTTTTGGAAGAATGGTCATTTTCACAATAATTATTCTTCCTATCCATGAACAAGGGATGTCTTTCTGTTTTCTGAGATGCTCTTCAATTTCTTTTTCAGGATATTATAATTTTCCATATATACATCTTTTATTTTATCTTTTTATTTAAAAGGAAAAAGAGAAAAAAATCAGAACAAAACAAAACAGTGTAAGGGTACAAGTAATTCAGAACTACAAAAAAAAAACAAAAACAAAAGTAAGCTATCATCAGTTATTAGATGACACGGTATCATCTTCGAAACGGTGTTTCAGGTCACAGGATCAAAGCATACAAAGTAAACATTCAAACAGTGAGACTGCAAATACTTGTGTTCAATAATCCAATCAAAAATATTTATATGGTCTTCTATTTAACACACCTAAACACCCTTGCTGTTGTGTCCTTTAAGGCACTTTTTTTCCCTCTCTTTATTACAACAAAATTTACACATTTTGGGTTTTATTGCTCCCTTAGATCTTATTACTTTTTTGTAAGAGAATAAAATCAAGCATGATAAAACAAAGCTGTCAGTCAAAGCCAAGGATGGACATAGCACATGATGTAAAAACAGAGTACAAGGTTATCAACAATGGTTACCATAATGGCTCTTGTTTCCTTAAGAAGAATTGTCTATCTCATTAGGTATTATAAAGTTGAACAAAACAGTAGAGAACAAGACCAATAAATCCTAAACATTGCAAATCTTACAGAACCTCAAAAGAGGATAATAGTCAACCAGAATGGGCATCATAGTGAATCTTATTGCCTTCAAAGTAGTTGCTTATACTCTTATACTTGTTACTTTCATACAGAGCAGAATAGAGTCTCATCAGTCAAAACAAGATAATGGGGCATTACAGGACTTCAAGTTAATAGGAAATCAAAAAAGTTACTATAATATATCCTGCTAGTTTTTCCCCCTTAATTTAAAAAAGAAATTTAAAAAATTAAATAATTTTTTAATGAATAAGGGAGAAGTTGAGATAAAAGGGGGCATAACAACATAACAATACAAGTAAAAGCATGACACTTTCAGCAACCTAGTGCTTCACCACCAAATAACCCGACTTAATAGTAGTTACCCTAGTGTCTTTTTCCTTGAAATATTTGAATATAACTTCATATGCTATAGCATCAAACATATCAAGACAGTGTAGCACCATTCAAGTGGATGAAAGCATTGTAGAGCTAACAGAAAAATGAACAATGGTTTCTATATTGTCTCTTTGCCTATAAAATTTTTGTTTATACTACCACATACGATAAAATCCAGCAAGATACAACATGATAAAATCAATGGAGACAGAAGAGCCATAGTTTGGTGTGGCTTCAAAACAAGATGGTATTAAATCAGCACTAGCTATTATGATGCCTTGTTTTCTTCAAAATAGCTGTTCATTGCATCACAGGACATAATATCAAACAGCCCAAAACAAAGCCATTCAAATTAATGAGTGAAAACTTCACAAGGCCTCAAGGCCACATAATGGGGAATCATGGTTACAACATACTTTTATATATTGGAATCATTTCCTACACTAGGGAAACTATTCGGCATTCACAGATGCGAGTTTGATTTATTTCACTTATGAATATTGTTTCAAGCTGCGCCCATTCATTGATAAATAACTCAATGTGATCCTTCTTTATGGCTGAGTAGTACTTTATCGCATAGAAATACCACAGCTTTTTTATCCATTCCTTAGGTGATGGACACTTGGCTTGTTTCCAAGATCTGGCGATTACAAATTGTGCTGCTATAAACATAGGTGCACATATATCACTGTGGTATGATGCTTTCAGTTCTTCTGGGAATATGCCTAGAAGTGGAATAGCTGGAACAAATGGGACTTCCCATCCCAGTTTTTTGAGAAATCTCCAGACTGACCTCCACAAAGGTTGTACCAGTGTACACTCATACGAACAGTGTAGGAGAGTTCCTTTTTTTCCCACAGCCTCTCCAGCACTTGTTGTTGTTGGTTTTCTTGTTCCTAGCCATTCTTTCAGGAGTGAGATGGAATCTCAGTGTGGTTTTAATTTGCATTTCCTTAATAACCAATGATGATGAACATTTTTTCATGTATTTATTTGCCATTTGTATTTCTTCCTCTGAGAAGTGTTTATGCATCTCAGATGCCCATTTTTGGATTGGGTCTTTGAATTTTGGGGTCTGAGTTGTTTTATCCTTTATATGTTTTAGAAAAATTCTTTATATGTTTTAGAACTCCCCCTTGTCTGAGTGAGTGTTCACTAAGATCTTTTCCCAGTTTGTGGGTTTTCTTTTCAATGTGCTGGAGATTTTTTTGGACTTACAGAAACATTTTAATAAGAGGTGGTCCCAGTTACCGATTCTGGGAAGTATTTCCCGTGCAGTTTGAGTCCTGTTCATGAATTCTCTACCTAGCCATATGTCTTCAAGGTTTCTACCTAATTTGTCTTCCAATAGATTTAATGTTTCTGTTTTAATATTCAGATCTTTGATCCATTTAGATTTTAATTTAGTACATGGTGATAAGCTTGGGTTGAGTTTTAGTTTTCAGCAGATGGAGAGCCAGTTTTTCCAACAACATTTATTAAAAAGACTGTCGTTCTTCCAGTGAACTTGCTTGGCTCCTTTATCAAAGATAAGGTGGTTGAGTGTGTTTGTAGTTGTGGTTGTATCTTAATCTATTCCATTGATCCTCGGCTCTGTTTTGATTCCAGTACCATGTTGATTTTACTACTGTTGCTTTGTAGTATAACTTCAAGTCAGGGATTGTTATGTCCCCTGCCTTGCCTTTGCTGCTTAGAATTCCCTTTGATATTCTAGGTCTCTTCTAGTTCCAGATGAATTTTAGGAGTGATTTCTCTAGATCTATAAGGTATGTTGATGGTATTTTTATTGGGATTGCATTGAATCTGTATAACAGTTTTGGGAGAATGGCCATTTTCACAATGTTTATTCTTCCTATCCACGAACATGGTATGTCTTTCCATTTTCTGAGATCATCTTCAACTTCTCCTTTCAGTGTACTTTCCCTGTATAGGTCTTTCACTTCTTTCGTAAGAGTGATTCCTAAATATTTCATTTTTTTGCTTGCTAGTGTGAAGAGTGTGGTTTCTCTTATTTCTCTCTCTGTGATTTTGTTGTTAGTATATAGGAAAGCTATTGATTTCTGAGTATTGATTCTGTATCCAGCTACATTACTGAATTTATTTATTATATCTAAGAGTCTTTCAATGGAGTACCTGGTCTTCTATGTGGAGCACCTGGTCATCTGCAAACAATGACAATTTAAATTCTTCATTTCCTATCTTTACCCCTTTTATTTTTCTCTCTGGTCTAATTGTTCTGTCCAGTACTTCCAGTACTATATTAAGAAGGACAGGGGATAAAGGACATCCTTGTCTTGTGCCTGATTTTAAAGTAAAGGCTTTCAATTTTTGGCCATTTAGTACGATACTGGCTGTTGGTTTGTTGTAGATAGCCTTTATTATATTGAGGTAAAGACCATCTATTCCAATTTTCTGTAAAGTTCTTATCATGAATGAATGTTTGACCTTATCGAAAGCTTTTTCTGCATCTATGGAAATGATCATGTGATTCTTACTTTTGGCTTTATTGATATGGTGGATTACATTTATTGATTTATGTATGTTGAACCATCCCTGCAAGCCTGGAATGAATCCCACTTGGTCAAGGTGTATAATCTTCTTGATGATTTGCTGCATCCTATTTGCCAATATTTTATTGAGGATTTTTGCATCTGTGTTCATTAGGGAGATTGGTCTGTAGTTCTCTTTTTCAGTTGGGTCTTTCTCAGGTTTTGGTACTAGAGTAATATTTTCTTCCAGGAATGACTTGGGAATGATTGTTTCCCTTTCAATTTCATTGAAGAGTTTGAGGAGTGTCGGTATTAGGTCTCCTTTGTACTTCTTGTAGAATTCTGCAGTGAATCCATTTGGGCCTGGGCTCTTCATTGTAGGTAAGGAATTAATTACATGTTCAATTTCATTGATAGAGATTGGGTTATTCAGCAATTTTACATCCTCTTGATCCTGCTTTGGTACTTCATATGTTTCTAAAAATCTGTCTATTTCTTCTGTGTTTTCAAACCTTTGAGAATAGAGGTTTTCGAAATAGGTGTTGATGATCTTTTGTATTTCTATTGAGTCTGTGACTTCACCTTTTCATTTCTTATTGCATGAAGTTGAGCTCTTTCTTCCCTTTTTTTAATAAGGTTGGCTAGGGGCTAATCGATTTAATTTATTCTTTCAAAGAACCAACTTTTTGATTCATTGATTCTTTGGATTGTTTTCTTAGTCTCTATTGTGTTGATTTCTCCTCTAATTTTTATAATTTCCTCTCTTCTTTTGGCTTTGTGCTTGACTTGCTCTTGTTTTTTTCTAGCTGTTTGATGTGTAGCATCATGTTGTTTATTTTTATTTGTTCTGTTTTCCTGATGTGGGAACTCAGTGCAATAAATTTCCCTCTGACGTCGGCTTTCATTGCATCCCATAGATTCCGGTAAGTTGTATCTGTGTTTTCATTTGTTTGTAGGTATTGCTTAATCTCTTTTTAATTTCCTCTGTGACCCACTGATTACTCAAGAGTGTGTTATTCAGTTTCCATGTGTTTGTGGGATTTTTGAAGTGTCTTTTATCGTTAACTACTAATTTCATAGCGCTATGGTCCCATAGCATGCAAGGGATAATTTTAACTCTTTGGCATTTATTTAAATATTCTGTGAGATAATATATGGTCTATTTTAGAGAATGACCCATCTACTGCTGAGAACAATGTGTATTCTGTTGTTGTTGGGGGGAATACTCTGTATATGTCTATTAAGTCCATTTGTTCACAGGTACAATTCGGTTCTTTCATTTCTTTGTTGATTTTCTGTTTGGTTGATCTGTTCATTGGTGTCAATGGTGTGCTAAGATCTCCTGTTAGAATTGTGTTACTGCTGATTTGTTTTTTCATTTCTGTTATTACTTGTTTTATATAACTGGGTGCTCTGGAGTTTGGTGCATATAAATTTAAGATAGTTATCTCTTCCTCTTGGATTGTTCCCCTAACCAGTATGTAGTGACCTTCTTTATTCCTTCTGATCATTATTGTCTTCAAGTTGACTTTGTCTGCAAAAAGAATAGCTACCCCCGCTTTTTTGGGGGGGTTCCTGTTGCATGAAGTATTGTTTTCCATCCTTTGACTTTCAGTCTGTGAGTATCCTTTTATGTTAGATGGGTTTCTTGTAGACAGCATATGGTTGGATTTTGTTTCTTGATCCATTCTGCCAGTCTGTTTCTTTTAATTGGTGTATGGAGACCATTTACATTAATAGTTAGAACTGTTATATATTGGTTTATTGTTGACATATTATCTTTCTGCTGTTGTATGTTTATCTTTCTGCTCTGTTTAATTGTCTGCTTTGTTTAGTGGTTTTTTCCTAAATGTATCTAGGCTGTCTTTCAGTATTCTTTTTAGGGTTGGCTTGGTGATCATGAAGTTTTTCAGCTGATTTTTATCATGGAAGTATCTTATTTCTCCTTCGAATTTGAAGGGCAGTTTTGCAGGGTACATCAGCCTAGGTTGGAAATCGTTCTCCTTTAGGATCTGAAATATATCACTCCATGCTCTTCTTGACTTTATTGTTTGTGCTGAGAAGTCTGCTGTGATTCTGATAGGTTTTCCTTTATAGGTGTTCTGTCTTTTCTCTCTGACAGCCTTTAATATTCTATTCTTTTGTTCAATTTCTGGGATTGCCATTATTATGTCTGAGTGTAGATTTATTTTGGTTGTGCGTATTTGGAGTTCTATGTGCTTCATTGATCTTGATATCAGTTTCCAATCTCGTGTTTTGGGAAATTTTCAGCTTTTACTTCTCTAAATATCCTCTTGACATCCTTTATGTTGTCCCCTTCTTTTTCATTTATCCCTATCAACCTTATGTTTTTTCTCTTTGCATCATCCTGTAGGTTTTGAATTGTTTTTTCCTGATTTCTTGGTATTTTTAAAAGATCTTTTCTTTCCTGTTCACTGGCTCCAATCTTGTCTTTGAGGTCTGAGATTCTATCTTCACATTCATTGAGGCAATTTTTACAACTTCCAATGGAGTTTTTTATTTCTTCTGTATCTCTTTCCATCTGTTTTATGTATTCTGTTTGTTTCTTATGTTGTTCATCCAGGGATTCTATCCTTTTTTTTTTAGTTCCTCCAATTTTTTAACTGCATCTTCTTTAGCTATGTTTAGCCTCTGCTTCATTTCTTTTATCAATTCTTCTTTTATCTGAGAGCTTATTTCTAGTTTGAATTCCTTTAAGGTTTCCCATACTTGCTTCTTTATTTCAGTTAGCATTATTTCAGGTATTTCAGTTACGTGGCAGTGTTTTCTTCTATGCACATGGCTCCTGGGCTTTCTTGGGATGGGTTGGATGTTTGAGATTGCATTTTGGTCTTTTGTTTTGTCATTTTCCTGTATTTTGGAGCTTCAAGTGTTGTTCCAGGTGTGGGAGAGAGGTCCGGCAGCCTTGGAGAGAGTTCCCTGGGATGGCCCCACTCACTGGACCCGGCAGGGAACCACGGCCTGGTCCTCAGGCCAAGAAGAGTGTCTTCTCAGGCTGGGCAGGATTCCCAGCTGCCGCTCCTACAGGCACTGATCTGGCCTGGTCCCCAGTCTGGTGGGGAACCAGCCTGGTCCCCAGGTCAGGGAGAGAGTTCCTGCAAGCTGGATGGGACTCCCAGCAGCTGCTGCTACACTCCCCAGTCAAGCCTGGTCCCTGGACCTGTAGGAAACTAGCCTGGTCCCCAGGTCAGGGAGAAAGTTCCCGCAGGTTGGGCAGAGCTCCCAGCCGCTGCTGTTACACTCACCAGCCCGGCCTGGTCTCTGGTCTGGTAGGGAACCGGCCTGGTCCCTGGGTCAGGGAGAATGTTTCTGCAGGCTGGGCAGAACTCCCAGCTGCTGCTGTTACACTCACCAGCCCTGCCTGGTCTCTACATCTTTTATTTCTTTCATGAGATTCCTAAGTATTTCATTTTTTTGAATGCTAGTGTGAAGGTTATGGATCCTCCTATTTCTCTCTCCTAGTTAAATTTAATTTAGCTTCCTTTTTCCTATCTTTTCTCCTTTTATTTCTATGTCTTGTCTAATTACTCTGGCTAGTATTTCCAGTACTATGTTGAATAGGAGTGGTATAATGGACATCCTTGTCTTGTGCCTGATTTTAAGGTAAAGGCCTTCAGTTTTTGGCCATTTGACATGATGCTGACTGTTGGTTTGTCATACATGGCCTTTATCATATTGAGGTAAAGAGCATCTATTTCAATTTTCTGTAAGGTTTTTATCATGAATGAGTGCTGCACCTTATCAAAAGCTTTTTCTGAATCTATAGAAATGATCATGTGAATCTTACTTTTGGCTTTATTGATATAGTGGATTACATTTATTGATTTATGTATGCTGAACCAAGCATCCCTGCATGCCTGGGATGAATTCCACTTGGTCATGGTGTATAATCTTCTTGATGATTTGCTGCATCCTTTTTATCATTATTTTATTGAAGATTTTAGGATCTGTGTTCGTTAAGGAGATTGGCCTGTAGTTCTCTTTTTAGTTGGGTCTTTCTCAGGTTTTGGTACTAAGGTAAGATTTTCTTCCAGGAATGAATTAGGAATAATTGCTTCCCTTTTGATTTCATTGAAGAGTTTGTGGAATGTCGACAATAAGCTTTGTATTTGTTGTAGAAATCCACAGTGAATCTGTCTGGATCTGGGGTCCTCTTTGTAGGTAAGGACTTAATTATGTTTTCAATTTTATTATTAGAAATTGGGTTATTCACCAGTTTTACATCTTCTTAGCCCAGGTTCAGTAATTCATATGTTTCTAGGAATTTGTCCATTACTTCTGTGTTATCAAACCTCTGAGAGTAGAGGTTTTTGAAATACCCATTGATGATCTTCTGTGTTTCCACAGTCTATAGTGATTTCACCTTTTTCATTCCTTATTGCATGAATTTGAGCTTTTTCTTTCCTTGTTTTAATTTTAATAAATTGGCTAGGGGCTTATCAACTTTATTTATTCTTTTAAAGAACCAACTCTTTGATTTATTGATTCTTTGGATTTTTTTCTTTGTCTCTATTGCATTACTTTCTACTCTGAGTTTTATAATTTCCTCCCTACTTTTGGCTTTGGGCTTGACTTGCTCTTCATTTTTCTAGATGTTTCAGGTGGAGCATCAGGTTGTTTGTATTCATTTTGTTTTCCTGATGTGGAAACTCATTGCAATAAATTTTCCTTTGAGGACTCCTTTCATTGCATGCCACACATTCCGGTAAGCTGTTTTTGTATTTTCATTTGCTTGTAAGTATTTTTTATTTTCTTCTTTAATTTCCCCTGTGAACCACTGATTGCTCAAGATTGTGTTATTCAATTTCCATGTGTTTGTGGAGTTTTTGAAGTTTCTTTTATGATTAATTTCTACTTTTATGACACTATGATCAGCTATTGCTTCTGTAAGTAGCCTCTTGATATCATTTATGTTGTTCCCTTCTTTTTCATTTATCCCTGTCAATCTTATATTGTTTTTCTTTGCATCATTTTGCAGCTTTTGAATTGTTATTTCCCAATTCCTTGTTATTTTTAAAAGATCTTTCCTTTCTTGTTCACTAGGTGCAATCTTATCTTTGAGGTCTGAAATCCTATCTTCACTTTCGTTGAGGTGGTTTTGACAACTTTCAATGGAATTTTTGATTTCCTGTATGTCTCTTTGAATCCTCTTCATGTATTCTGTTTTTTCTTATATTGTTCATCCAAGGAGTCTATCTGTTTGTTTTGTTCTTCTAAATTTTTAACTGTGTCTTCTTTAGATGTGTTCAGCATCTCTTTCATTTCTTTTATCATTTCTTCTTTTACCTGGAAGATTATTTCTAGTTAGAATCACTTTAAAGCTTCCCAGAGTTGCTTCTTTATTTCAGGTGCTATTATTTCCGGTATTTCAGGTGTATGACATGTATTTTCTTATATGTACATGGCTCCTAGGCTTTCTTGTGATGGCTGGAGTTTTGAGATTTCATTTTGTCATTTTCCTATATTTCCCTATTTCAAGTGTTGTTCCAAGGTTTCCACTGGACATGTTAGAAATCATCTCCTATTCCCTTGGATTCTGGGACTGAATAGAGGTTGATGAGTGTGGTCCAGTTAGTCCCACAGGACCTCCCATGCCACCTCCAGTGTTCCAGGAAGTTGGGGCAGCACCTAACCACTGTGAATGATGATCCAAATCTCTCCATTGGGCCAGCACCAATGAGCTGGGACTCACTTCACATGTTCTCAACTCCCCTGGTTGAAGAAGGTCACTTGGTATAATCTAGTCAGGCCACAAAACCTACCAAGCCTAGTTTACTGTCGCTGGAAGCTGAGTGTGTCCTTGACCACTGGGAGCAAGGATCTTAATCTTTCCTGGGGCACGGATGATGAGCAAGAACTCATCCCCACCAGCAGTCCCAAATTTAATGCTTAATTGTCTTTTTTCACTTTATATTTTTCCTCAGCTTAACTGCATTTTTCTATTTGGATCCTTTGGTTTTGTGAGCTATGCTATTTTCTCTTTTATTCTTTTTCATTACTTTTTCATAATTCTTTCTGTTCCTTTGAGCTCACCACCACTATCTTTAGGGACATCCCAGTTCATGATTTCCATCTCTGTGTTTGATGTGTGGTTATGTCAATTCTCAAAATCAACCTGCTAAGTCTTTTTCCTGACCCTACAGCTTCCCTTATTGCTAATGGTAGTATGTTAGATTAGTAGCAGATAGTTTTTCTATGCAGTGAATCATCTTCTTCTCACCTCTTTCCACAAAGATTTTTACATTAATAGATACTCTGTAATGTAAAGAGTTTTAAATTAATAGGGCTCTGAAACACTGTTGGAATTTCCTTGTTCTATATTCACCAGCAGGGCACTAGTCAGCTTATTCCAGCTTTATAGTATTTAGAAGTTAGTATTTTTTCTTTTACTCTTTCTTCTTACCTTCAGTTTTCTATGTCACTTCACCTTTTCCTTCTTGAATGATTAGGTTGAAAACCTCAACTTATCTTTAATTTTTCTAAATGCTTGAAAATTCTCATATATTACCAAATATGGCACCATGAGAACACTTTGAGAAACTAAGCAATACTGCATTTAGAATGTGGCCTTTAAACCAGGCAGATGTGGGTTTAAATACCAGCTTTGTGACTCTGAGACAGAAGAACAAATCCCTCTCCCCATAATCTTTATTCATATTTGAACAGGAGCAATTATTTTCTCATGTTTGCTGTAAACATCAAATTAAAGAAAGTAATAACAGTGTTCCTTAAGTTCTGAATACTTTCTACCCTGTGTTCTTTACCATTGCATTCAAACATCTTTTTTTTTTAATCTTCTCAATAGTTTTTATTATCTTAGCAGGCAAACTCTTATGTCTCAACAGCAAAGAGAAGATGAATGCCTGAAAATACTTTGTCTTTCCAGTGATCAGTCCTTTTTCACTGATGGGGAGAACATTTCCCCATCCTTCAAATCTCAATGACCTTGTTAAGATCTCCAAAATCTTCTCCACAGTGTTCTCTGAATCATACCTTATCCATGTTAGGCCGTATTTCTGCCCTTTGAAATTTCTCTATAGTTTTCACATAATTTTTTGTTTTGTATCTCATCAGTTCTATAAGCTATAAGTCCTTTGAAGGCTGAGTCTTTGTGCCTTATCTCCATACCTCGAGTCCAATCAAGTATCTCTGCAGACAGTCTGTTCACACTGGATGAATGAATGAATAGCAATGAAATTGCTCACATCAAAAGATTATTTAATCTTATCTTCAAATAAATACATTGAACTGAACTACAGAAAAACATTAATTATTTCATTAATCCTCTTCTGCTTGGATAGGACACATTTGCTACACTAGCTGATTCCTTAGTCACTTCCTTTCCATAGTCAAGGAACACCGTGCAGTTCGATGTACTTTCTTCTCCTGAAACCACATTCCATTTGTGTGCTGGAAGGAAGCATCATGGATTTTGTGTGTATCATTGAGTTAGGTGACACAGAAAGAGAAAAAATATATTAGATAAATGTTACACAATTAATATGAAATGTATAAATTCCAAAAGAGAGTAATTTGACAGAAAACAGTAAACCTACAGAGAGGCAGACCAAATAATTACTTTTCACTTCCAGACAATTCCTTGAATTGAATTCACATTGAGCTAAGGCTATCTGAATTAGAGGCAGCTGTATACTCCAAACCTTGGGCAGTATACAGAATCAGATTGAGCACTTGAGTGTCTGCACCCCAGGAAATTGATTTGATGACTATGTCAATTACTTCTGGCACCAAGCTTTCTGTGGGTTGCATTACAACTGCTCTTTGGTCAGCTGTGACTGAATCTCTACCCACACCTATTGTTTTAGATTTATTCACTGCTTTGGTGATCATAAATTATGAACTTTTCCTGATGCCATCTGGAAACTCTGGTGTTAAGGTTTGGGTCACTTTTGATTAGTTGCTCTTATCCTCAGCTACTGCCAAGGCTGATGTATCTTGAATTATGAAAGACTTCTGCCACAAGCTAAGCTATCTGTAAGTAACCTTTCATTATCTATATATATTTATTTTAATCAACATAAAACTGAGTAAAATAAAAAGTATGTTTTTCAAGTCACAAGAGAATTATTTCTGTGCTTGTAGGACTGAATTTTTTAAGCTCATAATTTGTCTAATATTTTGCTTGGTAACCTACACTATATTTATATTATCCTCACAAGATTATCACAGATAGATCACACTCTCTCTTTGAATGCTGAAAATGTAATTTTCCCAATAGTTTTGCCAATCTCAATTTCTACCTGGAATATTCTATTATGTATCATGATCCTAAAGTTAGGATGAAGGTATTTCATGCTTTTCCTAAAATAATGTCCTTAAACTTTGAGGCAAGCACACATTTAACTTGTCTTTAATCTCACATTCACTATTTTAATGACTGGGCCTAATGCCTGTAACATTTTCCTGACAAACATCTCAACAGAGTTCTTTCTCCAACCAAGGGATGCTGATACCTACCTGTGCAGATAGTGTCAGCAGATTGTTTTCCTTTTATGCAGATGGATCACTGGCAGCCTAAATCAAATCTGAAACTGTGCTATCAAGCAGTTTATATCCAGAAAAACAATTTGAATGTTGGAATTTTGTTGAATTTCTCTGGCCACAGCTGCTCACATATGATATCTGCTTAAATGCTTTATCAGCAGCCAATGATGTTTTTTCTGGCAATCTCAAGGCAGAGTGTTGTAGGACTGCATTTATATCCATTTAGTCCTCCTCATGTATCCTCTGTAAATAGTTTAAAATCCACACTGCAGTATTCATTGTAAAATCTTGTCTATTTCCGCTTTTTCTCAACAACAAATCTCACCTTCATCGTCACTGGGAGACTCCATTTTCTACAACTTTTCACTATGCAATAAACTTCATCAACTGTCATTAGAAGGAGGAGCCACGCTAGGCCAGTGAACTGTTGTCTTTGCCTGGGGCCCAGGATCCGGCTTCCTGTGGGTCAAGTAAGTCCATCGGAGGTGTGGAACTCTCTTCTTCACCTAGGGGCCAGGCTCTGGATCCCTGTTGGTCCAGTAAGACCAGAGGAGGCAGGGAACCCTGCCCTAGACCAGCAAACTGTTTTCTTCCCCTGGGGCCCAGGATCCAGCTTTCTGTCAAAATCAATGAGTAAGGAGGGGGCAGGGAATTCTGTCCCAGCCTGGCTGACCTCTCTACCTCACTTGGAACAAAACTTGAAGCTCAAAAATATAGGAAAATGACAAAATGAAAGACCAAAATGCAGTTTCAAACATCCAGCCAATCCCAAGAAAGCCTAGGAGCCAATGCATACAAGAGAATATATGCAACATACCTGAAATACCTGTAATAATAGTAACTGAAATAAAGAAGCAACTCTGGGAAGCCATAAAGGAAATCAAACTAGAAATAATCTCTCAGGTAAAAGAAGACATGATAAAAGAAATGAAGGAGATGCTGAACATATCTAAAGGAGACACAGTTAAAAAAAATTTGAGGAGATAAACAAAAACATAGAATCCCTGGATGAACAATATAAGAAACAAACAGAATATATAAAGCAGATGCAAAGAGATATACAGGAAATCAAAAACTCCATCAAAAATTGTAAAAATCACCTCAATGAATGTGAAGATAGACTTTCAGACCTTGAAGACAAGATTGCAGACAGTGATCAGGAAAGGAAAGATCTTTCAAACATAACAAGAAATCAGGAAATAACAATTCAACACCTGCAAGATGATGCAAAGAGGAACAACATAGGGTTAACAGGGATAAATGAAAAAGAAGGGAACAACATAAAGGATGTCAAGAGGATATTTAGACAAGTAATAGTTGAAAATTTCCCAAACATGAGATTGGAAACTGATACCAAGATCAATGAAGCATATAGAATTCCAAATAGCCATAACCAAAATAAAACTACACCCAGACACATAGCAATGGCCATCCCAGAAATTGAACAAAAGAATAGAGTATTAAAAGCTGTAAGAGAGAAAAAAAGGTCATCTATAAAGGAAAACCTATCAGAATCACAGCAGACTTCTCAGCACAAACAATAAAGTCAAGAAGAGCATGGAGCAAAAGTATTTCAGATTCTAAAGGAAAATGATTTCCAACCAAGGTTGATGTATCCTGCAAAACTATCCTTCAAAATGGATGGAAAAATAAGATACTTCCATGACAAAGAACAGCTGAAAAACTACATGATCACCAAGCCAACCCTGAAAAGAATACTGAAAGACAGCCTAGAGGCATCTAGAAAAAACCCACTAAACAAAGCAGATGATTAACCGAACTGAAAGACAAAGATGCAACAGCAGAAAGATAACACATCAACAATAAACCAATATATAACAGTTATAACCATTAATGTAAATGGTCTCAATGCACCAATTAAAAGAAACAGACTGGCAGTATGGGATCAAGAAACAAAAATCCAACCATATGTTGTCTTCAAGAAACCCATCTAACCCAAAAGGATACCCACAGACTGAAAGTCAAAGGATGGAAAACAATACTTCATGCAACAGGAACCGAAGAAAAATCGGGGGTGGCTATTCTGTTTGCAGACAATGTGAACTTCAAGCCAATAATGATCAGAAGGGATAAAGAAGGTCACTACATACTGGTCAGGGGAAAACTCCAGAAGGAAGAGATAACTATCTTAAATATATATGCACCAAATCCCAGAGCACCCAGTTATATAAAACAAGTACTAACAGAAATGAAAAACCAAGTTAACAGTGACACAATTCTAACATGAGAACACCATTGACACCAATGGACAGATAAACCAGACAGAAAATCAGCAAAGAAATAAAAGAACTGAAGTGCACCTGTAAACAAATGGACTTAATAGACATATACAGAGTATTCCACCCAACGACAACAGAATACACATTCTTCTCAGCAGTGCATGGGTCATTTTCTAAAATAGACCATATATTAATTCACAAAACATATCTAAATAAATGCAAAAGGATTTAAATCATCCCTTGCATACTATCAGACCATAGCACTATGAAATTAGAAACTAATGATAAAAGATACTACAAAATTCCCACAAACACATGGAAACTGAATAACACAATCTTGAGTAATCAGTGGGTCACAGAGGAAATTAAAGAAGAAGTTAAACAATACCTACAAGAAAATGAAAATGCAGATACAACTTACCCGAATCTGTGGGATGTAATGAAAGTTGTCTTCAGAGGAAAATTTATAGCATTGAGTTCACACATCAGGAAAACAGAATGAATACAAATAAACAACCTGATGTTACACCTCAAACATCTAGAAAAAAAGAGCAAGTCAAGCCCAAAGCCAAAAGAAGAGAAGAAATTATAAAAATCAGAGCAGAAATCAATGCAAAAGAGACTAAAAAAAATCAATGAATCAAAGAGTTGGTTCTTTGAAAGAATAAATAAAATTGATAAGCCCCTAGCCAACCTTATTTAAAAAAGGGAAGAAAAAGCTCAAATTCATGCAATAAGGAATGAAAGAGGAGAAATCACTATGGACCCTATAGAAATACAGAAAATCATCAACACCTGTTTCGAAAAACTCTACTCTCAATGGTTTGATAACACAGAGGAAATGGACAGATTCCTAGAAGCATACGAAGTACCAAAGCTAGGTCATGAAGATGTAAAACTACTGAATAACCCAATTTCTATTAATTAAATCAAAAACATAATTAAATCCTTACCTTCTAAGAAGAGCCCAGGCCCAGACTGATTCACTGCAGAATTCTACAAGAAATACAAAGAAGACCTAATGCCAACACTCCTCAAACTGTTCAATGAAATTGAAAGGGAAGCGATCCTTCCTAAGTCATTCCTGGAAGCAAATATTACTCTAGTACCAAAACCTGAGAAAGACCCAACTAAAAAAGAGAACTACAGACCAATCTCCCTAATGAACACAGATGCAAAATCCTCAATACAATATTGGCAAACATGATGCAGCAAATCATCAAGAAGGTCATGCACCATGACCAAGTGGTATTCATCCCAGGAATGCAGGGATGGTTCAACATACGTAAATCAATAAATGTAATACACCATATCAATAGAGCTAAAAGTAAGAACCACATGATCATTTCTATAGATGCAGAAAAAGCTTTTGATAAGGTCCAACATTGATCCATGATAAAAACCCTGAAAATTGGAACAGATGGTCTTTATCTCAATACAGTAAAGGCCATCTATGACAAACCAACAGCCAGTATCATACTAAATGGCCAAAAATTGAAGGCCTTTACTTTAAAATCAGGCACAAGACAAGGATATCCGTTATCACCGCTCCTATTTAATATAGTACTGGAAATACTAGCCAGAGCAATTAGACGAGAGAAATAAAAGGCATAAAGATAGGAAAACAAGTTAAGCTATCATTATTTGCAGATGACATGATACTCTATATAGAAGATCCCCAAAACTCCATTGAAAGACTGGTAGATATAATAAATACATTTAGTAATGTAGCTGGCAATAAAATCAGTACTCAAAAATCAATAGCATTCCTATATACTAACAACAAAGTCACAGAAAGAGAAATAAGAGAAGCCACACCCTTCACACTAGCAACCAAAAAAATGAAAACTCTAGGAATTACTCTCATGAAAGAAGTGAGAGACCTGTACAGGGAAAATTATAATACACTGAAAAATGAAATTGAAGATGATCTCAGAAAAACATCCCGTGCTCATGGATAGGAAGAATAAATATTGTGAAAATGGCCATTCCTCCAAAGCTTTTATACAGATTCAATGCAATCCCGATAAAAATACCATCAACATACCTCATAGAACTCAAGATATCACTCCTAAAATTCATCTGGAGTGAGAAGAGACCTAGAATAGCAAGGACAGTTCTAAGCAGCAAAGGCAAGGCAGGAGGTATCACAATCCCTGACTTGAAATTATACTACAAAGCAACTGTAGTAAAATCAACATAGTACTAGAACCAAAACAGAGCTGAAGATCAGTGGAATCAATTAGAAGATACAACCACAACTACAAACACACTCAACCACCTTATCTTCGATAAAGGGGCCAAGCATGTTCACTGGGAGAAAGACAGTCTCTTTAATAAACGGTGCTGGAAAAACTGGCTCTCCATATGTCGAAAACTAAAACAAGACCATACCTATCACCATGTACTAAAAGAAAATATAAATGGATCAAAGACATAAATATTAAAACAGAAACACTAAATCTATTGGAAGACAAATTGGGTAAAAACCTTGAAGATATAGGAGTAGGTACAGAATTCATGAACAGGACACAAACCGCATGGGAGATACTTCCCAGAATCAATAACTGGGATCACCTCTTATTAAAAAGTTTCTGCACATCAAAAGAAGTCTCCAGCATGGTGAGAAGAAAACCCACAACTGGGAAAAAATCTTAGTGAACTGCCCCTCAGACAAAGGACTTCTGTCTAAAACATATAAAGAATTAAAAAAAAAAATCAGACCCCCAAAATTCAAAGACCCAATCCAAAAATGGGCATCTGAGATGAATAAACAGTTCTCAGATGAAGAAATACAAATGGCAAATAAATATATGAAAAAATGTTCATCATCATTGGTCATTAAAGAAATGCAAATCAAAACCACACTGAGATTTCATCTCACTCCTGAAAGAATGGCCAAGATCAAGAAAATCGCCCACTTCAAATGCTGGAGAGGCTGTGGGCAAAAAGGAACTCTCCTTCACTGTTGGTGGGAGTGTAGACTAGTGCAACCATTGTGGTGGTCAGTCTGGAGATTTCTCCGAAAACTAGGACTGGAAGCCCCAGATGACTCAGCTATACCACTTCTAAGCATATTCCCAGAAGAACTGAAAGCATCATAACACAGTGATATATGTGTACCCATGTTTATAGCAGCACAATTTGTAATAGCCAAATCTTAGAAACAACCTAAGTTTCCATCAACTAAAGAATGGATAAAAAAAGTTGTGGTATTTTTATACAATGGAGTACTACTCAGCTATAAAGAATGACCGCATTGAGACATTTATAAACAAATGGACGCAGCTTGAGACCATACTCATAAGTGAAATAAATCAAACTCACATGTATAAATACCGAATAGTTTCCCTAGTGTAAAAAATGATAAGAATACATAGAAGTATGTGTTAATCATGATTCCCAATAACACTGGTTTGAAGCTGTATAATGTTTTCACTCATTAACCGCAATGGTTTTAACCTAGGTTGTTTGATTTTAGTATCTATGATAGCACAAATAGCTATTTTGAAGAAAGCAACACAACCTAAAAGCTAGTGCTGATTTAATATTCTTTTGTTCTGAAGTCCCATCAAGCTGTAATACGTCTGTTTCCACTGGTTTTAACATGTTGTATCTTACTATATTTCACTATATGCTATAGTATAAACAAAATTCTTTATAGGCAAAAAGATAATATAGAAACCATTGTTCATTTTCTATTAGCAGGTTCTAAATACCCTGTAATTCTTGCATTCTCTTAAAAGGCTTCACACTGTCTAGATATGCTTGATATTATAGCATGCGAAGTTATACTCAAATAATTTAAGGAAAGAGGCACTTTGGTGACTACTATTATGTTAGATTATCTGGTGTCGAAACTCAGTGATGCTTGAATTGCTTGGTTCTGCCCTGCGTTGTTCTATTACAATGTCCTCTCTTATCTCAATCTCCCCCCTTTTTAAAAATTAATCTATTTTCTCTAATTTTTTAATTAAGGGAAAACTAAATTAAAAATAATGGGACATATTATAGTAACTTTTTTGTTGTCCTATTAACCTGACTTGAGCCCCATATTACTCTCCCCATCTTGTTCTGTCTGATTATTATATATTTTATTTTGTTTGATAGTATCAAGTTTAAGGGTATAGGCAATCACTTTGAAGGCAATACGATACACTATGATGTCCAATATGGATTGACTATTATCCTTTCTTTGAAGTCCTGTAAGGTCCTCAGTGTAGATTTTATTGGTTTTGTTCTGTACTGTTTTGATCAACTCTATTATACCTGATGATATAGAAAACTCAGTTTAAAAATAGCAAGAGTCACAATGGTAACCACTTTTGATCACCTGGTATTCTATTTTTGCATCATGTGCTATGCCCACCCTTCTGACTCTGTTTTGCTTAGTCACATTTGGTTTTATTCTCTTCAAAAAAGTAATAAGAACCGTGAGAGTAATAAACCCTAAAAGTCTAATTGTTACTGTAAAAAAGAGAGGAAAGTAAGGTGGACTAAGGGATATAACCGCAGGTATGTTCAAGTGTGTAGAATGGAAAACCATATAACTGAGCTTTTGTTGGATCATTGAATGGAACTGTCTCCAATTTCACTGTATGAATGTCCACTTTATATGCTTTACTTTAGTGATATGGACAACTGTTTCTGGGAAGATAATATGTAACCTATTAACTGGTAATTTTGTACTGTATATATTTTTTTCTTGAAATACTGTGTTATTTGTACCCTTTTACTGCATTGTTTTTTTATGTCCTTTCTTTCTTTTTTCTTTTTTTTTTTTCGTCTCTCTTTAAATTAAAAAAAAAAAAAAAAAAAAAAGGCCGAGCCACTATCAGAATGAAGGGAGTCAAATAAAGGTAAATTGTTAGTATTTTCTTAAAAAAAATTACTCTTTCTTCACAGTACATGTAGCAACACTACATGATATTCTAGTAAAGTACCCTAGTAGGTTGCAAATATGAGAGTGGATTGTTCTTTTTTCTAAGAGAAAGGCTCAGTAAATGTGGTCTAATTAACTGCATCTTGATACATGTAAGCTACCATTTCGTATCTTTTAACTGTAGTCCCTACCAGCATATTGTGACATCAATTCGCATCAGAACACCTTCTATTATATTAGATACACAATTTCCCCAAAAGACATGATTGACCAAAGCAACATTGGTAGATATTTAAAAATTTGTATGCTGTTTGCTGCCTAATGCCTTTAAAAAATGCAGAATGACACAATAGATATGTCAAACAACTAATCTGAGGTTTGCAGTTGCAGGATGCTCTAGCCATTGTTAATTGTTAAATGATATTTAATCTACCTCTAAGACAGATAGGTACATAGAGGCAGTGTTAACATGTTGTCATATCTCTAGATCGATCATCTAAGTGAAATACCTTACAAGAAAGCAAAGAATAATATTATAATAACACTTTGATTTATTATCTAAAAAATATAAAAATACAGCATTTTTCTTTGTTATTAAGGATTACTAGTCCGGTTGTGCTTTTGATTTTAAAGAAAAAGTATAATAACAGATGCTGCTGGCAAGGCGTGATATTACTTTAGATGTGTACTTGCTATATTCTCATCTTCTACTTCCTTCTTACCTATTATACTGCCTATTTGCAAGGAAAGTGAAGAAACTTTAACTCACTTGTGTTGATTTTGTCATAAAGCTCCCAAAAGAGAAAATTCTTTGATTGTTGACTATATGTATTTGAGGTCTTTTCTTTGGACATTTTGGAGCAAGATAATCAGGGCAACTGCATCTGACTTTCGTATGTGTACAATAGGTCTTCAAAATATGCCAAGTTGAAAAACAGGAAATGCAATACCAAGGGGCTTTCAGTAATAAGATCATACTTTATATTTTCACAATTGGAAAAAAATGTACAAATCTAAGAAAGTAAAATGGTAGAGACAGATCTGAATTTTAAAGTGACATATTTAGTAGTAGCAAATAATGTCTGATTTATGAAAAAATAATAGTTTCTGCCAAACATAAATCAATACCTACAAAAAGAAATATCATTTTCTGATGCAGAAAAAACTTCAAAAGCATTTTTCTTAGTTTGCTTGTTTTAAGCTCACCAAAATAAAATACTGACAGCACACCAAAAAGAAAAAAACAAAGTTTGGTTGTTGGTGATCATCAAAGAAGCAACTGCAAATGAAAAAGTGAAGTCAGTGAGTCAGAGAGACATCAAGGAAACACATTCAAATGCTTTTTAACCTTTTATTAAGATTGCTATTGTATGGCAATGCATAAAACAGTGGATATTGGTCTCATTACATCAGTACTGTCTTGGCACTTTCTGAGGTCACACCAGCAGTCATCTTTTATTCATGCTGTCACTAGTAGAGGAAGTTATGCTAATAGAGCTGGGTCAGGCACACCAAGGAATAAGGAGAGGTTGAATGTAAATCCCAGGCTGCAGGCTCATCAACAATCCCAACTGCCGTGATGAAGCTGCCCCAAACAAGGGCAGAAGGGCTCACTTTTAGCTAACTCTTTGTCCTCTGTCTCTCAAATAACCAAATGGCGGTCAAATCCCATGCGCCCTATTCATTCACCCTGCCATTCATTCATTCATTCATTCATTCATGTCCATTAACAAAATACAAGAGGTAAAAAAGAAATGAGAATTCTTATGTCAACTTTCTTGTAAAAAATTGTATCAATACTATTTCTAGAGTTTTAAGAACCATATTTGTGTTCAGAGAAGTACGAAAAACATAAAACATTTTTATAGTTTTAAAAACCTTTTCTTATTAAAAAATTTACTATTATTCTTTCTCACTCCACCAGCTCAACAATTTCCAGCATCTCAGCAAAGTAAAATTTAAATTATTCCAATGTCCTTTCTTTATTATTTTATGTTGTGATAAATCATTGAGAAGGTATCATTTGAAAATAGACATTTTGATGAACACAAGGTTATTATTATGTTCTTTCAAAATAATATGCTACAGTAGAAAGAATATAATGTCTAGGGTAAATATATATTTTAAAAACATTTATTTGTAATAAAGCATGTAAAGATCTTTAAATAGTTTAAAGCAATAAATCAATTCTCTAGAATAAATTATTTCCATAAAAATAAATTTTTAAATATATACTGTAATCTTGTTTCTCACTAAACACAGATATTATGTAACCATATATGTTTGCTACATGTGACTATAATTAATACAGTAATATGTGGTTCTTTTAAATTAAATGATTACTACCAAATAAAAAAAATAGCTGTATCTGTTTTTAATTTTCAAATCAAAGAATAGTAATTTAGTTTTAAAAGATACTTTTAAAAGAATTAATCCTTTAAAGTATTCTGCAGACCATTATAAATAAATACATGATATGAATTTGATGTTATACTTGATTATAATTTTCAGTGCCCATATTAGTCTTAGCACTTATATGAATCTAAATAAAATGCCAGTAGGTATGGAATATACGAAGAACCAACACTGACAATAGCAAAATCAACCCTGTCAACAACAGTGTTAAGACCAATGCACTTAATTAAAAAAGTGAAGTCAATTAAAATCAAAATAACAGTGCAGCATGTACAAATGCTGGAATAATCATTAGGCCTTGCTGAATAATGGAAGAGTATAGAATTTTTTTAATAGAACAGCAGGGGTGATACATTACACAAAGCAACAATCTACAACAATATGACAATCGAATTACTTCAGCCCCATTAGGCAGGTGCAGAGGGATAATTAACATGAATTTTTTTTTTTCTAGTGGAAAGGCAACAAATAAATAAATAAATAAATGGAACTTTTTCCTAATAACATTGAAATTTACACCTTCAACCTACCTTGTTTTAAAATGATAGAACAAACCTATGATTTTTAAATCTGAGGTTTATACACATAGGACTTTTCTGTTTATTACCTATACAAACTGAATAATAAAGCAAAAATATATGCGAAACTCATATGGTAAAATGTTAGTTTTTAAAGTATACTTTGCCTGTATGTAGTGGTTTTTCTTAAGGCTTAAAAACAAAATAATAAAGGATTTTGCAATAGTTTCTAGCTGTCTAATCAAATTCACATATAAAAGGCATCCTATAAAGCCCTAGGCAATATTTGTTATCTTATTTCCAGCTCAGATTCAAAACAAATTGTGACCTCCTGTTAGAGCAAAGAAAGAGTCTCCTGACTAAAATGTCAATAGGATTGAAAGCAACTTCACAGTTTTTCATGAAGGGCAAGGAGTTTAAGATCTCTATGCTACCTTTCCTGACAAAAATATCATCCCTCTTTTAAACAGTTGTGATAGAAATCTCTTTCATTTACTTCTAATGGGAATGGTTTAATTTATACTGAGATAAATGGCCTGTTTCCTTAAAGGACTAAAATTTTTCATTTCTGTTCTTACTATCAAGGAATTAAAAAGTGAAAATTCTTTATCCTCAAATGACCTCCTGGATTTCAGTCAACTTGAACCTGCTGATCCATTCAGGTTGAGTTGTTTGCATTGAAAAAAGTAATTGTGCTTAGAATACAAGAACTTTTACCTGCAGGCGTGAAGCATTTTAGTAGTGGTCTCATTAATCTCTGTTTGACTAAGGAAATGTTTGCCTCAATTTGAAAATAAAAGTTATACCAATCCAATAGGTAGACACAAGCTCCTGAAAATGAGCTGCAGAATCAGGAAACAAATTCACAGTTCCTTTCATTGTAACTATTGTTACTTGGAGAGTAGATGTATCACTTGTGCTAGTGGTAGGGTAGGCGAGTGACAATATAAAAAGAAAATAATTACTCCACTGTAGTCACTGTTTTGCGATTCTAAAATAAGCTTCCTTTATTTTTTTCCATTAAATACTATGAGAAATAGGATTGCTAAAAAAAACACTTTTGGTTGCTTTTATTTTAGTTTGGCTCATTTTTATTTGGAGAAACAAAGATTCTCATAGGAAGTCTTCAACTCCACATAATCATTAATTCTCAATTCTCCAAAATCTGAAAGTTGAATTGGTGTAATATCAAAGAATTTTATACATAGAAAGTTTTATCCTTAATGTGAGAAATGCAGTCAAATATTTTCCCATGAGATTTGGAACTGAAGTTGGGCCTGTCAAGAATTTCATATCTCCTAGCGTATGACTCAGCAAAATCTTAAAATAAAGGCAATTAACTATCTCAATTTATGAAATGTTGCATACAGGATTCAATATTGTTAAGAAACTTCATCTGTGTTGATACTGAGCCAACAAAAGATCTGTTGAATTTAACATAAAAATCAGCAGCATAGCTTAAGATGGAAAATATTAACATTCAGAATTTACTGTTGAAATACAAATATGAAAGAAAAAAGCATGAATTAGTGTTTGTGAGAACTTAAATTACCTTATATGTTAGGGTAATTCAGCTCTAAATATAATTATGTTTTCTGTTGGCTTTTGTTTTGACCTGGTACAGGGAGAAGGTTCACAGGATCCAATAGTATCAGGTCATAATGGAGAGAATATTAGTAACTAATGGTCACAGTGCAACAGTAGCCATGGATATGTAGATGCATTGAAGAACTGGAATTCTAATCATATATGTGCTCAAAATAAATTTCTCTCTTACCAGTTCAGATGGTATTGTATGTATTATGTTATTTAGAGTCAAATGGAGGGGAAAAATTGATAAAATGACTAGCAAATCTTCATGCAACTTTATGATGTGAAACTCAAACCAGAATCTAATAAACACCTTCGTAGAAATTGACCTTTTGAACAATCTCAAATTTCTATTAAATTCTTGATACTCGGTAAAAACATTGAATTACTCTACTTATTGGCAAAAATGACTTATATTTTAATTTATTCAAATCCATCTATATTTTAAATATGAAAAGCTTTTATTTATCCAGTTATTTATCTTCATTTCTTATAAAACCTTTACATATCTCTATGTGAAAAAGTGCTTAATTTAATAAAAAAATAAATCAGAACAGCCTACAGATATTAAAGACAATCAACTCAAAGAAACACTTATCAATTGAAATTGGCATACATTTTGCTTCATAGGACACAGTTCCATGCAAACTTGGAATCAAAATGTTAATACTGCACATTGAGGAAATAATATTATCTCCAATTATGAATGAAAGTGTAACTTGCCAAAATTTTACAGAAAACTAAGTGATGGGCTGAAATTCCAACACAGTAGATTATATGACCTTGGAATCTCAAGTCTTAAATCAGTTATACAATGACTTCTTTAGGAAGAACAACCATCATATTTTTCTAGTGACTTCTTGCATAAAGAAAAGAGCTTCAGAGTTTATTTGTTACATTTAGACCTTGTGAATACTTTCTCTCTCAAATGCTCTGCTAAAACTTGATGGGGTTTATGATTATTAGAGTACTCTTTGATGATTGATTAGTTCAAAATTGTCTACATGTACACTAAGTTTCATTGAAACATCCTAAAGTTCACAATGTGATGCATCAAATTTGAAGGAGTTTTGTGATTGCTTAGAAACAATACATGAAGTTAGATTCACAAACTGTCCCTTGTTGGTGTTTCTTGTATCTACTGAATCAGGACTTTCACCATTTAGAAACTACATGCATGTCCGAAAGGATGGCAAGATGATTATGCCACAGGGTTGATTGATAGATATCTAGGAAAAGAAATGATACACAAGAAATGATGCATACGATAGGATACATAACAGGAAACAAAACATGCAACCATTTATTGTCAGAGTGGGTATTATCTTTGATATATAGATTGGCTTCTGGACTATAGTTAAGATCAAAGGTATTTCCTCTTCCTTCTTTTCTTTTTTGTCTTCTCCTCCTCTTCTTTCTGCTGCTTCTCTCCCTCACCCACAGCACACACATTAGACATTAGTAATAAGAGAACTACTTTGAGACCTGTGTTGGGGGATTGCAGCAGAGGAGTAGAGGAGGAGAGCCCATCCTATCTGAAAGCACATAATGAGGTACAGGGCACTGAATGGCTTGGGGCCTGCTGTGCTTCTCACACACCACGTCTCAGTATGGACAACCCAGCCTCCTGGGCTGTTGTAGAAACCCCTTTGCACGTGCTGTGAAACATAATAGCTCTGGGTTGTTAGTGGACACTAATAGTTGGAGCAGTGGTAGAAATGTTTCCCAGAGATTCTAAGGTATGTATGCCTCAATAGGGCTCATTAGCAGAGGGATGGATTGACGAGGATGAAAACACAGATTTTGTCTAAAATTTTGACCAAAGTGTGAAGCTAAGGCTGAAATTAAGCACTTATTAAAGTTCTTGTCTCCTGAAAATGTGAAAAATGCTACATGATATTTTTTATTTTAAGTTGAATTCTGTTTGATTATCCTTTTATTTTTCTTTTTTTGTATTAATAGAAATATTTAAAATGTTACAATCACAAGTAGTAGATTGTTTTAATTTTTAGTGCCTTTATATGGGAAAAATTTTAAAGTTCTTAACCACATTACAACTACTCTTTTAAAAAGGATAGCAAATAAGATTATTATAGTTTAATCAAATTATTATAATTTTATTATTTTAATAAACACTAAATTTTAACTAATACACATTATTAATGCTGTTAAAATATTGTAATTTAAAATCTTTCAAATGTTTTTTACATATGTACTGCATTTGACTTTTTGTTTTTTGCAAAGATTCATTTTAACACAATTATAGATTTTATTGGGCCAGACCCATGTCTAGCCATGTTACTTATAAAAATGTAATTAATTAATTTTCTGTAAAACATGAAAACAAATACAACATTTCTAGTGGAAATTATATAAATTAATGTATTTTCATCTTGGAAAAGTATCAGCTTATATACCTTATTTAGTAAGCGTGTATTTTTGAAGAAATATTTGCAACAAACATTCCACCAAGAATATAAATAAAACATGCTTGTGTTATTTTTTCTGAAAACTACAGCATTTTGAAATATAATTTTCTAACTTCACAAAAAGGAGAAATAAAAGAAAAAATTTTCTATGTGATTTAAAACACAGAGGGAAGTGATACAATTATTTCATTTCACTATTAAAACTTTACTAACTCCTTAGATTTCAGTTCACTGGCATTATTAAATTTTGTGGGGGGAGAGAGGCTATTACTGTTACATTATCATTAATATGAGAAGTAAAAAATTATATTGTATAAAATAGTATTTTAAAACATTTACTAAGAAATGGCTACATCAAAATATTTAATATATGACTATCATACATATTTATTATTTTTGTGGTGAGAATTCATAAAATCTATCCTTTTAGCACTTACAAGTATAAAAATTCATTTTATACAATAGATCTCCTGAACAATCCACCTACCTACTGAAATTTTGTGTCTATTGACCAGCATCTCCCTAAACTTCCCAAAGCCCCATTGCCTGAAACATCTTTCTCCTATCTTCTCTATGAGGTCAGTGTATTTAGTTTTTATATCTAAGATGGATTGTGTGATATTTGTCTTTTAGTGACTGGTATTATCTTTTAATTTTTTGTTTATTGAATGCATTCTCTTCTTTCATTAACTGTCATTCTCTATAGTGTTCATATCCCATAAAGATATTAAACATGGTTATTATTTTTTCATTGTTCACTAACAGCTTACTCTAAGAAGATAGAATTGAGTAAATTGAAAATAATAGCTTTATACTAGTTCACTGATTACAGTTGCTTATATATTTTCTCTGTAAACCAAGTCATTATTCTAAGACTGTCATCACATTTTCTGTGTTATAACAAAGCAATCTTACTCCAATGATAAAAGACAAAATGAATAGCCAAGAAAAGTTCATGTTTAATCTTATGGTTCTGGCTTTCCTTTCACTCTTTTTAAGGATGTGGATAGAAAAGTCTTTGTAGTGACAAAAGTGACCAATGTACCCCTGGGGAAAAGACTCGTTTTCTTCAAGACTGAAAAAGACAGATTTTGACACTTTTAACTGTAGGTGTAAAATTTATAATTAACCTCTAGAAATGAGCTTAAGTCTCTGATCAGTGATAGTGAAATACACCACACAATATTGACTACATATATAAGTATATATCCTTTTTTAATTTGATATTTAAATCAAAAGGGATTTAGGCAATATGTAGAACTAATTACTTAGGCTGCAAGCCTGTACGAGTCAATAATGACAGTGTAGTTTTTACTTTTAGTTTAAATATGTAAATAAATCATTTTCACTAAATCAAGCATAAAAGTACCTTTTGTATAATTTGCCATTGAGCGATCATATTCAATGTGTTTCATTTGGAAATTCAGAAGTAAAGAGACAGATACATACAGATACACACATATTCCAAAAAAACCATGTACACCCCCTATCTCAATGACAAAATACTTGCGAATGAATCATAAAGGAGGCAATTTTTATTATGGCTCACAGTTTTAGAGTTTACGTTCCACATGGCTTCACTCTGTGGACTGTAAACTTTAAAACTGTGAGACATACTTTTAGATCTGTGGTAGACAAAAATCTCTTAGCAGAAAGGGATAGTGGAGGAAAGCTTCTTTACCTCTGTGTGACCAGTAAGTAAAAAGAGAGAGAGAGACAGAGAGTGAAAGAGGAAAGGGTCAGAGACAAAATGTGTTCCCCAAAGTCATGCTCCTAAGATTCATTTCACTCAAACAGGCCCACCTTTCCATCATCACCAAATAATGGCATCAAGTTATTAATCCATGTATGGAATTAATTCTTTAATGAAGTTACAGGCCTTGGGATCCAAGCATCTCTCCATACTTCACTTCTAAACATTGCTGCACTGGTGATAAAGCCTTCAATATACAAACTTATAGGGAAGACATTTTAGATCAAATATAACAAAATAATTACATAATGCATAAAAATTCATGTATCATAATCACATGGAAATTCAAGGATAGTTCACTCATTATTATTTAGATCTAGCCTATTTATTTCTCTAACTTTTCTAAATCTTTGCTATATTTTACTAATAACATGAAAAGTATTTCTAGAATATTATTGTTTAGATTAGTGTTTATTATATATGAATTGATCATCCCAAGAAGAAAACAACACAAAAGAACTATAACCTTCTCCAAAAAGGAAACTTAAAGATCATAATAAATAATAGTAGAATAATGCAATCATTAAAAGCCATGTTTCACTAGTTAGATTTTGAAAATTGAGAGACAACAACTATTTGTATTGTATTGGTGCATAGAAGCAGTAATTATTTCATGCCTTGTTGATGGAAATGTGAGTTGTTAGCTACCTCTTTCCCAAGGGATAAGATACTTTATGTTAAAAAGTAAAATGCAAACATCAAATCCAACAAAAAATTGAAGAAAATAAAAACTTTAAAACAGTATTTCACAAGAGAGAAAATCTGAATGAGACATTTGTGGGAAAGAGTTGGGAATGTAAATTATCACTGAATTCAGAAAGTAGCTTGGAGATTATCTAATAAAATTAAGTGTGTTATACAATTCCACTATTTTGTATGCACTAGAATGATTGAACATAAAACATAAAAACAGGTGCTTGCAAGAAAATTTGTGGTGGCACAATACTTGCAAATAATTACTAAAACTATAAATGTTCATTAATAAGAAAAGGATAAACTGTATTAAAACTTCACTGGAATACTACATTCTTCTGAAATAAAAGAATTAGAATATCATATACAAATAAGATTGGGTGAAACAAGGTTATATAAGGTTATATACTATAGTATTTATATTATTTTAATATAGTTTTTGATGTATTGATTATATTAACATACTGATTAGAGGCACATGCAAGTTTAGAAACTACATGAAAATTAAAAACACAACATTCAGGATAGGAATTATCTATGAAGAAGAAATGGAAAAGATAGTATTAAATAATATCTATATTTTAAATATGTCTATTTTAAGATCTATGGGTAGCATGTTATTTGATTACACCATTTTTGTTTACAGCATTTACTGAAAAAAAGAAAATATAATTTTATTTCTGGAAGTTGTTAAACTAGGTGCTTAAAACAACATTCTTAAGTGTAGCATACCCATAATAATAAAGAAATAATATTATGTTAAGCATTAAATTTATAGCTTAGATACATAAGCATTTTATAACTATGTATCTATGTCTCTCTCTCAACCTCTATCTCTGTCTCTACTATCTTAATATACTATTTATAAAAAGATATAAAGACAGAAAGATAGACAGACAGAGAAAGTACAAGCTCTTATAAATGTAGTAATAATTACAGTAAAAAAAACCTAATCAACAGAGGAAGTCAGAAGACAAAAGAATTACATCTTTAATGAGAAAATAATAGTGTGTAGACTTCTCTACCCAGAATGAGTATGTTTTCAGAATAAGGACCCCAAAGAAACATTCCAACATGCAGTAAATGAGACAGTTGGCTGCTGTATTAGTTTCCTAGTGTTACTGTAGCAGGGCATCACAGAGTGGGTAGAAAGTACAGCAAATACGTATTAGGGTACAGTTCTAGAAGACAGATATCAAAGAAAAGATATTAACAGAACTATTTCTTTTGAAACCTGCTGAGGGGAGACTCCCTTCTCTTCATTTCATAGTTTCTGAAGGTTTGGAGCAGTCTTCAATACATCTGTGTCTCAGAACCTCCATTTCTAACCCCATCATCTCTGGCATTCCCATCTGTGTTTCTAGCGCCAGGTATTTCCTCTTCTTATGAGGATAATGGTCAAATTCTACTAAGAGATCACTTATTTTAATTAATTATATCTACAATGGTTCCATTTACAAATAGGGTCACATTCTGAGGTAAAAGTGGTTAAGTCTTTAATATATCTGTTCAGGGTCAAAATTTAACCTGGAAAAACTGTTAGATTGTTTTCTGAATGATGTAATTTATGAAGAAGGAAACAATGAGCTAAAAGAGTAAACGAGTCCTAAGGGAAAAAAGTGTATGAAAATATACACGTGAAACTCTAAACATTAATTACACATTAATCAGGAGTGGAACAACTGCAACCCAAGAGTCCTAGGTATTGTTCTGGGTGACATAAATACTACTAATCTCAGATTTTGTTGCCGTAAATGTGTATGTAGAAGTTGTGAGGATGGTTACGGAAAAATGCAAAACGAATATGGAGTTCAAAACTAGAAGTGATAGAAGAAGTAGAGAGCAGAAAGTAATGTATTAAACAATATACTTCATTCAAAACAGACAAAAGTAATAAAAACAAAATAATAAAAAACCAAAATGCTAAATCACAAAATAAAATACATCTAAATCGTTCAATCACCGTTATAAATATAAGTGGTCTAATAATTCTATGTGTAAAACAAACATTGCTGACCTGCAAAAATGAAAATAATACAAATAACATACATGCTATACTTTGTGTAAAACAAAATATTGAAAATAAAACTATAGCTTTCAAAGTATTATAAATGAAAGTATATACATTTTATATACTATATATGCTTAATAGAGAGATACTAACAAAATATAGAATGTGATAATACTAATACTACACAAAATGCATAAACAATCATATTTCTTAGGGTTCTCTAGAGGATTTAAATCAACAGAAAATTGTTAGGGGATTCAAAGATGGAAGCTCACTAGAGGATCAGTGGTGTTTCTCTGTTTTAGAAAGCTGAAGAAACTGCCAACCAATGGCAGTGAAATGCAAACCTATTTGAAACACTAACTCTTCAAAAAAGCACATTTCCTTCCTCTTACTCATTTTATTGCACTTCTGCTCTAAGTCTATTGTTTGTTGACAGCCATGAACAAGGTAGGCCTTCCTCGGTTAGTGTGCAGGACTTCCTGCCAGTCACTTCTAGAAACACCCCTCAGTCACACCCAAAATTGTGCCTCACTAATCTGCAAGGTGTACCTTGTTCCAGTTAAGTTGACTTTCCGTGAATAACGGCATGATAAGATGATCATATACTGATAAAATATGCCTCCAGAAGTATGTAACAACTCCTAATGTGTATGTACCTAATATTACTCTAAAACTGTAAAAAAGTAAAATAAAATGTTATTGTGATATAGGTAGAAGTAACCACAGGATGATGGAAAGTTTTTAACATAGCTCTTAATGATTAATAAGGGAAGAAATTTAACCTATGTAATTGAACACCATTAACAAACTTTATCTAGTGGACATATATAAAAAACAATATGAAGAGTGCTTAAAGAATTATAACTTTAGCATATACATTCTTTCAAGCACATAAAACATTTATAAAACAGATCATTATTAAGCCATTATGGTAAATACCAAATTTTGTGATCATTAGGCAAATTAATTACAAGGAATTAGCATAAAGATAAAAAGTCGCCTAACATCTAGAAATTTTAAAGAGGTATATCTCTAAATAATCTGTGATTCAAAGAAAAATTAAAAATAGAAATAATAAATGAGATGCAGTGAAAGCAGAAATTAGAAGAGAAGTTAGAGGCTTAATGTTTACATTAGAACTAAAGCTGATATTAAACGGTAGTAGCATTTATCTAAAGAAGATGGAAGATAAAATAACAGAATAATCCTATGGAAATTGGAATGAAGGAAACTAATGAAATTCTTGAAACAAAATCTTCATGAAGTTCAAGGAAAAATCTATAAGCCAACAATAAATACAAAACAATATTCAGAATTTTAAAAAGGACAATAGGAACAGATGGAGAAGAGTATTAAAAAATAAGAGGATTTGAGGGACAACATATGTCAATTGGTTTGGAAACTGAGATGAAATTGGAATTTTCTTAGAAAAATAAAAATTAATTAAACTTTTTCAAGAAGAAACTGAAACCCTAAATAGTACATGCAAGCAGTAATTTAAATCTTTTTACAAAAATAAATTTTTGATTTACATGTATATTTTAGAAAATATTTAAGGAACTATTAAACAGTTAAAATCTTTAATAAACTCAGAGAAAAGACAAATAAATGAAACAGCCAATTTAGTTATTGAAACTAATACCAACCTGTCACCAAAACCTGAAAAAAACAAAACATAAGAAATAATATATGTCAATTTTCAAGCAAGCAATGATTTTTAAAATCCAGAACTAATATTAACATTATGTAAAAATCCTAGGAGCTAGTAAAAGTGTGGTATGTTACAACCATTTATTCTACCAATGACAAATTGGTTAAACATCATTAAATTTCCATTCCAGATTCATTTATTAATGAAATTCAACCCAATACAGATTGAGTGCAAAAACTATAGATCTTCTTAACAGAAGATCTATGTAGAAAAAGATTTTGATAAGTAACTTACAGTTCATCAAAAAGAAGTCTTAGCGTATAATGGAAATAACAGTATTCTAAAAAAGAGCATCCACAAAACATAAACAAAAAGTCTCATGAATAAAAATAGAACTAATAAATGGAAAATAGGTATGTAGTGCTTCCAACTTAGATCAGTCCAACCACTGATCTAAGGGCTTTTAACTTACTAATTTACACAATCACAAAAGCCTACAATGGAGGTTCTAGTATTTCTCATTTTATCTTGCAGTTGACTATCTAGGGTCCAGAAAAATTAATTTGTTCAAGCGACATTGTGACAGATTTATACCCAAATACAGACATCATCTGTTTTCCATTTTGACAGTAAGATGCTCTGAGGATATAAAGACATACAGATGCTCAAGGTCTTTAGAGAAAACAGCACAGTATTTGCATATATCCAACACTCATCACTAAATATATATTAAATCATTTTTAGTTTACTTGCAATACTAGTAAAATTGAATTTCTGTTAAAATTTTGATTTTATACTGTCTTTCTAATTTTGAGAAAATCCATTACTTTTTACTTTTGTCATTTGTGAGGTACATTTTTACAGTTCATCCATACTTATGGAATTAACATCCTCCTGAGCATAGTGATGCATGCCTTTGAAATCACAACATTCTAGGAGGCTGAGGTGGAAAGATCTTATACTAAAGTCCATTCTGTACAGTTCTCCAACACTTTGCCTGGAAAGAAAGACAGGAAGAAAGGAAGAAAGAAAGAAAGAAAGAAAGAAAGAAAGAAAGAAAGAAAGAAAGAAAGAAAGAAAGAAAGAAAGAAAGAAAGAAAGAGTTGGGGACACAGCTCTGTAAGAAGGCTCTGGATTCAACCATGTATTATATAAAAAGAAGGAAGGGTTGTAGAAAAGGGAGAAAAGAAAGGAGGGAAGGAGGAAAAGAAAAAGAAAACTATACCCAAAATAATAAATTTCTAGACTTACAAGTTTAGGATAAAAAGATAATTTTGTCAGGATATTTAAAGATTTCATTGTGAAGTAGAAATTTAGGAGTGTTTTAAGGTAAAATAATATTATTATGGTTACACTAAGAACCAGATATGGAATCCTACATCATAATAGTAGAAAATAAAATCCTGAATATCTGCTTGCCAGAGATATTTCATGTCTTTTCCTCTTTTTTGTGTTCTACTGCTATTATTTACTACATTAAGCATAAAAGAGAAAAGTAAAGATTAAGTAAAATTGTACTGATGAAAGTAGTGATCACATACATGACTATTTCTAATGCCACATCATGGAAACTATTCCATCAGTTTGGATGAGGGGACAGACATTTCCAAGAGTCTATTGGATGATAAGTTACACATTGTCATCTTAGAAATAGCTGTTCAGGCTATAGAATTAAAGTATTTAGAATGACACTCAAAAAGTGACACTACAAACCGTTCTGCTCTATGATCGAACAGAAGCTCAGTAATATGGTTATCAGTCCTACACATTTGTTTTACATCTCAAAGAGGGTAAGATTAAACATATCAAAACAGAACAGAACATTTAAAAAAAACAAGTTAAAGAAATACAGATTTCAAAGCAAGTCCACTGGAGATCTTCATTGTCATTCTAAATACTTTAATTCTATAACCTGAACAGCTATTTCTAAGATGACAATGTGTAACTTACAACCAGCAATTTCTTACCATTTGTTTTTCTGTAATTTTGTATTATTTCTACCCTTTTTTTATCTCCATGTATTTTTTTGTTTCCTTTTCTTTAAATAAAAAAAAAATAAAATAAAAAAAGAGTCTATTGGAGGTCATCTTGGTGATCAAGAAATGAATTTGGCATAGAAAGCTCATATTTCTGTACAAATTGTATAACCTCTTAGGGTGTAGAAATATTAGAAACAAAGAAAGAAATATGAAATCTTGAATAGGAGGGGTGATATTAGAGTCCTGTGCCTGATTTTAGAGAGAAAGCTCTTAGGTTTTGTCCATTATTATGATGTTTGCTGTTGACTTCTCATGGATGGTTTTTATCAGATAGAGATAAAGAGCATCTGTTCCAATTTTCTGTAGATTATTTTTTATCATGGATGGGTGTTGAATTATGTCAAACAGTCTTTCTACATCTATTGAGATGACCATGAGGTTTTTGTTCCTGGTTCTGTTAATGCAGTATATTTATTGATCTGCATATGTTAAACCATCCTTACATCCTTGAGAGAAATCTAGTTGGTCACTTTTTGATGATTTGCTGCATTCTGGTTGCCAACATCTTATTGAGGATTTTTGTAGGTATGCTCAATAAAGAAATTGGCCTGTAGTTCTCTTTTATCGTTGGATCTTTCTCTGGATTTGGTGTTAGGGTAATGCTTGCTTCCAGGAATAAATTCAGTAGTATTGTTTCCCTTTCTATTTCATGTGTTTGAGGAGTAATGACATTAGATCTCTAAATTTCTTGTAGATTACAGCAGTGAATCCATTAGGAACTGAGCTCTTTTGTTGATAGCTTTTTAATTACTTATTTAATTTCAGTGAGTGACACCAAGTTATTTTGAAGTTTTATATCTTCTTGACTCAGCTTTGGTAAATTTTCCATCTTATTAGCATTTACAGGTTCCTTTATTGCCAGTTCCTCTTATTACAAGCTACCCAACATATTATGGTATTATAGGAACCTCTTCACAGGTTCTGAAAGAGTAATTGGTGATTTTCTGGATTTATGCAGGATCTGTTGTGATTTCACCCTTCCAATTCCTAATTGCATAGATTTGAGTCTTTTTTTCCTTTTCTGATAATGTTGGCTAAGTAGTTGTCTATTTAATTTAATCTTTCAATGAACTAATTATTTGATTCATTGATTTCTTTGCATCATTTCCTTTTCTTTCTCTCTCTTTTTTTTTAATCGGTAACAAGGATTGAACTCATGACTGACTGCTTGCGAGGCAGGTGCTTATGCCACTGAACTAAATCCCCAGTCCCTTGCATCATTTTCTTTTATCTGTATTTTTGCATTAATTTCTTTTCTGATCTTTATAATTTTTCTTTATACACACTTTGGGTTTAACCTGTTCCTTTTTTTTCTAGAACCTTGAAATTAGCTTGTTTTACCTTAAATTTAGCCTTAAATTTAGCTTGTTTACTTGCACTCACTCTGCTTTTCTGATATGGTGACTTTGTACTATGAATTTCACTTGTAGGTCTGCTTTCATTGTGTTCCATAAGTTTTGGTATATCTTATGGTCATTATAGATTTACTGTAGAAACTTTCTAATTTCTTTTTTAATCTCAGCTGTGACCTATTGATTGTCCATGAGGGCGTTAGTTAATTTTCATGTGTTAATATACGTTTTTATGATTTCTTTTGTTGTTGACTTCCAATTCCACTGCACTATGAGCTTATAATATTCATGGACCAATTTCACTTCTTTTGCACTTACTTAAGCATTTTCTATGAGCTAGTATATGATCTGTTTGGAGAACGTCTCATTTACTGGTGAGAATAATGTGTATTCTGTTGTTGGATGAAACATTCTGTAGATATCTATCCACAGTGTTCATTTCTTTAAAGATTTCATTCAGCTCTGAGATTCACTGTTGATCTTTAGTCTAAGTTGATCTGTTTGTCTCAGTGGACTCTAAACTTTCAATCTATGAATCTTTTTGAGTTATAGGTGTTTCTTGCAGCATATTTTTTTAAAAATTTGTTTTACCACTCTTTTCTACCGAACTGTTTATTTTATTGGTAAATTGAGACCATTCACATTTCTGGTTATAACTGATAGATGCTGACTTATCCTGATAATTTTTCCTTCTCTTTAGCCGCTTATCTTGCCTGATGGATTTGTTCTATCCCAATAGATTCTTGAAATTTTCATACTTTTTCCAGAATATTTTTCAGAACTTTATGCAGTACTGTTTTCATGGTCATAAATCTCTTCATATGTTCATTGTCATGGAATTATGTCATTTCTCTACTAATTTTAAAAGATGATTTTTTGGGGTATATCAATCTGGGTTAGAGATTGTTTTCCTTTAGTATTTGAAATACTTTATTCCATGCTCTTTTCGATTTAAGGATTTGTCTTGAGAAGTCTGCTGTAATTCTGATTTTTCTTTTAAGGGTGATTTGTTTCTTTTTATAAGAGCTTTTGATATTCTGTTATTGTGTTGATTTGAATTTTATTTTCACTTATCTGTATCTCAAATGTTTTTCATTGTTTGGAAAGTGTTCTGGTATTGCTCCTTCATGCTATTTTTGATCCTTCACTGATTCTAATGAATTTTATATTAATGTTCACATCACTTAGCAGCTATTGGGTTGATTTTTCACGGCCCCTTGCTATTTTAAAAGGTCTGTCATTTGATGAACACAAACTTAAAATCTATGTTCTAGATCTGATATTCTGTCTTTACTTCAGTTGATTCTAGTACATATATTTCTGTGGAATTTTTAATTTCTGGTTGAGGTGTGTGTGTGTGTGTGTGTGTGTGTGTGTGTGTGTGTGTGTGCGCGCACGCCAGGGACCAAACTCACGACTATGCGAACTCAGGACTATGCGCTTGCCAGGCAGGTGTTTATGCCGCTGAGCTAAATCCCCAGCCTGACTTTGTTTTTTGGCATCCAGTTCTTTTAGATGTTCAGTGTTTATGGTTTTCTTTTCTTTCTACATTCGCTAATCATTTCCTTCCTTTCAGTCATCATCTCAATTATCTGTGTTCTGCTTTTGTCAAAAGACTTTCTAATTTGTTAATTCCACTAAAATATAAAATTTAGCTGGTGGATTTTTATTTCTTATACCTCAGTGTTCCTTTGATTTACCTTGGGCAAGTGTGGAGTTACAGATTCTATGTTGCTTCTGTGTTTTCTCACTTTCTGTCATTTCAAGCCTATGGTTATCTTCCAAGGCCCACAGTTTTGTGGCAATATCCAATTCAAATGACTCTGTTTTTAGTGGTTGACAAGTGGGGTCATCAAAACCCAGCTTCATGCTGGATAATCCCAGCAAATTTGCAAAAGGATCACAATGAGTGTTAGATGATACCATCAAGGCTGCAGTAGAATTAGAGCAGGACGCTGGTTCTGAAACTTTCATTACACAGAAGTTCAGACTGATCCTGATTTCTGGCTATGGAATTTGAGCCTAGTTGTTTAAGCTACAACATTATGAGTGTCTCTTACTATCACGACCATAGTTTTTTGACCCTGGATGTCTCCCTGAGTTGTAGCTTACCCAGTAACTATAGGATATAGGAGCCCTGAGACGAAGCCAACCCAACACTGTTCTGAGTTCCAGGTTCAGTGAGCCCTCCTAAAGTGGAAGCCAAGAAAATATCTTCTCATGGGAACTGAAACTTGCTTGGATCACAGCCATTCACCAGCTGTCCTAGCATAAGGCTTTCACTGCTCCCCATTTCCCTGTTGAGTTTCTCCCTGGAGGCCTATGGAGTCACCTGCCCTCACTTTGTTTCTGTAGATTTGATCCTCCTCTTTTATGCCATGAACTTGGAGCCAAGAAGAGAGTTCAGATTGTGCCCTCCTTTCTCTGTGTTGAGATCTGGCTTTTTAATTTTCCTGGGGTTTCCAATTTGCCTTTCAGATGATTCCTGGGTCCTGGGGATCTCCCTCCTTTCTTCTTTTCTCCCCCAGTTGTTTTCCAGTCTGTATGCTGAATCTTGGAGAGGTTGATTTTTGCTACTTATTACGCTACCATCTTTTCTTTCTTTCTTCTTCTTCTTTTTTTTTTTTTTTTTTTTTTTAGGTTATAATCAGTTTCTGAAATCAGTCAGGAACTCTCTGCTGTGGTAAACAAGCTGGAATAATAAAGGTTAGATGCCTCAAAGAATCTTCATGTGCCCTATCTGGACAATAAAATTCAGGTAAAACTTGGTTCCCGCTATGATTTGGGCCTAGATATCCCCCCAAAGAGTCCTGCAGTCATAGGATTTTTTATGAAGTGATTGAATACAGAATGTATGATGATAATATTAAGGATACATGATTAGTAAATCAGTCCACTGTTAGCTTTGGCATAGTTATGGCTAGGAATAAGTGAGTGCTGCACTCATGCTAGGGCAAGTAGCCTGCATACAATATCAGAGACAGGAACAATGTGGTCTCAGTTCCCTTGTTCTGAACACCACAAATGTTTCTCCTCTGTGAGGCCTGTCTGCCGCTGCTTGGAGCCAAATGATTGTGGATTGAAACTTCTACAAACTGTGAGCCAAATAAACCTTTTGCCTTCAGGTGTACACTATTTTGTCTAAGTAACAAGACAAGTAGGTTAAAGTAGAACATCATAGTAAAATGAAAGCTTTCTATCTTTTCTCTACTCATTACTACCTTCCCCTATAAATTACCATTCTGATATGGACCTATAACTTTATATACATATCATTTCATGCAAACTTTTTCTATAGATGTTATCTCTGATTCTGCATACTTTGAGGCAAGCAGGATAGACTAGATTCACATACTTCTTCAAAACTCTACTGAATGTCTTCTTACTCTTTTAAGACACTGTCTATAGAGTCATATTGTTCAATTGCGATAGCACAGTGATTTTCATATTTGAAACATAGGGACTTACCTATCTTGTTTAGGAACTTGTTCAAAATCATAGTGACCACTTTGGGAATGAAAATAATTTGATCAATAAACCAATGTATTTCTTTCAACTTTAGCATAATAAAATGGTATAAGTAACAGAAGAGTTGATGTCTATTTAGTGATATTATTTTAACTCTTACTGATATATTCATAATGTGTACTGCCTGGAAATTTCAACACATTGCATATAGTCCTAAGGATAAATTTAACAGGGAGGCAGAAACTTGTGATGTGTGATAAAAAGAATAGTTCTGAGATACTGTAGAAGGTATAAAGACATCAACATGCTTCTATTCATTCTCATATCAGATGAAAAAGAATCTATTACTGTAAATGTCTACATCAAGTCTTGAAGGACTTCCTGGAAAATTATTAATGTTTCATAGTGTTCTAACATGGGAATCTTTAAACCCATTAAGATCATTTGGTAGAGTCAAATTATATTCATGAACTCAGCTAAAATTGGTGGCAATATAGTACAACTTAAGACCAGGATTTTGGAGTGAGAAGAATCTGAGAATTTTGGTTTTAGTTACTTATCAACTGTGTGAATTCAGATGTTTTTTTAAACTCTTTAAACTCTAAATACTCAGCAAAGAATATGAATTAATACTGCTTATTTCCCATGTCAGATAACGTAGGAAAGCACCCAGAAAAAAACAAAGAATCTAACGAAACATGGTTATTACTATCTCCCTACATAAGTCCTTTGCTGATGCTGGTCATCATGACTAATAATTATATTTAGTGTCAGTAAATTCAGACAAAATGGAACAATAGATATTTTGAAGACATTTCTGTAAATACTTCATTTTCATGGCATCTCTAATGCAATAATAGACTGGAAAATTCACAAGCTTACAAAGAAGCTAAATTAACTGAGTGGACTGAACAGTGCAAATGATGAAAAGAGATAAACTATACGCAATATAAAGCTGAAAAAATTAGCTATTTCTGCAGAGCGTTAAAAACTATACTTGGATGCTCACAGTCAAATTTTAGAGGAAAAAAAAGGAATGAAAACAGGTGTTAGATTAAATTGGCTGGTAAATTTAAAGAAACTGATTAATTCATCTAAATCACATGAATAAGCAGTAAGCCATAAGTACATGTGTGAAAAATCTTCTTATTCTATTCTTTCTTTCTCGGACTAAAATCAATTGTCCTTTCATTTTGGGATTTTTATGCCTTTTAACCTGACGCAACAACCCTGCTTTGGATTTTATGGTATCTGCAGGATACGGTCTCATGTATTGTGAAGAAAAACTAATAAAATACTCCAGCCCTGAAACCTTAATCATCACCACTTTGATTAATGATAGAAAGCTTATAAAACTCATTAATAATTTTTGGAGAATAAGCAAATTGCTCTCTCACGTTACTGTGCATTTAGCATTCTTCTAACTTTATTGCACATATCTTAATATATTTTTGAAATTTGAATGCCTTACGCCTTAATATTTTAAATACTTTACCTGAAAAATATAATAGTCTTTGCTGCATTCATATCTTCCTTCCACTGTTGCGTCTTATAGAGGAAATCAAGTGATTCTGAGTACTCGGCGATCATCCTACTATAACTTTTGTATATTTTATAAACCTACATGTCTAAGCAGTCAAAGCTATACAGAATTTCCATTTGTAACTGTGACTTAACTCCTGGAAGCAGATATATCTTACTATTGTGAACAATAAATTTGTTAGACAAAGTAACAAGAAAAAAAAAAAAAAAAGAATTGCAAAGTCAGATTAAATCTCTCCGCATTTATATACTTTAAAGTCAACAGCACTGGGAGAGTAAGCTCAACAGGAGTCAAGCGAAAGAGCTAAACACTGAAATTCAATGGATCAGATCCTGAAGAAAATGGGTGATGCAGGGAACGATCTCCACACAGCTCCAATGGCATCCCTCTGTGACTTCAGTGAATACCGTGCTACGTTGTGCACGAGGGAGACTCCAAGATGCTGAGAAAGGAAACAGTATATAGAAAAACACCTTTAAAACTAAATCTATAATATTTTTGGAACTATTTTAAAGATACCAACATATAATGTATAACTATTGCTTGTCTCCTATTATTTTGCTATGAATTCCTGTTTTAACCTTTTTCCATAAATAAAATAATGTTTTGAGTGCAAAACATAGGATAAAAGCTTTGATTACTTGCATAAATCAGATTTCTTAAATAAATCATATAAACCTCTAAATATAAAAGAGAAAAATTCATATATTAGGCTTCCTAACACTAAAATTTTCTGTTCATAAAAAATATCATTAAAAGATAAAATATCAAAGACAGGAATAAATGATTCACAGCATATATATCTTTACCCACAATTCCAATTAAGTTTTATAATGTGATGATATGAATATGAATAACAAACTTATTAGAACTGAAATTTATTTGAACAGTTACTTTACCAAAAAGTATATATAATGGCAAAGAAGCATAAAATATGATGGCTAACATTGTTAGTCATTATTATTCATTCAATAATTGTACTTTTTTTGAGACAGTGCAGGAAGGTTTTAAACTATATAGCTCAGGCTAACCTCAAATTTGTGGGTTAGCATCCCAACTAGTAGAATTACATGTGTGAGCCACCATGCCTAACTGTACATGCAAACTTCAATGGCTTACTGCTAAACACATTAGAAAGACCGATGTTGAAAAGACTAACAATACAAGTACCGGCAAGAATGAAGAGCAACCAGTACTCAGGCGGCTGAGCCAAGAGGATCTTTGCGAGTTGGATACCAGCTTGGCTACAAAATGAGCCCAAGGCCAGCCTGAACAGCATAGTGAGGGCCTTTGCAAAAAGATTTTTAAAAATGAAGAACAAACAGAATTTTCATATGGTACTGATAGGAGTACAAAATGATACACCGCTTTAGAAAACATAAGGGCAACTCCTCACAAAGTTAACCCATATTCATCATATGACCCAGTAATATTACCATTAGGTATTGTGTAAAAGAATTTTTAAAGTTTTTCTCCATTCAAAAATTTATATATTGATGTTTATTTTGTGTTTAAAATTATTAAGATTCAAAAGAGAAATGTTCATCAACTACAGACTACTATTCAGATATAAAAAGAACAAACTTTAGATATAGGCGATAGCATGGATATGCCTCAGAAGGCATTATGTTGACTAAAAAGGTAAGATGTTAAAAGAACACATGGTTCATGTTTTCATTTATATGAACTTTTTGACCAAAAAAACTCATTTACAGGCGCCAAGCAGCACTGTGGTTGAGTTGCTGGGAGGGGGGTTGCAATATGACTGAGAATAAATCAACATGTGATATACATAAGTCATAAAGATATTCTGTACGCCAGTGCTGGTAGCATTAACCTAGATATATAATTTACAAGATTCTATTCTTAAAATATGCCTCATTAAAGTTGATTGTAAATATAGTAAGGAATGATAAAACATTAACTGTGTTTATGAAACATTATATAACAATATAATTTTAAACAAAGTCTATCAATTTTTTCATTTTAATATGTTATATATATAATACATGCACATGCATATATCTCCTATTTAATAAAATATGAAGGGTTTAGCACTTTTATATTAAGTAGGATGAATTTTCCTCCTTGTTTGGTTAAGGTCTTTAATCCTGAAAAATTACTCCTTTTCTTTATGGAAAACAATGTTATCAATTCTACTGAATTAATCACTCTGAATTAAACTCTTTTAGATAGTATAATTTAAATCATCTTGAATATTTTATAGATTATTGGTAAAAGTAATTAAAGACTAGAATAAAGGTAATTATAATTTCTGATGGATGATCTGATAGGGTAAAGTAAGAATTGAGTTGAACTCTCATCTAAAACTAGAACAAAGTTAAAGAAAATTTTAAAACTTTAGTTAAGATTTTAATTGATTTTTCACACACCAGTGCATTTCTATGTATCTCTTTGAGGACTGTCAGAAGAGTCCTTGAGGAAAAGTACTTGGTAATATTGCACAAGGAACCCTATAGAAATAGCTTTCAAACATATATGCAGCAAAAGCAATTGTATTGTGGTTGTGGAACTCTCAACCTGGTGGGTTCTACCGAATCTTACAATTCTAAGCTGTGGACATGTAGATTATTTGGTTTACTAAATTTGTCTTATTTAAAAAAAAAAGAATAACACTGAAATTAATGAGAAAAAAGAAAAGCATGTATGCCATAGTTTCTTTTCTAAAACCTGCACATATTTTGTCCTTTTTCTTGTTTTATTTGTTTTGCTTTGTTGTTTCCTTTTGGTACTGAAGATTGGGAGTGCTGAACTACATATCCTTTCTTTTATTCTCAGTTTAAGACAAGATCTAAGATGCCCAGGCTAGCTTCAAACTTATAACCTTCCTGCTTCAGCCTCCCAAGTAGCTAAGATTACAGATACATAACACCACACTGAGTTTGCCAATACATTCACAAAATACTCCAGTCCTACATGAAATTACATGAAGTGAGGATAAAACAAATCTTTCTAGGACATTAGCTAGACATTAATAAGGGATCAATTTTCAAATGTAATTTATTAAAAGTGATGTGAACAGTCTGATTTGCCCGGTACCAGATTAACAGGAACCCATGTACTTTCCCTGGGCACAGCTGAATGCTGCGTTCCAAGGAAATTACTGGCTCAAATACCCACAACTTTCAAGGAACGCTATACAGTATCTTTGATGTAGTCTTGATAATATAGGTTCAATTAACTACAAATGCACATGCAAATTTTAATGTCAATTGTTTTGTTTTGTTTTATTCTATGTGCAAGGATTCATGTATCTATGTTTAAACATTCTCCAAATGTTACAATGAAAATATTAGCATTCTTTTCTCCACTTGTTTCTACTCTCAGGCGCTAGTGTCAAACATTTACTACCCACATAGCGAAAATTCCAGTATGTATCTCTGCTAATTCTAAATGTTATAATGTTATTTACAAAAAACCTGAAAGAGTAATAAAATCCAAAATGTGTAATAGGTATTATAATAATGAAAGGGAAAGAAAGTGCTCTAAAGGATATAAGTGTACGTAAGTTTAAGTGTGCAAGACAGATTACCACACTACTAAGTTTTTGTTAGTTCATCAAACAGAATGGTTTGTGCTTTTCACTTTTGTCCACTTTTCACTCTTTGGTTTTGTGACTTGAGCAACTATATCTAAGATAACAATATATAATTTATCAACTAGTGATTTTTACTGTTTTTTGGAAGTCTGTATTATTTCTATCCTTTTTTCTGCTTTGCTTTTTTTCTTTAAATAAAAAAAATACTATCATAGTTACATTTTTGTATTGTATTGCTTTATTTCCTAAATTATTAAAATTTTACTTGATCTCTGTCAGAGTTCACTGCCCTCATTTTTCACTTGTGATTAACCTTAGCTCCATCTTTTGCACGACTTCTGCTAGCACATTCCCCACCGTTCTCTCCTCTGTGGGGTAATTTGTTTCCTGAACAACCCTCCTTTGTACTTGGTTTACTTGCTTAAGATTTGGTTCATGCTCTAGGTCTTTCCTCAGAGTTTCTAATAAAATAATTTTAGACATTAACATATAAACAGTATTAACATATAAAAAGTCTACTGTCAGATCATGCAGTGATTTGATTATGCTGGGACAATATAAAATAAAAATTTCTTTTAGAATTGTGGTTAAATCATTCTTATTCTGCTTTCCAGAATTTCAGTTAAAAGTTCAGTGTAATTTGATTTTTTCTTCTTCATGTAACCTAGACCTCACCCTCTTCAAGATTACAATATTTTTCCATTGTCTATTTTTGTAGTACTGAAAAAGTTATGATGCTGTGTGTTATGTGCTTCAATTATTATTTCCCCTGAATATTCATGTTCTAGAGTTCTAGGAAGTTTACTTGTATTAATTCTGATGGTTTTCAGTATTGTATTTGGTTTGTTCTGCTTTATTAGTCAGATGGTACAACCCTGGAGTGATGTTTAAGTTACCATTGATATTTAGTACTTCCTGGAAGTTTTCTTCAACAGCAACTAACAGTCCCGTTGATTGTTCATTACTTAGATTGTATTTCCAAAGAGTGTAGTTTGTTTTCTGAATACTGTTGTGTTTTCCACAGACATGACTTCCATCGACTATCTTCACTTTATTCTGTGAGACTTTATCAGTACATTTATGTAAGATTTGTTTTTCAACCATTACCAATGCTACTTTTTAAAGTTCCTTTATTTATTTCTTGGAGCCTTTGCCTTTCTTTTTGAGAGTTTCACTGGGATTCTGGTGATTCTTAAATACATATTAATATGTAATCTTATGTTACAGTTTGTATCTTAACTGTTCCACAAAGGCTTATGTAGTAAATGTTTGGTCCCTAGAGTGGCCAGTTGAATAAGGTTGGGGTCTTCAAGATGTGGGACCCACGGAGATGTTATTAGGTCCTTGGGGGCTTGCGTTTAAAGATTATGAAACCATTTCTCTTTTTCTTTTGCTCCCTGACCATGAGGTGACTGTCACATGCTTCTGCCACAGTGCACAGTCTTGTCCCACACCTAAAGCAGAGTTTAGTTAGATTACAGGGTAGAATTTTTAAATACTAAGCCAAAATAAGTCTTTCACCTGATTACAGTTTTTTTTTTTTTTTAATAGGAATGAAGATCTGGCAAACATGTAGTGAGATACTAAAATGTATATATAAGTGTATTATTGTTTCAAACTAAAGTCTCTTCCAAAAGTCTCACGTTCAGATGTGGGACTTCTAAAAGGCAGTTATGTCCTATGGTGCTGATCCACTGATGAACTCATAGCAGAAGGCCCTGCTGGGCAGCGTGGCCTGGCGGGAGGGAAGGGGGTCCCGGGAAGGGTGGGAGAGTGTGCCTCCCTCCTCGGCTCCTCCCTTGCTCTCTGATTCCTGGGTGCTTCAGAATGTGCACCTGTTTTTCTGCCCTGAACCCATCATCTTGCTTCTGCTTCCGTCAGCCAATCGTGACCTGAAACTCACAGCCGAAGTACATTTCTCCTCCACCTGGGTCGTGGATGTTAAGGGTTTGTCCTGGTGACAGGAAGGCAGCCACGCCCACGAGGGCAGCCTGTCAAGCGCAGTTCGTGCTCTAGGCTGCGGACCTAACCTGGCACATGGCTACCCATTGTCTCTGCTAGGATGGTGAAGTCCACTGCAGTCTCGCCAGCTGGGGGTCGCTCAGAGGGGTGCACCTGCCAACAGTGGGAAGGCGCTGTGCTTTTGAGACACTGAGTCACATCCACTGTACCACAGTCCTTCAGTGATGAAGGAAAGGGGTCCTGGGGCCATGCAGAAGGAGAAACAGCGCTTGAGGATTTGTTTTTCTTACAGGTAATGCGAAATCACCCAGTAGAGGAACGTGGTGCTGTAAGAAACTGGTGCATTTTTTGCCACAATTCGTACCTCCGAGTCCCGAGGCCTCCGTGGCTTTGCTGGCATGACTGGCTGTGCGTCCTCTGGGAAAACACTGGATTTTCAAGTTGTGAATCACTGTGCATTACTAATCACCAGCAGTGCGAATTACTCACCCTTAATTTATTATCTAAAAATATTTAGTGTCTCTCCCTCCTCTTTTTATAACACACATTTTTATCATTTTGTGTAACTTTAATTTTAAGAAGAGAAAGGGAGGAGATAAACACATATTCAATAATTTACAGAATTCTTATTAAATGCAAGTCATGGCTCCAACTTTCACACTTGTGTTATATAATTAGGTGACTCATATTAACTTCAAATGTTTAATATTTTAAAAACTTCACTATTTCTTTAGGTAGTATGAAATCATGAGAACAAACTAAATTTAAAATTTTAAAACTTTAGCAATATTAAAAATCTGAATGTAAAATTATTCCTTAAATCTCAGTCATATTTTATTTTGTAGTGAAAAACCACATTTATTTTTGTTATATTGCTATCAATTCTCCTTTGATGTAATATATACATAATACATATTATATTTTATAGAATAATAATGTTTATGTTTTTATGTTTATATATTTAAACATAAAATATGTATAGCTACTATATATATATAGTCTTAGTTGAATATGTTGATTATTAATATTATTTGGACTGCATTGACTTTATTACTTGTGTTTAGATTTTAAAATATTTTAAAGTGTAATATTAAAAAATTCACAAATTTTATAATGATTTCAATTTTTACCCTTTGAGAGTTGTGCAACTTTTTCAGTAATTCAATTTTACATTATCGACATTACCTTATTCCCTGTATCCACTGCCTTTGAAAAATTGCACCTAAACTCTGAAACCAATACACCATGATACACTTTTAGTCTTTAGAATTTGGGCTTTTATAATATTTCATGCAGATTTCATGTAGCATGCATTCTTTTATGTAATCATGTAGTATGCATTGTTTTATGTTCTTTTATGTATGGCTTCTTTCAATCAAGATCATGCTTCTGATGTTGATCCGTGTTATAGCATATATTAGTGCCTTATTCCTTTGCATGATTGAGTAGTACTCCACTATAAGGATATGCTTATCTATAATGAGTTGATGGAAATTGGATTTGTATCTAATTTATCACTGTTATACTGTTCTATAAATGTTTCTGTATAAAACCATGTAGAAATGCGGTTTTATTTCTCCTGGGAAAAATGTCATTCTTATTGTGAGGTTATGTTTAACTATTTAAGAAACTGTCAAAGTGGTTTTTAAAGGAATTATTCCACTTTACATTTTCAACAGCAATAAATGAGAGTTCCAAGTCCATACAGTCTCACTAATATTTGTTATTTTTGTCTTCTTCATGAAAACTATTCTATTTTATACGTGACTATATCACTTTCTGCTTGAATCTGAATTTAATTATAATTAAAATTCTTATTTATTCGTTTGTTTAACTTTTGTTTTTATAGTTTTGTTTATTTGTTTTAAGTTTTGTTTTATATATTCATTTGTATAAGTTTTGTTTTTTTTGTTTTGTTTAAGTTTTCATCATTGCTGCATATAATGATAGACTCCTTATTGGGTGGCGACCTTTAGCAGCACACTGACATGCTCCGTGGGGTGCACACAGGAACATAACATATCGTTATTCTTTTTCACTCCTGCCCCTCCCAATCCTTCCTCTACTTCCATCTTCTGGTCACCTTCGTTTTCACAAAACAGTTATCTCTCTGTTTCCTATTACATATCTTTTTATGTTGCTATTATATTTATATTTGAGTTTCGTTTTGTTTTCTCTATTTTTTTTTTTTTTTTTTTTTTTTTTTTTTAGTTTTGTTGAGGCTTGGTCATGCTATATAGTTCAGGCTGGTCTTGAACTCACTATGTAGCTCAAGCTACACAGTGACCTCAAAATCACTGTGATCCTCCTGTCTCAGCCTTCTGAGTGCTAGGATTACAGGCATGCGGCATCACTGTCAGCTTATTTTGTATTTCTTATGTAAGAGTAATCATGCAATATTTAATCCTGTCTGTCTCATTTATTTCTCAAATATGGACTCCAAGAGCACCCATTTTGCTAGAAATGACTCAAATGTGTCATTCTTTTACCATATAATATACCATTGTGTAAAATCACCATATATTCTTTATGCATTCATTTGCCCATGGACAGAGGCTGCTTCCGAGATTTAGCTATTATTAATCGTGCTGCTATAAATGTGAGTGTGCCTCTATCTCTGCAATAAAATCTTTAATTCTTTTGAGCAGATACCTAGAAAAGTACTAGCTGTGTTGAATGAAATTTCTAATTGTAGTTTTTTGAGAAGTCTCCACTTTGTTATCTGTACTAGCTGTACAACTTTACATTGCCAGCAATAATGTAAAAGGGTTCCTTTTCCCTCCCTTCCAATTGGCTTTTGTTATTTTTTTATTTCATATGATACATTTTTTCTGGAATAAGATGAACTCTCGCTGAGTATTGTTTTCAGAGAAGTGGACATAGATACTGAACAATTTTTCTGTCTTTATCGTGTTTTTGTACTTCTTTTGAGTGTGTCTGTTTACCTCAGTTGTTCATTTTTGTTTGTGTTTTTTATTGGGGAGTGTAATATTTTTGAGTGTTTTATATATTCTACCTATTAATTCTCTGTCCAGGGAAGAGCTGGAAGCTACTCCCACAGTGATAGTTGTCTCTTCACTTTGCTCATTGTTCCCTTTGCTATCTGGAATGTTTTTAAATTGATATGGTCCTATAGGTGGTTTTTTGGTGTTTCCTACACATTTGGGTTCTGTACATTTGTTATAATTATTCTGAGGACAGATGTTGTAGCATTTGTAAATAATTTCAAGTTTCAGTGAATATGTTCCCATGTTATCAAACATTTAGGGTATTTTCAGATATCTGCGATTAAATAACAACTTACTATGAACATTAATATACACATATTTATATACATACGTTTCATTTTTATGTAAACAGAAATAAAATTGCTAGATCATATGTCAGTATATGTTCTATATTTGGAAAAGCTGAACTATATTATGGACATTGGTTCTAAAGTTTTACATTCCATCAAGACACATTGGTAAACTTTTGTTCAGATGCTGTTTGTGTTTCCGTAGAGAATATGATGACTTTGCTTTATTTTCATTTATAATATGATGAAGTTTTAAATTTTCAAATATGAAACCAAATTTGCAACACAAGAATAAATCCTAGTTGATCATGATATCCTATCTTTTTTATATACCATTTTAGTTGCTAAAAGTTTCTTTTTGCATGTATATTATGTTGGACTTGAATTATTTCTCCACTAAACATTAAGTAGAGGTTACTAGTAAAGCTCAACTTAGAGGGTCTTTTATGTTTCTAAATAAAACATTGAGTTTAATAGAGCTTTTATTGCATGAGCGGTGGCAGTGTTTGTCTCCTCTGAGATTAGACCATTTCATTGAATTTATAAGCATTAATTTTGTAACATTTTCTTATTAGCCTTCTAATACCTGTGGAAACTCAAAAGATCACTCCTAATTTGTCATTTGTCATTCTAATCTTTCTGTCTCATTTTTCTTCTTTCTATTCTCTTCACAAGTTTTCCTAAAATTTATATGCTATTTTATTTTATCGAAGAACTACATTTGGCTTCTTCTAATGCACTAATTTCTGCTCTGGTCTCAATTTTACTTTTTAGTACTTATTTTAGAATTATTTTGTTGTTTTGCAAGTTTTTCAAAATCAATTCCCAAGTGATTGATTCAGACATTTTTTCAAAATATAGGAATGTAATGCTGTAACTTTATTCTTAATTACTTTTAAATGCAATTTCACACATTGGAAAATGTTGTTTTCCTCTCATCTAGCGCATAAAAATTTTTCATAAACATTTTGATTCTTTCTTATACTATGTGCTATTTAGGAATATGTTATTTAATGTTTGCATATTTGTGAATTTCTCAATTTTCTTTTGTTATTTATTTCTAGTTGTATTTCACGGTAGATAGAGAAAATATAATTGAATTATCTCAATCATCTTTCAATATATATAAATATATTTCTTATAATACATTGCTGTTTTATTATTTACATAGTAAAGTAATTTTATAGAATCTTTACTACTAGGAAAAATTTTGCATGCTCCTATAATCAGGGGTAGAAATCTTACTTGGTTCTTATTCCTCTGCAAACCAGTATTTCTGTCAAATGCTATCTTCTTTCTTCCAGAACTTCCTTTAGGGCTTTTGGAGATGAGAACTACTGGCAATGAATTCTTCTGGGGTTTATGTGGATGAAAATGTTTTAATTTTAACTTTATTTCCAACGTTATTTTCCCCGTGAGAATAATTTTACACTGAAACCTAAACAACAAAGGAAAAAATACATATATTTCATTTCATAAAAGTTAAGAACATTTGTGCTTCAGAAAATACTACCAAACAAGTGAAAGGATACTCATGCAGCTGAGTAATACATTTGTAATAATGTATCTGATAAATTTTAGTATCTAGAGCATATAAAAAACTCTTACACAATTCCACAATAAAAAGTTAAGCAGCTCAACATAAAAATGGGCAAAAGATATAAACATTTCCTCAAAAAAATTGTACAAATGGTCAATGTGCCTATGAAAAGATTCTAAATGTTACTAGTCACTGAGGAAATACAAACCGCAATTTCAATTACTACAAATATGTAAATGTTCATGATATCAGGGTCATAATAAATAAAACATAAAATAGTAAGCGTTGGTACTCTAGTTGGTACCAACTACTAGTTGAGAAGCAGAATCTAGCTGGTACTGACTGGTTGGTACTAGTTGAGAAGCAGAATCACCACATACTGTTGGTAAAGTTTTGAGGTAATGTAGCTGCAGTCAAAATAGGGTGACAGCCTTAGAAAAACCATTATGTAGAGTCACTCTATGATCCAGTACTCCATTCTTAAGAATAAACATAAGAGAACTGAAAAACACTTTCATATAAAACCTGTACATATATCCTCATAGAACCATCACTAATAATAGTCAAGAGTGGGAGCAACCAACATTTTCAATTGATATAAGCAAAATTTAGTGTATGCATACGGTGGTATATTACTTTGCCACAAAAATAAAGGAATATTGATGCATTCTATACTATGGATGAACTTTAAAAATACTATACAAGGAAAAAAACACTTAACATAGGACATATAGTTTATAATTATATTTAAATAAAATATTTGATCATTTAAGTCTATAAAGATAGTAAACTAGTGGTTTTTCTGGGATGCACAAACTATATATATATCAGGGTAGTAATTTCATTCTTTAGTATTTTAAAGTTTTGTTTAATGTAAAGACTGATTTCAAATCAAATTTGCCATTATCTTTAGCTTTGTGTGTAAAACATTTATTTAGTCTCTATTTTTCAGATTTTTCTATTTCTCAGTGACTCTGAGCAATTTACTTATGATATGCCTTAATGTAGTTTATGTTTATTGTGTTTTAAATTCATTAAATTTTGAGCATATATGCATTCAACATATTCATTATATTTGGAAAGGTTTCAGTCATTTTTCTTGAAATATTTCTTTAAATTTTTTCTGTACTTTTCATAAATTCCAACTGCACATGTTTGTCTTCTTGAGGTTGTATAACATCACTGAAGTTCTTTTGCTTTCTCACAAAGTATTTTTTATTCTGTTTCATTGAATATTTTTATTACTGCCATGTATTCAAGCTCACTAATGAATTTTTCTGCAACATATAATCTATAGTTAAATCCTCCTGGTGTCATTTTCATCTCAGATATTATATTTTTCATTCTTGGAAGATTTTTCATCTCTTGCATATGTTTCATGCTTCTGCATAATTTTTACAACATATGGAATGCAGTTATAATATCTTTTTTAATGTGATTATCTGCTAATTAGAACATCTGTATCAGTTCTGGGACAGCTTTGATTCATTGATCATTCTCATTATTGGTTATATTTTCCTGCACTTTAGCACGTCTGTAATCTTCAGGTGAATGTCAGATATTATGGGTCTTACATCATTGGGTGCTGGACGTGTTGGAATTTTTGTATAATTCTTTTTGATTTTTGTATTGAGATTCTGTTCTGTTACTGAAAAGTTTTATCCTTAAGTTCTTTGCTTTTTTTTATCCTGTAGGGAAATCCAGAGCAGTGTTTATTCTAAGGTTAATATTGCTTACTATTGAGGCAAAATCTTCTCAGTACTCTGAGTTATGAGTTTCTCTTGTCTGGTATGAATGATCACTATTTCTGACCCATTGTCAGATTTGAGTATTATCTCCCTCTGATTCTTTCAGATGATGCTGGCCATGGGCAATCATTTCTTCTGTCCATATTTAAAACAAGGTAGTTCACTATTCCTGGTTTTACACTTCATGTAATTAGTCTATTCATGCAGCTATACCAAAATAACTGACTCTGGTCACATTATAAATAGCATAATACATTTCAGTGCATAATCATCTAGCTCCAAGGCAGGGTAGTGTGACAGAGGGGCTTCAGTTCACAGAGATTTAAGACAGAAAAACCACAAGAGCAAAAGAGGAAGAGCAAGTCTCTTTCCTCCTTTATATTATATGCAGGTTTCCTGTTTAGGGCAGATAGAGTATTCACACCACGAAACACAGCTCTAGACAATGAACCAGTCACAAACTTGAGATTTGGCCACCTCTGAAATGACCATTCCTCAATACCACATGAGGCTCTGGAGGAACATTGGACACAAACCACAGCAGCAATCTTTCTATCAATAACATAAAAGAAATACTTTTACACATCGTGGATTTGATTAACTTGCTTAAACATGTAAATTTTGATCTTGTTGACTTTATCATTTTCTTTAGGAGAGCAAAACTTTTAATTTTAATTAAAAATAAAAAATTACAAAGCTCTTTGTCAAGTTTTGTGCTAATGAATAATGTCCTGTTTAAGAAATATTTTCCTATTCAACATGAATATTTATGCTATATTCAGTATAACCAATTTAATTTTTGTGTATGTTATGACATGGTGATCAGAAATAATCTTTGATGAGTATGGATATCTAATCAGTATAGTATTATTGAAACCATCATATTTAAGTAAATTATAGGGCTTTATTAGATGTAAATTACATTGTTATACATTGTGACTTTTTTCAAATCGTTTTATTTTTAAGTGAAAGCAATAAAAATTTCAAAACACGTCACTCGGGGGGCAATAGTGAAATATACGCTGCATGTTGTCATTCCTAAATAATTCACCCAGAACACAAGATATCTGCATTAAACTATTTGAAAATACCTGCACAAATATTTTTGCTTCAATGAATTCAGAGAAATCAGTAATATAGTTATATTACCTTTTTATACACATATATATGTACATACACATATGCATATATATTTACATTTACATATACATATGCTGTTTCTTTCAGCTTCTCACACTAGTGAGACAATATGATGATTATATACATGAGTCTGATTTTTTTCACTTAAGAGTATGGACTCAGGTGTATCCAATTATCTATAAAAATCTCCATTTTATCCTTCTTTATGGCTGAGAATTACACCATTGTATAAAAACATCACAGCTTTTTTATCCATCCCTCAGTCGATAGGTATTAGGTTGTTTCCAAGATCTGGGTATTACAAATTGTGCTGCTATAAACATGGGTGCACATATATCACTACGGCATGATGTGTTTAATCATTATGGGAAGATACCTAGAAAGGTAATAGCTGGGTTAAATAGGAACTCTAGTCCTAGATTTTTGAGGTTCCACACTGACTTCCACAGTGGTTGCACCAATCTACACTCCCACCAACAGTGGAGTAGGGTTCCTTTTTCCCCACAGTCCCTGAAGTATTTGTTATTGGTTGACTTCTTGATGATAGCCATTCTTTCTGGGTGAGGTGAAATCTCAGTGTTGTTTTAATTTTCACCTCTTGAATGACTAGTGATATTGTTCATTATTTTCATGTATTTATTTGCCATTTGTACTTGTTCATCTGAAAAGTGTGTATTCATGTCAGATACCCATTTTTGGATTGGGTCTTTAAATCTTGGAGTATTGATTTTTTTTTTTTAGTTCTTTATATGTTCTCAATAATAATCCTTTGTCTGAGGAACAGCTGGCAAACATTTTCTCCCACATTGTATGTTTTCTCTTCATACTCCATTGGTATTTTCTTTTACTATTCAAAAGCTTTTCAAATCAGATCTAAGTCGTTAAATCTTTGAGTTAGTTCCTGTGCAATCAGAGTTTTGTTCAGAAAGTATTTGCCTACACCATATCTTCAAGAGATTTACTTACTCTGTCTTTCAGCTGATTTAATATTATGTTTTAACATTAAGATCTTTGAACCATTTCAAATTTAGTTTAGAGGATGGTGAAAGATACTGTAATATTTGGCATGTGCAGAGATAGTTTTCCAGCATCATTATTAAAGAAGATGTCTTTCTTCCAATGTTTGTATTCGGCACCTTTGCCAAAGATAAGGTGGTTTAGTATGTCTGGAGTAGTTTCTGCATCTATTCATGTGTTCCAATGATCTTCATGTTTATTTTTTTTATCACTGTAGCTTTATAGCATAATTTCAAGTCAGGGATTGTGATGTCTCCTGTCTAGTCTTTGTCACCCAGGATTGCCTTTACTATTATATGTCTCTTCTGGTTCCAGATGTATATTTGGATTTTTTCATCTAATTCTGTGAGATACACTATTGAAATTTTGACTGGGATTGCACTGAATCTGTATAACTGTTTTGGACGTATGGCCATTTTCACTATATTGGTTCTTCCTACCCAAGAGCATGAGATAGCTCTCCATTTTCTAATATTATATTCAACCTCCTTTATCAGAGTACTGTAGTTGTCAATATAGAGCTCTTTTACATCTTTCATTAGATTGATACCTAGGTATTTTGTTCTTTTGGATGCTATTATGAAAGGTTTTATTTCCCTGATTTCTCTCAGTGAATTTGTTACTCATGTACAGGAAAGTTACTGATATTTGAGTGTTGACTTTTTATTCAGCTATGTTACTGAATTGGGTTTATTAAATCTAGTAGTCTTCTGGTGGAGTTTTAGGGTATTCTATGTAGACTATAATGTCATTTACAAATAATGATAGTTTAACTGTTTCTTTTCCAGCTTTATTCCTTTTATTTTTTCTCTTGTCTATTTGCTCCATTTAATTGACAGGACTATGTTGAATAAGAGTGAAGAAGTGGACATCTTTGTCTTATTGATTTCAAAGAAAGATAGTTTTCAATTTTGGTCCATTTATTATGATGTTGGCTGTTGGTTTGTCATGGATGGCTTTTATCAGATTGAGACAAAGACCATCTATTTCAATTTTCTGTAGGGTTTTTATCATGAATAGCTTCTGGAATTTGTCAAAATCTTTTTGTATCTATTGAGAAATGATTCTTATCTTTTGCTCTGTTAATATGGAGTGTTACGTTTATTGACTTACATATATGGAACCATTCCTGAGATGAATTCTGCTTGATCATGATGTATAATCTTCTTGACAATTTGCTGCACTCTGTTTACCAGTATGTTTTAAGGATTTTGTATCTATGTTTATTAGGGAAACTGGCCTGAAATTCCTTTTCACATTTGGGTCCTTCTCCAGTTTTAGTATCACAGTAATGCTTGCTTCCAGGAATGAATTTAAGAGTATTGCTTCACTTCCAATTTCATTAAAGAGTTTGAGTAGTGGTATTAGGTCTTCTCTAAATTTCTTGTAGAATTCAGCAATGAATCTGTGAGCACTTGGACTTGGACTTTTCTTTTTTGGTAGATTTTTAATTATATCTTCAGTTTCATGATTGATATTGCTATATTTAAGATTTTATATCTTCTGGACTCTATTTTAGTAATTCTTATATTTCTAGGAATCTTCCCATTTCTTCTGTATTTTCCATCTTATTAGAATACAAGTTTGCATTTACTTAAGCATGTTCTATGAGCCAGGATATGGTCTATTTTAGAAAATGTTCATGTGCAATTGGGAAGAATGTGTAGTCTGATGTTGTGGGGTAGAGCATTCTATAGACATCTACTAAGTCCATTTGTTCAAAAGTTTGATTAAGATTTCATTATTCATTTTTTGTCTAGTTGATCTGTCTTTTTTGTGGCAGTATGATATTGAAATTTCCCAGTACAATTGCTTATTTGATTTTTCATGTCCATTAATAATTATTTTATATAGTTGAGTGAACTGGTATTTGCTGCATAAAAACTTATAACTGTTATCTTTTCCACTTGGATTTTTCCCTTTATAAGGATCTAATGATTTTCTTTATCTGACTTAATCTGACTTATACTGAATTATTTCTTTGTAAATAGAATAGCTACCCCCACTTATTTCTGGGTTCTTGTCACATGTTTTTCATCCTTTGACTTTCAGTCTATGAATTTCTTTTTAAGTTAAACATGTTTCCTGTATGCAGCCCATTGTTGGATTTTTCATTTTGATCCATTCTGCCAGTCTGTGTCTTTTTATTGGTGAATTGAGACCATTAAAATTGACAGATATAAGTGATATGTATTGACTTATCCTTTTCATGTTACTTTCTTGTCACTGGCTACCCCTTTTTTTCCATCCATCTAATTGTTTGCCTTTCCTAATGGGTTCCTTCATTTGGGTTTTATAAAGCTGTAACCTTTATTTTTTTTTTTCTATAATTCCTTCAGAAATGCTGGTTGGCGATCGTAAATTTCTTCAGATGTTCTTTGTCAAAGAAGTATCTTATTTCTCTATCAGTTGTTGGGTGCATCAATCTGGGTTGAAAGTTGTTTTCCTTTAGAACTTGAAGTACTTCACTCACTTACTTGAGAGTTTGTGCTGAGAAATCAGCAGTGATTCTGATGCACTTTCCTATATAGATTTGGTTTTTTCTCTAACAGTTTTTAAGATTCTATTTTCATATTAAATTTATGGAATCTTAACTGTGATATGCCTGGAGTAGACCATTTTTGATCATGGGTTTTGGAGTTCTATATGCCTTATTTATCTGCTTGTCAAATTCTTTTTTCCTACCAGGAAAGTGGTCTGCCATGATGTCTCGGAACAGTTTTTAATGTCATTTGTGGTACCTCCTGCTTTTTCATTGATTCCAATCAATCTAAGTTATTCTTCTCTCTCTCATCTAGCAGATGCTGGATTGATTTCTCATGATTCCTTCCTATTTTTGAGAAATTTTATTTTCCTTGTTGCTAACTATAAGCCTGTCTTCAATATCTGAGATCTGTTCCTCATAATGGCCTAATCTCTTTCAAATACTTTCAATGTATTTTTATTCTCCTGGATATCTACTTTGTAGATTCCATTTCTTTCCTATGCTGAGCTTCCATAATTTTCTTAAGCCCATATCTTTTTTACCTGTATCTGCTCTAATGTCATTAAACATGGTAAGTATTTTGATAATCTGTAGTTATCTGAGAGATTATTTCTGATTTCATTATTTCTGAAGCCATTTTCAATTGCCTTATTGTTACCAATTTAGAGAAATCTGGTAGAGTGCTTTCAGGATGTCCCATCTCTTTCCTCCCTGGATTTACCTTTGGTGAATTGAATGTCTGGGGTTGCATTTTAAGTGTGTTTTCATTTTTCTTTCTTTTCATAGTTTAATTTCAGAAGTGACACCTGTAATTGTCTAGGGTGGATCACTTTACTGCTAGTGTATAGGCCACTTAGGTGATGACTACTACTCTAATGTATCTTCCAGGTATAACTGGATTTTGGGTTTTAGTTTGTGGAAGATCTTATCTTTTAGTTTGTTGATGAGAAGCTGCTACTTGTTTGGCCCAGTCTCTGTGCCACAGTAGTTTCTGTGAGCCTTAGTCAATCTCAGTCATAGAATACCAGGACTAACAGCTGTTTAGAACAATTATGTAAATTTTGGCTACAGTGGTACTAATAGCATCAAACATAGCCTAGAAAGTGACAAACTGAACTAATCTTTCACTTGCCACTTTTAATTGTATCAACTAGATTTTTTTATTGTACAACAAAATGCAAAGCAAAACAAAAATTATATGCAGTGTATAAGTCTTGAATGTGTCAATTTTGCCCAAAAGTGTTAAAATTTAGAGTTATAAGGAGAAAATAGACAAGTGGAAGAAGATGAAGAGATTACAAGTGAATTTGGAAGGTTATGGGAGATCACACCAGTTTTGGGAAGCTGGTGAAGAAAACTGAAGGAAAAGAGAGATGAAAGAGACAAACGGAAAAACCAAGCAGAACCATACCCATATAAAAGCTAGGAATCACATCCACATTCATATAAAAACAATGAAGTAGAGAAAGAAAAGAAATTTAAAAAGAAAAACAAATAGTTAACTTCCAAGGTTCTTTATGGTTTTGCTAGTAGACAACCTATGGAGACAGAGCCCCAATTCATACAGCTCTCTCCTAGTAAGGCAGCAGGACCTTTTCAGTAGGGTAGTGGATAATCTCAGCAGGCCTGCACTGAGACCAGACTCTTTGGGCTCATCATCACCTGACAATTTCTTTGGGTCTGAGCCCCACAGGGAGCTACTAGGTAGAGTAGGCAGGAGTTCTGTGATCTGAACTCAGTCAGTGCATTTCCAAGATGGCTCTTGGTCACCTGTTTTCTGCTGCAGGAAGACTAAGCCCTCTGCCCTCACTGCCAGCCAGTGCAGTGCTCTCCTCCACTGTTGAGTCTCTTCAGAGGCGTAGGGTCACCAACCATCACTGTCACTGCAAGTTTGTGACTGTAGGTTCAAATCACTCCTTGCGTGCAGTGAGTCTCATCTCAGGGAGAAGACACCAATGGCTACTGCATTCTTCTTTATTGAAGTTTCTCTCTATACTCTCTCTGCAGGCTTTAGTTCACACTTTGAATTCTCCTTGGGTCAAGTGTACCCACTTTCTTCCTTTTTGTCTTCCCCATGATGCTTTTTTAAAATTTTTATTTAAAGAAAGAATAAACAAAACAGAAAAAAAGTAGAAAAATATACAATGTCAAAGAAAAATTAAACAGTAAGAAATCATTAGTTGATAATTGCATATTGTCCTCTTACAAATAGTTGTTCAAGTTACAAAATTGAAGCATACAAAGTGGACATTCAAACAGCGAGACTACAAACAGATCTGTTCAACTATCCAACAAAACTAAGTAATATGGTTAACATATTACTTAAACATAAACACTTAACCATAGATGCAGTTATCCATATCTTCACGTATGTTATGACTAAATAAATCAAAGCAGGATAAAATCACTCTGAACAAAGAATAATAGTATTGCTGGATTTCACATCATGACACTATGGGATCAGCACTGGGTAATGTACTAGTCTTTTTTTCTTCAAAGTAGTTGTTCATTTCATCATGCATTATAAGATCAGTTCTCATAAACTGTCTGTAGGTTCTACACATGCATGAGTCTCTACATGTATTTCTATCCTTTCTATATTAAAGGGAGAAACAAAACAAGCAAAGCAAAATAAAACACATTCCTATAAACACATGAAATGAAAAAGGCATATAAAACCACAGTACAAGGTGTTCGAATCGTTACTGTGTTGTCTCTTGTTATCTTCAATAGAATTGTTTATATCTTCAGACATAGTATAATTGAATATAGCAGTACATAATAATATTAATAAAAACAAAGCATTGCAGATAGTGTGAAACTTCAAAAGTAGGTTATAATCCAACCAGAATAGGTATCATAATGAATCTTGTTATCTTCAATGTAGTCGCCTATATTGTCAGACTTGAAACTATCAATCATAACAGTTTTAAATTAAATCTGTGGAAACCAAACAGCAATCTCACAAACCAGATTCAACTAAGATCAGTCATGGTAAAACAGTATAAGGGCTTCAGATTAAGTTAATTGGAAATTAAGGATGATTATTGTACTATATCCTGCTATTTTGGGGATAGCTGTCTGTGCCCTACAATCTAGAGCAAGTAGACAAACTGGGATAGAATATAATCTATCTGAACAGAGTGGTGTGAGTAATGTGGGTTTTAAATCCTGATACACTATTAACAATATCCTCTGCCTTCTTTTTTTAGATTATTCCTCCCCTTTCACTCCCACAGTGTGCACTGTGCAATTTTGGGTCCCACCAACTCCCTCAGTTTTTAGATTGAGGGGGCAACTTGCTATTTACAAAAGTGGTTCCAAACCTTCTCCCTCCTGGACTTGATCTCAAGTTGTATTCCTTTACCTGCAAAACCTATCTTTCCAACCTATCTGCAGGTGCTGGTCGAGTTGCCCTATTACTCTCCGGTTCCCTGTCACATAAAGCATTGTTTTTTCATATTTGATTTTTGGTCTGTAAACTCTTTTTAGGTTAATTATATTTCTTATACAGAACATCTTGATGGACCCTGCTTCCTGATCTACTCTGTCTGTGTTTATTTTTTTTCTTTTCTTTTTAAAAAAGTGTATCAAGTCATCTATATTAGAGATTATAGCCAACATTCTCTGCCTCATTTCTGTTTTGCTATTTATGCCATTAGTTGTCAGTTTTTCTCCTTCATTCCACGTTCTGCTCCATTCATTGAGGCCTCTCTGCCACTGTTCCTGAAATCCTGGTACTTTTTTCTCTCTCTAGAATGTCCTTCAGTATTCTCTGTAGGGTTGGTTTGGTGGTCACAAATTCCCCCAGTTGCTCTTTGTCTTGGAAGCATTTTATTTCTCCATTAATTTCTAGGGACAGTTTTTCAGGGTACATCAATCTGGGCTGGAGGTTATTTTCTTTCAGGGCTTGGAATACTTTGCTCCACTCTCTTCTCAATTTGACGGTTTGGGCTGAGAAGTCTGCCATAATACTGATGGGCTTTCCCTTGTAAGTCATCTGTTTCTTTTCTCTGATAGCTTTTAATATTCTGTTCTTATATTGGATTTCTGGGATCTTGATTATTATATACCTGGGTGTAGTTCTGTTTTGGTTGTAGGTGGCTGGAGTTCTGTATGCCTCATATACCTGAATATCATTTCATTTTCCTATGCTTGGGAAGTTTTCCTTAATTATTTCTGTGAATAGCCTTAGGGATTCCTTTGTTTGTACACTTGCTTCTTCATTCATATTCTTTATTCTTAAGTTATAGATCCTCTTATTGTCTTCTAGCCTTTGTATTGTTACTTCCTGTTTCCTTGTTATTTTTAAGAAAATTTTCCTTTCATGAGCCCACATTGCAAACCTGTTTTCCAGTTTGAATAATCTATCCTTAGTTTCCTTCAAGCAGTTTTGCCAGCTTTCAATGGAGTTTTTAATTTCCTGGTAATCTCTTTGAACCTGCATCATATATTCTATGTTTTCTATATATTCTTTATCAAACATTTCTCTCCTTTTTTGTGCTCCTCCATTCTTCTATCTGTGTCTTCTTGAGAGGTGCTTAGCATTTCTTTTATTAATCTACTTATATCTTGCTTTACTTGATTAAATATTTCACTTTTGAGCTCCTCTATGAGGTCCTGAAGATATCTCTTTATGTCCACAGAGGCTGTGTCTGATATTGCATCTTTGCTGCCCTCAGTCTCTTTTGTGTTTACCTCTCCTGGATCAATGTTCTCAGGGATGGAGGCTGGGGACATTTTCTTGTTTCTTTCTCTTGTCATGTTTTTGGTTTCTTCCAAAAAGGTATATAGAGGAGGTCCCAGCCCCTTTACTTGTTGGTTATGGTTCTTCTGAAGTGCGCAGGCTAGGGTTTTCTGCCCTCTCCAGTTTGCTATTAGTCACTGAGGTTCAAGCAGGGGTGGCTTATGATGGCCCCTCCCCTCCCAGTCAGTCAACCTGTGGGGATCTTCACTGCATTAGTGTGTGCCATACATAAGAAATTGGTTTGGGGTGACTTATTGGTTCCCCACCAGAGGAATGACCCAGCCAAGCATATCCCACCAATCTGGTCTGGGAGGGGAACAACTGTGAAGTCACTGCTGTTCCTTGTTCCTGCCTATTCTGCCCAATTCTAACATGTTGTCCAGTTGGTTGCCCTTTTCTCATGGGAGGGTCTTATTCCCAGCACTCACATTGGGTAATGCAGGTCCTTTGCCGGCTCCATTCCATTTGGGCTCATCGACCTCTAATTTCAGAACAACTGCAGTTCCAACGAGTTGCAGCAGCAGTTCAGTCAGCTCAGTAGTCAAAGTGGCAGGAGTTTGATGGCTTGGTGAGTCCTGGCTGTATGAGTTTAGGTGCTGTGGCAAGGGCAATGTGGCTGCTAATCTTAGCTGCTCCAATGGTAGCCCGATGACTGCATATTTGACCAGTTCTTTTCCCTTTATTTTCTTCCTGGGTCAAGAGTATCCAACTCCCTCTGTCCAGACCTCCCCAAAATGTTTTATTCCAGCATCTGAGTTGTCTGTCTCAGGGAGTCTCTGTATTCTGCTGCTTATCTATCCACCATCGTTTTTGAGATTCCCTCCTTGTGATGCTATATTTCAGCATCTTTACAGCAACCCTCAAAGAGGCTGTTTTCTCTGCTGCTTACCGCCATCTTGAACTCTCTCTCTCCTTTCACTTTTTATTTATCTTTTATTTTCTTCCAGTCCTGTATATGTTTTCTTTTCATAAAAATATTTCAGTGATTATACTTTAGAGTAGTTGACATTTATTAAAGCAGATTATCTCATCTTGTTCATACATGAATTAACTTATTTTAATCTTTGCAATTCTAAGAATTTTAGAATTACTTTGCAAATTTTATTTAAAATACGTAGTATATAGAAAATGAACTGAATATGTAGATCAATTCTGTGGAATTCACATCTTTATAACTTCTCATCTTTCAATGCACACATGTGATACAGAATATTCTCCTCTGTTAATTTATGTAATTTGCAGCATGCTTAGTTTATCATGTGATAGTCCTATTTTAGATTTATCACTCAGTATTTCAAATATTGATCATATTTTCTTACATTTATTTACTGATTATCTATTTCTGTATGTACAGATATAATTAGTATTTTAATCTGAATTATGTATAAAATGTTGCTAATTCTAAGAAGTGTGTCAGTGATGGGGAGAAATTGTTGATTAATTTTTTTCTTATCATGGGGTGTTTTTCCTCTTTTAATGCCTTAAATTCTTTGACTGAATGTTTTACATTGTAAATTTCACATTATTTGATATTGCTCTTCTGTATTTAATTTTATTTATACCTATAACCAAATCACCATTAAATCTCTCTGTATCTTTTTTATATTGTTTACTAAATCCTACTTTTTCAATTATACTTCTAAAATAAATTCTTATTTCTTCCTCAGCTTCTCTTGTTTAGGATTTTGCAATTTCTGTTATTTTTCTGTCTCAGTCTCTTTGCCTATATATATATTTTGCTAGAACATGTGTATTATATACACATGCATGTTTATTTTACATGGGATTACTAGCAGCAATGAATCATGATTTTAATTAGCAGTTGTGCATTTGGCACAGTTTTCCAGTTAGCAAAAATGTAATATTTCTAATCACAAAAAATCTTTGAACTGTATAACCCTTATCTCATTTTATAGGTGAACAACTGAGTCTCCAATACATCAGCCTTGTTTAATGTATCATGCCTCACTTGAGGAAAGGGTAAGTTTCTAATCACATCTGCTTAGTTTCAGGCTTAAATTTTTTCTAAAATGTCACCACTCACTTTCCTTGAATGCATTTTGTGTTATGAAAGCTCCCACTTTTAAGGCTTTTCAACTGGAGTATAAGTTTTTGAGGTCTCATAGATCTTTTACTTCCTCCAAGAGCAAATTGCCTTAGCAGGTAATCAATATTTAACAACTGGTTGAATTTTTGTATCACTATTCCTCAAAATAAGAATAGATAGGGAGAGAAGTGTATTCATCATAGATAGGCAGTATAGTTATTTTGCTCCAAAATTATACTCATTGGACAATGGTCTGTTGATGAGAGAAAATAGCTCTAAAAATGAGCAAGTAACAGTAAGATGATTTTCTTCTTGAAAATATCCTCAATTCAATAATATCTGAGCATTATGCCTTACTGATACTCTGAAAAGTTAGGAAATAGTAAGGTTTTTTTTTTTAAAAATGAATTTAGTGAGCTTTCAGTCTTCATGGTAGTCACAGCTATAGTCATAAAATAGAAGAATTCATTAAAGTATCAAACAATTCCAATTGAAAAAAGTTCTGAATCCTAGACACACACACACACACACACACACACACACACACACACACACGATGAGGGGGAAGAATGGAAGAACTTTGATTAAAGGAAAAGATTTATGTTCTGGATCATTCTGTCTATTCTGTATGCCTCACATGCTTTCATTATGTAATTGTTCAAACCTTTCCTTCACTTTAGTTAAGGAAATCTGGCATTTTTATTATGACGTATAAGTTTTCTATCTCTGGTTGTGACTGGATTAGCAAGATTAGATAAAATGCAAATGAAAGAGACACAAACTCAGAGAAAATAGAGCTATTCTAAAGAAATTTTATGTTTTCCTTACTTCTTGTATTGTATATGGAAATTTATAATAGAAATCCCAGAACCCTAGAGAGTGAGAGGAGGATGATTGTATGTTAAACAGATGTAGCCATCTGAGATGTTATAAACATAGCTTTTAAATGTAGTCAGAACACTTAGTCCACACTCTATTGATGAGGAAATCTTGTTAAACAATAGATTCTTAATGCATTCAGATAAGCACTTCTCTTATGGAGAAAGCAGTATTGAATTTGACATTTTAAACTTTAGCTATGGTTACTAGATGCAGTTATTTGTGTTTAATATATTCAAGTTAGCAAATTCTGTGAGAAAATCAATGATCTCTTAATTTTAACTGTTCTTGTTACTGAATCACTTCCCTGTATATTCTTTCAATATTTTATTACTTTGTTTCTCCCTTGCCTTTTTTACATATTTTAAAATAATAGTTATCTTGTTATATAATTTTTAAAATTAGATCATCAAGGAATCAAGAATATAGCTCAGTGGCTCAGTGCATGCCTGGCAAGTGTGAGGTTTTGAGTTCTATTTCCTGTACCCACAAAAATAAATAAATGAAATTATAACATCATATTACTGTTCCTATGAACATTGCAAGTAAGCACTATTATCTCTGTTAATATAAATGAATCAGAAATTAATTTATGAAATAAAATTCTATTTTGTATATTAAGTTCCCTGAAAGGCAAGCCCAGAGCCTAAGAAACATCTTTCTATTCCCAGATACCCATCTTTTTAAAGCACTTTGATCATAACCTAGATGTTAAAGGAAAATATGAAATGAATAGAGATTTATAAAGAACTCATAAAATGGTAAATAATGAAATTCTCAAAGAACAGATGCATAAATGTCAAAATCAGTGTTAATTTTTAAACTATTTTAAAATAGTTCACAGACCAACAAATGACATGTGTCCTTCCATTTTTTAAGATAAATTCTGAAGATTGATTTTTTTATAAGTATGTGGGCACTTATATAACCATATATCAAAGCTTTGAAACATTCTGTTGTGTTTAGACTGACACAACCACCAACGTCACACTATAAGACTGCTCTTTTGTTTAGTTCAGTTTATTTTGTCAGATATAATAGCTATTAAAGATTTTTTGCTATTTGGCTTTGTTCTTAGAGGAAACAAGAAATTAGGAGACTCACTGGATAAACCCAGATATGACAGGAGACAGATTTCTGTATCAGAGTGGCTTATTGGATCTGTTTCCATATTTGTTTTCTGGATTCAGTGGCTAATTTGGTTTCTAATCATGCTTTTGACCCCATTTCCAGACTGTTTGTGGTAAGGGAAGAAGAAAGGCCCTGCAGTACCTAATTAAGTCTACAAAAGCAGCCCTGCTTACTTTTCATTGCAGCAGATAATCAGAGTGTTGTTGCTCAAGTGTAAAATGCAGAAATTAATGATCCTATATAATACAGATTAGGGGCTTTCATTTTAAAAACTATCAGCTCAGAAGAACAAAAGTAGAAAAAGCAGCATGTATTTGAAATTTTAATATACAGCAAAGCTTGCAAATTTTGAGGGAAATTCTGACTTGAGACTAATAAAAATTAACCTTATGCTTTAAGATGATTGATTAGCTCAGAATTCAAATATATCATTGCCCTAGTGCACTTTTGAAGAGACAAATCAGACACATTTTACATGTCTTTTAACTTGTAAGCTTGTCATATTGTTCATTCAGATCAAATGGAATAAATTAAAGCACTCAACACATTGATAGCCATGTGATAGGTACTCAATATTATGATGCTTGAATTATTTTACCTATAAAGGGTTAAAGAGAAATATCCAAAGGCCACTAAAATAGAATGTATATATATTTATAAAATATATAATGTTTCAAAATTTTCCATGTACAATATTATTTTTATACTTCCCTTATTAAAGCTCAACAGATTACAAAGCTATCTTGCCTTGGGTGTAAATTTATAATGTATTCTTCTTAAATGAAGTAGGTTCCCAACAACACCCCAATGATTGTTAGTGTAATATGCATATATTTCAAGACATGACCCAATGCTTCTGCCTTAGATATGTGTTAATATATTGATATACTTTAATAGCATCATTTTTATCAATGATTATATCAACAGATTTTTACTGTGTTCTTTCTTAATTTGCTTAGAAATTCTGACTACATCTAAAATACTTGTGTACTATTTTTCTTTTTAGTGATTTTAATAAATTATTTTTCATTTGTCTTCAGTAATAAACCAGATAAACTAATGAGATACTAACCTTCTATTCTTCAACTACATATGGAGAACCTTAGACACAAAGTAAAAATGGCAATATAATTTCCATATCAGTCCACACCAATATAAACTTGTAAGTCTGTTCTTTAATTCAGTTACAACTAAATCATGTTCAATGAACCTTGGATCAGAAAAGATACTGTCAATACACATGACATACAATTTTTGAGGTTAAAATTAGAACTAAAAGTACAAATATGATCCAAAATAAAGTAGCATCAACTTCACATCAGCAGTTGGGAAAGCATTTGGTGTGTTGATCTGGCACAGTTCTTAGCCTGTATTAGAAAAAATTGCTAACACATGAAAAGCAGCATTTGTTGCATGTTGGTAACCATTCTAATCCATTTATGAAATATGCTTTGCACATTGTTTTCTAAACAGAGAAAAATGGAGCTTTGGCATGTAGCCTCCATCAGAGCTCTTGCATTTTATATGAAAAGAACTTGGTCTGAAGTAAGCCCAGAAGTTATGACAACGAATTCTATAAACAAGCACCTCTGCTTTGCAGTTCAATTATCACACTGGCCAGAACTCACTAAAGCAGTTAGTAATTATTCCTTGTGACAAACACAGTACATTTAAGTAACATTTTACCTTCAAAGTTCTATTAGTAACTATAACACCATTATCATTCACAACAGTATCAGCCAACACTGTCTGCACAGTATCTCACACTAACACTGTAAGACCACACAGCTCTTTGCTGCCTAAATGATCTCCTTCATTCCCTATAAATTATGCAGACAAGCTTTTCTTTTTATAGATTAATGCAAACTTAAAAGTACTCTGGGTATTTCCAGCCAAAGTGATACCGTTATTTGTAGAATAACACTGCATTAGGCTACATAGGTTGTCTGCCTATGTCTTTTCTTGTCACAGTGATAGGAAGTCATTAACCTGGCCTGGTACCCATAGAAGAAAGTCCAAGGCTTAAGTCCTAACCGTGATGAAAATCAACAATTCCTGACCTAGGAAATTCTATCAGTTTCTTAGGGTTAATTTTACAGTTTCAAAATTCTTGAAAAAGGTTTACTTAAAATATTTCTGGTCAGTTAGTTATTTCTTAATCAGTCTACAGATGTGAAATGATTACTCCTTCAAGCCCTTCTACTGTGATTTGGATTTACAGTGTCCCCCAAGCTATCATGAATTCAGGGGCAGGAAAGATGATTGCATTATGGAAATGTCACAGCTGACTCTGTGTTAGAGGTGGCAGCTAGTTAGGGACCCATCAATGGGCACTCAATCTAGGAAGGTGTATCTCCCGCCCCAGCTTTTCTTTTTCTCTCTGTGCTTTTTTGCTTCCATCAGCAAGCTCCTTTCCTGTGCCCAGAGCCTTCCACTATGAAATTTTTGTTTTTAAATCTGCTGAAAATAGACTAAAATTTCAAAAACTCTGAGCCAAAACAAATTCCTCCTTTAAGTTTCAGATGTTGGATATATTGCAATAGAGAAAGCAACTAAGCTGGTCAACAACAAGCCATAGCAGGGAATCTTGGCTGGGTTGCTAATCTCTGTGCTATGGATGAGCAGCAGGATTGGGTATCACAGGGAACAGGGAATTCTAAACTCATGATAAAGAGTATATGGAACAAAAATAATCTCTGATTTACTCCTTGCACTAATCATTTTGTGAAAACTAGACAACCGTGTTGCAACTGTTGTCTTCTTAATATCTACCCGAAACTCCTGCTTTCTATATCAAAGGATCCCAATAGGCCGAGTGACTATTCCTGTCTTTTTAAAAAATTCTATTTAAAGAAAAAAAAAAACAGTAAAAGGGTACAAGTAATACAGAATTTCAAAAAAAAAATAAACAGTATCTGTTTAATCTCTAGTTAATAGATTATATATTGTCATCTTAGAAATAGTTGTTCAAGTTACAAAATTAAAGCATACAAAGTGGACATTCAAACAGTGAGACTGCAAACAGTTCTGACTATTCCTGTCTTATGCATGAGAGACAGAGAGAAGATAAATGAAAGGGAAAACTATTTGGTTAATAAGAGTAAAAGTTAGTATAATGTTTATTTGGAAAAATAAGCAGATACAAATAAAAACAAAGCTCTTAAGAAGCAGTGTCTTAGTTACTTTATGCTCGTTGCTGAGACGAAATACCTAGAGCCCAAAGTTGGGAAAAGAAAGGTTTATTTCTTACAGCTTTTGGAGATTTCAGTCCACACTCAGTTGGCTCCAATACAGGTGGGCATGGCTGGGCTGCAGTTCATGGTGGCTGCAAACAGCAAGCCAGAAATGGCAAAGAGCAAGACACACCTTCTTCCTGCCATTACATCACATCCTGGCTCCATCCCTATGTGGGTGGAGCACTGATACCATCAATCCAAGCACTAGACAATGAACCATCACAAATGCACAATGCAAACTCATAAGGCCTGGGGGACACAGACATAAACCCTGACAAGCAGCAAGATGCAAAGATAGGTGTAAGCACTTATAATGTTCTTCACTATCTATGTACAAAGAGTTCACTAAGCTGTGCTCTCTATCTATTATTATTTATTATTGATAAACTTCTGATTCTTAGCCCTGCTATCTTCTTATTCTTATCTCTTTTTGTGCTTTTCTATTTCTAAGCCTATGAATTTATGTTAAACTTCAATAATCATAGTTTACTCTTTCCTTTTCTGGGCCTTTACCCAAAATAAAGCTTTTGAATTAATTGTTCTTTATAAAATTCAGCCAAATAACACCCTAGAGTGGATTCAGAATTCATGCCTGCATATCTGAGTATGATAGAATACAATTGGGTTTATTATGTAATCAAATATAGTTAACATAATTGAAATAAACTTTGGTTCTACAGTATGAATAGATATTTAAACAGCTCAAATAATTGTATTACACAGATATGAGTATTTTTGTAAAAATTAAGCATTTAATGAAGTTAATGTAACACATCAATGTAGAAGAAATAATATTCAAAGAAGTGTTTTAAAACAACTTACAATGATTGTATGGTGCCATATTTAAGATCCAAATCTCATCCTGCATAAAAAAATCAACCTCACAAGTACTAAATAAAAAACATTGCAGAAAAGGTTGAAGGAATCAAAGATATGTTTACAATATTTTTAAATTATTAAAAGTTTATCTTGAACTAAAAATAAAATAAAGAAATGAAGAATGAAAAGAATAATGGCAAGATTGTTACATATTGCTATTTAATATGGTAAGTTTTGTCCTGTAAACTCCCATGTATTACTGCATTTAATATTCATTTAATATTCATTTAATATACCTAGTGATGAAAGAAATATATATTATTAATCCCACTTTACAAGTGAAATAGAAAATATTGAGAAAGGTTAAGAAATTGATTCATGAATATCTGTTTTCAGAGCCCATATTTCCCCTTGCTGATTCTAAATCTTATGCATTTACCACCCACATTGCACAGAGGCATTTGACATTTCAAATATTAACAACTTCTGATGTAAGAATAATGAAAAAATTCACATGGCAGAAATGATGGGGGAAGTAAGTTTTTAGATACTATAAAGTGCTCATTTATATTGATGAAAAATATCCAAAAATTTTTGCAAAAAAGATGTAAGTTAAGTGCATATATATATATATATATATATATATGTTTATATATGAAAATTATTGAAGGAAATACATTTTAATCTATTTAATTAATAGAATTGAATATAATCATTATTTAATTGTAGGTGTTGTGAAACTGATATTTCATTCATTTTCTTAGGAAAGGTAATTGATCACATATAAAATTCATAACTGATCATAATGAAATTCAAAAGATATATGTTTTTATGAAAAAATGCTTAGCTAAGGCTTTCTAATGAAATAATTACAAATATATGGAGAGAAAAGTAAATAAACAATCAGATGAAAGAGCACAAGCATTACTGTAAGGAACTACTGACAGTCAACTACTGAAAAAAATCAAATTTTTACTTCCCAGAAATTATATACCTTTATAATTTTAGGAAGTGCCCTGATGATTCATTTAAAATACTTTACCCCAAAAGAAGCAAATTTGTGAACTTTACATGGTAAAATGCAGTTTTCCTTCCTGTTGGACATGCCTTCATGCCATCTTCAGTACACACTCTGCATTTGTAGTAATGAAACCTGGGTAACCATTCCCTTACTGCTGGTGGACCTGTGAATTGTTTGCTCCCTGACCCTTTTCTTGATTTTCTTGCCACTTCTATTTGGAAACTATAATCTTCAGAAAATAATAGGGCAGAGAGCAGTTGAAGAGCAGGGTTGCATATTGAAAGGTCTCATCCAAAATCATTTAGCCACTGGATACCAAATGACAATAAGAAAAGCCCAGGTGCTAATGTGGTTTTGGAATTGTAGTTTCTCATAAAATCCAGTGTATCAAAGAAGATATCCAGACAGTGGTAACAGAAGAAAATTACACCTTAGTGCTGTAAAAGTTACAGGATGAATGCTTATGAACTGTGGAAATTGGTCTAGGAGCAAAATATATCAACATGCCCTCTAGCAAGCATTAGGAAAAAGAGACTTAATGAGCACCCAAATGAACAGAGAATAGATCTAAAATAAGCACTACATTGGATGAACATTTTCCCATTTAAGGAAGAGAAAGTACATAACAACAGTCAAAATCAATAGCAGCTCTTAAAGAAAATAGTCAAGATAAGGAAAAGGCATGTTATTATTTTACTAATTTTTTTCAATACTAGAGATGAACACAGGACTTTCACACTGAAAGCCCTATTTTTTAAAATTTTATTTTGAGTTAGGGTTTTTCTAAGTAACTAAATTACCAAGGTTGTGCTTAAACTTGAGATCCTCCTGCCTCAGCCTCTCAGAATACTGTAATTGCAGGCATATTAAGAACATGCATAGCTAAGAACACATTTTATAAAAAAACCTCTAGAATAAGAGAGCTCAGGTAAGGGATAGCAATCCAGGAGACAGAAGAGACTAATAATAAGACATTTCTTTCTCAGACTGGTTGCACTTGAGAGCTACATTTTTTTTTGTTTGTTTGTGGGGTTTTTTTTGTTGTTGTTGTTGCTATTGTTTGTATTTTTGTCCTTTGTTTTTTGAGACAAAGTCTCCTTATGTACTTCAAGGGGGTCTTAAACTCACTATACAGCCTAAGCTGCCCTCAAATTTACAGTGAACCTACTGCTTCAGTCTCCCAAAGGCTGAAATTACAAGCATGTGCCACCACTCCTGGTGAGACTCACATCTTTAAAGAAATGAAAATAATCTGCTTAAGAAGAGCTAAACAGGCTTGTCATTTTAATCTAAAACAAAGTTCTGACTTTGCCATGGTCAAGGGCATTCTGCTTTTGTCTGCAGAAATATTTTGAGCAAAATATATAGGAAGCTGAACTCCAAAGAAATATACAGACCCCAAACTCTACTCACCTTTCTGGGAAAAACTGTTTAAATACTGGCATGTTAAGGAGATTCGTGACAGCTACTAGTTGTATGTAGTACCTTAGCAATTGATTTCCAAATTTCCAGATAGTTCAGGGTTAACAGAGCTTGTATTCTTCAACATGGTCTATTTCTGTGTTGTGGGACGTGCGGATTAGGGTGCAGCATTAGAGCCGGACCCCATGTGGACCTGGTGCCCCACAACATGAATTCTGTTGTATTACACAGAATGCCCCATTCTGTGTAATCTTCTAAATTTTAAGTACTTGTAATTAAATAAATTTAAATTAATATAGCTGCCAAACATATTTAAACTGGATACAGCATTCTTATTTCATTCTGTGACTCCTAAACAATAGCAAAAAGATAAAGAGATGGAGAATACGTTAGAAATTTAACTCAATTCAGCATGACAGTATGTACTTAATAGTAGGAAATCCAAAAAGAATTTAGTTTACAAGTACATAACTGGTACATCTTTATTTACAGCTCTTACATTATATTGGGCTTAAATGAAAGTCAGTATTTTAAATTATATATGTATGTGTTGTCTTATTTGATTATTATAAAATCCTGCCACAGCCATTATATGTGCCTGGAAGGATTTTGGTCCAGACAGGACATTGTAGCAAGTAAAATCTCAGGCAGAACCAAGGAGCTCCATCTCCCCCACCCCTAGGAATTTACCTGTGGCCCTATCTCCCCCATGCCTAAGAATTTGTCCCTGGCACCAAACAAGTGCCCAGGGGGAGATGCCACACTCCAGGGGGTTGGAGGGTTTCTCCCCACATTCTTAAAATAAAGGTCATTTATATTTCATACTTCTTATCTTTTCTGCCGCCGTCCCCCACAGTTCTAGCATATGGTTCCCTGACTGGAACGGCAGACGAGAGACTCCTGAGGCTCTCCCAGTTTGAGTTTCCTGCCCTTCTGGACCAGAACCAGACTATGTCCTACATTAATTCCTCACTTCTACACTTGGGAGCTGTAAACTAGTCGCTGCTGGTTTGCAAACAACACCGGCCCAATTTACCACAGGTGAGAAACCCCCAGAGACTGCCACTGGGCCAGGCCCCAGTTGGGTTTTTTCCCCTTTTCCATGGGTTCCCATGACACTCTCACGTCCTTAGATAGCCCAAGGCAGAGTTTTGCTGGGCCAATATGTGTCCATACTGGAAGATTCTCATGCCCTTCAGAGCTTTTTAAGTTCTCATGGGGCAGAGCCATTACTAACTCCATGGAAAACTCCACTCATGTATATATATATAATATACTGGTGACTGCCAATTATTACAAGCTTTGGAACCAAAATACCGATCCATCTAAAACAAGTAAAAAGTGACAACTTAAACTTAGTAGACCACAATCCATTTCCTCATCTGGCTATAACTCCATAGGCCAGACCCCACACCAGATTTTATTTTGGGGACCACTTCCTGTCCCCCCCCCAAATAAACCATACTTATCTCTATGGCTTATCACACTGATGACAAGTTTACAAAACTCTTTATCTTTAAGCCTTTGTTTTGAGAATGTGTGTCCTTTCCTGGTCTTCCAGGATCCCTCCCCCTCCCTGCACTTAAGAGATAATAGCGTCTTTTTTGCAGCCTTTCAGAGCTTTCTCAGCATCTCCTTTCCTCCTTGCCATGCATGCTGACCCATTCCCCACCGAGATGGGAGTGCACCCAAACAGTGTTGAGAGATATGCGTGGGCTGCTTTAAGCTTTCACATCGCACCCCAACTCCATGCGGTATCTCAGCTCTCATGCCATGTATCAGGTCCGCAATGGTGTCTGGCTCTAATGCCACGCCCTAATCTGCGTGCCCCATAAGCAGTTCTGGCTCCATGTGGCAGCTCAGCTCTGTGTCAGTCCAGCTACTCGCTACACCTCCCGGATCAGCCCCAGCTTCACCCAGTGCCCCAGCTCCATGCAGGCCCTCAGCCCCATGTAGGGTCCCAGCGCTGTATTGCAGTCCCCCCCTCCCTGCACTACACACCCGCTGCCGCCGCCACCACCGCTCCCCCGTCTTGTGCACATTTCCGGGGAAGTTCCATCCCACCCCACGCGTTATATCGGGAGCTCACCCGCCTTCACTCTGCATACCCCGCCCCCACGCTGGGAGTGCTCTGCCCGTGCCCTGGACCACAAACACACATAAACAGCAGCTCAGAGGCTTGGCTCAGAGAACTACTTTTTACATTCTCAAACCATTTAATCAAGGTTAAATAAGTCGGCCATAGACAAGACTTTGGCTGATAAATGGGGAAGTGGCCCCTGGTAATTTGTTTTTTGTGTTTTTCATTTTTATCGGTACCAGGGATCGAACTCACGACTGCCTGCTTGCAAGGGAGGCGCTTATGCCACTGAGCTAAATCCCCAGCCCCGCCACCTGGTAATTTTACCAGCCTTGTTTATCAATTAAAGCCTTCAGCAATCTCCTAAATGTTTAACAACCAAAATTAAGAGGTAATTATAAATTCCATTTGCTGTAAACCACCAGTAATGTTCTAGGTTAAGCTTACTGCCTAAATTATACTGTGTTTTCACTGATCTCCTAAATATTTAACAACTAAAATTAAGAGGTAATTATAAATTCCTTTTGCTGGGAACCACTAGCTCTTTTCCAAGACAAGGGTTATATGATATATGCAAAACAACAAAACCAACACTGTGGCAGAAGCCAAACTTAAACCTTTCCCAGCCTGTCTGCCTGCCCTGGCTCAGCCCTCCACCAAGCCATAATTAACTATATTCAACTGATACTAAGTGACACCATAGCTGATTTTTCTCCTAAAAAAAGGTAAAAATTAATTAAACAGGCCATCCTCCAAAAATCAGATGGCATTAGACATTTCAATAACATAAAGAGATACTTATATGTGACATAAATAACATGTCAATTCCTAAAGTTCTCGACCTTGTCCTCCTTATGAGAAATCATTACTAAAAGTCACAAATACCCTGTTGATTATATTTGACTCCTGCATACTTACTTAATTCTACAGATACCTTCTACTTTAGTCCAAATCCTAAACAAAAAGGCAAAACTTACCTTCAAACTCCACAGAGACCTTCTTGATATGGCTTTTCATATTTTCAACAACAGAGATAACACAGGAAGTAGGATTCAGGAAATAAAATTCCGGAAGTAGAACAGAGGAAGTCGGATTCAGGATATAGAATTCAGGAAGTAGAACACAGGAAGTAGGATTCAGGAAACAAACCTCATGGAGAACACAGGAAGTAAGTTTCAGGAAATAGAATACCGGAAGTAGAACACAGGATGTAGGATTCAGAAAACAGAATTCCGCAAGTAGAACACAGGAAGTAGGACTCAGAAAATAGAATTCTGCTGGTAGAACACAGAAAGTAGGATTCAGCAAAGAGGATTCCAGAAGTAGAACACAGGAGGTAGGATTCAGGAAATAGAATTCTGGAAGTAGAACACAGCAAGTAGGATTCAAGAAATAGAACTCAGGAAGGAGAACACAGGAAATAGAACTCAGGAAATAGAGTTCTGAGACAGGTAAACCGACACAAGGTAGAGCTGTCTGCCCCCCCCCCATGGACCATGCCTCAAATGCAGCAGAAGACATTGGGCAAGAGAGTGCCCCATCCTGGTGTTCCTTTGAAACTTTACCCCAGGGTGACTGGACTGTCCTAGCCACCAGAGAGTGGGTAAGCCTTCCTAACTTCCAGCTCTCAGGAAATACCAACACTGCCAGATTTATTGCCGACAGAGCTGCTTAAAATTGCTGCTGAAGACTGATGGGGCTCAGGGCCAACAACAGCTGACTTTATGGGTGTCTGTCTCAGAGTCCAAGTCCCACTAAAAGTCTCAGGTAAGACATTCTCTATATTTGTGGACATAGAGTCTATACATACAGAGTTCTTCCTGAGTTTTCAGGCTGCTATAGTAAGTCCTCAATCTCTAGGACACATTGAGGGTCAAGCTATGCCATTTACAAGCAGGGCTTATTTTGTGCAGGTCCCAGACTGCTTCTTCCCAATCCACCCAGTGGTGCCAAATCTTCCCTCCACCATTCACTCTACAGTCCTAAACCTTAAAAATGCTTTTCATTCCCTTGTGTTTTTACAGGCTGACCCAGACACTGAGGCCTCAACAGCTTACACCTGTTATTACTAATAAACCTCTCCTCAGTGATATTAACCACCCCTTCCTTTCTTATTCACCAGTTTCTCAGACAACCCTGGTCAAGACTGACAGATAAATTTTGTCTTCTCACTTTGTTTATACTTTTTCAGGATACATAAAAGCCTTTCCCACAACCAGGGGAACTGCTGATATACTTACTAAAATCCTATTACAGCAAATCATTCCAAGGACTACAACCAGGTTACAGCAACCCATACCTGATATTCTTGGCAACCTCAATGGTGATCAAAGTTGCTAGACTGCCATCCTGGTTTCACATCACTCAGGCTAAGTGATGCCCTTCCAGCCCTAGATCTAACCAACCTTTTGCCTACTCATCTCCATCTCACCAAGGCCTCTCAGCCATGACTCTCAGGCTGTCATGTTTGTTATCCAATTTGGTTTCTAATCTTTTGCCTACTCATCTCCATTTCACCAAGGCCTCACAACCACAACTATCAGGCTGTCATGTTTTGTTATCCAATTTGATTTCTAATTTTTTATTCTTTTTACAGCAGAACTCTTAACAGTATTTCCTAAAGACTCCCATGTCATGCATACCAGAGACATGCATAACTACCCTCTTAACTTTTACCCTTTCAGATGGGGGAGTAATACCTCTCATAACTTCACTCCTCCTAACCCCACATTTATTTTTTCAGAATTCTGCCTTACTGTGGAAATATTTCTACCTCAATGTGGTCCTGATAAAATGACATATCTAAATCCAAGGCACCTTTCCTTCTACCTCACCTGGGTCCCTAAGTATGACAGTGCCATGCCTCCTCATAACATCTTGTCTCTTTGTTTTTCCAGTCTAACATATGTGCATTCACCAATGATCAAGTTGTCCTGGCTAAAACACCTGGCATCAGCTTCTACCTGGGCATCAACCATCATCCCATCAACTTCCCTAGACCCCAGTACAGCGCCCCCTTCCAGCAGGAATCAGTAAAAAAAGAAATCTTCACCCCTTTTCATAATAATAATCATAAGATGGGATATAAAGGGATTTGGGCCCAGACAGGACACTATAGCTGGTAAAGCCTCAGGCAGAACCAAGGAGATCCATCTCCCCCATCCCTAGGAATTTACCTGTGGCCCTATCTCCTCCACCCCTAGGGATTTGTCCCTGGTGCCAAACAAGTGCCAATGGACTACCTGGGCATCCCTAATGCCCCCTCAGGCACCACCCCCAACCTAAGCTACATGTATGCCCTCACTCCACATGTCCCACAGAGAGATTGCCAACCCTGGGGGGAGATGCTGCACCCAGGGTGTTGGGGGGTCTCTCCCCGCATTCTTAAAATAAAGCTCATTTATATTACATACTTCTTATCTTTTCAGCTGTCCTGCTGGCCCTCACAATTCTGTCAGTGCCCAATTTTGCAAATGAGAAAGCTTTTCTAATTTGCCTAGAAATGTTACATAATTTTATAACATCTTATATTTTACAAGTGGTAAAAATTGAATTTAGCCTTTTATCTAGAATGTGTGTTTCCAAATTCCTGTTGAGAAATAATAAAGGAAAGAAAGAACAGAAGAAAAATAAAATGTTGAAAAGACATATATCAACATTTTACAGAGATGACATAAACTCTATCTAGTATCAAATGACCTCTTACTTATTGAGCAATAGGAATTTAAAAAGACAGAAAAGTAGAGATGCTAAAAGTCAAAGATAAAAAGATGTTGAGCTTATAGAAAGCAAAAGCAAAATATCAACCATTAGACTAGCATTAAAAATCTTATTCCAAGAAAAAATTAATACATGCTGATAATCAGTGAAGATTTGCCTTACAAGTCAAATAAATTTAAATATAAAATTCTGTATTACACCCATATACTAACATAAACTATCTGCTCTTCTCATATATTTATTCTGAAAAGCAAAAGAAAAGCAATCAAAAAGTTTCTTATGAATATACTCCAGTAAAAATAAGTATAAATTCATACACACATGCACATACACACAGAAAAGAACTATGAGAGAGAGAGGAGACAGAGAGAGAAAGAGAGAGAGAGAGAGACAGACAGACAGACAGACAGACAGACAGAATTATCCTATGCTAAAAACAATTCCAGGAATATCAGTAATGCAATAGAACTGAAAAGTGATGTATCCAAATAAGCTCCAAGTAAAAGTTTTCACAAGATTTGTTTTCCAAGAAGAAAATGAATTTTATTCAAAACAGAGCAGTGTGTGAAGAAGAAAAAGCTGAAAAATTCCCCACAAGATGGTAAAGATGGAATATAACTTTATTGATAAAAATAGAAGAAATTAAAAATACCATGAAAAATGTTGTTCAATAAAAACAAGGTATAAGTACTCACTGAATGAAAATGTGGCAGTATAAGAAACAATTAGTGTTCACTAGTAAAATAATTCCACTTGAAGCACATATATTTCTTTTTTTATATTTTAAAATGAAAAAGGATAAAATGACACAGAATTTCAAAATAAAATATTAGGAGGTTAACAATGGTTAACATATTGCACATTGTTATCTTCAAAGTAGTTATTCAGATTACAACACATAGGTATGAAAAATGATAAAATAATCCAACAATGAAAGCACATTCTTTTTCAAGCAACAAATGTACAAAAAGCAATTAAATATACTTAGGGTAGATTCAACAACTGCATTGTTCTGTGAAAAATAATATTTGTATATTGACTGTGGTTAATGAAATAAGATAGGTTTAGATATACTATTAATATCATGAACCTAATAAATTAGATAAAGACATTATTTAGTTAATAGTTGTGGAAATAATCTAACAGTTATAAAGAACATACATTTTTAAGACTGAAAATTAAAGAGCAATTTACTCTGAGTTGGAGTGGTGACTTCCAGAATAATTAGATAAATGCAAAACATTAATAACATATGCTTCTAACAGTGTTTGGCGAGAGGGAATAGAAGCTTTACTTTCCACATATAACTTATGAATTTTAGTTGGGATTGTAATGTGCATCTTTTACTCTTACAAGTAAATGATCTTTATTAAAAGATAAACCATGTACCCCCACTGCCCTACCACCCCATTGTCCACTCTTGGAATACAGGACATCCAGCAGTGCACAGGGACAGGCTGGGCCTCACTGCTTCTGTGCCCCATCAGTCTGCTGCACTTGGGGACCCCCCACCTCCTAGTCCTAGTATTGCTGTTGATCTTTGGCTCATACTCCTTGTCCAAGAACTTCGGACTGCAGTGGATTAGCCATGCCACGTTAATGGGAGGCTCAGTAAACTCTCATTCAAAACAAAGAAATTAATTTTTTTTTGTTCCAGGGATCAAACTCATGACCTCAATTTTGTTGCTGGGCTAAATCCACAGCCCCATTCTCCCATAATCCAAACAAAAGACCTCATCAGGCTTATGTCAGTGTGGTGAGTTCGTCCCTAAAGTAAGAATAGTCTACCACTTCAGTGGGTAAACAGGAGCAGTAGCAAAACTCCTTCCAAAAGTAGGACCTTGGCAAGGTTGGCAAAAGTGTGGGTGAGTCCTTCTTCTACACAGAGACCATCAGGTAGATTGAGGAGGGTGGCAAAAAGGCCTCCCCCAACCTGCATAAAACTAAAAGGGATAATGGATACCAGTGACACAGTAGGATCCCAGCTGAGACAACCACTATAAATTTGGTGGAGATTTGGCAACCTGGAACAACCTGAAGGCATAGTAACAGGGGAAACAAAGGGTTGACTTAAATCAATACAACTAGGCTAGTCAGCCTAGGAAGAATATAGGACTCAAAACAGGCCCTGCAGGCCCACCTCTTTGCTGTGGTACCCAGAAATTAGATCAATATCAATCACACAGTCCTCCAGGCACACAGGGAGGCGGATGCAGGTGCCCCAGATCTGCCCAGTCCTTACTCTGCACCAGAAGGTGCGAGAGTCCCTGCATCCACCTCCCCGTGTGTCCAGAGGACTCTGGATTTCTCAGCAAGCAGGCAAGCATCACCAGTTCCAGAGGCCCCATGGCCTAGGGTAAGTGCCCGTGCACTCTGCCCCAAGCCCAAACTATTCGGGACCCTCCAGGTTTATGGATGCAGTGAAGTGGCTAAGTGGGTCTGAGGCACCTACATCCACCTCCCCATTCTGGCTGTGCTCAGAGAACTGTGGAGTTTCCAGCAAGCAAGTGGGCACACAGTGTCCCTGGAGCCCAGCTTATCTACAGAGTTCAAAACAGGCAGAAGATGGCCACTGGTTTCAGAGGCCCAGCAGCCTCGGGGAACTGGGTGCCAGAGTCCCAGGAGCTGCAAACATAGAAGTGGATTTCCAACAGACCCTGAGGAAGCATTCAAATAACACTTGAAACACAGAAATATAGGAAAATGACAAAATGAAAGACCAAATTACAACCACAAACCTCCAGCCCACCTCAAGAAACCCTAGGAGCAATGTATATGGAAGAAAATATATACCATACACCTCAAATATCAGACATAATAGCTACTGAAATAAAGAAGCAACTGCAGGAAGCTTTAAAGGAATTCAAACTTGAAATAATCTCCCAGGTAAAAGAAGAAATGATAAAAGAAATGAGAGAGATTCTGAATATATCTAAAGAAAACACAGTTTAAAAATTGGAGGAACTAAACAAAAAGATAGAATCCCTAGATAAGCAATATAAGAAAAAAACAGAATACATAAAGCAGATGCACAGAGATATAAAGGAAATCAAAAACTCCACTGAAATGTGTAAAAACTGCCTCAATGAAAGTGAAGATAGAATTTCAGACCCTGAAGACAGGATTGCAGCTAGTGAACAGGAAAGGAAAGATCTTTTAAAAATAACAAGGAATCAGGAAATAACAATTCAAAAACTGCAAGATGAGGCAAATAAAAATATAAGATTGATAGGGATTAATGAAAAATAAGGGGACAACATAAAGGATGTCAAGAGGATATTTAGAGAAATAATAGCTGAAAATTTCCCAGGCATGGAATTAGAAACCGATATCAGGTTCAGTGAAGCCTATAGAACTCCAAATAGTCATAACCAAAATAAAATTACATGCAGACATATAATAATCACCATCCCAGAAATCCAACATAAGAATAGACGATTGAAAGCTGTCAGAGAGAAAAGACAGATCAATTATAAAGGAAAACCTATCAGAATCACAGCAGACTTCTCAGTACAAACAATAAAGTCAAGAAGACCATGGAGTGAAGTATTCCAGATCCTAAAGCAAAATGATTTCCAACCTAGACAGATGTACCCTGCAAAACTATCATTCAAAATTGATGGCGAAATATGATACTTCCATGACAGAGAACAGCTGAAGAACACCAAGCCAACCTTGCAAAAAATATTGACAGACAGTTTAGATATACAAAAGAAAAAACCACTAAGCAAAGCAGATAATTAAACAGAACAGAAAGATAAAGATGCAACAGCAGAGAGATAACATGTCAACAATAAACAAGCATTTAACAGTAATAACCATTAATGTAAATGTTCTCGATGCACCAATCAAAAGAAACAGACTAGCAGAATGGATCAAGAAACAAAATCCACCCATATGCTGTTTACAGGAAACTCATCTAACCCAGAAGGATACTCAGAGTCTGAAATTAAAAGGATGGAAAACAATACTTCATGCAGCAGGAATCCAAAAAAAGGCAGGAGTAGCCATTCTGTTTGCAGACAACGTGAGCTTTAAACCAACAATGACCATAAAGGAAAAAGAAGGTCACTACATACTCATTAGGGGAAAACTCCAAGAGGAAGAGATAACTATCTTAAATATATATGCACCAAACTCCAGAGCAAGCAGTTATATAAAACAACTATTAACAGAAATGAAAACTCAAATTATCAGTAACACAATTGTAACAGGAGACCTTAATATGCCATTGACACCAAGGGACAGATCAAACAGACAGAAAATGAGCAAAGAAATAACAGAACTGAATCACACCTGCAAACAAATGGATTTGACAGACATACACAGAATGTTCCACCCAACAATATCAGAATACACATTCTTCTCAGCAGTACATGGATCATTCTCTAAAAGAGTCCATATATTAGCTCACAGAACATATTTAAACAAATGAAAAAGAGTTGCAATCATTCCTTGCATGTTATCGGATCATAGCGCTCTGAAATTGGAAATTAATGATAAAAGATACTGCAAAAATCCCGCAAACACATGGAAACTGAATAACACACTCTTGAGTAATCAGTGGATCACAGAAGAGATTAAAGAAGAAATTAAACAATACCTAAAAGAAAATGAAAATGCAGATACAACTTACCGGAATTTGTGGGATGCAATGAAAGCCATCCTAAGAGGAAAATTTACTGCACTGAGTTCCCACATCAGGAAAACAGAATGAATACAAATAAACAACCTGATGCTACACCTCAAACAGCTAGAAAAAGAAGAGCAAGTCAAGCCCAAAGCCAAAAGAAGAGAGGAAATTATAAAAATAGAGCAGAAATCAATGCAATAGAGCCTAAGAAAACAATCCGAAGAATCAACAAATCAGAGTTGGTTCTTTGAAAGAATAAATATAATCGATAAGCCCCTAGCCAACCTTATTTTAAAAAAGGGAAGAAAAAGCTCAAATTCATGCAATAAGAAATAAAAAAGGTGAAATCACTACAGACGCAACAGAAATACAGAAGATCATCAACACCTATTCTGAAAACCTCTACTCTCAGAGGTTTTATGACACAGAAGAAACAGACAGATTCTTAGAATCATATGAAGTACCAAAGCTAGATCAAAAGGATGTAAAACTGTTGAATAACCCAATCCCTGTCAATGAAATTGAAAATGTAATTAAGTCCTTACCTACAAAGAAGAGCCCAGGCCCAGATGGATTCACTGCAGAATTCTACAAGAAATACAAAGAAGACCTAATGCCGACACTCCTCAAACTCTTCAATGAAATTGAAAGGGAAGCAATCCTTCATAAGTCATTCCTGGAAGCAAATATTACTCTAGTACCAAAACCTGAGAAAGACCCAACTAAAAAAGAAAACTATAGACCAATCTCCCTAATGAACATAGATGCAAAAATTCTCAATAAAATATTGGCAAATAGGATGCAGCAAATCATCAAGAAGATTATAAACCATGAGCAAGTGGGATTCATCCCAGGAATGCAAGGATGGTTCAACATATGTAAATCAATAAATGTAATCCACCATGTCAATAAAGCCAAAAGTAAGAATCACACGATCATTTCTATAGATGCAGAAAAAGCCTTCGATAAGGTCCAACATTCATTCATGATAAGAGCTTTACAGGAAACTGAAATAGATGGTCTTTACCTCAATATAATAAAGGCCATTTATGACAAACCAACAGCTAGCATCATATAAATGGCTAAAAATTGAAGGCCTTTATTTTAAAATCAGGCACAAGACAAGGATGTACTTTATAACTGCTCCTATTTAATATAGGACTGGAAGTACTAGCCAGAACAATTAGAAAAGAGTGAGAAATAAAAGGGATAAAGATAGGAAACGAAGTTAAATTATCATTGTTTGCAGATGACTTGATACTCTACATAGAAGACCCCCTAAACTCCATTGAAAGACTCTTAGATATAATAAATAATTTTAGTTAGGTAACTGGATACAAAATCAATACTCAGAAACCAATAGCATTCCTATACACTAACAACAAAATTACAGAGAGGGAAATAAGAGAAACTACACCCTCCACACTAGGAAGCAAAAAAATGAAATATTTAGGAATTACTCTTATGAAAGAAGTGAAAGACCTATACAGGGAAAATTTTAATACACTTAAAAAAGAAATTGAAGATGATCTCAGAAAATGGAAAGATATCTCTTGCTCATGGATAGGAAGAACAAACATTGTGAAAATGGCCATTCTCCCAAAACTGTTATACAGATTCAATGCAATCCCAATAAAAAGATCAATAACATACATTATAAATCTAGAGAAATCACTCCTAAAATTCATCTGGAACCACAAGAGACGTAGAATAGCAAAGGCAATTCTAAAAAGCAAAGGCAAGGCAGGAGGCATCACAATCCCTGACTTGAAGTTATACTACAAAGCAACAGTAGTAAAATCAACATGGTACTGGAATCAAAAAAGAGCCGAAGATCAATGGAATACATTAGAAGATACAACCACAACTACAAACACACTCAACCACCTTATCTTTGATAAAGGAGCCAAGCAGGTTCCCTGGAAGTATGACAGTCTCTTTAATAAATGGTGTTGGAAAAATTGGCTCTCCTTTTGCTGGAAACTAAAGCTAGACCCATGCTTATCACAATGTACTAAATTAAAATCTAAATGGATCAAAGATCTGAATATTAAAATAGAAACACTAAATCTATTGGAAGACAAATGGGGTAGAAAGCTTAAGACATAGGGGTAGGTAGAGAATTCATGAACAGGACTCAAATCGCACGGGAAATACTTCCCAGAATCAATAACTGGGACCACTTCTTATTAAAAAGTTTCTGCATGTCAAAAGAAATCTCCAGCATAGTGAAAAGAAAACCCCAAAACTGGAAAAAATAACTTAGTGAAGTCCCCCTCAGGCAAGGGACTTTTGTCTAAAACATATAAAGAATTAAAAAAAAACTCAGACCCCTAAAATTCAAAGACCCAATCCAAAAATGGGCATCTGAGATGAATAAGCATTTCTCAGATGAAGAAATACAAATGGCGAATAAATACATGAAAAATGTTCATCATCATTGGTCATTAGAGAAATGCAAATTAAAACCACACTGAGATTCCATCTCACTCCTGAAAGAATGGCCAGGATCAAGAAAACCAACAACAACAAATGCTGGAGAGGCTGTGGGGGAAAAAGGAACTCTCCTACACTGTAGGTGGGAGTGTAGACTCGTACAACCTTTGTGGAAGTCAGTCTAGACCAGCCTCTCAAAAAGCTGATATTGGAAGTCCCATTTGTTCCAGCTATTCCACTTCTAGTCATATTCCCAGAAGAACTGAAAGCATCATACCACAGTGATATATATATATGCACCAATGTTTACAGCAGCACAATTTGTAATCACCAGATCTTGGAAACAACCCAAGTGTCCCTCAACTGAGGAATGGATAAAAAAGTTGTGGTATTTCTATACAATGGAGTATTACTCAGCTATAAAGAATGATCACATTGAGATATTTATCAATAAATGGGCACAGGTGAGACTATACTCATAGTGAAATAAATCAATCTCGCATGTGTGAATACCGAATAGTTTCCCTAATGTAAGCAATGATTCAAATATTTAAAAGTATGTGGTAATCATGATTCCCCATTATGTGGCCTTGAAGCCTTATAAAGTTTTCACTTATTAATTGGAATGGCTTTATTCTGGGCAATTTGTAATAGGTAAGTCTTGGAAACAGCCAAAATGCTCATCAACTGCAGAGTGGATGAAAAATATATGGTATTTTTACACAACAGAATATTACTCAGCTATAAAATGGTCTTGAGGCCTTATAGGTAAATGGAGGCTACTTGAGACTACCCTTGATCCGTCCCGTGGATCAGTCCGTGGGCCTTCACCTGGAGAGGGGACGGGGATGAAGGGCAGGGCAAGAGAAAAGAGAGATGAAGATTTGGCGGGATTCCATTCAAGTCTCATTTATTATTAAAATGGCTACAACTTATATAGGGTGGAGGGGGGCCAATGGGGCAGGAAGAGGACATGGAGTGTTATCTGATAGGTCATTGTCACATCCGGATATATGACATAAGCAGGGGAGGATTATGGGTAATGTAGGCAAACATGAGGATCATGGAAAATGTAGGCTGAAGTGGGAAGTTGCTTACATCCTGCATATTGTAGGCAAGGGAGGGTCATGGGAAATGTAGGCTGACACACAAAATGCTCTCAGGTGGGAGGGGCAGGGTGGCAGCAGCAATTCTGAGCCACTCCCTACATATCCTCATAAGTGAAATACTTAAGACTCACATTTGTAAATATCACATTTTCTCTTTAGTGTAAAAAGCAAAAACTTTAAAAAATGAAGAAGTAATAAAATTCAAAATATATAATAGACTTTGCAAAAATGAAAGGGGAGGAAAATGTTCTAAAGGATATAATTGTATATAAAAATGTGTAAGATAGATAACCATATTGCTAAATTTTTGTTGGATCATTGAACAGGATGGTTTGTACTATCATTGTGTGTCTACTTTATGCTTTGATTTTGTAACTTGAACAACTATTTCTAAGATGGCAATATGTAACTTATCAACTAGTGATTTCTTTGTGTTAATATTTTTTTGAAATTCTGTATTATTTCTACTCTTTTTTCTGTTTTCTTATGTTCTTTAAATAAAAAATGAGATAAGCCAAGTGCTCTGAAATTTTTAAATAGAAAATATAGCTTAGAAATCTAAGGTAAAGATACTCAAATGTATGAAGCATTCAGGACCCCAGACACCTACAACCCAAACAGAGCTACACCCAGGCATATAATAATCAAAATACCAGAAATCCAATACAAGAACAGAATATTAAAAGCCGTCAGAGACAAGAAACAGATCACTTACAAGGGAACACCCATCAGAATTACAGCAGACTTCTTGGCACAAACCATCAAATCACGAAGAGCGTGTTGGGAAATAATTCAAGCTTTGAAAGATAATAAGCTCCAGCCAAGATTGAGATATCCTGCACAACTGTCCCTGGAAATTGATGGAAAAACAAGGTGCTTCCAGGATAAAGAGGAACTAGGGGAATATGCAACCACCAATTCAACTCTACAGAGAATACTGCAAGATATTCTAAAAAAAGAAAAATACAAAGAATCCAGAAATAGTGGCAGAAAGGGCACAATGAATGGAGAAGAAAACAAAATGAAGACAACAAATGGACAACTAATGACAGAAAAAGAGCTCAACAGAAATGAGGCAGAGAAGATTGGATGATAGGAACAGCTATTTTGGAGAAAACAATGTCATAATAGGTAATGTTGATTTAGTATCATCTTGTTTTGAAGTCTCATCAAGCTTTTGCTTTTCTGTCTCCATTGGTCTTAGCATGTTGTATCTTATTGGATTTTATTATATGTGATAGTATCAACAAAACTTTTATAGACAAGGAGATTATACAGAAACCATTGTTCATTTTCTGTTAGTTGATTCTAAATATCCTGTAATACTGTCATTCTCTTGAATGGTTTTATATTGTTTTGATATATTTGATGCTACAGTATACAAAGTTATACTCAAAGATTTCAAGGAAAGAGACAATATGGTAACTACTTTTATGTCGGGATTATCTTGTGGTGAAACACTATTTTGCTTAAATGGTTATGTTTTGATCTGCGCTGTTTTGTTGTTATGCCCTCTTTTATCTCAATCTCCATTTTATTATTTACTTTTTTATTTTTATCCTTTTATTTAAGGGAAAAATAAATAAAAAGTAGGATATATTATAGTAACCCACTTTGATTTACTATTAACTTGATTTGAAGCCCTGTATTGCTCTCACCATCTTGTTTTGACTGATGTTACTCTATTCTGTTTTGCTTGATAGTACCAGGTTTGAAAGTTTAGGCAACAGCTGTGAAGATAGTGGGATTCATTATGACACCCATTCTGGATGACTATTATCTACTTTTGAAGAGCTGTAATGTCTCCAACATTTTGGTTTTGTTGGTTTCATTCTTTACTGTTTTGTTCAATTTTATTATAACTGATGATATAGGAAATTCTATTAGAGATAGCGGGAGGCATTATGGTAACCATTGTTGATCACCTTGTATTATGTTTTTACATTATCTATTATGTCCACCCTTTTGATTTGACCGACTCTGTTCTGTTATGTCACATTTGGTTTTACTCTCTTCCAAAAAAAAAAAAAATAAGAAGAAGAACATTGGAGCAATAAAACCCAAAATGTGTAATAGTCATTATATAAAAGAGAGGAAAAGAAAGTGCTCTAAACGATATAACTGCATGTATATTTAAGTATATAAGATAGACAAGATAGACATCATTGAACAGAACTGTTTGGTCTCACTGTTTGAATATCCACTATATAAGCTTTAATTTTGTAACTTAAACAATTATTTCTAAGATGACAATATGTAATCCATTAACTAGTGATTTCCTACTGCTTTTTTTTTCTGAAATTCTGTATAACTTGTACCCTTTTTCTGCTTTTTTTCTTTTCCTCCTTAAATAAAATTTAAAAAAAAGAAATCTAAGGAAAGATAAAAGTATGCCAGATTTCTTTTTTGAGGAAAGATTTTTCTCTGTTATATATCAATATTTTAAAAACATATGAAGTAATATCAGAAGACACAAGAAGAAGTTTCATTAAATCTACAGAATTAAAAACCAATATATAATTAGAATTCAATTTTGATGGTGATGCTTGGAAAACACCTCACTTGTGCCTTACTTTAACCATCTGTCGGTATTGTGCTAGGGTGACCTTCTTCAAATATTGAGGTGACTGTGCTAGAGTGGATCCCTTTGGTGATGTCTTAAAATGTCTTTGTCATGTTCTTGCTCACTCATCCACCTTTCAGCAGCCCCTGCATACCTGAGGCCTATATAGAAACAAACAGCTTGAAGTGCCATGGGCCTCCCTGTGTTCAGGTCCTTTGTCTGCTCTCTGTCTGCCTGTAACTTCTGCTAGTTTTTTATATCACAAGCTTAAGAACTTGTATCAGTCCTTCAAAACAACATCATTTAATTCAACACTGTGATTCAGTTCACTCAGAGAGACGGACCATTTCTATTTTTGTTTTTTTTTCTAATTTTTTCCACTCTACCGCTTATATTCCTTCTTGATTGCATAGTTGTGTTGCCTTCAAATTTGTATGTTAAAAACCCAACCTCCATTTTTATGCTATTAGAATGAGAGGCTCTGAGCAATAATTGAGTGTTGAGACTGAGGTCTTCATAAATGGGATAAGTGGCCTTATGATAGGCACATAGAGTTAGATTACCCAGTTTCTACCACATTAAGAACACAGGATGCTAACAATCTGCAAGCCCCAAAAAGAGCATCCACACCAGAATCTGATCATATCAGCATCACGATCTTGGAATCCCAGCTTTCAAAACTGAAAAATAAATTTCTTCTATTTATAAGACTTGCAGTGTATGACAATTTTTTATAGCAGCCAAAATGGACAATGACAGCATCTATAAAATTTTATTCTATTTTCTTGACATATGTCCTTTTTTTAAAAAAAAGGATATAGAATACTTAATGTTATAAAACATATTTCATTTAGTTTTATATTCTTATAGCAATATAGTTTCTGGCAGGTATTTTTCATTCAATAAAAATAATTAAACAATATATAAACAAAATAGTACATAAATATTATTGTTAAGATGTATAAGAAATATAAAAAGAGCAGTTAGTAAAATTTACCTATAATGTAAATATACCTGTGTAAAACATCTGTAATTATAATAAAGACTAGAAGAAAATCTTCAAATTGTCAGAATTTACACATTAAGTTGTTGAATTTGTGTTAATTCATTTCTCTCTTCCCTTTCAATCTAAATGTTCTGTCAAATGATCACATTTCTTTTATCATCTGGATATATTTGTTGTTAAATATGTATGTATGTATGCATTCACATAGTGCATTTATGTCAATTATAAGAAATTAGGAATATATTTGAAAATCGCAATTAAAAGGAGATACAAAGTTTCACATATACATTGAGTATTCCATATACAGGCACACATACACTCCACATGTACACATACATATCTATAGTCACAATTATTCTCCCATCTTGTGAAAGAAGAGTGTTTGATTGAGAAGCTATTTAGAAGGCTCTCCTCAAAACCCAAGCTGTAAACAGCTCAAAGAGCAGAACATATGAGCTACCTTTACACTTTTGATTCCAGGTTATATGGATTCATGCAATTTTTTAATTTCACCATGACATCAGTAGTTAATTCAGAGTCTTAGCATAGCTCTCTGATATACAGCAGGAGAAACTGCTCCTAACACTGGTGATTAGACAACAAATTATTACTCTTTGGATTATTTTTTTCTGGAAAGGAAACAGATCAGAGATCTGGGGTGCCCTCACTGGCCTCTCTGTGTGTCTGGAGGACACTGGATTTCTGCGCCCAGACTGCTGGAGTTCCCTCAGGCTTCCAGGTGCAGTGAAGGAGAGAGGTGGGTTTGAGGCTCCCACATCAGCCTCCCCATTCCCGGCTTCATTTGGAGACCTGCTGAGCTCCCGATAGGTGGGCTGGCCCACACTACCAGCCTAGCCCAGCCTGTTTAGCAGCGGCGCCTGGCCATAGGTCTGCAGAGGAGGAGCTGGGCAGATCTGGGGTGCCCTCACTGGCCTCTCTGTGTGTCTGGAGGACTCTGGATTTCTGCGCCCAGACTGCTGGAGTTCCCTCAGGCTTCCAGGTGCAGTGAAGGGGAAAGGTGGGTTTGAGGCTTCCACATCAGCCTCCCCATTCCAGGCTTCATTTGGAGACCTGCTGAGCTCCCGATAGGTGGGCTGGCCCACACTACCAGCCTAGCCCAGCCTGTTTAGCTGCCGCGCCTGGCCACAGGTCTGCAGAGGAGGAGCTGGGCAGATCTGGGGTGCCCTCACTGGCCTCTCTGCGTGTCTGGAGGACTCTGGATTTCTGCGCCCAGACTGCTGGAGTTCCCTCAGGCTTCCAGGTGCAGTGAAGGAGAGAGGTGGGTTTGAGGCTTCCACATCAGCCTCCCCATTCCTGGCTTCATTTGGAGACCTGCTGAGCTCCCCATAGGTGGGCTGGCCCACACTACCAGCCTAGCCCAGCCTGTTTAGCTGCCGCGCCTGGCCATAGGTCTGCAGAGGAGGAGCTGGGCAGATCTGGGGTGCCCTCACTGGCCTCTCTGCGTGTCTGGAGGACTGTGGATATCTCTGCAACCAGGGAGGGTCCACAGGTTCCTGAAGCACTGTGGCCTGTGGTGAGTACCCTAACCCGGCTGCGATTGAAGAACTGTGGAGCTTCCAAGGGGCAGGTGGGCGCACAGTGTCCCTGAGGCCCAGCTTGTCTGGAACTGCGGAGTTCTGAGCAGGCAGAGGAGGGCCACTGGTTCTGTAGGCCTAATGGCTTGGAGTAGCGCGGCGCCAGAGTCCCAGTAGCTCCAAACATAGAAGGGGATTTTCAACAGATCCTGAGGAAGCTTTCAAATAACACTTGAAACACAGAAATATAGGAAAATGACAAAACAAAAGACCAAATTACAACCTCAAACCTCCAGCCCATCTCAAGAAACCCTAGGAGCTATGTATATAGAAGAAAATATATCCCATCCACCTCATATATCGGACACAATAGCCACTGAAATTGACAAGCAACTCCAGGAAGCTTTAAAGAAATTCAAACTCGAAATAATCTCCCAGATAAAAGAAGAAATGATAAAAGAAATGAAAGAGATTCTAAATATATCTAAAGAAAACACAGATAAAAAATTGGAGGAACTAAACAAAAAGATAGAATCCCTAGACGAGCAATATAAGAAACAAACAGAATACATAATGCAGATGCACAGAGATATACAGGAAATAAAAAACTCCACTGAAAGTTGTAAAAACCGCCTTAATGAAAGTGAAGATAGAATTTCAGACCTTGAAGACAGGATTGCAGCTAGTGAACAGGAAAGGAAAGATCTTTTGAAAATAACAAGGAACCAGGAAACAACAATTCAACAACTGCAAGACGATGCAAAGAAGAATAACATAAGAATGATAGGGATTAATGAAAGAGAGGGAGACAACATGAAGGATGTCAGGAGGATATTTAGAGAAGTAATAGCTGAAAATTTCCCAAGCATGAGATCAGAAACTGACATCAGGATCAGTGAAGCATATAGAACTCCAAACAGTCATAACCAAAATAAAACTACACCCAGACATATAATAGTCACCATCCCAGAAATCCAACACAAGAATAGATTATTAAAATCTGTCAGAGAGAAAAGACAAATCACTTATAAAGGAAAACCTATCAGAATCACAGCAGACTTCTCAGCACAAACGATAAAGTCAAGAAGAGCATGGAGTGAAGTATTCCAGATCCTAAAGCAAAATGATTTCCAACCAAGACTGATATATCCTGCAAAACTATCATTCAAAATAGATGGTGCAATACGATACTTCCATGACAAAGAACAGCTGAAGAACTTCATGAACACCAAACCAACCCTGCAAAAAATATTGAAAGACAGTTTAGATACACAAAGGAAAAAACCACTAAGCAAAGCAAATAATTAAACAGAACTGAAAGATAAAGATGCAACAGCAGAGAGATAACATTCCTACAATTAACCAGCATTTAACAGTAATAACCATTAATGTAAATGGTCTCAATGCACCAATCAAAAGAAACAGACTAGCAGAATGGATCAAGAAACAAAATCCAACCATATGCTGTTTACAGGAAACCCATCTAACCCAGAAAGATACTCACAGACTGAAAGTCAAAGGATGGAAAACAATTCTTCATGTAGCAGGAATCCAAAAAAAGGCAGGAGTAGCCATTCTGTTTGCAGACAACGTGAACTTTAAACCAACAATGACCATAAAGGACAAAGAAGGTCACTACATACTCGTAAGGGGAAAACTCCAAGAGGAAGAGATAACTATCTTAAATATATACGCACCAAAATCCAGAGCACCCAGTTATATAAAACAATTATTAACAGAAATGAAAACTCAAATTATCAGTAACACAATTGTAACAGGAGACCTTAATACACCACTGACACCAAGGGACAGATCAACCAGACAGAAAATGAGCAAAGAAATAACAGAACTGAATCACACATGTGAACAAATGGGTTTGATAGACATATACAGAATGTTCCACCCAACAACATCAGAATACACATTCTTCTCAGCAGTACATGGATCATTTTCTAAAATAGACCATATATTAGCTCACAGAACATATTTAAGCAAATGCAAAAGAGTTGAAATCATCCCTTGCATATTATCGGATCATAGCGCTCTGAAATTAGAAATTAATGACAAAGGATACTGCAAAAATTCCGCAAACACATGGAAACTAAATAACACACTCTTGAGTAATCAGTGGGTCACAGAAGAAATTAAAGAAGAAATTAAACAATACCTAAAAGAAAATGAAAATGCAGATACAACTTACCGGAATCTGTGGGATGCAATGAAAGCCGTTCTGAGAGGAAAATTTATTGCACTGAGTACCCACATCAGGAAAACAGAACGAATACAAATAAATAACTTGATGCTACACCTCAAACAGCTAGAAAAAGAAGAGCAAGTCAAGCCCAAAGCCGAAAGAAGAGAGGAAATTATAAAAATCAGAGCAGAAATCAATGCAATAGAGACTAAGAAAACAATCCAAAGAATCAACGAATCAAAGAGTTGGTTCTTTGAAAGAATAAATATAATCGATAAGCCCCTAGCCAACCTTATTAAAAAAAGGAAAGAAAAAGCTCAAATTCATGCAATAAGAAATGAAAAAGGAGAAATCACTACAGACCCAATAGAAATACAGAGGATCATCAACACCTACTTCGAAAACCTCTACTCTCAAAAGTTTGATAACACAGAAGAAATAGACAGATTCTTAGAAGCATATGAAGTACCAAAGCTAGATCAAGAGGATATAAAACTGTTGAATAACCCAATCTCTGCTAATGAAATTGAGAATGTAATTGGGTCCTTGCCCACCAAGAAGAGCCCAGGCCCAGATGGATTCACTGCAGAATTCTACAAGAAATATAAAGAAGACCTAATGCCAACACTCCTCAAACTATTCAATGAAATTGAAAGGGAAGCAATCCTTCCTAAGTCATTCCTGGAAGCAAATATTACTCTAGTACCAAAACCTGAGAAAGACCCAACTATAAAAGAGAACTATAGACCGATCTCCCTAATGAACACAGATGCAAAAATCCTCAATAAAATATTGGCAAATAGGATCCAGCAAATCATCAAGAAGATTATACACCATGACCAGGTGGGATTCATCCCAGGAATGCAAGGATGGTTCAACATACGCAAATCAATAAATGTAATCCACCATATCAATAAAGCCAAAAATAAGAATCACATGATCATCTCTATAGATGCAGAAAAAGCCTTCGATAAGGTCCAACACTTATTCATGATAAGAACTTTACAGAAAATTGGAATAAATGGTCTTTACCTCAATATAATAAAGGCCATTTATGACAAACCAACAGCCAGCATCATACTAAATGGCCAAAAATTGAAAGCCTTTACTTTAAAATCGGGTACAAGACAAGGATGTCCTTTATCACCACTCCTATTTAATATAGTACTGGAAGTACTAGCCAGAGCAATTAGGCAAGAAAGAGAAATAAAAGGGGTAAAGATAGGAAAAGAAGAAGTTAAATTATCATTGTTTGCAGATGACATGATACTCTACATAGAAGACCCCCTAAACTCCATTGAAATACTCTTAGATACAATAAATAAATTCAGTAATGTGGCTAGATACAAAATCAATACTCAGAAATCAATAGCATTCCTATACACGAACAACAAAATTACAGAGAGGGAAATAAGAGAAACTGGACTATTCACATTAGCAAGCAAAAAAATGAAATATTTAGGAATTACTCTTACGAAAGAAGTGAAAGACTTATACAGTGAAAATTATAATACACTGAAAAAGGAAATTGAAGATGATCTCAGAAAATGGAAAGACATCCCTTGCTCATGGATAGGAAGAACAAACATTGTGAAAATGGCCATTCTCCCAAAACTGTTATACAGATTCAATGCAATCCCAATAGAAATACCATCAACATACCTTATAGATCTAGAGAAATCACTCCTAAATTTCATCTGGAACCAGAAGAGACCTAGAATCACAAAGGCAATTCTAAGCAGCAAAGACAAAGCAGGAGGCATCACAATCCCTGACTTGAAGTTATACTACAAAGCAACAGTAGTAAAATCAACATGGTATTGGAATCAAAACAGAGCTGAAGATCAGTGGAATAGATTAGAAGATACAACCACAACTATGAACACACTCAACCACCTTATTTTTGATAAAGGAGCCAAGCAGGTTCACTGGAAGAACGACAGTCTCTTTAATAAATGGTGCTGGAAAAACTGGCTCTCCATTTGCCGAAAACTAAAGCTAGACCCATGTCTATCACCATGTACTAAATTAAAATCTAAATGGGTCAAAGATCTGAATATTAAAACAGAAACACTAAATCTATTGGAAGACAAAATAGGTAGAAACCTTGGAGACATAGGAGTAGGTAAAGAATTCATGAACAGGACTCAAACCGCATGGGAGATACTTCCCAGAATCAATAACTGGGACCACTTCTTATTAAAAAGTTTCTGCATGTCAAAAGAAATCTCCAGCATAGTGAAAAGAAAACCCACAAACTGGGAAAAGCTTTTAGTGAACTCTCTCTCAGACAAGGGCCTCTTGTCTAAAACATATAAAGAATTAAAGAAACTCAGACCTCCGAAATTCAAAGATCCAATCCAAAAATGGGCATCTGAGATGAATATGCAATTCTCAGATGAAGAAATGCAAATGGCAAATAAATACATGAAAAAATGCTCATCATCATTGGTCATTAGAGAAATGCAAATTAAAACCACACTGAGATACCATCTCACTCCTGAAAGAATGGCCAGGATCAAGAAAACCGACAACAAATGCTGGAGAGGCTGTGGGGAAAAAGGAACTCTCCTGCACTGCTAGTGGGAGTGTAGACTGGTACAGCCTTTGTGGAGATCTGTCTGGAGATTTCTCAAAAAGTTGGGACTGGAAATCCCATTTATTCCAGCTATTCCACTTCTAGGCATATTCCCAGAAGAACTGAAAGCATCATACCACAGTGATATATGTGCACCTATGTTTATAGCAGCACAATTTGTAATCGCCAGATCTTGGAAACAACCCAAGTGCCCATCAACTGAGGAATGGATAAAAAAGTTGTGGTATTTCTATACAATGGAGTATTATTTAGCTATAAAGAAGGATCACATTGAGATATTTATCAATAAATGGGCGCAGCTTGAGACCATACTCATTAGTGAAATAAATCAATCTCACATGTGTGAATACCGAATAGTTTTCCTAATGTAAATAATGATTCAAATATATAAAAATATGTGGTAATCATGATTCCCCATTAGGTGGCCTTGAAGCCTTATAAAGTTTTCACTCATTAATTAGAAAGGCTTTATTCTGGGCTTCTTGATATGAAAATATTTGAAGCTAGAGTATATGAAGTTTTATCCAAATATTTCAAGGAAAAAGACACTATGGTAACTACTATTAAGTCAGGTTACAAGGTGGTGAAGTACTAGGTTGTTGAAACAGTCATGCTGTGACCTCTATTGTTATATTGTTATGTCCTGTTTTATCTCAATCTCCCCCTTATTGTTTCAAAAAAAATTATTTAGTCATTTCTTATGTTTGTCTTAATTAAAGAAAAAATTCAAAAAAATTAGGATATATAAATAGTAACTCTTTTCGATTTCCTATTAACTTGTTTTGAAGTCCTGTAGTACTCCCACGATCTTGTTTTGACTGATTAGACTCTGTTCCATTCTATATGATAGTATCAAGTTTGAAGACATAGGCAACTACTTTGAAGACAATAAGATTCACTAAGATACCCATTCTGGTTTGACTATTGTCTTCTTTGGAAGTCCTGTAATGTTTACAATGCCTAAGTTTTATTGGTCTTGTTCTCTACTGTTTTGTCCAACTTTATAATTTCTAATAAGATAGACAATTCTTTTTAAGGAAACAAGGGACAACGTTGATAACCATTGTTGATAAACTTGTACTCTGTTCTACACCATGTGCTATGTCTATCCTTGGTATTGACTGACAGCTTTGTTTTGCCATATTTGACTGTATTCTTCCCCCCCCCTCCAAAGAAAGTAATAAGCACTAAGGAGTAATAAAATCCAAGATGTGTAAATTTTGATGTAAAAAAGAGAGGGGAAAAAAAAAAAAGAAAAAGAGCTCTAACGGATATAACAGCAAGTGTGTTTGGGGGTGTTAAATAGCTGACTTTATCAATGTTTTTGGAACATTGAACACAGCTGTTTGCAGTCTCCCTGTTTGAATGTCCACCTTGTGTTCTTTGATACTGTGATTTGAGGAACTATTTTCAAGAAAATAGTGTGTAATCTACTAGCAGGTAATTTCTTACTGTTATGGTTTTTTGTTTTGTTTTGTTTTGTTTTGTAGTTCTGTATTGCGTGTACCCTTACGCCGCTTTGGTTTGTTTTGTGTTTTTCTCTTTTTCCTCTTAAATAAAAAAAAAAAAAAAAAAGAAAGGAAACAGATCAGAATAATATAGCTGGAGTATGACTTACATTTAGAATTGTGATTTTATGTGTTCTTTGTGTGTTAGTTTAGTGATCAGATTCATAAACATTAGTACCCAAATAGATGAATTTGAGTACCAACTCTGTAAGTATATAACTGTGTGATTTTGGACAAACTAAAAATGTTTCAATTAACTCATCAGTATCATCAGATACAATCTGGAGGTGATATTTTTGGACTCCATTCTGGAATAGTTGTATAAAAGCTTAGCTCAGCGACTGGTGCATTTTATAATGATATATGTTATTTTTTATCATTATCAGTAAACTATTGTATCTTTTTTAAATTTGAGAAAGACAAACTAAATATATAAATTTTTCTTGTGTTACACAGTAAAACCAATATTCAAAATTAAACTGTAGAGCATTGGCTCATACATTTCAAATGATGGATTTTGAGAGTAATCTTTGGAAAAAAAAACACCTATATTAAGCCTTGTTGACCTAAAGTCCCAATAAGTATATCTGCATAACTGAATTACTCAATAGACAAATTTTCACCCCTATTGATGCAGCTTTCTTTGGGTTTTCATTCTTTGTTAGTTACTATTTAATATATTTTACTCATTAGAATTTGAACTTCTCATTATTTCTATTAATTATTGCACAGAATAAGCACGGCTTGAAGAGCTAGTAGTTTTACCATCATTCGATCATTCACTCAAAGGCACTAGCCTGTGTTTGACTGTGTCTGTAATTGTGTCACCTCTTGAACTCCTCTTCTGCCTACTATGGTCGCCTTGGTGGACACCTCGTGGCAGTGAGTATGATGACAACAGTGTCATTCCCCTGGTAGGGTTTTTTTTGTTGTTGTTTTTTGTTTTTTTTTATCAGTACTGGGGATCGAACTCATGACCACCTCCTTGCAAGGCAGGCGCTTATGCTGCTGAGTTAAATCCCCAGCCCCTTTCCTGGTATTTTTTATCCTAATCCTGTAAAATTATCAGAAATAAATATATATAGTCAAGCTGATTATTATCACTCATACCACCAAAAGAATTAAACAAAAAATAATGAAACATATTTCAACATTAGTAATTTAATATGTATTTGTGTTTGATGGTCCCCCTGAATTGGCTTCCAACCTTAATTATTTTATTGATGGAATAAGCTGCCCCATATTCTGCTTTATGTCACAATTCCATTCCAAAATATTTATGAGCCTGAAATATTTTCATTTTCAATTCAAATTCCTCTCTATAGTTACTGCTAAGCTTTTCTTCAATAAACTTGGACCAAAATAACATTATTATGTTTCATATTCTAATGTCTTTATGTTTATGCAAACTCTAATACAGCCCCCTCCACATGACACTATTTATATTATTTGTTCCTCATTAACTCTTTTTTTGAAAACTAATTATTCACCCTCTATACTATCTTCTTTCTTTTATTCTGCGAACTGAAATCTCCTTTTTAAACTTTTTTTAATCTTCCAGGAAGTCTGCTTCACGCTTGCCAGGCAAGTGCTTATGTCACTGAGCTAAATCCCTGGCCCAGCACATTATCTATCTTTTTGAAAAATGAGATGAGTTACTAATGGCCACCATTTTTTTCTTTTTCATATTATCTCCTTTGAACAAGATGTGTACATTAAATTTTACAATATTTGTATGTGTTATTATTCAGTGAATGATAGAGAAATTTGAAAAAAAGTACAAATTGTAAACTATTTTTATATGACTTATTTAGTTATTTGGAAATAGTTTATGAATATTATATCTGGAACCAATATTACAAATCATCAGGACTAATTTTTTTTTATAAGTAAGGACAGTTAAGCCTAAAAAAGTTAATAAATTCACTAGGTCCACTAGTGAATTGATAGAAGTCTGAAGATTTGATCTTTAAATTTTCATTGGCTTTGAAGCTGTATAACAGGTTGCCATCCCATAAAGAGTCCACTTTACCCATCCATATACCATGCTTGAGGTTTGAACTACAATGGCCTTGTTTTACATTTGTGCTAGAACAAGGAGATGTAAGTGTGTAACCAAGGCAAGAACAAGACTGCAGGAAGTCAAAATAGAACAGGGCTCTACTGTATTCTACATCTCAGTGTTATCTACTAAGGTACTCTGCATTTGTGGGAACAAATTCTATCTTCCCTAGAGGCTAAATAACTCCCTAATGGCAACTTATTCACTTAGGAGTCACATTAACACTGGGCCACTAGGATGTCATTACCTTGAAATAAAGTTTCTAGACCATTGGCTACAATGATAGAACACTACACTAAATGAGCCCCTAGTGGCCCAAAAGAACTAGTCTGCCTTCCGTTAAGTTGAACTTGCTACAAAAATAGCAGTGCTCCCAACATCACCTTTTCTCTACAGAACATTTCAACATTTTCTAAGGTTATTTGGCCAAGGATAGCTTCATATAAAATTGTCTTTGTCTTGCCTTCAGAGACCTAATTTTTGGTTTTAGAGATTCTTCTATCCATTGCTCATCTCTCTAGTATATAATTCACCAGGGACCCCAAATCATGATGCGATTTCCAGGTATTCATTTTGTTGCATCCACAAACTTGTACTTCCCAGTTAGGACTCTGATTTCTCAACCCCAAATATCTCTGTCCTTTGTTACAAAATACATAAATAGCACTAATGTCATAGAAGTCTATATTATCTATATTTAATTTAGGGTCATGACTTTGTTACTTTTTTCCCATTTTTGAGACAAAACATCTGACACTCAAAATTAGGGAAGGAAAATTTTATTTAGCTTACAGCTTTTGGAGGTTTCAGTCTGTTATCATCTGGCTCCAAGACACAGTGGTGTGGCACCAGGACAACACTTCAAGGCAGCAGCCAGCTAAAGCAGCCAGAACAAAAGGGTGGGGGAAGAGCCAGCCTCTCTTCCTCCTTTGTATTGTATGTAGGCCACCCCCAGCTTAGGCACTCACAAAATTTCTGTACTTCTTCTTGCACAAGATGAGAATATTTACAAATTAAAGATCATGGCTCCCTGAGGAGTCTCTTAGTTAAATTTCTAAACTTCTCAAGTAGATACAATCACAATATATCAACCATAACAACCTTGTCAGTTTGGCAACCAGATACATTTCTTTAAATCAGTCTTCAGACACAAATATATTTTTATATTTATGCCTAACATGTTATAACTATCCTGCGCACAAATGGAAATGTACTAATTTCTTTACCAGAATAGAAGGTGAATTTTTCTTGGATGATGCTTATTATTATCATTTTATAACTTAAACACTATAACACAGCTTAACAATTCATAAGAATCAATATTAAGTCTATCAACTTTATACTACATTAGAACCATAACATTTTGTCCCTGCCCCCTCAAAGACTCATGCACATTTCTTTATACAAAAACATTTAGTCCATCTGCAAGAGTTGCCAATTCCTAACAGTTTCAGCATTGCTGAAAAGTTCAAGTTCCAGATCTCCTCTAAGATATAAGACAAACTCTTAGCTACAAGCTCCTGTACAAATGAAAATGAAGTTAAACACATCCAACATACAATGGCACAAGATAGACTTTACCATTCCAAAAGTTGCAAACCAGAGTGTACAAAGGATTGGGACAAAAGAATGTCCAAAACTTAGCAGAGCAAACATTAAGTCCTGTAGTTCCATGTCCAGCAGCTAAAGCAATCTGTGGCAAATTGTGAGCACAAAAGGGCTTATATGACTCCACTCCTACAGCACTTCTGGTGGTTGTAGCTCCCAAAACTTCTCTTTTAGGCCCACTTTGCTTGCTTCTTGCAGCTTTCATTAGATGAGTCACATTCCTGGCTTTTCCAAACTTCCAGGGTTTCCCTGCACTTTGACTTCATACTCACAGCTTCACGTATTGACCTCAATATTTGAGTGCCTTGAAATTTTTTTTGCCAGATTTAATTATTCATCACTGTTAATCTTACTCTCTGGCAAAGTCTCTGGACATGAGCAAAACACAGACAAACTATTTCCCAAGCCATGATGCATATCACCTGGTGTCCAACAGCTAATGCAGTTCTTCTGGAGAGCTTCAGAGAGCAGAAACCTCCCAAGCCTGGTCATTACTGGCAGGATTTTTCCAGCGTTCTGGTGTTCTGAACTCTGACCAGGATCTCCCATACAGATCAGCCTAAGGGATTCCAGTGCTACTCCTTCAGGTGACATCTCAGAAACTTTCCAAACTCTTCCCACAAGCCATTACCAAGGCTCTTGAAGCACATGGTCACGTGTAGTTACAGGAATGACTCCACTCCTGGTACCACACCCTTGCTTAGTTACTTTTCTCTTGTTGCTGGCACCCAAAATTAAGTAAGGAAAGTTTTATTTAGAACATATTTTTACTTAATCTTTCATCAGACACTTTGATCACTGCCTTGTAGATAGGAATAAATGACCATCTACAGCCTGTATACTAATTTATATTGATTCCATAATACATTGTGCCACTACACTTCAGTGTTAGCTGATTTAATGGGTAGAACTGATTTCACATTGATACAGTTGACATATGAAGTTTACACTTACAATTATGACTACAGGGACAAGGAGTCAATGCTCCTTTTCACCTGTTAGTTATGGTGACAAAGTGGGACAAAGTATTTTCTATGCATCCACAAAAATATCAATACATTTGTAGATGCCAGCTGTACCTGGTTTTAGAAGTCAGGCTAGAAAGGAAGAGAAATATGAAGCATTGATAAACATAGGTGTAGAAGAAAAAAAGCAAAATAGAAGAACAGGAATAGGGGAGAATAAATGAACCACAATAAAGCCAATGTGACATTGAGGTAAGATATTAACTCCAGAGGGATTAATGAGAAGGTGTAAAATGGGTCATCCTAAAATGAAGTTCTGATTTGACTTAACAATCCTTGTGATTATTTTGATGTAGTTCTTCATGCTATTTATCTATTACTTATTTATAGGTTTTAATTTGGAAACATTTATGATGGACATGAGTAAGAATCCTGGCTGGCTACATTACTTTTTTTTTTTTTTCTATCTTTTCTGTTTTTCTTTTTCCTGTCTCTGATTCTATGACTTCTCTCTTCTTATCTCTATTTCATTTTTTATGAATCTTCTTTATTTGAGTCAATGGAGGTATAGTGGCAAGTGAAAACTGTCTCAAGGATATTCATTTTAGTTAAAAAAAATTAATAGGTTTCTGCTCTGACCTTTGTAATTCCCTCCCTTCCTTTAACTTTGGGCTTGACTTGCTTTTCTTTTTCTAGATGTTTAAAGTGTAGCATCAGGTGGTTTATTTGTGTTTTTTCTGTTTTCCTTATGTGGGAATTTACCACAATAAAATTTCTTCTGAGGACTGCTTTCATTGTATCCCATAGGTTCTGGTAAGTTGTACTTGTATTTTCATTTGCTTGTACATATTGTTTAGTTTCTTCTTTAATTTCCTCTGTGACCCACTAATTGTTCAAGGGTGTATTGTTCAATTTCCATGTGTTTGTGCAGTTTTTGCAGTTTCATTTGTCATTAATTTGTAGTTTCATGGCACTATGATCCAATAACATGCAGGGGATAACTTCAATTTTTGCATTTACTTAAGCATGTTCTGCAGGCTAGTATATGGTCTATCTTATACAATGTTCCATACACTGCTGAGAAGAATATATATTCTGATGTTGTTGAATGGAATATTGTATATGTCCACTAAGTTCATTTGTTCACAGGTGTAATTCAGTTCTGTTATTTCTTTGTTGGTTTTCTGTCTAGTTGATCTGGCCCTTTGTGTCAATAACATGTTAAGTTCTTCTGTTGTACCTGAGTTGTTGCTTATTTGATTTTCATTTTGGTTAATATTTATTTTGTATAGCTGGGTGTTCCCAGATTTGGTGCATATATAGTTAAGATTATTATCTCTTCCTCTTGAGGTTTTTCCCTAACTAGTATGTAGTGACCTTTTTTATCTCCTTGAATCTTTCTTGGTTTGAAGTTCACATTGTCTGAAAACAGAATAGCTACCCTTGATTTTTGTTGGGATCCTATTGTTTGAAGTATTGTTTTCCATCCTTTGAATTTCAGTCTGTGAGTTTCCTTTTGGGTTAGATAGGTTTCTTGTATACAGCATATGGTTTGATGGTGTTTCTTGATCCATTGTGCCAGCCTGTTTCTTTTAACTGGTGAATTGAGGCCATTTGCATTAATGGTTATAACTGTTATATATTGGTTTGCTTTTGTTATGCTATCTTTCTGCTCTTGTTTCTTTACCTTTTCACTTTGTTTAATGGTCTGCCTTGCTTAGTGATTTTTTTTTTCCTATGTCTGTCTAGAGTGTCTCAGTATTTTTTGCAGCATGGTTTGATGATTATGAAATTATTCAGCTGTTCTTTGTCATGGAAGTATCTTATTTTTCCATTCATTTTGAAGGAGACTTTTTCAGGGTACATCAATCTGGGGTGGAAGTCATTTTCCTTTATGATCTGAAAGACTTCACTCCATGCTCTTCCTGACTTCAGTATTTGTGTTGAGAAGTCTGCTGTAATTCTAATAGGCTTTCCTTTTTAGGTGATCTGTCTTTTCTCTCTAACAACTTTTAATATTTTATGCTTATGTTGGATTTATAGGATTTTGATTATTATATGTCTGGGCGTAGTTTTCTTTTGGTCATAGTTATTTGTAGTTCTATATGCTTCACTGATCTGTATGTCAGTTTCCATTCTTATATTTGGGAAATTTCTGTTGCTATTACTATTACTTCTGTAAATAGCCTCTGGATATCATTTGTGTTTTCATGTTCTTTTTCATGTATACCTCTCAATGTTGTGTTTTATTCTTTGCATCATATTGCAGCTGTTGAATTGTTATTTACTGATTCTTCTTATTTTTAAAAGATTTTTCCTTTCCTGTTCACTAGCTGCAATCTTGTCTTAAATATTTGATATTCTATCTTTGTTTTCATTGAGATGGATTTGCCAAATTTGATTGAATTTTTCATTTCCTGAATATCTCTTTAAAGCTACTTGATGCATTCTGTTTGTTTCTTCTATTGTTCATTCAGGGTTTCCATCTTTTTGCACTGTTCTTCTAATTTTTTAACTATGGCTTCTTTAGATATGTTCAGCATGTCTTTCATTATATTTATCATTTTTCCTTTTACCTGGGAGATTATTACTGATCTGAGTTCCTTTATAGCTTTCCAGAATTGTTTCTCTATTTCAGTTGTCATTTCAGGAATTTCAAGTGTGTGGCTTACATTTCCTAGTGTCCATGTCTTCTAGGCTTGCTTGGGTTGGGTTGGAAATTTGAGATTGCATTCTGCTCATCCATTTTGTCATTTTCCTATATTTATGGCTTTCAAAAGATGTTCCAATGCTTCCCCCATGTTTTGGGACTCACCTGGACCACTTTTGGCTCCCAGGGCAGACTGCAGGCAACTGCTAGCATCTTAGAGGTTTCTGGACATAGACCAGTTAGGCCTGCAGGGAACTCCATGCTAAGAAAACAACACAAAGAATCAATGAATCAAAGAGTTGGTTCTTTAAATAGAATTGATAAGACCCTAGCAAACCTTATTTTAAAAAAGGAATGAAAAACCTCAAATTCATGCATTAAGTAATGAAGAGGGTGAAATCACCTCAGATGCTATGGAAATACAGCAGATCATCAATACCTATTTTGAAAATTTCTACTCTCATAGGCTGGACAATACAGAAGAAATGGATGGATTCCTAGAAACATATGAATTGCCAAAACTGGGTCAAGAAGATGTAAAACTGCTGAATAACCAAATTTCAATTAACAAAATTGGAAATCTAATTATATCCTTACAAACAAAGAAAAGCCCAGATCCACAGGGATTCACTGTGGAATTCTACAAGAACTTCAAAGAAGATTTAATGGCTACACTCCTCAAATTCGTCAATGAAAGTGAAAGAAAAACAGTTCTCCCTAACTCATTCCTGGAAGCAAATATTACTCTAATATCAAAACCTGACCAAGACCCAACCAAAAAAGACAACTACAGGTCAATCTCTCTAATGAACGTAGATGCAAAAATTATCAATAAAATACTTGAAAACAGAATGTAACAAATCATCCAGAAGATTATAAAGCATGACCAAGTGGGATTCATCCCAGAAATGCAGGGATGCTTCAAAATATGCAAATCAATGAATGTAATCCGCCATATCAAAGAGCCAAAAATAAGAGTCACATGATCATTTCTATAGATGCATAAAAAGCTTTTGATCGGGCTGGGGATTTAGCTCAGTGGCATAAGCGCCTGCCTTGCAAGCCGGCAACGTGAGTTCAATCCCTGGTACCGATAAAAATGAAAAAGACAAAAAAAAAAAAAAAAAAAAAGCTTTTGATAAGGTCCAATGTTTATTCATGATAACAACCTTACAGAAAATTGGAATAGATGGTCTTTCCCTCAATAAGACAAAGCCATCTATGACAAATTAACAGACACCATTATATTAAATTGCCAAAAACTGAAACTTTTTACCCTAAAATCAGGCACAAGACAAGGATGTGCACTATCAACACTGTTATTTAATAAAGTGCTGGGAATACTAGCCAGAGCAATTAGACAAGAGAGAAGAATAAAAGGAGTAAGGTTAGGAAAAGAAGAAGTTAAACTATCATTATTTGCAGATGACATGGTGCCCTACTTAGAAGACCCCCCAAAACTCCATTGAAAGAATCCTGGGCATAATAAATAAATTCAGTAATGTAGCTGGATACAAAGTCAATACTCCAAAGTCAATAGCATTCCTATACACTATTAACAAAATCACTGATATAGAGTAAGAGAAGCACACCCTTCACGATGGCATCTAAAAAATGAAATACTTAAGAATCAATCTAACCAAAGAAGTAAAAGATCTATTCAGGGAAAACTATAATACCCTAAAAAAGAATTTGAAGCGGACTTCAGAAAACGGAAAGAATCCCTTGTTCATGGATAGGAAGAACAAACATTGTGAAAATGGCCATTCTTCTAAAATTGTTATATAGATTCAATGCAATCTCAATCAAAATACCTCACAGATCTAGAGAAATCTCTCCTAGAATTCATCTGAAACCAGAAGAGACTTGGAATAGCAAAGGCAATTCTAAGCACCAAAGGCAAGGTGGGAGGCATCACTAACCCTGCCTTGAAGTTATACTATAAAGTTATTGTAATAAAATCAACATGGTACTGGAATAAAAACAGACCTGAAGATCAGTGGAATAGATTAAATGATACAACTACAATTACAAACTCACGCAGTCACCTTATCTTTGATAAAGGAGCCAATCACTACCACTGGAAGAATAATAGTCTCTTTAATAAATGATGCTTGAAAAATTGTCTGTCCACATGCTAAAATCTAAATTAGACCCATGCCTATCAGCATGTACTAAACTAAAATCTAAATGAATCAAAGATCTAAATATTAAAACAGAAACACTAAATCTGTTGGAAAACCAAGAAATCTTAAAGACATAGGAGTAGGTAGAGAATTCATAAACAAAAATCAAACCACATGCAAAATACTTTACAGGATCATGTTCTATTAAAGAATTTTTGCATGTTGAATGAAATCTCCAGCATAATCAAAAGAAAACCCACAATCTTGGAAAAAATCTAAGTGAATGGTCCCTCAGACAAAGGACTTCTGTGTACAACATGTAATGAATTATAAAAAATCAGATCCCCAAAATTGAAAGACCCATTCCAAAAATGGATATCTGAGATGAATACACAGTTCTCAGATGAATAAATACAAATGGCAAATAAATAAATGAAAATGTTCAACCCTTTGGTCATTAGAGAAATGCAAATTAAAACAATACTGAGAGTCGATGTTATTCCCGGAAAGAATGGCCAAGATAAAGAAACTTACCAACATCAAATGCTGGAGAGGCTGCGGGGAAAAAGGAACTTTCTGCACTGTTGGTTGAAGTGCAGAATGGTGTAACTACTATGGAGATCAGTCTGGAGAGCCCTCAAAAATGTGGATAGGAAGCCCCATTTAACCCAGCTATTCCACTTCTGGGCATATTGTCAGAAGAACTGAAAACATCATACCACAGTAATATATATAGTGCCCATGTTTATAGCAGCACAATTTTTAATAGCCAGATCTTGAGACAATATAAATGCCCACCAGTTAAGGAGTGAATAAAAAAGATGGAGTACTACTCAGCTATAAAGATGTATCAAGTTGAGATAATTTCAAATAAATGGATGCAACTCGAGACCATACTCTTAAGTGAAATAAATCAAACTCACATATGCAAATATCTGTTTCCCTATTGTAGGAAAGATAAGATTTAAGATACAAAAAACTCAATAAATATACTGAAAGGTTAAGCATCTTCTTAAACAGGAAAAAATAACACCTCAGGGAAAATGAGAAAAAAGAAAAAAGAAGGGAAAAGAAAAAATTACTGAAATTATATAAACACACAGGATAGCTAAGATGATTGTATTACAAATTCTATAAGTTCTTGGAACAAAGTAGTTAACATTCATAGGATTAGAACAATTGTGAATACTATTGTACAGTGATCGGAGGAACTTTTGAAGATCATTATGTAAAATAACCACCCTAGTTATGCTCCTAACACCTTGTGTTGAAAATGTATATTATCAGTGTTTTGGGCTCTTTGTTATTATTATTTATTTGTCCTTTTTGTTTTGTGTTTTTCCAGGAATTTGTTTTGTTTTGTTTTTCCTTCTATAATATAGAAAGGATGGGTAGACATGTAGAGGCTTATACATGCCTAGAACTTCTGCTGAAGTTAATGAGAATCGATTATATAATGAATGATGAAATGAACAGCTACTTTGAAAAAAAAGGGACACTAAGGTACCTAGTGCTGATTCTGTAATGTCATGCTGTGAAATCCAGCAATACTATTATTCTTTGTTCAGAGTTATTTTAGTCTGTTTGTATTGTTTAATTGCAACATACATGAAGATAGAGAGTGCTATTTTGAGAATGGGAGACATTATGGCAGCCATTGTTGACTTCCCTATTGTCTGGTTTTGAATACCTAAAATGCCTTCATCATCCTGTTCTGATCAGTTTAACACTATTTTTTTTTTTTTTTTGTATGAGCTCATTGTATGTGAAGATGTGGACAACTATTTGGAAGAAAACAAGAGACAATATGATAGACAATGAAGATCTCCTGTAGTCTTGCTTTGAAATCTGTGTCTCTTTTCTTCTGATCTGGCTTGTTCAGTTTGTTCTGTTTAATTTTACCCTCTTTAAAATAAAATTTTTAAAAACTTCATAGGATAATCTGATCTTTTCCAAGAAAAAGAGAGAAAAATAGCCAACCCTACATAATAGTCTTTGCAGCCTCATAAACCACAGTACCACCCAAGATGTTAACAAGCTGGCATGTTTCGAGCATCAAAGATAGAGAGGAGACTGGGTTTACATGTTTGGCACAAAAACTAATGAGGAAAGTCAATTGGCCCTTTGTTTTGAGGGTCTGAAGCACTGAGCTCTAATGTTTGGTTTCTTCGTTGGCACTTATTCAAGTAATCACTCGTGGCCTGACAAAGGAGCACTTGTGTTTTATTAGTGGTCATGCTGAACCCCCCTGCTTGGGCTGTGTTGTCTCTCAATAGAGGGCTGTAGCAGAGGGCACACTTATTTGAAAACACTAAATCAGAGCATGATGATCTTTGCTCAACCAGAGCAACTCAGTGAACAACAAAAAAATGTTCAGAGTCCTGATCTTTTGTTTGCAGAGGGACGGAGGCAGTGGGGGCAGAGGGGATAGAACCCAGTGCCTGCAGCTCAGTAATTGGAAAATGATAGCAATGTAACTCAGTTCATAAAAGAAATCTTTACCCCTTCTAATCATAGATGCTACATTAACATTTAAAGCTGCCCATAATACATCATATGCCACAAGTCATAAAGTGCTGGACTCAGTTTACAATGGCAAGAAATGTCAAGGTGAAACCAAAGGTCTTTGCTTTTTGGATTTCTAAGGTGTCATGGAAAAAATATTCATGTGACTCTGAAAAGAAGCTGACCTTTTTGTCTCTACAAATGTAGCTCAGTAGAAAGGCAAGTAGGTTAAAATACAGTGTTAGTAATGTTTCTCAGGCTGTTTTTCACTCTCCTTCCTGCTATTCTTGGTCCCTCACATATTCTTTCCTCCCTTCCTTCCTTCCTTTCTCCCTTCCTCCCTTCCTTCTTTCCTTCCTTCCTTCTTTTCTGCATCAATTTAGATATAGAAATACTTTTGATCGCCCAAGAATTTTTATCTGCATAACTGAACAAGAAAGTATCCAAACATTTGGCTGCTAATTTCAAAGTTCTGAACCAGAATGAGAACTCCAAAATCTGGTTGCAAACAACATTTTTAAGTGACAGTTTTGGCAGTTTTACCTACAGATTCAGTAAAAATAAAACCTAGAACAGTTTGTTCTTAAACTATTTCTAGTACCAGTTCTGTGAAGAAAGCACTTAACTACACATAATTAAATTTATTTTTTAAGTGACTGAAATTTTACATGTTCAAAATGAGAATCTGGGATAGGTTAAGATACACCCTTGCCTCTGCCAAATCCTTGAAGTTCTTCCTGGCTGCATGCCTCAATCAGATGTTTTTATGAAGGATGCAAGTGTACATTCTCAGTGCAGTCACTGCCACTGAGTAAGTCTGAGTGAAGTATACGTTGAAAAATTGAAAAAAGGCTAAGTGAGGCTTATTATTCAGGCAAGCACATGATGAAACATTAAAAGTGCAGAATATACAGAATTTAATTTAACTAGTGTCCAATGTGTTGGAATAGTATGTCCAATATGCATTTTTTAACCAATTAATACTTAAATGTTTAGTTATCAAGTAAAAAGATTACTGGCCTCAGAAAAGCATTAGTTTTATGATAAGTCTTTCAAACTTTCATTGTTCCATAGAAAAAATAGCATTAATTTTACATGTAGAGAACATAATTCTAAATTCCTATTCCTGTTGGTAATGTTATTTACTTTTGTGTAATGACCATAGAATGCCAGAAGTACGACTGACCTGTTGGTGATGGTAGAATAAATTAACATGTGCAAGCTTTCTAGAGAAAGCAATTCTGTAAAGATAACCCCACCAAGATGTTTAGATTTTGACCAAGAGATGTCTGGTAGGTGATATTCACAGTCCTAATCCCTAACAAAGCAAAATATTTAAATAAGATCCATTTCCTTTTAAATCCTCTTTCTTTCTTTCTTTCTTTCTTTCTTTCTTTCTTTCTTTCTTTCTTTCTTTCTTTCTTTCTTTCTGTCTCTCTCTCTCTCTCTCTCTCTCTCTCTCTCTCTCTCTCTCTAAATATACATTTCTATTCCTGGCCTTGAGATCTAAGGAGAATTAGTAGGCAGAGATAAGCTTCATCTGCCCCCTGCCACCCCATTTTCTCTCTGAACTGCTAGAGCCCTCACACCCACACACACCCAATATCCCAATACCATTTCTTCCTTCAGGCTCCTAGGGCCGTGCAGCCCACATCAGGGCTGGAACTGCTGTCTTTATAGCAAGCCATGGATGCGGGTGGGGGTGGGGCAGAAAAAACTACACAGCCATCAGCGATCTCTCCACGGAGGAGCTGCCCACAGCCTGGGATCAGAATGCATGTGCTTCTCCCCGCCCTCCCTGCCTTCTGAGGATGCTTCACTCAGAATGTATCAAAGTGAAAGTTGAAAGCAAACCACCATTATGGTCTCTTAAGGAAAAAAAAAAAATCCTTTTGTTAAATGTATATCCTGCCTTATAAGTATTTGCAGTTTTAATTCAGGCAGGACATTTTTTGAAATGCCATGAACAGTTTATTTGCCTCCTAAACTGATATAAATGTGCTTATGCATATACCTTATTATATTCTAAATACATCATATGTATATTTAATATATTTTACAAAATCTGTTTATATCTAACCTGATAATTGTATGTACTTTATAATAGTTTTTATGTTTAGAAAATATTGTGCTGCAGAAATAATTTTAATAACTAAACAATCTTATACATTTTTGTTTTTAAGTCATGTGGGTAGTGCTTTGATTATCATATATGTATCAAGATTCAAGACCAATTATATAGAAAAAAACAAAAATATATTAGTCAATGTGAATTTCACAGTGCAGTTCGACCTCACAGAATAAAAATAATGACTGTGTGCTTTAGTGTCCTTTTTTTGGCATAGCTACTCTATTATCACCTGAAGGATTCCCCAGGGATGATAAAGTTTAAGGCTGATGTATTAAGATAGATAAAGGTAATGCATTTAAATGATGAGCTCTATGATAGAGCTCAGAATTCACCTAGGCAGAATGCTGTAGAAACAAAGGAAAGGGTAGGCAATGGGGAAAGCAACAAGGAAATCTTAGGTAATTTCCTTGCAGTGATGGAACATTTTCAGAAAATTGGTCACATTACAAAATTAAAGTGGTTTAGAACCAAGCACCAAATTAGAGTATCATTATGAAAACTGACCCTAAATGATAATGAGAAGGAAATCATTTTACTTCTTGTACATATTTTATAGTGCCAAAGAATTACTGTGTTTAAATAATTTTTACATTAGATGTTTATTATCATAAAAGAATTAAGATCAGATATCATTAATGCATGCAACCCCCCAAAAAACAGGGGATTGTATGTTTCAAAGAAATCCAAAGTTTTAATAAAATGTCCTTATCTCTTTTCTTTGAGGGAAAGTGATTTCTTGCCTTTCTATCATTTTTAACACACTAAAAACTATACTTTCAGGGATCATTTATATAGTTAGATTAAAGAAACTAATGACAAATAACTTGAAATACCAGATGCTATCTAAGCAGTCTGTAGATATTGATAACATCAGCTCTTCAAATAAGGTTGTCCTTTAATTTCTAAATTATGATTTTAAAAGCACTTAATGGTTGTCAATGGATTTTATTCAACACTTGTCAGAATACTAACAAACAATATGTATTGTTTAATTTGCAAAGAAAATGACATAAAAGTAGAGTAGCCATTACTCTAGCTGTGATGGAATAGACTATCACAATTAAATAAGTCAGCCAGTTGGTGACATTGATATTGGTATTGTGTAGAAACCTAGAGAATATGTCATTAAAAAAATCAATCAATTTAAACACTTAACAGACTAAGTTTTCAAATAACTATTTGGGGTTATTTGAAAGCACTTGCAAAGACAAATAATTATTCTTGGATAATGTTATAAATTACAATGTGTTTCTAATAACTAAGTTTGACATTTTTGGGCCATCAGTTTTCTCCATAGAAATTCAGAAACTATTACCAGAGATTTTCATTAAAATTTAAATTATATAAATAACAAATAGTGATATATTTTGCTTTACAAAATAGAAAAATGATAAAATATTTATCATCTCCTATTGATGAATTCTGCTCAAAGGCATCAATATTATTTTATTATGATACCCAAATAGTAGCAGTAAATTTCTCTCCACTATAACCATCCTGTTACATGGTTTCCAATTCAGCTACTATTTTTTGATATGAGGCTATTTCATAATTATTTATACTCTTAACATTTACAGATTATTTTTTAATTTAAGGGGTATACTGTGCCTGGTGTCATAATTTTTTGTATTTGTAATTTTTCCTTATCAGACAAAGATATTTGATTGCTTGGCTGAGTCTAAAGCAGGTAGATGTGCTGAGCTAATGGTTTAGAACATTTATCACTTTAATAATATAAATAAAAACAAACATAACTGTCCCACCAAAGTAAAATAATATAAAAGCACAAATATTTCTGAAATTATTGAAAGAAATTATCTAACAGATGTGTTTATAGCTCATAGAAAATAAAAATGTAGATTTAAGGTTGTTTGAATCCTTTTCTTATTTAAGAACTGATGTTTTAGTATAGATCTTGATGACTCAATGCTGTTAGCTCTATGTGGCACAATTTTTTGACCTTCAGAATTATTCATAAGCCTCTAACACAGCCTTGTGTTTTAAGCATGTCTTTGAAGGCTTTGACTAGATCCAATGTTTACAACGATTCTCCCTGCATGAATCGAGTCATCTTGCTACCATACAATGTCTTCAAACCTCAATGAAGTGTAATTATGTATCAACACATATGTGATTCATTTTAGCTCTTTAGGACCAAAAACCGGTTTGACTCAGCATTTCAGGAACTACTAAATAGAGTAAAAATTTAAATTTTTCTAAGTTGGCTTTTCAATAATGAAAAGTATTGCAAATAAAGTAATGCAATATTGCTTTAGAAACCATAATGGTCTTACTAAAAGTCCAAGAGGGTATTTTGTTATTTCAATCATGTAAATGGAAGATAGATTTTCCTATCTCTAATTTTCAACATTACCAAGGGTTCTACTGAGTTGTGAGATAAGACAAATGGACCAAAGCTTCAAGCCAGGCTTCTGGAGAAAAAAATCTGAGTCCTGCAAGTTCGATTAAGCTAGCTAATTTTCAGTCAAACAAGCTAATTTCCAGACAGATTCTTCTGATGTTTTCCCTCTGTTTGTAATTTGCATCATTAAATAGCTTGGTGTTTCAAAGCAGACACTGCACGAAGGTCATGGGGTTTTGTGTTAAATAGCAAGCACCTCGATTTTTTTTTAAAGAAGGAGCAGAGAGCAGCTGATCCTGCAATAGTACGATTTTCCTTTTTTCTTAGTGGAAAGAGGCTGAAGTGTCTTGTGGATCACAGACATTTGCTTTGGTTTGGAGAGCAGCTTTCTTCGGTGTCTTTGTGCTCCAGAAAGCAGCTCAGGATCACAGGTGGCCTTGATTATCAAGATTTTTTTTTAATGGTGTACCCCTCCCTTTCCTAGAACAGCAGGACATCTTCCTGACATGAATACCTCATTTTACATGGCACAAAATTCAAAAATCTTAAAGAGATATCCAAAACCTAAATTTAAAAATCTGCTGTTAAACTTCAAAGGTTAAAATTGGTTCACCATAATCACTGGTGCTACAAGAGGTTGACAAGGACAGATATGTAGTGTTATGGCCTTTCATGGCTAATTTTTCCTAGAAAGTTTTTAAAGGACTGCTTATAAAATAACATGTCCCAATCAGACAAAGCAGGCAAACACTTCTTCTTCTTCCCCATACCTCTCCAGAATAAAATCATTTCTCTTTGTCTCTCTGGTCACAGGAATATGTACATAGACTATTGGCACCCTGGAGCATTGTGTCTGCCCTACAAACTGATGTTGGTGCTGGTATTAAAAAATCTTCACTCATATAACCTCAAGCCATTCATATTAATGTGCCCGAGTCAAATTACCCTTTTTATTCTGCTGGGGGAAGAAGGACCATAAAGTACTCTCTGAATCTATGAGGATAACCTCATTGGCACAGATAGGAATTTTGCTCTCAAGTGACAGCAGTCTTGTCCTGAAACATGACCTAATGGCTACAAGGAGTTTCTTTGCAAACACCATATTTTGTCACTGAATCACCTTTACCACATCACATATTCCTGAACCATTCTCTGCTACTGTTCCTGGGGATTTCAAGATGGCTTAGAAGAAAAACTGTCATCTTTAACAAAGAAATGCAATAGATATTTGCTGTGGGGCAAGACCCAATTCAATCGGCAGTATTTCTGGGTTTCTATTTTGAGTGAAGTTGTTTTCAGCACACTATCTCCCTGTTATCATAAGTTAGAAAGAATATTTTAATAAATACTATGTTTTTATATTTACTGAGAACAAACATGCTGGAAGATTTATTCTCATGAAAATGGAGATCACAGAATCTAGAAACACAATGCTTTAGGAAACCGCTAAAACCTGTAAAAACCTTTGTGAGGCAATAACAAGACCTCAATGTATAAACGACATACATGAAATTGTCTCTGTTCTTTCATTGACATTAGATAACTCAGGAATGTGAACATTCCACTCTTAGGAATATTTTTTAAAGCATTGCTTCTCTAATACTGATTTTCTTTCATGAAGGAATACTGTTCCCTCTTCTTGGATCTCTCAGCAATTGCTTTCTGACTTTCACTGAAGGTTTACACCTCTGCATCTGCTGACCTCTCTCAGCAGAGTATCAATAACTGCAGGCAAAGTTCATTCAAAAATAAAATTTTGTGTAGAGTTTGGTGCATGTGTTAACCAATAGTATTTGGAAGTAAAATACCTTTAACCACAGAACTGTGTCATAGCGTCCTGTAACAATCTTTCAAATATTTGGAAACACATTGATTTATTGGAAAAAAGACCTGAAATTCCTAAAGATCACTCCAAAGAAAACAAAATGCAAGGAAGATTCATTAGAAGAATGAGCTTGAATAAAGGATAAACGCCAAGTGTTTACTTGAACCAGTATATACCAGGTACAAAAACTCCTAATCTACTTATATAGGTAGATTCTCATAAATCTGTCATTCATCCTACTTTGAAGGTACCAGAAAAATAGGAGCATATTTTTAAAAAATTTACCCTTGTAGTTAGATTCTCTTAGAGTATGAAAATTTTTCTATAAAATGAAGAAAGGTTCTTTTGAGTGCATTATGGTGTATGCAAACATGACATATTTAATTAGTATTATATTCCACCTTTAAAAAGTATCCAAGATTTTAGACATGTTAATTACTTCTTACAACTACAGCTGCTAAACTTCTCAAACAACCATAACCAAAGACCACAAATGAGTGCTCCTCAGAATACAGTACAATGCATATACATATAGGCCGCAGAATAACTGAACTTAAACTAGAAACTTATTGTTTTCCTACTTATTCATGAAACAAGAGTGTAATCACTGAGAATTTGTGCTACTAAAAAGAAATACAAGAAGTAAAAAGCTGCATTAAATAGATTATGCAATTACTTGTAGTTAACCAGGTCTAATTAGAGAGGACATTTTGTTTATTCATTGCAGTTTATTTGAAGGAATCACCAAACTTACTTTTGCTCAAGAAAACTAGTCTTCAAAAAGCATTTTTTTTTTGGCCTAGGCTCTATCAGACTGCACAGAATTTTCAAAGCAGCACAATGTTGTAAAAAATGCCCTTTTAATCAGATTACCCTTGGCGAACATCCCAAACTCAGGCTGAAGTGCAGTGCTTGTGGTTTCTCAACAGCTTACACTAAGCCTGCACCATGGAAATAATCTACTTTTAAAACCCAGGAAACAAATCGACTGCACTAAGGACATAAGTCGCTGTCATTAGGGAGTGATTAGGCTAAACATTTTTATACACTCTACTAGCCCCCTTTCAAATTATATATCTCTGGCAGATAGGAAGAAAGGTACTTCAGGTGAGTGTTCAGAACAACCCTGTGGAAAAGTTAATAAATTTAAATGAACAGAGCAGAAATAGGAAAAATTTAAAGAATATTTTTTTCAACTTTCACCTGCTAATACCTAAATCAGGATTTTCAGGAACTAAAAATGGAGAGTTTGGTCACACACACACACACACACACACACACACACACACACACAATTTTTCTTTTCACATAGCTGATTTTCAAGTCTTCATGCATCACATATCCCTATTACTTATTTTAGGCTAACATGTTTCCTTGCGTCATATACTTTAGATAGGAAATTCCACGGGGACTAAATAAGAAAATATTGTTTTTATAATGTATCATTACAGACCATACCATTCATTTTCCTTTAACAGGAAGGGTTAGTTCTGAGGATTTCATGGCTATCTTCATACTATACTGTGGAACATAACAGACAGCTACAGCATGTCCTCAAATATGGCTGCCTCTTTTAGTCCCATAAATCATTCCCACATCACACACCCTAATAATGCAGCCCTGAGGATAGAAGGCTTACAGCCGCACAGTACACTGCATGTTTTTGTACCTTTTAACAATGTTTATACTCATTAATGTAGTCTAGCGTTGACTTTCTTTGTTTAGATCTATTTTTTCTTGTTTATTTTGTACTTTGTTTTTGAAGGATATAAATGAAAATAGTAATGTGCTAACAATGCATAAAACGTCGGTTCTTTAATTAAAGAAGCTGAACATACACTGTCAGCAGTGGATAAGAAATGTTTATTCTTTTTCAAGATTGAAAAAAAAACGAATTTAAGACTGGACTATTCCATCAGTTCAAATCTGTGATTTGAGCAATGTTTGATTCCTTCTTTGGACATTCTGCTGAGGGTTTCATTTCTAATTTATGAAACATTCCATTAATCCTCAATCTGTCAGCTCTTTTTTGACAGCAATTGAGGCTGATAGACAAAAGATTAATATTTATTAAATACTCTATACTTTGGAAGTTTTAGAAATGTACTGTTCACCTTAGTCCCCATTTCTCTTAATTCTAAATAAACTTCATCCTTTCTAATTTCCCAAGACAGCATGTAGATAACATAGCAAAACAATTTTAAACAGCAAACGTACAATACTGGATCTGAACACAACACACAGAAAAAATCCAACTATAGCTGTCCTTGAGCAGGATCGCTAGCATTCACTTTAAAAGCTTCTCCTATCCCAAGTATTTCAAGCATATATTTTGTATGCTCTTCTTCCTCATCCACCAGGCGCACCCCCCTTCATTTTTCCAATGTCATGAATAATTCATGAACTGATAAATATGCAATTTCAAAAAGTGCAGACAAGGCAGCACTGCATTAAAAAAAAAAGAAAAGAAAAGAGCGTGTGCTTTTTACATACAAGTCGTATGCTGCACTTTACGGATGACAAATTTTCTAGTATTCAAATCCTGTATTGTGTATATGATAGGAGTGTGACTGTATTTCTGGTCAGTTATCTTGCTAGACATGTTATGAATTGTTTGAAGAAGGCTATACTACACAAAACAATAAACATTTAAAGAAATGAAGTTACCAGTGTTTTAGAACTCAATGCTTTACATGAATGAATTTCTGAATTAATAGGGCAAATTTTCACTCTACCTACATATATGATCAAGTGTGTACAACTCTTGCATATAGGATAATTCTCTAGTGACAACACCATATAGGTCTCAAGTGCCTAATGTTTCTGTTATATAAGAGTCATTTATTTGGCATCCTAAGAACATCCTTTAGAGGCCAATTTCACAAGATCGGCAAGAGAGTTCTCCCTGAGCTTTCAAACAGGTAAAATCACCCGTCTAGGAGCCCGTATATAGAGCAAAGAGAGAACCTCCATTTTATAGGCTAATTGCTTGATTACCAGCCTGAAACAAAATGGAGGCGAGACCTTTTTAAAGCACTTCAAGGCTGATGTATCAGAAGGGAGAAATGTATTAAGAGGGTTAAAACATTCCTTAAAACATCTCTGGCATCTAATCAGAAAAATGTTAAAGATAATATAATAAATATGGATCACATTATATTTATATATGGAAAATAGAGATAAGAATAAAGTACTCATTGAAACAACGCTGTTCTAGTTTAGCAATAGTTAAAAAAAATAAAACCTGCTTTTAGTCTTAAATGTAACCTTTCAAATGAACATTTAAATTGGAAAACACCATGGGTAAGAAATAGACCACAGCATTTAATTTGGACTGGCTAGTTGGAAGCCTATATTTACTGTACTATAATTTCAAATTTAATTAAGTCACACTGCTGACGCCAGTAGCATCAGCATAGTAAAGATGATTAATTGCACGTGTAAATGAAATATAAACAGCCCTAAAAGTAACATTAATGCAGAATCTTGCACACAGAATTGGTATGATCGATTTAAGTGGAAGTGCCTACCTGCATCTTTGAAACACATGCCAGAATTGTGATGGGGTCCTGCATTTGAATGCAATCACTGTACCAAAAGTGTAACCTTTTATAGGTCACTGTTTTTCTAACACATATATCCAACCTCCTCTCTTCTTTTCCTCATACCTCAACCTGCAACATGATTTGTTATCTTATAGACTTTTCACACAATATGCATTTTCATCTTATGGACTGGTTACCAGTACACAAACATGAGCTGACACTCTGCCATGGTAGGACAGGGCTGTCACAATAAGGCAGCTGGACTGTTATATATTCACTTTGCTTTCCATTGTACTTCCATTCACAGCAGCAGTGGCACAAAGGGCCTGACAGAACTAACCACGGATTGTCACCTTGATTTGTCCAGTCTTGCGGATATGCAGAAATGAATTATATTCTCCTACTTAGGAACACAACACAGAAGCAAATAAGCTTGCAAACAGAATCTACCAAGCCATATTATCTAAGAAAGATCAAGCCTTTTCATAGATACTAAATACTGCCTTGCTCACTAGATAAGGCAAAGCAGAAAGAACCATCCAGTTAGTGAAGACACAAAAAGATTCTCCTTCAATAACATATTCTCAATGCTGCAAACTGAAGCCTTTCTGATTGAGAGATACGTAATTTGTATTCCACCTAGCTTTTATTTTTGTTAAGTACTAACACAGTGCTTCAAAATCTAAACTTATGTATGTGTGAAAAGAATAAGCTATGTGAAACCTAGTAAATAAGCTGTTGATCTTGGTACTAAAACACGATAAATTGAAATGCTTTCCTAAAAATTATGAAATAAATGACTTCTCAATCTCTGATAATTCACTTCTGAATAATCTCATCTTGTCTTCCTCAAATTGCACTAAATGTTAAAGCTCTAAACCTGAAAGTGCCCTAAATATTTGGTTGCTAATGAGAAAATTCACTGAATCACTTTTACACCAGTTGTTTAATTTATTGACAAGGTGTTTGTATGTTTTTGAGACCTAGGCAGTTTTAATATCATCATGTAGATAAATGAAATCGGCAAGGTTAGAGGTTTTAATTTTTTTTAATGAAAGATGCTATCAAATCAAAGTAAAAAACAGTTTTGTGCAAGCTTTTTGAATGAGGAAGCAAGAATATTTCTCCATGCATTAAAAAAAGTTACTTTAATAAAAAAATACTAAACCTAGTAAAGATTACACACACGTGCACATACACATACACCACTCTTGCAAATTCTTATCATATTTATTGACAATGCTGTGTGCTTACTTCTCAACATACATTTTTTGTAAATCCGCAGTTTCATGCTTAAGAACTCCTTGAGACTTATAATGTGACTTACAGTTTGTCTTATTGTTATTTTTAATGCTACCCCAACATAATGTGTGGGTATTTGTCTCTGAAGAAAAGTCCCTAGAAATTCTCCTTATAGCTTTTAAAAAAAACATATTTTAAAAGATACTATTAATCTAAAGAGGCTGATTTAAAAGCCAGAATATTGTAATTTATATCTAAGCATATAACATTTAAGGCTGTCATGCTAAAAATGTTATATTTAAACAACCTATTAATTTTGAATTTTAAATTGCACCATTTTATTGTCTTTTGCTTAATATATACAGATGCTGCTTGCAAAGCAACACTTGGTGCCTAGTGTTTCAAATGGTGACTAGCACAAGCCAACACGATACATGGAGTTACAGACAGATGTACGAAAACAACATAAAACCCTGCCCCACACAGAAATGCAAATTTTACTTGATCAAAGGGCTGTTTTTTCATAGTAAAGAATTATTTTCAAATGAAACCTTTGCTTTAGGAAGATGTATAAGAAATTTCTTCACTATTTGTGCTGAACATATTTAAGAAAAATCTAAATATACCAAAGGTAGTATTTACTATTTTTCAAGGAAAAATTGTCCAGATGTATTTTTCCTCAGAATTCTATGCAGCCATCCGTTAGAGCTCTGTGACCATTCACCTGACTGCAGCAGAACCAGGGCTTGATGGTTACAGGGGGTGACAGAAAGGGAACACTGGAAGTGCTATTATGCAGTTTGCAGGGGAGGATTTCAGCACATTTCAGTTTTATTTAGTTATTGTAGGTAGTTTTTATAGGTTTTTTTTTACTAGTTGTGCATAGTTTCTAATACTAAAATTTAACTTGTGCTCTGTGACCACCATTTCGAGCACCCTCTGCTTTATGATTTAGCATTATTTGACAGATTTTCAAATTGCTTTGTCATTTCAATCTGATTCATAGTTGTAAATAAATTTCACACAATAGTACATTTTTTGTACTTGCTCCTGTTTAAAAAAGGTGTAATTCCACTTTCCCTTTTTATTTTAATCAGAAGTTCTGAGCACTGACTCACTCCTAATTTGCAGTAGATATATATGCACAGTTGAGGCAAAAATGAACAATGCCATCTTAAGGGCTGAAATGGTTAATCTTTTATATTTTTAAAGGCAGCATAATCATTTCTCTTTAAAATTGTGTGAATCATATAAATATTCTAGAATTTGGAGTTATTTGCAATTATTATATAAATAAAAATTACAGCATTACATATAAAGCCAAATAACATTTTATGCTCATTAAAGATAGGGAGAAACAGGTCAAGGTAGAAAATCCAAAGGTTTTTAAATGCATGCAACAGTTTTTAAAATTAACAATTATGCATACAAAAATGAAAGGTGCTTTAGAGCCTTTTGTTAATGTTTGTAAAAATAAGATTTTGTCTTAGCAAAGAATATCAGTCATTAACCTCCTCAGTACATTCTCATCCCCTAATATTCTCAAATCAGCATCAGCATCAGCAGCATCCCAAACTTTCATTACACTGAAGAGCCAGCAAGCCTCCCAGCACTGCTCCTTGATAGATTGTGGAGTGGGCCTTCTGAGGTTCTGTTTTCCATGGAAGGTCAAGACTGCTGACATGGGATTAATCAGCTACCCCTCCTAAACCATGAATCAGAACAATTGCTGTCAGTTTCATATGGTACAACTGCCTGGAAATAGAAGAATTGGAAACTGAGAGAGCATATCAAGAGTATAGAAAAGAAGATGTTAATTGTGGGAGTAACTACAGTTTGGCTATTTGGGATTTGATGCAGTTACCAAATTTAAATGGTGAAATATATATTCAACCAAGTACATTTGGAATGTTACCCTCACCTCTTTCCACTTTGACATCTTGCTTTTATAACAATTGCAATATTTTATAAAAGCTTTACACTCATTTACTTTCTTTTGGCAGGCACCATGTATTGTCAAGCCCAAAATTAAGCATGTTTCTTGACTGAGTGTTAAAATCATAGAAAGTTGAGTGAAATGTGTGCAGCTCTTCTGCGTACATACTGCAGAGCCAACATTGTATTTAAACTCTCCGTGAATGTTTGCACTACAGAACTGACAAATACTAGGTGAAAATGTTTGCATAAGGGAAGCAAAGTCCTGAACTCTTAGAAAGGAATGTGACAAGCTTCCTTTTGTATGTGGACATGCTTACATTGAAATGGGTCATCTTTTAACTGATACTGCTTCTATTACTAAAAATGATAAGAAAATGGACACATTGATCACATGTTTGAGAAAACAATCATCTCAAGCTTTATAAATGATATTCAGAAAAACTTCTGAGTATTCTGTCGGATATAATGTAAAGAAAAGATTTTTCTGTGTTTAGCTTCAACATGGGATATTTTCAGGAAACTGAGTGTTAAGAACATAAGATTAATGTAAAACTCAGGATATATAGGTGGAGATGATTAATAATCATGCCATGAAAATTAAATCATATTTTATTTAAAAATATAAAATACAAGGAATTTTTCAAAAAGAAAACTCACTTTCAATTATTTAATTTAATATTATTCAGTGGCAATACATTGTTTAATTTTAAGAGGATAAACAGAAAACCTTTTCATGATTCTAAATATAAATGAATATTTTTCTGATAGATTTTAATAATTTAAAGAGTATTGTTCAAAGTCTTTATAACAAAATTATATAAATATATTAATATAATAATGCACAAACATTTAAGTATCATTTCCTATGTACCTGAGAACTGCTTTTACATATCAAATTGAAAGTAAAGATTTATTTTCATGTTTGGTAATGCTATCACAAATGTAATCATAGTATATAAAATAAAATAAAATAAAAAGTGTTAAAATTGGGAGTTAATGGTGCAAAAATTATAAATACATTGAAGTTTTAATTTACCTTAACCACATATGCATTAGAGAAATTTGGGCAAACAGAGTCTTATTTATTAAAACACACAACAGTATTAGTATGATAAAGGAACTGAAGTTATTGCACAAGAAAAGTGTGTTGCAGAAAAAGTTATATTTTCATTTCAGTGTAAAACAATAAATATTGTTTACCACAAAAATTTAACAGTCATTATTTTTAAAATGCAGCATTTTGTATATCTACATTAAAGTTAAAGAAAACTGAATTACTAAGGAAAGAATCTAAAGTATTTGTAAACATTTTCCCTAAAAATCTACCCTCTAAAAGTACTGACTTTGTAATGTCATGATATTGTTTGAAAATAAATTCATATAGCACAACTTTCTTAAACTTAAAGTAATATTTAAAACATTTTAAGTGTAAATATTTACTTTATTAAATAGTACGAGGATCGGAGCTAACAGCTTACTGCTTAAATGAAATATAACTGTTAGAAAACAGTACCAAATTATGTGAGCACAAGTTGGCCATAGAAAAGAACTTAGAAAAAGCACTACTTTTAGAATTAATTGAATTTATATTATCCAGATGAAATAAAATAAAATAATGCATTTTATAATTGATGACACATTGATTATGAAAATAATTGGTTCTAAAATAATTCAATGTGATCATTTAATAGTACTCTGACAAGAATTTAAAAGATGTTTGATAAAATTATTGCCAAGTTTTCAAGTTGTGTAAAGCAGTGCACATACTTTATAAAAAGCTATGGATATACTTCAATATTTTCCTATTTTATTAATAATTTTTATAATTAAAAACAATAAAATGTTTCTAAAAATTCTGTATATGTCCATCAGTTTTATATGTATTTGTGTAACATTTCCAGGATTTTTTCTCTCTTGAAATAGTGAGATTCTCATTATTATAAAAAAAATCATAGTATCCATGGTATTGTCCCATTGCCCAAATGAAAGCTTTATAAGATCTGATTTGTAGAATAAATTATATCCTGATCTTCTTTAGCATAAAATATTCTGCAAATGCAAAATAAAATAATACTGTTTCAAGAGTTAATAAATATAATCAGCAATGAAAACAGCCACCATGAACCTAAGAGTAAAGTAGGAACAAGCAAGCACACAGATAGAGAACAGATTGAAAGCTTAGAAATAGACCTGAATACAATTTCTCAAGACAAAGTCAAGTGTTATAGACAGGCAAAGGTGCTTACAAAGTGTGGAAACAGGGAGGAGGCTGCAGAGTGGATGGAGGGGCTAGGAAACATTTAGAGAAGGCAACTGAGCTAGTAATGTGATTCCTACCTTTCTCCCCAGAAGGACTGGCTTGGAGAATAACTGGATTCTGAGATCAAAGCCACTATCACTTACTAACTTGTCCTCAATTATAGATGACCTTAAGTCAAAGAAAAAAAAGAGAAATGTTTCCTTACCATTAGATAGAACAAAATTAGTGTTTTTAAACTGCTGAACATACATGCGCAATTGAACTCCAGACCATTATTGCTTACCTTTTGTCTACCAATATTCTATCTACATTCTGCATAGAATTTGGGAAGATGTCTTTAAATTATCATGTATACCTTTAAACAGTAAAATCAATATCCTTTTTGAATTCCATTTTAGTCTGAGTAAGGAACCCACAAAACAGGTATGCTGAAGATTTATGAAATTTTTCGGTAAAAATTAAATTGGCAGAAAACTTAATGAAAATAACATCAGGAAGGTTGTTAATTATGTTGAACTTTTCTAATTGTAGAAATATTATTATTTCTATTTGGAAAAAACCTTTAAACTATTTATTCACCCAATATTTGGAGGATACTTCAGAATTATAATACTGTAGAATATGATTTTTAAAAGAGAAGCAACTGGCAAATAGAAATTTTGATACACCTGACAACTAATTTTTAAGTAATTTTTTAATTGCCTTACCTATATGTAATTTTAAAATTTTAACATAAATGAAATTTTGGTTAAATGAAACTTTATAATCCACAAAACAGGAAGAGCTATTACAGAATTATAGTACTTTGTATAAGAATTATTAAATGTTAGCACATACCTCTGAGTAGCATTTGGTTAATATATTTTCTCACAATTAAGAATTTGAGACTTCGAATGACACAACAAAGTTATGGAATCTACTCAAATCATTCTTTGAATTTGTTAAGAAAACTAAAAATTCTGTATCTTTAAAAATAGTATTGCCTGATTTCCCTTGTATCACCATAAGTACACTATGAAGTTTTTACAATCTTTTTGTTCAGAGAAAAATATCTTTGTTATACTTTTTGTTTTTTAATTCATTGTGTAAAATATGAAAAAAATAGGAAAATGTGAAAGGAGAATATAAATAATATATAGTCTTAATTATTCTTAGACAACTACTGGAAATCTCTTAGATTATTTCCTTCGCGTCTTTTTTCCGCCTAAGAGTTTGTATTTTATAAGATTGATACTATATATTATACAGAATTTTGTATTCAAAGCATGAATAAAATGGATTATTAGAATTTTCCTACATCATTGAAATATCTTTGTAGACAAACTGTAAAATATATGATCGTCCATCATATGAGAATATTAGCTAAATCATTTTTCAGGAAATATGGAAAGAAATTTATTACCTGAAAGATACTATGATGAATACTTTTATTAAGATTATAATTACCTTAGATTCTATTTCTTTCTTTTTCCTGCTTTAATGTTTCAGAATTTTTATGGGTTATTTACTATAAAATTTTGAAAAACTGAGTTTGATTGAAGATGTTTAGCAGATAAATACTTTAATTCATCAATATGTTTTTGTCAAAACCTCCCTCATTGTGGAGTAGGTGAAAAAGGGCTGTAAAAAGGATAGCTGAGTTTGCTGGAGCCACAGCATACAGAGAGATGTATCTTTGGGTTTAAAAAGCTAATGCTGCATTGTCACATTTATCTGCAGTATACTGTAGGTGTTCTGTGTGAACATTTGAAACTGCTGTTACACTTGATCTTAGCTCAAAGGCTGAGGAGTGATGTAAATGCTGTTCAGAAAGGACACACGACTATACATTCAGTGTTTCTTTTAAATGTTTTATATACCAAGATGATGATTATGATGATGATGATGTGTGTGTACATGTGTGAGAGACATATGCACGTTCATTTAAAAATGCATCAAAAGTTAAAGACACTGCAATTGCTAAATGTAATAATGAGAAAAATATTCAAAGAAGTATGTATACAATAAAATATTTTAAGATAGTGCAAGTCGTGTAAGGATTTTCTCTTTTTTTGTCCTCTTTGTCCCTATTAAAATTCTTAACTGAAGGAAACAATGGTCTCATTTATATAAACAGGGCTTTCAAAGTGTTAAAGAACATCTTATTGAAAAAATAAAATCACCAGTCCTCATTACAGAAGCATTTCTGACATATAACCAAACATCTTCTTGTCTTCTTTCATTGATAATGCCAATTCACAGAAAAAAAGTAATGCTAACAATAGGTTGAAATATCCTGAAATAAATTAAACAATCAGCTTTACAATTTAACTGAATTTTTAACTTAATTGAATTGTTATTTTACTTAATTGTTTATGTTATTTAGGTTGAGAGATTTGTTTCTCTTTTTCTCTCATGTGTGTGAGTGTGTGTGTGTGTGTGTGTGTGTGTGTGTGTGTTTGTGCGTGTGTGTGCACATTTAAAGAGAATGATGGAAAGGAAATTTTATGCCTAAGGAGAGATAGAAATCATCACAGTTGCAGAAATATTTAGAATAACTCATGCAGGCATCTTCGAGGACCTGATTATAAGTATCAAATGTTTTTAACATGCTTTACCCATAAAATAATTCTGGTTCCATTACTTCAGAGAATCAAACTATGATAATATTTGCATTTTAAAAGTCTAAGCATGATATTAACCATACTCTTCAATACTGGAATTTATTTTCAAAGAAAAATACATAGGATATATTTAGCAGCAAGGTACTATGCATTCATGCTTAGAAAAGAGAACAAGTTAGATTTTATAAATCTGTAAAATGATCATATCATAAAAATAAACATATTTTAAAATGTGATATCTCAGTTAACTTGCTGAGATTTTTAAATTATTTATTTATTTATTTACTTGCTACTGGGAATCAAAGACAGAATCTTATGCTTGCCAGGCAGGTGATGTGCTACTGAGCTATAATCTCAGTGCTTGCTGGTTTATTTTAATATGAAATAAGTAATTTAATCTCTGCTTTCTATAATTAACATGTGTATATTTATTTCAAATCAGAATGTTTCAGACATATAAAACAGAAAGATGATCCTAAATGTTGATGATCCTAATTTCAAAGGAAGAGGCTAAGTCTCAGTGTTTGTTTAATTACAACACTTATTTCGTAAAATAATGAAAGTGTTTATTCATTAGTCAGTTCAAAAAGTAATTCTTTAGCCTTTTCCCAAACAACCATGGGATTCAACAATGAGCCCTACTAGACTTAAAGAAAGTAAAAACTGAAGATTTTTTTGAGTTCAGTAGGTATATAAAGAGATCACTATTTTACAAAGTATTTGTACCAACAAAATAAATCTTATTTTGTGGATAAACTACCTTTTATAAATCACAGATTCAAGTGTTTCAAGAATGTTTACATTTTCCCCTTTCACCACATGTGCATGTCCCTTCCAGCATGATAGAAGTCTCCAAAATGTTACCGTTTTCACGAGACCGATTTTGAAAAATTAAATCTTAAAAATTTTATGGAAACTTAGACATTTCAAATGCATAAACTAATGTCTAAAAATATACTTGATCTCTTTAAAAGTTCACAAATCGCTTTCTTTTCACTTGGCCACTTTCTTCTAATATGCTACAAGCCATTTCAGTGACAGATTCTGGTCATGCTTACATAATTATTTCCTGATTTGAGACATAAAATGGTATAAAGCATAAGAAATTTGAATACGAAGCAATAAGATCAGTGTAACAGATAAACCAAACATATTTTCAAAAAAGTATTTTCATCTAGAAACGTTAATTTGTATTCATTGTACTTGTGTTACTATCCTTTTCTTTAAAATAACCTTCTTAATATATATCCTTTCTGCAAATCTCAAAAAGTTCAACTTATCATTTATTGAGAGATTTATGTTGTCACTCAGTTCCAATATTGGTGAAAGAGTAGGTGATTTAGCTTGTTTGGGGATGGGGCAAAAGAGAAGGAGGAAAAAACCAAAAGAGAAATAGAGAAAGACAGAGAGAGAGATAGAGAGAGAGAGAGAGAGAGAGAGAGAGAGAGAGAGAGAGAGAGAGAGAAGAAGAAGAAGAAGAAGAAAAAGAAGAAGAAGAAGAAGAAGAAGAAAAAGAAGAAGAAGAAGAAGAAGAAGAAGAAGAAGAAGAAAAGAGAAGAAAAGAACAGCAAGAGACTGCATGACACCATAATGTGACCAACCTTATGTCTGATCCATAAAGAGACTCAGGAAATATTTCTAAACAAGTTTTGAGCAAAGACTAGTACTGATGCACTATACCTATATATATACCTATACTTATGGGTTCTAACCTAGCATATTTAAACGACAGTACTCAAAAAAATTCACACTAAAAATAAAAATAAAATGCAAAGTCATATGTTGATGTATACATATATATTCAGTACTTTATGTCTTGCATGTCCTTCACTGCATTTATAACTTGAATGATAAAAGATGACAGTTGATGCAATCAGGGTTTGAAACCAAAAAACACTTTGTAGTTTATGTCTCAGTCAATTGACAGGTTTCTTTTAGGTTTTACCATTTGTGAAAGGCAAAGCTTTCCCACTTGGTTCCAAATCATTGGCATTTGCCTAAAGCATATATTTGGTTGTTTTTCACATTAGGTCACACAAAGTCAACTTTATTACCTTAGCATCACAATCTAGTCATTGAAAAATGATGTTATCCCTTTTGAATTATTCAGTTTATGTTTTAGACTTGGCTTTACATGATTCATTGTTTTGGTAACTAAAGAGACTATCAAAGGAAAAAGGCTTTCACCTTCCGATGTTAGTCTGCAATTTGAAGAGTATGTCACAGGTTTTGAAAACAATTACTAAAAGCTCATTACAATAATATTACACTTAATGCCCCTTTGCTAACTTAATGCAATATGAAGAGGGATAACACTCTTAGGTATCTAATTTGTGATGTTTGCGTCTAAAATGTGTTCACAAAACCTTATTTTTACATAATAATTCGGTATCATTTAGATCTAGCATATTCCCCACAAAAGTCTAACAAATTCAGAGGTCAGTCTTTAGAAACGTGATTGGATAAATGAGGGAGCTACACTCACGAGTGTATCAATGAACTGAAGCATACAGAGCTGAATATTGTTAAGACGTGGGGCCAGGCCCTTCCCACCATGCCATTTCTACCTCAGAACAGCCAGCGAGAGATAGTGATCATGAGTCCATAGAAACCTCTGCTCCTTGAAGTTGTGTATGTTGGGTATCTTGTCCCAACAACGAGAAAAAATAAATATGACACAATTTGTTCCACATGATGTTTTAAAATTTCAAATACTAGACTATAAGTCAAATTAGTCACTTTTCTACCCTGAGTGGTCTCTAATTTAAGTATTAAAAATCAACTCAAAATGAAAGCTAAAATGGATTTTATAATAAAATGATATTAAATAAAATTATTTTAGCATGTAATATTTTACTTACTCCTACCCGTAATTCTAGAGAGAATTATTATAATGTAATATCTTACTGAGAAAATTATTATTTTTGACCACAAATGTTTTAAATGTGAAAGAAAACATTTTAAGAGAAAAGGTTAAAAAACTAAAACTTGCATGTTTTATTGATATATATCAATGTGAATTATATTTTATCTATATAATTTTAAATATTTTATGATTTAATATACGAAATGAGCATTGTACCTACTTATTTACTTCAATTAGTTAAATGTTCAAGGATTTTGTAGGACTTTGGGCAGGGAACCATCAAATGCATTTACATATATCCACTTGACCAATTTCTTATATCTAGATATGTATTTTTGGAAAATACTTTTATGGAATAACTTAATATTACTTTTAAATTTCCTTTTGTATTATTTTATGAAAATAGATAAGTCTACACATTTTATTTGGAGTTTGACTTTTATAAAATTGATGTGAAAATTTATAATCTGTTAAATGTTGTTTGATCTACTCTTCCTAAAGGCTTAAAAGCTAACTTTAAGAAACATGTATTGAAACACTTCTGCAAAATCTAAATCTCAGGAACTTTCAAGCAAAATTTCACTTGCTTCAGATTTTCCATACACCAAACATTATCAGTCAGAGTTACATGATTGTTCGATATATTTTTTTCAGAACAAGAAGTAAATTAGCAGTAATTCTTTTAACCACACTCTGTATATGAGGAGACAGGACTCAGAGATGAGAGCTGTTCTGCTCAGGTGTTCCCCATGATATCTATCATCAGAGAGTGAGGAACTATTCAGACCAGTAATTCTTAAGACACATCTCTCTGCTCCATGAACAGTTGGAGAGAAAAATATAAATTGCTTTCTCTGGATTTGTCTGTGTTCAGCTGACCCAATGCTATTATTATCTGAAGAGATTTGAAACTCGTTTAGGTTTTTTTTTCCCCCTGATTAATGCAAAGATACATTTTTCAAGGAAACATAAAAGACTAAAATAGGTCACATTTTGAGAGAACCAAACCAGAGCTAATTGAGGACTTTTCTCAGGCAGCCAGTGTCCCCTCCCTGTCAGTAGTGATGGCAGTCAGAAACGAGCTTGTTCTGAGCCTCTGTCAATACTGTAGCACTCTCTGAGGGACAAAGGGGTCCATCACCAGAGGAGGAGGAGGCTGTGTGGATAAGCCACGCAGCGTTTTCTTTAAGGGAACCACAGAGCTTTTCAGGGTATTCTTGTGTTCTTTCCTCTGGAATTCTATTTATGTTGCTAAGATTAACACAGATTTTCTTTAATGAATGCTTTCTAGCTGAAAGATAGTGAGATACACCATGTGACTCTTTTTAATATTAGTTCATTAAATTAAAGCAGTTCTGACTTGTAATGTGGCCTTTGCCTTTTGATGCTACACTCAGGTTTTCAGAGACTGTCCATGGACAATGCTGTATACCTCGCAAAAATAAACTTTTAAATCAATTATTTAGTGTTAGCAATCTCTAGTAATAAACTGAATGTTTCTCTATTGGTGTAAAAATTAATGTAAAAGAAAAATTAATGTAAAAACTTGGCTGTTCTGTAATTTGAATCTATGTATTGAATTGAAACCATTTTGCCTTTGAAACTTGGTAATATGAATTGGTGGTTCACTGGTAGAATCTTGCCTGCCTGTAATTTTGGTAACTGTACTATCAAATATATATAAAACTTGCAAAATAAATAGTAATATTGTATATAAAACATACAATTGTATTAATATGATATTCATATGCTAAACATATAAACATATGACACAAGCACTAATTAATTTTATATTAATATTAAACACATTAAATTATGTAATACATTACCATTTATCATATTAACATATACTAAATATATGTAAATACAGCATACATATTTGTTTTTTAACAAATCTCATTTTCCAAAACCAAAGTTTTAAATGTCTGGAAAGACCCCTCTTTCAGAATGTACTTATACAAAACCAAAGGGAAAAGATTCCTACATTCATGGTGAGGGTATTCACTAAATCACTTCCAAATTAGAGGCTTCAGAAACAACATGCTATACAAGTAGCAAATATTCAATTTGCGCATTGCCTCAAGGCTTTGGACTGCATTACCCTCCATATCCATCACAGGAACAATAGAATAAAATAATTCTGTGAGGTTAGAAAAATCAAGCCCACGCATCCACTATTCATAAGGAATATTTGGATAACCAAGGCTTGATGCAAATATTTGTTAGTAGCCATTATGACAAGCTGGGGACATTCCATGATCTTATTAGTACCTAGTCATTCACAGTTTGCTTTTTCTGTAGCAAAACATGCACACAGATAATAGGAATAAATTGTTTATTTCCCATGTTACCAGGCAATTATAAATATTTCAGTAAAAGGGTTATACTGTGCCAAGGTTAGAATCTAATAGAATAATTCAAGATGCAAATGTCATTCTCTAGTAAGCTAATGTTGATGTATCCAAATAGTCTTTATTTGGTGGAATTCTAGAAAAAAAGACTTAAGAAATAATAAAGTATGCAACAGCTTTTGAAAAGCTGCTGCCCTATCACATATCCCACTTCTGCGGGATCTTATTTATTTTTTCTTCCCCAGGTAATACTCATGTGATACACTGCACATACTCGTTGGCATTAGCAATTTGAAGTACTTATTTCAATTTTAGAATATTTTAAATAAAAACTTATAAGAATTTCAAAGCCACTTGCTTTCTTTTTTTTTTTTTTTTTTTTCTTTTTCCTTTTTATCAGTACCAGGGATCGAACTCACGACTGCCTGCTTTCAAGGCAGGCACTTGTGCCCCTGAGCTAAATCCCCAGCTTTCTTACACTGTTGATTAAAGAATTCTGTCTAATTTGATACTACTGACAACTTTTTTCACTGTTGTTTTTTCATGATATTTTAAATGAAACATGATGTATTTGTAACAGCTAATAAATAAAGCAGAGATTTATTAACAGGTTACAGTTCTCTAAAGGGTAAGAATACAGAAATGAAACTACAATGGGTTACATACAATTTTTGCATTCAATCATTAACGCTAAAGTTCAAAGATATGTATGTGAAGTAAAACAATGTAGCTAAATTGAAACACATCTTTGCTGGTAGAACCAAGAGCAGCACCAAGGGCACATAATATACTGGCTAATATAGCCCTTTTTATACTATGTTACTGCTCTTCCTTCCAGCACTTATTTATCAGCAATGGAAGGGACCATGTGTAACTCTGCTTTACTAAGCCACACCCTTCTACAGAAGGGTTCCACCAGAAGCAACAGAGCCAGATACTCATGACCTAAATCCTGTAAAACCAAGAGCTAAATTAATTCTCTTCCTTTGATGTGTATCTTAGGTGTTTTATCACGATGATGTAAAGCTGAATAGCACAGTATCCTATTTTCTATAATCATTGCTTTCATTCTCTATTGTTTCTGCAATATTTCTTTTCTCACTTTTCTATTTAATAGAAAAGAATGTTAAATATGTCATTCTATTAAGATTCTCTGTAAATACCAGATAAATAAAATTACTTTAAAACAGGAACATTTGTTCAAGTTCCAAAATGTACAGTAGAGAGGAGATCCCTCTTGGAAGCCATTGAACAAGCCCACTGGTAAAAATATCAGAAGTAGAATATGTTACAGAAGCCGGGAGCTGCTTTCTACTGTAATTCAACTGGTTAACTCAGTTGTTAAAAATAGGTCATTGGTGCTGGGGTCTAGCTCAGTGGTAAAGCATGTGCCAGGACACCAATTTACATCCAAGTATCACAAGATACACATACACACACACACACACACACACACACACACACACACACACACATCCCATGTTCAAGTTAGCAGATAGTAGTCTTAAGAAATAAAGCAAATTAAAGATAGGAAAAAAAGAATATAAATTATCATTATTTGCAGATGACATGATACTCTTACCCAAAAACTTGATTGAAAGACTCCTACATATAATAAATACATTCAGCAATGTAGCTGGATACAAAATCAATACTCAAAAATTAATAGCATTTCTATTTACTGAAAACAAAATCACAGGGAGAGAAATAAGAGAAGCCACACCCTTGACACTAGCAACCAAAAAAAATGAAATATTTAGTAATTATTCTCACAAAAGAAATGAGACCTATATAGGGAAAATTATAATACACTGAAAAAAGAGATTGAAGAGGATCTCAGAAAATGGAAAGACATCCCTTGCTCATGGATAGGAAGAATAAATATTGTGAAAATGGCCATTCTCCCAAAACAGCTATACAGATTCAATGTAATCCCAATAAAAATACCATCAACAGACCTCATGGATCTAGAGAAATCACTCCTCAAATTCATCTGGAACCATAAGAGACCTACAATAGCAAAGACAGTTCTAAGCAACAAAGGCAAGGGCAGCAAGCATCACAATCCCTGACTTGAAGTTATACTACAAAGCAACAGTAGTAAAATCAACATGGTACTGGAATCAAAACAGCTGAAGATCAATGGAATAGACTAGAAGATACAACCACAACTACAAACACACTCAACCACCTTATTTTTGATAAAGGGACCAAACATGTTCACTGGAAGAACTACAGTCACTTTAATAAATGGCATAGGAAAAACTAGCTTTCCACATGCTGAAAACTAAAACTAGACCCATGCCTATCAACATATATTAAATTAAAATCTAAATGGATCAAATATCTGAATATTAAAAGAGAAATACTAAATCTATTGGAAGAGAAATTGGATAAAAACTTTGAAGGCATAGTGGTAGGTAGAGAAATCATAAACAGGAATCAAACCGCATGGGAAATGCTTTCCAGAATCAATAACTGGGATCGCCTGTTATTAAAAAGTTTCTGCACGCCAAAGGAAATCTCCAGCATAGTGAAAAGAAAACCCACAAACTGGGAAAAAAATCTGAGTGAACTGTTCCTCAAACAAAGGACTTCTGTCTAAAATATATAAAAAATTTTTAAAAATCAGACCTCCAAAATTCAAACATCCAATCCAAAAATGGGCATCTGAGATGAATACACAATTATCAGATGAAGAAATAGAAATGGCAAATAAATACATGAAAAAATGTTCATCATCATTACTCATTAGAGAAATACAATTAAAACCACATTGAAAGTCCATCTCACTCATGAAAGAATGGCTACGACCAAGAAAACTACCAAGAACAAATGCTGGAGAGGCTGGGGAAAAAGGAACTCTCCTGCACTGTTGGTAGCAGTGTAGACTGGTGAAACCATTGTTGGGGTCAGTCTGGAGATTTCTCAAAAATCTGGGATTGGAAATCCCATTTGTTCCAGCTATTCCACTACTAGCCATAGTCTCAGAAAAACTGAAAACATCATACCATGGTGATATATGTGCACGTATGTTTATAGCAGCACAATTTGTAATAGCCAGATCTTGGAAATAACCTAAGTGTCCATCAACTGAGGAATGGATAAAAAAGTTGTGGTATTTTTTACAATGGAGTACTACTCAACTATAAAGAATGATGACATTGAGATATTTTTAAATAAATGGGCACCGCTTGAGACCATACTCCTAAGCAAAATAAATCAAACTCAGATGTGTAAATACCGAATAGTTTCCCTAGTGTAAGAAATGGTAAGAATACATAAAAGTATGTGGTAAACATGATTCCCCATTATATTGCTTTGAGCCTTATAATGTCTTCATTCATTAATTGGAATGGTGTTATTCTGGGTTGTTGGATTTTTGTTGTCTTATGGTATGAACAGTTATTTTGAAAAAAACAAGACAATATAATAGCTAGTGCTGATTTAATATCATCTTGTTTTGAAGTCCCATGAAGCTTTTGTTCTTCTGTCTCCATTGGTTTATCATGTTGTATTTATTGGATTTTATTATATGTGATAGTATAAACAAAAATGTTTATAGACAAGGAGATAATATAGAAACCCTTGTTATTTTCTGTTAGTTGGTTCTAAATACCCTGTAATACTTTCATTCTCTTGAATGGTTTTTCACTGTCATGTTGAGTTTGATGCTGTAATATATGAAGTTATACTCAAATATTTCAAGGAAAGAGACTCTATGGTAGCTACTGTTATGTCGGGTTATCTTGTGGTGAAACAGTATGTTGCTTAAATTGTTCTGTTCTCAACTGTGTTATTATGTTTTTATGTCCTCTTTTATCTTATCTCCTTCTTTCTTTTATTTTTTTAACAAAGAAGACAAAAAATAAATAAATAAATAAACAAATCCTGCAAATAATAAAATAAGAATAATAAATTGAAACAAAGTCCATGTATTAAGTCCGTGTTTATCAAGTCCATGTTCAGTGTGGCACTGATTAATAACTGCCATTCACATTTATTTTTCAGTTGATTTCTGTTTGTGGTGATTATGGTGGCATATCACAGGATTTGCAAAAGTTCAGGGTTCTACCAAAGACTCAGGACACTTTTCAGTTCTCTTCAGAATATTCTGAAACATGAAAGAGGTATTATGCAAGCATCAAAATGAAGAAAAATCCAGATGAGTGTCACTTGTTCAATGCTGTTAGCTCCCAAGTGAAACTACAATCTGTGGAACACATTCTTTAAAATGAAGACTTATCTTAGCCTTTGGATTTACATTTTGTACATTTTTGTATGGTTATCTTATTTATTAGCACAGTACTAATCTTTGTGGTGCATCAGAATAGATATATTCATATCAGAAACTTTGTATATAAAATTAATTAACATAAATCTAGTAGATAAAAACTTTACTGAACTCTTAAAAAAAAGAAAGTTTAGGTTAAAAGCATGAACAGTAAAATACAAACTACTAAGTTGCACTTGGAAACTAAGCAAGAGGCCCATTGTATTTAACATTTCCCTTTGGGGTGGCAGAAATATTTTAGCAGGATTATTTCTTCATTTCCAAAGGCATACAAGGGTTGAGACACCCAATCCTTAATGTGCAATAAAATGAAATGGCAATTTTCCAAGAGCTGTGAGACTGCAGCTAATTAGCACATTAATTTATATAAATAAAATTCTCTTTGCTGTTCCCCAGTGTTCTGCCTGAGAAATGCAACAAGATGAATGAACATGACAAATCACAGTGAAATTTACAGGCTTTAAAAAAAAGATACAGAAATAATCCCTTGACCTCATTGGAAGTTTTCTGCCCCTCCTTCACTGGTGCCGTGATTCCACTGAGCCCTTAAATGTGTACTGATTCTGCCAAGCTTAAATTAGAAAGATGAGTTTATAAGGAAAAGTGCACAGATTTTGTTCTTCCTGGAATGAGACTCCTACCTAAAAGAGCCAGGATCATAACTCAAGGGAAGGACTCTTCTTAATTTAGTTTTGTCACACATATTTTGGTAACAATTTTTCCCATTTTAAAAGTACTTTTTCAAGATGGAAGAACAGTAAGCAGCAGAGTAAACAGCTTATCTGAGAGAAATAGCCCAGATGCTAAAATATAGCATCAGAGGGAAGACAGGAAGGAAGGAAGTGGGTCCCTTGGACCCAGGAAGAATCTGAAATAAGAATTGAAGCCCACAGAAAGAGTAAAAAAGAGAAACTTAAACAAAGAAGAAGGTGGTAGCTGGTCCCACTGGACTTGGGACCTGGAGCTGGAACTGGACGCAGTATGCGAGAGGAGCTGTTGGAACCTGGGATGCACAGTCACTGTGACGGTGGTAGCTAGCAAGCCCAAAGGCCTCTGCAAAGAGATACAGTAGTGAGGGAGATGGGTGGATGCAGAAGACTGCACTGGCTGGTTGTGAGTGCAGAGGGCTCAGTCCTCCTGCAAGAGAGAGCGATTGGCCAGGAACCATTTTGGAGTCGGGCAGGATAAGCCCAGAAACAGAACTGCAGCTGGTTCCCTCCTATAACTCCTAGTTGAGAACAGACCATGGAAATTTCTTGAACTGAGCCCTACCCCTGTGAGTACTCCAACAGCCATGCTGAGGTTTGCTACCAGTAACCAGCTAAGCCTGGAAGTGGCAGAATCCCCACATCTCTTGCACACTCTGGCAGCCATCATTGAAGATCCCCACCTGGTAACCAGCTAGGATGCAGCAGGATACTCCACTTTCACTCCACCAGCCATCAGTGAGCCAAAGCAGACTTGGAAAGCAGCAGACATACACTGGACCAGTGCACCAAATGGCCACCATCAGATACCCATAGCCAGCACTGGCTAGAAGAATCAGTCTCACTTCAGAGAAATTGTATCCCATTATGGCAAGTGCCTGAGACCCCACCACCCAGTTGTCCAGAAGAACCCAGGAATATGTCAAGATGAAGAAGCAAAAGGCAGACTCTAGCCTCCAACCCAAGCAGAGCTGGCCCAGGAGATGTAAACATGGAAGAGATTGGGAGCCACAGACATGAAGTTTCTGAAATGAGGGCAGTTGAAGTAAAGAAACAACTTCATGAGGCTATAAAAGAAATTAGAATAGACATACTATCACAGGTAAAAGAGGAAATGAAAAACAATTAAAGAATTACTAAATACCTCCAAAGAAGAATAGAGGAGCACAGGAAAATAAGAGAAACCTTGAATGAAGAGTATAAGAACAAAGAATACATAAAACAGATTTAAAGAGATAAACAGGAAATTAAAAACTCCATTGAAAGCTGCCAAAACTGCTTGAAAGACACTAAATATAGACTTCCAAACCTTATAGACAGGTTTGCAGCTTGCAATCAGGGAAAAGAATGCTATCTTAAAAATAACAAGGAACCAGGAAGTAAAAATTCAATGACTGCATGACAATTAAAACAAACATAACTGAAGAATAATATATGTGAGTGAAAAGCAGGAGTCAACACTAATGACATCAAAAGTCTATTTACATAAATAATATCAGAAGACTTCCCAAGCATAATAAAAGGAAATGACATTCAGGTAAGTAAGGCATATAGAACTTCAGCTAGCCATAACCAAAACAGGTCTATACCCAGACATATAGTAATCAAGTTCCTAGAAATTCAACATGTGAACAGAATGTTAAAAGCTGTTGTAGGCAAGAAATAGGTCACTAATATGGTAAAACCCATCAGAATCATGACAGACTTCTCAAAACACACCATCGAATCAAGAAGAGCTTTAAGTGAAGTATTTCAAATTGGAAAAAAAAAAAATACTTCCAACCCAGGTTGATGGACCCTGCAAAACTGTCTCTCAAAATTAATGGAGAAATAAAATACTTATTTGATAAAGAACAACTAAAGGAATTCCTGACCACCAAATCAAACCTAAAAATAATACTGAAGGACATTTTAGAGAGAGATAAAGAAGACCATGGTTCCAGGGACAGCAGCAGAGGGGGCTCACCAAGTGGGGCAGACAGTAGAAGGAGAAAATTAGGCAACTAATGGCAGGAAACTGCAGAGATGAAGCCGAGTATGTTGGCCATAAACACTAATATAGATGGCCTCAATTCACCAATAAAAAGAAACACAGGCAGAGGGGATCAGGAGATGGGACCATCAATGTGCTTTATACAGGAAACACATTTAACTCAAAAGGGGGTTCATGGACTGAAAGTCAAAGGTGAGAAAACAATGCTCTGTGTGACAGGAAACCAGAAAGAAGTGGGAGTAGCTTGCCCTTCAGCTGCAAAGTGGATAACAAAGACATGGCACTTTTTTACAATGGAAAACTACTCAGTTATAAAGAAAGAAAACCTTGAGGCTCTTGTATGCAAATGGATACAATTTAAGATCATGCTCATAGGTGAAATGGTTCAGATTCACATGGGTGAATAGGGTGTTGTTTTCTAGTATAAAAAACTAAAGGAGTTAGTGGGATCCAAAATGCACAATACATGCTGTGAAAGTGAATGGGAGAGGAAGTGTCTTAAAAGGGAATGCAGTGGCCATTATTAATATATTATCATGATTTGAAAGTGTTATTGTTTTCATTGTTTTGTTTAGTTTGTCTATTATGTCTATTAAATAAACATAGTTTGTTTATTATGTCTTGGTTGTCTAATTTTATCATATTGATGGCAAGGACAACTATTTCAAAGATAACAAACTATATTATGGTAACCATTACTGATTTCCTATTAGTTTGTTTGAAAGCCCTACATTGCTTTCTTTGTTTTGTTTTGACTGATTTTATTCTATTTTGTTTTGTCTGCTTGTATCATATCTGATGGTATAGTCAACTACTTTGAAGATAACAAGAGGCATTATGGTATCCACTGTGGTATCCACTATTATTTTGTTGTGAAGTCCTGCACTGTTTCTATAGTTTTTTTTTTTTATTGGTTTTGTTCTGTACTATTTTGTTTGATTTTGGTATGCCTGATGATATGGGCACTTGTTTTGGAGACAGCAAGAGGTATCATGGTAGCCATTATGGATTCCCTGGTATTTTGTTTAAACTTATATACTGTGTTCATTGTTTTGTTTTGATTGACTCTATTCTGTTTTATTTCATTTGGTTTTACTTCTTCAAAATAATAAAAAAGTACCTTTTCTTACTTGCAAAATTTCAATTAAAGGATCAATGACTTTTTTACCCTGAATGTACAGTGTTTTACTTGTCAGTTATACCAGCCAAATCATTGTGAGTGCTGACCTCAAAATCCTCCTGCCTCAGCCTCTTGGGTCTTCCAAATGTAGGGCAGTTGACATTACATATATGATCAGCTGCAAAGCTTTCTCTTACATTCACTCAGAACTCAAAGTCAGCTACATGTGCTTGTGCATAACTGTAAGTTCAAGGTGAGGCAAGAGACAGCAATTTCAAGGCTAATGTGGGAAAATTCAAAAGAACTGCAGCTTGAGGTGCATGTCAGTCCCGCATGGGTTCAATCCTCAGTACTGCAACCACTCAAACAATCAGGTATCCAAACTACCAGTAAATTGGTGGAGGTTATATATAAGATGTCATAGGTGACCTCAAAATAAAGGCACTAACCCAGTAATGCTTCCCCAAAGTGCTAAAAGATTGTACTTTGTTCCATTTATATATTACAGTAAAACCAAAACATCGGCAACCCAGGATATTAAAGTTTTCCCTGTCATGAACACTGAGCTCACTAACTGCCTGGATGTGAAGCCCTCTATATTCTTTTTTTTTTTTTTTTTTCTGAAGGTAGTGGAATACTACAGAACAAGACAGAACAGACAGAATATAGCACTGAGACAGTGCAGTGCAATTGATACAGAACATCACAACAGGTTACCGGGATAAGAGTAATACGTGCCATAAATATCTTGTTATCTTCACAATAGTTCTTTCAATCAGGTATAGCAAGGTCAAACCAAATAGAGAACATTATAGAACTTATCAAAACAGAATATTGAATAGAGCAATACAATTAATCAGAACAAAGCAAAACAGTGATAACTATTTGCCTTCAAAGAGATGGTAGAAGGAAATCCCCCCTACTTGCTGTATTGCATAAGGTCAACCTCCCAAGAGATGCTCAGACCTCTGGCTCCCATTTGCTAATGGGGGTAGGGAAAATGGGTATTTGATTCTCAGCTCACTCACAACTGCTTACCATGGAGGCAGCCTGGTTGCTTGGTTTCCCAGAGCCCTAAGTTCCAACATGGTGTGGATCTCAGGAAATGGTGGCTGGTTCTCCCCCTAGGTGGCCGCCACTTGCCCAACCCATGACTGCTTACCAGGGAAGCAGGCTGGTTGCATGGATTTAATGATTTTTTAAATGTCTTTAAAAATTAAATGTCTTCTCAAGACCAAATCAGTGTTTCAAATGAAAATGTTAGTTGAATAAAAAAACAAGTTCCTAATTTCCAGAAAAATTTTTGTTTAGGTTTTATCATAACTTTGATACTATGAAAATAAATTTAATGTGACAAGTATAAAAAATGTATGCATGTATGGGCTTAATTTTACATAGCTACATACATGTATATTTATAGTTGATTATAATTCCCTTGGTACAATACTTCCTACAAAACCATAAGCTGTAAGTCTAGTTATACCCTATTACCAAATGGAAAAATCATTCAAGAAATGCATTAGAACATAAGATAATGCACTTTATGCAGTATGGTTACATATTATTTTCTAAGACATACCAGTTGCATACATATGAGTATATTCTGTGATGTGACACATATTTCTCAGTATAAATCATGTTCATAACACTTAATAAGATCCACCATAAAGCAGTTTACAAAGACTTTAGAAAAACAAAGTCTAGAGTAGTAAATGTGTCTCTCTAACCCATATATTTAATTTATCATTAGAATAGAGTAGTGACCAAGCCAAAATTGATGACCTCATAGAACATATGTCATATTGAAAAGTCATAAAGTAAACCAATGACAAAATGTACATACGATATAATCTGTAGTTGAAGAGTTAAAACATTTAGGAAACCCCCTCTTGCCTTGTCACAGGGTCAGAACAACCAGATGTTCTGGCCCGATAGGGAACTTGTGGTCCAATGTCCCCAAAAATAAGAACACCGTGAAGTATCGACCCTGCCAGACAGGATATGAGTTTTCAAAAAACATCAAGCCATCTGCTTCTGTAACTGATGCTTGCTTTGTGGTTTTCGGCTTTATATACTCTACACTCCGCTACCCGGGCACTCTCCCCACCGGAGTGTGGTCGGAGAGTCCCACGCATGCGCGGATAATAAAACCCCTTGATTTTTCATGAGAGCTGGTTCCTTGGGGTCTTATTTGTGATGGCGATCTTACATTTGGAGGCCCCAGCGAGATCTGCTCCCTCGCCGAAGGAGGCCCCAATGGCCACAAAGTGCCTCTTGGGGTAAGTACGGCCGTTCTGTTTAGTTTCATTTTGTGATCGATCATTTGCCTTGACTGCCCCGGATTGATTTGGTCTAAAACTTGTGGTCCAAAAACAGGGCAGTTTCTTTGGGGGACGCCCCAAAGGGTTTTCTTGGGAGTCCATTTGTCCCTCGGACTCCCAGTTTGTCAGGAGGGGTCTCTCGTTCCCCCCCTATTGGTGGTTGATTCATCGATCCTGTGTGAGTGTGGCCGGCCAAAGTGTGTGGTGTATGTTGTATTACCTAATCGTGTCCTTTTGTTGGCGTCTTTTGTTTGTCCCGTCATGGGACAAAGTGTCTCAACCCCTCTTTCCCTTACTCTAGACCACTGGTCGGAAGTAAAGGAACTGTAATAACCTAAGGCCCCCTAGCTATTGCGCTGTGAAGCCTATTCTGTATAAGCCCGCCTGCTGTTTCCCCCCCCCCCACTTACATTGTGTGACCAGCAGCTATTTGTGGATTTACAAGATAAAAGCCCTGACTTTTAGCTGTCAGGTGCACAGTCTTTGGGTTGACCCTAGAGAGACTGTGTCACCAGGCCTGGGAATAAAGCCTTTGCTTCCCAAATTTTAATTTCTTGCTTCCTTGAATTTCATACCAGGGTCCGAGTTATCACATTTGGGGGCTCGGTCTGGGATGGGAGCAAGACCCCAGACCCATTTCTGAACATCTGAAAGTAAGTACTCTGGAGGGTTTGTTTGGGGGTTTGAGGGTTTGTTTGGGCCCTCCAAATTACAAATTGGTCAATTTGTAATTTGGAGGGGACACCCTCAATTTGGCAGTGGGAACCTCCTGAGGACAGAGTCAATTGGTTTTTCTGACAAATTCTGTCCATCTGTGACTCTGCCCCTGGTGGGCAACCACTCCATTAGAAAGGGGACGCCCTTAATTTGGGGAGTGAAACCTCCCGAGAACAGAGTCAAATGATTTTTGCCATTTGTGACTCTGCCCCGAGTGGGGAACCACTCCGTTGGTTAATTTGCTAATTCCTCCAGATCCCAAAATTTGACTAATTTTTGAGCAAAGGCCATTTTGCTGCAGCTTGTCTTGTCTTATATGTCTGTTTGGTGTCCATTTGTTCTAATTGTTCTCCTTTTGGTTACCCCAAATCTAACAGAACATTCTCTCCTAGGAACCCCTTCTACAAGCCCAAAACAGACTAAGGGATTTAGATATTTATGTTCAGAGTTTTTGTACTTTAGAATTGTTTGCCTGTTTAAATTTGTTGCTAACTTAGGGGCTTGTAGCCCATTTCTGTTGCAGGATCCATATGTCTTATTAGATTCAAGGTTCATAATAAAAATTATTTCCTTTAGCTCACCAAACTATGCACGAAGCACCCTTTGTTTGTGTCTTTAATGTTGTGGTGCCTTGTTTAATGTGTAAGTCTTCAATTGATTGCTTGCAACCTCGGCATGCCTTTTAAAAGGAGTATTTTTCTTTCTGGTTAAAATGTAAACATATGTGCACATATACATGTATATTTATGGTTTTTAAGAATCATATCAACTTTACCAAGTAAAAACCAGGTCCTACTATATTTGAGCCAGTTAAAAGGTTACAGTTTTGTTTTTAAAAATACAGCATTTTTATGTGGTAAAAAGACATAAAATAATTAAATATGTTTTAGACTACTAAAAGGTGACTTCAAGGGTTTTGTTAAGAGTTTTGATGTTGTCTGAGAAGCGAGAGGAAAGGTAATTGACTGGTAATAGTAAAAAGAGGGACAAAAAAAGTGTTTTGTCTTCAAGTAAAAGTGTCTGGCTGTGCCAGAATGTGAAAAAAGATAAAAGCTTAACTTAGAGGATATATTGTAAGTTGTAGAAGGCTCAAGAGGATGTGAATTTTATTTGTCTTGGTTTATAGTACTGCAAATAACAGGTTTGACAAGAAGTAAATGTGTTCAGAATTTGACAGTATTAGATCAGTTTTGGTAAAAGTATTCATAAGATTTTACTTTGCTGCAAAATGTTTCCATTAAAATGAGATTATAGGTGATACTAGAGATAAGATACAAGTTCTTGCATGTGCTGTAAACATCTGGGAGATTATGCAGCATAACTTTGTTACCTATGAAAAAGCCCTTTTTTGTTAAGAATATAATTTCAGTAAAATGATGGCCTGCCACGTGACATCCTGGGGGGAAAAAAAAGAGTGGTGTGCCATCCAAATGAAGCCGGCTCTCTGATCCTGAATGCCAAACCATGTCCTCCTTTTGTCCCACCCCGATTGGACATCCAGAGTTAAGGAGGTTTCCCAGTATCGCCAGTTGTCCTCTTTGCAACTCAGTTGGCCCCACATGTTAGACAAAAATTACAAAGGTTTGAGAGATTTGAGGGGATGCCCCTCAGCCAGTTAATAGAGATAGCACAAAAGGTCTTTGAGAACTAGAAAATTGACAAAAAGCTACCAACAAAAAGATAACCAAGGTGTTAGAATTGCTCTATGAGCGAAAGTTTAAAAAAAAAAAAAAAAAAACAGACGAGAGTTTCTGGGGGCATTTAGATGCTGTAGGCTAAATTTTACTGAAAAGCTCACCTCTATATGACTCCTGTAAGAGAAAAACTCAAAACACTGAACTAGACTGATAAATGTGAACAGGCCTTCCAGCAGCTCAAACAGGCCTTGACAGAGGCCCCAGCCCTGTGACTCCCTGATGTTACCAAGGCATTCACCTTGTTCATAGACAAACTCAGAGTCATTGCCAAAGGAGTCCTAACTCAGGACATTGGCCCTTGGAAGGGCCTAAAGCCTACCTCTCCAAAAGACTTGATCCAGTGACAGGAGTAGGGCCCCCTTGCCTAAGAATACTAGCTGCTGTGACAATGTTACTTAAGGAGGCAAAGAAACTCACTTTGGGCAAGTGATTTCTGTAGTAACTTCTCACAGATTAGAGACTCTTATCAAAACTCCTCCTAAAAAAAGAGAGAAAAAAAAGGCTTTCGAACACCAGAATTCTACACTGTCAAGCCCTGCTTCTAGACCCAGAGTCAGTGATATTCAAGACTTCTTCAGCTTTAAACCCAGCCACCTTTATGCCTGATGATGACCTGGAGGAACAAAGGACACCTCTCCATGAGTGTGCTGACATCCCAACTATAGCAGAACCTATGGGCTGATCTTACCAACCAGCTTTTGGGAAATGCTGACAACTATTTCATTGATGGAAGAAGCTTCATCCAGAGAGGCAAATGAATGGCCAGGGCAACAGTGTCCACCAAAAAGGAGGTACTCTGGGTTAAGTGGGTAGAGCCTGGCACCTCTGCCCAAAAGGCAGAGCTTGTTGCTTTGACTGAGAGGCTAAAACTAGCCACGGGAAGGAGGGTAAACATTTTAACTGACAGTAGATATGCTTTTGCTACTGTACATGTACATGGAGCCATCTATCAGAGCAAGGTCTCTTAACCTCAGCTGGGACTAAGATTAAAAATGCTCCACAGATTCTAGTCTCGCTGGCAGATGTCTGGCTGCCTCAACGAGTTGCTATTATTCATCACAAGGCTCACCAGACAGGAGATGACACTGTCACCTTAGGGAACAGTTTGGCAGATCAAGCTGCTCGAAAAATAGCAACCACATCAGAGGGGCCAACCAAGAAAGTAACTGCTCTAATGCTAGTCCCTCCGACCTTGTCAGAACCAGTCTACACAAAAAAGACCTAAAGTTAGCATCTCAACTTGGAGTAAAGTCCCCCATCCCCGGGGGCTGGTTCCAGTTACCTGATAAACAAGTACTGTTACTGGAGGAACTAGGGTGGGAACTATTACACTGGGCTCTCCAGACTACTCGTTTAGAGAAAACTAAACTTGTGAAATTGTTCAGAACTCGGTTTTTTATTTCAAAACTCTGCAAACTGACCACCTCTTTGAGCTCCAGATGCCCACAGTGATTGTTAGTCAACTCAGCCAAGAGCTCTATGCTGGAGACCACTCGACATTAAAGAATTGTTCCAGGAGAACATTGGAAAGTAGACTTCATGGCATAGTAAAGCCTGATTTACAGGGGTACTGCTATCTCTTGGTATTAATAAACACTTTTACTGGCTGGGTAGAGGCTTTCCCTACTAAGTCTGAGTCAGCCTTAGTGGTAGTTAAAAGGCTATTGCATGAGATCATACCTTGATTTGGCCTCCACTATCAATGGGGTCCGATAATGGCCTGGCTTTCATAGCCCAAGTCACCCAAAATTTAACCCAGGCATTAAAGATTAATTAAAACTCCACTGTGCCTATCAGCCACAAAGCTCAGGGCAAGTAAAATGTATGAACCAAAGTCTCAAGGACATTTTAGCTAAGCTGTCTTCAAAAACTGGCGATAATTGGGTGAGCCTTCTTCCCTTTGCACTAAGAGCTAGATATACCCCATATGTTTCTGGAATCTCCCCCATTAAAGCCATGTTGTGAGGCCCCTGCCATTGGTTCCAAGATTGCCAAAAAATAAACTAGCTAAAATAACTAATCAAGATCTCATTAAGTCCCAGCAGACTCTCCAACATGTGTTGACTTCAATCCACCAGCTGTTTAGACTAGACAAAAACACCCAGATCTGCCTTCAGAGACACCTCTCAAGGTGCCGATCAAGCCAGGGACTCCAGTCTTGGTGCAATGTCACCACCGTGACTCCCTCTAACCCCACTGGGAAGGACCTTTCACCGTGGTGCTCAGTACCCCCACTGCCATCAAGGTAGCAGAAAAAACTGCATGGATTCACTACACTCATGTAAAGCCACTGGAAACAGTGGACAACGAGGGACATACTCAGTGGACTACACAGCAGACTGGTAACCCCTTAAATTTAAAATTGACTAAGGCATAGTTAGATTATGCTGGTCATGAACTGTTTTAGCTTGCTTGCTTTGATTTTAATAACACTGATGCCAACCTTGCATGGCGGCTTTGGTCCCCCTGTAAGCAAACAACAATTGTTAAGATCTTTATGTGGGAGCTCCTGTGATTGTGGAGGGGGCTATATTACTAAAGGTAAAGACACCAACTGGGGGGAATTATACATACAATAGGAAACAAGGATCGAGATCCTTCCCACGCAAATGATAAATTGTATACATATAGTCTTCAGACAGATTGTGGGGACAAGTTAATATTCCTTGTTGCTATACCCTCAGTTACAGGGGGTTTGACTTAAAGGTGAATGTGAATGATAAAGCCCCGTGTGCTACCTAACAAAGACAGCCAGTGGGGGCCATGCCCTCAGAATTGTTCTTAGTATTCAGAAATACATTCCTCCTGCTATGACTCTGCACAAGAATGTATAGACATAGATAACAAAACTTACTTCACTGCTGAGCTTATGAGGACAAGGGCTGAAAGAGTTAAAGGTGATTGGTTGACAAATCCGACAGTGATAGGAAGTTCAAAGTATGCCCAAGCCTCATGTCTCAGCATGGTTGATAAATCAGTGTGCTGGAGCAGGGTGGCACCTATACATGTGTCTGATAGAGGCGGGCTGCAAGATAAGATCAGAAAACTCTGGTGGTTGAGGAATGAGTCAAGCTGCTAATAAAAATAAGCTGCCTAAATCACGGGGAGTTGATCTGGATGCTCAAACTTATGATATTCTAGAGGCCACTCATAAAGCCTTAAATGCTTCCAACCCAACTTTGGCTGAAGAATTGCTGCTTATGTATGGCACAGGTCTCCCCCATCCCCCTTGCCATCCCAACAGTGTTTCTCTGGCTACACTGGAGAAACAAGATTACTTAAATTGTAGTGCTGGTCCCCCCTTTAGAGTACAACCAGTAGGCTTCAAGGACTCTCTCTGTCTCCAAGGAGGTTTTCATAAGGATACCTCCAACATTGGCATGGAGTTCATTACATTTACTAATTATAGTTCCATAGTTAACCAGACTACCTGCTTTATCCTGCAAAGGACAATATTTATTTGTGGAGGAAATATGGCCTATACTTTCTTCCCAACTAACTGGACAGGGATATGTGTAACAGCTGTCCTGTTGCCTGATATAGAGATTCTACCTGGGGATGAGCCTGTCCCCATTCCTAGTTTAGATTACATCACAAGGCCACTCAAAGAGGGCAATTCAATTTATTCCTCATTGGTAGGCTTAAAGATATCAGGAGCCTTAGGTATAGGGGCAGCAGGAGTAGGGCTTTCTGTCGAACCTTCCAACCAGATTGTTAGTGATGTTCAGGCATTATCTAGCACCATTCAGGTCATTCAAGACCAAATAGACTTGTTGGCTGAAGTAGTTCTCCAAAACAGGAGGGGACTAGACCTACTCCTCCTAAAGGAGGGCAGCCTATGTGCCGCTCTAAAAGAAGAGTGCTGTTTTTATGTTGACCATTCAGACATATAAAAGACGCCATGTCCAAACTATGAGAAAATATCAAAACTATAAAAAAGAATACTCTTTGGGGATATCCTTCTCTTCCCTATGGCAAGGGCTAGCTCCTTATGTTGTCCCCCTCCTAGGCCCTTTAGCTGCTTTGCTCTTATTCCTTACCATTGGCCCTTGTGTTCTAAACAAGATTACACATCTGGTGTGATCACAGGTCTCCCAGGTAAAGATGATGGTCTTGAGATACCAATATGACCCAATACCTACTAATAATCTCTAGGATTAGAGATCCTCACAAGAAAAGGCGGGGGTGGATGAAGAGTTAAAACATTTAGGAAACCCCCTCTTGCCTTGTCACAGGGTCAGAACAAACAGATGTTCTGGCCTGATAGGGAACTTGTGGTCCAATGTCCCCCAAAATAAGAACACCGTGAAGTATCGACCCTGCCAGACAGGATATGAGTTTTCAAAAAACATCAAGCCATCTGCTTCTGTAACTGATGCTTGCTTTGTGGTTTTCGGCTTTATATACTCTACACTCCCCTACCCAGGCACTCTTCCCACCAGAGTGTGGTCGGAGAGTCCCACACATGTGCGGATAATAAAACCCCTTGATTTTTCATGAGAGCTGGTTCCTTGGGGTCTTCTTCGCGATGGTGATCTTACATAGTAAGCATGTCATGAAGAGTATAAAGAGGGAAATGATTTCCAGGGCAGGATGGTAACCTTAGCAATACGATTTCAAATGGAGGCTCACTGAAGACTGTCTGATCAGGAACCAAACTGAAGGCAAGAAGAAAATTTCAGCCAACAGTAAAACTAACACAAAGCCCCTGAGGTGGGAACAGCCTTATGTATAATGCTGAGGAAAAGTAAGAAAACCAATACGTGTTGGCAAAGAGAGCAAGGGGAAACTGTAGGAAATGATACTGAGAAAGACAATGATCTTGTTATAAAGTCAAATGATGTATAAGAAAAATAGAATAACAAAACGTTGCTGTCTGATGACCATGATAGAAGGAAGGATGACAAATGGTTAGAGTCAGGGTATGTTTTAACCCACAGGACTTATGGAATATGATGAGTGAAGAATGTGAAGGAAAGAGGCAAATTAATGAGGACATTTAGGTTTTTAACCTAACAGTTTTGTAAATTGTGGTGAAGCCTCTAACTGACTTACTGAAAGATTAGAGAAGAGAGGAAGGAGATATGTAACTGGCTAATTAAATGCTTGTACATTTTTCTCACTTACATACCATCATTACTATAGCATTCCAGTAAGTATTGACTAAATAATTATTAAGAACTAGGGTGTTTGATATAAAGTCAAAACAAAAGCGTTTTATGCAAATGAAACAAAACTAGAAATTATGGTATGGTGTAACTTATGCTATAAGTATAGGAAAAGGATATTTGGACTGCAGAGAGTAAAACATCTAAATTAAATTGAGATGTGGTCAGATATTTTCAAGGAGATGAAATTGAAGCTTTACTTCAAAAGATAATTTAAAGTTAAGAATAATGATTGGTGGGAGAGAGGGAGGGGCAATCTAGGTATAGAGAATAGTATGTGCAAACTGTAGACAAATAAAACACAGATGTTCTTGAGAAATTACAAGTTTACCACAACTGAGTGAGAAATTTAATATAGATAATGGCAAGCAGTGTGGCTAAAATGTTGGATATAAAATGAAGAGACAAGTGCAAAGAGTAAAATATTTGATTTCTCACTGAAATCTATAAAGTTGTCATAGAATTCAAATAACTATAAGTGAAATGATTAGATAACTTGAGATGGGAACCAGGCCATAGGCAAAAAGGAAAAAAATACAGTGTGGATGTTTTTGCAGTAATCAAAGATAGAAATAGGAAATAGGAAGATCTCAAAATAAGACAGAAAGGCAAAAGAGTGAGGAAATGTTCATCCTGTTAAGAATGGAAGCCACATAAGTGAGAACTTTTTAAAAAAGGAAGATGATGACAGGTTATACTTTCTATCACTTTCATGATCAGTCAGGCAACATATAAAGGGATGTAAGAATGAAAATTAGGCAGATATTTTGCCAAACTTTTATATTCACTAACTTTAACTTGGAAATCATAAAATATGTAATGTTTAAAGTCTTGGTTTTGGAGTATTTAGCAACAAAAATGTGTATAGCTTACATAAATAGAAGAAAGTTTATAAAATCACATAATTGCCTTAAAATATAAATGGATTAGTTATAAAAACAAAGTTGAAAGTATACATAATAAAATATTAGTGCATACATCTATGAAGATTGATTATGAGTACTTTTATATTCCTCTGTGAGTATAACAAAATGAGCTACCATTATATTCTTTAAAAATTAAATAAAATATCTATGGGCCTATCTCTAAGAATATTTTCAAATACCATATAAATCAAATTAAAATATAGTCAGCTACAAATATCAGAAAATTCAATTAAAAGTATATTAAATTGACATCTTCCACTTAAAATGAAGCACTAAGAGGATGATGTGACTTTTATCCTACATATGAGAAACAAATATGTAACTTCTAAAGTTATAGTGATTTTGTTTTAGTGTTTTAAAACTTTTTACATGATCTGGGATACAAAAAAAACTAAATTTTATTCCTAGAAAATGACAAGCTCACACCTAGCATCCCAAATCACTGGAGCATGCACAGAAGGTCCCTGAGGGCCTAACTGGGCCCAGAGTTGGTACTTTACTTCGGTTGTTATCATTTCAAGAATTTCAGGTGTATGGCTTATATTTTCTGGGCCCTGAAACATCCAAGTGGCTAGCAGGGGCATCCATGTTTTAGCAGCACAATTTATAATACCATTGGAAACAACCTAAATGCCCGTCAACTTAGGAATGGATAAAAATGATATGATATTTTTATAGAGTGGAATACTACTCAGCTATAAAGAATTATCACACTGAGATATTTATAAGTAAATGGATGCAACTCGAGAACATACTCATAAGTGAAATAAATCAAATATACAATATAGTCTCCCTAATGCAAGAGCAGTAAGACTATATAGGATACAAAATACTCAGTAAATACAGTGAAAGGATAAATATCTGCTTAAAGGGAAAAATAATAGCTCAGGAAAAATAAAGAAAAAGAAAAAAGAAAGCAAAAGAAAAAATATCTAAAATTATATAAGTGCACTTAGGATACCTAAGATGGTGGTGTTGTAAATTCTGTAAGTTCTTGCAACAAAAAGTTAACATTCATAGGATTGGAAATTGTGCATATTATTGTACAGTGATCTCAAGAACTCTTGAAGATAATTATGTAAAATAACAACCCTAGTTACGCTCTTACTACTTTGTGTCAAAGGCTTATATCATCATTGTTTTGAACTCTTTGCTATTTGAAATTTGTCTTTTTTGTTTTGTGCTTTTCTATGAATTTTTTTTTTATTTTTCCCTCTGGTAAAAGATAGGCATACATGTAGAGACTCATTAATGCTTAGAACTTCTAAACAATTTACGAGAATTGATTAAATAATGCATGATGAAATGAACAGCTACTTAGAAGGAAAAGAGACACTAAGGTACCCAGGGATGATTCTGTAGTGTCATGCTATGAAATCTAGCAGTGCTGTTATTCTTTGTTCAGAGTGGTTTTAGTCTGTTTTGTATTGTTTAATTTCAACACACATGAAATTATGGACAGCTATTTTGAAGAGAACAAGAGACACTATGGCATCAATTGTTGATTTTCCTACTGTCTGTTTTTGAAGGTCTATAATGCTTTCATCATTCTGTTCTGATCAGTTTTATATTATTTTGTTTTGTATGAACTCATTGTGTGTGAAGATATGGACAATTATTCAGAAGAAAACAAGAGACAATATGATAGTCAGTGACAATCTTCTATTGTCTTGCTTTGAAATCTGTGTTACTTACATTGTTTTCTTCTGATCTGCTTTGTTCTGTTTTGTTATGTTTAGTTTTACCCTCTTTAAAATAAAATTATAAAACAGAAAAAGAGAAAATGACAAGTTCTTTCTGGGAAAAAGAACTACTATCATTTTTATTCTTAAAAAAACAGTGAGGCGATAAGGACAGGAAAGATTACTAAATGTTAGAAAATTTTAAAACCAATATGAACAGATATCATGGCCCAGAATCCATTAGGCAGTAACCACATACAAAATCTCTACCTCCCCACCAACTTTTCCCCACGTAGCTCATTAGTAAATATTAACACAGAGGGCTGAATAACTGAGCATCTGATAAGGGTTTAGGATAGGGTCAGAATGACATCTACCTGTGATTTTGGAAGCCCAGCTTGCCAACACATTGGAGTAGGCTCAGGAGGTTTTGCTGGCCTGACTAGACCATGCCCAGCGACCTTCTTTCAATCCAGGGAGCTGAGGGCATGCAATGTGACTTCCAGTGCTTTGGTGCTAGCCCAGGGAGAGCTTTGGACCATCATCCCCAGTAGTTAGGAGCCCACCCAGCTTCCTCGAACACCCGAGGTGTCGCAGAACGTCCTGCAGGCCTGACTCAGCAACCTCCATCCAGTGCCAGGAGCCAAGAGTGTAAGAGGCAATATCCAGCACACTCAGGGGAAGCTTTGGAATATCACTCAAAATGTGGAAATATAAGAAAATGACAAGATGAAAGACCAAAATTCAATCACAAAACTTCAGCCCATCTCAAGAAAGCCTAGGAGCAATATATGTAGAAGAAAATATAAGCCATACACCTGAAATGCCTGAAATGAAATCAAATCCAGGAAGCTATAAAGGACTCAAATTGGAAATAATCTCCCAGGTAAAAGCAGAAATGATAAAAGTAGTGAAGAAATTCTGAACATACCTAAAGAAGACACAGTTGAAAATTAGAGGAACAATACGACAAGATAGAATTCGTGGATGAACAATATAAGAAACAAACAGAATACATGAAGCAGATTCAAAGAGATAATACAGAAAAGCAAAAATTCCATTGAAAGTTGTCAAAACTGCCTCAATGAAAGTGAAGATAGAATTTCAGATCTCCAAGACAAGATCGCAGCTAGTGAACAGGAAACGAATGATCTTTTGAAAATAACAAGGAATAACAAACAGCTGCAAGATGATGCAAAGAAAAACAACATAAAATTGGTATGGATAAATGAAAAAAAAAAAGGGACAACACAAATGATATCAAGAGGCTATTTGCAAAAGTAATAGCTGAAAATCTCCCATACATGAGAATGGAAAATGACACATTGATTAGTGAAGCATATAGAACTCCTAATAGCTATAACCAAAATAAAACCACACCCAGAAATATAATAATCATCATCCCAGATATCCAATGTAAGAACAGAATATCAAAAGCTATAAGAGAAAAGACAGATCACCTATAAATGAAAAGCTATCAGAATCATAGCAGACTTCCCAACACAAACAATGAAGTCAAGAAGAGCATGGAGAGAAGCCTTTCACATCCTAAAGGAAAATAACTTGCAGTCCCAACTGATGTACCCTGCAAAACTATCCTTCAAAATGGATCGAGAAATAATATACTTCCATGAAAAAGAACAGCTGAAGAATGTCATTACCACTAAACCAGCCCTGCATAGATTAATGAAGGATATTCTAGATAGACATAGGGAAAAATTATTAACCAAATCAGACAATTAAACACAGGAGAAAAGTAAAGAAGCAACAGCAGAAATATAACATGTCAAAAATAAACCAATATATAACAGTTATAACCATTAATGGACATGGCCTCAACCCACCAATTAAAGAAATAGACTGGCAGAATGGATCAAAAAACAGCATCCAACCATATGCCGTCTACAAAAATCCATCTAACCAAACAGGAAACACATAAACTGAAATTCAAAGGGTAGAAAACAATAATTCAGGCAATAGGAACCCCCAAAAAACCAGGTGTAGATATTCTGTTTTCAGACCATGTGAACTTCAAACCAAGAGTGATCCAAAAAGATAAAGAATGTAACTACATACTAGTTAGGGGAAAATTTTAAGAGGAAGAGATAGTCATCTTAAATATATATGCATAAAAATTCAGGAACAACCAGCTATACAAAACAAGGATTAACAGAAATGAAAAATCAAATAAGCAATAACACAATAACACAATTATAACATGAAACCTTAATACACCATTGACACAAAGGGACAGACCAATGAGACAGAAAATCATCAAAGAAATAACAGAACTGAATCACACCTGTGAACAAATGGACTTAATAGATGTATACAGAGTGTTCCATCAAACAACATCAGAATATACATTCTTCTCAGCAGTACATGAGACAATCTCTAAAATAGACCATATAATAGCCCAGAGAACATACTTAAGTAAATGCAAAATAAGTGAAATTATCCCATGGGTGTTATTGGGTCATAGCACCATAAAACTAGAAATTAATGATTAAAAAAACTGTAAAAACGACACAAACACTTGAAAACTGAATAATACACTCTTAAGCAATCAGTGGTCACAGAGGAAATTAAAGAAGAAATTAAACAATATCTACAAGCAAACGAAAATACAAATGCAAGTTACCAGAACCTGTGGGATCTAATGAAAGCAGTCCTCAGAGGAAAACTTATTGCAGTGAATTCCCACAGCAAGTAAACAGAATGAACACAAATAATCAACTTGATGCTACACCTCAAACATATACAAAAGAAAAACAAGTCATGCCCAAACTCAAAAGAAGGAAGGAAATTGTAAAGATCAGAACAGAAATTATTGCAATAGCGACTAAGAAAACAATACAAAGAATCAATAAATCAAAGAGTTGGATCTTTGAAAGATTAAATAAAATTGATAAGCCCCTAGCCAAACTTATTTTTAAAAAGCAAGAAAAAAAATCTCAAATTCATGCAATAAGGAATGAAAAGAGTGAAGTCACCACAGACTCTGTGGAAATACAGAAGATTATTGAAAGGGTTTTGGCCAGACAGGACACTGTAGCCAGTAAAGCCAAGGAGCTCCTATTTCCCCCACCCTTAGGAATTTACCTATGGCACCAAACAAAGACCAATGGGCTACCTGGGCATCCTTAATGCCCCCTTAGGTTCCACCCCAAACTGAGGCTACTTATGTGCCTCACTCCATGTGTTCCACGGAGAGATCACTGACCCAGGGGTGGAGATGCCACGCCCCGGGGGATCAGGGGTGTCTCTCCCTGCATTCTCAAAATAAAGGTCATTTATATTTCATACCTTTTATCTTTTCAGCCACCGCCAGTCCCCCACAGTTCTATCAATTATCAACACCTATTTTGAAAACCTCTACTCTCATAGGTTCGATAATACAGAAGAAATTGACAGATTCCTAGAAACATATAAAATACCAAATCTGGATCAGGAAAATGTAAAACTGCTGAACAACCCAATTTCTGTTAATGAAACTGAAAATGTAATGAAATCCTTACCAACAAGGAAAAGCCCAGGCCTAGACAGATTCATTGCAGAAATCCACAAGAAATACAAAGAAGACTTAATTCCTACACTTCTCAAATTCTTCAGTGAAATGAAAGGGAAGTAATTCTTCCTAACTCATTTCTGAAAGCAAATATTAATCTAGTACCAAAATCTGAGAAAGACCCAACTAAAAAGTCAATCTCCCTAATTAATATAGATGCAAATATCCTCAATAAAATATTGGCAAACAGAATGTAGCAAATCATCAAGATGTTTATACACCATAACCAAGTGGGATTCATCTCAGGAATGCAGGGATGTTTTAACATTCATAAATCAAGAAATGTAATCCACCATATCAATAGAACCAAAAGTAAGAATCACATGATCATTTTTTTTAAATTCAGAAAAAGCTTTTGATAAGGTTAACACTCATTCATGATAAAAATCTTACAGAAAATTGGAATAGATGGTTTTTATCTCAATAAGAAAGAAGTGGATCTATGACAAACCAACAGCTAACATCATATTAAATGGCGAAAAACTGAAAACTTGTACCTTAAAATCAGGCATAAGACAAGGATATACACTATCACCACTCCTATTCAATATAGTACTTTAAATACTAGCCAGAGCAAGTAGACAAGAGAGAGAAATAAAAGGAGTAAGGATAGGAAAAGAAGAAGTTAAATTATCATTATTGGCACATGACCTAATATTCTACATAGAGGAACCCTAAAACCACATTGAAAGACTCTTTGATATTGTAAATAAGTTCAGTAATATACCTGGATACAAGGTCAAAACTCAAAAATCAATAGCATTCCTATACACTAACAACAAAATCACTGAGATAGAAATAAGAGAAACCACACCCTTCATACTAGCATCCCCCAAAATTAAATACTTAGGAATTAATCTAATGAAAGAAGTAAAAGATATAATTCAGGGAAATTATCTTACCCTGAAAAAGAAATCAAAGAGGACCTCAGAAAATGGAAAGACATCCCTTGTTAATGGACAGAAAGAATAAATATTGTGAAGATGGCCATTCTCCTAAATTGTTATATAGATTAAATGCAGTCCCAAACAAAACAACACTAGCAATACCTCACTATTCTAGAGAAATTACTCCTAAAATTCATCTGGAACCAGAAGAGACCTAGAATAGCAAAGGAATTCTAAGCAGCAAAGGTAAGGCAGCAGACATCCACAATCCCTGATTTGAAGTTATACTACCAAGCTACTGCAGTAAAATCAACATGGTACTGGAAAAAAAAAAAGACCTGAAGATTCATGGAATAGATTAAAAGATACAACTACAACTACAAACACAGTCAGCCATCTTGTCTTTGATAAAGGGGCCAAACATGTTCACTGGAAGGATGACAGACTCTTTAATAAATGGTGCTGGAAAAATTTTCTCTCCATATGCTGAAAACTAAAACTTGACCCATGTCTATCACCATGTACTAAACTAAAGACTAAATGGATCAAATACCTTAGTGTTAAAACAGAAACACCTAATCTGTTGGAAGACCAAGTAGGGAAAAGCCTTGAAGACATATGGGTAGGTAGAGAATACATGGACAAGACCACATGGCAAATACTTCCCAGAATCAATAACTGGGATCACGTCTTATTAAAGAGTTTCTGAATATTGCAAGAAATCTCCAGCATGGTGAAAAGAAAACCAACACATTGAGAAAAATATCTGAGTGAACTGTCCCTGAGACAAAGGATTTCTGTCTAGAACATACAAAGAATTTTAAAGAATCGGACCACTGAAATTCAAAGACTCAATCCAAAATTGGGCATCCTAGGTGAATACACAATTCTCAGATAAAGAAATACAAATGGCAAATAAATACATGAAAAAATGTTCATCATGATTATTTATTTGGGAAAATTTCATCTTGCTCCAGAAAGAATGACCAAGATGAAGAAAACTACCAACCACAAATGCTGGAGAGGCTGCAGGGAAAAAGGAACTCTTCTGCACTGTTGGTGGGAGTGTAGACTGCTTTAAGCACTGTGGAGGTCAGTCTGAAGAATTGTCAAAGAGCTGGAATTGGAAGTCCCATTCAATCTAGCTATTCCACTTCTAGACATATTCGCAGAAGAACTGAAAACATCATATCACAGTGATACATGTGCACACATGTTTATAGCAGCACAATTTGTAATAGTCCAATCTTGGAAACAACCTAAGTGTCCATCAGCTGAGGAATGGATAAAAATTTGTGGTATTTTTATACAATGGAGTACTACTCAGGTATAAAGAATGATCACATTGAGATATTTAATAATACAAGGATACAACCTAAGACCATATTCATAAGTGAAAAAAGTCAAACTCACATGTATAAATAGCCTATAGTCTCTCTAGTGTGAGTAATGGTAAGAGTACATAAGAGTTTATGGTAATCTCAATTCCCCATTGCATTGCTTTGAAGCCTTTAATATTTTCATATATTCATTGAAGTGGTTTTATTCTGTTTTGTTTGATTTTATTATGTGTGATGGTACAAACAGGTATTTTGTAGAAAAGAAGACAGTATGGCAGCTATTGCTGATTTAATAGCATCTTTCTTTGAAGTCCTACCCTGCTTTTGTTTTTTTAATTCCATTGGCTCTATTGTGGTGTGTCTCATTGGATATTAATTTGTGTGATAGTATAAACGATTTTTTATGGAAAATGTGATAATATAGTAGCTATTGTTCATTTTCTGTTATTTGGTTTTGAATGTCCATTAATAGTTTCATTCTGTTGAATGTTTTTATACTATTTTTTATGTTTGATATTATTCTATGTGAAGTTATGCTCAACTATTTTAAAGAATAAGACATTATGATAGCTACGGTTATCTTTTGGTGAAGTTCTGTGTTGTTTACATTGTTCTGTTCTGATCTGCTTTGTTCTGTCCTCTTTTGTCTTAATCTCTTTAAAACAAAATTTTAAAAAAATAAAATAAAACAAAATGACACATGTACAATTGTATCCACAGAAGGAGAAAAGAGAGAAATTGGGATAGAAAAATTACTGAAAGAGGTAGTAGCCTTGACTTTGTTGATGTTACTACTTCAATCTACCACAACCTTTAACAGATATATCTATCTGTGAACCAGTTTGGATAAATATCAAGGAAACCGAATCTTAGCATTTTGTAGCAAAAATGCAGAAATCCAGAGATGATAATTATTTAAATAACATTTATAGCTGGGAGTTTAGATCAGCGGCATAAGTGCCTGCCTGCCAAGCACGAGATCATGAGTTCGATCTCTGACACCAAAATAAATAAATAAATAACATTTATAGAAAAGAAAGTTTATTATCTCATGTGAGGTCTGGAGATGCAGTAGTTCAGCTACCCAACCAGGATAAAGATCTCAAATTATTTTTTCTTCTTTGCCATATTTAGTAAATAGTTTGCCCTCTTTGTGGACAGCATATGCCAGGAATTGTATCATCACACACATTCAAAGGCAACGAGACAGTATCTTTTCCTTATAGTCCTTCCTAGGAATAATACAAATATCAGAAACTAGAAGATTAGTTTTCCCTACTAAAATTGTAACACTGCCTATACCAAATAGCTATCAGCAAAGAAAAAAATATTAATTTGAATTGTGATAAATTTAAATAGTGTTCCCCTTTGAACTGTATCCTGAAATTGCCCTTCATTTGGTGGCTTTTTCTCAAATAATAATCTCTTTCTCAGGAAAAAAATGTAATATATGACTTTTGAGGAGAAATCAACGATGGATTGAACTCATTACAATTAATGTCTACACATAAAGTAGTAAACCCTTTCACATATCAACATGAAAATAGTCTTAAATCTTACAACTATATTGCAACAATTTCACTACGTCACTGAGTGGCCAATATGATTTGATTACTCTTATAATTTAGTCTTAAATCTATAGTTTGTACTAAAGAATACTGAAAAGATTATTTCTACTGTGAGTGTTTAAGGTGTATTATTATAATTAAAAATTAGTAGATGGCTTTCAAATATAGATAAAATCCTAAATAAACAGTAATGAACAAAATGTAATAAAGTGGGTGTTCTCCTCAATGTACGGAGACTATTAGAACAATCATTTGAAAGATTGTTGTTTGTAGTCAGTGGCTACTATTAAGCTACTTAAAACCAGATTGAATATTTAACCAAGATAAATACTTCCATCTAGAGTAAGAGAAAAATTTTTGCATATTTTGTTAACTAAGCTTTTTTTTTGTGAGACAGGTGTATGTTAAAGCTCAACTCAACCATGGTTAAACTATTATAAGTTATAAATTAGCAGATAGTAATCAGTGGAATTTTAAAATATCTAGTCATAATCTCTATTCTTGAAATTTAAATTTCTCTTATTTGTTTATTTGGAAATAAAATGGCTTTAACCTTATCAATAGCATGTAACTTTAATTGAGAAATACAGGCAAGTATTTTATGGATTTACCATTTAAATTATAAATGAATTAACATTGCTTCCCTCCAAAAAACTATCCCCATTAATCTTATGTACTGGTGATAGCATTTATCCCTCCTTCACTTCTTTTTAAAATCAATTTAGAACACTATGTATGTTATCCACTAAACTAAAAATAGGTTTTTATCCCCATTTCACAGATAATTTCTTCATTCAGGCAGATTTCTCAAGCACATAATGTTACTCAGTTAATTTTCATGTTCACTTCTCTGTGTATGTCCTTAGCTGTCAGTTATAAAAATGGTAAACTTTTCTGGTTTCTGTGCTTTTGTATGGTTCAATTAAAAACTCTTGAAGCCATAACCAAAATTCAGTTCATGTTTGGTAATTTTATTTGAATATTGATCAGATATTGAGCAATTTCATGTTGCAATTTTTGTAATATTTACATAGTTCAGTATACTTTACTGAGGGATTATACTGCAGTAACTAGCCTTGCCCCCAAAATTTAGAGTTTAAAGCAGTATGGGCCAGTTAGAAAGGGTTTAAACCAGTAGCAGGTTCCTGGTCTCAGTTCAATGACAAACTGCAGCTCTTTGGAGAGTTTGTTTGACAGATTTCTGTACTAGTTCATACATCACTATATGAGGCATTCTATCTACCTTTGGCTCTGTTTGATGTGAAGTGTGGCATGAAAATGAATGCAATAATTTGAAGAAAATAAATGAAGTACAAATGTTTCTATGTTATAACATTAAGGCTGAGCATTTCTTTTACATCCTCCACTGTTTTATTAAAAATAATTTCCCAATTGCCACATTTAATCATACCCCATAATTCCATTTGCTAGAATTAAATTTTTCTAGTCCTTATTAAATGTTCTAGGCAGGAACAAAAATATTTTAGCACTGCTCTTTTCTTTAAACACAGAAAAGCCAGTGCTGTCATCAAAAATGTAATTACCATGCTTCTACATACATTCAGCTGGGGGTTTAGCTCACTGGCACAAGTGCCTGCTTGGCAAGCGTAAGGTCCTGAGTTCATTCCCCAGTACAGAAAAAAAAGGCACTGTAGATATTCACATTTAAGGGGCAACCTCAAGTTACTTTTCTCTGCCAGTGTCAGCCTTAGCCTCTCCCATCCTTCCACCAGAGAGGCCACTGCATGATATAAAATCAGCTATTAAAATCAAAGCAGATTATTTGCTAATGGAATTATCTCTGTTACTCTAAAACCCATTATAAGTAATTAAAAATAACAACCTATACAATGCCAATATAGTTTTATTTAATCAATATAGTTATAGATACAGTTATCAATAGTTTAAAGATGCCAAATTAATGCTGGAATCTTGATATGAACTATCAAATCTTGAAATCAAGATTCTTGTCTTTGTGTCCTAATTTGAGATTTCAAATAAAGCTAAGTCCTTGGTACATTAGTGAGACTGCCAAAGCAAAACTTCTTACGCCCAGTGTGTATTTTTTTTCTCTATGAGTATTGCATCTTCTTTCATTCACACCAGACCCCAGGATCTTGGCACATTGTTTATCCAAAAGTGAAAATTCCCACTTGGCCAGTGTAGAACTGTCCTTGGAATCCACAATTGTCTCTGGCCATAGTTGTGTTTATCCTTAGCATCTGGTTTCAGATATCTTTTTTAATGCCATTTTGGACTCTGATCCATTTATTTCATTTGTTAAGTTTCCCACTGTAAAACAGAGAAGAAGACCAGGGAGATGTAGCATAATATGCTGAGACAAGATCTCATTCTTAAACCCTGTGGCACTTAATTACTACACTTTGTTTGCCAACTCTTTCTTGGCATCTAATTTAATTTGGGGACCTGCCTAAGCACTTAATTGAACTTGGAGAACTCCTTTCAAATATTTATATCCACTTTCTTCTCCTGCCATGTAACGACTCTGCATCACATTCGAGGTCAGATTCACTTTCTTTTTAATCTTTTTTAAAAATTTTATTTAAGGAGAAAAAGGAAAAAAAAACAGAAAAGGTACAAGCAATACAGAATTTCAAAAAAATAAAATAGAAATCACTAGTTAATCGATTACATATTGTCATCTTGGAAATAGTTGTTCAAGTTACAAAATTAAAGCATATAAAGTGGACATTCAAACAGTGAGACTGTAAACAGTTCTGTTCAATGATCCAACAAAAACTCAGTAATATGGTTATCTATCTTATATGCCTAAATATACATGCAATTATATCCTTTAGAGCACCCTCTTTTCCTCTCATTTTTACAATGACAATTACACATTTTGAGTTTTATTAATCCCACAGTTCTTATTACTTTTCTTTTTGAAGAGAATAAAGCCAGATATGACATAACAAAACAGTCAGTCAAATAAAAAAGATGGACATAGTACATAATGTAAAAACAGAATACAAGGTGATCAACAACGGTTACCATAATACCTCTAGCTATCTTAAAAAAAATTGCCTATATCATGAGTTATAATAAAATTGAACAAAACAGTAAAGAACAAAACCAGTTTCAAACCAAAACACTGGAGACATTACAGGACTTCAAAAGAAGATAATAGTCAAACCAGGGCATCATAGTGAATCTTATTGCCTTCAAAGGTGTTGCCTATACTCTCAAACTTGATACTATCAAGCAAAACAGAAAAGAGTAAAATCAGTCAAAACAAGATGGTGACAGCAATACAGGGCTTCAAATCAAGTTAGTAGGAAATCAAAGTGAGTTACTATAATATATCCTGCTATTTGTTATTTATTTTTTCCGTTAATTAAAAAGTGAAAAATAAAAAATAATAAATAATAAAAAAGGAGATTGAAATAAAAGAAGACTTAACAACAAAACAGCACAGGTCAGAACATAACAATTTAAGCAACATAGTGTTTCATCACAAGATATCCAGACATAAAAGAAGTTACCATAGTGTCTCTTTCCTTGAAATATTTGAGTGTAACTTTGTATACTGTAGCATCAAACATATCAAGACAATGTAAAACCATTCAAGAAAATGACAGTATTACCCAGTATTTAGAACCAAGTAACAGAAAACTAATAATAGTTTCTGTATTGTCTCCTTGTCTATAGAAGTTTTGTTTATATTATCACATATAATAAAATCCAGTAAGATACAATATGTTAAGACCGAAGGAGACAGAAGAACAAAAGCTTGAGGGGACTTCAAAAACAAGATGATATTGAATCAGCACTAGCTATTATGATATCTTGTTTTCTCCAAAATAGATATTCATACCATCACAGACAATAAAATCAAACATCCCAGAATAAAACCATTACAATTAATGAATGAAAGCATTATAAGGCTTCAAAGCAATATAATAGGGAATCATGATTACCACATACTTTTATGTATTGTTATTATTTCTTGAACTAGGGAAAATATTCAGTATTTATACAAGTGAGTTTGATTTATTTCACTTATGAATATGGTTTCAAGCTGCGCCCATTTATTTATAGATATCTCAATGTTATCATTCTTTATAGCTGAGTAGTACTCCATTGCATAAAAATACCAGAACTTTTTTATCCATTTCTCAGTTGATGGACACTTAGGTTGTTTCCAAGATCTGGCTATTACAGATTGTGCTACTACAAACATGCTGCTACATATATCACTGTGGTATGATGCTTTCAGTTCTTTTGGTAATATGCCTAGAAGTGGAATAGCTGGAACATATGAGACTTCCAATCCCAGATTTTTGAGAAATCTCCCCACTGACTTCAACAATGGTTGCACCAGTCTTCACTCCCACCAACAGTGCAGGAGAGTTCATTTTTCCCCACAACCTCTCCTGCATTTGTTCTTGATGTTTTTCTTGATCTTGGCCATTCTTTCAGGAGTGAGATGGTATCTCAGTGTGGTTTTAATTTGCATTTCTCTAATGAATAATGATGATGAACCTTTTCTCATGTATTTATTTGTCATTTGTATTTCTTCATCTGATAATTGTATTCATCTCAGATGCCCATTTTTGGATTGGATCTTCGAATTTTGATTTTTTTTGTATGTTTAGACAGAAGTCCTTTGTCTGAGGGACAGTTCATTAAGATTTTTTCCCAGTTTTTTGGTTTTCTTTTCACTATGCTGGATATTTATTTTGACATGCAGAAACATTTTAATAAGATGTGATACCAATTATTGATTCTGGGAAGTATTTCCCGTGTGGTTCGAGTACTGTTCATGAATTCTCTACCTACCCCTAGGTCTTCAAGGTTTCTACCCAATTTGTCTTCCAATACATTTAGTGTTTCTGTTTTAATATTCAAATCTTTAATCCATTTAGATTTTAATTTAGTATATGGTGATAGGCATGGGTCTAGTTTTAGTTTTCAGTATATGGAGAGCCAGTTTTTCCATCACCATTTATTAAAGAGACTGTCCTTCTTCCAGTGAACATGTTTGGGCCCTTTGTCAAAGATAAGGTGGTTGAGTGTGTTTGTAGTTGTGGTTGAATTTTCTAATCTATTACATTGATCCTCAGCTCTGTTTTGATTCCAGAACCATGTTGATTTTACTACAGTTGCTTTGTAGTATAACTTCAAGTCAGCGATTTCGGTGCCTCCTGCCTAGCCTTAGCTTCTTAGAACGGTATTTGCTATTCTAGGTCTCTTCTCACTCCAGATGAATTTTTGGAGTGATCTGCCTAGATCTATGAGATACATTGATGGTTTTTTTTTTATTGGAATTGTATTGAATCTGTATAATAGTTCTGGGAGAATTGCCATTTTCACAATATTTATTCTTCCTATGCATGAGCAAGGGATGTCTTTCCACTTTTAGAGATCCTCTTCAATTTCTTTTTTCAGTGTATTATAATTTTCCTTGTTTAGGTCTTTCACTTCTTTTGTGAGAGTAATTCCTAAATATTTCATTTTTTGGTTGCTAGTGTGAAGGGTGTGGCTTCTCATTTCTTTCTGTGTGATCTTGTTGCTAGTGTAGAGGATTCCTATTGATTTTTGAGTATTGATTTTGTATCCAGCTACCTTGCTGAATTTGCTTATTATATATAAGAGTCTTCCAATGGAGTTTTAAGGGTCTTCTATGTAGAGTATAATGTCATCTGCAAATAATGATAATTTAACTTCTTCTTTTCCTATCTTTATCCCTTTTATTTCTCTCTCTTCTCTAATTGCTATGGCTAGTATTTCCAGTACTATGTTGAATAAGAGTGGTGATAAGGGACATCCTAGTGGTATACCTGACTTTAAGGTAAAGGCATTCAGTTTTTGACCATTTAGTATGATACTGGTTGTTGGTTTGTCATACATGGCCTTTATAATATTGAGTTAAAGACCATCTATTTCAATTTTCTGTAAGGTTCTTATCATAAATGAATGTTGTACCTTTTCAAAAGCTTTTTCTGCATCTATAGGAATAATCATGTGATTCTTACTTTGGGTTTTATTAACAGGGTAAATTACATTTGATTTACATATGTTGAACTACCCCTGCATACCTGGGATGAATCTCAATTGGTCATGGTGTATTATCTTCTTGATGAATTGCTGCATCCTATTTGCAAATATTTTACTGAGGATGTTTGCATCTGTGTTCATTAGGTAGATTGGTCTGCAGTTCTCTTTTTTAGTTGCATCTTTCTCCAGTTTTAGTATTAGAATAATATTTGCTTCCAGGAATGACTTAAGAAGGATTGCTTCCCTTTCAATTTCATTGAAGACTTTGAGGACTGTCGGCATTAAGTCTTCTTTGTACTTCTTGTAGAATTCTGCAGTGAATCCGTCTGGGCCTGGGCTCTTCTGTGTAGGCTAGGACTTAATTATGTTTTTATTTTCATTAATAGAAATAAGGTTATTCAGTAGTTTTACATCTTCTCAATCTAGCTTTGGTACTTCATATGTTTCTAAGAATCTGTCTATTTCTTCTATGTTATCAAACCTATGAGAGTAGAGGTTTTTGAAATAAGTATTGATTACCTGTATTTCTACAGAGTCTGTAGTGATTTCACCTTTTTCATTTCTTATTGCATGTATTTGAGTTTTTTGTTCCCTTTTTTTAAATAAGGTTGGCTAGGGGCTTATTGATTTTATTTGTTCTTTCAAAAGAACTAACTCTTTGACTCATTGATTCTTTGGATTATTTTCTTACTCTCTATTGCATTAATTTATGCTCTGATTTTTATAATTTCCTCTCGTCTTTTGGCTTTGGGCTTGACTTGCTCTTCTTTTTCTAGATGTTTGAGGTGTAGCATCAGGTTGTTTATTCGTATTCGTTCTGTTTTTCTGATAAGGGAACTAAGTACAATAAATTTTCCTCTGAGGACAGCTTTCATTGCATCCCAATGATTCTGCTAAGTTGTATTTGTATTTTTGTTTGCTCGTAGGTATTGTTTAATTTCCTCTTTAATTTTCCTTGTGACCCACTGATTACTCAAGTGTGTTATTCAGTTTCCATGTGTTTGTGGGATTTTTTCAGTATCTTTTATCATTAATTTCTAATTTTATAGCACTATGATCTGATAACATGCAAGGGATAATTTCTGATCTTTTGCAAATTATTTAAATATGTTCTGTGAGTTAATATATGGTTTATTTTAGATAATGACCCATGTGCTGTTGAGAAAAATGTGTATTCTGATGTTCTTGGTTGGAACACTCTGTATATGTCTATCAAGTCCATTTGTTCACAGGTATAATTCAGTTCTTTTATTTCTTTGCTTATTTTCTGTTTGGTTGATCTGTCCCTTGGTGTCAATGGTGTGTTAAGATCTGTTATAATTGTGTTACTGTGAATTTGGTTTTTCATTTCTGTTAATACTTGTTTTATATAACTGGGTGCTCTGGAATTTGGTGCATATATATTTAAGATAGTTATCTCTTCCTCTTGAAGTGTTCCCCTAACCAGTATGTAATGACCTTCTTTATCTCTTCTAATCATTATTGGTTTGAACTTCACATTGGCTTCAAACAGAATAGCTACCCTTGCTTTCTTTTATGTTCATATTGCATGATATATTGTTTTCTATTCTTTGCCTTTTTGTCTGTGAGTATCCTTTTGGGTTAGATGAGTTTCTTGTAGACAGCATATGGTTGGATTTGGTTTCTTGATCCATTCTGCCAGCCTATTTCTTTTAATTGGTGCATTGAGGCCATTTACATTAATGATTACAACTGTTATATGTTGGCTTATTGTTGACATGTTATCTTTCTGCTGTTGCATCTTTATCTTTCTGTTCTGTTTAATTGTCTGCTTTGCTTAGTGGTTTTTTTCCCTAAGTGTATCTAAACTGTCTTTCAGTGTTCTTTCCAGGGTTGGCTTGGTGATCATGATGTTCTTCAGCTCTTCTTTGTCATAGAAGTATCTTATTTCTACATCTATTTTGAAGGACAGATTTGCAGGGTACAGTCTATTTTGAAAATAATTCTCCTTTAGGATGTGAAATACTTCACTCCATGCTCTTCTTGACTTCATGATTTGTTTTGAGAAGTCTGCTGTAATTCTGATAGGTTTTCCTTTATAAGTGATCTGTTTTTTCTCTCTGACAGCTTTTAGTATTCTATTCTTATGTTGGATTTCTGGAATGGTGATTATTATATGCCAGTGTGTAGCTTTATTTTTATTATGCCTATTTGGAGTTATATATGCTTCACTAATCTAATGTCAGTTTCCATTCTCATGTTTGGGAAATTTAAGCTATGACTTCTGTGAATAGCCTTTTGATATCATTTGTGTTGTTCCCTTCTTTTCCATTTATCCCTATTAATCTTATGTTGTTTTTTCTTTCCATCATCTTGCAGCTGTTGAATTAATAATTCCTGATTCCTTGTTTTTTAAAAAGATCTTTCCTTTCCTGTTCACTTGTTTCCTGCAATCTTGTCTTCAAGGTCTGAAATTCTACCTTCACTTTCGTTGAGTCGATTTTGACAACTTTCAATGGAATTTTTGATTTCCTGTATATCTCTTTGAATCTGCTTCATGCATTCTGTTTGTTTCTTAAATTGTTCATCCAGGGATTCTACCTTTTTGTTGTGTTCCTCTAATTTTTTAACTGTGTTTGCTTTAGATGTGTTCAGCATCTCTTTCATTACTTTTTCATTTCTTCTTTTACCTCGGAGTTTATTTCTAGTGTGAATTCCTTTAAAGCTTTCTGGAGTTGCTTCTTTATTTCAGCTGCTACTATTATAGGTATTTCAGGTTTATGGCATATATTTTCTTCTATGTACATGGCTCCTAGGGTTTCTTGGGATGGGCTGGAGGTTTGAGATTGCATTTTGGTCTTTTGTTTTGTCATTTTCCTATATTTCTGTGTTTCAAGTGTTTTTCTAAATCTTCCCCTAGATATGTTGGAAATTATCTATGCCCTGGGCTCCTGGGACTAAATGGAGGCTGCTGAGCATGGTCCAGTGAAGCCCTCAGGCCCTCCTGTGCTACCTTCAGTACTTCAGGTAGCTGGCCAGGCACCTACCCAGTGTGGATAATGGGCTAAATCTCTCCCAAGGCAAAGACCAATAGCATGAAACTCACTTCACCTGCTCTCCATTCCCATAATTGAAGAAGGTCACTGGGCTAATCTACTTAGGCTTCAAAACCTCCCAGGGTGAGTCTAGAGTGGCTGGGCTCTGGGCGGCTCCTTGAGCTCTGGGAGCAATGATCTTGACACAATGTTCCGGGCTTGGGGTGGCACGCGAACTCACCCCAGCTCCAGCTGTGTTTTCGGGTTCCTGGTTCCAGAGAAGGTTGTTGGGCGTTTCCTTGGTAGGCTTGAAACCTGCCAGGTGAGCACAACCTAGTGTGGCTGGGCTCCTGGTGGGCCCTTGAGCTCTGGGAGCAATCTTCTTTCTAATCTGAAATGCTCTTTTTATATTAAATATATTGTTTCACACCCCTAATCTTAAAAAGCTGGGAGTTTATTTTAAAATATGGTTTGCTCTCCTTTTCTCCTAAACCATTGCCTGCCTCATTATAGCAAAAGAATGTTATATTTTCTGTGTCCATAAAGTTTTATTACTTCAAGTTATTCAACTGTATCTCAGCTCTCTGGTAATTTTCTTGTACAAAATGAGTAGCCCAAATAAAAGAACTACAGACTTATTATACCCATCACAGTCACATAAATTTTAACAACCACTTCTCTGACCACTGCTCTATTTACTTAGTTTTTTCTCTCACTAAGTAACATTTGATGAGCTTTTGAATGTCATCAGCATCTACATTTTTGAATGCGAATATAGCTAGTCCTACATGAGAAAGCACAAATCAGTAGCAAAGTATATATCCATGCACGCTTTCCAACTTTTTTAGGGTTGCGATGTCAATCATCTGTATTATTCTTCATCTTCCATTTTTTTCTTTTTTTTTTTACTTTAATTTTCCTTTTCAAGGCTTTGCTCTAGTTTTCTAAACTACAGAACTGATAATACTTCTTATTGTATTTTCAGCCAGGAACTTTCCCTACCAATTCCCAAATTCTTGTGTTAGTAAATAATAATTAAGATTGCCTATAGTTATTAAAAGTGTGATACTAGTGCAAACATTGTGCACAAAATGGATGCAGTGGATAATCCAGGAATAAATTTAATGATTAGAAAACCATCTAGTGGACAGAAGAAAAACTGATTAATCTATCATTATATGGGAATAAATGTTAACTCATTTGAGAAATAATATAACCATCTATACTTTATTACTTAAATTTAACAGTAGCAACATAATTCTTTCCACCTAAATAAAATCATGAATTTCATCAAAAAACAAAGGATAAAAGATTTGGAAACTGAGTCCATGGACAGCCTTTTTGACTTCATAATACAAACTAGAATAATGATATGACACACAGATAAATTTACGTTAAAACTCTGTTGGCAAAAAAATAGATAAAAGCAAAGAAATATTTGAGAATAAAATTAGAAAACAGAAAATCTGCTCATTGAACTACATGACTGCCAGTTAGATTAATATTTTTATGGAAAAAACAAGATATCTGTGCCAATTTTCTCTTCCCAATATTTTATTCTGTGAAATAATAACCTTGATTTTTCTATTTGTGACCAAAGTCTTCATTTGCACTTGTTAACTTTCTTCAAATAAAATTTGTGATTTCAGACTCATGGCACTAAGTGTTCTTTATTTTGTTGTAATTTCGGTAAACTGCTATTATGAATGAAAAGGAAACAGGGAAGTTCTATTCAATATGTGTCTGCAAGTACATAAGATCTGTAGTGCTGCTTTGCAGATCATGTCATGTTTCAGTATTACATAGCTAGTTCTGCTGTGCACAAAATTTTTCAACGTAACATTTATGTTATTGGAGTAGGTCTATTAAAATTCAAGGCTTATATATTAGAAAATAACAAATATAATAAAATTCACCATTGTATCTTCTATAAATTATTGTTTGAAAATATGCTAGGATTCCTAAACTCAGTCTTTTTCAGACTGAAAGCTAGTTTTAATGTGAAATTAGAAAACAAAGATACTGGACAGTTAAAATAGTTGTACTGGTAGATTTTACTTTTTCAGATATAAAGGTCATGTAAGCATTGTCACAAATATTCCTGAAATGTTTTTGACACCTAGAATAAAAATTTTTAAAAAGGAAAGAGAGAAAGGAAGCCATTTGTAATGAGAATAAATCCCATATATGTGTATATAACCTATGTATTATACATACACATACATACCATTTTTGCTGGAGTGTCAGATTAAAAGTGCTTTTATTTTTCTTTTCTTTTACTGAGTATAAGATCATTTATAGATCACACTGGCTGTGTACAATGAAATATGAGTGCTTTTCTGGCTGGACTATTAACTTTGGTCATTTCCCTGAAGAAACTGAGGAACAACATATGCTTGTCTAAGCATGTTATGCAAATTACTTTCACAAAAGGATTTTTAACATGTAGGTAATGTAAAACATGTCATACTGACAATTCTTACACTCAGTATTCAATTATCCTGACAATCGCCATGGTTCTACAGCCTTTCTACACACAGCCATTTTATATGCGTGTTGAAAAGTGAGGCATGCACAAGCGCTTCCAAGATCTAGAATTACACCCTGAACATTTCATCTTTGCATTGTGGCACGGGCTCTGTAATTCCCTACTGTTTGTAAAATTATATACATGAGCTACTCTAGCAAGGTGAGTTTATCTATTCAGACTGTTTCAAGTGGAAATATGTTAACAGGGAAAATTTTTCCTTCTACTGATTTTAGCCTCAGTCACATGGTCAGAGATGAAAATTTACACCAGACATTTTCAGCAACCTTCTGGTAGCCATATTATGGTTTCTTCAAGAGACAATAACACGTTGCCTATGGTCTAGTTGTACTGCGCATGACACACATTTCCATTTTAAAACAGTACTATACTAAACAAATTTTATGTTACAAAGGAGAGAAATATGACTGTCATCCATGCAATATGCTATTCTGCATTACCATATTTCTCTTTTAAGAAAAAAAAACTATCACAATCAATCATGTAACTGAGTGAAGTCTTTTTTTAAAAGAAGAATACCATATTTCATCTATGATGGAGACGACAAAAGTGCTATGAAAATACTAGCATGAGATTTTAGTCATTTGCAAAAGTAAAATATCTCGCATTTGCTGGAACACAGCCTCTCAAATTCTAGTTTGTCAAATAGAACAATTATGTGGGGATGGGATAGCTGGGCAGCTGGTTTTCTTTTTAAACCCAGATTTTATTTCTTCACCTTGAGTAATTTTAAAGTGTTACTTTTTTATTTGTGAAAAAGTATAAGGTTGTTTTAAAATAGAAAATGAAGCTGCAGGCAATGAAACACTAACCCAAGATAGGTAGTGTTTGATGTTTGGGTTAAAAACCTCTAGCTCATTTTAACTGGAAACAATAGATTTTAATGGCTATATTCGGCTGAGGATGATGGTTATTGGTATTGTAATTAATAGGCCAACTTTTTTTTTTTTAGTTTCATAGAAATAGAAAAAAATACTGATTAAGTCAACTTTGAAAAATCAACTGACATCATTATTTATCTGTGGATGCTTATAGATATTTCATTTTGTTCCAAAGTATAAATTATTCTCATAATCATAGCTAAGATTTTTCTTATGATCACTTGTTAATGTAAGAAAGATAAGAATGACTCAATTTTAAAATCAGTATTTCTTTCCTCTATTATAATTACTTTCTTATATTATGAAAGAATAAAAGTTTAATTAATTCCCTAACCAAACTGACCAAAGATTATAAATAATGACTTTTCACTATACACAAATCTTTTGTGATTAGAAAGGGTAGCAAATAGTCTATAATACACAAACTGCATTCAGTATGTATCACTATGGAGTACTGAATACAGATGCCTTTGTATGTGCTCAAGAACAAATAGTATATTTATATTCTTTCATGGGGAGACACTCCACATGTTGGATATAGATTAAGGGGATAAAATACTCAAATTAGAAGGAGCCTCTCTCTCTCTCTCTCTCTCTTTCTCTAGTCTCTCACAAACACACACACACACACACACACACACACAACACACACACAAAGAGTGCTTTAGTTAATTGAAAACAGAATATCTTTAATAAAAATATGCTAAATAGCTAAGTGGTTATTATCACACTGTGATACTTCATGTTATTGCTTATAATATAGTTGACTAGGAATTGTTTCTATATGCTATCACAGAAATCTAACTTTGGTGATTTTTAATTAAGTAAAAATCACACTGTTGGTCAGTTATAACAAACGATAAATGACAATTTTCCAGAAGCAGTTCTTCCTAATGATTTTAATAGATTGACTATTGGCATAACAGTGGTTGATCAAGGAGCCTATTTTAATATCTTAACAAATCATAATGCCTTATAACTCTAAACTATTAGAAGTCATTTTTTATCTCTTTAAAATTGATAAGCTTTCTGACCCTTCCACAGTTTCAAATTTAATTAAATCTATGACACTGAAGGGTAAAGACCGGTTTTATTTACATAACATAACAATAGCAATAACAATGAATGGATAGCACTAAGCCAACATTAGTGTTAACCACAAAATAGTACTCTTCACCTCTTCAATGAGAAGTCTTTTTCCTACGCATCTAGTATGTCATTCAATTTGGTACAAAAATATCTATTGAGTTAAAGCTCACAAGGAAACAAATATAGTTTTGGAAATAAATCAGAATTTCCAACATCAACATCATCACTGTTAATTCTTGTTTTCACAAACTGAGGAATTCTTCATATTAACACACATATCAATAGTTTTCAAAGTATGCATTAGATGACATGGAAATTACAAATTTAGATTGTAGGACAGACCATGAGAAAATTAAACAACAATTACAGGAGCCTGGAGTACTAGGAGGTGACAAGGGCAAGATCAGAAAGAAAAGTGGTAGAACTATGGAGTTTTAAGCAATTATTTTTCCCCAGGTCATATTCAAACTGGAGGCCTGCCTCAGGCAAGTCAAAGGAAGAGTCTGCCTGGAGCAGCTGGCCTGGGGGTAGATACCGCATCCATTTATTAACCAAGCTTTGGACTAACACATATTCTAGTTTAAGAAATTTCTTTATCTGAGATCCACTAGGTCATTCTACATACTGACAGAGTCAAGCACAGGTAATAGGTATTTGATTTCATAGTTGGAAAATTTCTAAGAGGGATCTCCACAATGGTAGAGAGGCAATTCATAATGTCAATATTAAAATTAATATTTAATATTAATTACCTAAAACCTAATCTATGTTCTGCCCACAGAGAATTTTGGAATAATTTCCTACAAATACTTGTCACTAGTTCACAGTGTTCACTATAGCACAGTAACTCATTTTTCATGATTCACTTTAAGTCACACATATATAAGACAGTTGTTCCAAGTAAAATTTATCCTGTTTTTTGGGGACATGGTATCCCTTTTTTCCAGGGGGACCTATATCTGTGCTAGTCTTCATCTAATTGACTTTGTCTTTAAGTCTTACTTATCCTTTGACTATGTTTAGAATTTCCAAATTTGAAAATTTCCCTCTTAAAATTATTGCCCCATTTTTAAAACTCCTTCTATCACTTGACTTTATTTTACAGGCTTACTTCCTCCAGCAATAAATCTACATCTAAACTACACTTTTTCATACCTACTCACTTTTTACTTCCTTAAATCTACATGATCTTATTTATGTAATAGTGATCCCCATGTACTGTTGAATTAAATGATTTTCATAATGGGATTGAATTTCTTTATTTGACAGTGAACAAGTTCTCACCAATACTTAACATAGTTTAGCTCTTCCTCATGACTAGTTTCCAGGATACAACTTATCAGTTGTTTACTAAGTCTCTCACTAGTTGGGCTTTTTCTTCTCTGTATTCCCTAGTTCAGTGGTTTACTTTCGTGTCGTGCACGTGTGTGTGTGTGTGTATGCATGCGTGTGCACGCACATGTTTGTATGTGTGTTTTAATTATCTCTTCTATAGAGACAGTTCAATTCAGAAACTCAAAATTAATCTCCTGTCCTATTCCCTAAAGTTGGTTGAAGTATCACTGTGTCATTCATTAAAAAAGAATTGGTCATGGTCCTGGCTATATGCCATAAATAAAAACAGATTGGTGATGAGAAAAGACAAAAAATGATGATATCATGCTAGGAGATTGAAGCAAAAGGTTCAAAAGTTCAAGTTCAACATGGGTAATTTAGTGATTTAGGAAACCTTGTTTCAGAATAAATATTAAAGAGCCTTGGGCAGTAGTCAGTACAAAGGTCCTGGGTTTGATCCTCAGTACCAAAAGTAGGAGAGAGAAGAGGGTTAGGGGAGAAGATGGACTGCACAGCATTTCTCGACAGGCCAGGTAGAAAAAAAGAGGATCAAGACTGACACCAAAATTCTTGACCCAAGTAGTCGAAATAATATAGTTACCACTGTATGGGAAAGTGAGCATAAGGTGGCTTCATGTTAGTAGATAGGTTAGAAACATGAGGAGAAGGAGAAAGAGGAGAAGGAGGAGAAGAAGAGGGAAAAGGAGAAGAGTAGGAAGACGAAAAGGAAGATGAGGAAGATGGAAGGGGGGAGGAAGAGAAGGAGGAATAGAGGAGGAGGAAAAGAAGGAGAAAGAGAAAGAAGAGGAGGAATAGGAAGAAGATAAAAATAACTACATGGAATATTCATGCTGTTGAAGATAGACAATAAATATAATTTAAAAATAAAACATTTAACAGCATGAGAAATAAGTACTAAAGAGAAAACGCAGAATGAGGAAGTCATATTTGAAATATAGGAGGTGGAAGTAAAATTTTAAATAGATTATTTAATATGAATTACAGGACCAAGGCCTTCAGAAGATAAGAGATGTATTAATACTGTATTGCAATAATCCAGAAGAAAGATAAATAGACACTTCACAACTGAGAGCTAGAAGACACTCATTCACCGGAACTTGGGCAATGCCCCAGGGCCAACACTCAACCCGCCCTAGAGCTTACTACACAGTGCCAGTCCTAGAAAATTCCAAAAATTCCAATCCAAAATGCATGTGCCTAAGATCTTCCTGTCTGACCTTCCTGTAACCTTTCTTCTCCTGCAGCTCATTGAAAGCTCAGGCATAAGAGTTGTGACTTATACAAAGAATTAGAATGTATTACGGGAAATGCAGTCAAGATATTAGATGCAGGGGATATGAATCAGCACCCTGTCAATCATGCTATCATTCTTCTCAGGAAGACCAGATAGGATGCATTTTAAAGCAGACATCTTTAAAATCCTCAGCCCTATGGAACTCGGTTCTGGTCCCTTTTTCTTTTCACTTGTGTGACTTAACCATGCTATCACTTTAATACACTTTGCTGCTGACTCCTTCCCATCATGTGCAATGTCCACCTTGAATTTGTCACCACACATAGTGACACACAGCAACAAAACAATGATATCAAGAACAAAAATTGTGAAATATGAAGTAAAAAGATATAGAATTTAATTCTGGATACAGCTTGAAGATGGATCACACAGCACTTCTTGATAGACCAAGTCGGTGAAAGAGGATCACCAGAAGTCCTCACCAACTAGAAAAATGTGTTTACTCCTAATTAATACACTATAGGAAATAGATTTCCATCACACTAGTAGATGAGTTACAAACACTTGGAATGAAGGCACCTTACCATTTTAAGTTGGAGAGAGACATATATATGTTCAAAAATAAGTTACATATATAATACAAGGAAGATCCTACTACAGAATATAATATTTGTGTTATAAATTCACAATCTTTTAAGACCATGGGATAAGAATGGCATCATTTTGGGGGTAAATGCAGGAGTAAACGTAAGACACTGAGATACTAATGTCAGCGAAGTGAGAAACTAGTAAAGGGAACATGTAAAAATATCCAGACACATTGAGAAATGACACACATCAAGAAAAAAAATGATTCTAGAAGAAGTAAGGGATCAAGTGTATTAAATAATATAGACAGTACAAATATTATATTAATTGATCATAGAAATTAATAATATGGATGCCATCAGTTGTCATGGTTTGGATGTAGTTCATCTCAAAAAGTTTTATGTTCTGCAGACTCAGCGTGGTGATCTTAAGAGTTGGTGGAAACCTGGAGAGTTGGTAAGCAATGATACCATGAAGTCATTGCTTTCTGAAAGGAGTAAATGATGTCTTTGCTGTGATTTAGCTCTTAGGAGGAAATACCTTTACTCAGTGAGGATGCTCCACAGGTTTGGTCTCTTGTACACAAGGACATTGCTTTTTTTCTGCTCCTCCATGCTGTAGTGACATGGTAAAGGAAGATTTCACCAGAGGTCAAACAGAGAGGTTGTGCAAATTGGACTTTTAGTCTCCAAAACTGCTTTAAATAAATCTCTGTCCTTTTTAAGTACTGACTCAGATATTGATACAATGATAAAAATAATAATTGACAAGTTGGAGTAGCTGTTATAACCTGAAATTATACAACTGGCTTTGGAATGGGATAATGGGTAACAGCTCAGAGTTTGGATGAGCTATAGAAGGGACTAAAATGCTGTAAAAAGTTTAGTACAATCAATTCTGGCAAAGGATCAGAAGACAATAAGATCTGAATTAGAATTTGGAGAAGACACTCTTCATTGTAAAGAATTTGGGTGAACTGTGAAGCTCCTAAAGGTTTAAAGAAGGCTAAATTTAAAAGTAATAACTTCAGTATCTTGTGGGGTAAATCCTGGATGTAGTATGAGTAAAACTGAACATCTCAGTATGGCTTGCAGCCTCGAGTAGAGAAAGAAATAGAAGAAAAAAATTGGAAAATTTGCAATCTGATCAAGGGAAGGAAGCAAGAAAAAGCATATAAAGTCCTGGCTCTACAAGTACTTTTGAAACAGATTAGCATGAATAAAATGGAGCGTTGTACATCAAAAAAATGTGAAATAAAACCTCAAAAGTATGAGAAATGTTCACGATTGCCTAGAAATGCTGAATTGTTTCACTAAATGAACCTGGAGTTGTGTTCATGGGCTCACTGCTTCAGCATATCCTGAAATTCAGTCCCCAGATTTCAGCAAAATATTCCTCAGCTGCTCCAGCCTGGCTTCAAGTGGGCCCACCCTGTATCCTGGAAGGTGGGTGCAGAGCTTGAAGGTGTGTCTTTCAGGGACTTATTTTTTAGGCATACTGTGTAAAAATGTCAACGTTTAAGCTTCAATTTTTAATTTTTTTTTAGTTTTAAAAAACAAAACAGAAAAAAGAAACATTCAGAATTTCAAAGAAAATAGGAATTTAACACTAGTTAATATATTGTTATTTTAGAAATAGTTGCTGCTTAACTTTCAAATTTTTAAAAGAAAGCCTAAAAATTAAACAAAGACTACCAAAAGAGCAGAATCACTGCAAAGATTCTCCACTAGATTGTCTATGGGAGCTGTAGGGTTGTAGGGGTACAATTGCCATTTTTGAAACTCCAGAAAAGTAGAACTACCAACAAAGTACAGTGCCAGCCTGTAAATCCACAGGCATCAATCTGAAGCTCAAAAGAGTATCATGGATGTTATCATCAGCAAAGCTCTGAGGCAAGGATGCCAAGGCCATGGGTACCAGCTTTCCACAAGAATGATGGTCTTGGAGATTGAAGATGTAGTGTCTTTCCTGCTCATCTTGCCTTGGGCTGATTCCTCCAGGTTTATTTATTTCCTCTTTTAGGAATAGGATTGTTGTACCACTGTGTCGTGGAGGATATAACTTTAAAGACAATTCACACTTTGAAAGAGTTTGCCTTGAGTCTACAATGAGAGATTATGTTGCCTGGTGTACTGCTATGGAGCTTTAGCATAAGTGAATTTCTATCCACCCTAATATTATTTGTCTTTGAGTACAGAATATCGAGAGGCCAGAGACTTCTTTTGCAGTGGGTTATCAGAACACATGGATATAAGACGAATGTGAGAATGTGGGTCAAAGGACTTCATTGTCTCACTTCATTATAATATCATTTTCATGTAAATGAAGAATTCTCTGGCATCATCACTGGATGTAGTATGAGTAATACTGGCCATCTCAGTATGGCTCGCAGCCTCAAGTAGAGAAAGAAATAGAAGAAAAAAATTGGAAAATTTGCAATCTGATCAGTGAAGGAAGCAAGAAAAAGCATATAAAGTCCTGGCTCTACAAGTACTTTTGAAACAGATTATCCAACTGCCATAATGTGCACTAGAAAGAGCCATACATGGGATATTAAAAAAACAAAAAAACAAAAACAAGTGATACACCTGAATTTACAGAAAATCTACCCATTTCCAAAGAAACACAAATATTTATTTTTATTAGCCTAAACCTCCCCCTTATTTCTTTTGTGATGTATTTATGACTTTCTAAACCTCCATGATTGAGAAATTGACTTACGAGCCAGTCTGTCTCTTCGGTTCTTTGGCAGAGAATAAACCATTTTTATTTCTTGATGCTTGACCTGATTATAGGTCCAATAATTCTATTAAGAAAAATGGACCTAGTTTAGGCCAAAAAGAGAAAGCAAGAAAGAAAACTAAACAAAAAGAAAGAACACTTGGACTTTGACTTTTGAGCGACAGTACAAAAACTCAAGACTTTGGGACAACTGGATATAAAATGATTATATTTTGCACTGTGAAAAGTACATGAACTTTGAGTCCAGATTTATAATGATATGCATTGGATTTGATTTGTTTCTCAAGTGTTTGGGTGACAAAAGTTTGATCCCAGCCCACTGATGTACAAGAGTTTTTTTTTTTTTTTTTGTTTTTTTTTTTTTTTTTAATAGTAATACTAAAAATTTAGAAGCAGTTTTGTAACTTGGTAATGGGCAGGGTTAGAAGCACTTTGAGAACAAGGCTAGGAAAAATAAATAAATAAATTTTAAAAACTGAATACTATCTATAAGCCATGGCAATTCTGCAGAGAACTCAAAATATAAAGAGATTAGACAAGGGCTAAAATGTTTTAGAAATTGGATTCTGGTTGTCACCTGATGCAGAAGCCTGATGAGGTCCCATATAGAAATAAAAAAAAAAATTATTGGCAATTAGAGTTAAGGTTATGCCTGTTGTGAAGCAGTAAAGAAGTTGGTTGAAATTTACACATGACCTAGAGATTTATGGAAAGTCAAATTTACAAATGATGACCAAGATTTATGTCAGAAGGAACTTCTGAACATCAAAGCAATACCTTTAAATGCATACAGTCAGATTTGGCAAAAATAATATGACTTAAAGGTAAATGCATACTTTAAAGAAGAATGGATAGATTTTGAAAATTCACAGCTTTGCTGCAAAAGGGCTAACTGAGCATGTGATCTAGACATAGCTTACTGAAAACATTCACAAGAGAATGAGGATCTGTTACCAAGACCATGAGGAAAGGGACTTAAAGGACATCACAGAAATCTTTCAGGCTGATTTTTCTAACATAGGCTCAGAGTCCTAGAAGTCCAGACATATTTCAGGGAAACCTGAGTTTCCATTCTAGGTAGAACTACCTCAGGATTTTCTTTAGGATTTCTAGTAAAGAGTTCTGTGGCTGCTCCAGAAATGATGAAACTAGGAAGAGACATGGCTATGACTGCCACTCTGAAGAAAGGAAATGCAGATGTTGGTATTCATTGGGGGTGATTTTGCAAGTATGCAGAATGTAGAAGCTGTGATTCAAGATGGTTTTCATCAAGGCTTCAAAGGATATCCTGTGAGACCAGACAGAATTTTGACATAGGGTTAGGGCTGAAGACATTCTCCACTGGAATGCCAGTGGAGCCATGGGAATGGAGATACAGCCAAAATTCTAGAAAAGTAACCAGCAGTGTAATAGCAGCCTAGGAAAGCTAAAGGTATCAGTTTGCAGCCCAAGGAAGTAGACATTTCGGCTGCCATCAGCAACACCAGGAGAGACAGACAATATGAGACCTCGGGTGACTCAGTGTCCCCACTGGAAATAATGTAGAATGCTAAACATGATGCTTTAAAATTTAACATCTACCTTGCTGTCATTTTGGTCTTGCTTTCTGTTTTCTTATTTCTTTACTTTGAAATAAGAACAATTATCATATTCCAGGTCCAGCATTTTGCCTGGGAAGTATGCAACTTTCTGAAATTACTTTACACAGTCATTGCAGGAAAAATTTGCTTTGATGAGACTTTGAACTTGGATTTAAAGAGAGGATAAAATAGTTGAGATTTTGACACTATTGGATATAGAATGAATGCATTTTGCATTGTGAAAAGATGTAAATCTTAGAAGCCAGGGACAGAATACTATGATTTGGATACAGTTTTTGTATGTTGACGAAGGGTTTATGTCCGGGAAGCTTCAACCCCAGAGGGGCAGAGTTGTGAGTTAGTGCCAGGTTTAATAGGTAGAAATTAGATAATTAGGTCATGAAAGCAGTGCTGTTGCAAAGGTTTAACATTAATCTTACATGAGTTAGCCCTCATGATGGTGAGTTGCAGGTACTGGCCCCTATATCCAGTAGATTCCTGTATCACTATGCAATATCTCCCTCCTACATGCACTTCCACCATGTTGTGATGCAGCCAAGGGCTCCTCACCATAGTCAAGCTCAAGCTGATGCTGCCATTACATTCCTGAGTCTCTAAAGCTATGAACTAAATAAATTTCTTGTTTTTGTAATATACTCAGTTATTTTGTTGTTATAGCAACAGCAAATAGATAAAATAGAGGCCCCGAGGAAAGCAATTGCAACGTAATATAGAGTCAGAGGAATCTAAAAAGTACAGAGAGAATGGTAAGAAATTGTTTTTAGAATTCTGACAAAGAACCTCTTGAAGGACTTTTGCAAGAAAAGGTAGTACCAAGAAAGGATCTTTGTATGCTAACAGGAATGGCTGAGTAGAAATGGAAATATTCATGCTGCTGCTGAAAGTATGGATTATTGTTGGAACAGGGAAGAATGGATGATATCTGTGTGCAGACACATGGGCCTAGGTAGAGGCATGAATGGATTGGTAACAGGAGAGAAGACAGAGCATAAGAACACAGAGAATAGTAGTTGAGTGAAGCATTAACAGGAAAAATATGTGATTTCTTCTTAGAATGCTTTTTTCTCAGTGAAATAGATGACTAAACTCATCCATTGAGATTGATAATGAAAAAGAAAGTTTGAGAAGCATGAGAAGATAAAGGTAATCATGGAAAAATATCCAAAATAGAGGGAGAAAAAGGACAAAATAATGCATGATTTCATTAAATTAAAGCTACTAATGATTTAGTGAGAGACCAGTAGTCATTGCAGGGTGTTTTCTTTGAACTTTCCAACTGTACAGCTGGAGGTTGAAGGCACATAAGTGAAAGTTTTATTTGACTGACAGAGTAATTTCATCAACAAAATGTACTAAATAAAGGGAGAAACATGAAAGTTTATGAAGCATTGGAGGGAAGCAAGAGACTGATTATGGTGTCTGAACACAGAATTAAAGGTAAATAAGGAGGAAATGAAATATATTAAGAGAGGAGGTACAATATAATACTAATTTAGGTTAAGGGGGACTGAAGATTGTTGGAGTTAAAAAAATAAAATTTTGATCCAAAAGATATGACAGAAAGATGGATTTTGAAATTGAAATTATGGTGGTGTTGCAAATAGAAAATAAAAAAAAAAAACCAGATCAAGGAAATAAGCATGGAAGTGAGACAGAGATTGGGAGAAGAAAAGAAACATTAAAGAATTGCCCTTAGTCTACTTAGGCGAATTAAGTAGACTCAGGGAATTAAGGGGTCAGCATGCAGACAAATAAGTACTGTGGATATCAAAACCATCAAGAATAATTTAAAAGCAATATTAAAAAATACACTGATTTAACATTAAAAACTTAATATATATAGGAAAAAGAGTATGTAGTGCTAATCAGTACTCCAAACAGGGATAAAAATAAAGTCATTATGATTAGGGAATAAGAAGGGAAAATAAATTTGAGAAAGTTCATAATCAAGAGGAAAGACACCAACTCCATTCCAAATTCATACAGCTCTTCAGTGACATTTTTTAGGTAGATTGTCTGTGATAAACAAAATATTAAATGTTATATGCATTATATTATTTTTGATACATGAAATAATATTATGATTTTTAAAATCCTATAATCTGCATTTTACAGTTCAGGAAACTGAAGTTATTTTCCCCAACTTATTTATCTATTGTTCATCTTCTCATACATCATATTTCTTTGAATTTAAGTAATGTCAATCCAAATTTCTTAAGTGAGAAATGATTGTTTCTAGAATTGTGATAAAAGAAACTTCACAGACTCAATCCCTTACAAATCTCAAATATGTGCAAAGGGAAATAAATTTCAGTAAAGAAGTAAAGAAAGGCATAATCATAATACCTCATTAAATAAATAATCTCAAACTTAAAAAAAAATTAAAACAACCAAATGGAAATTCAGGATTTACAAATCAACTGAAATGAAAACAAAATACCTTACAGAGTCCCATCAGTAGATCTGACTGGCAAAAACATCAATTTTCTTGAAGATAGGGCTGGGGTATAGTTCAGTGTCATAAGTGCCTCCTTAGCAAGGGCAAGCACATGGTCCTGAGTTTGATTCCAAGTACAAAAAACATTTGCTTGAAGATAATTTGATAAGAATCAGGAAATTCAAAGAACAGATAGAAATAAGACTGAAGTAAATTGACCATGTTAATACACCAACATTTGTGTAATGGAAAAAAAAAGGGGGGGGGGAGAAGATAAATAAAGGAGCATAAAATATTTCAAAATAATTGTCAAAAATTTTCTAAATTTAATGAACAGTTTTAATCTGCACAACTAAGATATTCAGTGAATTTTAATCAGAAAAACGAAAAGAAGAAAGACAATACAAAAAGAAACATGGCATCAAAATATTGCATACTTGACATTTACAATTTAAAAGAGGAAATAACTGGTTTGCCTTACATTCTCAGGTGATTAATTTCACAGTGGACTTTCTCCAAGGCAGGAACAACATGGCCAAAGGGTATGTGGAGAAAAGCTTTGCAAGTGACAGTAATCAGAAAGCAGAGCAGATAAACAGTAAATGAGGAATGGTCCAGGGGCAGATACAGACTTCAAGGTCACATCTCCAGACTCACCCAGATACATCTGAAAGTGTGCTTTACTCTTGCTCTACTCATCTTCTAACCCAACCAAATTCACCTTTGAATTTAACCACAGAAAGAAATGTCCTCACCCTAGTAATAAGTATATATGAAAGACTAAAATCATAGTTAGTGTTGAAAAACCAAATGTTTCCTCCTATGGTCTAAGAAAAATACATGGATTCACTAATACATGGATTCACTAATACATGGATTCACTAATACATGGATTCAACACTGTGCTAAAACTTGCAGCCAGCTCTATTAGAAAAGAGAATGAAGTAAAAGTACTCCAGATTAGAAAGGAAGGAGTGGTATCAATCTTTTTACAGATGACATGATCTTCTATATGGAAAATATTAAGGAATCAACTAAAATGATAAAATAAGTTTATATCAATGTATGCATGTTACTTATATTTCTTTTTACTAGCAATGAACAATCTACAAAGAAAATTAAGAAAAACAATTTATAGTACCCAAAATAAAAATAGATACTTAGAAATAAAACAGGGAAAGTACTAACTCTTGTTCTCAAAACTATAATCACAGTGAAGAAATTGGAAATCAGCACATATTCAAAGACAGAATACAGATAAGAATGTTTAACATTGGTAAGACAGCAGTATTCTCCAAATTTATCTACAGATTCAGTAACATACCTAAAAACCACAGCAGGGATCTTTCAGAAAGTTGATTGCACATGTGGTAAAATTCAGGTACCTAAAGCAGATGACACAATCTTGAGCTGGAAGAACAAAATTGCAAGCATGTTTGCCAATTTTATTATTTACTACAATGCTCTTTTCAATAGCATAGTATAGGAATAAGGATAAACATAAAGATAAATAGAATACAAATTGGAGTCTAAAAGTAAACTTTTATATTAATGACTAATTTTGAACTTAATCATCTAAATAATTCAATTTTTAAAAATTTTATGATGATATTTGTGTATCATTTTATGAAGATATCCATGTATATAAAAATGAAGTTGGATCACATCTTCAAACCACCACACATGAACTTTAAATCATAATAAATCATAAGCCTCAATTTAAAAAAAAGCAACAGTGAGAAACAGAGGAACAGAATAGATAGATGATAGATATACAGAGACAACAGAAAGATGATAGGTGACAGATGGGTGATAGATAGATAGATAGATAGATAGATAGATAGATAGATAGATAGATAGATAAAGTATAAAATTGCAACAGGGTTGTATTGGATACGCTTATCTGTGCATCAGTGAGCCAAAGGACTGAGTATCTCTTCAGTCTATGAAATTGGAACTTGCAGAACAAGAGGCATCAAGGACACAGTGCCAGTCAGAGACTGCAAGCCTGGAAGCTCCCTGGCGCGTTGGTGGCAGGAGTTCTCAGTGAAAACCTGAAGAAGCTGGAGCTTGATATCCATGCGTGCTGACAGGTGCAAAGAGGCCTCAACGCAATCAAAATGGAGCTTTTAAAATGCAGGCCAACTTCCTCTCTCCCCTGCCATTCCAGTTGCTGCAAACCTATTGGATGGTGCATCTATAATTAGGGTAGACTTGCCCACTCAGTTTGCTGACCTAAATACTAATCATCTCTGGAAACATCCTTCAGATACAGCCAGAAATATGATTTACTATTTTGCTAGGCTTTTCTTAATCCAGTCAAGATGGAAAACATGAATACTGGTCACAGTAGATTTCATAAAAATGAAGAATATTTGTATTTAAAAGACATCAAATGAAAGGTAATCCATAGAAAGGGAGAAAATATTTTCATATATGTATTTAATGGAGGAATTGTATTTGGAACTCAGGGATAGGGAGAAAAGAAGGAAGGGAAATAAAAAAGATATAAATTTGAATATATACACTTAAGATAGCTAAGATGATTGTACTACTAATTCTATCAGTTCTTGGAACAAAACAGTTACCATTCGTAGCATTAGATCAAGTTTGCATGTTTTTATCTGGTAATCTGAGGAACTCTTTTGAAGATAACTATGCAAAACTACCTTAGTTATAAGTTCCTATCACCTTGTTTTGAAAGGCCATTTGTTATTGTTTGGGGCTCTTTCTTATTTTTATTTATGTGTCCCTTTTTTTCTTGTATTTTGTTTTGCTTTGTTTTTCTTTCTAATACAGAAAGGATAGATGTGCATAAATAGGCTATAGACACCTAGAACTTCTCTTAAAGAGTTTATAAGAATTGATTTTATTATATGTGATGATATGAATAGCTGCTTTGAGGAAAATGAGACATTATGGTAGGCTTTCCTGATTTTCTATCATCTTGCTTTGAAGTCCAATAATGCTTTTATTCTTTGTTTTGGTTGTTTTTAGTCTGTTTTCTATTATATGATTTTTAGTATGTATGAAGGTATGGACAGCTATTTTAAAGAGAACAAGAAACATTATGGTAGCCATTGTTGATTTTCCTGTTGTCTAGTTTGGAAGGTCTGTAATGCTTTCATTTTTTTTGTTTTGATCGGTTTTATACTATTTTGTTTTGTTTAAATTCATTGTGTGTGAAGATATGGACACCAATTTCAAAGAAAACGAGACATTATAGTAGCCATTGTTGATTTTTTGTTGTCTTGTTTTGAAACCCTGTGTTGTTTACATTGTTTGGTTCTGACTTGCCTTGACTACTTTGTTCTGCTTTGTTTTATTCTGTTTTTTAAATAAGAATTTTATTTGCGTTATGAAAGAACTTATGAAATAACTTTCAATAGTAAAAAGATAAATAGCACAATTTCAAAATGAACCAAGGCTCCAAACTGATATTTCTGCAAAAAAGTTATGCAAATGTTTAACATTATTAGAAAAAAAATAGATTAAAATCATAATGATATACAACTTTACAAATACCAGAATTGCTAAGAGAAAAAAAATATTAAAAACAATGGCAGGCTTAGAAAAATTGGAGCCCTCAAGCACTGCTGCTTATGATGCAGTATATTTTGGAAAGCAAGCTAACAGTTCCTTAAACTGCTAATTGTAGAATTACCATATAGCCTAACTAGACAACTACTAGATAAACCAAATGAAATGCAAATTTGTTCACTTAAACTGCATATATATATATATATATATATATATATATAGCATTACTCATAATATATCCAAACGGCAGTCTAAATGTCTATCAAGTAATACATGGATGAATAAAATATGGTACATTAATATAATGAAATACTATTGACAATAAAAAGACTGCAATATCAACTGTATTACAAGATAAACATGGAAAATATTATGCCTAAGTGGAGGAAGTCAGTCATAACATATTACCTGCTATATGATATCATTTATGTGAATTTCCCATAATATACAATTGTATGAATACAGAGACTAATACAGTGGTTGCTTAGGACAGGAGTGTTGGAGAGAAGCAGGGAAATAATACTAAGAAGAATAGAAGTGAATGTTCTAAAATTGGTTTCGGTTATAGTTGTAAAACTGTGATATATACATTAACTAGGATAAGCACGTAGGTTATAATTTTATATCAAAATCACCACATATATATATGTCACATTTTCTTTTTTATATACATGTTTATGGCATGTATTTTCATTCCCTGTGGAAAGTTGGTGCGTGAACATATCTTAATCATTTTCCCCTTTTCCTTTCCTTTCCTTTCCTTTCCTTTCCTTTCCTTTCCTTTCCTTTCCTTTCCTTTCCCCTTTCCTATACTTCCTTATCGCCTTCCTATTTGGAAAATATAAGAAAAAGCATGTAATGCTTAAGCTTGTGTTTTTCTATCTGCTCATGGCAATGAATGATGATACCTAATGCTAACACATATTTCAGTGTCATCTCCTAGTTCACAGTGAATCATATCTTACATAGTCCATTACAAATAATTTACTGTAGAAACAAATTTTCAATCTTGATGAGCCATCTGTTGCAATATTAATTTCATTAAAATGCAATTTTCATTAAATCACTCCCTTGCCCAGTTTCAATGTCCCTAATCTTTTAAATTGACCGATCAAGGCCCATAATCAATTGACCCATATTATGTATTTTTTTAGGCAGAATAATAGCCTTCAAAGAGCCCCAGGTCCTAATCCCCAAAGCCTTTACCCATGTTAAAATAACATGCAGAAGACAGAACAGCTGTAATTAAACGAAAGGTTTTGAGATGGAAAGATTATCCTGGATTATCCATTGGGCCCGTGCAATCACAGTGGTGATTACATTTTTCTCTTTTTCCATAAAAGAGGGAAGTGAAAGAGTTAGGAAGGGATATGAGAAAGGAAGCACAGATCAGAACTATGTAGGGCCACAATTTTAAGGAGTGTGGCCTGCCTTTATATTCCGGAAGCGGCAATGAAATGGACTTGTGGCCCTGAATATCCATCTTTTATTTCCAAAATCCCAACTCTTTAGATGCTTAAGTCTTTTATAGGAAGCAACGTAGTGTTTTCATGTAAAGTATGTAAATGTTCCCATAGGCTTTATTTTTTAAAAACTTGTGCAGTTTTGCAATAATACTGACTATATTTATAATGGAGAATTGGTATATGTACAAAATGTATCTTAATTCTTTTTTTTAAATCCCCTATCCTTCCTCTCCCTCCCTGCTCTTCCCAAATACATACTCTCTAGAATCTCTAGGTTACTTACAATGCAAAGTCAGTGTAACAGCTACAGAAAATAGTTGATGTACTTTAATGTTCAGGGAAATATGACAAGAAAATAAGTCTGTATATGTTCAGTACAGACACAATCATTTTTTTTCTAAATAGTTTTTAACCTGTATTTAATTTGAATGAAGAATTTCCTAGAGTTTGAGTTTTGCTTATTTTATCCTTATAGCGTTAAAAATCTGTTTCTCCTGTATTTTCTGAACACTACTGGGATTTATAGATTTTTTCAAAGTTAGGCTTGATTTTCTTCCTTTCTGCTTCTCTTCTCTCCTCCTCCCCTCTTTCCTTCCCTCCTTCTTCCATAATAATCTCCTTCTTTTCTCTCTCCCTTTATTTCATTCTTTCTTCTCTTTCTCTCCCTCCCCTTTTTCCTTCCTTCTTTGCTTCCTTTGCAGATAGCAATTCTATTTTTATCAGGGGGCACTTATGTGTTTGCTTCTATTTTTATGGTGTTAATTGCTTTTAGGAATTACTTTCTGGATCTAGTATTTCATTAAGTATTCTTTCATTAACAGATACTTTAACTATGATAGATTATTTTATTATCTAACAACTATACTGGCAGTTGTAAATTTATTCTATTTTCTGCATTTTATTTCCTTCTCCTTGAAATTTTTTTTGTTATCATATCTTTTAGGGTTGGCATATCTTTGTTATACATACTAGTTACATTCATCTCTGGGAATTGTTACATGTGTATGTAATATCTTGATCATCATAACATCTTGATTGCAATATCTTTATCATTGTACATGTAATATCTTGATCAAAGAGGGATCATCCTACTCCCGCTCTTGCCTTTCCCCGCTGTGTTCCTTATAACCTCTTTCCATCGCCACATAGTTTAAATCCACTGTCTTCTTGCTGGTTCTGCACTGAAAACAGAAGGCCGTCAAAATTCCTTGTCACGTGGTCAGTTCTTCTATCATTAACAATAGTGTATAAAGTCATTTCTGGGCATTCAATTTTTAGGTTTCAAAAAGTTCACATGATTAAGTGAAGCCCCAAAGATAATTTCCTTAATGTCAAAATTGTGATGTAACACTAGTTTATCCAAGGAATAAAATTCATTTTATTCATAGTGAGTCCTTGGATTATCCAGGACATACATAAGAAGAACAGAAGGTAGAAAATTTTAAAGGTCATCTCTCATACAGTCTTTCTGATGCTTGATGCAAGATAAGGAAAAATATATAATAATAAATATAAAAGGAAGCAGCATGTAGATTTGAATTCCTATGGAATGGAGATAAGATATGAATTATGTTTCCACATTCTTTAGGCCAAAGATGTTTCCTCAGAGCTATAAGTAGCTTTTACAGTCTCAGTGAGTGACTGGAAACTATACTGGTAAGATATATAATGCAGCTAGTACATATATAACTAACTCAAAAACTTAATTTGCTTCAGGAAAGAGGATAATAACTATGTGTAATACACAAGAAATACAGTAACAGTTGTTGCCAATGGTGAGACCAAACACCCTCGAAAGACATACATGCTACTCATTTTTATGAAAATTTCACTTTAGTAGGAGATACAGATAACAAAATGCGTGCTAGACTAAACTACAGTGACGATATTGAGGCCAGTGCAAGCAATATGTGTAAGTGTCCCCAAAATACAAGAGAACACAATGCATTAGAAGAATTGAAAGTCTTATTATAACGATAGTGGAGTAGCGAAAGCGCTAGCCAGAAGATCAGGGTGGGGAAGCAGGGATGGGCAAATTGTTCCAAATGCAAGTTCCCCATGAAAACAATGGAGCCTGACAGTAATTGGGAGTCCAACAATTCCATGTATGAGGTTTTAAGATGATCAGATAAATCAGTACAGATTTACAGACCACGATATGTTTACTGCAACATAATGCAAAACCATCCATACCCAACCATGAAACTCGGTGTTCATCCAAAGAGAATAAAAATAATTGATACAGTTGGCAATCTAGAAAAATGATGATGCACATTCCACATTCATTAGCATACAGTAACTCTTACTAAGTAAAAGAACATGGAGAAATGAGAAGAGAAAGACTCACTGTGCACCAGTCAGCAAGCTTAGCTCACTTGTTTATATTTACAATTATGTTTGATCATCTCACCATCTAATGATATAAGATCTATAATTAGTTTTATTTTTCTTATAAAGAAACCCAATCACAAATGAGTAAATAATACACCTAAATCCATACATATGTTTAGCACCAGACCAAGGATTGGAATCTAGCAATACAAATCTGGTTTATGATCCTAATTGAAATTTTGTAAAAAGTAAAATACAGGGGAGTTACAAAGACAGGAAGCAGGAGAAAGGAGACAGAGAGGAGGGGCAGAGAGTGGATTTTGAAGGAAGTTATCACTGAGTTGTAGGATTTTAGACATTTTTTTCTTTATACTTTTGTGAATTTGAATTTTGATCAATTTTAACTTCTTGGTTTTTAAAATTTGCATATGTATATAATTAAAGATCAAGTTAGATTCTCAGAAAAATTAAAAATAAAGCACTGAGAATTCCAGGATACTGTTCTTTCCCATATGTTTCCTATATTAGTATCATACTCTGGTGTAGTGCTTTGGTTGAAATTTATGAATCAATATTTATACATTATTATAAAGTCTATACTTACATTCTTTGTGTGATATGTTATATAGTTTTACAAACAATGACATATTTTAAGCATTATAGTATCACACAGAACAATTTCACTGTCCTAAAAGTTCAAAATAAAATTTGAAAGGCAAATAATTGTCATACATAAAATATTTATACAAATAAAATGTACAAGTTTTAGCACAACTTTCCTGGTTATAGTCTCATCTCTTATGTAGGGGGATGTTTTTATTTTTTAGAGAAAAGAAAGTCCTATATATGTAACTTGTTTCTCTGTCACTCTTGCATCAATTCAATGGTTTACATAAAATTCTTTTTTTTCTTCTAAATTTTATGACAGTGTCATTCTATGGAATATGGTTACCTATAAGTCAGGGAACTGCAGTCTTTTATGATAAACAAATCAAGCAGAATACGAAAACAACCAAAGAGTGGTGCCAAAGGTTCTTCTAATAGTGATGCCCACACAAATAAATATACTTTCTATAAGTCTTAGAGAAGATTTGAAACCCAATGAAAGTATCATTTGTTGCTACATTTAGTTTAGGTGCATTGCATTGAAATACTTAAGTCACCAATGAGGAAATACTGACAACTTCAGTATAGTGGATTAACTAATGGGCAACTTGTAACACCCAGCTGAACTGAATCAGCATGGTTCTGGGTGGGGAAGGCCCACCTGAGGATTGTTGCCAACAGCATAAAGGAAAACTGTAGAGACCAATGATGTGGTGTTGATTCTCTTGGAGGAGCTCATTGGTTTTTCTGATATGAACTTAGTCGTTAAGATCGGAGGAGCTTTGGAGTCCTCACAGTCACTAAGGATGACGGCGGTTTTCTTCAGGGGAGCTCTAGTTCTTACCTTGAGCATTGTTTCCTGGCTCCAATGCAGATCTCTCAGCATGGTAGCTCAGATCCTTCATCCTGCTGGCATAGGTTTTCTAGCTACCACCATTGGCCTTTCGGTCTTCCCAGTGCAGATCCTTGATATGGAGTTGCATGAGACAGTGCCATGGGCTGTTGGTGCACAGTTGGAATTATGAAAGACATTGCCAGGAATCCAGGACCTCAGCTAGTTCTTTGGGTCTTTACTGTGTGGTCAGAGCTCTTATACTGTTTTGCATTTGGGTAAATCTTATAAAATAATAATGCTTTGGGTAAATATTGTAAAATAATCATATAGATTATGTGACCGATCCTAAATATTTTGCTTTGTGAACCCTGACATGTAGTAATCACTGAAATGTTCCTTCAGTTGTATGGTTTATTAAATGATTTTAAGAAAGGAAGAAATAGTTTCCACCACCCATAATTTCACATTTTTCCCTTTTTTTGTTCCTTGTGTTTGATATTATTTTATAGTGCTATAATTTATAGTGGTCTTTTCTCAAAATTTTATATTTATCAGAAATTAGTTTACCTTTAAGAAATATTTGAATTTTTCAGTCTTCTCTTAATTGGTAGTGTTATTCAAATTATAAACTAGAAGTAACTATCTTTAATTAGTTTTCACTTAATATCTTGGAACTTCCCTCCTTTTAGGTTGTAAGACATGGAGGAAAATTAGCTAAAATAATTGTAGAAATAATTTAATTAGGTGTTGATATATTCTAGTGAACATCAGATGTAGTAAAAATAACAAATGTAATAAAAATAAATTCATAAAATCAATTCAAGGATATCATCATATTGAAATACAGATTCCTTTAAAATAAATTTTTTACTTTAAGCAATAAAAATTTGAGTACTAAAATGCACTAAAGATGTAGTAACTATGTACAGTTACTGAACTTTCAAAATATATTGCAACACAAAGAAAAATTCAATAAAAATAGGCATCCAATTAATTTAAAAGTCACCTATGTAAACTACTTTGAGTCCTAGCATAAGATGTTTTGTTACCTAAAATTATAAATTTTACTAATGTATCATGAAATACTAATAAAATATTTGCTAATGAGGCATATGTTGAAAAAGAAATGAAAGTAAATTTATTATGACTCTTATAAGGGAAAGGAGAAATTAGGACCAGGTAAAGAAGTACCTATATTTCTCAAGAAATCTGAAATTGAAGAGCTATCTTATATATGAACTTTTGAAATATGTGAGACACTCATTTTGAGGATATGTTGCCCCAGCTTATCCTGAACTAGGGAGCTCAAGGGAATTGCTTGCCTCAGCCTCCCAAGGGCCTGCAACTACTAAGTGCACACTACTATTCCTGACTTTGGGTACTTACTGTACTCCTACTCAGTGACTACAACTCTGAATATCAGTTGCCGCTTGGTAATTCCCAGAGTCACCATTAAATTTAAAATTTTCCCTGAGGTATAGATATCCAAAGTCATTTACCAGTAAGTTATCCAAAGTCATTTATCAGTAAGTCATTTATCAGTAGCTTAACAGTAAGTTATGTTCTGAAAAATACATGTTCAGGCTATATTGTCATTGTGTGAACTTAGGAGTAGGCTTCCACAAACACACACAAACTACATGAGACCAACACTGTATAAACGGCCCATGATTCTAAGTCCAGTTCCTTATTAGACAAGACTGCTATTCAGATCCTTGAGGGATCTAAATTAATATTTTATCTCTTCTCTGACAGTTAATTAGGTGTATTTTAGTGAGTATTAAATGTAGTAAAAATAATAAAAATACTATAAAACTAAATTCATAAAATCTCAATATATATTAAATGTAGTAAAATAATATATTATAAAAATAAATTCATAAAATCTCAATATATAATTTTCTCTCTTTCTGAATTTTTCACTCTTATAATATCATAACACCATTGATCCATTTTGCTAGGTGAAGAAATAGAGGCCAGCTTACAGTCCTCCTCCTCATTCCTTAGGTCTGTGCCCTGCAGTTATGATAACTATACTTCTAATGTATCTCACCACTATAGCTTGTATTGATATACTTCCTCTACACTGCACTGATCCTCATTTTATTCTGTGCATCCTTTACTTGATATTTCCACATAGGTAGTCTCTCTGTATATTAACAATCTGTTTTGCTTCTTCCAGTGAGGTAATTAAAGGACCTTATCCTTTAGAGAAAAAGCTACTCATAAATGACCATGACATGCACTCATCCCAAGACTTCTATAAAAACTCAATATGTCTGTCTTATGATCCTGCCTCCCTTTTCCAAGCAATTCTGTCACATTCTGTAATGCCTACAAGATTTTTGGGTAGGTCATCTCCTTTTTACCATTTCTTCTGAAAAACAACTTCTTTAACTTTTCCAAATGAAGTTGAACTTTTCACTGTTCACATTGTTTAAAATTCTTGTTTATCATGAGCCACCTGAGGGAAAAGACTTATTTGTTATTTGAAGAGCCTCTGCTACCACAGAGATTCTAGAATGTAGCAACAGTTTAACACTTACTTCAGATTATGAATTATTAGACTTTTTTTGAAAGTTCTTTAACTATTGCATTGAGAAGTTTTATTCTATCAACAGTACTGAAGCATAGAATGGATACCATCAAATGTAAGTTAGAGAAAGTTTGAGCAGGGTAATGGATAGACTAAAGGGGGACTATTTGATGTATGGTAGGGAGAAGTATTTAAAGATACAGTTACAAATTTACTAAATTATTGAGTTTAAAAATGGTAATATAATTCACAGAATGTTTTATGTCAGAAATGAATTACATTATGAATATACAGTGCAAAAGAAAAAAGCTCTTAATTTGCTCCCTATCTATAACATATCCAACACATTACTGTAATTCTGACAATAGATATTAAGCAGGAAAATACAATTATCATGCTTAATATTAACCTTTTTCGCAAGAACACGTTCAAATGGGAGAGGAACAAGGGAGAGAGAAGTGAAGGAGGGAAAAAAGGGGAAAAATCTTAAAAACAGATAGGAAGGAAAAATGGAAACCATGCTTTTGTAACTGGGAAAGGGAGGAAGGGCTGAAGGAGGGGGAGTGGGAAATAAAGAATTAAGACTATGACACATTAGGTATAGGTACAAATTATTTATGATGAATGTCATCATTATATATGGGAAATATATATTAATAAAATAAAAATTTTAAAGGAAAGTATTAAGTATAATGTGTTTTTTCTTTAGAAAATGGTTGGAAATACAGTAAAAACTGAGCTGAGTCGATAGCAAGTTTTCTAACTTACAATATCCAAATTAACTATTTGTACATATTTCAAACCTGAAAGAATTTTTTCCAGCAAATATCAGTAAGCAAACTGGCAGGGGACCAAGAGATAGAGGGAATGGATGGATGTCATAGAAAGAATTGTTAACGAGTTATTTGATATCTCCTCACAATCCAGGCAATCATCGTGTGCTCCAAATATGTGCTGCTAAATTATCAAAACATATCTAAAAGATATGATTTACCTAATACACATTTAATGTAAAGAAATAAAAGAATTTCATAAAAATTAAACTATAAAATAGAATTGTTATCACCATTATCATCATTTAGGAGACAATGAGATTGTGGTAAGAAAAAAGGGAACACGCTAAAACTAAAATATAACAAGAAAGCAATGATTCTACTACATTACATAAACTCTGAGTAAATATGCCAGGAACAGGGTGAGGGCATTTCAAGAGTCAGCATTGAATCTGTTTTCCTCTATGAAGAGTTCTTTATGGCAATCAATATGCCCACTCACTTTTGATGATCTTTTGTGTCCTCTGTGTCTCACATAAATGCATCAACATGTTTGATTTTTAATTTAGCCTTGTTAAAGTAATTTAGTTCAACCTTCAATGAGGAAGCAGTCTTATTTGCAGTGACAGCGGGTGCTATTCAGCTTCTTAGGGCAAATGGACTATCAGTATCGTTGTCAAGTATTGAGCTGACATCCTAAAGGTACTAGTGGTGATGGAAAATGTGGTCCTTATTTTATGGTGCAGGAAATTTCTGCTTTTTAAACTAATCTCTATTTTTTCTTTATTTCTCAGAAGTGGCCATTTTGCTCAGCTTAGGTTTTAAATCAGTCATTTTTTTAATTCTCTGTAGTAAATCATGTCCATCCAGATGAGGTTATAATCCACTTTTGCCAATTACAGCTGCCTGGTGTCAGTAGCACCTCTCCCTTTACTTTCTAAGTGAGTGAAGCCACTGAAGAGATTACTAACTTTGATCTTAAAAAAGCTATACATCCAATCAGGAATCTGTAAATTTTGTCAGCTCTAATATACCCAACAGATTAATGTCTAAACTGTATTGACTAAGTCTTATGTTTGCTCATTATTTGTGAGTTTCAGTATGATTCACAGTTATCCTCATGCCTGGTTTCTGTTCACACCATCTCGTTTTCAAGAATTCCCTCTTCACTCCTTCTAATTGTCTCCTTCCACTGTCCTCAGAGTAGGTCTCCAGGATAGGCCCCCATTCTGATTTTATTGGTCTTGGTAATGCTAGTTCCTTTCTATCTATCTATCTATCTATCTATCTATCTATCTATCTATCTCCTTGAATTATTACTAACATCTGGAGCCATTTAAAGGCAAGGATTTTTTAATTGCTTCTCTATTTTGCCCATTAGGTATTTGGGATTTATTAATTATATCTGTCCTAAATTCTCAGTAGGTAATAATAACCTACATACAAATCACTTTCCCTATGCCCTAAGAATTAATCTATATTTTCAAGTAACTCAAAGAACTATGTTTTGTGTATGTCTGTGAACTCACCCTTCTACAAAATTAATTTAAAAATTCAAATATTTTTTGATCTTTAAATATTGCTAAACTTTACAAAAGTTGTACATTACTTATTTATTTGTTGTTATCACTCCTAGCTAAAGTATAAGATCTTATTCAGAAAATTTGATTCTTTCATATCACTAGATTAAACACCAGCAACTGTAAATATTAATAAGTATCTATTGAATAAATGTCTATGATCTTAATACTGAGCAGAGCATGTGACACTTAGTAAGCCATCAAAGTTATTGGTTTAATAAAACATAATACGAATTATACAGAACAGAATTATAAGACCAATAATAGAAATCTGTAAAAAAATTTTGAATATTATTTTGGAGATAATTTACCCTTTAAAGTGTTATTAGTATTTGACGCAACACCATGCTTGTCAAGTAATGCTTCCCAGGTAAGGAAGGTTTAAACGCTATTAGGACATTGAATATACAGATTGAGACTCACCTAGAGGGTGTCTTTGCCTATGGTATTTATAAGATCAAATACGTCTGGATGGGGTTCAAAGAAATAAATTTGTTGAATGAAAGAAAAAAGGAAAACAAATACAATCTTAGGTGACTAATCCAGGATTTCCAAAAACAAGAAAGGGCCACTTGTATAATTTGGGAAGCTGTAAAAACTTAAAACATAGAACTCCTTGTTCAAAATGGAGTATAAAATTTCCATTAAATCTACTTGCACAGAAAATGTGTACTCTCACTGGTGTTCCCAGTCTTGACCTTTGTGTGGTATGTCTCATTTGTTATTTAAGGTCTCAGTTGGATCAGGAATATTTTTTGGGAATATACAAACCGCAGAAAGTGCCCAGGACCCTCAACTCCAGCCCAGTGTGCTCAGACCCATCATAGTCAGGTGCCCTTCTGTCAGCTGCCTGCCATCTGATGTACCTTGTCAGAACTGGGGACTCAGTCTCCCTTCCCCACAAAAGATTGCTCGCCTTGGCCATCACCTAACATTTAGTAGGCAAGTATCCTTCTAAGGAGTTGAGAGCTCCATGGACTTGTTAGACTACTATATGCCAGTGAGTGGCAGTTCCCCCCTGAGTTGGCAACCTGGATATTGCTGCCACCTTTTCCTGATGTGAATCATAATTGGCATAAGTAGACCCAATGTAGGACACATTCCTGCCTATGTACCTGCAAAAGTCAGGGTGGAAACAAGGAAATGAGAATCTCAACCTTGTGGCTTTTCCAGGCAGAGAGTATCAGGAGAGTATGAAAAGAGCAGCACAGGTCTGTGCCCTGCACAAGGGATACTAGGAAACAGCTAAGAGTTGAAAGGAATCCCATATGAGAATGTGATTGAATATAAGCCAGGTACCAAATCTCTGATGTACACTCTACTTTACCTAGAAATGCCTCGTTTATCCTTCTTTATGGCTGAGTAGTTTTCCACTGCAGTAAAGGAAATCATATACTTTTTATTTCCATTCTTTGCTTGATAGCACTCAAAAAAAGAAAAACATAATGGAAAATTCTGAAAACAATTAATTTATGACTTACCCATTTTGTATTTTCCCCAAAGAATTTTTCCCATTTTCAAATGTGACAAATCTATGTTTAACATTTCCTTGAAATCTAAGGTTGCCTACCTAATGATATTTAACTATATTCAATGTTTATAATATAAGAATTTTTGCTTTTAAGAACCATTTTCAAGTATAAAATACTCTATTTTAATTTTTTCAAATGAAAACTAATTTATAATATTTTTTTTTCTTCAGTTATAATACTGAAGAGATAGCATACTGGTCCAATTAAAGTAAGATTGGTAGTAGGTGATTTTATATATTTATCTGAAATGAAATTCCATGTCATACAAATATATTAAATTGGTTCAACTTCATTTTGAAATATTTAGAAATATATATTTTGCTTAAAATTTCAAGGTAAAAATTCTAAAGGAAAGTCAGTTTTCACAAATAATATTGCTACAGCAAACAGAAACACTGAAATGACACTGCAGGTTTATTTACATAGATGGACACTGATGGAGATCATTCCAAAAATAACAGGCCCTGATCTCTGGTAGTCTAGGGCCTATATGGGATAGGCAAGCAGGAAGTAAGGAGCAGAATGCTTTTCAGTTGTGGATTGGTTCTTTCAATGTGCATCTCAGTGACCAGAAAAGTAACATGAACTCTAACTTAAACTAATACCTGTGCAACTATCAAACTGAAGTGTATTTGCGTGGTTGAGGGTGAAGAAGTAGAGACACAGGGGAACTTCTGCTGCAATATCTTCTTAGTATAATTTTTAAAAATCCTAAAAATGAAATTTTATTAAAAATATTGCAAAGATGCTTACTGGGGCAAATAGTAAAAACTCTTTTTTTGTTTGGAAGACCTAATGCATTAACATATTGAAAGTACTATTTACAACCAGGTCAAAACATCCCATATTTTGATGTATTGAATGACAAATTAGTTATGATTTTATTTTCTTTAATTATTGTTTTAAATCAGTTCCATAGTTTATTCTGCAGTCTCCATATAATTCAGGAAAAGAAATTATCATCGATAATGTAGTAATTAGCTATAATATCCTTGATTCAGTGTGGGACTGTTTTTCATTCTTGTTACTATTTGGCTAGAATAATTTTAGAAATAGTGCTAAGTCCACTGTCAATTCCAAAACCATTAATTAGATTTATTTTTTAGGCATACCAGTAAAAAGACACAAAAGAAATTGGAATTCTCTTCATTTAAGTTATTAATTATAACTCCTATAATGTAATAGTTAAGTAATATTGAATGATAGTTTAAACCAGCTATCTGTTGTATTTGAAAAATTTTGTCAAGGTTCCTGAATAAACCTGCAATGAAAAGAAAAAATCTGTAGCAGAAATTAAGAAATAAACTATAGGAAGGAATAACCTCGGGACTTCCATGCTTTTATCTCTAACATGCCTCAAAACCAAAGAAAGACTGCTGAGACATTAAAAAAGATTAAAGATGTCAATTCAACTAAGAGATAGAAGCCTATCACCCTATGTCAGGTAGACCAGACTAAATCTGCTAGTGCATTAAAACACACACACAAAGTTTTGTCTCTGTTGAAATCCCACTGATGATTGTCTAGTGTGTACATCTGAGAGTTAGCAGTTTCTATTGAAGTCAGTTTAAAATGTGAACAATAGTGTTGTAAGCACATTCATTAAAACTATTTTGATCAAGCTTGTTTTTAACATTCAGTAGTATAATGCAACCACAGGGGGCTAGAAGAATTACTTTTTTCAATGAAATTCAGATTTGCCAATATTCATATTTCCTTCAACTGAATCCATTATGAGTTTAGCATCAGATTATGCAGAGTTTCATCTGTTTCCTTTTCAGGAGAAAATAATAATACATATTATCCTTTGGAGTATAAGCTATGAGGTATTTCAGAATGAATTTAAAGATGTTTAATGTTGTCAGAAGAAGGAAAAATTTTTGTCCAACATACTGGTAACCTCTCAGTAAGTAGTTTATTACACTTTATATTGTAAGATATAGGCATTTTATTACTGCCTGTCATGGTTTACATCTGTGGCCCCCAGGCCTCATGAGTTTGTATTGTGCATTTGGGATTGGTTCATTGTCTAGTGCTTGGATTGATGATGTCAGTGCTACACCCACATAGAGGTGGGAGCCAGGATGTGATGTAATGGCAGGAAGAAGGTGTGTCTTGCTCTTTGCTGGCTCCTCCTTGTTGTTTGCAGCCACCATGAACTGTAGCCCAGCCAAGCCCGCCTGCCTTGGAGCCAACTGAGTGTGGACTGAAACCTCCAAAAACTGTAAGAAATAAACCTTTCCTTTCCCAACTTGAGCTTCAGGTATTTTGTCTCAGCAACAAGTAAAAAGTAACTAAGACAATGCCATACAAGGAAATACACGTACATGTATTTTATGTGCCATATAGTTTATTATACATATACATACAAATAAATAAGTACAAATACGTAAGTGAATGCTAATACATCAGTGTATCTATATAACTCTACATAGGCCAGGCTCTATTTAATCGGGTAGAAACCTTAAAGACATAGGGGTAGGTAGAGAATTCATGAACAGGACTCAAACTGCACGGGAAATACTTCCCAGAATCAATAACTAGGACCACTTCTTATTAAAAAGTTTATGCATGTCAAAAGAAATCTCCAGCATAGTGAAAAGAAAACCCACAAACTGGGAAAAGATTTTAGTGAACTCTCTCTCAGACAAGGGACTCTTGTCTAAAACACATAAAGAATTAAAAAAAACTCAGACCCCCCAAAATTCAAAGATCCAATCCAAAAATGGGTATCTGAGATGAATATGCACTTCTCAGATGAAGAAATACAAATGGAAAATAAATACATGAAAAAATGTTCATCATCATTGGTCATTAGAGAAATGCAAATTAAAACCACACTGAGATAGCATCTCACTCCTGAAAGAATGGCCAGGATCAAGAAAACCAACAACAACAAATGCTGGAGAGGCTGTGGGGAAAAAGGAACTCTCCTACACTGTTGGTGGGAGTGTACACTGGTACAACCTTTGTGGAGGTTAGTCTGGAGATTTCTCAAAAAGCTAGGATTGGAAGTCCCATTTATTCCAGCTATTCCACTTCTAGGCATATTTCCAGAAGAACTGAAAGCATCATACCACAGTGATATATGTGCACCTATGTTTATAGCAGCACAATTTGTAACCGCCAGATCTTGGAAATGATCCAAGTGTCCATCAACTGAGGAATGGATAAAAAAGTTGTGGTATTTCTATACAATGGAGTATTACTCAGCTATAAAGAAGGATCACATTGAGATACTTATCAATAAATGGGCGCAGCTTGAGACCATACTCATAAGTGAATTAAATCAATCACGCATGTGTGAATACCGAATAGTTTCCCTAATGTAAGTAATGATTCAAATATATAAAAGTATGTGGTAATCATGATTCCCCATTATGTGGCCTTGAAGCCTTATAAAGTTTTCACTTATTAATTGGAAAGGCTTTATTCTGGGCTTCTTGATATGGAAATATTTGAAGCTATAGTGTATGAAGTTATATTCAAATATTTCAAGGAAAAAGACAGACACTATGGTAACTACTATTAAGTCGGGTTATTTGGTGGTGAAGCACTAGGTTGCTGAAACAGTCATGCTTTGACCTGTATTGTTATGTTGTTACGTCCTCTTTTATCTCAATCTCTCCCTTATTCGTTAAAAAAATTACTTAGTTATTTTTTATGTTTTTTTAATTAAGGAGAAAAATTTAAAAAGTTAGCAGGATATATTATAGTAACTTTTTTTTGATTTCCTATTAACTTGTTTTGAAGTCCTGTAATACTCCCACTATCTTGTTTTGACTGATTAGACTCTGTTCCGTTCTGAATGATAGTATCAAGTTTGAGGGTATAGGCAACTACTTTGAAGGCAATAAGATTCACTAAGATGCCCATTCTGGTTTGACTATTATCTCCTTTGGAAGTCTTGTAATATTTACAATGTTTAAGTTTAATTGTCCTTGTTCTTTACTGTTTTGTTCAACTTTATAATACCTGATGAGAAAGACAATTCTTTTTAAGGAAGCAAAAGGCATTATGGTAACCATTGTTGATAACCTTGTATTCTGTTTTTACATCATGTACTATGTCTATCCTTGGTTTTGACTGACAGCTTTGTTTTGCCATATTTGACTTTATTCTCTCCCCCCCAAAAAAGTAATAAGAACTAAGGAGTAATAAAACCCAAAATGTGTAAATTTTGTTGTAAAAAAAAGAGAGGGAAAAAAAGTGCTCTAAAGGATACAACTGCAAGTGTGTTTAGGGGTGTTAAATAGCTGACCATATTAATGTTTTTGGTTGGATCATTGAGCACAAATGTTTGCAGTCTCTCTGTTTGAATGTTCACTTTGTATGCTTTGATACTGTGACTTGAGCAACTATCTCTAAAATGATAATGTGTAATCTATTAACTGGTGATTTGTTACTGTTTTTTTTTTTTGTAGTTCTGTATTATTTGTACCCTTACACTGCTTTGTTTCATTTTGTTTTTTCTATTTTCCTTTTAAATAAAATTTAAAAACAAGATCTTCTTAGCTTTTCTTGTAAAATATTAAATATTTTTACTTTAGCATATTTTATTGGTGGTAGGAAAGGTGACATGGGTTGAAATAAAAATGAAATAATCCAAATCATAAATGATTTGATAACATTTAAACATTTTTAAGAAAAACTTTTAAAAGTAAAAATATTGAAAATATTTTCAAAGAACACTTTGAAAATGATTGTCTCCACCATAAATAAGTCATAAGTACTTACAGAAACAGACATTTTTAGACTGGTTGTGCATATATGCAAATGCATATCAGCAAAAATAAATTTAAAGATGAATATTCTAAGCACACAAAAGTTATCAAAAAATAACAACGTAAAGATCCAATGCTACCAAAGCTGCTCTGCTACTGCTCTTCATCCTGCTACCTATGATCCAAATCATGGCTGCATCTGTACTGCCACTTGGATATTTCGCATGCTAGGTCTTGATTCCTGGTCATGCCACAAACACTGTGCCATCTTCCAGAATCAGGTGTCTACTATGCCCTGTTAGCCTTCAATTTGTGTCATTACTGTTTTCTTTCTGCTTGGACCCAGTTTAATATTGCGTGTCCCAGACACTTAGATCATAACTTACAGGTTGTGCACATTAAGCTCAACACCAAGAATGACTCCCTTAGTAGAATTCTCCCTATAGGATAAAAAGAAAACTAGAAGAGTGTATCAATGTTCATCATCAAGAATCCCAATAGCCCAAATTACTAATGACAGTTTTCCACTGCTTCAGGTGCCAAACTCACCCACAATTTGCTGACGCTCACGTTGGCTGTGAGCCTATGTAAGAAGGACCTGGTTCTTCCCTACTTAGAACCAGCAATGAGACACGTTATGTTACTAATATCCTTACAGCCACCCACAACTGAAAACCAAGCCCAATTAATCCAGTCCAAAAATAAAAGAAGAGATAAATGAGCACTCGGATGCTCAGATATAAATGAATAAATGACAGAAACACAAAATAAGAAAACAGTACGTTACATAGGAACATAGTAATTGTTCTGTAACTAATCTCATAGAAATGTAGATAGATGAGATATTTGATCACAGTTTGAAATGTTTATTCTAAGGAAGTCCATCGAGATAAAAAAAGAAGCACAGATTGCAAAATAAAATCAGTAAGACAAAATACAAGCAAAATGAGAAGTTCAATATAAACTGAAATCACAAAAATTAAAATAGAATTTGGGGGAAATTTTTATAATGCAACATAGTGCCTGAAGAACACTTTTAATGAAGCAAACAAAAAAAACCCTGTAACTGAAGACAGATTTTAAAAATTATCTAGTAAAGGAAAAAATAAGTAAAAATTAAAAGGTGTAAAGAAATCCAAAGAACTTGTATGATACCATCAGCAGAACCAATAATATATATATATATATATATATATATATATATATATATTTAACAAAAAGGAGAAGGGTCAAAAAGATTATTTGAAGATAGCATAGATAAAAACACCTTAAATCTTGGATATGTAATTTAAGTTTTCAAGCAAATTTGTAAGGGACTTCATTGAAACACATTATAATCAAATTGTCAAAAGTCAAAGCAAAAGGAACTGTAACAGTGGAATAAGAGTTGGCGTCTAGCTTCAGCAGCACAAGAGCCTACCTAGCAAGGACAAGGTCCTCAGTTTGACTTCTGGTACCAAACTATATAAATAAATGTGGAATTAGAAAAATGCTTTGTTACATACCAATAAATATCTACCAGGCTACCAATGGATATCACAGGGGAAGCTTTGCAGTTTAAGAAAGCGGGGTGATATATTCAACGTGCTGGCATAAAGAAAACTTCCCAATCTAGAAAAATTTATTTAACAAAGCTATACTTAAAAATTGAAAGAGAGATTAAAACCTTTTTCAGACAAAGAGTAGTTGAATGGATGTATCATTACTACATTTACTTACAAAAATACTAAAAAGAATTTTTAAAATTAAAATTCAAGAACACTAATCTCTAACACAAAACATATGAAAACATAAAACATAGTAAAAGAAGTAAATATAGCACCAAATTAAAAATACTCTAATATTGAAAGAGTAGTACTTCAGTTACTTTTTAAGAACAGTACAAAAAGTTACAAAAAAAGAATTAAAAAAATAATTATAGCTATGATATTTGATTAGTGAGCACACAACACATAAAGATGTAAATTGTGACATAACAACATAAATGGAGTTGCTAAAAATTGGAGAAGGGAGAACTGTGGAGTTCTAAGCAAGCAGGCGGGCACCCACTTTCCCTGGAGCCCAGCATGTTTAGAACTCTCACACCTTCCAGGTGCACTGGAACAGCTGGGTAGGCCTGCGGTGCCTCCATCCACCTCCCCTTGTGCTTGGAGGACTGTGGAGTTCTAAGCAAGCAGGCAAGCACCACCAGTTCTAGAGGCCCTGCATCCTGGGGTAAGTGCCCCATGCACTTTCCACAGAATCCAGCTTGCTTGGGACCCTCGTGCCTTCTGGGTGCACTGGAATACATAGGCGGGTCTGGGCAGCCTGCATCCCCCTCCCAGTTCGTGGCTGTGCTTGGAGGGCTGTGGAGTTCTAAGCAAGCAGGCAAGTGTGACCATATCCAGAGGCCCAGCGGCCTGGAGGAACTGGGTGCCACGGCCCCAGGAGCTGAACCCATAGAAGAGGATTTCCAACAAACCCTGAGGAAGCCTTAGAATAACACTTGAAACACAGAAATATAGGAAAATGACAAAACGAAAGACCAAATTACAATCTGAAACCTCCAGCCCATCCCAAGAAACATTAGGAGCTATGTATATAGAAGAAAATATATGCCATACACCTCAAATATCGGACATAATAACAACTGAAATGAACAAGCAAATGAGGGAGGTTTAAAGGAATTCAAACTAGAAATAATCTCCCAGGTAAAAGAAGCACTGATAAAAGAAAAGAAAGAAATGCTGATTATATATAAAGAAAACACAGTTAAAAATTGGAACAAATAAACAAAAAGATAGACTCCCTAGATGAGCAATATAAGAAACAAAGAGAATACATAAAGCAGATGCACAGATATATACAGGAAATCAAAGATTCCACTGAAAGCTGTGAAGACCAGCTCAATGAAAGTAAAGATAGAATTTCAGACCTTGAAGAGAAGATTGCAGCTAGTGAACAAGAAAGGAAAGATCTAAAAATAACAAAGAATTAGGAAATAACAATTTAACAACTGCAAGATGATGCAAAGAAAAACAACATAAGATTGATAGGGATTAAAGAAAAACAAGGGGATGACATAAAGGACATCAAGAGGATATTTAGAGAATAGCTGAAAATTTCCAAAACATGAGATCAAAAACCAACATCAGGATCAGTGAAGAGTATAGAACTCCAAATAGTCATAACCAAAGTAAAACTACACCCAGACATATAATTATCACTATGCCAGAAATCCAACACAAGAATAGATTACTAAAAGCTGTCAGAGAGAAAAGACAGATCACTTATAAAGGAAAACCTATCAGAATTACAGCAGACTTCTCAGAACAAACAATAAAGTCAAGAAGAGCATGGAGTGAAGCATTCCAGATCCTAAAGGAAAATGATTTCCACCGTAGCCTGATGTACCCTGCAAAACTGTCCTTTAAAATTGATGGTGAAATAAGATACTTCCATGACAAAGAACAGCTGAAGAACTTCATGATAACCAAGCCAACCCTGAAAAAAACTATTGAAAGACAGTTTAGATGCACTTAGGAAAAAAACACTAAGCAAAGCAGATAATTAAACAGAACAGAAAGATAAAGATGCAACAGCAGAAAAATAACATGTCAACAGTAAACCAACATATAACAGTTATAGCCAGTAATGTAAATGGTTTCAATGCACAAGTTAAAAGAAACAGACTGGTAGAATGGATCAAGAAAAAAAATCCAACCATATGGTGCCTACAAGAAACTCATCTAACCCAAAAGGATACTCTCAGACAGAAAGTCAAAGGATGCAAAACAATAATACACACAACAGGAACCCAAAAAGAAGCAGGAGTAGTCATTCTGTTTGCAGACAATGTGAACTTTACACCAATAATGATCAGAAAAGACAAATAAGGTCACTACATATTTGTTAGGGGAAAACTTCAAGAGGAAGAGATAACTATCTTAAATATATATACACCAAATTCCAGAGCATCCAGTTATATAAAACAAGCATTAACAAAAATGACAACTTAAATTATCAGTAACACAATTGTAACAGGACACCTTAACACACCATTGACACCAAGGGATAGATCAACCAGAAAGAAAATCAGCAAAGAAATTACAGAACTGCATCACACCTGTGAACAAATGGACTTTCAACAACATCAGAATACACATTCTTCTCAGCAGTACATGGGTCATTCTCTAAAATAGACCATATATTAGCTCACAGAACATGTTTAAATAAATGCAAAAGAGTTGAAATTATCCCTTGCATGTTATCATATCATAGCATTTGAAATTAGAAATTAATGATAAAAGATACTCTAAAAACCCCATAAATACATGGAAACTGAATAACACACTCTTGAGTAATTAGTGGATCACAAGGGAAATTAAAGAATAAATTAAACAATATCTACAAGAAAATGAAAATACAAATACAACTTACCGGAATCTGTGGGATGCAATGAAAGTGATGCTCAGAAGAGAATTTATTGCACTGAGTTCCCACATCAGGAAAACAGAACGAATACCAATAAATAACTTGATATTACACCTCAAGCAGCTATAAAAAGAAGAGCAAGTCAAGCCCAAAGCCAAAAGAAGAGAGGAAGTTATAAAAATCAGAGCAGAAATCAATGCAATAAAGACTAAGAAAACAGTCCAAAGAATCAATGAATCAAAGAGTTGGTTCTTTGAAAGAATAAATAAAATTGATAAGCCCCTCGCCGACCTTATTTTACAAAGGGGAAAAAAGCTCAAATTCACGCAAGAAATGAAAAAGGTGAAATCACTACAGACTCTGTGGAAATACAAAGATCATCTACACCTATTTTGAAAACTCTATTATCAAAAGTTTAATAACAAAGAAGATAGACAGATTCCTAGAAACATATGAAGTACCAAAGCTAGATCAAGAGGATGTAAAACTGCTGAATAACCCAATTTCTATTAATGAAACTGGAAATGTTATTAAGTCCTTACCTACAAATGAGAGCCCAGGCCCAGATGGATTCACTGCAGAATTCTACAAGAAATACAAAGAAGACCTAATGCTGACACTCCTCAGACTCTTCAATGAAATGAAAGGGAAGCAATCCTTCCCAAATCATTCCTGGAAGCAAATATTACTCTAGTACTAAAACCTGAGAAAGACCCAACTAAAAAAGAGAACTACAGACAAATCTCCCTAATGAACACAGATGCAAAAATCCTCAAAATAATGTTGGCAAATAGGAGACAGCAAATCATCAAGAAGATTATACACCATGACCAAGTGGGATTCATCCCAGGCATGCAGGGATGGTTCAACATATGTAAATCAAGAAATGTAACCCACCATATCAATAAAGCGAAAAGTAAGAATCACATGATCATTTCTATAGATGCAGAAAAAGTTTTTGATATGCTCCAACATTCATTCATGATAAGAACTTTACAGAAAATTGGAATAGATGGTCTTTACCTCAATATAATTAAACCCATCTATGACAAACCAACAGCCAGTATCACACTAAATGGCCGAAAATTGAAAGCTTTTATTTTAAAATCAGGCACAAGACAAGGATATCATTTATCACCACTCCTATTTAACATAGTACTGGAAATACTAGCTAGAGCAATTAGAAAAAAGAGAGTAATAAAAGAGGTAAAAATAGGAAAAGAAGTTAAATTATCATTATTTGCGGATGACGTGATACTCTACAGAGAAGACCCCCTAGACTCCATTGAAAGACTTTTAGATATAATAAAAAAATTCAGTAATGTAGCTGGGTAAAAAATGAATACTCAAAAATGAATATCATTCCTATACACTAAAAACAAAATCACAGAGAGAGAAATAAGAGAAGCCACAACCTTCACACTAGCAACCAAAAATGAAATATTTGGGAATTACTCTCATGAAAGAAGTGAAAGGCCTATACAGGGAAAATATAATACACTGAAAAAAAAAATTAAGGTGACCTCAGAAAATGGAAAGACATCCCTTGCTCATGCATAGGAACAATAAATATTGTATAAATTACCATTCTCCCAAAACTCTTATACAGATTCAATGTAATCCCAATAAAAATACCATCAACATACCTCATAGATCTAGAGAAATCACTCCTAAAATTCATCTGTAGTGAGAAGAGACCTAGAATATAGCAAAGACAGTTCTAAGCAACAATGGCAAGAAGAGGCATCCCAATCCGTGACTTGAAGTTATACTACAAAGCAACTGTAGTAAAATCAACACGGAACTGGAATCAAAACAGAGCCGAAGATCAATGGAATAGACTAGAAAATACAACCACAACTACGAACACAGTCAACCACCTTATCTTTGATAAAGGAACCAAACCAGTTCACTGGAAGAACAACAGTCTCTTTAATAAATGGTATTGGAAAAACTGGCTCTCCATATGCTGAAAACTAAAACTCGACCCAAGCCTATCACCATGTACTAAATTAAAATCTAAATGGATCAAAGATCTGAATATTAAAACAGAAACACTAAATCTATTGGAAGACAAATTGGGTAGAAACCTTGAAGACATAGGGGTAGGTAGAGAATTCATGAACAGGAATCAAACTGCACAGGAAAAACTTCCCACAATCAATAACAAGGGCCACCTCTTATTAAAAAGTTTCTGTATGTCAAAAGAAATCTCCAGCATAGTGAAAAGAAAACCCACAAACTGGGAAAAAAATCTTAGTGAACTCTCCCTCAGACAAAGGACTTCTGTCTAAAACATATAAAGAATTAAAAAAACTCAGACCCCCAAAATTCAAAGATCCAGTTCAAAAAGGAGTATCTGAGATGAATACACTCTTCTCAGATGAAGAAATACAAATGGAAAATAAATACATGAAAAATGTTCATCATCATTGGTCATTAGAGAAATGCACATTAAAACCACACTGAGATTCCATCTCACTCCTGAAAGAATGGCCAGGATCAAGAAAACCAACAACAACAAATGCTGAAGAGTCTATAGGGAAAAAGGAACTGTCTTGCACTGTTGGTGGGAGTGTAGACTGGGTGGAACCATTATTGAGGTCAGTCTGGAGATTTCTCAAAAATCTGGGATTGGAAGTCTCATTTTTTTCAGCTATTCCACTTCTAGGCATATTCTCAAAAGAACTGAAAGCATCATACCACAGAGATATATGTGCACCCATATTTATAGCAGCACAATTTGTAATCCCCAGATATTGGGAACAACACAAGTGTTCATCAACTGAGAAACGGATAAAAAAGTTGTATTTTTATACAATGGTGTACTACTCAGCTATAAAGAAGGATCACATTGAGATATTTATAAATAAATGGACGCAGCTTGAGACCCCACTCATAAGTGAAATAAATCAGAGTCACATGTATGAATACCGAATAGTTTCCTTATTGTAAGAAATGGTTCAAGTATATAAAAGTATGTGGTAATCTTGATTCCCCATTATGTGGCTTTGAAGCCTTTTAAAGTTTTCACTCATTATTTTATTTTTTATTCTGGGCTGTTTAATATTATTGCCTGTGATGATATGAACAGCTATTTTGAAGAAAACATGACATCATAATAGCTAGTGCTGATTTAATATCATCTGGTTTTGAAGTCCCACAAAACTGTTGTTCTTCTCTCTCCATTGGTTTTATCATATTATATCTTACTGGATTTTATTATATGTGATAGTATAAACAAAGATTTTTATAAACAAAGAGATAATATAGAAACCATTGTTAGTTTTCTGTTAGCTGGTTCTCAATAACCTGTAATATTATCATTCTCTTGAATGGTTTCACACTGTCTTGATAAGTTTGACGCTATAGTATACGAAGTTATATTCAAATATTTCAAGGAAAGAGAAACTATGGTAACTACTATTAAGTCGGGTTATCTTGAGTTAAAGAACTAGGGTGCTGAAATTGTCATGCTTTGACCTGTATTGTTATGGTGTTATGTCCTCTTTCATCTCAATCTCCCCCTTTTTCATAAAAAAATATTTATTTATTTATTATTATTTTTTTAATTAAGGGAAAAAATCAAAAAATTAGCAGGATATACTATACTAACTTTTGGATTTCCTATTAACTTGATTTGAAGCCCTGTATTACTCCCACTATCTTGTTTTGACTGATTTTATTCTATTCCATTCTGTTTGAAAGTATCAAGTTTGAAGGTATAGGCAACTACTTGAAGGCAATAAGATTCACTATGATACCCATTTTGGCTTGACTATTATCTTCTTTTGAAGCCCTGTAGGTCTTGCTCTGTACTATTTTGTTCAATTTTATTATACCTAATCATATAGGTAATTCTTTTTAAGGAAGCAAGAGGCATTATGGTAACCATTGTTGATCACCTTGTATTCTGTTTTTACATCATGTGCTATGTCTATCCTTTGTTTTGACTGACTGCTTTGTTTTGTCATATTTGGTTTTATTCTCTTCCAAAAAGAGTAATATGAAGTATGGGAGTAATAAAACCCAAAATGTGTAAATTTTGTTGTAAAAAAGGGAGGAGAAAAAAGTGCTCTAAAGGATACAACTGCAAATGTGTTTAGGTGTGTTAAGATAGATGACCATATTACTAAGTTTTTGTTGGATCTTTGAACACAACTGTTTGCAGTCTCACCGTTTGAATGTTCACTTTGTATGCTTTAATCCTATAACTTCAACAACTATTTCTAAGATGAAAATCTATAATCTATTAACTAGTGATTTCTTACTTTTTTTTCTTTTTAATTCTGTATTACTTGTACCCTACACTGTTTTGTTTTTTTTTTTTCCTTTAAATACAATAAACTGGAAATTTGTGTAAAATAGCTTGATCTCACATTTCTTGCAAAAATGCAACCTATGAAAATCGTTGACAAATTCATTGTGATAATGTGTTAAATTTTGTAACAAAGTACAAGAAGAAAGCTTTGTATAGTTAGATTTATTTTACTGAAAATATTTTCAAAAAAAGTTAAATCACTTTCTTTCCTTTAACTAAAATGATTATAAATATGTTTTTGTCTAATTATCTCAAATAGTTCTTTGTAGTATGGTGTACCAAAAAAGATTATCAAGTAATAAAATTTCTCTAAGATGCAAATAATATCTTGATTTTGATGAACCTTTCAGTTCAGTAATTTATACATTTACAAGATTAGATGAACTTAAGGTACAGGATTTAGTCTGTTTCACTAACAAAGTTAGCAATTAGAAACTTTGAGCTGAGTAAATACAGTACACAATTATCTATGCATACTCACTTAATAGAATGGTAGACATACACTGACAGTCAGATTAGTATAATTAACTATGGTGCTAATCACTGGGCTTCAGAAGAACAAGATTTCTTTCCATTAGAATTTACTTTCTTAAACAAGATCTTTTGACTCATCCAATGTTCAATAGATAATGCTTTCAAGTTACTCTGAGTTAGTAGAAAAATAATTAATGTGTATTACCTTACTTATGTAATTTACTCTCATTACTTAGGTAATTTAATAATAATTTTGACAGTTCCTCAAAAATAAATGCTTGGGTTTCTCTCTTCTTTTTTATTCATCTGACTGTTGTAGCCATTCTCAACGTTTCGCATGAAAAGAAGCACCGGATAGTATTCACAGTGATTTCATAAGAAATAAAGTAGACAGAGATTAAGAAATTTCAAGGCTTTTTGGTTGGTTTGACAATACACAAGTATTAGCATTTTGCTTTGTGTTCCTGAAGACCATATAGTTCTTGTAATTTTGTTTCTTTGCTTTTTTTTATTTTAAATTTTTTGGGGGATAGAATCTAAGTTGGCCTAAAACTTAAAATTCTCCAGGTGGCCTAAAACTTAAAATTCTCCCAACTCAGACTCCTGAATATCTAGAATTGCAGGCATTCATTAGCAAACTTTTTGAGAGAATGTTTTCTTCTGCTATCTACCTTCCAAGCGGCCTCCACACTACTAGAGAGACATTTTCCTGCACTACCTTTACTTTCCAATCTTCAACTCGTGATATTTCGACTTTCAGCTTTACTTTCATCAAGCTTACTCCAAGAAACCCACTATTTGTCAGTTATATGTAGGGCATTTGCTAGTTAATGTATGATTAATTCTAATTCCTAAAGTGAAATACGGCAACTCTGTAGAATATGGCCACTATTGTCTAAATGTTTATGTTTCTCCAAAATTCATATGTTGAAACCATGACTATTCCTAGATGAGAGTATGAGCAGGTAGGTCTTTTCAAAGGGGATTAATTTATAAAGGAAATTCTTCATACCTAGGTTGATGTCTTCATAAACAGGCTCCAGAAAGCTGCCTTATCTCCCTTTCAACATGCTGCAAACAGGAAGAAGAAGCTTTGTTCTATCAACCACAGAGTGGACTTTCACCAAATAATATACCTGTGCCTTTGCTCTGCACTGCCCAATAACCAGAACAGTGTGAAATAATAGTTTTCTTATCAGTCATTTTATGGTGCTGTGCTAGTGCAGCCAAACTGGCTAAGGAAATAATACCATTGGTTATTTTTGCCTTCTTAAAGGCATTGTCCCTAGCATATGAACAACTAAGACACAAGATGTCTTAATCCAGACAGATTATTCAGTATAAACACCAATATTTGGAAAGCGTATATCTCTTTCAGAAATCTATTGTCATCTTTTTATTGTTATACATAATATTGCACATCCTGTTAGTAATAGAAATTGTCTTAGATTCCATTTAGAATACTGACTGATAATTATTCTTCTTATCTAAAGGTGTAAAGGATAGCAATGATGAAATTTCACTTTAAAATTCAAATTTAAAAACACTGAACATTTATTACAAGCTCATAAGCTACATCATTTATGAAAACTACAGCCAGAATTTTGTGCCTTGTCAACTATTTTTCAGTTTCAGGGCATCCATAAAACCTCTACAAGTCACGGTAACCTGTCACCTAACCCACAATCCTATCTTGTTCCAACTCTAGTGATCTCAAGTATTCATAAACAAACTTCAAGTATTTTAAAAACTCATAAATTTTTTTTTCCAATATGTATACCCACATTCATCTGAAGTGGGGTTCACACCACTTTTTGGACTTCTCAAATGGATTCAAAATTCCAAGGGAATTAACAACTAATAGTAATCATTTCACAGATAAAAGAAATACTCCTATTTCTGGAGGAAATTACTTTGAGACAGAAAAAAATTAATTTAATTAATACAAATAGTTAAAATCAGTTATATTTTATATCCCAGGGCATGAAATTATGATCCAGAAACTAGGGAAGTACCTTTGGAATTTTAATTGTTATCAGCATGTGAGGACCACAGCAGTGATGCTTGCCAGACAAGCAGCACTTATTTTCCTTATTAGGGCAAAAATACTTTTAGAACATCGCCAGTATTTTCATTAATCCCTAAGGATAGCTTTCTAGCACCTATTCTAGAAATTGTCTCACTTCATTCTTCAACTGCTTTTTTGATGAATAAACCTCTCATATTTTGTCATCAATCTCTGTATTTCTCCTCTGTCTTTGTAAACCTCTCTTTCTATTTTTTCTTATGGCCTAAAACTTCTTAATTGCATTCAAGTCCAGAATTCAAAGGGCAGACAAGTGATTAAGTAACACTAAAAATAAACAAAAATACAAAATTTTCAAATCTTCCTGAAATTTTTACTTAACAACAAATTAACATTTGCTGTAAGAAACTGTACATTTTATACTCAACACTGAAGAGAAAATTATCCAGAATACCAAAATCATCTCAAAGAGACATAATGAGTTTAAAAGCACATTTTTAGATATCTATTACCAGAATATTTCCTTCTCCTTCCAAATAAATGCCTTTCAATGGATTTCCAATAAAGTTATATCCCTAGCATGCCTATGAGAGGGGCTTTCAGTTAGTAAGAGACAAACAAGGTATTCTGGTTAGGATTTCATACATCTTGGTAGCACTTTAGCAAATATCAAATTATAAGATAAAGATATCAGTGAATAGAATCATCCTTCGATTCCACTCCTTGATATTGTATTGTGAACAACTCTTAGACTTCATGCCACGCTATGAAAGAATTGTGGAGCTACCTCAATTTTCACTACCGTTTATGCAGCTATTTTAATCTCATGCCTGAATTCCAGTGAGTTATGCTGCTGCACTTTTCTAAATGCTCTAGTGCAGCTCTTAAAGTCTAAGAGAATAAAAAAGCATAACACAAAGTAAAACCTACAAATATTATGATAGGTTCTGAGAAGAGGAGGGAAAACAACAAGATAAATACCAAAAAAGAGTCACTAAGCACCAAGGCTGATCTTGAAGTTATTAGTGTGAAGATTCTTCAGAAAACTAGGATTAGAGATACCATTCCACTCACCTGTCTCTATTATGGATTTTTTTCCAGAAGAATTGAAAACATCATACCACCATGATATATGTGAACTCAGGTTTATAGCAGCACAATTTTTAATAGTTAAATCTTGAAAACAACCCAAATGTCCATCAACTGAGAAATGGATAGAAAAGATGTAGTATTTTTCTATGATGGAGTACCACACAGCCATAAAGAAAGGTAAACTAGAGGCTTTCATAGCTAGTTGGGTGCAACTGGAGACCATACTTGTAAGTGAAACAAATCAGACTTGCATTTGTAAACACTGTATTGTCTCCATAGTGTAAGAAATCAAAAGAGTAAATAAATAAGATGCAAGAAATATAATAGATATTGTGAAAAGGAAAGAAACATCTCAAATGGGGCAAAGGAGAAAAGAAGGAAGGGAAAAAAAAAATATATATATATATACACACAAGATAGCCAAGATAATTGTACTACTTATTCTACTAATTGACTGAAAGGAATTGCTAGTTCTTATATTGTTTGATCAAATTTGTATGCCTACATCTGGTAAATTGAGAACTATTTTGAAGACAGCACTATGCAATACTGTAACATTGTTAATATTCTATTATCTTGTTTTGAAATTCTGTATCATTTATATTGGGTTTTTTTTTCTCTTTAAAATGTAGAAGACATTTTTCAATAGAAAAAAAATAAGGTAGATCTCAGAACACTTACTTTTAAAGAAGACTGGCTTTGCTCCACATCTTATGCTGAATATGTCAGGGAGGTTCAAGCTGGTGATTATCTTGCGATGATCCTGATACTGATTGTCTTTCTCTGTTAGAATCATTACATTACTTTTATGGTAAACCTCAGAGAAATTATATATTACTTTGCACATAAAAACGGTGTTAGACCCAATATATGGTATAAACCAAGAGTTTGGTATAGTCAAATGGGAGCATTAATTGATGTAGTTGTTACTTAGAATTTTAGAATTTTCTGGGAACTTAAATGGCAGGAGTTCTCCTAAAGGAAAGTTTTAAAGAAACAAAACTATTTATGCTTTTCCAATAAACTGCCTTAGTTTACAATACAGAAATAATTAATGGGTGTGCTTTAATCAGAGAGCAGGCTGGATGCGGAAGAGAAAAGAGAGGCCTAAGGATTGATTATGCATCGGATTTCATAGCCACACTTAGGCACTTATAACACTCCCAGATGTGTCATTCCTAAATATGCAGGACAATGAGTGAAGCACCCATACTCACACGTTCACATGCACATATGGATACGGAGGTCAGTCCGAATGATCCAGTCTGTTGACCTCCATACAGCACCAGGTCCTTCAAGTATTGATTCAGTTTAGTCTTTCTCTACTGAAATGAAATATACACTATTTTACACTGAGGTCTGAGCTGTGGATGCACTTCTCTAAATTGAAATAATAAATTAAATACACTTTCGTTACTGTTGGGGATAAAGGTGGCTGCTTCCCAGTGTAAGACTTTAATTCTCTGTGTAGCTTAGCACTTCTTTCTTAACATGAGATGGTCTTCAGGATATTTGATAGATACAGCCCACATTCTTTAATTCTTAGGAATTAAACATGCTTATTGAGGATATGCTAATTTTGCTATATAAATTTTCCATCTAATTTAACTTCATGATACTTGAAGTTTGCTCCTGAAAAAATGAAGAGAAAATCAGAAAGCAGAAAAGTGCATTTTAATAACCAATTTACCAACAACTAAACAAAGAGTATAATGCAAAAAGAAGCATGCAGCTACATTTTCAAAGGCTTGACAGTGCAAGTTAAATCTCACTTTTCTTTTTGTCCTTATGATTCTCTTCCATTTCCTAGTATTAATGTTTTGCTTAGACATTACTGAAAGAATAAAGTTGCTAAGTAACTTTAAATAGCGTCTTTATTTTTGACTCAAAACTGCCACTAGTGTTTGTTCTTGGCCTTTGTACTATAGTTTGGGATTAAAGATGCAAGAGAGGAAAAAGAAATAAAATTAAGGCCAACAGCTCCCAAATGCAATCTTAACATCAGGGCCAGTCCATGTTACAGTTTTACTGGTCCTTGTCAAATTGAGGAAAAATAAGGACAATGTCCTGAGTTTTTCTTGCAATTAAATTTATTCATATTATTAAGGTCTATTATGAGATTATGTCTACCTTTTTATGAAAGCATTGTTACTTTGATTTAATAATAATGATTAAAATTTTGACAATATTTGTTCTTGAAAAATCAAGTTTTATTTATACAGTGTTTTTATCTAATTGTAATGACTCATTTAATTCTTTTCTCTCAAGCTACAAAAGGTAGTTAAAATTTTAATAGGAAATTGACAAAAATATTCTTAATTGGATTAAGAAACTCCTGGAGAGATGACTGAATTTGGCGACACTGATTTTCCCAGGAGTGGGGTATTAGGACGCGGAGCTTAGTTGGAGGAAGTAAGACAGAGGGCTTTGATCTTGGGGACCATATTCCTGGTTCATCCTTTGCTTCTACCCCTTCTCTCTGCCCCCTGGATCCCATGAACTGAGCAGCTTTTCTCTGTCATATCTTTCCACCCAGATGTATTTTCACTGAAGCTCTCCAATCACAGACTAAAACCTCCTTATAGAATGGTTGCAGATAGGGACCTTTATTACTGGGGTCAGCCCTATCTTGAACTCTGAAAATTTAAGTGACATTCATTGAGCATCAGGACCAGAGCAAAAATATTAAGGAAAATTGGAATTAATTATATCTATAGAATAATATAAATCTGTTCAGACAGGTAAATTAAAGTTCACCTAAACTCTGGAATATCAACCATAAATTATATAACTTGTTTAATCATTCTTTGAGAGTAGTTAGGATAATATAACACAAATCTGCTGTCCATCTCTGCCCCCAGTCAAGACAGGTGCTTTTGATTGTCAAGATTTTCTATTATAGATAAGATTTGCTACTTTTTTAAACCTAAATATTTTTAATAAATGATTTTTACTTCTTCTAAGATATGTTGAAAAACACACTTAAGTTGTGTATATCCTGTGTCTCCACTCACAGCAAAACATTGAAAGCAGTTGGTAGTATGATGGTGTTAATATATTCATGCAATACATTGTTAGACATATGGAGATTCAGGTATTTTCTCTGCTTGTAGATTTTAAAAGGAAAGTCCTGCACATGCATTTTATGTACATAAAGTGTAGTGTTCAAATAGGAACAGCGTATGAGAACATTGTACTTGTCAGCTATGTGCTGTCAGCAGAGATGAGTTTTCAGTGCATGGTATTTTAGACTTCATTATATTGTCCCATGGAGCACTCCAAAAAAAAAAGTAGCAGGTGAAAAATCAGGAGCATTCAAATGAAATGATACTCAAGGGGGTGAAGAGTGTGCTTTTTGCCCTCAAATTGTCTCTATTGACAGAGTTGACTTCACTTTGCAATTGAACTCTGACAAGGTGATTATTTTTAAAAACCAAAATATGGTGCATAATACATTTTAGCCTGAAGCTACAAGTTAAATGTGAATATTCATTCACTTTCCCCCTTCCATGGGAAAAAAAAAAAAAAACCTGTGGCCAGAGTAGCAGTCTTAAGCTCTATCAATTACATGAAGTTAATGAATGATGTTTAAATGGAGTCATTTTTAACGAAAGCAAATTCTTTTCATTCTGGTACTGAGATTTTGTTTAAAGGAAGAGAAATTAAAGAGTTTTTTTTTCCCATTTACAGAAACCTAAATATAAATTTATGGGAAAATAGACAATTTAAACAATTTTTTTTCTTTTTATTGGTACTAGGGATTGAACTCACGCCTGCACTCCTGCAAGTTAGGAGCTTATGCTGCTGAGTTAAATTCCCAGCCCCCCAAAATAACCAATTTAAATAAATTAATCTTTACAAAGAGAACATACATGCTCTCACACAAAATTGACACACATAATGCATGGTGTAAGCAGCATGTGTCACACAGTCAGAAATGTGTTAGTGAATCTTAATTTTATGACCTTGTGCTATAAAGTTGTCTATGGAAGAGTGGATATTTGAAATAGTGCCTTTTGTTCTGATTCTCCAAGTGGCCACAGTTGTATATGATGACATGACTTCTTCAAGATCAGGCAGAAAGTCATTGAATGAGTTTACGCCCTCTAGATACACTGTAACTCACATGTCAGCATCCAACTCTGCAGAGAGCGCTGAATACAGGTGACCCTTAGGAGAAAAGCTAAGTTAGAAAGAAGCCTCACCTGGTCATTTTTTGAGAAATAGTCAAACATATACATACATATTAATTTTTCTCTGGGATCCATGCTTAGCTTAGTACATGTTTCATTGCTTTAAAATGTCTATTCATAGACTGGGAATGTAGTTCAGTTAAATGTGGCAGGTATAGGACCTTAGGTTCCACCTAAGTGTCTCTCTCTCTCTCTCTCTCTCTCTCTCTCTCTCTCTCTCTCTCTGTGTGTGTGTGTGTGTGTGTGTGTGTGTCTGTCTCTCCACATATATATTCATTATATTGTCCCATGGAGCATTTCAAAAAAAAGTAGCAGGTGAAAAATCAGGAGCATTCAAATGAAATGATACTCAAGGGGGTGAAGAGTGTGCCTTTTGCCCTCAAATTGTCTCTATTGACAGAGTTGACTTCACGTTGCAATTGAACTCTGGCAAGCATGTATATATATACATGCTTACATACATGTGTAAATGAATACCATTTTCCATGCAAGCATAAAGGTAGATGTACACAAGGCTTTTATTTTTATTTATTTTGGGAGCAGTGGTATAGGGGATTGAACCCAGACCCAAGATTTTTATACTGAGTTACCTCATCAGCTCGTTTCTGTTTTTTTATTTTGAGACAGAGCACTGCTAATTTGCTCAAGCTGTATTCAAACAAGCCTCCCTGAGTGCTGGGATTACAGGTATGCATCACCACTGCCTGCTAGAAACACACAACTGTTAACATAGTGTAAATCTAGATTGTTTTACTTCTTTACCTGTATCTACACAAGTCAGGTAGAACAAAATGCACAAAAATGCTAGCAGTGAAAAACAAAGTCAGACAATAAAGTACTCTAATTCAGATAATAAAATTACAGTATCAGTTGCTGTTTGCAAAACTCTTCCTTCATGAGTCAAGATAATTCTTTTATCTTAGACTGAAATTATCAGTCCTTTTGCCTTATTTTTAGACACAAGATGGTGACTCTGCTTCTATAATGAATCTTTCTTCAGTTCTGCTGTGAGCCAGTGAAAAGTGCTTCATTAAGTAATTTTATTTGCATAAAGAGGGGAAGTTTCAAAACCTTTATCTTTATATGATTGTGTCAAAGTGAAATCTTAACCAAGTCTCTATTTTTTGAGGGTGGAGTACATGTTGACATTCTATATGTTAATGCTTTAATTAAATATTTGAAATAGGAAGCAACAAAATCAAATTTTATTTTTTCTGAAAATTTATAAATTTCAGTGCATTTATTAGATGGAGAGTTTTGAAATTTCACTCTGTGAATAATTTATCTTATAATACCACCAAAAATAAATGGGCTGGCTGAATATAGTTTACTATACATATGAAAGAAGAAAATAGTTAACTTTTGCTATGCTAGCTATGATTGACAAATAAATTTTAAAATGTTATTTATTCTATTCTTTTTGGATTCATGTTTATTTAAATAGCATCTGAATTAGGTTAAAGTTTGCCTTTTATTTTCTTTCTTTTTTACAAATGATTTTTAGGGTTAAAATAGCATTAGAGAAAAATCTTTAAAAATTCTAGAGATCACTTCAGTGGTACAAACTTTTAAGCATTTAACTCCCAACTATAAGCAATTAATGTGATATAACTTAGGGTTAAGGCAAGGTGATTTTATAGGCTATGATATGTATCCAGTGAAGAAAAAACATGGCTTGATCATAAAGGAAAACATGATAAAGATGATCACATTCAAAAATCAATGAATGACTATGGAAAAACTACACACACTATAAATAAATCAAAATGACAACTTGAAAAAATTTGTAATTAATGTTTATAAAGTCAATTTCATTAAGATATAACTTAATCTTTCACTATGATATGAATAATCACTTACCCAATGGGAAAATGGAAATGGTTTAACAATAGAAAAAGATGTTCAAGTTTACTAATAATTAAATATATGAAATGTCTAACTAAACTGAGATGACAATTTTATCTATCAATCTGACAAATATGAATCTAATAACATACTACTTTGGTGAGGGGACAGAAAACAAACAGATATTCTTTTACCTGAATGCTGTAAATACAAGTTGACGACACTATCTGAGATACAATAACAGTCGATATTCAAAGTTCATCATCCTTGACCTAGCAATTTCCAGCTATCAGGAATTTATTTGACAGATAAATTTGATATCATTCAAATAGCATACAATACATTTTCAAATATATCTTCTAATAACATAGTGAAAGCAACCTAAATGCTTACCAGTTGAGCACTGATTGCATAACTTATATCCAGAATATAGAATATAATTTAGAAGTAAACAAAACTGAATATGCTCTTTGTATACTTATTTGGGAGAAACTAGAAATATATTATTAAAGGAAGAAAGCAATGCATGAAACATTAACATGCCACCAGTTGTATTTTAAAAAGGGAAATAACATTTATTCAAATTTTCTTAGAAATATATATACGTAAGGTGTCTGAATGGATACAAAACAAGGGAGAGCACAGGTACAGTGAGGGTGGGAACTGCGTGACGAGGGGAGGGAATGAAGGGACAAGCCTTTGGGAGTGCATTACAGTCTAACAATGCACAAAGTAAGCAATTCATAGAAAGATGGTGTACTTTTCAAAGTTTTAATACTGCCAAAATATTATAAAACTCACAATTTAGGCATTCTAAATAGGCCATGATATTCCTCAAGATACAAACGCTTCTCAGTAGTTTTGAGCTAAAGCCTATAATAAAACAGGAAATATTTCCAAGTTGCCAGCAAGTCACCCAGATAAGCCTCACTTTACAAGATGTCGGTGCAGAGACTCAAAGAGACAGGTGAAGTTGTCTGTAAGCTACATAAAATCAACGTGTGAAGATTACATAACTGATTCAGTGTCAATAAAGTATATTTATTACTTGAAGTAAAGGTTATGGATTTAACTAATATATCTGTATTTCCTTATTACCATATCCTTGTGTAGAAAATGTCATGTAACTTTAAAATAGTCACTGGGGTGTAATTGGGATTAAAAAACAAAGCAATGCTATCTATTTTATATAGAGAGCAAACTAATTAGATTAGTGTCTTTAGCACAGTTCTCTAACCAAGTGAGATAATTTAACACCAAATTGCACAGGTTCAAGGGGATTCATGTAGACCATTTTGGCAGGAGAAAAGACAAATAAATATTCTGAAAATACTTAAATCTGACTTGAAATATAAAGCTTTTTAAAGAGGAACAAAACACAAGCTTTACCATTCAGTGTTTAAGGAAAAAATAGTCATTGTATCTCTGTCTCCATACGAAGAAGATGTTATTTTATAAAATATATTTTTGAAAAACTATTTTCAAAAACAACTTTCAGTTAATGATGTCATTGCAAGAAACAGAATGCTTTATCAAAATTACTATTATAATTAAGGCTAATTTATTATAATTGCACTCAGTTACTTTTCTGTTTTGATACGTATCTTTTACTTTAAATATTATATCCTTGAAGTCCAGGAGCCAAGAACCCTCAAAGATTCACTTATCCAGAACTGACCCACTAAATTCACTTGAATTAAAGGGTCTTCTTTACTCTTCCCAAACAGAAGGAATCACAGATGTCTTATACTTTTTATGTCACTATCATTCAACTTCCTCAGTCAAATTATAGCTTACTCTAGGAAAAATACAGTTGATGACCTTTCATATTCTGTATTGCACCTAGCATAACATCTTGTCATTGTAGGTCTTACTAAATATGTATAGAGCATCAGAAAGAGACAGAGAAGAACGCAGTCCAATATTAGAAACAAAATAAAAACTGAGAATTATAGTTCTCAAACTTAAAAATCAAATAGGTACACTTAGACAGTCCAGATCCTGGGACACACACTAGACAATTCAGTCACAAACGCTTGGTAAAAGACTGTTATCTGGGGCTAAAAAATCTTCCCAGTTTATTTCGGTGTGCAGTTTATTTCACGAGTCTGCCTTCTATAGTCCTTAAACTTGTCTGACTGCCAGTAATATCTAGGCAGTTTAAACAGAAATACAGACCCCAGTGTACCACCTTCTCAGAATTATGATTTCATGTGCCCTTGGAAAAATTATAAAACATATGATTGAGCAAGATGAAACAGCTGCCCTTAAGCCTCTTTTGCTTCTAGCGCTGACAACTATGGCAATAGACTGAGACAATGGTTCTCAAAGTGTGTTCCTAAAACTAATGTCGGCATCAAGACTTGGTCATTTGTCAAAGATCAGAATCTGTGCTTCCCACACTAAGCCCACAGAATCAGAAAATCTGGGACCAAGCAGTCTGCTTTCACAAAGTTGACCTGATGCACGCAGGATGTAGGAGACACTGAGGTTCGCTCCTGCGGGCCTGCCACGGCACAGCTCCTACAGATATGCTATGCTATTTTAAATGATGTACAAGTTACATGAAAAATAGGGTTTTCTATATTAAGGTTTTAATCTTAAAGCTTATTTTAAAGTTTTAGTACCTCTTCCTGCATATATGTTGATGTTTCTTAACAGACAACAAAGAAAATGGAAAATGTTAAGAAAATGTTAACCACAAATTGCTTAAAATAGTAATCAGCTGTTTCTGCTGAATTAAGAAGCTTCTTTTATGGAAACATACTGGTTTCAATTTTATGTTGTTTCACATCTCCAACTTAGTCATAGTAAACATTTTAATGGAACCCATCATTTAAATAAGTAAACACAATTTTTCAGTCAAAATTGGAATAATAAACCTTCAGAACTAAGTGTTCACTTCCAAAATGTTATAGACATGAACAACAATTAATGAACTTCTATTAGATGCCAGACCCTCTGCCTGTTATCTAACTTACTTTTATTAGTAGCCTTATGGAGAAAACTTTTCTTCCCCTACTCATGTTTTGGAATAAGTCTCAGAGCATTAAGAAACAAGGTAAAGACAGTACTGTTATAACACTGGGGCAAGGCTCTGGGGTTCTTACCACAAACCCTAGACTTTGTCTTGTTTCTAAATGTGTTGGCAGATAATTGCTCAGCTCTTCTGGCCAATCTGGCCTCTGCTGATGACAACCAATCAACTTGTGAATTTAAATTTTGGAATGTATAAAAGTGGAAACGTATCTTCTCTACCTCAACTAGGGCATCAGGGACCAATAAGCAGTTCCAAGAGGAAGAAAACTAGTAATAACTTGATATTAATGTTATGGAAGTCATTGTTATAACTTCTATAGACATTTCCCTTTGATTTGGAAACTTAGAATTCTATTACATGTTATTAAGAAAACTTGCAAATCTCCTAAATAAGTATACCTATGTTTTTTCTATAATTTAAATAATAAGAAACAATTTTTTCTTAGCTATCAACTGCCAAGGGACTTTTATCCAGACACTCCCATCAAACCAACCTCCCAAAGTGTAATATCCACTAGCAATTGCTTGTTCTATTTCTTGGCCATTTTGCAATCCATTGCAATCCAACTTCTGCCCCATCATTGCAATAATTCTTTTTCCATTATTTTATTTTATTATTACGATAGTTGATACGTATACATAACACATCATTTTATGAAAAAAATTATAACAAAATAATAGGAAAATAACAATAGTTAATATATTGCATGTTGTTATCTATTAGTTATTCAGAATATAAATTATAGCTATAAAAAGTTCTCCAATCGATATTAACACAACTTTCCTTTTCAATGACCTAAATGACACTATAGTATAACTAACATGCATTATTTTCCATTTCCCTTCCTTGCTCTCACCTTTTCCCTATCTTAGTAGTGTTTCCTTTTGAACAATTTCTTCCCATTTTACAATATCTATTATATCTTACTTATTCTTTCAGCTTCTCACACCAGGAAGCAATATGATGTTTACACACGCAAGCCTAATTTTATTGTTTTATTTATGAGTATGGCCTTGAGTTACATCCATTTACATAGAAATGTCTCAAGTATGTCCTTCTTCATGGAAGAGTAGTCCTACATTGTATAAAAGAACTACATGGACTTTATCCATTCATCAGTTGATGGGTATTTGGATTGTTTCCCAGATTTCGTTATTGCATCTATGCCAATATAAACATGGATGTGCATATGTTGCTGTGGTATGATGATTTTAATTCTTTCTGGAAGATACCAAGAAGATAAATAAGTGGATCACATTATACTTCCAGTTCTAGTTTTCTAAGAAATTTCCACATTGGTATCCATTGTGGTTGCACGAGTCTGCAATCCCACCAACAGTGGAGAAGGGTTTCTTTTCTTCCCACAGCCCCACCAAGACTTGTTATTGGTTGATTTCTGGATGGTAACCATTCTTTCTGAAATGAGATGAAATCTCAGTGTTGTTTCAATTTGTATTTTTCAAATGACCAATGATGTTGAACACTTTTCCATATATTAATTTGTCATTTGTATTTCTTCATCTAAGAAGTATGCATTCATTTCAGATTTCCATTTTTGGACTGGGTCTTTGAATTTTGGGAATCTGTTTTTTTTTTTTTTTTTTTTTTTTTTTTTTTTTTTTTTTCCTCTATTTTTTAGATATCAGTTCTTTGTCTGAAGGAAAATTGACTAAAATTTTTTCTCATTTTACATATTGTCTTTTTACTCTGTTGGTGATATCTTTTGATAAGCAAAATCTTTTTAATATGATGAAAGCCTAGTTGTTGATTTTTTGGAGCATTTCCCATGTAGTCTGGGGTTTTATCACTATGAACTCTATGCCTACACCTGTGTCTTCAAGACTTCTACATACTTCTTCTTCCAGTAGATTTATTATTTCTATTTTACTGTTTAGATCTTTGACTCATTTAGACTCCAATGTACGATACTAGACGTGGGTCTCATTTCAATCTGGTATGAAAAAATTTTTCCATCACCATTTATTAAAGAGGCTATATTTCTTCCAGCGAACATATTTGGTCCCCTTGTCAAAAATAAGATGGCTGAGTTTGTTTGTAGTTGTGTCTGTGTCTCAATCTGTTGCACTAGTCCTCATGTTGGTATTTTTTGCCAATATCGTGCAGATTTTATCACAGTAGCTTTGTAGTACAACTTTAATTCAGGTATTGTGAGGCCGCGCCCTGAATTGCTTTTGCTATTTCTAGGTTTCTATGCTATTTCTATGTTTCCAAATGAATTTTAGAAAAGTTTTTTCTAGTGCAGTGGGGTATCCTAATGGTATTTTGATCAGGATTGCATTAAATCTGCATAACAATTTTGGGAGAATGTTTATTTTAAATATGTTGCTCTTTCTATCCCTAAGTAAATGATATTTTTATATTTTCTTATATTTTCTTGGATCTTCTTTTTCAGAGTATGTAATTTTCAATTTGCAATCTTTTACTTCCTTTTTTAGATTGATTCTTATGTATTTCAATTTTGGGGTGGCATTGGAAAGGGTGTGGTTGCCCAATTTCTCTCATTGAGTTTATTGTTTGTATACAGGAATATTATTGTTTTCTAAGTACTAATTTTGTATTCAGCTACTCAACTGAAATTGGTTAATAAATCTCAACATTGGGTTATTAAATCTAAAAGTCTTCAGTGGGGTTTTGGGAGTCTTCTAGATAGAATATCATGTCATCTGCCAATAATGATAATTTAAATTGTTTCCTTTCTTACTACTTCTATGTATTTATTTTTTTGTCTGTTAATGTTTCCAAAACTAATTGAATTGGAGTAGGGATAGTGGACATTCTTCTCTTGTTCCTGATTTTAGAGTGAAAGCTTTTAGTTTTTGTCCACTTAGTTTGATGCTGGCTATTGGTTTGTCATAGATGACTTTTATCAGATTGAGATAAAGACTACCTATTCTGATTATCTGTAGGATTTTTATGGTGAATGGGTGTTGGGACTTTTTCCAAACCATTTTCTACATCTATGGAGAGGAATATGTAAGTTTTGTCTTTGTCCGCATTGATATGGAACATTATGTTTATTGATTTGCATATGTTGAACCATCCCGGAATTCTTGAGGTGAATGCACTTAGTGGGGAGTATAAACTTCTTGATGAATTGCTGCTATCTGTTTGACAGTATCTTGTCTATGTTGATTGGGGTTATTGACCTGCAGTTATCTTTTTTGGGATGGGTCTTTCTCTGGTTTGTTATCAGGGTGATACTTGTCTATAGGAATGATTTAGGGAATATTGCTTCCCTTTCAATTCCATTAAAGAGTTTGATGAAATTTTATGCAAAATTCAGCAGTGAACCCATCATGATCTAGACTTTTCTTTGTTGATTTTTTAAATTACATTCTCAGTTTCATTAACTGATAGTAGGTTATGCATATTTTTGTATCATCTTGATTTAACTTTAGTAATTCATATATATCAAGGAATCTGTTTATCTGTGGATACAATGTGTCTTCCATCCTATTAAATATTTTTGATGTTGATGATCTTCTGAATTTCCAGAGTGCGTGCAGTGATTTCACCCTCACTGCACAAATTTGAGCCTCTTCTTTCCCTTTTTTTTGTTTTTGATAAAGTTAGTTAAGGTTTTATCAAATTTATTCTTTCAAAGAACCAACTCTTCAATTCATTAATTCTTCTTATTGTTTGTTAGTCTCAATTGCTTTAATTTTTGCTATGATCTTTATATTCACCTCCCTTTTGTGAGCTTTAGGCTTGAATTGTACTTCTTTTTCTTGAAGCTTGAGGTGCAACATTACGTTGTTTATTTGTGTGCCTTCTGTTTTTCTGATGTGAGAATTCATTGTTATGAATTTTCCTCTTAGGCCTGCTTTCATTGTGTCTCACAGGTTCCAGAATGCTATGTCTGCACTTTCATTTAATTGTAGATAATGTTCAAATTCACCTTTGAATCATTGGTTCAGGAGAGTGTTATTTAATTTCCAAGGTTTTAGGAAGTGTTTGTGGCTTCTTTTCCATTAATTTCCAATTTCATTGCACTGTGTTCAGATCATATGCGTGAGATAATCTCAGTTCCTTTATATTTTCTTAAGCATGTTCTATGAGCTAGTGTTTGGTCTATTTTATGGAATGTCCCATGTACAGCTGAGAAGAATTTATATTCTAATGTGATTGAGTGGAACATTCTATAAATTTTTACTAAGTCTATTTTTTCACAGCTTTGACTCTGATTTTTCCTTGTTGATTACTGACTGGTTTATCTATTTGTAATAGTGGAGTATTAATGTACCCTATTACAATTGTGTTATTGCTTATCTGATTTTCCATGTCTATTAATATTTGTTTTATATAGTTGGGTCCTCCCATATTTGGTTCACACATATTTGTGATTGTAATCTCTTCCTCTTGAAGTTTTCCCTAACAAGGATATAGTGACCTTCTTTGCCTCTTTTGATTATTCTTGAAGTACACAATGTCTGCAAGCAGAATAGCTATTCCTGCTTTTTTCTGGATTCCTGCTGCATGTTATAATTTTTTTTCACCTTTTGACTTTCAATCTGTGCATTTCTTTTTGAGTTAAATATGTTTTTGGTGTACAGCATAGTGGATCTTGTTTCTTTATCCATTGTCCCAGTGTGTTTCTTTTGTTTGGTGAATTGAGGCAATTTGCATTAATGGTTATAACTGATACATATTGCTTTATCTTTGTCAGGTTATTTGTCTGCTTTTGATTCTGTTCTTTTCCCCTTTAATTGCTTGACCTAACTGGTGGCCTCTTTATTTTACTGTCATTGGAATTATTGTCCATTGTATTTCTGTCTAGAATATATTTCATTACCTTTTCTAGAGTTTGTGGGCTGGACATGAGTTTTTCAGCTGTTCTTTGTCATACAGGCATCTTATTTCTCCATTTTGAAATACCGTATTGCAGAGTATATTGATCTGAGTTAGAGTTTGTTTTCTTTCAGGACTTGAAATGCTGCACTCCAAGTTCTTTTTGACTTGCAGGTTTGTGTTGAAATGTCTGCTTACACAACACATCTTAATGCCTCTTTTATTTCAACTTCTATTTTTTTCATACATGTTTCCAGCACACGAAGTTTACTTTCCTCTTTGAGAGTCAGTACACATACATAACACAGCTTGTTTCTGTTTTTAGTCATATTCTCCTTCCCACACCCTTCTGTCTTCTTCTAAATCCTCCTTTGAGTTTTCATTCTTGTTATTTTTCATCCCCTTCCTTCACTTTTCTCTCTCTCTCCCTCATCTCTTGAGCTCATTCTTATTTGAGAAGTATCTATTACCAGGTCATGGAGTCTGCTCACTGTAGTATACACAGAGTGTCTGTCAGCTGCAACATGCAAGACACTAATAAATGAAATGTAACTCCTCCCTTTGAGCTGATGGTGGGAGTGACAGTAAGCAAAAACACAATCAAGTAAACGGAGAGCAAAGTGAGAATCTGGGTCACATGAGCAAAAGAAATTTCAAAGTGAAAACAAGAGCACATGCCAGAGGTGCAGAAGCTTGGCGTGTATACACAAGAGCAAGAAGCCCTGAATCTCTGGGGCAGAATAAGAAAGGCCAGTGAGTTCAGTGGGACAACATGAGCAAGCTCATGCAGAGATAAATCTTTTAAATCCATCATAGAACTTTATATTTTATTAAGGAATCTAAGAGATAATCAGATTTTTTAAATCAAAGGTGTAGAAATACTGCCCCCAAATTTAAAAATGTGCGATAGAATTATAGAAATTAGTAAATACTACTTATAATACCACTAATAGCAAAAAATACTTACTTGCAAATTTGAACAAAAATGCATTGAAAACTGCAAAGCTATGTTGAGTAATATGGAAAAGGTATTAAAAATTGAAATTCTAGATCCATGGAGATTTATTTTTAAAAAATGACAAAATAAATGGAGACAGAATAATATTTTGAGGATTATGATATTCAATATTAAGACAAAATAGTTTTTAAAGTTAGTATAATTTCAGTCAAAATCCTAACAGTTTATTTTCATCAGTTGAACTTTGAGTCTAAAATTTATATGGAAATATAAAAGTTCTAATATGCAGAAACCATAGAGAAACACATCAATATTTTTATGGATGGAATTTCAAAAATACAGGAAACAAAAGCAAAAATTTACATGGGATTACATAAATGTAAAAACTTGCCCAGAAAAGAAAATAATCAGCTCAATGACAAGGCAACAAACACAATGGAGGAAAATATTTGCAAAATAGTCATCTGACAACGAGTTTATATGCAGGATATAGAATGTACTCCCAAAACATAACAGCTAAACAGTCAATCCAATTAATAATGAGAAACTGAGCCAAACAGGTAATTCTTAAATGAAGAAACACAAATGAATTTTTGTATTAAATGAATGAACAAATGTTTGATACTACCAGTCACCAGGGAAATACAAAAATCAAAATTACAGTGAGGCACCATATCACTCAATTAGAATAACTCTTAATAAGATAGAGAGAAAGAGAAAAAGAAAGAAAGAAAGGAAGGAAGGAAGGAGGGAAGGAAGGAAGAAAGAAAGAAAAAAGAGAAAATAAAAGAAAGAAAGAGAAAGTTTCTACATAGAAGAAATTAAAATTGCTATTATTGCTATAAGTATGTAAACTGATTTTCTTTCTTTCATTCTGTATTGGTACTGGGAATAGAACCAATAACCTGGTGCTTGATAGGTGCTATTTCACTATATTCCTGGGCCTTTAATTTTGTAATAGCTAAAAAATCTCTTAAAGAAAAACATGTAATCAATATCTCACTTCTGCAAAGAGATTTAAACAATTAAACAAACGTTATTTTGAAAAGTTCTGGATATATCTCCATATTAATTTTTTGAATTTTAAAAACAATTGACTTATACTGTGCTACATATACTGTTCCATAATTTACTGTTTCAGTTAATAGAACAGATAACTTTCCATCTCAATAAACTCATGGCAAGAGCATGGTCTCAGTAAAATTAATAACTTCCCTTTACCTTCTGTAATTCCTCCCATTATTTACTAAGGACTAGTATACCTGGGTTGTATAATAGTTCTTTTTTTAGTATTTTCAGGAATCCATGTGCTGATTTTCATAATGACCAACTGATGTGCACTTCCACAGGAGCATAGAAAGGTTTCTTTTTACTTTGAATCTTTATCAACATTGATTTTGTTTTGTTTTTGTATTATTGATAATGACCCTTTCAACTGAGGTAAAATTTGAATCTCGTTGTATTTTTCTAATGACTAAAGATGCTGGACATTTTATGTGCACATATCAGCCATTTGCACTTCTTTTAAGGAATACCTGTCCACCTATTTACTGATAGTAGGATTTTTGGTTGTTGTTGTTGTTGTTGTTGTTTCTTTTTTCTTTGTTATATTTTTTACATATTATTCCTCTGTTATAAGTAAATGCAAAGATTTTATCCTATTCTATAACCTATTTATTTTAGGTTATTTTTTGATACATCAAAACTTTTTAATTTTAAGCAGCTTAATTTGTTGACTTTTGATATTATTTCCTACACTACTAAAGTCATATACTTTTCCTAAGTTTTCTTAATCAGCTTAAAATTTCATTCCTTATTCCTAAATTTTTGATCCATCTTGAATAGTTTTTGTACATGATGAGAAATAGTATTTTAGTTTTAATTTTCTATATGTAAATAACCATTTTTTCATGTGTTAAAGAGATGTCTTTTCTCCAACATACGTTTTTGGCTCCATTATCAAAACCAGGTGGCTATAGTTGCATAGATATGTTTTCATGTCCTCTAACTGATTCTGTTGGTCTATGTGTCTATTTTTTGTGCCTGTACCATGAAGTTTCCTTATTATAGATTTGTAAAACAATTTGAAATCTGACATTATGTTTTCTCCAGTCTTACTCTTTTTGGTTAGGATAGCTATGGCTCTTCTGGGTCATTTGTATTTCTATAAAAAGATTAGTATCAACTTTTCTTATCCTGTGAAAAAAAGTCATTGGAATTTTGCTAGAAATTGTATTGAATCTTCAGGTCACTTTTGGCAATATGACAATTTTAATCATGTTAACTCTGTGGATCAACAACACTGAAGACCTTTCCATCTTCTAATATTTTCTTCAATTTCTTTCTTCAGAGCCCTAGGAATTTTATTATACAGGCCCTTTACTACTTTGGTTAGGTTGACTGTTGAACTTTTTAAACTATTGTGTATAGATTTCAGCTATTTTATTATCAGTGTATAGAAAACTGTCGATTGTTCAATGTTGATTTTGAGTTCTGTCATATTAATTTTATGGCGTGAGATAGGGATTGGGATATGCTATATTCCATACTGACTTCTAGTTTTTTCCAGCATCATTTGTTAGGAAGACTTTCCTTTTCTTCACTGAATAACTTTTAAAACTCTGTCAAAAATCAATTGTCTGTAAGCCAGGTGTGGTGGCACATGCCAATGACACCAGTACTCAGGAGGCAGAGGCAAGAAGGTCACTGTGAGCTCGAGGCCAGCCACACTCAGCTACACAGTAAGTTCAAAGACAGTTTGAACTACAGAAATCTTGTCTCAAAAACAAAATTGACTAGATATTTTGACTCTGCTTTGTCTACAACTGATCAATAATTTTTGTCCTTAGAACACCACATTTTAAAAATTGTCTGTATTTTTTATTTTAATTTTCTATTGCTGCTCTAACAAATTACTACAAAACATTCTCATACAATTCTGAGGGCTAGAAGTGTAAAATAAGCCCTCAGGTAGTAAAAATCAAAATATTAGCCAAACTACATTCTTCCTAAGGGCTCCAAGGCAGAAAATTCCCAGAGTTTCTGACTGTGTGTAAGCTATCCATGCATCTTGAATTATGTCCCATCTCCAACAACAGCATTATTTTGGCCTATGTTTCTATCATCTCAGCTTCCTTCTGACACTCCTCTCTCCCTCCTTTTGCACCTCTGTGATAGCATTTGGCCTGACTGAATGATTCAAGTTAATCTCCTATCTTTAAGGTACTTAAAGTAACTGATCTGTAAAATCTGTTTTGTCTTGGAAACATAGTCACTTGTTCTTGAGATTTGTGTGTGTGCATTTGGCAAGGCAGAGAATATTTGCCTATAAGGCTTCAAAACAAGTACAGCGGTTTCCTTGCAACTTCAAGGATTCATGACTGTCTGCACACAAATCACAGTCACTATCTACCAATATTCCCCCAATTCTCATCCCAATAAAACTAAAGTCCAAAATGCCATCTCGACCTGATTAGTGAAAAACCTCAAATTTTATTTCAATTAAATGTAGATTAAATGGTATAATCTACCCTATGACAAAATTTTCATCATTTTAACATCTGAAATTATAAAACAAATTACTTTCTCCCAAAATGCACTAATAAGAGAGCCATGGCAGAAAAATAAAGACATTTCAATCTAAAACTAGAGAAGTAGAAGAAAAATAACAGTCATCAATCAATTCATAAGTCCATTCAGTCAAAATGTATTCATTTTCAAGATTAGTATTTTTATATAAGTTCAGAAATGTGGCAGTGTAACTCTTCAGTAGTTTTCTTAGTCTCAAGATTGTTTGGCTACTCTTTTTTTTTTTCAGATCAGAACAATGTAAACAACACAGTATTTCACCACAACACAACCTGTAATTAACAGTAACTACCATAATGTCTCTTTCTTTGAAATAGTTGAGCATAACGTCACATACAATAGTATCAAACATAACAAAATAGTATAAAACCATTCAAGAGAAAGATAGTATCATAAAGCATTCAGAACCAAATAACATAGAACCAACAATGGCTACTATATTATCTCATTTTCCACAGAAAATTTGTTTATACTATCACACATAATAAAATCCAGTAAGATCCAATATGATAAAACCAATGGTGGCAGAAGAATAAAAGCATTGTAGGACTTCAGAATAAGATGATATTAAATCAGCACTGGCTATTGTAATGTCTTGTTTTCTTCAAAATAGCTGTTCATACTATCACAGATAATAAAATTAAACAAACCAGGATAAAAGCATTCCAACTAATGAATGCAAACATTATAAGGCTTCAAAGCAATGTAATGGGGAATTATGATTACCATAAACTCTTATGTACTCTTACCAGTTCTTACACTAGGGAGACTATATGGTATTTATACATGGGAATTTGATTTATTTCACTTATGAGTGTGCTCCCAAGTTGCGTCTATTGATTTATAAATATTTCAATGTGATCATTCATTATGGCTGAGTAGTACTCCATTGTATAAAAGTACCACAACTTTTTTATCCATTCCTCAGTTGATGAACATTTAAGTTGTTTCTAAGATCTGGCTATTACAAATTGTGCTACTATAAACATGGGTGAACATATGTCACTGTGGTATGATATTTGCAGTTCTTTTGGGAATATGCCTAGAAGTAGAATAGCTAGGTCAAATGGAACTTCCGATTCCAGCCTTTTGAAGAATCTCTGGACTGATCTCCTCAGTAGTTGTACCAGTCTACACTCCCACCAACAGTGAAGGAGAGTTGCTATTTCCCCACAGCCTCTCCAGCATTTGTTGTTGGTAGTTTTCTTGATCCTGGCCATTCTTTCCCGAATGAGATGAAATCTCTGTGTTATTTTAATTTTCATTTCTCTAATGACCAATGATGATGAACATTTTTTCTTGTATTTATTTTTCATTTGTATTTCTTCATCTGAGAACTGTGTATTCGTCTCAGATGCCTTTTTTTGGATTGGATCTTTGAATTTCGGGTGCCTGATTCTTTTTAATTTTTTATATGTTTTAGACAGAAGTCCTTTGTCTGAGGGACAGTCCACTAAGATTTTTCCCAGTTTGTGAGTTTTCTTTTCACTATGCTGGAGATTTCTTTAGACATACAGAAACTTTTTAATAAGACATGATCCCAGTTATTGATTCTGGGAAGTATTTCTCGTGTGGTTTGATTCCAGTTCATGAATTCTCTACCTACTCCCATGTCTTCAAGGTTGTTACCCAATTTGTCTTCCAACATATTTAGTGTTTCTGTTTTGTTATTCAGATCTTCGATCCATTTAGATTTTAGTTTAGCACATGGTGATAGGCATGGATCTAGGTTTAGTTTTTGGCATATGCATAGCCAGTTTTTCCAGCACCATTTATTACAGAGACTGTCATTTTTCCAGTGAACATGTTTGACCCCTTTAATCAAAGATAAGGTGGTTGAGTGTATTGGTAATTTTGGTTATATCTTCTAATCTATTCCATGATCTTCAGATCTGTTTTTATTCCAGTGCCATGTTGATTTTATTACAGTAGCTTTGTAGTATAACTTCAAGTCAAGGATTGTGATGCCTCCTGCTTTGCCTTTGCTGCTTATAATTGCCTTTGCTACTCTTGGTCTCTTCTGGTTCCAGATAGATTTTAGGAGTAATTTCTCTAGATGTATGAGGTATGTTGATTGTAGTTTCATTGGGATTGCATTGAATCTGTTTAACAGTTTTGTGAGAATGGCAATTTTCACAATATTTATTCTTCTTATCCATGAACAAGGGATGTCTTTCCATTTTCTGAGATCCTGTTCAGTTTCTTTTTCAAGGTATTACAATTTTCCCTTTATAGATCTTTTACTTATTTTGTGAGATTAATTCCTAAGAATTTCATTTTTTGGATGTTAGTGTGAAGGGTGTGGCTTCTCTTATTTCTCTCTCAGAGATTTTATTGTTAGTGTACAAAAATGCTATTGATTTTTGAGTATTGATTTTTGTATCCAGCTACATTGCTGAATGTATTTATTATATCTAGGAGTCTTTCAATAGAGTTTTGAGGGTCTTTTATACAGAGTATCATGTCATCTGCAAATAATGATAATTTAACTTCTTCTTTTCCTATCTTTATCCCTCTTATTTCTCTTTTGTCTAATTGATTTGGCTAGTATTTCCAGTACTATGGTTAATAGGAGTGGCGATAAGGGACATCCTTGTCGTGTGTCTGATTTTAAGGGAAAGGCCTTCAGTTTTTGGCCATTGGATATGATGCTGGCTGTTGGTCTGTCATAGATGGCCTTTATCATATTGAGGTAAAGAGCATCTACTCCAATTTTCTGCAAGTTTCTCAACATAAAAGATTGTTGAGGTTATCAAATGCTTTTTCTGCATCTATAGAAATGATCATGTGATTCTTACTTTGGTTTTATTGACATGTTGGATTACATTTATTGATTTACATATGTTGAACTATCCCTGCATGCCTCGGATGAATCTTGGTTGTGGTGTATAATCTTCTTGATGATTTTCTGCATCCTGTTTGCCAATATTTTATTGAAGATTTTTGCATCTCTGTTCATTAAGGAGATTGGCCTGTAGTTCTCTTTCTTAGTTGGATCTTTCTCAGGTTTTTGTATTAGAGTAATATTTGCTTCCAGAAATGACTTAGGAAGAATTGCTTCCTTTTTGATTTCATTTAAGAGTTTGAGGAGTGTTGTCATTGTCTTCTTTGTATTTTTTGTATAATTCCACATTAAATCTGTCTAGGTCTGGCCTCTTCTTTGTAAGTAAGGACTTCATTACATTTTCAACGTCATTAATAGGAATTGTGTTATTTAGCAGTTTTACATCTTCTTGACCCAGCTTTAGTACTTCACATGTTTCTAGAAATCTGTACATTTCCTCTGTGTTATCAAGCCTATGAGAGTAGAGGTTTTTGAAATAAGTGTTGATAATCTGTATTTCCATACAGTCTGTAGTGATTTCACAATTTTCATTACTTGTTTCATGAATTTTAGCTTTTTCTTTCCTTTTTTAAACAAAGTTTACTAGGGGCTTATCAATTTTATTTATTCTTTCAAAGAACCAACCATTTGATTCGTTGATTCTTTGAATTCTTTTGTTAGTCTCTATTGCATTAATTTCTGCTCTGATTTTTATAATTTCCTCCCTTTTTTTTCACTTTGGGTTTGACTTGCTCTTCTTTTTTAGATGTTTGAATTGTAGCATCAGGTTGTTTATGTGTACTCTTTCTGTTTTCCTGATGTGGGAACTCAGTGCAATAAATTTTCTCTTTTCATTGCATCCCACAGATTCCAGTAAGTTGTATTTGTATTTTTGTTTGCTTGTAGATATTGTTTAATTTCTTCTTTAATTTCCCCTGTAACCAACTGATTGCTCAAGAGCATGTTATTCAATTTCCATGTGTTTGTGGGGGTTTTGCAGTTTCTTTTATCATTAACTTCTAGTTTCATGACACTATAATCCGATAACATGCATGGGATAATTTCAATTCTTTTGCATTTATTTAAATATGCTCCGTGAGCTAGTATATGTTCTGTTTTAGAGAATGTCTCATGTACTGCTGAGAAAAATGTATATTCTGATGTTGTTGCATGGAACACTCCGTATGTGTCTATGAAGCCCATTTGTTCACAGGTGTGATTCAGTTCTGTTATTTCTTTGCTGATTTTCTGTGTGGTTGATCTGTCCCTTGGTATCAATGGTATGTTAAATCTCCTGCTATAATTGTATTATTGCTAATTTGATTTTTCATTTCTATTCATAGTTGTTTTGCATAACTGGATGCTCTGCAATTTTGTGCATATATATTTAAGATTGTTATCTCTTCCTCTTGAAGTTTTCCCCTAACCAGTATGAAGTGACTTTCTTTTTCTCTTAGGATCATTCTTGGTTTAAAGTTCACATTGTCTGCAAACAGAATAGCTACGCCCACTGTCTTTTAGGTTCCTGTTGCATGAAGTATTGTTTTTCCATTCTTTGACTTTCAGTCTGTGAATTTCCTTTTGGGTCAGATAGAGTTCTTCTAAAAAGCAGATAGTTGGATGTTGTTTCTTGATTGATTCTGCCAGTCTGTGTCTTTTAACTGGTGAACTGAGACCATTTACATAATGGTTATAACTGTTATATATTGGTTTATTGTTCATATGTTATCTTTCTCCTGTTGCACCTTTATCTTTCCATTCTGTGTAATTGTCTCCCTTGCTTAGTGGTTTTTTTTCTTATGTATATTTAAACTGTTTTTCAGTATTCTTTGCAGGGTTAGCTTGGTGATAATGAAGTTCTTCAGCTTGGTGATAATGAAGTTCTTTGTCATGGAAGTATACTATTTCTCCATCCACTTTTAAGGACAGTTTTGCAAGCTATATCAGTCTAGCTTTGAAATCATTTTCCTTTAGGATCTGAAATACTTCACTGCATGCTCTTTTTGACTTCATTGTTTGTTTTAAGAAGTCTGCTGTGATTCTGATAGGTTTTCCTTTATAGGTGATATGTATTTTTAACAGCTTTTAATATTCTATTCTTATGTTGGATTTCTGGGATGGTGATTATTATATGTCTGGGTGTAGTTTTATTTTGGTTATAGCTGTTTGGGGTTCTATATGCTTCACTAATCCGTGTGTCAGTTTCCATTCTCATGTTTGGGGAATTTTCAGCTATTACTTCTGTAAGTAGCCTCTTGATATCATTTGTGCTGTCCCCTTCTTTTTCATTTATCCCTATCAATCTTATGTTGTTTTAATTTGCATCATCTTGAAGCTGTTGAATTGTTATTTCCTAATTCCTTGGTATTTTTAAAATATCTTTCCTTTCCTGTTCATTAGCTGCAATCTTGTCTTCAATTTCTGAAATTCTATCTTCACTTTAATTGAAGTGATTTTGACAACTTTCAATGGAGTTTTTGATTTCCTGTATATCTCTTTGAACCTGCTTCATGTAATCTCTTTGTTTCTTATACTTTTCATCCAGGGATTCTATTTTATGGCTTTATTCCTCTAATTTTTTAACTATGTCTTCTTTAAATGTGTCCATCATCTCTTTCATTACTTTTACCATTTCTTCTTTTACCTGGTAGATTATTTCTAGTTTGACTTCCTTTAAAACTTCCTGGAGTTGCTTTTTATTTCAGTTGGAATTATTTCAGATGTTTCAAGAGTATGGCATATATTTTCTTGTATGCTCATGGCTCCTAGACTTTCTTGGAATGAGATGAATGTTTGAGATTGCGTTTTCTTTTGTTTTGTCATTTTTGTATATTTCCATCTTTCAAGTGTTATTCCAAGGCTTTCCTTGAGCATTTTGGATATTGTCTCCTATGCTCTCAGATCCTGGGACTGAATGGAGGTTGCTGAGTGTGGTGTAGTCAGGCTCACAGGACCTCCTGTGCCATCTCCAGTGTTCCAGGAATTTGGTGGGCACCTAACCACTGTGGATGATAGTCCAAAGTTCTCCCTGGGCAAGGATCAATTGGCTGGAACTCACTTCATGTGCTCTCAACTCCACTGATTGATGAAGGTCACTGGGTATTATCTAGTTGGGTCACAAAACCTCCCGAGCCTAGTCTAATGTGGCTGGAAGCTGGGCAGATCCTTTTGGCTACTCTTATTTTCTAATACTTCACACAAATGTTATAATCAACTTGTTAATTTATAACTCAGAGTTATTCATTAACATTTATTCTTGGTTTAAAGTTCTTCTTTTAAATGTATCTTGACACTTGCTTTAGCTATGACTGATTTTAAATTACATGAACCACTGCTTTTTGTTATAGTCAATATTACTTAAAATTTGCACAAATATGTTCTTCCCATTGTTTTTCTGCTCTTCTAAGTTGTGCTTGTGTGCATCATGATTTTCTGATCTGATGGCTATGAATTTCCTATTTTAAATTTTTTTGGAAGATTTGTAACTGCCTAATAACCTTACAAAATATTTTTTCTGATTATGGAAAGTATAAGTTGGGAAATGTTTTTATTTAGAATTTACAAGTTTTTAAATGATGTCTTCTCCTATTCATGATTTCAATTGAAAAGTTGAACAAAATTCTAATTGTTGTACTTTACATGGTAATTTGCTTTTTCTTTCCATTTTCTATATTTTGATTTTATTTTGTCTTGACTGGCTGCAAGTTTGCTTAGATAAACTTTGCTATGATTATCTATGCAGTATTCAGCTTATGTCTTTGAATATTTGCATTTGTGACTTAAATGGACAACTGTCAGACACTACCTTTTAAAATATAACTTATTGTCCATCTATTTGTTTTTCCCTTTCCAGGAATCCAATAAACAAATGCTGGACCTCCCCTTTCACCAAATGCCTGCTTTTAAATTTAATCATTGTGTTCTTATTTTTAGTTATTTCATAGTGGTAGAGTGTATTCCATAATTTCTCATATATTATGGTTTCCTGATGAACTTTCTATCTTTTCAATTTTTTTCTTTAGCACATTAATTGCCACTTCATATAATTTCATGTTTAAAAATGCCAACATCTGGATTGCTTATGAATCTCCTATATTAGTTGGCTTATTTTTTTTCTTTTGTTTATATTCCTGTTTATATAAAGTCAGTTACAAGTTCTACCCAAGTGTGAGAACTTCAGTGGTTTTCTAACTGCTCATGTATACGTCTTTGCCAAGACGTCATCTATGGCCACTGTTTCTCTCCTAGATAGTCTGGCTCCTCATGTATTGATAGAGTTTTGCATTTTTATGCTAACTCTAATTGTTTTCTGCAGAAACACTGTTCAGCAGAAAAGTATTCAACTGAAACAAAATACTTTAGCAATTTATAAACTGATAAGAGAGTGTCATGCAATACAATTATTTTTAAATTGTGTTATCTTTTATTAGGACTTGTAAAATTCTTTAAAACTTTAGTGAAGACTGAGAGATTCTTCCTTGATCTCACAGTATTCAGGCACTACTGATGAGTAGTTTGTAGAAAGCAGTTCCCTCATCTTTGATCATAGACATCATCAATGGGCACTCACTGTGTGTTCAATACTGTATTAAATGGAGAGATCACAGTGGCAAAATGCATTCATACAAAACATAGATAGACATGAAGGCCAGTATTTGGGTCCTATCTGCCATTAGCAGCCTTTGTTACAATGGGTAAGATAATAAAGGGTCTCTGCTTCCTTTCCTCATTGTAATCTTCTTATATTATAACATTCACAAAAAACAGAATCAAAGCTATCACTGCTACATCCCAAGCATCAGAAATAATCACCAGCCCTCAGTAAACATTCTAAATTAAATTAAGACATAACATGTTGTTTTTAATAATTGGATTATTCCTTATAATTGTGTGTGTGTTTGTGTGTGTAATATATATGCATCTTATCTCTCAATCATTAGATATATGACTTTACTATAAAATTTTAACTTTTCTTCATAGTTTTTGTCTAAATTTTGATAGGTTTCTGTCTTCAACTTGTTTAGCTACTGCTTTATTGTTGTCCCTAAACTTTATATCTGCATTTTTAACCATAAATGATCAAAAATTATTACATCTCTAATCATATACATTCTCGAAGTTGAATTTTTTTTCTAAATACCATACATTAGATAAGATGCTCATTAACCTTTATCAAGTACTTAATAAGAATCATTTATACATAATAAACTTAGCATAAGTATACTTTATAAGTTTATTCTACTATGTGATATTCTTACATAAGCAGCACTTTTGAAATATATCTGATCATTAAATTCAAAGAGTCTAGAAACCACTTATATTCCAAGCAGCTACTATGAAAAAAATAATAATGGAACCGACACACCTTCAGTCTCTGAATACTTAGCTCTTCTTTATACTATTGGCTCTAAATCTTAGGAAATAATGCTATTAAGAACACAGAGAAAATATTTTTTCTTGTATCTAAAAGCCCTGAAGCACATTTTTTCTACCTAAGATATAGTCTTTAGCTGGAGTCTATTGATTTGTAATGGCTGCATTCCATCACTAGTAATTCAGGCTGATTTAGGATGAGGTATTAACAGTTGCTCACCATATTTCCAAAAGTATTTTATTAAGTATATTTCCAAAAGTATTATAGAAGTATAGGCAGCTCACCGTATACAACTCTTGACTCATCTCTAACTACCTAGATTAAGTTATAGTTTGGATGGGGCTTGAGTAATCTCCCAAAGGCTCATATGTTAGAGGTTTGGCCTCAGTGTGATAGTGTTAAACTGGTAGAACCTCTACAAGGAGGAGCCTAGAGCCAACAAAGTGCCCATTGTAGGGTCACCACCCGTGAAAGAGATGAATGCTAGACTCCAAGATGAAGTTCTTATGAATGCAGACTGTGATTAAGCATGGTTACCACTTGGGCTTGCCTCTCTGTACAGTACAATTTCCCTTCCATCTTCCCCAAAACTTGAGGCAGCAGTGAGGCAATGACTCACCAGGAGTCAAACAGATGAGCAACAAAATCTTGTATTTCAGCCTTCAAAATTTTAAGTTAAAAAAGCTTTTTTTTTTTCTACATAAACTACTCAGTTCAAGTATTTTAATGTAAATACATACAATGGACCATAGGACAATATGCACTAGATAAGTGTCCTACTTATTTTTCTCATCACTATGGCACATAACAGACACCTACAACTTGAAGAAATAAAGTTTATTTTTGATCGTAGTTTTCAGCAAATTCAGTCTATAGTCAGATGGCTCCAAAGCAGGAAGGACTGAGGGAAGAGTTTGGTGGAGGAAAGCACTCTCTGCCTTACGGCCAGGAAGCAGAGGGAGAAGGGAGGGTTGTAGGAGATCTACTCTTCCAGCTCACACTCCCAGTGACCCACTTCTAACCAGATCCTGCCTCCTAATTGCACATTAATTGCTGAGCTCATACATGATAAATTCATGGATGCACACAGTGCCTCTATAACTCAATTGCTCTGAACATATAAGGCCTTTGGAACGTTATAATTTGTAACCATAATATTTTAAATCTAAACTATAGCATTCAATCCATGTCACTCAAGACTCATGCCCATCTCTTTATTCATAAAGAATTTAGTCCATCTCTAAGAGTTATCAAAATTTCAGCACTGCTGAAAAGTCCAAGTTCAAAGTCTCCTCAGAATCTCAAGTCAAACTTTTGTGAGCCTATGAAAAAGTAAAAAAAAAAAAAAAATAAAAAAAAAATTAAAATTTTAACACACCAAATGCTATATAAACATTTCCATTTCAAAAGGAAGGAATAGGAGGAAAAGAAAGAAAAGGGACCAAAGCAAGACCAAACCCAGTAGGGTAAACATCAAATCTCACAGTTTTATGTTCAATATTCAGAACAAATTTTGGCAATATATGAACTCTGAAAGGCTTGGGGGCCCCATCCTTATGGTATTTCCAGTTGCAGCCCTGAAGGCATGTCTTTTCAGGTGGCTTTGGTTCACCTCAGTAGCTTTCCTCAGCATACGTTTCATGTTCCTAGCTCATCTGACTTCTTGGGGCAGTGGTGTCAAACCTATGACACTCATGTAGCAAAGGGCTGCTTTTTTATTATCAAAAGCTATAAAAATTCTCTATCCCTCTCGTACAGACTCTACTAACACGTTTTGCTTCACTATCACAGCTTACCATACTACCACCTCAGTAACCCTCTGCCTGGTCTCCCATGTCTTCTGAAGTCTGGGTGGAATACCCATGCTCTAGTGACTTACACTCTGCATGTATATAAAATCAAAGCCATCTGGATGGTGCCAAGTTGTACTTCGACCTAAACCAGTAGCCAGGGCCCCATTAGATTGTGACTGGGGAGACCTCTGAGCACCTAGGTTGTTGAAATCTGGAAAAAATTTCCCTCTCAGCCAATAAAGGAAAAAGCACCTAAGAGTTGCTCTTTCAAATGAAAGATTTACAATTTTCTACCGTTCAGCTTGTGGAGGGTAGGAATTTGCTGATTCCTAAGGTGGCCTCAAACCTTTTATCCCCCTTTGTCCCAATCTAAAGTATTTGACTTCTTTTTTAATGTTAATTCTTTTCAACAACTATATCTATGCATATTTTTATTCAATAATATTTAGAACACCTACCAAGTTTCAAATATGAATAACAGCAAAGGGCTTATTGGGGAGAGAAATATTAAATCAAATAAATCAATGTGACCAATAGGTAAAGTTTAAAGGGTGACAATGAAGAGAAAATTATCAGAGAGGATGGCCAAGGAAAGCCTGAAGTCTGAAGAAGTGATATCTGATCTAAAATACTAACAGGAAGGGGAAAGCCTCTAGGAAGAGTAGAGTCCGCTTGGTAGAGGCAAGTAGGGTACATGAACTGAGGTGGAAAATCTGATAAATTCACTCTTTATAATTTTATAGGAAAATGTTTAATCAACTTCTATGATTGTATGTATTTTTAAATTGAAATGTAAAATAGCTCCTTAGAGAAAAAATAAGACTGAAAATGTGCACTTCTACAGGATGTTTAATGAACTGCGTGTTCACTTTCTATGTACATGATCTGTGGCTTGAGGCCAAGTACACATCTGTGGCTGGGTGGAGGGATATGTGAAACTTGTACAGCAAAGGAGTCTTTTCACTGCATTTGCAACAAATCTTGCTAACTCAAGTCCTGTTCTCTATCATAGTTTTATGAGAAATAAATGCTACCAACATAAATATAAACTCATGAAGTGTATAATATTGCCATATGATATCTAAGTGATTGATTTGAATAAGCTTCCTTCTTAGTCTTTTGGAAAATTCACCTGCCCAAAACAGAGACCCTTTTGAGAAAAAGAAATAGAACTTCTCTTTCAAAAAACTATACAAAACTACAATCTTTATAGATGTCCATATCTGACCATTTCAGAGTACATCTTAGTGCCGCATGCATGCTGGGACTATTATTTTTATCTCTTTGCTTTTTCTTTGGAAGGCACAATAGCACTTACACCTTGAGACCTATTGAGAAGAGATGTTATCTTCTCAGTGTGTCTAGGAGTTGTCTGGCACCAAAGAATATTTCTTAGTGATAAACTTAATATGGTTATTCTTTACATCATATTTGCTCAATTTGTGGGTTGGAGCATATTATTTCATCTTATTTTCTCTACTATATATAAAATAGACATGGTTGATCCCTTTTTATAAGTGATAAATTTAAGGCCCACTAGGTCACATAATTTAGTCAGGTTTACATATGTTGATAATTATAAAGTGACACCACAAACCCTGTAAAGATATTATGCTTTTGTTATTCTGTGATAGCATTCCAAAATCATAATGTCTTCTGTTTCTACTATGCTTTGCTATTTCAAAAAATTTCACAAACATATTTTGATTGTGTTAACCTTATAAAATAAGCCCGATATAGAGACTGCTATGGTCCAGAGTAATTAGGTGACTGGGTTCCTCATTTGAAGTTTTATCCTACCTAATAGCCATGTGCTCTTTCTATGTGCATGACGTCACCCTTGCGATGATAGGTATATGAGGCTCTCATACCTGGCTGGGGACAAAGTTTCTCTCCACCACTGTCACGACTCTTCTTCACTGATCTCAGTTATGTAACTCCAGAGCTATGACACTTGTCAATAATTCCCACCTGAGTGTCCTCTAGGTTAGAAGTCCAGTGAATGGGCACTTGCCAGATGGGGAGAAGACAGCTTGATGTCCAAATAAATTGGAAAATTTCTGTGTGGTATTGTTCTACTTTTGACATTATAACTTACTTTAGCATATTCAAGATTCTTACAAGTACTATATGTAAGAAACATGTTTAAATTCATCTGAATAACATATTCTAAACATGACAATTCTCAGAGCAGCTTTTTAACATATTAAACCATATTAATGGTGTGTGAAAATGTACTATGTTCTGGATAGAGAACGTGGAAAAACTATATGAAAGATAACACCACTGCAAATAAAATATGTAATGGGCCACCACCAGAAAGGTTAGTTTCAACAGACATTTGTACTCTTAATGGCTTTCTAACACCTTAGCATAGCTGTCCAGTTAGGGTTAAAATGAAGAATTTACCATTTCCAGCGACAACATTTGGATTTTATGGAGACTGTTGGTTTTATGTTGTTTTATGATATTTTGTTTCCTAAAATAATATTACCAGTGTCTATACTAAGAATTCATGGGAGAGAACAGCTAATATAGGACGCTAATACATTAAAGTGCATTGACCTTTTCTGTAGGAAAACCCAATGTTATTTCCCTTTCTTTCATTTCTCTCACACTCACCTCATCCTCCATTTTTTTCATCTCCTTGTTTCTTTTTAAATTTTCATAACACAGTTGCTAATCAAAGGTAAACTCAACTTATTCTTCAGTCACATATATTTTCCAAAATGAAACAATAAACTACAAAATATAACTTAATTCAATCTATATTTAAAGAAATTTATGATACCAAACCACAGAAGAATTCAATTATTATAGGATTTATATTGGAGGTGACTTATAAAGTGGGAAATAATTGTAAATTTGTTCTATCTTGGATGAGAGAAATCAGTCATCCCCACCAACCATGCACGTCTCTTAGTAACTATTAATCTTTCATATGTTATGAAAGGTAAATTCATATTCTTCATACAAAAAACATGAAGTAAAATCTCATCTAAGAACACAAACAACTTAATGGTATATATATATATATATATATATATACCATTAATGATATATATATATATATCATATATATCATATATCACATATTTTGGAGTTTTTTGAGGAAGTTTCACTATATAGCTCATGCTGGCCTTGGATTTACTATATACCCCAGCCTGACCTTGAACTCAAGGCAATTTTCCTACCTCAGTCTCCCAAGTACTGGTGTTACAGGTGTACACCACTGTGCCTGGCCCTCCAAAGTTGTCTTCATTTTCAATTTCTAAAGATTTTAATGTTATTACTGAAAGAACATACAATTGAATAAAAAAATAACAAACAATTCTTTTTTCATGAACTCATTCTGCTCTTAGAACTTCTAATGTGAGCCCTAAGTGTACTGTGTAAGTAAATTATACTACACAAGACTAAAAGTGAAGAAGAAATGACAGCTAGGATTTTCTCATTAAAATCAACCTAAAACATTGTTTGCATTCATAATTAACTAAGCCATTTTAATGTCTTAATTTTATGATATAGGCAGCCACTGAATAGCTAGAAAATATATAAGCTGGAGAACCCTGATTATCAATCACAATTTTAGCAGTCTTTCTATATTAATTTTAAGACATATAATTAAAAATATGAAAGTTGTAGCCAAAATATGAATTATTGTCAAAGTCACAGATTCACTCCTATTTTTCTTTCTTCTTTCTTCATTGTAAACATCTAAGCATTCTTAAATATCAAAAAAATCAAAAATATACCTGAAATAAATCTATATCCTTTTATGTAATTATCAAGGGGCTTTTGGAGTATCTTTCCCATGTGATTACAGGGGTATTTTCAGATAGGCTGTCATTTCAAGGTGAAAAAATTGCAAGGACAGTCACACCATCTGTCATCAACTGGGTTCCCTGACACCAAGAGCTGCTCTAAAAGAGCCAGCAGCTTCATGCATAACAAAGACCTTGCCCCTTGGCGTTATTTATTCCTTGACCTGTGCAAAAAGTCCTTCAAACTTCTGAAACCATTTCAGGGCTATTTTTCAGGGCCAGGGTTTTTTAGGAAGAAAAAAAAAAAAAAACTATGCATGTAGGAAATTTGAAATGTTGTGGTCTTAAATTTAAATCAATAGAATAAACTTTGGAAGAAATATGTTTTATGTATGTGTGTGTGTGATCCTCAAATGAAATCCTACTTCAGAACTTTTTTTTCCTTTCTGTTTTTGAAAAATGTTTAATGATTCAATTTATGTGTTAAGCAATCTGTATACAAGGTGTGTATTAAGTGTAACTGAACTATTCTTATATAGAAGCTATCCCATACATGGTAAGTAAAAGATTCACCTTCTAATAAAACGCTGAACCCTCTCACAGATGGAGTCCTAGACAGACTGTTCATACTGACAGGTCAAGCACCACTATGACTTGCAAATATAATGTAATACAATCACACTGTAGGTCACTTATGGCCAGAGAAGGACTACAATCATAGATCATGATATTTATGAAAGAGGCACACAAAAAGAGAAAAGGTCAACTATTATGAAATACTTTTATTATGAAACTCATATTATTATATGTCTGACATGTAAATATCACCTATTGAGTCTCCTAGTTTTTCCACTTGGTCTTGATACAAAATAATGTGTTCTTCAAGATTGGGAAATTCAAATGAAGAGTCTTTCAATAGACAGAAGCTTGAAAATTAGGCAGGTCATTGTTATGATAGCTACAGCCATTTCTAGGAATGAATGAATAAACACAAAAGGATATTCCCTCTGTCAACATAATTAATGGCAAGTTTTTATGAGCTTCATTTAGTTCCTCAAGACATAGTTATATACAATACATGGAGCATGTGTTTATGTGACATAGTATAAATATGCAAAAGTCACATCATTAAATCATTTATATGTCTGTATTCATAATACACAAAGCTGTTTTTAAATTATTTAAAGATCTATTCTGTCTTCCATATACATTAATACTAATAAGAGTTGCTGTCAACATCAAAGGAAAGCTAGACCCCTAATTAGAGTTCCATTTGTGTGAGAGCTGCTTTACAAGAGAACAAACACAGACTAAGTTGAACATTAAGGAAACTAATAAGCAGTGCTCATTTTCTACTTCTGAATGTTGCAAGAATGCAGTTATTCCTTAACAATAAGTCCACTCATTTTCTATCACACTTTATGAACTTAAACCTTCATATGAACAGTTTCTAAAAAATGATATTTAGAAATAGTTAAAACATATAAAGTCTTCACATCTTTAAATATGGAGTATGAAAATGTTACAGTAGCTCCAGAATTATTTTTTCCCCTCCAGAAATTATATGTCTGGATGTGAAATGTTTGGTACTACTTAACTTAGCTTTTTAACCCTTTTGATTATTATTTTGACTTTAGACTTGTAGTGTTTCAAATGACATATTCTCTAAAGCAAGTCTTCTGATTAGGTTAGAGACCAGTTCGAAAGCAACAGCCCTTTATTGAACAAACTTTTGACAGAAAACACTGTATCATAAATTTTGCTAGATAATAAAAAAATTCATTTCTTATTCCTAGATGGTTGTAAAAGGAAATAACTAAATAGACACAAATTTAACTACATGATGAGAGCTATTTCTGATACCAAAGTAAGATATGGTAACATTTCATAATCTCAAATGAAAAAGAAAATACATCCCATAACTCTAATTTGACTGGACTGATGCTTTAGTTTTCCTGTCTGGATCAGCTCTTAAGATTAACTGGTGACAAAGTTTATACCTTTTGAAAAAAATACTATAAGGCACTCACACATGTATGCAAATTTCACTGATACCTTGTGCCAATGTTGCTTTATTTACAACTATTTCCTTGTTACAATTAAAAAAGAAAACTTCTAATGCTAATTTTTCTCAAACTATTCCATAGTGGAATATTTTTTACCACTTTTTGTTTGTTGATACCAAAGTCAGATAAAAATGCAGTAAACCAAAGAGAATTATAGCCCAATTTCTCAATGAGTTTAGATGCAAAAATCCTTAACGAGATATTAACAAATTGACTTTAACAGGATATAGAAAAGATTATACACAGTGATCAATTGGTTTCATTCCAGGGATACAAAAACAGATGCACATATACAAATCAATAAACATATATCACATAAATAGAATAAAGGATAGAAATTATACAATCATCTCAATAGACTCAGAAAAAAACAGATAAAATGTAATATCTCTTTATGATAAACTCTTTAAATAAATTAATTATAGAAAGATCCATAGCTCAACACAGTACTGCCTAATATGAAAAATCCACAGCCAGTATCATACTGAGTGGAGAAAAACCAAAACTGTTTTCTTTCACATTAGGAAACACATTGTCTGCTCTCACCAATCGTATTAGACACTAGAAATTTCAGACAGAGAAATTAGTCAAGAGAAAGAAATATTATATAAATAGGAAAGGGCAAAATGAATTGTTCATTTGTATATGGAAAAACCTAGACTCCAACAAAAGACTGTTAAAACTGATAAATGAATTTAGTACAGTAGCAGGATCCAAACCAACACAGAAAATCAGTACCTTTTCTGCACATCTATAAGTTGTCTAAGAAAGAAATAACAAAAGCAATCTCACTTTTAATATCTATAAGAAATTTTATACATGTCTAGAAAACTTTACTGAGAAAGTGAAAGACCTCTAGGTTGGAAGTTACAAAACACTGAAGAAGTTGAACAAGACACTAAAAGCATTGAAAGCTATCCCAAGCCCCAGGCTCACAGATTATAAGAAATAGTATTGTTTAAATTCTCATATTAAGTAGAAGCATATATAATCATTTAGTACAATCAACATTTAGTACAATCAACATCAAAATATCAATAACATTTTTCACAGAAATAGGAAAAAATCTTAACATTTATATAAAAGCACAAAAATTCCAAAATAGCCAAAGAAAATGAGCATAATAATAATAATAATAATAAACCCCAAATGCATCACATATCTGATTTCAATGATTATTACATGACCATATTAACCAAAAGCATGGCATTGTTGTAAAAACAGATTGAGAAATGGAAGAAAATACAGAAAGCAGGAGGATGTCCATACATCTGCTATAAATTGATTCACAGAAAAAATGCCAGAAACAGAAATTGAAAGGCAGCTTCTTCAATAAACAATGCTGAGGAAACTGGCTACGAAGAATGGCTATTATCAAAACAAACAAATGCACAAAAAAACAATCAGGTGAGGATGTGGATAAAAATGAATTCTTACACACTATTGATGACAAGATAAAATTAGTACAACCGTTATGAAAAACAGGAGAAAATTCTCAGAAAACTATAAAAACAAGAGTTAGTGTGTTGCCCGATTATCGAATTCTTCCACTCCATCGTTATTGTGGCACCATTTATAATAATTAGTACTTGGAAACAGCCTGGGTACCCATCATCACATGAACAAATGAAGACAATCTGTACGTAAGCACAACAGTGTAATATTATCCTTAAAGAAGAATGTACTTTTGTCATTTGCATCAAAAAGGAAGGACTTGGCGAGTATCATGTTACATGAAGCCAGCCATATACAAAGACAAGTGTGATGCATTCTATCTCATATTTTAAAGTTGTTTTCCTTTTTTTTTTTTTTTTTTTAAGGTAGCCTAAATATAGAAGAGTAATTGCTAGGTACTGGGAAGGACTAGACAAGGATAATAACTAGAGGAGGTTAATAATGATAGGAGAAAGTAGATGGATATGATCAATGCATAGCGTGTGCCCATCTATGTTTTGAAAAGTACAAAATGAAGAATCTAAAGAAAATTTATAATATTCCGACCAATAAATTCAGATAGAACATTTAGCATAAAGTGTAATGTAATAAATGTATTTAGTAACATCATGAAGATATTTTATTATTTTGTAGAATAGAAGATCATCCTAAACCTACCAGAAAATCATGTTAGGGAACATAAAATTAAAGAAGTTGAGCTTATATTATCAAATTTAATAACTTATAAAGAAAAAGATATAAATATAGGTGAAAATTTGTTAACAAAATGATCAAAATTTTCAACACAAAGCAAATGAATAATGTCCTCAATAAATATAGCTCTAGCTGGGAATTCGCTCAGCAGCATCAGTGCCTGCTTGGCAAGCATGAAGTCATGAGTTCAATCCCTGGTACTGGAGAAAAATATATATATCTATCACTTAAAAACAATTATTATTTTATGTAATACAAAACTATGCAGGCATTAAAAATGATACAAATGAATATTTATGGTCATGCTGAAATATTATCAATATTAAGTGAAAAATATTACAAAACAGTGCATTGAGTGTATTTCTTCTTATGTAGGGGTGAACATATATAATCATACAAATATATGTGAATATATTTAATAAAATGCTTAGATACAAAGTTTACTGAGGAAGTGAAAGACCTCTAGGTTGGAAGTTACAAAACACTGAAGAAACGGAACAAGACACTAAAAATGTTAAAATGAATCATATATATATATTAATATTTATATATATGAATATATAAATATACAGTTTTCTTAAAATATATTCAATTAAAGCTTTTAAAAAATAAAATTTCAATGGGCAATTATACAGTTGAGTGGCATAATGCTTCCCTGGGAAGTGTAATGTCCTAAGTTTAATTCCTGAAACAAACAAACAAAAATCATTAAAAAGGAAAGAAAAAAATAAAATTTCAGATATCAGACCCTATATTATTCTATGTATGAATATTTCTGAACGTTCTTCTGAAAAATAACCACATTATTTTCAGTGGTAATTTTGTAGAATTCATCAATAACATCAAATAATTCTCAGAAAGATATCACATTAAACGGATTTTCAAGTGGCACAATTTTCTTAAATTAAGATGAAGTAAGTAGACGTATTGAGAATGTGAGATAGATGTCTATGTCACAGGTAGACTGCAGTTCTTCCTTCTTGTTTATCTTCTTAAAGGTTTAAATTTGCAATTTAAAGAAACTGGGGGTGGTATTCTATAGATTTCTCTCCACAGTTTGAATGTTTTTTATTTTAACTGTCTTTGTGGGTTGGAATATTTGTCAATTGTTAGAGTAACAATTATTATTTTGAAGTTATAAAAGTATTAAAATATTAAGAAAATCATAGAAATAACTTACCTTGCTGGCATGAAATATTTGAAACACCTATTCTTCTCTATGGAAAAATTACAGCTACTAAATGCAAAAATGGCGGAAGTAGAAAAACTATCATTTCAAAGTATCTATTCAAATAATTTATGTAAGTTGCAGTTATTAATGTCTTTTATAATCTATTGTGGGAAGTTAATGGGCAACTTTATAATGGACGGATGAGAGTAACAACACCTGCACCCACTCATTAATATTAATATCAGGAACCAGGAACAACAAGAAATGCCATGCCTTGCAATGAGATGCAAGGAGTTACACAGCACCATCCAGTGAACTACCAAGAAATAAATAATTAACAAGATTGAGTCAGATCTCTAGATCTTTTACCATTTTGCAAGATGTACAAGGGGTGCCAAAGTATGTTAATATCATAAAGATGGCATCCAAATGTCTAGAATGTGGGAAATATTAAAGAAAATGAAACAACTCAAGTTTATTCAATAAATAAATCTTTTGGAAGATAGCAAAGGGAGCAGCTATTATACTTTAGGAGGTGGTTAAGAGAAGACTCCACAGAAAGCAATAGATCTTTGTGTATATTGACTCAGTCAAATTAATAGTTATTGACTTAAGATGATAAAATGAAAATACATTTTGAAACAAGTAGTTATTGTGACTTTATGATCATGCTGCTATGTTTATATTTTTTAAATGTTTATTTGTTGGAGATACACATCAAAACATTTCTAGAAAACATGCAAGTATGTGGAATTCCCTTTAAAGTACTACAGTGGTGGAATAATGCAGGAAGAGATGAGACAGAAAATGAAACAAGATGTAAAAATGTTGATGATTATCAAAATTGGCTGATAAATATACAGGGCTACATCAGTATGTTTCAGCACTGTTGTATTAAAATATAAGTATCCTCCCACAAACTGTATTTAAAATTGCTTATCTATCTGGAGTTAAAAAAAAATGAGGCTGACCAAATTTTTATTTTTTTTATTTCTTATTTCAAAGAAAAACTGCATATCATATGGATAAGTTTTCTAGTAAGGCCAGATTTCTGTGATTCAAGACGTAGTCTGCAGATAAGCAAATTGCCAACACTTGACCACCCCTCGAAGTAAGAATTCCAGATTCCAGTGACCTGAGGTTGATCTAATTACAGTGAATTGTATACAAGGTTCTAGTAATCAATAATTTTATACAAAACGCCCACATGTGGTAATTTCTACACATGTGAAAGTTTGAGATAATAAGATTACACTTTTTTATGGTTCTTTTTCCATTAATTACTGTGTGTATTCTAATTCATGCTAGATCCTTATCTTAATCTGCCTCTTTGTGACTATAATGTAAATATATTCTATCTTCAAAAATAAAATAATAAGCAAGTAAATCTGCTTATAATTCATTCTTTATCTGGAAACCTTAATTTCCAAATTCTCTCTTTTATCCTAAATTTCCTTTACTCAGATTCCATTGTCCACAATCATAGGAGACAAAGATGTCAAAGGTGTATCTTTTCTCTCATCGGCTCTGTTTTCTGTGGGACTGTATCCATGCCCAGTTTCCAATGATTTCCACAGCTTAAAAGTCTCAAATCTTTCTGCTGTTACAGGCCCCTTTCCCTGGAGAACTACTACTCTACATTCCTTATCACTTTGCACCCAGTATGCTCCAAATTGCATTTTCCTCTTTTTTTTACTAAAGCTGCTGAACACCCTAGTTTGTAAGAACACCAAATTTCCAGTGCATCAGTCTGAAAACTATGTTATCCTCAACATCATACACATGGTGATTTTACCGTACCTTTCACACAGATAAATCAGTACACTTCAGTGGTGGTTACTTTTATGTTTTAGCCTGAAGAGTGTTTGTCTGATAAGACTAATGTTTCAATAAATGAATTCTGGGTAAAGTGAATAAACTTCCAGAATTTCAGTGCACCTCATCTACACAGGTGAATGCTTGAATGAAATAGCAACTTCTCTGAGCAAGAGGAAAGTTTTCTAGCACCTGGCCTTTAGGTTTTATATGCACACTGGTTCTCCTGGGTTTTCAGCCTGCTAACTTTGAAACAGGAGCTGCTTCGTAAGCTTTCCTGGACCACAAGAGTGCCAGCTCACAATGCAAATTCAAACTTGCCAGTTTCTATAGTCATGCAAGTAAATTCCTTGTAATATGCAGATATGTGTCACTTAACAAGGATTTCTTCTGAGAAATGCTTCATCAGGCAATTTCACCACTATATAAACATTAGAGCATGCTTACATAAATTAAGTCAGTTATGAAATCACTAGAAAATACAGTGTTAGCACATGACCATTGTACACTTAGTTCATTTTTAACAGAAATGTTGCTACATGACATATGACAGTACTACACATTCTATTTGTTCCATTTTTCTGGAGAACCTAGAATAACATAGATACCAAAACTAATAAGCATAATGCTAGGGAAAAGATGATTCTTGTGACAAACAGGAAAAGAGCTTGGCTGAAATGTCGTATTTAGTAGAAAAATGAAGCTAAAAGTAAATAAATTTGGACATTTGAGAAAAAATTTTAAGCACAGTGTGGAATGTAAAGCCTGTTTTATTTTATACTTTTAAAATTCAAATGCAAGAGAGAAGCAAATGAGAGGAACTATTATATAAAAGGAACTACAATCTGAATCTTTAGACAATTCTCATATGCATATACTGGAGAAGAGTGAGAAAGTGGGCAAAGCAGTAACTCACGGAAATGGTCAATTATTTTAGCTCAACCTAAGAAAAGACATTGAGTTATACCAGTGGAGACACTGCTAATATGGACTATGAGTGCAGATGTCTGACCACAAGACTATTTCCTCCTTAGATTCAGTAGGTGAAGCTGTAGCCTTCTGGTGCCTCAAAAGTCAGAGACAATACTACAGGTGTGGAGATCATTTTCTAGGACTGTGTGAGTAGCGTTGCTTTATGCAATGATAAGCCTGGGGATGGAGCATCCAATCAAAAAGGATGGTTCTCAATATTAAATCTTACAAAACTTGCCTTGTTAGGTTTTAGATGTACTTAAGACCTATCACTCCTTATTTCTTTTCAATTTTCCCAGAGATGAAAGTGTTAATTCTACATTTGTCTCTCCACTGTATTTTGAAAGTATATCAGATTTTAGAGAGAAAGAAATTTTGTCCCCAGACGGTTCATGCCTGAAGTATCACTCACATCTGATATAGATGTTATTTAGATGAGATTTCATCCTGAATTAGTACTGAAAAATATAAGGCTTTTGAAGCTGTGTGAGATGGGAAGAATACACTTGTATGTGAAAAAAATATAAATTTGGGAATCCATAGGGCAGAATGTTATATAAGTGTCTTGCTCAAAGTCATTTTGAAGTTGTAACTCTCAATGTGACTAGAATAAGGTAAAAAAAATTAAAATACTGTCATAAAGGTGAAGCCTTAATCAAATGAGATCAGTATTCTTTGTTTTTATAATTTTAGATAGAATAAAACCAATCAAAATAAAATAGAATGAAACCAATCAAAACAGAACAATGTAAGTGACATAGGATTTCAAAACAAGACCATAGAAAATCAACAATGGTGATCTCAGTGCCTCTTGTTGTCTTCAAAATAACTGCCTATATCTTCAGACTTAGTAGTATCAATCAAACAGAAATAGAATGAACCAATCAAACAAACAATGAATGCAAAACAAGACTTATAAAACAAAATGATAGTAAATCCAAAATGGCTACCATAATATATCTTGTTAACTTCAAAATAGATACCCAAATCATAAACAAAATCAAACAAAATAAAACCCAACCAAAATAATAAGAATGATACAGGATTTCAAAACAGTCTAGTAGGGAATTAACAATGACCACTACCTTCAGAAGGAGATCTCCCATAGATGCTACATTGTATATTGCTATCTTCTGAATAGGTTATCAGACTATCAGCTTTAGGCCTACAAAGCCAGTGAAACACTAAATACTACAAGCATTAAACTGTATTTTACCTCATTAGCTATCATCACAGCTATATTTCTCCAGATTAGCTGATCACTTAGGGGGATGCGGGAGGGGACTGTGGCTCTTGTCTCCCTACACACACTCCGGAAGTGGCTGGCATCTGGCTTTCTCTCAGTCAGCCCATATACATGGCAGCAACTCACAGGAGATCTTAGCTTCCTGTCGACTTTTTGTTCTCCTCTCCCACAGTCCACGAATGGTGACAACTCACAGGAGAGGCTGGCATCTGATGTTTCCCCAGTCAGCCCGCACAGGGCCAGGACTTGGTGTGCTCATAAGAAAACTATAATATCAGAGATTTGCAGGCACAGAGAAGAAGCCATGTTAGGGTCAGCAAGGAGAAAGCCATCAGCAAGCAAACAGAAGTTTCAAGAAAAATGAACCTGCTAACACCTTGACCTCAGATTCAGCATCTAAAACTACGAGAAAATAAATCTTCATTGTTTAAACTCCCTAATATGTAGTATTCTGTTTTATCAGTTTCAGGAAACTTATACAATTCTTTGGAGAATCTCTAGGACTTTGATCTCACCACTGATTATTTATCCACTGATTATTAGATACCAATATTTACCAAAGGTAATTTACATGAATTTTTTTCTGAGTTCAAAACATCTGAATGCATGTCCTTATCTACCGGATGACTTTCAAAGAACCTGGCATGGAACGTAATACCACAGTAGTCAATTCTGTCTTTCCTTTTTTTTTTTTTCTTCCTGCCAAATATAGGCATCAATGACCAACAAATCACTTGTAGCTCTGCGTAATCACCATGCCAATCCGTAATCCCTAACAACTGCTATTCACCCACAAGAAATGCATACAAAAGCCTTTTGCTCAATGAAATAGTTGACATCTTGGGCTATGTCAGTTATAAATTTTGTACTATCGCTGTACAGACCTTACTTATACTCCTAGAGCAGTATTTAAATTACTCGTTTACAACTGTTCCATTTTAAGATTGTGAACTCTTTGAAGACCATATTGTTCTGAATGAAAAGTTTTGACATTGTTTTCAACTCGGATATTAGTTTCTGTCCTCAATATGCAGAGACCCCAAAAAATAGTACGCAAAGTATATGTACCTGCATGGATCTTTCCAGGTGACTCTGCTTTTAGCAGTTGGATTGTAGACAGTTGTTTAAAGCACAACTGACTACAGGATGAAAGTTTAATGAGTTTTTAGTACTTCCAGATGCTGTAGGGACATGGCAACTCTGGTGACCACACATGCTGGCAAGAATGCAGGCAGGGAGAGTGGGTGTAAATACATACTAGCAGTAAACATGAAAAATAGCGTGTGGATCACTAAGTTTTTCAGGCAAATGCTTCCATTGACCACTTAAAGAAGTTGGGAAGCAGAATACAGTCCACCAGGCTGGAGAGAGGGATCTAAAGTTTGTCTCTGAATACTGGCATAAACCTGTTAGGTGTGGTATAGAGCTAGAAATTGTGTTGATGGTGAGCAGACCCTTCCTCTGGCACAAAGAAAGGTAAATCTGCACTTAAAAATGCATGCTAATGCAACATAAAATTGGAAGCCTTCATTATATATACTTAATCTGTTTTTACAGGGACTTGTCACGTAGACTGCTCAGTTACTGTGTAAAAAGAGATAGATACAGAAAGGAAGAAGAAAGAAAAAGAAAGAAAGGGAAAGGAAAAGGAAAGGAGTAAAAGCAGCATTACTAGACTTAGATTATCTGTAATTTAAAAGTCTACTGTAAACTAAATTTTAAAAACTATCCTAAAAATGAAAGATTGTTGATGCTAGCATAGTTCAAGAAGCTAAGGAAGCGAAGAATACATATACATGATTATAATTCCACATTGGTCTTCCTGGACACTCAATTCCTATATTACATACTATAATCCATATTAGTGTTCATTTGCTAAATATTTAAATTAGGTACTTATTTATTATTACATCAACATATTGCTAATTCCAAAACAGACATTATTGTGTAATATAAAAAACACTGAATTTGAAGACAAAAAAAAAAAAAGAGTGCCGATTTATTACTTGAAGCAAATCATAATCTTTCACTTAAGAATAGAATTTCTTTTTTTCTTTATTTTTTTTAATTTTTTTATTTAAGGATAAAAAAAATAGAAAAAGGGTACAAGTTATACAGAATTTCAGAAAACAGTAGGAAATCACTAGTTAATAGATTACATATTGTTATCTTAGAAATAGTTGTTCAAGTTACAAAATTAAAGCATATAAAGTGGACTTTCAAACAGTGAGACTGCAAACAGTTTTGTTCAATGATCCAACAAAACTCAGTAATATGGTTATCTGTTTGTACACTTCAATATATATGCAGTTATATTCTTTAGAGCACTTTCTTTTCCTTTCTTTTGTACAATGACAATTACACATTTTGGGTTTTATTACTCCCACAGTTCTTATTACTTTTTTTTTTTTTTTGAAGAGAGTAAAACCAAATGTGACATAACAGAACAGAGTCAGTCAAATCAAAAGGATGGAAATAATAGATAATGTAAAAACAAAATACTAGGTGATCAACAATGGTTCTGTAACTACTGATCTCATAAAATGGTTTGAAAATAAAATGATACAATGGATAAATGGCTTGTAAACTATTACTCAGTGAAATTGATGTGTTGGTTAGCTTTCTCATTGCTGGGACAAAATATCTGAGCTGGGAGACTTCAAGGGCCAGGGGTTTATTTGGCTCACAATTTCAGAGGTTTCAGTTCTCAGTCACTTGGTCCCAGGGTACATACGTCATGGTGAAGAAGCCACAGTGGGCCACAGTTATGTGGCTTTTAGAACTCAGAGTAAGATAGGCCAGAGAGATAGAGGAGAGACCAGATATAGGACCTACGATCTGTAACTCAACTAGACACACTCAGAAGTGTGTTTTACTAATCAGTTAAGCCACTCAAGCTGACAGTCAAAATTAAGTACTGCAAGTGTCTTCCTAATGAATGGGCAATGTTTCTGCATTTTGCCAGTAGCCCTATGGGTTTGATACCAGCTACTTCTTGTCCCTCTAAATTGACATGGAACAAATCATTTTAAATATTGAAATATAATTTCTTTAATTAAATGTATCACAAATATATTCCCCCAAAATGGAAATATAAAGTGTTTTGCATTTTATAGCTTACCTTATTTGTGATAAACATTTTCTTATGTTTTGTTTAAATCATAGCTATATTACTTTTGCCATACATAAAGTGAAAATATAGTAGAACTATTAAGAAATTAAGTAAAACAATATGTATAAAATGTTTAACATGAATGTTCACTTTTTGGTAGGTACTATAAGTCATAATAATCTTATTAATGTGACTAATACATAAAATTATGATATTTCTGCTAATAGCAGTTGTCCCTGAGAATAAACCTGTAATTTCACATCACTTATGATGTTTCTGCATATCTTAATATTTATTTTGACTTACTATTTCTAATATTTCTTTCATTTCAGTAAGAGATAACTGACTATAAACAAAGTATATCATTAACAGACAAAATAGATATAAATCTCACGATAAATTTTTGTTTCCTAAAATCCCAGTAGTACCTAATAATTATATATGGTATCCTTCTTGTATACTAGTATTTTATCTTTGCTCCTTAATCAAATCATCAGGTTTTATGGGTTTACTATTTTATATTAGCGCCTCTGCATATTTTGGTGACACATCAAACTTTGAAACATTATATCCATAAGTAAACACACACAATAACTATTATTATGTGAACTGTATTTGCAACACCAATTGCTAAATGTGAATCATGTTTGGGATAATTGCTTCTAGGTATGTGTGTGTGTGTGTGTGTGTGTGTGTGTGTGTGTGTGTGTATTTCTGTATATAATACAAGTTTACTATTATGCATTATATATCATTGTTAAAAAGAGGTAAGAGGAAAAATGTTAGGGAAAACACAAAGGAAAATATTTGCCCAAATATATCTCCAAGCTTTGTGACTTTTAAAAATCTGCAACTATGCAACAATAATGTTTCGTGTAATGAGAATAAAATGTCTACTTCATTTTGCTGTTTTAAAATATTATTCACGTGTATAGCTTATTAGAGGTGCCTGGCACATGTTTTCTGGAACATTGACTTTCAAAGAATAGTTTATTTACTAGAAATATTGGCTTTAATTATTTACTACCAAGTTTTAAGTCTGAATTTTAGAATTTACATAGATCTTCAGTATGAGGAAATACAAAAGCAAACTTCCTAAGAGTAAAAGTCCTCTTTAAAGTCACAGTAAAAAGGAGCTGTCTCCAAATGAAGGGAATTTGCATCAAGATCCTTCTGGTTGTGTTAAAGTACTGCTTCTAGAGGATTAGAATAGTTCAAGATCTCCTTTGATTTAAAAGCAGAGCGACAGCTACCAATCACCAACATGCTCTACTATTGTCATCATAAAAATCGGGTGGAAATTATTTTTTTTCAATTCAGCAATATAAAGTAGGACAGTACTGGTAGAAATAGTGAAATGAGTCTAAGATTGCTTTTCTCTAAAAAGATGCTTGCCTCCTAAAATAACTCAATCTATTGCTAACAGATTATAAAAGACCCTTCTGGTATTACTGAAAGTTTTCTATAAGGTATGAGTACTTTAATATAGCAAAATTCTATAAAATGATGGAGCACTTAGGCGTGGTCTTTATGTATTAGTTATTATGTGTGGAAAGTATGAGAACAAAAGCAATCTTTAAAGTCAAATTCTTGTCCAAGTGAGCAGATAATTCTTTATTAAATGGGTTCATCCTGTCCTCTAATGTACACATGTATCAAGAATACAGCATCTGTCTATAATCAAAGTCCTGGAAGCTCATCAGAGAGTCACTGGTGTCTGTATTGGAAGGCTAAAGAAACCAGAGACCAATATCCAAAAGTCATACTAAAGACTAGAACTCTTCAGAAGCTAGAACACTGCTTTCTCCTGTCCCTGTGTATTCAGTTAAGCCTAAAAGCTCATTGGATATGCCACGCACATCCAGCCTGGGCTTCTTTCCTCAGTTTACTAGCCCACATGACAGTCATCCACAGATATACTCAGAACTGTGCTTCTTCACTAATCTGCTAGGTATTTCTTTGTTTATTCAAGTTGGCATAGGATGATTAGTGGTTGTCATCCACCCCTTGTCAACTTGACAATCAGACATATCCCCTTTAATGATATGTAATCTCCAAATAAAATAGCAATTTTTAATTGTACCTAAAATAATGTAACTATCCTTTAAGAAATAGAAACATTAGTTCTCTCACCACAATTGAAACCAGAGTTTTTAATTGGGTGGTAGTCTTCTCCTGACACTCTATAGCTTAAATACTATAATGTATAAGTAACAAAATTTAAGAATTGATATTAATTCATTCAAAATAATGCTACAAAGAAAGAAAAACATATCTCACAGACATCTGTAAGAACATATTAACAGGCTGGGAAACAAATACTCATAACAATTACAATCCTTATTTTTATAACTAACCACATAGTCATAGCCGGTATTTATAATTAGCTTTCTCTCTCATGCATTTTTTATTTCCTTGACTTTCACTGAGTACTTCAGCGGGTTTTGATTATTTATCTGGCAAGGTAACATCTACATCCTTTCCAATGATTCTAAACCATTTGTTCAGATTCAGTCACTGTAGTTTCCAACAGACTTTATTAATATGGCATGGTAATACTCAGACACTCAAAGATTTCCCGCCCTCCAAATGAGTACTTCCTTCCATCCATTGCATATTAGTAGTCCAATTTCCCCCTAGGTACTCTAGATGAATCATTGGTTCAAATTCTGTATTTTCCTTTTGAGCGTGTAGACTCGGAAGCATGCAGAGCCCGAATGACCAGAGGGAAGTCTTACCTTTCAAATCAGTGAATCAGTGAAATCATTGCTATGCTTCCTGAATGTGGTTTTTCTCCTTTGGAGCTAAAACTTACAGTCCAGAAGAACATAAGGCTGTGGGAAGCAAAAGTCTTGCTAGTAAATCCTTGAGATTATGGTGCATAGTAATATTTCCATTTCTTCTACTTGTGAATCCCAACTATGGGAGAATTTATACCATATTTTGATGATGATTCAGAGAATATATGGATTTCTGGAGAACCTTGTCATAGCTCTTCAAGGTATTGCCCTCTATCTAGCCCTGTAATACATTTTGAAGAGACCATTTCACCATTTTGTTCTGTTAATCCTGAACCTTGCTGCTTCTGGATGGTGGCAAACATACAAGCAAATTCTAGCAAATTCCATGAGCTCCTTGACACACTTCTTTAGTCATGATATGTGTTCCTTGATCTGAAACAACGCTGTATGGAATACCATGAGAGTACACAAGACATTCTGTACAAATGGTAGCTTTAGCAGAAGTATTACTTTCTGGGAAGACAAATTTAAACCTACAATAGTTGTGTATCCCAGTAAGAACAAAGTGTGGACAAAGTGTTACATGATGAAACTGTTCCAATACACCAACTTGTAACCACGTTATAGGGTGATCATTCTATGGAATGATGCCATGTCACAGAGTCAATCTTGCCTCAGCTACTGGCAAGCCAAGTATTCAGCAGTGGCTGTTCACATGTCAGCCTTGGTGAATGGAAACTCATTTTGCTAAGTGCATGCATTACCTGTGTCACTACCACCATCGCCACAGTGTTAATGAGCCCACTGTGCAATGGCAGAGGTAGCTGATGTGAGGTTAGCAGATGTCCACAGAATTGGTCATCCTAGCCCCTTGATTGTTAAAGTCTTCTCCTGATGAGGTTACTTTTTGATTAGCATTTACATGTATATATTCATTGCCATATGGAGAAATTTATCTACATTCCTCTTACCCTAATTTCTTGGTCATCAATTTTCCAGTAATCTTCCTTTCATGCCTCTAGTTATCCAGCTAAACCACCGACTATTACCTAGGAATTGATATATTCCCATTTCTTCTTCCAAATAAAACATTCCACCAGGAGTTGGACCACTCGGAGTTGTCTACTGTGAAGATTTTCCTCCATCATTGTCTTTCGGAAATGTTGCATAAAGAGCTTGTCGTGCTGGAGGTCTTCACTTTCAGGTGGTGTAGCATCATCTGTAGACTACATCTAGCCTTCTGATCATAGATTTACACCCTATCAGTCCAGGAAGATATACAGAAGGAAAGGTGGGAAGAGACCAAATCATAAACATTTAGGTCACTTCTTCAAACAACGTAGTTGCACCTTCTGAATCTGTTCTTGTATAATTGTTTATATGTCACTTTCATTTGATAATAGGCTGTTGTTTATGCCCAACTTTAGGTCATATTTGTTATCTGAGTTCTTGACGGTCCTCTTAGTTCATATGGTGGCCCACAGTAAAGTTTTCAGCTTTCACTAAGACCCAGTAGCATCCCAGGAGCTATTTTTAGAGGCTTACTGTGATTTACCTATTGGGGTCTTCCAGAGACTTCCCTGTCTACCACTGTTCACTCAAATACCACTGGACCTGCTGGATCATACAGCTCATGTGGCAACACAGATTACACAGTGCTTGCAGAACCTTCTTTATCCTGGACCCAGGTAAAAACTAGCAGCTTTTCCAAGACACTGAATGTATAAATGGGTTACAGTAACATACCCAAGTGGTGATGTTTCCTGTAAAATCTAAAGACGTATCCAGGAACTTTGCCTCTTTCCAGATACAATCTGTAATCCCTCACCATGTTATGGTTTAGATATAAATTGTCCACAAAAAGTTTGGTGTTTAGCGGTGGGGCTTTTGAAAAGTAATTGGATCATGGGGCACTGATGGTACAAATGCCAGTCACTGAGAGTCTGACCTGAAAGGTCCCTGGCCTTTCTCTTCTCTCTGCTTCCTGACTGATAAGGGATGAACAGTTGTTCTCTACTAGGTCTTTCCAACGTGTTGCTGCTGTATTTGAGCTGGCTGACTTTGGAATGAATCCACTGGAAACTGTGAGATATAAATAAGTTTCTTCTTTTTTAAATTGTGGAGTTTGGGTAAATGACCAGTGCAAGGTGATACCATGATAGATACCCTGTAACTTTTCTAGGCTTAAGTAAGTCTAAGAAGGACACTGATGATGGTTTTTATTTTTATTTCTAGTTATATAACCACTTTTCTAACATAATAAATTATTTGATGCAATTAAAACAACAATCAGGTTAATCAATGATAGCTAAGTGACTTAAAACTAAATTAAGGTAAAATTTTAGGTGCATGTATAATGTCTAGAAGAACAAAATTCTAACCTAAATTAAATAAATTGGCATATTCCAAATTTTAACTGCTGAAACTTTCTGAAGATTTCTAATGAAACTGACTGAGTTCCTACATTTTCTTCTTCATGTTTAATGTTTCAGAGGAAAGGTGTTATGCAAACAAGCTGTAAGTTTATAAGAGAATTACCATAATATTAACTAATTCAGATATTTTTATTTACTTCTTGGAATTTCAGGTATTTTCTTTAAAATTTGAGTTTATTTTTCATTAAACTTTAGGTTACTAAAATCTTAACACTTTTTTAGTCTATGTTTTGTTCATATACACTGTACTACGTGTTTTCCATTATAAGCTCTTACAAATTTTTATGTATTTGATCATGTAAGTTATTGGTTTTCAGACTTTCTTAGCATTTGTAATCACAATTATTATCATCTGCATACAAAAAGAAGACAGAAGTACTTGCTTAAAATACTTTAAAGTTACAACACTTGTATAAGATATTTTCTATTGAAAATTGGTAAGCTATTCTTCATAGGGAGCATTCCTCTGTCAGCCTTCAAGGAGGCAGAGTTTGCTAGATGATGGCATAGACAAACCTCTCCCCCTGGCAAACAATCTAAATACTGAATTTACCAGTGTGCATGTGCTATAGCTTTAAGTTAAGAGGGCTTAGGAAGGCAAAGTTCAGAAGAATATTATTGCCTAATATATTCACTAACATATTAAACTAAACTAAGTGATTTAAAATAGTTTTAAGGATGAGAGAGAACTGCAAAATTGTCCATCAGGAATGAGTTAAGAACATGAGCACTCTCTGAAACTCAAATTATCCTGGATAACATTGGACCTGAAGTGGACCAAACCTCACATTCCTGAGGAATGGAAACCATGAAAGATACTTCATTATATGACATGCAAAACTTCTTGGTATTAATACTCTGGTACATGTGTATGTGCGTGTATGTGTGTCTGTGTGTTGTGTGGGTTACATTTCCTCCAAATTAGAAACTCCGTTTTCAGCCTAGATCATTTAGTAACTCACTCTTCCTGCCAAAATAAATGAATTGAGAACACTTGTTTCACCATGACCTTAGAGGAAGACCACAACAAATATAGGTGAAGATAAATGCAGAGATTAAAGCTGCAGGTTCACACACATGTTAAGAGAAGACACTCTGCAATAATACAGACACAGGAGCAAACATTTTAAATAGATCTATAATACTATTCTACACTCGAGATGAGCTTTGAAGAAGTTTAACAATTAGAAAACAAAGACAAACTCAAGAATGGAAAGAAATAAACAGACGGAACCAGAATGGTAATAGTAACAGTCACCCACAACATGTTTTAACAGTTCGTGAACAATTGAAGAAGAGATTGAACTAAACGAGGGATGCAGCTTGTAGTGATAGTTGGCTAAAGAATATTTCACACCTACGCTTAATGAATTAAAATTGGAAATTTCCTCAAAACTCTCTCATATATCAACTATATATCCACTTTTCATTCTATTATCCAATCAAATTTAATTGTTCCACAATATTCAAGGATAAGAATTCCTTTGGTTCGGGTTTTAAATAGACTATTGCAGTCAAAATTTTGATACTTTATTTGAGGAGACTAGAATAAGTAACATTCCTGACAGCATATCAGTCAGAGTGGCCTTTCACTCACTGCACATGCAGCTCTACAAATTGCCTTCAGAGCAGTCACCGTGGAGGAAAGATACTGATTTGGAGGACCATGGGATTGTCCTAATCATAATAGAAACATTTCTTCTGGAATTTTCTTTAGAGCTTTCTATGTTTTCTGTTTGTTTTATGAATAGGCAATGTTTTCTTTTGAATGTAACATAAATTTAAAAATACAAATCAACTGGGATTCTGAACAAATCCTAGTGAATAATAAATATGATCATCCTAGGAAAGGCACATTATTGGATGATAGTTCTAAAATGTTTGAAAAAGTCAGTCATTTGACTTTTTAAAAATACCTAGTACCATGTGTCCTACAATAAATATTCAAGGTTATTACAATTATTGCCTCTCTATGAGCATACCTAACGGGTAAAGTGAGGAACAATAATGGAAATAAATTTAGTAATGAAAAAGTCATTTAAAATTTAGAATAAGCATTTCAGAAGTAAAAGCTTCTATTGTCCTTAATCTTATTCTATGCTATCTTCCCATGATAAATTTAGAATAAATATATTTGAATAGTGCTAAGTGAATTTGGCTGTTAAATATTTTTCACAGCTACCTAGACAGTACATTTAGACTGTGAAACCAGAAGGCTGGAGCTCATCTTTTCCTTTTAGATGTGATTTGGGGAAAATTTCTTAACCTCTGTATGTCACTTCCCTCATTTTACTATTTTTATCTCAGAATAAAATGAGATAAAAAGCGTGCCTAACTCAGTGCTTTTTTTATGAGGATTACATGTACAAAGTCTATGTGCTGGCCCTTAGTGCTCAAAAGTAATAATAATTGCTGTTGTTACCACAAGGATAAAACCAGTCTCATTTCTTTGGTAGTAGTTACATTTCATTTGGGGGAAATCTCAAATATTTCTTACAAATGAACTTTTGTTCATTAGTTTTGAGCCTCCAATGTATCTTAAGTATTATAGAAATAACATTTACTTTTGGAACTTGAAGAACTACTAAGGATATGGTTTAGGCTTGACCAGTAGTTGAAAAGTAGACAGCTTAGTAATAGTTTGAATCATGATGGCCATTGATAACAGTTACATTAGTTAGTTAGATTGCATAGAAAGATATATGGACTTTTGAAATCCAGAGCTAAGATAAATGTGTGTTCCATTAAACCACTAAATCTGAAATTACTTGCCACAGCAGCATGGAAAAATAATTCATAATTCCTCATAAAACTTTATATCAGCAATTATTTTGTGTATGCTTTCAGGGAAAATTTTAGATAAATTTCTTCCATAATATCACTTACCTATCTAGTATGTTAAGTGCCCAACTCAGCTAGATGTACTCCTTGTATAATGAAAGTAAGAACATAGGTTCAAGTCTTTTCATCCATTTGTTGTGGTTAGGTTCTATTTTACTCTCCCGAGTCCCATCAATTCTGAACGTCTTTTCCTCTTCTTGTATCTATTCATCCATCACAATCCCTTGCACAACATAGTGAACCAACAGTAGTTCGATAATGAACATATTTCACACACATGAAACATTTACCATTAAGAGTGACTAAAAGCTGCAAATAAACCATTTCTGTCATTCCAGGTACTCAATGAATACACAAATGAGTGATTTGTGTATTTATTCATCATAACCCAAGTCATACAACATAGAAAACTAAATAAATAAATTTATTGATCAAAAATTATAAATTAAGAGGAGTAAATACTATCTCACCCAACCCCTCCTTTTATACGTATTGTACATGTGGCCTAGACTCATGAAGGAAATTTTTTTGATGGCTTGAGTATCTGACAGTGCTTAAGTTCCACATGCTGACCTTTTATCTGTACCTTTTTTTAAAGCTCTTCACAGATTTTGCGTTTCAGTGCCCAAGTAAAACTGAAAATTCGAAGAAAGAAAATTTGGAAGCAATCATCTGCTTCTCAGAAATATCTCAGATGCATTAAGCAGAATTTAAGAGTAGAAATTCATACTTCATGCAGATATAACTTCACCTACTCAAGTAGGAATAGTGACATCATAATAAGAGGACCATACCTCCAATGTATTTAAAGTTAATAGAATCAGTGACAAAGCTCAATATCATCTCAAACTAAAATTGAAAATCTTTCACAGTAAGAATTGTTTAAACCACTGTAAACAAGTAGGAATCAGAACAGGGATAGAAACCACATTTTGCTGTCCATTCAGAAAGCAGCTGAAGAATATTATGCTGCTATTTCAATAAGAATGACACTACACTGATAACAGACTGTATTCAAAATTTAATAAAGCATTACTCTCTTAATCAAAACATGTCTATGAGGCTTGGATTATTGCTGGAAAGCAGAATAATGTGAACAAAAGAGAAATGGAAACTGTTTGAATATCAACTCTACAAACAAATAATATCTTGTTACACATGCAGCAATTAAATACAGGAACTTAAAAGCTTTTCCCAACTTAGCTCTGTCAGGTTCCTACAGAGAAAAGTCAGAGTTATAAAACCAGAGATTTGTAAGCAATAAAATTTCTCTTAATTTAATATATTTAATAGTCAAAGAAACTTTCAGAATCAGATTTATAGGGTCTAGTTCCAGAATTTACCACTCATTAAGTGAATTCAGGGTAAGTATTTAAAATTTCTTCATGCATGGTTGAAATTAAGAAAATAATGCCTACCCTATCCAGCAAAAATAATTTAATGACAATTCTCAGAACTGATACATTCAACATTATACATTTCGAACAATAGAATTCATTGAAAGATTTAGAAGAAAGAGACTAAAAGTTTTACTCTAATTCATATTATGAGAGTCACAACTCAACTTGGATCTTTTGACTCATTCTAATCTCTGAATAAAATCTTTCCTCAAAAAGAGCACATATACAGATACAATTAGGTTTTAATAGTGCCATTATAGTGTCTAGTCCTATCTTATAAACTAATACGCAGGTTCTGGCTAATAATTTATAGCAATGAGTTATATTAGATTAGAAATATAAAACAGTATTTCTGTAGTCAGGGTTTGCAAGGGAATTGGTTTCAGAGAGGATACATAATTATAGATTTATTCATAAAAGTCACCCAAAAATAAATAAATAAATAAAATAGAAAAGTGTAGGAGATCTTTCCACATCTGAAATACCCAAGGAATCTAACTGAGGGCCCAGAACCCAATGCAATGTCCTGCATGCATCCAGTTGAAGACCTAAAGCCCAATATTGAAGATAATGCACCCCCACAAGTCCAACTTGAGTCTCAGAGCCCAGGACAATGTCTCATGAAAGTCTGTTTCACAGATTTCTGCTGGGAAAGCCCAAATGTCAGCAGTGGAAGCTAGAAAGTCTGTGCCAATGGGATGACCTGTGCTGGCAGGCTGAGGGATCTGCACCAGAGCCAGAAAGTGACACTCAAAGGACAAGAGCTCCTAGAAAATACCACAGCCTTCCTCAGTGACAATGAGGTTCCAAGTTTGTCCAATGCTGAGAAAAGCTGAATTCCTATCAAGAAGCCAGCCTGACAGGCTTCTCCTGGAGATTGAATAGCACACATCTCCCCCCATGCAGCCAAGAAGTGACACTCTTAGGACCAGAGGTTTCCTAAAGTGAACTACAGCCATTCTCAGCGACAAGGTCCCAGTCTCCTCCGTCACTGAAAACAGCCACATTCTTATCAGGAAAGAAGCTGAACAAGCTCCTGCAGGAGACCCAGTGGCAACAGGAGCATCAACAACACTCTTCTTCCTCTCCAGTTCTCCTTTTTATGTTGTTGACCATAATCTTCAGGCAGGACCTCCCCCACCCAGTACCACGCTGATTCAGTTCAGCCGGAAGTTACAAGCTGACCATTATTTGTCAATCCACCACAAATGCAAATATATAGGATCCACATAGAGCTAATGTCTATTATTAATTAGCATGAAGTTAGCATCAAATAGGTACTCCTCAAGCTGATTTTGTTTTTGTTCAGTTTTTAAAAGTTTATTCTCCGTACTATCTTTTTTTTAATTTTTTTTTTAATTTTTATTTAAGGAGAAAAGAAAAGAAAGAAAAAAAAAAAACAGTGAAGGGGTACAAGTTATACAGATTTACTGAATAAAAAAATGCGCAGTAGGAAATCACTAGTTAATGGATTACATATTGCCATCTTAGATATAATTGTTCAAGTCACAAAATTAAAGCTTGTAGAGTGGACATTCCAACAATGATACTGCAAACAGTTCTGTTCAATGATACAATAAAACTCTGTGATATCATTTTCTATCTTATACATTTAAATATACATGCAGTTATATAGTTTAGAGCACTCTCTTTTCCTCTCTTTTGTACAGTGACTATTACACATTTTGGGTTTCATTGCTCCCACGGTTCTTGTTGCTTTTTTGGAAGAGAGTAAAACCAAATGTGACATAACAGAACAGAATCGGTCAAGTCAAAAGGGTGGACATAATAGATAATATAAAAACATAATACAAGGTGATCAACAATGGTTACCATAATGCCTCCCGCTATTTCTAATAGAATTGCCTATATCATTAGTTGTAATACAATTGAACAAAACCGTAAAGAATAAAACCGACAAAACCAAAACATTGGAGATATTGTAGGTCTTCAAAAGTAGATAAAAGTCAACGAGAATGGGCGTTATAATGAATCTCATTATCTTCTCAGCTGATGCCTAAACTTTCGAACCTGATACTATCCAGCAAAACAGAATATAGGAACCTCAGTCAAAAACAAGATGGTGAGAGTAATACAGGGCTTCAAATCGAGATAATAGAAAGTCAGAGTGGGTTACTATATTATATCCTGCTATATTTTTCCCTTTAATTAAATGGATAAAAATAAAAAAGTAAATAATGGAGTGGAGATTGAGAAAAAAGAGGGCATAACAGCGAAACAGGGCAGATCAAAACATAACCATTTAAGCAGAATAGTGTTTCACCACCAGCTAATCCTGACCCAAAAATAGTTACCATATTGACTCCCTCCCTGAAGTCCTTGAGTACAACTTCATATACTGTAGCATTAAGTATATCAAAACAATGTAAATCCATTTAAGAGAATGACAGCATTATAGAGTATTTAAAATCGACTAACAGAAAATGAACAATGGTCTCTGTATAATCTCCTTGTCTTTAAAAGGTTTTTTCTTATACTATCTTACATAGCAAAATCCAATAAGATACAACCTGTTTAGACCATTGGAGACAGAAGAACAAAAGCTAGATGAGACTTCAAAACAAGATGGTACTAAATCAGCATTACCTATTAAGATGTCATTTTCTCCAAAAAAAGCTGTTCCTATCATCCAATCTTCTCTGTCTCATTTCTGTTGAGCTCTTTTTCTGTCAGTAGCTGTCAGTTTGTCTTCTTCATTTTGTTCTCTGCTCCATTCGTTGTGGCCTCCCCGCCCCTATTTCTGGGTTCTTTGTATTTTTCTTTTTTTAGAATATCCTGCAATACTTTCTGTAGGGTTGAATTGGTGGTTGCAAATTCCCCCAGTTCCTCTTTATCTTGGAAGCACCTCGTTTTTCTATCAATTTCCAGGGACAGTTGTGCAGGATATCTCAATCTTGGCTGTAGATTATTATCTTTCAAAGCTTGAATTATTTCTCCCCATGCTCTTCGTGATTTGATGGTTTGTGAAGAGAAATCTGCTGTAATTCTGATGGGTCTTCCCTTGCAAGTGATCTGTTTCTTGTCTCTTACAGCTTTTAATATTCTGTTCTTGTATTGAATTTCTGGAATTTTTATTATTATATGCCTGGGTGTTTCTCTGTTAGGGTTGTAGGTAGCTGGGGTCCTGTATGCCTCATACATTTGAGTATCTTTACCTTTTGCTAAATTAGGAAAATTCTCCTGGATTATTTCTGTGAGTAGCTTTTGTAGTTCACTTGTTTGTGTCCCTACTTCTTCTTTTATGTTCTTAATCCTTAAGTTATGGCTCCTCTTATCATCTTCTTGTCTTTGTATTATTGCTGTGTGTTTCTTTGTTATTTTTAAGAAGTTTTTCATTTCATTCTCCCATGTTTCAAGTCTGCCCTCCAATTCAGATAGTCTGTCCTTAGTTTCTTTCAAGCTGTTATGCCAGTCTTGGGTAGACTTCTTGATTTCTTGATAGTCCCTTTGCACCTGCTTCACATACTCAATGCTTTCTCTGTTTTCTCCATCAAGCAATTCTCCCCTCTTTTTCTGTTCTTCCATTCCACCATCTGCTTTTTCCTGGGTGGTGCTTAGCATTTCTCTAACTATTCTGCATACTTCTAGCTTCAGGTCATTGATAACTTCATTCCTGAATTGGTCTATGAGGCTCTCTAAATGGCGCTTAATGTATATTGGTGCAGTGTCCCCTATTGCCTGATTCTCAGGATTGGGGGTCGAGGAGCCTTTTTTGTTGCTTCCCTTCCCCATATTTTCTGTTCCTTATAAAATGTAATCTTACACAGGAGGCCCAGCTTCCCTGCCTGTCAGCCACAGCTTGATCAAATTGCGCTGGTTAGTTGTTCCCACTCACCGCTGCGCCCCAGGGAGTTGCGGAGGAGGCAGCCTACGCGGGAGTCAGTCGCTCCTCCGGGCCACCGTCAGGCTCTGGGATCTGGGCTAGGCCAGCCTAGGGAGTCCGCGAGCAGCGTCCCTCCGGCCAGGCACCTTTCACCAATCCCGTCCGAGAGGGAAACGTGCGGCTGCAGTTGCCACCGCGCCCTGCTCTTACAGGACTGCCCGTGCCCAGAAAAACCTCCGCTGGAGTCAAACTGCGGTAGGGAGTCAGTTCCTCGCTCACCTCGCCACCAGTCAGCCTTCCTCCCTGTCCGTCGCGTTTCCGACTCCGTTCGCAGACTCCCGTTCCCAAGCCTCTGCGCGTCTCTCCTTGCCGAGCCGCTGTGGAGGTAGCCGGCCGCCGGGCGGCGGGAAATCCAAACCACGGTTTCCAATGGCGTGGGAACTCCGTTCCCAAAGCTCGGCGGTCGCGTCTCTCTTTGCCGAGCTGCTGTGGAGGCGCCGGCCGCCGGGTGGCGGGAAATCCAAACCGCGGTTTCCAATGGCGCGGAGTCGAGCCTCCACACCGAGATTTTTCTGTTCCTATTTTAGCGCCAGGACTGTATTCCAAGTTGGATTCTCTCAGTCCAGTTCGTTCCTGAGTCAGCAGAGCATATCTCTACTGGTTCGTATCTCCTTAGTCCGCATCATTCCTGGCCTCTGAGCCGAGCCTTTAGAGAGCGTTCAGTAGTTGCTGTTGTCTGTCCGCCATGTTCTCTCTTCTCCTCTATTCTCCGTACTATCTAGGGCTGGTCTCCTTAGATGTTGTGTATTTGTTGGAAGCTTCATGGTTTTCTTGGCCTGTAGTTTTTCCCTAGGACTTGAACAATGGCCAAGGTATCTAAGAAATTTAAGTGTAAGAAGACATCAGCTGTCTATATTAGAACCAGTTAAAAAACAATATGAGTCCGTTCAGGAAAGGAATATACATCAGTCCAAGTGGAGATATAAATACTCAGCTACAACAGATACCAGGTAACTAGGATACTAGGAGTGTTCATGTGGTAAGTGAAGCTGAAAACTATCAGACTTAACCAGGGAGGGCCTGAGCTTCTGGAATGTGATAGATAGAAGGCTACCTTCCAAAGGGATATCAGTCATGTTACAGCCAGAAAGAAGGGTCTAGATTTTTTACAAATCTTTTGAGAGTATTATTTACCTTTCCTTTGAAGACTTTCAGGAGGATAACTCTACTGCATTGGCAGCTGTGTGGTTGTAGTGGCTCAATTACATAGTACTCTCATTGTGGTTTTTCAGTCTATATTTTTTATCTCATGTACACGCTATTAGGGTCCTCAAGTCCCACTGACCTTTTAACTTCAAATCATTGCATTTTTATGATCTCAACTTTCTTTCATAGATACAGTTTTACACAATTCCCTTCTTCATAATGTGCCCAGGTTTCTATAATTTGAATCTTAAATGCCCCATAAGACCATACGTTAAAGACTTGGTCTCCAGGTAGGCACTACTGGGAGATGGTGTCACCATGAAAAGTTGAAACCTAGGGCAGGTCTTTAGGTGACTAAGAACATGCCTTGATGAGGATTGTGGTAACTAAATTCATTCTCTCTCTCTCTCTCTCTCTCTCTCTCTCTCTCTCTCTCTCTCTCTCTCTCTCCATGAGTTGAAAAAATTTACTCTGGCATGTCATATTTTAACATGATATGTTGCTTCACTGCAGAACCACCACCTTCCAAAACAAGACCAACTAGTTATACACTAGAACCTCTGAAACTGAGTAAATAAACATTTCATTTTTATCAACTGATTATTTCAGGTATTTGACATGATTTGACATGATGATAGAAAGCTGACTAATGCACATGCCATGTGTTATTTTTCTTGGGCTAGTTGTCTCTGAGATGACTTTTCTTCTTAGGTACTCAGTCATTCAGTCCATCCACCCATGCAATCAACAGAGCATAACACTTTGGGACAGTCATACCTTCCTGAGACGTCATAAGATCCTTTTTCTCACAGGGCTGATTTCAGTGACAGGACAGTAAACAGAGAGAGTAAAGGGCTTTAGCTTAGCTGGACTGGTCCAAGTCTTCACTGAGAAGCTATATGCCAAAGTAATTTACTATGGGTTGTTTAAACAACAGAAACATATTTTCTCACAATTCTGGAGGTCAGAAGTCCAAGATCTAGGCAATAATCACTATGGTTTTATCTTAAAGTTCTCTCTTTGACATATAGATGCCAGTCTTCTCACTGCATCTTCTCTACAGGTACATCTCTATAAGTAAATTTCTATGTAATTACTTAATTTCTTTTTCTTATAAGGACACTTGGCAGGTTGGATTAAAATCCAATCTGATGAGCTTATTTTAGTTAATTACTTCTTTAAATATTACACATTTAATACAACCATGAACTGAATGATATCCCCAAATATCATATTTCGAAGCTCTAATTCTAATCTGAATGTATACTAACACCTCTTTATCTGTAGAAAGTATGTTTCAGGACCCTTAGTGGATGCCTGATGCTACAGACATAGTTAGTCTCAAACCTTGTAAATACTATGCTTCTTTTTGTGTATAGATTACAGCCCTTATCACACACTGTAGCTTTATCATTTATAGTTCATAAAAGTTATAGTTTTCCTTCTTCATAATCCCAGGCAAAAATTTTATTTTTATGGATCTTCATAACCTCAGTATTTTTTAATTTCCTTAAATAAATAAAACTTTTCCTTTTTCACTTGCAGGAAACACTTTGTGGCTTCTTTTGATATACGCAAATTGCCAATGTCATTGCACTAGTGCTTTAAGGTCAGTTTTAAGAACAGTAAACATTATAATACCAAACAAACATAATACCAACACAAGATGATAGCTAACTGACTACTAGGCAGTAAAACACACAGTAAGGATACTTAGAACAAAGATTGATTCACGGTGGAAAAGAACTGAGCATTACAAGAGTTCTTCACAATATTCAGAAAAATATGTAATTTAAAACTTATGAATTGTTTATTTCTATAATTTTCTTTTTAATATTTTAGGGTATAGTTAATGGGTGACTGAGACAAACGAAAGTGAAACCACAAGAGAAGATGACTGTAAAATTTGCAGAGTGGAAAATTAGGGAGATGAATAAAGTTAAACAAGATCGTAAGTATGAGACTTAAATTCAATTTGACATTGTCCTTATAAGAAGAGATACTAGAAATACAGGCCCAGAAGAAAGGCTCTGTTGGGAAATGGCAGTGAAACAGCCGTTTGGAAGACAAAGAGAGAGACTAGGAAGAAAGTATACATTCTCACAATTTGAACTTGGATTTCCATCTGCCAGAACCACAATAAAGTAAATTTCTGTTATTTGTGCCACCTAGTGTATGGTATTCAACCTTGTTGTGTCTTGCAGAATCATGCAGTTATATCTGAATTGCCACACTAGAATTCAGAAATTGAACATATGACTTTTATGTTAGACACAGTTTAGACTGTAACAGGTGGCTAAATAAAGTAAAGGCTGCCTAGAAAATATTTCCAAAATAGTGCCTCAAGAATACCACAAATGCTCTCAAGGCAGGGATAAGTTCTCCAAAGACAGAGTGATTTCTCCACAAACCTACTGTTATGATAATAAAACATTTTAAAGAAGGGAGTGATAGACAGCAATGTAGAAAGGGGAGACAAGGCCAGGTCATGAGGGACTATACTAAACCTAGTGAGAAGGCTGAATCTCCTTGAATCAGTGGCAACCTTGGATAGCATTCAACAAATGAGTTAAATGATCTAATTTTGCTTCCAAAAGATTATTGGGAAAATGACAGAGTGGTAAGCAGCAGAGAAAAGGATTGAGAACTGGTGGCTAAACACTGGAATATAGCAATGTGAGGAAAGCAAGTAGGAGGCAAGTGGGTTTCAGGAACCCAGAAGTGATCTGAAGCAAAAACAGAAATCTATGGGGAGAGAGAAGAGACAAACTTAAAAAAAAAAAAAAGGAGGAAGCAAGTGATGTTTTCTCCTTGAGCCTAGACTCCTTGCAGGTGAGGAGAAATTGGAAACTGCAGTTGCTCAGTGACTGTGGTGACCACAGAGGCGGCTGGGCCCAGAGGTTGGTGATCCCCTAGAAGCACACAAGTGGAGGAGGGTGGTGGACAGCAGTGAAGTGCAGTGCTGGTGAGTTGTTCTGGTCAGAAATCCCACAAGAGAGAGTAGTTGATTGGGGGACTTCTTGGATAGGAGCCCCCAGAGCCCAAGACCCTAAGTGACTGCTGGCTCCACCTAGTGGCTTCTAACAGAGCCCTCAGGGAAAAGAGACTGCAGCAAGCTGGGTAGGCCTTGTTGTAGCCTGACAGCCAGAGACCAATCTGCGCTGCAGTGAAAACAAGGATGTAGGTTGCTAGCGTTGTCCTCTGCCACACCTTGGAGCTGCAATTGGCATGCTGGGTTCATCTACATGGATTGGACTCTGCCAGTATTTTGCACCAGTGTCAGCAGACACCAACCTTGAAGTGGACATTTTTTCTTCTTCATTTCTTATTTTATTTTTTAGTACTTTTCTTTCCCTCTTGTCTTTTTTTATTGGTTTATTCATCATTGTTCTTGTTTTAATATTAGTGTGAACATGGCTAATAGTTTTTTCATTGTTTTTGTTAGGTTCTGTTCTTGTTTTTATTGTTTCCTTCTAATCCCTCCGGCACCCCCTGCCGCTTTCTTATGCACATTTTGCAGAATTGTGAGATTTGCTTTTGTCTTCCAGCCCTACTTCTAATCTCTCCCCTTTCCTCTATTTATTTCCTCCAATCCCTTCAAAATTTCTCCCCTGAGAGTAAATGTATAATTTTCTAGAATTCACGATATAATGAAAAATCTGGTTCATATATTTAAAGATGTCAAATTAATACTTGCCTCAATCTGTAATTTTCTAGGGAGCATTTAACACTTATTATTGCTGATTATACCACTTTAGCTAGGGTGACTTGTTTTAACCAGTTCTTGATATATAAAGATTAAGTCATGTTATCTTGTGGTGAAACTCTATGTTGCTTAAATTGTTTGGATCTGACCTGTATTGTTATGATGTTATATCGTCTTTTATCTCAATATCCCCCTTTTTAAAAATTTATTTTTTAATTAAGCAGAAAAATTTTAAAAAATCAGCAGGATATATTATAATAACTTTTAAATTTCCTGATAACTCGATTTGAAGCCCTGTATTGCTCTCACTATCTTGGTTTGACTGATTTTACTCTATTCTGTTCTGTTGATAGTACCAAGTTTGAGGGTACAGGCAACTACTTTGAAGTCAATAAGATTCACTATGATGCCCATTCTGGTTTGACTTTTATCTTCTTTTGAAGTTCAGTAGTGTCTCCAATGTTTAGGTTTTATTGGTTTTGTTCAGTACAGTTTTGTTCAATTTTACTATATCTGAAGATATAGACAATTCTTTTTAAGGTAGCAAAGGCATTATGGTAACCATTGTTGATTAACTTGTATTCTGTTTTTATATCATGTACTATGTTCATCCTTTGTTTTGACTGACTGCTTTGTTTTGTCACATTTGGTTTTATTCTCTTCCAAAAAAAAAAATGTAATAAGAACTGTGGGAGTAATAAAATCCAAAATGTGTAAATGTTATTGTAAAGAAGAGAGGAAAAGAAATTGCTCTAAAGGACACAACTACAAGTGTGTTTAGGTGTATAAGATAGATGACCATGTTACTAAGTTTTGTTGGATCATTGAACACAACTGTCTACAGCCTCTCTGTTTGAATGTCTACTTTGTATGCTTTAATTTTGTGACTTGAACAACTATTTCTCCAATGACAATATGTAATCTATTAACTAGTGAATTCTTACTATTTTTCGAAATTCTGTATTACTTGTACCCTTTTACTGTTTTGTTACTCTTTAAATAAAATTTTAAAAAAAATAATGATCTCTTATTTCTCTGTCAGTGATTTTTTTTTGTTAGTGTATAGGAATGCTATTGATTTTTGGGTATGGATTTTGTATCGAGTAACATTACTGAATTTATTTACTATATCTAAGAGTCTTTCAATAGAGTTTTGGGGTTCTTCTACATAGAGTATCATGTCATCTGCAAACAATGATAATTCAACTTCTTCTTTTCCTATCTTTACCCTTTTTATTTCTCTCTCTTGTCTAATTGCACTGGCTAGTATTTCCAGTACTATATTAAATAGGAGTGTTGATAGGGACATCCTTGTCTTGTGCCTGATTTCAAAGTAAAGGCCTTTAATTTTGGTCCATTTAGTATGATACTAGCTGTTGGTTTGTCATACATGGTCATTGTCATATTGAGGTAAAGATCATCTATTCCAATTTTATGTAAACTTATCATAAATGAATGTTGGACCTGATCAAAAGTTTTTTCTGCATCTATAGAAATGTAGAAATGATCATATTATTCTTACTTTTGGCTTTATTGATATGGTGGGTAACATTTTTTGACTTATGCTGAACCATCCCTGCATGCCTGGGATGAATCCCACGTGGTCATAGGGTTTAATCTACTTGATGATATGCTGCATCCTATTTGCCAATATTTTATTGAAGATTTTTGCATCTGTGTTCATTAGGGAGATTGTTCTATAGTTATCTTTTTTAGTTGGGTCTTTCTCAGGTTTTGGCACTAGAGCAATATGTGCTTCCAGGAATGACTTAGGAAGGATTTCATTGAAGAGTTTGAAGCATGTTGGCATTAAGTCTTCTTTGTATTTCTTATAGAATTCTGCAGTGAATCCATCCATCTGGGCCTGGGCTCTTCTTTGTTGATAAGGACTTAATTACATTTTCAGTTTCATTAACAGAAATTGGGTTATTCAGCAGTTTTACATCCTCTTGATCTAGCTTTGGTACTTCATGTGTTTCTAGGAATCTGGCTATTTCTTCTGTGCTATCAAACCTATGAGAATAGATGTTTTCAAAATAGGTGTTGATGATCTTCTGTATTTCTACAGAGTATGTACTGATTTCACCTTTTTCATTTGTTATTACATGAATTTCAGCTTTTTATCCCCCTTTTTAAAAGTTGGCTAGGGGCTTATCAATGTTATTTATTCTTTCAAAGAACCAACTCTTTGATTCATTGATTCTTTGGATTGTTTTCTTAGTCTCTATTACATTGATTTCTGCTCTGATTTTTATAATTTCCTCTCTTCTTTTGGCTTTGGGCTTGACTTGCTCTTCTTTTTCTAGATGTTTGAGGTATAATATCAGGTTATTTACTTGTATTCATTCTGATTTCTTGATGTGGGAACTCAGTGCATAAATTTTCCTCTGAGGATGGCTTTCATTGCATCCCACAGATTCCAGTAAGTTATATTTGTATTTTCATTTGCTTGTAGGTATTGTTTAATTTCTTCTTTAATTTCCGCTGTGACCCACTGATTACTCAAGAGTGTTTTATTCAGTATCTGTGTGTTTGTGGGATTTTTGCAGTGTCTTTTATCATTAATTTCTACTTTCATAGCACTATGATCTGATAACATGCAAGGGATAATTTCAACTCTTTTGCATTTATTTAAATATGTTCTGTGAGCTAATATATGGTTTATTTTAGAGAATGACCCATGTACTGCTGAGAAGAATGTGTATGATCTGATGTTTTTGGATGGAACACACTGTATATGTCTATCAAGTTCATTTGTTCACAGGTGTGATTCAGTTCTGTTATTTCTTTGCTGATTTTCTGTCTGGTTGTTCTGTCCCTTTGTGTCAATGGTGTGTTCAAGTCTCCTGTTATAATTCTGTTACTGATAATTGGGTTTTTCATTTCTCTTAATACTTGTTTTAAATAACTGGGTGCAGTGGAATTTGGTGCATATAAATTTAAGATAGTTATCTCTTCCTGGCTGCTGCAGGCCCACCCAGGACTACCACACTGGTCCAGACCACCAGTAAGCCACAAATTCCCTGTCTGGGGCTGAGTAAGGGTCCCAAACTAGTTGGACTCAGGGGAAAGTGGGCAGGGCACTTAAACCAGGCTGCCCAGCCTCTGGAACCGATGGTGTCCACTTGCTTGCTTAGAACTCCAGAGTCTGCCCAGCTGGCCGGAATCGGGGAGGCCACTGCAGGCCCACTCAGGGACCACTGCGCTGGTCCAGCCACAAAGTTCCCTGTCCGGGGCCGCACAAGGGTCCCAAACTAGCTGGACTCCAGGGGAAATTGCAGGGGGTGCTTACACCAGGTCATCCAGTCTCTAGAGCTGATGGTGCTCACTTGCTTGCTTAGAACCCCAGAGTCCACCAAGCATGGCTGGGAGCAGGGAGGCTGCTGTAGCCTCACCCAGGTCCTGCACTGCTGGTCCAGTGCACCAGGAGGTCACAAAGTTCCCTGGCTTGGGCCAAGCGAGGTTCCCAAACTAGCTGGACTGGGGGGAAATTGTGCAGGCATTTACACCAGGCCGCCCAGCCTCTGGAACTGATGGCGCTTGCTTGCTTGCTTAGAACTCCAGAGTCTACCAAGCACAGCTGGATGCAGTGAAGCCCTTACAGGCCCGCTCAGGTCCTGCCGCACTGGTCCAGTGCACCTGGAAGCCGCATATGTGATCATTCTTTATAGCTGAGTAGTACGCCTTTGTACAAAAATACTACATCTTTTTTTATCCATTCAACAGTTAATGGACACTTAGGTTGTTTCTAAGATCTGGCTATTACAAACTGTGCTGCTTTAAACACGGTTGCACATAAATCATTGTGATATGATGTTTTAAATTCTTTTGGGAATATGCCCAGAAGTTGAATAGCTGGGTCAAATGGAACTTCCAATGGCAGCTTTTTGAGGAATCTCCAGACTAACCTCCACAGTGGTTGCAACAGTCTACACTCCCAACAACAGTGCAGAAGAGTTCCTTTTTCTCCACAGCTTCTCCAGCATTTTCTGTTGGTAGTTTTATTGTTCCTAGCCATTCTTTTTGGAGTGACATGAAGCCTCATGGTTGTTTTAATTTGCATTTCTCCAATGACAAATGATGCTGAACATTTTTCCATGTATTTATTTGCCATTTGTATTTCTTTATTTGAGAACTGTAATCATCTCAGATGCCCATTTTTGGATTGGGTCTTTGAATTTCGGGTGTCTGATATTTTTTAAAATTCTTCGTATGTTCTAGACAGGGGTCCTTTGTCTGAAGGACAGTTGATTAAGAGTTTTCAAAATTCATGGGTTTCATTTTTACTCTGTTATATTACTTTTGACATGCAAAAATTTTTACAGAGAATAGATACCAGTTATTGATTTTGTGAAATATTTCCCATATGGTTTGATTTTTGTTCATGAATTCTTTGCCTACCCCTGTCTTCAAGATTTCTACCTACTTTGTCTTCCAACAGATTTAGTGTTTTTCTTTTAATATTTAGATATTTGATCCATTTTTACTTTAGTTTAGTACATGGTGATACGCATGGGTCTAGTTTTAGTTTTTGACATATGGATAGCCAGTTTTTCCACCACCATTTATTAGAGATTATCTTTCTTCTAGTGAATGTATTTGGCCCCTTTGTCAAAGATAAAGTGGTTAAGTGTGTTTGTAGTTGTAGAGTATCTTCTAATCTATTCCACTGATCTTCAGGTCTGTTTTTATTCCAGTACTATACAGATTTTATTACAGTAGCTTTGTAGTACAACTTCAATTCAGGGATTGTGATGCCTCCTGTCTTGCCTTTCTTGCCCAGAATTGCCTTTGCTATTCAAGGACTCTTCTGGTTCCAGACAAATTTAGGAATGATTTCTCTAGTTTGGTGATGTATGCTAGTGGTACTTTGATTGGAATTGCATTAAATCTGTGTAACAATTTTGGGAGAATGACCATTTTCATAGTATTTGTTCTTCCTATCCATGAACAAGGAATATATTTCCATTTTCTGAGATCCTCTTCAATTTAGTTTTTAGGGTACTATAATTTTCACTGAATAGATCCATTACTTATTTTATTAGATTGATTCTTAAGTATTTCATTTGTGGATGCTATTGTGAAAGTCATGGCTTCTCCTACTTCTCTCAGTGAGTTTATTGTTTGTGTATAAGAATGTTATTGATTTTTGAGTGTTGACTTGGTATTCAGCTACATTACTGAATCTAGTTATTATACTTAGGAGTCTCTCAATGGAGTTTTGGGATTCTTCTATGTAATGCATCTTGTCATCTGCAAATAATGATAATTTAACTTCTTCTTTTCCTATCTTACTCCTTTTATTTCTCTCTCTTGTCTAATTGCTCTGGCTAATATTTCCAACACTATATTGAATAGAAGTGGTGATAATGGACATCCTTGTCTTGTTCCTGATATTAGAGTAAAAGCTTTCAGCTTTGACCCATTCAATATGCTGCTGCCTGCTGCTAGGTTGCTTATTTGGGTTTGTTTTGTTTTCCTGATTTTGGAACTCACTGCAATAAATTTTCATCTGAAGATCACTTTGATTGCACCTCACAGATTCCAGTAAGTTGTATTTGTATTTTGATATTCTTATAAATATTGTTTAGTTTCTTTTTTAATTTCCTCTGTGACCAACTGACTAATCAGGAATGTATTATTCAATTAACATGTGTTTGTGGGGTTTTTGCAGTTTCTTCTTTCATTAATTTCTCATTTCATGGCGCTATGATCCAATAACATGCATGGGATAATTGTAATTATTTTGCATTTATTTAAGCATGTTCTGTGGCCTCCTATATGGCCTATTTTAGAGAATGTCCCATGTGCTGCTGAGAAGAATTTTTATTCTGATGTTGTTGTGTGTAACACTCTGTACATGTCCACCAAGTCCATTTGTTCACAGATATGATTCAGTTCTGTTAATTCTTTGCTGATTTTCTGTCTGGTTGATCTGTCCCTTGGTGTCAATGGCGTGTTAATGTCTCTTGTTATAACTGTGTTATTTCTTATTTGATTTTTCATTTCTGTTAATATTTGTTTTGTATGTCTGGGCACTCCCACATTTGGTGCATATATATTTAAGATTGTTATCTCTTCCTCTTGACCTTTACCCTTAACTAGTATGTAGTGACCTTTTTATCTCTTTTGATAATTCTTGATTTGAAGTTCACCTTGTCTGCAAACAGAATAACTATCTCTGCTTTTTTGAGGGGTTCCTATTGCCTGAAGTATTGTTTTCCATCCTCTGACTTTCAGTCTATTTGTTTCCTTTTGGGATAGATGGGTTGCCTGTATACAACATATGGTTGAATGTTGTTTCTTCATTTGTTCTACCATTGTGTTTCTTTTAATTGCTGTTGGTTCTTTACCTTTCCCCTCAATTTATTTATTTATTTATTTATTTATTTATTTATTTATTGTTTGCCTGACTTAGTGGGTTTTTTTTCCTTTGTCCATGTAGAATGTCTTTCAGTATTTTTTGCAGGGTTGGTTTGGTAATCATGAAGTTCTTCAGCTGTTCTTTGTCATGGAAGTATCTTATTTCTCCATCAACTTTGAAGAATATTTTTGCAGGATACATCAATATGGGTTGAAAGTTGTTTTCCTCTAGGATATGAAATACTTCACTCCATGCTCTTCTTGACTTCATTGTTAATGTTGAGAAATCTGCTGTGATACTGATGGACTTTCTTTATATGTGATCTATCTCCTCTCTCTCTAACAGCTTTTAATAATCTGTTCTTATGTTGGATTTCTGAGATGTTGGTTATTATACATCTGTGTGTAGTTTTATTTTAGTTATGGTTATTTGGAGTTCTATATGCTTCACTGATCTGTATCTCAGTTTCCATCCTAAGTTTTGGGAAATTCTCAGCTATTGCTTCTGTAAATAGCCTCTTGATATCATTTGTGTTGTCTCCTTCTCTTTCATTTATGTCTATCAATCTTATGTTACTTTTCTTTGTATCATCTTGCAGTTGTTTAATTGTTATTTCCTGATTCCTTATTATTTTTGAAAAATCTTTCCTTTCTTATTCACTAGCTGCACTCTTGTCTTCAAGATCTGAAAGTCTATCTTCACTTTCTTTGAGGTGGTTTTGCCAACTTTTGATGGAATTTTTGATTTCCTCAATATCTCTTTGAATCTGTGTCATGCATTGTTTATATCTTATATTGTTCATTGAAGGTTTCCTTCTTTTTGCAGTGTTTCTTTAAACTTTTTGCCTTGTTTCTCTAATGTATTTTAGTCTTTAGATGTGCTCAGCATTTCTTTCATTACATTTGTCATTTCTTCTTTTACCTGGGAGATTATGTCTGATCTGAGTTCTTTTATAACTTCCTGGAGTTGTTTCATTATTTCAGTCACTATCATTTTAGGGGTTTCAGGTATATTGCTTACATTTTCTTCTATGTGCATGTCTCCTAGGTTTGCTTGGAATGAGCTGCAGTTTTAAGACTGCATTTTCCACTTTCATTTTGTCATTTTCTTATATTCTGTTAGGGAAGCTGAAGGCAAGTTCTCAATTGTTTCTTGGGTTGAGAATATCTATTCCTACTACAGGAAGTTTCTTCAGCTTGAGTGGAGATCATTAGACAGACCCAGCCATTTGGTGTCATTGGGTGGGGACCAACTAGGCCAGAAGGGACCTGGTGATGGGGGATGCTGGCTGGAGCCCTGCCAGGCTCTGAGTAATGTTCTGATGCCCCACCCTAGGCTGAAACTCACAGCGCACAGTTGTGGCTCACAAGGCAGAGTGCAGGCCACCTATAGATCACTCAGAGGTCACTGGGTGGGGCCCAACTAGGCCAGGAGGGATCTTCCCCAAAGTTCTCCAGTGATTCTTATTCTGAGTGGGGTCTTACCAGGCTCAGAGTGATGTTCCAATGCCCCTCCATGAGGTGAAACTCTCAGCGTCCACTTTTGGCTTGCGAGCACAAAACAATTTTTGAAAATTGATGGATAAATAAGATACATCTCTGATAAAGAGCACATAAAAAAATCATAAATACCAAACCAGCACTTCCACATATTTTGAAGGACTTTCAAACAGAGATAAGAAGAATTACAACTTCATGAACCCCAACAGAATGAATCAATCAGACAAGACAAACAATTAAACACAGGGGAGAAATGGAGATAACAATAGGAAACTAACAAGACAAGAATAATTCAGTATCTATCAGTTATAGGTATCAATGTTAATGGTCTCTATTCCCCATCAAAAGAAATAGACTAGGACCGTACAAGAAGAAGCAAGATCCAACAATATGCTGCACAAAAGGAGCATATTTAGCTCAAAAAGAAATTCATAGACTGAAATCCAAAGGATATAAAACAATATTCTGTTCAACAGGAACTGAGAAAAAAAGTGTTGGTAGCTACTCTGCTGTAGAAAAGTTGATTTAAAGCAAAGAATGATTAAGAGACACAAACAAGGTCACTGAATCCTTATAAAGGAAACAATGCAAGAGGAAGAGATATGATATGATGCGGAAAAAGCTTTTGACAAATCCAACATAAATTTCTGATAAAAGTTCTGGAGAAAATTGGAACAAATGGTCTTTTGTTCACTCTGATAAAAGCCATCTATCATAAATCAGCAGCCAACATCATGCTAAATGGACAACAAATGAAAATGTTCTCTCTAGGAGCTGGGGATTTAGCTCAGCAGCATAAGCGCCTGCCTTGCAAGCGCGCAAGTCATTAGTTTGATCCCCAGTACAGATTTAAAAAAAAAAAATGAAAGAAAGAAAATGTTCACTCTAAAATCAAGAAAAAGTCAAGAATTTCCACTGTCAGTACTCTTATTCAACATAGCTTTGGAAACATTAGCAGAGGTTAAAAAAAAGCAATAAAAGGAATAAAAATAAGAAAAGATGTCAAATTGTATTATTTTCAGATGACATGGCACTCTACATAGAAGACCCCAAAACCCAACCAAAGGTCTTCTCAATTTAATAAACAAATTCAGCAGCATAATTGGGCACAATGTTAACACTCAAAATTGATAGGCTTCTTGTAAAGCAATACCAAACTTACTGAGAGAGAAATAAAGGAAACAACATACTGAATGTAACACCCCCCAAAAAATTAAACACCTAGATATCAATCTAATTGAGAAAATAAAATCCTCTATTTTGAAAACTTCTGGATTCTGAAGGGGCAGTTTGAAGAAGATATAGAAAATGGAAAGATATTTCTCATTTGTGGACAGGAAGAACCAGTATTATGAAAATGGTCATACATTCTAAGTTACACACAGTTAGATAAAGCAATCCTAAAATTCATTTGGAAACAGAACAGACCAGAAATGCCAAAGACAATTCTGGGCAATAAAGGCAAAGCAGGGAACATCACAATAACTGACTTGAAATTATACTGGCTACAAAGCCACTGATGAAGACAAGATGGCACTGGGGGGAAAAAAACAGACCTCAGTACCAATGGAACAGACTAGAAGATGAAGAAACAACTCTAGATACACCTAGTCACCATATCTTTTACAAAGATGCCAAATATGTTCACTGGAAAAAAAAACATAGCTTCTTTAATAAATGGTGCTAGAAAAGCTGGCTTGCCATATGCTAAAGATTAAAATGAGATCCATATATTTTACCATGCACTAAACTAAAATCAAAATGTATTAATGATTTAAATATTTTAAAAAAGAAACTAAATCTGCTGGAAGATAGAATAGTTAGAACTCTTGAAGAATTTGGTGTAGGCAAAGATTTTATAAGCAAAATGCAGACCCCAAGAGATACACTGCACAGAATCAACAACTGAGATCTCATCTTATTAAAATCTTTTTCACAACAAGAAAACCACCAAGAGTGAAAAGGCAACCCATAGTGTGGGAAAAAGTATTTAACAGCTATTCCTCAGATAAAAGGCTACTAAGTAGAATATACAAAGAATTTCAAAAATTCAGAGCTTACAGATTGAAAGAGCCAAAAATCCAAAAATAGACATCTGAAATCAAGACACATCTTAGATGAAGAAGTAGAAATGGCAAATAAATATATGAAAATAGATTCAACATTATTGATTTTTCAATAAATACAAATCAAAACAACACTGGGACTCTATCTCACTCCAAAACGAATGACTATTGTCAAGAAATCAACTAAAAACAAATGCTAGAGGGGATGCGGGGGAAAAGGAACTCCTCTTCACCCTTGGTGCACCCACTATGACTATCAGGTGGAGATTCCTAAAAAAAAAAAAAAAAAAAAAAAAAACAAGGACAAGAAGTACCATTTAACTCAGCTATTTTTCTTCTTGATATCTTCCCAAAAGGATTAAAGTATCTTATCACAGCTTAATACTCCCATCCATTTGTTTAGAGGCACAGATATAGTAGCTAAATCTTGGAAACAATCCAAATGCCCATCAACTGATGACTGGAAAAAAGAAGACATGGTTCTTTTTACAACATGATATTGCTCTTCTATAAAGGATAAGCTTGAGACATTTCTAGGTAAATGGATGCACCTTGAGGCCATACACATAAGTGAGGTAAATCAGACATGTATGTCTAAATACAATGTTTCACTGGTGTAAGAAATCAAAAGTATAAATAAAGACCAAATTGTATTTCACACATCTTGAAGCAGGAAGAAATTTTACAAATAGGAAGGGGAACAAGGGAGAACGGATGGGGAAAGGAAGGAAGGAAAAAGAAAAAAATGATGAGAAAACAAGGAAAAATGGAACAAAACTTTTGTAAATAGGGAGGTGAAGAGAGGTTAACGGGGGTCAGGAGAATGAGAAAAATAGAATCATGTCAAAACATGTATAGGTACACATTCCCTGTAATGAATGTAATCATCATCATGAATACCTAAAATACACCCAAAAACTTAATCAAGGAAACTAAAAGTAAAATTGAAAAATAAAATATTGCCTTGTTTCTGTAGAGGATGGATAACTGTACTGAAAAGGAAATGCCAAGAATATTTAGAAAGGGATTGAGAGAATCTAGTAACAGAAATGCTCTAGAAGGAAGTCATAAGGATAAAAATAGTAGACAGATTTAAGATACCTAAGGTATCTTTCAATATCTTTACATGGAAGAACCCTGAGAAATTTCTGATAGGTTAGATATTGAGGGGAATATCAATATATTATATGATGATTTGGGGCTTCAGCTATAAGGAGACAGTAGGAGCATTTTATTGTGATAAGGAGTACTGATGAGCAATGATTTAATTGAAAGCATGAAAGGTAGATATTGATGTTTGATATGAGTAGCAGTATAGGCATTCCTTAGTAACTTAACTGACCAAATCATATGATTTTTTGTTATGATTACTTTTTAAGAAAAAGATCTCATTTTTGAATTATTAGACTCATTATGGTAAACAATCAGATTAACTTATGGTCTAAATTTTATGTAACTTTTCTTCTTAGATTTAACTTATTTTATGATATTCATAGCTTTCTGTTAGTTTTCTTGGAGCATAATTCCTAAAAGAACTTTTGTTCCTGTGAAAAACTCAGATTGATACCATATTGTTCAAAATAAATTTTAGAAGTCAAAGCCAAATTTGCTTAGACAGAACAGCACATACGTGAGTTATTATTGTATGTGTAAAAATCAAATGATCATAATCCCTTTCTAGAGAATGCAGTAGGCTTTAATAATATTTGATGCAAATTAGTTATATACAGAAACATCAAGCTTCTGAAATTTTAATTTGTTAAATTATAATATAAATGTGTTCCAACTTTAAAAACTACATCTTGGCACTTATATACATTTCTCTTACTATTAACATGTCTCTCCTATTTTCTTAATACCTTATTAATACCTTAAATTGAAGGAAAGTGACTATAGTCACATGAAAGGAATAGAAGTCCTTTAAATTGCAAGGGACTTGGAGTCACTGAAGGTCCTAATTGGAGAATACAAGAGTCAGAGTCACACTTACATTATCTTTTCTGATGATTGTAGAGGAACAGAGGCACAGTAGAAACATTGTCAGCAGGGAGATATGTAAGACAGCTGTCCCAAATACCTAGTGCATGTATAGTTACAAACAAGAAAGGCCTGAACTAAGGGAGACAGAAGCAGTCACACAGGCAGAGAGGAAGAAAACACTAAAAAACTTTGTTCACCTAGAGGTAAAAGTGACCTACTGTCAGGTTTCAAGTGAAAGCAATAAGATACTAGATAATGTCAATAACTAATATAGAAACAATGAATAAATGCACCTTGGAAGTGAAAAGCAAAAGTAACTGTGTTAAACACGTTGCATTTGAGGTATTTGTGGATGTCAAAGGAGAGATGCTGTTTGAATTTCATTTAAGGAGTAAAGACTAGAACAAAACATTTGGTATCCACTAATGATGGTCAGACAAATTTCTAATAATGTGAAGTTTTCAGAGGAGATCAAATAGAGAGAGGACTTCAGAGTCAAAGACTGCACCTGTAAAGTCATAAATTATAGGTGGAGAAGAGAGCAAATAATTCAGCAGTTATTGCTTCGATATAAAAACAGCACATGTAGTTTAGCCCACATAATATAGACCCCTAGTTAAAAAACTGTCATAAATGAAGATTTATCAAGTAGTCTATATTGACTTCCAAAGGCTGGGGAAATAAGAAATGTGGAATAACTACTAATTGTACACAAATATTAAAAATGTTATATTCTGTAACTTTTATGTCAATTTTTGCAAAAATATGAACAAACCAAAGCAACTACTGGCAGGATTTCTATCAAATTATCTGAAGTGCATAACAGGCTGAAAGTTAGTTTTCTTGTATGTAGTATATGTTTCTTTATAGTTGAAAGAAATCACAAATAAACACTAATTTCATCATATGTGTGAAACATAAAATATGAGAGGGAATTGTTATTTCTTTTAGTTAAAATCCACTCTTTAAAAGAAAGGAAGGGCATTTATGGTTAATTAATGTTTATTTTGTGGTCTGAAAATGTGAACACTGGTCCTCATTGTAGTTCTTCTCAGTTAGAAGACTGGAGACAAATTAATTAAGTGCTCGGGGTTCTTTTCCATCAAATGTGGTCCATGGTAGAGGAGCAACAAAAAGCACTGTGAGTCTCACCATCTGTCACTCCTGGATAACGACTAGGTCTACTGAATCTGAATCTTTATGTAACAAGATCTCCAGGTAATTTGCATGCACATAAAACTTTGAAAAATTCTGTTCTATGCCAATTCAAGCATTTCATTTTAAACTTAGTATTTTCTACTGCATCTAATATTTAGAAGTTAACAGGAGGCAAATTATACTTACATCTTTCCGGCCATTCATCAGTTTTCCCAAATGCAGTTTAATAGAAAATGTTAACACTGAAGCAGCAATAAGAAACTGTTACTTAATTCTAAATGTGTGTTTGTGGGCTATAGATTTATTTTATATCAGGTGAAATGCAAGTTCAGGAAGAAGTTTCCATCACAGAATGAAGTTTACTTTCTATCCTAGATGCACATGTTTAAATATTTCATCAGTTTGTTACTAACTCCTCTATTAATACGTTTCTACCCTTTTGTATCTTCTATAATCTCTCTCTAGCTAGTCAAAACTCATTAAAATAAATTTCTTCACTCTTTATTATAATTTTTAAATTCCAAACTATACAATTTAATTACATCAAAACTCCTTGTTTTCCCCTAGCCATTGTCTACACAGTACTATTCACTCTTTTCATATGTCTTTTTCAGTCTTTTTCTCTGTTCATTGGGATTTTTATGTTTTCTTTCCCTTTGTCCTTTTCTTCTGTTCTAGAAAAGGTTATAATTCACTGTGTTGTTTGGTATTTTTAAAAGTTTAAATTTGATTAAGAAATACACAATTGTGGGCTTTTTTCCCCTTTTGTCAGGTAACAGTTTCCAGTTACTTTTACATAACACTTTGCAATTAAGAAGGGATTATCAGATATTGTATCATTTAAGATCAAAAATAAATTTGTGTAATCGGCAAAAGCATTTAATATCAGTAACAGCTCAGGAGTTAAGATGAAGTTATAGCATCAGTATAAAGGGAAAATCCAGATTATCAAGCATGTAGTGAGAAACCCAGCAGTCTGTCACCACGTTTATAAAGTCTATTCAGTAGTAACAATTAAGGGAAGAGAAATGTTACTATTAATAATTTTAGTTTTTTTTTTTTTAAAAAAACTCTTGCTCTCAATGAAAAGTATTCAAATATAAAGTGTTAGAAAGTTCACTGAGAACTCAAGATAAAACCTTTGCTTGAAATCAGGAAAATCAAAACGTCAAAGAGAACATATATATAGCAAACAATGAAAGGGATGCTAACACACAAAATACATCATCCAAGGTAACAGAGGATTTGTCCCAAGATGAAGGAACTGTGAAAATCAATAAAAATTCTACGACATTCAACAAAGCAGTACATTTTCACAAAGGGATGACTTTATAAAAACCTTGCAAAATGATGCAAAAGGATCGAAAAGTCAGAAGCTAGATAAAAGCACCAGAAGAAAGAAAGGAGCTGAAACATTCTGAACTGATAGCTCAAATTATGCCCTTCAAAACAACCCCTAACAACTGGAAAGTGTCAGTACTATGGACTTAAAATGTTCAATAGATACTCCTTGAGTAAGTCATATTCTGATCAAACGCAGAAGTTGGAGGGAGAGAGGGAAACAATCAAACAAACAGAAGGATGGAAAGAAGGGAGGAGGGGGGAAGGGAACAATTAGAAAATTAAATGTCATTGCACAAACATCTATCCTTGAAAATGAATGAGATGAGAGAAAGTCACAAAAGTAAGGATTTATGTGAGGAAAATCCAGTAACAGTTTTTCATACTGACATCAAAACTAGAAATCTCTCTTGGCAACAGAGTATCTAAATAACTCAATTTTCAGTTGCTATTGTCCTGTTGAGACCACTTAAAGTATATACATCACAATAAATGCCCTGGCCCCTGGCCTTGGAGGGTCAACCCAAGGGATTCCTTAGCTCTTCCCATAGTGAGGCCATTTCAGGCTGTATGTTTAACAGTAAGCGTTATGCTGTACCACTGTCATTTTGCAAATATGTGGGTTGTTTCACAACACATGGAACTGCCTAATAGTTAGTACTTATGTTCAATCCAAATGAAATTTGGTGAGGTATTAAAAAACATTCCAGTCTTCAACCAAGAAGACAAAGCAACTTCCATAAGCAATCTACCATCATAGAGGAACCAAGTGCTTGACAAACCAGAAACATTCTTATTTTAAGTAAAGCTAAATAAAGAACAGGATGTGATAGGAAATCTACAAGCTGAAGAAAATACAAACTAAAGGAAATCAATCAAATGCATAATGCAACTTTTTTCCCTTCAATTTCCCAGCTCTTATTGGCAATAAAAATGACTCAGTGCAGTAAGCATCAGTGGTTTCAGTAAAAGTATCCACAATACAGCTCAATACAAAAGTATTGAAATTTTACAATAAGCAATTATTCTATTTGAAAGCAAAATTTTGATAAAAGTTGTAACAATAAATATAATTTTAACTTGATAATTCATATTAAAATAATCTCAGGTTCATTATTCTGAAAATATTGAAATTAGATTATATCCAACTAAAGTGTAAATATTATAAATTTATCCCCAGATTCTTTTTTTATTTTAAAGAGGGTAAAATTAAATAGAATAAAACATATCATAAGGAAAACATTTTAAGAAACACAGATTTCAAAGCAAGACCACTGGAGATCTTCAGCATCTATCATATTGTCTCTTGTTTTCTTCCAAATGGTTGTCCACATTTTCACACACAGTGACTATATACTGAACATTATAGTACTAAACTAATCAGAACAGGATGATGAAGGCTTTTTAGGTCTTCAAGACTAGACAATAAGGAAGTCAACGATGGCGACCATAATGTCTCTTGTTCTCTTTGAAATAGCTGTCCATATCTTTACGTGTGTTGAAATTAAATATAAGATACTAGACTAATATCACTCTGACAAGTGAATAATAGTATTACTAGATTTTATATTATAATGTTACAGAATTAGCACTGGGTATATTAGTGTCTCTTGTTCTTCAGAATATCTGTTCATTACATCATGCATTATATAATCTGTTCCCATAAACTGTTTAGAAATTCTACACATGTGTGAATCTCTACATGTATACCTATCCTTTCTGTATTATAGGGGAAAAACAGATCAAAACAAGACAACAAAACAAATTTCTAGAAAAATATGAAACAAAAAAGCCATATAAAACCACAATACTAGGGGATCTACAGTAGTTACTATGCTGTCTCTTGTTATTTTCAGTAGAATTGTCTACATTATCAGGCATAATATAATTGAACATCACATAGCAATTTTAATAAAAACACAACTTTGGATGTATTGTAGGACTTCAAAAGCAGTTAATAATCAAACTGGAATGAGTATCTTATTGCATCTAGACTTGATATTATCAAGCGTATCAAATTCAAATAGAATCAGTCAGGACAAAACAGCTGTCTAACAAACCAGATTCAAATAAGATCAGTCATAGTAAGACAATGTAAGTAACACAGGGTTTCAGTTTAAGTTAATAGGAAATTAAGGATAGTTACTGTAGTATATCCTGCTATTTTGGGGGTAGCTGTCTGTGCTCTCAAATCTAGTATGAGTAGTCCAGTCTGTTCCAGTATCCCCAGATTCTTAAGGATGTTTGTAGAGCATTGTTTATATTTGTATATGAGAAACTCTTCTTATATATTTAATGAATTAATTATGTTTATTCAAATAAAACTTTTTGTTCAACAACCACTACTTGTGCTAGTGGTGCAGACACTGATGGTACAGTTCTGCATCATTGCTGTTCTCATTTTTTATATGTATGTGTGGTACAGCCATAACTTTATGCATACTTTCAGACACAGAGTACAAGTTTGTTTCTTAGTCCTGATGTGCCCCCAAATCCTCTGGAAGTGTAGAAATATACTGTATCCACTAGCCATGCCAAAGGTCCTGTTTACAAATGGCCTTCAATAAATTCTCACCATCAATAGTTGTTGGATTTCTTCAAATCATTTTTAGAATCCATCTAAGATTGAGAAATGCTGGTTAAGAAAACAAAATCTATCAAATTCTTTTCCCTGTTGATGATAGTCACTGTAACAGGAATATGCCAGTCTTGAAAAATTAAAACTAAAATCCCTAGGTTGTATAATTCCTAAAAAGCATACAATTCAAAAGAAGCAACTGAAATATTTGATTATTAGTCCTAACTTTGACATATACAAAGCAACTTTTGGTAGATTGAGATTCAACTGGTATAGACTTCATATATACAACCATTGATCTCAGCTAGCTTAAAAAGAAACAAAAATCAAAACAAACAATAGAAGTCGTTGGTGCACCACTCTTCTTTCTCTTCACATTGCATTCTCATAGCCACATAACATTCAATGCTATTGGTTCACTGCATGAGACTTCTCTCTGGCACTTAGGTCACAGGAAAATATTTCCAGAAGAAAAGAAAAGTGACTTCTTTTATGGAATCAAACTTTTTTATATTATTATAATGCAACATGATGATCATGTAAATACAGACAGAAAGTCTGACTAAAAAAAACAAATACGTAGGTTAAATAGTGGATCTTTTAAATATGGATATGTGTCTCTCTTATAGTACCGTGTCATAAAGCTCCTTGAAGTTTGTCTTGCCTACAAAGGAAAAAAAAATTTGTTTAATAGAGCAACAAGATATGATGCTTAAAATTTGGACATGTCACTTTGTGATATTTTGTGAATCTTCACCTTTTTAAATCTTAACAATATAATGGGAGAATTAGGAAACATGAAGTTTAAGCAGAATAAGGCATGCAAAACTTTTAATGAGCATTAGGTGCTATGATAAAAATTGTTATTTTAAGGACTCACTTTTCTTAAGAAACCATTCTTTCAAGACAATGCTTCAAATTATTTTATATACTTCATTTTTTCCAAAGCACTTTTATTCATATAATTTCATGTTATACCTAGAAAAGAAAGTCATAGTAGATGTATTAGCAATCTTGTTCAGTCACACATTCTATGTAACACTTGGAGTTAAAATCGGATATGGCGAATGAGCATTAGGACAATGTTTACCTAAACACTTCCTCATTTATATCACTTAGAAAATTCCTGTGAGTACAACTTCCTGTGTTGCTCCAGAAATCAGACCTCTCTGGGACCTCATCAAAGTAGTTTTCATGCCCAGCGAGTTTTAAGCAGAACCTACCTCACACGTGGTATAGAAAAATTGTTTGCTCTAGTCAAAAGGAGCTCTATGGCAGAATAAGGAAATCTATCCTAGCAGGAGTGCAAACCTGAGCAGAATGGCACTTTGGGTTCTTATCTTGGGGGCCAGTTTAGACACAGATGGTATCACTGAGCTGGGTGAACCAGGATGAGGCACATTTCATCCCAGAGAGTCAATTCTAAACAAAAATATTTAAAGGCAGGGTCTTGCATAACTGATTCATGATTCATTTAACCAGTCTCAGAAAAATGGGCTTCACAGAAATTACATTAAATCCAATGGGCTTCACTTTTTCCTTCTAACTTCAGTCATTTTTTATGACTACTTACCACAATTTCTAGGTATGAAACTACTTCCTTTTCTTGAATTTCCTCATTTAATTTTACCAGTTCTATCTACCTAGTTTCAAAAAGCATTGTTTTTATTTCTAGCACTTCTTGAAGATTATACCACTTATACCTATTCTTCTGCACCACTTAATCCCTCTTAATCTTATATTTCCTTTACATTTTTATTCCCATTTTTATAACTTCTGGTTCAGTTTTGCTATATTTTATTGGATGGGCCTTTTGCTGCACCAACCCATTTTTATAGCCACCAAATTAACATTCACGGTGGAAAAATCTAGAGCATTTTATTTTTTGAATAAATATATTAGGAAAACCTAGTCCATCTTCTTTTGAAATCTAAATGAACATTCAAGAATGTATCATGAGGGATCTCATCTGTTTCAGAGCTTCTCCCACACTACCCATTTTTGCAATCATACTTTATTACCAAAACAGAACAATTGTTATTTGTGGAACATGGCTGTCATCATTCTCTGGCATCTTTTTTATACCTCGGATTCATGATTGTCTATGTGACTGTATTTTCAAGACAAGGAGAAAGAACACATTGCTATGAAATCTGGTGCTATGATACAAATGTGTTCTCTTAAACATTGGTGATGGTATTAGAAAGTGTCCTTATTTTTAAAAGGTCCAAAAAGAAGTTCCTTCCTCTCCCATCAGGTGAGGCCCTTACTCAAAACTGAATCACTGGCAACTTAATATTTGATTTCTAGCCCCCAGAACTGTAAGAATAAATTTTTTCCACTTAGTAAAGAATATGGTATTGCACTATTGTGGGAGCCAAAAGGGACTCAGGCATCCTGTTTACTCTGTTTATTTCTTCCTTCAAGCAATTTAATCCTTGCCATTCATCTCATACCTACTGATCATATGCTTGAACTTACATTACCTCCAGGAAGCCTTCCCAGTAACGCCCATGTTTCTCTGAATTTCCGTACTATGTTGTTTTTAGTTTTGTGTCATATATGTTTCTGCCTATTTTTTGTAAGTTCTTTGAGACCAGGAATAGTATCATTTTTATATTTGATCCTATAATGGCACAATCTGGTTGTTAAGTACTGAAAACCTTTCCGGTTTGTGTGTATGTGTTTTTCTCTTATCTTTCCTTCACATAATCCTCATTCAAAAATAAAGAAAATTGGGTCAATACACACTAAAAGATTTGTCCTGAGAAATAATCACCTGACCTGTCCAATCATTCTTTACTAAAGGGCTCTTACTGGACTCTTAGCTGCAATACAATACTTCACAGTAAATAAAGGAACTTGGAAAAAACTTTTCCAAAGGAATCAAAATCAGCGGCTTCTGGATGCACTAGCCTCCCTGCTCCTGGTCGTGCTTGGCGGATTCTGGAGTTCTCAGCAAGCAAGCAGGCACCATTCTTTCCAGAGGTTCAGTGGCCTGGGGTAAGACCCCCCACCTTGCACTTTCCCCCAAGTCCAGCTAGTTTGGGACCCTCAGTGGGCCCCTGACATGCAGCTTCATGGCTTCCGGGTGCACTGGACCAGCGAAGTGGGTACTGAGCGGGCCTGGGCAGCCTCCTTCCTCCCAGACATGCTTGGTGGACTCTGGAGCTCTAAGCAAGCCAGCGGGCACCATTGGTTCCAGAGGCTGGGTGGTCTGGTGTCAATGCCCCACGCACATTCCCCAGAGTCCAGGTACCTTGAGACCCTTGCTCCACCCCAGACAGGGAACCTTGTAGCTTCTGGGTGTGCTGGACCAGCATGGTGGGTCCTGAGCAGGCCTGCACTGGCCTCCCCACTCCAGGCAGCGCTTGGCAGACTGGAATTCTGGGCAGGCAGATGGGCGCCTTAGGTTCCAGAGGCTGGGAGGCCTGATGTAGGTGCCACGCGAACTTTCCCCCTAGTCTAGCTAGTTTGGGACCCTCGCTTGGCCCCAGACGTGGAACATTATGGCTTCCCGGTGCACTGGACCAGCATAGTAGGTTCTGGGCAGGCCTGAGGTGGCAGCCCTGCTCCCCACTGTGCTTGGAGGAATCTGGAATTCTGGGCAAGCTGGAGCCAAGAGTTCTGGGGCTGGGCATGGACCACCCTGCTCCACCACCAAGTGACACACTCTCAGTCTGGGGAGTTGGGTGGCCAGAGTCCCAGGAGCTGAGGACATAGAAGAGGATTTCCAACAGACACGGGGGAAGCCTTGGAATAACATTTGAAACACTTGAAACACAGAAGTATTAAGAAAATGACAAAATGAAATACCAAATTAAAATCTCAAATGTCCAGCCCATCCAAAGAAACCTTAGAAATAGAAACCTTAGAAACCTTAGAAAAAAATATATGCTATACACCTGAAATATCGGCCATAATAGCAACTGAAATGAAGAAGCAATTCCTGGAAGTTGAGTAAGCAGTGGGGCAGAGGGGAAATTAAAGAAGAAATTAAACAATACCTACAAGCAAACGAAAATACAAATACAACTTACCGGAATCTGCAGGATGCAGTGAAAGCTGTCCTCAGAGGAAATTTATTGCACTGAGTTCCCACATCAAGAAAACAAAATGAATACAAATAACCTGATATTACACCTCAAACATCTAGAAAAAGAATAGCAAGTTAAGCCCAAAGCCAAAAGAAGAGAGGAAATTATCAAAATCAGAACAGAAATCAATGCAATAGAGACTAAGAAAACAATCCAAGGAATCAATGAATCAAAGAGTTGGTTCTTTGAAAGAATAAATAAAATTGATAAGCCCCTAGCCAACCTTATTTAAAAATGGGAAGAAAAGCAGTAATTCATGCAATAACAAATGAAAAAGGTGAAATCACTATATACTATGTAGAAATAAAGAAGATCATCAACACCTATTTCAAAAACCTCTACTCTCATAGGTTTGATAGCACAGAAGAAATAGACAGATTCCTAGATACATATGAAGTACCAAAGCTAGGTTAAGAAGATGTAAAACTGCAAAATAACCCAATTTCTATTAATGAATCTGAAAATGTAATTAAGTCCTTACCTACAAAGAAGAGCCCAGATGGATTCACTGCAGAATTCTACAAGAAATACAAAGAAGACTTAATGCCGACACTCCTCAATCTCTTCAATGAAATTGAAAGGGAAGCAATCCTTCTTAAGTCATTCCTGGAAGGAAATATTACTTTAGTACCAGAACTGGAGAAAGATCCAACTAAAAAAGAAAACTATAGACCAATCTCCCTAATGAACACAAATGCAAAAATCCTCAATAAAATATTGGCAAATAGAATGCAGCAAATCATCAAGAAGATTATACACCATGACCAAGTGGGATTCATCCCAGGCAAGCAGGGATGGTTCAACATATGTATATTAATAAATGTAATTTACCATATAAATGAAACCAAAAGTAAGAATCACATGATCATTTCGATAGATGCAGACAAAGCTTTTGATAAGGTCTAAAATTCATTTATGATAAGAACTTTACAGAAAATTGGAACAGATGGTCTTTTCCTCAATATAATAAAGACCATCTAAGACAAACCAACAGCCAGTATCGTACTTAAATGGCAAAAAACTGATGGCCTTTACTTTAAAATCAGGCACAAGACAAGGATATCCCTTATCACCACTCCTATTTAATAAACTACTGGAAATACTATCCAGATCATTTAGAGAAGGGAGAGAAATAAAAAGGGTAAAGATAGGAAAAGAAGAATTAAATTATCATTATTTGCAGATGACTTGATGCTCTATAAAGAAGATCCCCAAAACTCTATTGAAAGACTCTTAGATATAATAAATAAATTCAGCAAGATGGCTGGATACAAAATCAATACTCAAAAATCAATAGCAGGGCTGAGGTTTTAGCTCAGCAGCATAAGCGCCTGCCTTGCAAGCAGGCAGTCGTGAGTTCGATCCCCGATACTGATAAAAAGGAACAAGCCAAAAAAAAAAAAAAAAATCAATAGCATTCCTATACTCTAACAACAAGATCACAGAGAGAAATAAGAGAAGCCACACTATTCACACTAGCAACCAAAATAAAATATTTACGAATTACTCTCATGAAAAAAGTGAAAGACCTACACAAGGACAATTATAATACACTGAAAAAAGAAATTGAAGAGGGTCTCAGAATGTGGAAAGATATCCCTTGCTCATGCATAGGAAGAATAAATATTGTGAAAATGGCCATTATGCCAAAACTATTATACAGATTCAATGTAATCTCAATAAAAATACCATCAATGTACCTCATAGATCTAGACAAATCACTCTTAAAATTTATCTGGAGTGAGAAGAGACCTAGAATAGCAAAGACAGTTCTAGGCAGCAAAGGCAAGGCAGAAGGCATCACAATCCCTGACATGAAGTTATACTACAAAGCAACTGTAGTAAAATCAACATGGTACTAAAATCAAAACAGAGCTGAAAATCAATGGAATAGATTAAAAGTTTCAACCACAACTACAAACACACTCAACCACCTTGTCTTTGATAAAGGTGCCAAGCAGGTTCACTGTAAGGACAGTATCTTTAATAAATGGTGTTGGAAAAACTGGTTCTCCATATGCCGAAAACTAAAACTAGACCCATGCCTATCACCATATAAATTAGAATCTAAATGGATCAAAGATTTGAATATTAAAACAGAAACATCAAATCTATTGGAAAACAAACTGGGTAAAAACCTTGAAAACATAGGGGCAAGTAGAGAATTCATGAACAGGACTCAAACCGCACAGGAAATACTTCCCAGAATCAATAACTGGAATCACGTCTTATTAAAAAGTTTCTGCATGTCAAAAGAAATCTCCAGCGTAGTGAAAAGAAAACCCACAAACTGGGAAAAAATCTTAGTTAACTCCTCCTCAGACAAGGGACTTTTGTCTAAAACATATAAAGAATTTTTTAAAAAATCAGACCCCCAAAATTCAAAGATCCAATCCAAAATTGGGCATCTGAGATGAATACGCACTTCTCAGATCCGCAAATAAAAATGGCAAATAAATACATTAAAAATTTTTATCATCATTACTCATAAAAGAAATGCAAATTAAAACCACACCGAGGGGCTGGGAATTTAGCTCAGTGGCATAAACGCCTGCCTTGCAAGCAGGCAGTCATGAGTTCAATCCCTGGTACCGATAAAAATGAAAAAGACAAAAAAAAAAAAAAAAAAAAAAAAAAAAAAAAAAACTGAGATTCTATCTCACTCCTGAAAGAATGACCGGGATCAAGAAAACCACCAACAACAAATTCTGGAGAGGCTGTGGGAAAAAAGGAACTCTCCTGCACTGTTGGTAGGAGCGTAGTCTAGTGAAACCATTGTGGAAGTCAGTCTGGAGATTTCTCAAAAAGCTGGGATTGGAAGTCCCATTATTTCCAGCTAATCTACTTCTAGGCATATTCCTAGAAGAACTGAAAACATCATACCACAGTGATATATGTGCACCCATGGCTATAGCATCACAATTTCTAATAGCTAGTTCTTGGAAACAACCTGAGTGTCCATCAACTGAAGAATGGATAAAAAAGTGTGGTATTTTTATGCAATGGAGTACTACTCAGCTATAAAGAAGGATCACATTGAGATATTAATAAATAAATGGGCGCAGCTTGAGACCATACTCATAAATGAAATAAATCAAACTCACATGTATGAATACCAAATAGTTTCCCTAGTGTAAGAAATGATACAAATACATAAAAGTATGTGGTAATTATGATTCCCCATTATATGGCTTTGAAGCCTTATAAAGTTTTCACTAATTGATTGGAATAGTTTTATTCTGGGCTGTGTGATATTGTCTGTGATGATATGAACAGCTATTTTGAAGAAAACAAGATATCATAATAGCTAGTGCTGATTTAATATCATCTAGTTTTGAAGTCCCATAAAACTGTTGTTCTATCTCCACTGCTTTTATCATGTATCTTATTGGGTTTTATTATGTGTGATAATATAAACAGAATATTTTATAGACAAAGAGATAATATAAAAACCATTGTTCGTTTTCTGTTTGCTGGTTCTAAATACCCTGTAATACTTTCATCCTCTTGAATGGTTTCACACTGTCTTGACATAGTTGATGCTATAGTATTCAAAGTTATACTCAAATATTTCAAGGAAAGAGACACTATGGTAACTATTGTTAAGTTGGTTATATGTGGTGAAACACTATGTTGCTTAAATTGTTCTGTGTGACCTGTATTGTTATGATGTTATGTCCTCCTTTTTTCTCAATCTCCCCTTCTTTTAAAATTTATTTATTTTATTATTATTTTTTTAGTTAAGGGAAATTTTTTTTAATTAGCAGAATGCATTATAGTAACTTTTTTGATTTCCTGTTAACTTGATTTGAAGCTGTGTATTGCTCTCACCATCTTGGTTTGACTGATTTTACTCTATTCTGTTCTATTTGGTAGTATCAAGTTTGAGGGTGTAGGCAACTACTTTGAAGGCAGTAAGATTCACTATGATGCCCATTCTGGTTTGACTATTATCTTCTTTTGGTAATAGTAATGTCTCCAATATTTATGTTTTATTGGTTTTGTTCTGTACTGTTTTGTTCAATTTTATTATACCTGATGATATAGGCAATTCCTTTTAAGGTAGCAAGAGGCATTATGGTAACCATTGTTGATTACCTTGTATTCTGTTTTTACATCATGTACTATGTTCATCCTTTGTTTTGACTGAATGCTTTGTTTTGTCACATTTGGTTTTATTTTCTTCCAAAAAAAAAAAGTAATAAGAACTGCAGTAGTAATAAAATCCAAAATGTGTAAATGTTATTGTAAAAAGAGAGGAAAACAAATTGCTCTAAAGGACACAACAGCAGGTGTGTTTAGGTGTACAAGATAGATAACAATATTACTAACTTTTTGTTGGATCATTGAACACAACTGTTTTGCAGTCTCACTGTTTGAATGTCCACTCCGTATGCTTTAATTTTGTAACTTGATCAACTATTTCTAAGATGACAATATGTAATTTATTAACTAGTGATTTTTTTACTGCTTTTTTTGAAATTCTGTATTCCTTGTACCCTTTTACCTTTTTTTGTTCTTTTCTTCAAATAAAATTTAAAAAACAAAGGAATCAAAATCAGTTTATCTGCGTATATGAGGAATTTCATAATCTTAAAAACTGTAGAAAATCATTTATCAAATTTAAAAACTATTATAATTTACTTTTTAATTTAAAAATTATTTTTGTGCCTATAAAATGTCAACATCCAAAATCAAAAGCTGAAATTTCATAATCTCTTGCTTTTGACTTTTGAAAAAAGTTTTTCTTGTAAAACTCTTGAGAGATCTACTAGTGTCTTCCCCTAAAAACAAAAGCAGAGCTGATTTTCTTCTCTCAAATGCTTCCGTTAGTCATACGTCAGCTGCAGAATTACATGGCTCTCCCAGTCCTTTGCTGGAAATTGTTTCATGGACAGTGTTACCATTTATCTGAAGTTATCTGCACTTATGGATTCTGCTTACCTAAGGAGTGAGTCCGGATTAGGTTCTGCATTCATAAATAAGCAACACATCAGTGCTGGCCAGTGCAGTAGTAGTGGATAAGTGACTGTGCTGGAAGCAATCAAAGAGCCTGGAAGGCCTGCTGTAATCATACTATAGAGGATAATGATGCTAATATTTTGAAAATGAAATTAATTTGGTCTCTATATTCAGCTTTCCTAAAGTGTACACTGTTCTATTTGCTCGAATAATAGATTCCCTTGGGAAATAGTTTTAGCAAACTATAAGGTGGTGCATATGTTAAAAATTTGTACTACACAATTTTTGCATATTGAAAGACCTTATTCTGTTTAACACAGAATTCTCTTTTATGACAACACGTCCGATTTACCTGCAGAATCACACTGTGAAATATAAACATAGTTTGTTCATATTGTTTGTATGGATTACACAAAGGTGCTGGCACTGACAGGATCAGGAGCACAGTGCAGTACTCAGGACGTATTTTGTAAGGCTTGAGTGCTCTTGACAAGTGCTGCACTCAGAACATGATGCAATGCATTTAAAGACGCTGGAAATCTTTCTTTCTGAAAATTATCCTTTTATATAAAAATTTGGTTTCCCTGATAACATAGAAAGGGTCTCCCTGCTTCTTTCTCCTTAAACTATTGCATAACATGAAGATAAGTAATCTTACCTTGTACGTTAAAAAAAGATTAAATTTGTATATCTGTTTCCACATAAAATTTCAGATACATTCTGGCTCCAAACTGTAAGACACTGTCAAACAGTTGCAATTTATTTATAATGAATGAGTAGTATATATCAGCATAATAAGATCCTTTATAATATAATAAACAGAATAACATGCAACTTTACACTAACACAGTAGTGGTGAACCTATGTAAATATGTGTCTTTGGTTTACTTGTAAGACAAAAGATATTAATGTATGCATTGTTTAAAACCTCAGTATTCACAGTTACTTTCATTTTTATCACTTAGCAATAAATAAGTGGGTTTGGGGTCACATTTTGGGTACTCATTTCTAAAAGATTTGCCATCATTGCTCTAATATGTCCCATTTTAATGCTTTTTTTTTCTTCATTTTTCCTGTATGGTTCTCTTTGGGTTGTAAAATAAATTTTATTTAGTATTTGTCTCCTAAAATTTTTTAGAAATGGAACAACCCCACCTAATAGAGTTACATTTCTGGAACCCGTGCCACTGTTTAAGTCTCACTCTTTCTTACATTCTCCCAACTGGAACCAATTTTGCTGCTGTGGAATCCCAATGCATTTATTTCATATTTTCTGTTGTTACTATGTAGCTATCTCTTTAATTAAAGTCCTGAAATATATAATCTTTTAGTACTGAGAATACAGGCTGTTATCCCTCCACAATACTTTATGCATTACTGTATAGCAAACAGTAGACACATAATAAGAGTTTGGTAAATTCTGTATAACTTGTAATAAAATGTAAATAGTATCTTATTTTTCCAAAAAAATCATTTTCCTGTGATTAAGTACTATAAATGTATTGTATAACTTCCAATATTAGCTGACACTAAAATAAGACACAAAACTGAATGCTGTGAACATTTATCTCACATCACAACTTTTAAAAGGATAAAATGGAAATTACTGAGACCAAGGGAAATGATTAATAATATGGAAAAGTGCACAAAGTCTGAGCTCTTTAATTCGGCTACGTATTTATCAAGTTCCATTTTCCAAGAAGAGAGCCTTTTGCACCTGGAGCGTGTCCCTCTTTCCCCTTCAGTCACTCACCATCTGGCCAACAGGTTCTACTGAAACTGATAAAACTTACTTCTTTGTAGAGCTGTATCCTAGGAAATGCAGACTCATGGACTGTTGGTATCTCTGCTCCCAAGTCTTTGTGACGCTCACTCTTCCTTCTGCTCCCAGCTTCCCTGAATTCTCTTCCACTATCCTTTCCCTTGATCACAGCTCCTCACAAAGCAAACCTCCATTTCTCCCACTTCTCTGAGATTCTTTTCCCCTCCTTGCTCTTGGTGATGGCGGACTCCCTTACCACAGGACTTATGTGTGGCCAGGTGAATTTACTCTATTTTTGATGCATTCTAACTGTTCCTCATTCCACAAAAACAACTGATTTTGACTCTTGTGTTATCAAACTATGTCAGTCACCTGGAAATGTTCTACTTCCCTTCAAAGGTCTTAGCAACAGAAGCCCACCCTTCAGTAGCATTCCAGTTTCTTGGTAACTTCAGTATCTCTGAAAAAGATCTTTAAAATTTTCTGAAATTTTTGTTTCATTAACTCCTCTCTTTAAATTTCTTTTCTTCCACCTTAACTCACCCACTCACACATTATTTACTTTGTCTTTCCACAATCTCAATTCCAAATTTTGTACATTGTGACTTCTATTTTCTATATTCTCAGTCTACTCCCTCTGGAAAAATTACTCCCCAAATCCTCTGTCCCACTGGAACTTTCAAATCCTAGATCCCCTTTGCTCAGCTCTCCCATCCCCTCATAGACTCACCTTCTGCTGTGTTGCACTAGAAAGTTTTCATGAATCTTTTAAATTATTTTTACCTACATTTTAATCTGTTATCTCTTACATCATCATACTGATGTGAAAAGTCTCAGGCCTGCTGTAATACAGTTTTGTGCTCCTCTATGTCACCATCCACACTACAGTTAATAATAATGCTATTAATAATAATAAGCACAAGATTTCTGCTGACCGACATCAACTGAAATTCATGCCAAAGAAAAATAGGCATATACTGCTGGCTGCAACCACACTCTTTTCCAAGTCGATTCACAGTAGATAATAATTGCCTACTTTCTCCTCTTTAATCTTCAGAAATGACCCATCTATCCTCATTGTATTCAGAATCTTTCTTTAATATCTATTTCACTAAAAAGTAAAAGCATTCCAAATTTTCATCATTGCATCCATCATGCACCTGCAACTGTGTGCTCAGTATTTCCTTCTTTTCTGTTTCTATAGATTAGCTGTTTGTGCCTCCAACCAACTTCTTTAACCTTGAATTTGATTCAATCTCTTGTGGCTATCTGAACACACTCTTACAGAAATTCTTCCTCTCGTTAATATATTAACAATCATTCTCTATCTGCTGGATCACTTCTACAACTTAAAAATATGTTATATTTCTCCTTTAAAGAAATCTTTACCTGGCTTTGTTCTCGGTTGTTTCTGTCCTCTATCTGGACTCTCACCAGACAGCTGATTTCATCTAATGTCAGAACTTTATATACCATTTGCAGATTTTCATAATTGACAAATTAATACAACCAGTGCAGACTCTTGTATCCCAGATCATTTTATCTCAGTGAGTTATGTATTTCCTCTTGATAGCTAACTGGCATCTCAAAAAATTGATTGAGTGATTTTTGATCAACAAAACATTAAAAAATGATTACAAAATTTAAAAACATTGTTATTCAAAACTACAAAAATTAGAATTTAAAACTTCTATTAAAGAAATTATAATTATCTTTTGAAAATGCAAGTTTATGAAGACAACAAGTGATTCAGAAGTTTTTTACCCTCCAAAATCAATTCTTAGTAAATTAGCCATTTTTAAAATTAATTAATAAAAGTTAATACTCATAAGTGATTAACAAAACAACACCAAAATAAATTGAAATACGTAGTTTTACATAGATTTGCTTTATAAAAATACATAATTCACTATATCATCTGTATGGAAATATATAGGAAGATATATGATCAAATCCATTTGACATATATTGGACACTATTTTTAGTCCTTACACTGTTAAAAAAAAAAAAACAGGTTTTTCATTGTGACAAAATTAAGCTGTCTTGTACCTTTTCTCCAATTTTGTCTTGCTTGGATCAAAAGATGAATATTAAGAACATAATCTTTTAAGTTTATCTGAAAATATGAACACATTTCTTTTCCATTTCTCATGTCATTATTATGACAAGAAATAATTTTAATAAAAAGCTTTCAATAGCTCTCTAAGAGACTACATTAAAATTGGGTTTGCTAATTCTCTTTAATTTACAAAAGTGTTTTATGCACTGGTAATGTGTCCATATCACTCTGAATTGTGCATATGAAAAAATAGATCTTTCACAAAAATATTAAATTCTAATTTGAAATGCAAAATAACAGCCAAAACAAGCAAAATCTTCTGTGAAATTCACACCTAAATTCAAATAAAAATTTTCCTCACTTTGTTATTGATATAATATGCAAACATTGGATTCATTTGGGGGAATTTGTTGCACATCACATTACATGAGGTTACTGAATCTTTAGAAATTTACGTGTGAAAATTGTTTCTTATTTCATTAAACAAAATGAAAAATAAATGCAGGAAACATGATTATATCCAGTATTTTTTAAAGGTTCAGTTAACAGCTAACAAAATAGTTGTTAAAGGAGCTATCAATAAACCAGAGGCAAAAAGGTTTAAAGTGTTTAATTATGTAACTGGAGAAATGATACAGTTTTATACAGGTAGTAGTCTTTTTAAAATTATTTTAAGTATTAATAAAGCATACAGTGAGGCAAAAATAGTTTGTTGCTGCTACACTTTAAATACTTGTGTCTTCTCCAGAAGTCATGTTGAACTATAACCCCAATGTAGCAATATTTAGTGGCAGACATAAGAAAGGTTTGAGAGCAGGAGTCCTCTATTGTCATGGAAGGATTAATGCTTGCAAAAACTCTTGAAGAGAGTTTGGATCTTCCATATCTTACAGAGCCATGGCATTCCAGGAGTCATCTTGGAAGCAAAGTTTGTGTCCTGACTGGACGTGGAACATACTGCTTCCTTGATCTCTAGAACTTTAAAAACTATATATATGTTATTTAAAAATTGTCTAATCTCAGGCATTTTGTAACATCTGCACAAATGCATTAAGGCAGCCCTACTCCCTAGATTTTGGATATTTGACAGTGTGTGGCATAGGACTACATTGTCCTGTAGATGCTCAGTAATGAGTAATGGAAAGAAATTGTGTGACTTTCCACTGGAAAGTAATTGTTTAATCTTGGACTGTAAAGTGCTGCTCTGTAAAGAAGAAAGATTTATTGTTTCTTCCTGAATTTTGCTTACTATGTTGAGAAAAAATAAATGTTTGGACATAATCTTGCTTATCCCAAAGGAAGTTTCTGCAGAAAAACTAATGGGACAAATTCAGGAGTTAGAGCTAGACTTACTGACACTTTTGATAAGACAGTAAGAGGAATTGATTTTTCTAGAAGTTCATAAACTTTATGAACTTTAGTAACTAAACCAAGAGAAAAATTAAAGTATTAGGTAATTGGCAACAAAAAATAATAAGTAAAGCAGTCCAAAGAAAATTGACTCAAATGATATTCTTTCTTCTATGAGTATGCAAGTTTTCAGAAACTCTACATTGACAAAAAGGATATGACTATTGTAAAAATGTGAAAAGTAGAACCACAAATAAAACTATGTGTTTTGAAAAGACTTCTGTGTCACTTGAATGTGCTTCCTTTCATATTTCTGCTCATTAGAAGAACCATAGTATTAAGAATCTAAAGCCAATGCTACTTGTCAAGCAACCAAGAGTATAATAATTTAACACTGTGAAATCTAAACTAATTAAAATGACTGTTCCTTTTCTTTATTTTTTATCATTTGAGAGTCTGACAGAATTTCTAGGTATGTTTGTTTTGTTTTTGTAGTGTAAACTGATATTCCTTTCCATAAATTTCTGTTACTAAGTACTTAGCTCCTGTTAAACAAAATACTGTAGGAAAATCTTTAAGATAAGTCATTTCTGCCATCTCACTTATCTTCTCATAAACAAACATGGTTCTACTCAGACACTGCGGGAACAACACAGTCTGCTCAGAGATTTCTTTGTTGTTGCCGTGAACAAAAAAAGTAGACACTGATAAATAAGAAAAATGAAGAGATTCCTCAACATGTAGATTAACTACAAACATAAAAGATCTCTGCTCCTTTGTAGTAAGTACCATCAGTTGACAGGAAGCTTTCCATTTTGCATCACTATGAATGATTTATTGTCTGCCAGAAAATAATTACCACAACTCAAGAGAATCCTTCAGTGTCTGATGAACATCCATAAATAATTTCTACTCACTTTGCAATGAACATGGTTCCCAAAGATGACTATTAGAAAGAGTGGACTAGGAGACATCTAGGTAAGTATAAAGCTAGATGCCTCCATACGGTGCTTTATAAACTATCTTATAGGTGTATTATCTATATGTACATGCATGCATTTATGTATATATATACATGTATACAATATACAAATGGATATATATGTGTTTTTATATAAACATACAGTATGTGTATATGTATACAAAAATTTAAATCAGATCTTACCCTAAAAATGATTTAAATAAGTTAAAAGAACATACATTTCTCTTGTTATTTTCATAGCCTATTTTAAATTTTTTGTAGAGTTCAGCAGTGAAACCTTCAGGCCCTAAGCTTTTCTTTGCTTGTAGACTTTTTAAATTTCTTCTTCAATTTCATTGTTTGATATTGGGTTATTTAGAATTTTTATGTATTCTTGATTCAGCTTTGGGAATTTGCTTGTATCTAGAAATCTACCTTTTTTTTCTGAGTTTTCCATCTTATTAGAATATAGGGTCTTAAAGTAGATATTGATGTTCTGAATTTCTGCATCATTTTGGCTGAACTAGAACAATCAGTAATTAGAATAGCATTAAGCCCATTCTATGCAATGACAACAGAAAAACATTGAACTCAAACAAACCATGTAATGTTGAACCTCAAGTTTCTAGGAAAAGAGCAAACTAAAACCAAAGCACTGAAATGAGATGAATGTATAAAGCTCAGAACAGAAAATAATGTAATTGAACTAAGAAAACAATGAAAAAATTAATGAATCAAAGAATTGTTTCTTTGAAAGATTAAACAAATAAATAAATTCTTAGCCAAACATAAAAAAAAAGGAAAGAAAGGACTCAAATTCATGCCATACGGAATGAAAGGGATAAAATCACAGTGGTGATTTATTTGGTGGTTGTTAACTGAAAATCTGTCTTAGATCTGATATTCTATTTTCACATTGGTTGATTCTGCTGTAAATTCTACACTGGGCATTCATGATCTCCAATCACTTACCTAAACTCCGTATTTTTGCCTTTCAATCTGTATCCCCTCTGAATTAACTAACTATATCATTCATTATGGTCACAATCTCTTTAGTTATCTGTGAAATTATTTCTTATTTGGGTTTTTTCTAAAGCATCATTTATCTACTTTACTTCAGATGATATCATTTTGGAAAGCTCAGCTGAGTGGCTTTTAATTTATTCCAACTTGATGCCCCCTGTATTTGCTTTGGAAGAGCTAGAGATCTGGTATTGAACTGTTCTTCTGTGTTTCTCTTGTTATATTTTTTAAATTTATTTTGTTTTGATGTTTGTAAATTGCTTATGGTAGGGTGCTTTATTACTGGTATCCAGACCTCCTTGGAAATGACTAATTTTCAAAGATATCTTCTAGGTATAGCTGGCTTTTGACTGTTGAGTATGGTTCTCTAGTTATTAGGGATGAGAAGTTGTACCTATTTGAACCAGCACCCAGTTCTTTGTTACTGGAGTATGGCAGTGTTTATGACCCCCCAACATTTTCAGTTTTTGGCATACAAAGAAGAACAATCAATCACAATAAATGCATCACTTTGGCTATACTACAACAGTCACTAATACCAACAGCAACAAGCCCAGTCTAGACAATTACAAATTGCAGTAACTCTTAATTTGCTACCTTTAACCATAGACACAAGATTTGTTGTTATATAGTAAACTATAAAACAAATCAGAAAATTATATCCCCTCAGTAAATAACCCCTCCCTTGATTTTACCCTCAAGGGAGAAAATTTAGCAAGGATAAAAGGGCAAAAATAGAGAAATGTAAAAGAAAGAGATTAGAAGCAAGGCTGAAGAGCAAAGAAAGATTACCTAATCTTTGGAAAATTGATAAAGAAGACAAAAGGAAAAGAAAGAAGGAAAAAATGAAAGCAAGAGCTAATCAAAACAAAACAAGACACTAAAAACATTGTTTACACTCATGAAAAAGCAAAAAGAGATAATAGAAAAATATAAAAGCAAACCAAAAACAGATTTCTGTTATTTGGAGCCTGTGGTTATATTTGGGGTTCACACTTCTGAGGTAGTATCAAATTAAGGCTGTCTAGTAGACAAAGAAGACAGAGTCCAGATCCAACCACACCTTCAATAGGAACAGGGCAGGGTACAGATTTTGTTCAACTTCATAAAAGTTCAGCCTGTGCCTGACCTCTGGTTGTGGAGCTGGGACCTGAGCTGTTCAACCTGCAACATTCTGGGTGTCCCATGGCAGCCAAAGCTCTGCTCCCTTATCTGGGTGTGTCCCACGTCACCGGGATTACTGAAGGAAGCCAACCTATAACTGCTCCAACTCCCAGGTTCAGTTGGTCCCTCCCTAAAAGGACTTCTGGCCACGCATTCTCTCCAGCAGACTCTTGGACTGGAGTTCTCAGCTGTTGTAGGTCACAGCATCCACTGCTCTGTTTCACTGGTGCATTTCTCCCTGGGGCCCTCTGGAGTCACTTGCTTTTGCCCACCTCCCCTGAATCTCTGTAAAGCCGCCTTTTTCATGTTATGAGGTGGAAGTCAGGGAGAAAGGGCAGCTTACAAACTCCTTTTTCTGTGTTGAGATATGTGGCTTCCCCTACCCTGAGACCTCCAATTCTCCCTTGAGATCCTTCCTGGGCCTCAGAAGATCCATCCCCTTCCTTATTTTCTCTCCCAAGTTGTTGTATCCCAGTGTGTAGAGTCTGAGTCTCAGAGGCTGATTTGCTACTGTTTACCTTTCTGCTATTCTTAATTTTGAAGAAAATAAATTTTTACATCCACTCTCATCATTACTTATGGCCAATGCTTATTTTGTCATTAAATAAGTGTTGAAATATGTCTAAAATTTTAATAACAGATAAATCTGGCACTATGAAGTCAGTTAATGCAATAGAGTAAAATAGTTTTGGGGAAAAAAATGTTACTCAAATGTGACTTCTCTATTTCATGTGTCCACAGCAGTAAAAGACGTGGAAAACTAGATATATATAATTTTCACTTATCCTTACTTTTAGCAGTACCAAAACACTTCTTATAGATCTCTCATTTAGCCAAAAAGTGTTCACCACACACTGGGGTGTTTGTTTCACTTAACTGTTAAGCAAATGTTACATTTAGTAACAGGCTTAGATGCTTGGGAAATAATAAAATAACAATAATGACAACAAAAATCAAGTGAACATTCCTAAAAGCACAAGCACAATGTTAATGGATTTACAATATTTGTGAGATAGTCACAACTTTCATCTCATTTTTTGAATAAGAAAAGTATAGTTCAATTGAAGTTGACCTGGTGAATAGTGGAGCCAAACTGAAACCCAGGATATGTTTTTTTGGCTTTTTAAATTATTTTTTCTTCTTTCTTTTTTCTTTTTTTTTTCTTTTTTCTTTTTTCTTTTTTTTTTTTAGCAAATTCAATTGTGTACACACTTGAAAGACCAACTGTCACTACAGATGCAGTTAGTCCCTTTTTTATGGTCTGAGAAATGAAAAATATATATTGATAATTTTCAAACTATACCGGGAAAGAAAGGTTGCAAGATATACAACAAATACTAAGTTCCAGTTATTCCTAAAATTTCGAAGAGCTTTCTAAAAAAGAGAAGGTCATCACCTCATGGTGATTAATTGATTCTTTTAATACAGGACAAATAAATGTGACTTCCAGCCTGCTAGATGTCAGGTATGCTGAGTTTGTGTTCCCCAAAACTGAAGAATGAATTATAAGAAACAACAGAAGTTAAGGGCAGGAAATATTTATTGAGCAAGAAAGACATAGTTCCTGAGGGGACCTGAAAAATGGATTGCCATAGACCCTACTTTACAGTGGAAGTTTTTTTTAACCCCGCCGCCCCCGAGTCTTCAAGTCTTTTTTAAATTTATTTTAGAAAACAAAACAGAAAAGGATGCAAACAATAGAGAATTTCAAAACAAGTGTAGAGGAGGTTTCAAAATCATGATGTAAGTAAAAAGCCATGATATGGGACAAAACTGTGATTAACCAATAAGATGACAATTTGAGCCACTTGGGGCAGATTTATTGGGGCAGAGTTTGCAAGAGTTGAATCAGGGTGCCTTGGTCAGCAACTGAGATGACCAATGTTAATTTATTGTTCATCTCTGGGGGGAGCCTATAGTTCTAGTAAGTCTGTCTTATCTTGAGGCCTGGTTTCCAAAAGATGTGGAACCAACAAATGTGGCCTCCAGCAATAGTTGTGATGTGTTTTTATCTTCTCTATTAACTTCCCTGAGGGCCTATAATACTATTACATAGCTCAGCAATAATACCATGATCATACAATCAGCATCATATGTGCATGACTCTGTGTGTGTGTGTGTGTGTGTGTGTGTGTGTGTGTGTGTGTGTGTGTTTATGTGATCTCAGAACATAAAGTGACAGTATTATGCTTAGAGATGAGAAACCATCCCTGGACCAAAGAAATATATCCCCTACCTTACAGGGCATAGAGGCTGAACATTTAATTAACTACACAAGTACCAACTAAAAATTATTGACATAAAACTTCAAAGCCCTGCTAACTATGGTTGCAACATAGTTTAAATGAAGAAATGTACTTTGTCTACCAGTCACAGTAATAGTGAAATGCATTCCTTTCATAAAGATAGTCACACAATATAATGAGATCAGAAGCAGAATGAACCACCAATACATAATATTTAGTAGGAAGAATATACATACTATATAGAATAAAAATATATAATATACTATATAATATATACTAGTAGGAAAAAATATAAACATCAAAGATAATACTTAGAAGCTACCTGAGAAACTGTCTAGGAAGAGACATCATTAATATCAGCATCCCTCTAAGGGATTATGAGGGCATTATAAGCATATAAGCATTATAAGGGAACATGGTATCTGGGGAGGAGACATTTTTGCCTCATCCATTTTAGAAACTTATCCCTGAGACCCTTATATCAAGAAACACAATAGAAGATGTACACATTTATTTAGTCTGAGTTTTGCATGACATGGAAGAATTCATAGGGAATTAAGACCCCAATGATGGGCAAGCATCAGCTTTGTGTGCTAGGTTTGGTGACAAGTGGACAGTTGTAGAGAAACAGAGAGGGCAAAAGTGATGAAAGAATGGCAACAAACGTGGGACCATTTAGCACAAGGAAAACTATTCAGATTCTTTTCTATGTCAGTTTTGGAGATAATGAGGTTTTTATTATGACTTGCTTCAAGGGAAAAAGAAAAAGAGTTTAATATGAACAAAATGTCCTTGAATATTTCTGATTTAAAAGAAAAAGAAAAGGAAAAAGAAAAGCACATCAAGATATCAAGTGGAAAGCTAGAATATAGATCCAGCTAGTAACTCTTCAAAAAGATCCCAAAAGTGCTGTCCTGGAATTCTATAGTGGGAGATATAAGACACTAAACTTGTGCTAAACATGGAAACTTTTGTAGTGATGGGAATGTTCTACATCCACGCGTTTCATAGGACTTATGAGGATACTGGGCTCTTGATTTATGACTATTTCAATTAAGGAAGAGAAATTATTTTATTTCACTTCATTGAAATCAGATTAACATTACCAAATGTGACCATTGACTACTGTTCTGGGCAGTTCTGGATTAATAGTCGACTGTTATTTAAGGATGTCTTTATGTCAAATCTCAACAATTGATCTACAGCCATCCCAACCAAACTCTGAAATAAAAAGAAGGGAAAATCACGTTGACATAAAAAAAAATATTTTTATACTTTTGACTAAAGGAAAATCTACCTTTACCTTTTGAAAAAATGTTTCTAAATTGAAATCTTTAATGAAAATAAACCTTCAAACTAAATAAGTTAAATGTTCTTAAAATGTCTTAAAGTTCAGTGCAGTACTACCTGGTTGTCATGTCAACTTCTAGGAGACACAGGAAAGAAATGATGTCACCTGTGACTCTGGTATTAGCAGTTATGCCAGAGCTTCAGTATTCTACAGAAAAGTATTCTTCCATGTCCACAACTATGAGCAGAAAATGCTGGAAAAAGTGAAAAAATTAAATGATAAATGGGAATGCGAGAGGTAAAGTTATATATTAGTACAGTGTTACGTGGTCAAAGCAGTACATCTCCACGCAAGTACGAACCCTGCGGCCAGTGCTACCCCAAGTGAACACTGTAGACCTCTCATCAACATGCAAAAGTCTATTAGGTCCTAAAAGCATCGTTCTCCTTAACATTGCTATGCAGGTCCTAAAGATGAGTCAGATTAATAGTATGGGTAGAAGACTGTGATTCCTCTGAAGTAGAAATAAAAAGATCCTTGAGGTTTCCAGGGAACCCAACCAGAAACTCAACCAGGGACCCCACAGTCAGTGTGCAATCTGTCTTTTAAGCGGTGTGAGTGTTTATGTGTGAAGTAATCACTTTAATTTCAAACTGCATTGCTCTCTATTTCCTGCTCTTTAGCAGGGGATCTTTCTCCTGTTCAGAGGTAACAATATTCTAAGCTAAAAAAGGTATTTCTAAGTCCCTCCTAAAAGTGACAGAGCCAGCGCCCTCCCACAGGGCTGGGCTCCCCTTGCCTACCATTATTCATGGACAGGCAGCTCAGAACCACTTCCATCATCTGCCTCCAGCTGTGTTGGCATAACAGAAAGTCAAATGTGCTGCAACAAGCTCCAACCCTGAATTTATTGTAAAAGCTCCCAATTCTGTTTCATTTGGCCAGTAAACAGTCTCATACTATTAGGATGGTTAATTGTAAATAACAGTCTAGTCTTTTTAAATTCAAATCTACATTTATTTAGAGCCTTTTCATGAGACTAGAATTAAGAAACAAAAAGCATTAGGAATGAATAGAAATGGACCACACTATTCAAACAGAAAAACCTCAAAGGTTAAGCATTAAAGTGTGCCTAAGGAGTCAAAGTACTCTCCACTGTGAAAGCATTTTCTCCTGTGTTATTCTGAAGCTGTGTTACCAGTGTTAACTCCTCTACCATTCCTGAGCTATAGAAATAGTATCAATGCTATTTTGATGATAAAGTCTATCTGCAGAAATATATATGGCTGGTGTTATATAATAATGTTTTAAAATAAATGAAGACATTTGAGAAAATTCGTTAACATTACTTATTATTTATTGTGTACAAGTAGTGGAGCTAAATGCTGTAAGGCAGCAATTTTGGAAATTTTGACCACAAGAAACAACAACAAATATATCATAAGCCTTGCATGGTGGCACACTGAGGTAGGAATAGGAATGTAGCTCAGTGCAAAGGCCCTAAGGTCAATTGCCAGTATCATAAGAAAAAGAAAAATATATTTAATATTGTGACACAGTGGATGCTTACCAATATACTTATATGAACTAAATGACAATTCATGAAATAAAACTTTAATAAATGTAATGCAGTATTCACTGTCCTGTTCTAGCTAGCAACTTATTATGCTCTATTTCATACGAAATTGTTAGCTCACTCAGTGTAAAAATCCGATAATCAGTTGAAATCTGCACTGTAGAAAACAATATTAGAGCTGGAAAAATAAGTCACTCTCCATTTCCTGTCCTTAAAGAATTTATCATCCTACAGCACAGATGAAACAAAAAAGACAGCATGAAGAAGAGTTGGAGTGGAGGGAGAAGGGGATGGGGATAAAAAGGAAGGGAATAGAGGTGAGGAGGCAGAGGGAGAAGTGAAAGGAGCAGGGGAAGGGGAGGCAAGAGAAAAGCTAGGAAGGAGGGAAGGGGAGAGGAAAAGGGAGAGCGTGGGCAGAGGGGAGAAAAGAGAAGAGCAAGAGGAGGAGGGCGAGAAAGAGGAGGAGAGCCGCTGGGGAGTTGTGGGCAGAGGTCACGACAGTAGAATGTTACAGACAATGAAATGGATAAAAGCTGAAAGGACAGGCCAATCCCAGGAAGGCAAAAGGAAGTTTTAAGAGAGAAATAATGTCCATGATCGAAGTAGAAAACAGGCAGTATTTTGAGAAGATATACAGATGGGTACAAATCATATTCCAGATGGAGTTCACAGCATGGACCAAGGCATACAGATGAACAGGAAAGTGGGGAGTCACTGGATTTCAGAAACAGCAATCCATCCATTTCGGCTAGAGAATGGTATATACACCAAAGTAATAGATAAGATTTCTGCAAGATAAAAGAGAGCTTGGGCATTAAAGCAGGTGCTGTATTAAGATTCAGTGGACTTTAAGGTCAAATACAAAGCTACTCATCCACTTGTGGATGTCCATGCATTCATTCATCCATTCACTCATTCAACAAGAGTTAATTAAGATGCAAAGCACTTTACAAAATGCTTTGATAAAATGAGTAGTAAATGATCTTTACCATGTAGGAAACGAAAGTACTCTATGAGTATATGGGAATAGAATATACCTCCTCCAAATATGCCTCCTTGGCATAAGGTTTATTTTGATCTGACTATATTGAGAAACTATTGACATCAGAAAAGTTCTGGAAATAAGTGGAAGTGACTCCTTTGAAAGAAAAACTTACATGTATAAGGAAATCTCTATTTGTAAAAATGTCTCGCTCTCTGTATCAAGAAGGAAGTCAAATCCCTAAGACTTATCACTGGTGAAAGTATTACCTTCCAGCTGCTTGTCCTTCAAGGACCTGGTCTTGACCACCACAAACCTATACTATGGTCTTATATGCTCTTCCGTAAGTGAATGATTGTGTTTAAGCCTATTCAATGGTCACTCTTCAAGGTTTACTAAGTCCTTGGTGTCTCACAAGCATACACAAGGATATAGTTAATGAACTTCTGTTTTTCTCTTGTTAATCTATTTTATGTTACAGGGTTTGGTCCCAAATAGCAACTATGAAGGGCAGAGAGAATTATTATTTTCTTTTCCAAAAGTGCTGTGTTCTTCTAAGAGACATAAATCTATTAAATGATTAACAATAACGGGAGGAAGTCCTCTAAAAAATAATCTGGCAGCCTCTTGGAAAACTTCAAGCTATACATTACTAGCATCAAGGAAACTAATTATGGGATGTAAAAGATTAAATGTCAAATAAGTTCAGAGGTAAAATATGTTTGCTTCTGTAGGTTTGCACATTTTAGCTGTAATGGTCAGACTTCCGTTGTCCTCCTTTACTAAGTAATTTACCTAAAATTTGGCAGGGTCTCATATTCAAGGTCAGCTCAGTATTGCTCCATCTTGAGGTTTTTATATAACTACCTGTCCATCCTCCGCTGTTCATTTATTTATGTATATCTCTTTTGTCTGACACATCTCATTTTAGTATTATAGCATCGCTTTTTTGGCTAGTAAAAAGTTCAATCTTGGCTGCAGAGAACATATTCTTCCTCATCTATTATGTTCTATGTTTCACTATTTCTTTCATGGTGGATGTTTATTGACATAAAAGCTAGGTTATGAAATCATTAAGCAAGTTTCTAATCATTCACTTCACCACATATAAGGCTCATGCTATTCAGTAAGCTTTCTGTTGTTTCTCAGTGCTGTAGATATGACAGTGACATGTGTCCCTGGAGTATAGGCAAACACAACCTTATTTTTTAGCTGCCTCAGTTTATGTTAGTGGTGATTACTATCTATTTTTTTTTCTCACCTCTATTGTATGATTTTTCTCTTTCATTTTAAAACAAGTGCCTTTATCCATATTTACTTGGGATATCCATACTGGATCACAAAGGGTGCCAATTGGTATCAGAACAACCTCACAGATTTGTCTAATAATCCCTTTTAAGTAATCTGGCCCATTGTTAATGGCTTTTTTTAAGCCAGTCATACACTCAGAATCAAAATTAGCATCTAAATGAGGATGTTTTAAAACGCATGCCTAAGGGTTGAGGGTTTCACCTTTTTTTATAGTTTGCCCTGTTAAATTATGTAAAATAGAAATGGTATTTTAGTATTTAATGAGCTAATGCAGAACCTATTGAGACTGTCTTCCATCCCCCATTTTCTCCTTATGTATCCTACAAAATGTATTTTAAGCTATGAGAAAAGGTTGCGACTTTTCAAGCATGTGTCAGAATGCTGAAAACCAATGACTACTCCATTTCAAAAGTAAGGTACTATATAATAAATGATCAATGTTGGAAATCTAGATTCATCAGTTTTTATTTGATGCAGTTGGGCACAGTGAAGTAAATTTAGCATTGATTTTTCTAGAAAATTATGATTTAAATAATGTTACAATACCATTCCAGTTAAAAAGGAATATTTCATGAGTTAAATCAAGAAATCAGGATAAGGAGAAGGAAAAGGAAATATCCATTAGAAGTATACATATACAAAAAGAAAATTATTACTACAAGAAATAAATGGATAATATATAATATTTAGAGATGAGTATATTTTAGCTTGATATCACAAATATTTGCAGAAATTAGATATATAAGTTTATAGTCTGGTCCAATAAATGAAGGAGGAGTTCCATCATTTTAGGTCATTTATAAATACATGAAACCAGCATGGGCATGGTGGCATATACCTGTAATCTCAGCACTTGGGAGGCTGAGGCAGGAGAACTGCTGTGAGTTCCAAGACAGCCTGAGATACAAAGTAGGACCCTGACTCAAAACAATAATAAAAATAACAACCAAAAAACCCTACAAATAGATAAGGCCAAAAACAGTAAATATAGACTATGGTATAGAAAAAAGAAAAAGAATAAAATGACCTGATGACTAGCTCTCTCTGTAATCTCAAAGATTCTATTTCATAATATAAGGATAAAATTAGAATTTCAATGTGGGATTTGATGTTGAAGATGTCAATGATGAATTTCTATTTAAATAGTAAATCTATCTTGAGAGGAACATTCTACAAAAAGTGTACATGTATCAGAATAAGAGATTTGCAAGCTATAACCATCGAAAACATGAAATTTCAAAGGTGATTATTTTCTTCTATTTTTCCTTGGTTTCTTGGGCCATATCATCCACTCCTTCAGCTTCCTAAAAATTCTCTACATTCCTAATTTTAACTAACTTCTTATTTATTTTACAGACAGACCACACTTTTCATGTAAGTACTTACTAAGAAACTGAAGCACATGAACTGTCTTCCCAAATAGAATGACACTTCACTTCCTTCTGACAGAAATTTTTATTCAAAATATTTCTCATTTGAAAGTATTTTCAATATATAATCAAACAATTTTTTGAAAAAAATTAACTAAATATGCAAAGTAAAAATTAAGAATGTTTTCTTTGTGTCCCTAATAGCTTCACAGAGACAGCTGCTGACAATATTTTATTTGTTACTCTTTGGCTTTGCAAATACTCCTAATATATACCTATAAATGTATATGCTATTTTCTTTACCATAGCATTAATTAGTTCTCTATTGGAAGATATTTTAGTTGGTTCCTATGTGACATTAGTCATGTTATTTCGTGTGGTATTATAAGCATCAATTTTCATTTAAGTATAAGTTGAGTTAAATATAAATTATTTGCTGAGCTACATCTTTTAATATCAGTATCCAAAAGTTTGAACCAGTGTCTCAAACATATGTAAAATTTATATGTTCTCCAAAAGAGAATCAAAGTTATCAGTCTTAAAGTTTTACAATCTAATATTTTAAGATTATTTATTTTTGTGTTACTTTGTGATTTTCTATTATGTATTTATTTTCTTCATGTTAATTGCTTACAAGTCTTTTTCTTTGAACAAGCTTACCTAGAAACAGACCCATCTAATTGTCAGTTTCTCATGTTTGAGAACGTTTGTATAATATGTATACAGGCCATGTGTGTGGCAAACACTTTCTGAAATGTTTTCTTTTTTATTTTATTATTTATAGTTTTCATATACACAACTTTATTAGTCTTCTTTGCATTTGTGAGTTTTAATTTTGTGTGTCACTGAAAGAATGCGTGGATATTATTTTGATTTGCAAAATAATCAGTCCTTCCTCATTGCCACCATAGTTTGATTTTCCTAAAGAAGTAACAGACTCTACTGTAACTTTGTTTCCATGGCTGAATGTGAATTCTAAGAGGACAATGATTGTGTCATCTTTATTTTTGCAATCTGGCTACCAAAAAGGACAAAATATATGGCACATAAATAGTAACTCATATGGGAGGAAGTAAATGAATGTACAGAAGTTAATGACTGAATAAAAAGATCTGAAATTTAGTACCAGCCATAGTCAATTTGAAATGAATTTACACTTATTATATAAACATTTCACTTTCAAAATCATAAAAGTTTTCATTCCTAAAATTTACTATTATTTAAATAATTATTATGCTTTTGCCACATGGTCTCTCTATGTAGTTAAGGGTGACCTTGAACTTGTTATGTTTTTCCACTCAATCTTTTCTACATCTACAATTTAAATTTATTATTGCTTGTTTCATTTTACTATAGTTATTTTATCTCATTACTAGCCACGTAACCATGTACTCCACATCTATTTATTTTAGGAAATACAGCATTTTACTAGTCAAAATGCTTTGCTGGCAAAGGACAGAACTTGAAGCACGTTTTTAAATGGTGAATATGATGTCTTGAAAAATGTGTTCCATTCAAAGGCTTTAAAAGCTGGGACACACACTAAGGAGTAATGAAATCCAAAGTGTGTGAATTTTGTTGTAAAAAAGAGAGGGAAAAAAAAACAAAAAGAAAAAGAGCTCTAACGGATATAACAGCAAGGGTGTTTAGGGGTGTTAAATAGCTGACTGTATCAATGTTTTTGGATCATTGAACACAGCTGTTTGCAGTCTACCTGTTTGAATGTCCACCTTGTATTCTTTGATACTGTGATTTGAGGAACTATTTTCAAGATGATAATATGTAATATACTAACAGGTGATTTCTTACTGTTATGTTTTTTTGTTTGTTTGTTTTGTTTTTTTTTTTGTTTTGTTTTGTTTTTTTGTAGTTCTGTATTACGTGTACCCTTACACCGCTTTGGTTTGTTTTGTGTTTTTCTCTTTTTCCTCTTAAATTAAAAAAAAAAAAAAAAAAAAAAAAAAAAGCTGGGACACAGCTTTCATAGGAACAAAACCCAAGAACCCAGAGCTGTTCTGACTGCAGGTTCCAACCCAGTCCACTTCCATCGCTGTCAGTTCTCTCTCCCACTGGAAGCACGGCTGTCCACAGATTTTAGGTCCTCTATCCTCAAAGTTTGTCAGAGAAATTAGTATTTTTCCTTCCAGTTCTGCATAAAAACACAAAACAAAAAAAAAAAAATTGAGAGAGGACGAGAGAGAGAGAGAGCTAGTGAGAGTCAGACAGCAAAAGAGGAGCAAGAGAGGATGCTTATTATCCAGGTATAAGTCAGACGTGTCACTAGGGCGGTAAGACACAATGACTGATGAAAAGGGGCCCTATGATTATCCAGGTGTAGAATTCTGTTATAAAAAATAGTAAAGGAAAATAGTAAATCTCTCACCAATCATTACCAGCTCTGAACTTGTGTCAGACACACCTCAGTCTTAAAATGCTTTGTGACTTAACATCTCTGAGCTTCTGGGTCTTCGTCTATAAATGATGATATTAGTACATGTCTCAAAAATGCTATAAAATTCCAATGACGTAGTTGAACTACATAGATTACTGTTAATCAATCTTAGCTATCATCTTCCTCAATTTTTCATTATTGTCATTACTAATAATCTGAAAGAACTTGCAGAAGTCAAAGTATGTTTTTAAAAAGCTAATTGAGAAAACTAAACTGACGGGATTCGTAGACAGTTTTAGGCATAAAACTATATTATAAAATATAAATACTTCCAATACTATACTAATAGACATAGTTATACATTATTAGCCCTTTAGCACATGATAATGATCTTATATGCATCTCTTTTAGTCTATTAACTAATATATAAAGTTCCAATATTACAAATAAAGAATCTTAAGATCAGGAAAATGAATGTTATTAGGGTTACTTACAAAATTAAGTGAAAACAAGCATGCAGAGCATAGCTTTATTTAGTATCATTATTAAATGTAAATTTTCAGAAAAATTGTGCCTTAAAATAAATGTACTTTCAGATACAAATGAGTCATAGAACTTTACTGAGACATTATCTGCACATTTATCACATTGAAATAGTAGAAACTATACTTGGAGAAGTAAGTGAAGTCCTGAGTACTGGGCATAGTCTTACCTGATTCTACCTGAGAAGTTGGGCCTGGGTGGTTTACTCTTGGATTTCTGTGTCAGAGATTATACCTGACAGGAAATCAATCCAAACAAGTAGCTTGACACATGGGCTCAGAGAACTACACAGGCAATACACAAACTGAAATCTAAGGAAACACAGAGGGAAGCTAGTGTGCAAAAGTCAGAAATAAGAGTTTTAGAATTCCTGAGTTAGTGAGAAACATTATGACCCATGAATATAGTAAAGCTGGAGGCAAAGAGACATGCAGACAAGCTGAAGTAAGTATCCACTCACCCACCTCCTTCACAACTAACAAGGGGGGGGGGACAACTGCTTTGAATATATGATCAGAAATACATTAAACTGACTGTATATTTTGAAACTCAACTTCTCTATGACTTCTGCCTATAAGGAAAGTTGGTTTCCTCTCCTTTATTTCCTTAGTAGTCCTTAAAAATCCCTTTATCTGATATAAACTAAATGCATTATTGTGAACTGAAATCAGAAATTCTTTTTTTTTTTTTTTAAATCCGTACCGGGGATCGAACTCACGTCAAACTCTCACGTCTGTGCGCTTGCAAGGCAGGCACTTATGCCACTGAGCTAAATCACCAGCCCCTAAAATCAGAAATTCCAAGCAGCACAATCACAAGTGAAAATAAAATTAAACACAAAATGCTTTTAAAATGCTAAAAATTACGTAAAACTAGGTAACTATAATGAAAGATATAACTATACAACTAATGGAGTAAAACTTCAAAAATGATAATATTTATTTTAGAATAAATAAAAATAACCTAATTTTATTCTCTTTATACTAGAAAAAGATAAATATGAAATGTCTTACAAAGGCATTTTTGAAGTCCTGATTTATATTAAAACTCTAATAAAGACAACTACAAAATATATTCCCAAAAAAGAAATAAAGGAATTATCCAGAACAGTTTTCCATTAAGCTGTTTCTCCACAGTGTTCCCTGGAAGCTCCTTTCTTGGAATATTTTAAACTGCTCCATACAAATCATTAAAGGATGCTGCAGGGAACTTGCCAGGACTACCCTGAAGATGGGGAAGCTAAATGTAAGTCCTTTCATCTTTATTTAGGCTCTGCTGTAACATATTTCCTTTCTGAGAAAGAATTTATCTCTTTCCAACAACATGCTGGGGAAAATGGCAATACCAAACGATATCATAATGCAATAATCTATGTAATTAAATTATTTCATGGATCAATAGGAATGTGCAAATTGTGAAAAACTGTGAAATGTAATAATGTGTCTGACATTATAATGTTAGATGGCTTATTTATTCTTCAAGGGCTTTCTATATTGATGTTCATTTGATTTTCCTGAACAAAGAAATGTTTCTTGGTCTCCTTTTGTTCTTCCTGAGACAAATGTATGTAGAGAGCATATGCTGGGTATTGTGTTAATATGCGGGTAAGGAGAAAAACACGGTCTCTACCTTTAAGGATTCTACCTTCTAATACTGACAAGGGGCAGCCTGGCATAAAGGATCTGACTTCAGGCACACAGGCCAGGTTCAAATTCCATCTCTCTCTTTGCCAGTTGGGTCTCTGTTTTGGGTGTTTTGTGTTTGTTTGTTCTTTTTAAATGCAAAACTACAGTGATTGCAGTGAGGATAGGCAGATAATGTACACAGTGCCTAACAAAATACCATGTTCAGTCAGTCAGTGTGACTTTCCTTCCTTCTTAGAGGAGCAGGAAAACTATTATCAGGGTAATATTTGCTCAGTATATAGGCCAAGTACATAGTAAAGAAGGTGGGAGCTTTACTATATATTTTTAATACAGTAGTTGTCAACTAGAGGAATTAGAAACCAAAAACAACTGCGAAGCCTTTTGAACTCTCCCATTCACCCTTTACTTATCAGTCCAACATCCCTTCCCTTTACACACACACATACACAATTTTTTAATATATTGTAAGTGCCTGGAAAGTGGGGCAAATGAGGAAAAAAATGCTGAGTAAATGGAAACAGCTTTTCTATATCTAGTGAATATCTTTTCAAGTCTTGTTGCCTTACTAAGCACAAAATTTGAACTCAGAGAAACCTTAAGTTCCAATTCTGTCACTACTTTTGATCAAGTCATTCAACTGTTTTATATTCTTAGTAACAAGCATTGTAAAAGATAGCAAGCTCTGTATAAAGTACCCAGAACATATTTCCTGGTTTATTACATAAACTGTGAAATTAGTAAATTCTTTTCTGAAATTCTCTAATATACAGTACTACTGTAAAAATGTTTAAATTTCTGTAGAACACTTCAATGTTGCAGCAAATATTCAGGGCTGGAGGCAGCCAAGAAAGACAGACGGATCTAACTTAGAATGTGCTTGGTAGCAAGGTCAGACTAGATTTGAGAACGGTGGGTGATGAAAGGCGGCTGGTGCTGACCTCTCCTGAGGCTAGGGTGGCAGAGGCTGCAGCCAGCTGAGCATGGGCGCGACGCTGCTGAGCTTTAGCTTAGTTCATGTGTCAGTCAGCAGTGCAGGTTTAAAGTCAGGAAATGGTAGGGTCAGAACTTTGCTCTTGAAGGAAAACTTTGGCATTTTCGGGAAGGACGGGAAGGCACAGTGAGACTGGACTAATTGCTTACCACGCAGGATCCTAAACTCTGCCAGCGGCACTAATGGAGGGGACCGGTCAGTAAGGAATCAGGAGAAACAGCAATGGGTCTTGACGGGTGCAGTAAGGAAAGGAAAGGAGAATGTTACAGAATAAGTGAAAAGGTTATAACTATGGGAATAATTATTTCATTTACAAAAGTATATATGTCAACAAAAGAAGTTGTTTTGGAAAGGCAGAATGTTTATTTAACAAAAATATTGAATATTTTAATTCAGTCTTGAACTTGTGTCTCAGATATTGTATGATGAAAATAATTCAAAAACAGAGGCCCAGTATTTTTTTTTATAACTAATTCAATTAAAACAAAAACCTCACAGGGAGCATTAAGGACAGGGCATCAGGGAATATTCAAATTTCAGGTTCAAAAAGAAAACATACACTTGTCTACTTTACTAAAATAAAATTTTTCTAGTGCCATCAGTTAAGAATACACTGGATTTTATTTAAGTGTTGATTTATGACATTGCATTTCTATTAAAGAAAATAAAATACTATAACTTTTATTTTCATAAAACTTTTTATTAAACGCCTAGAATTATCATTCAAAAGCTTTCTTTATTTCACATAGAGACAAGTCCACAAGTGGTCCTGAATAAGCTTTCAGCTTGCAGAACTCCTATGTTTATTTTCTTTCTACTTTTCCTTCATTTACCAGCTGCATGGGTTACTATAAGAAACACAAATACAATAAATTCAGGTTACATTGGAGAAAGAAAATCATTTGCATAATCTACCATAAACAGATTTTCCTCTAACCTGTAGAATGTTGACTTCCACTCCAGAAGGCTAACTGCCACATGTAGAAGCACATGGAATAATAGTATTCCTGTCATTTAAATGTTATGATAATAGTACTTTTCAGTATGTTGAAAAATACAGCTGTGCCTGCTGATGACTTAATTAATGTTTTAAGATATTTTGTGTCAGTAATAAACTGAAAATGGCATTAAGGGGACTTTTAGGAAGATGGTTAGGACAAAGGAGGCCCATATATATTTTAACTTGTGAATTAATTGAGCATCTACCTGATAAGAATTATCATGATCATGGTGAGCAAAGTTTTAGTCCTCATCAAACACTTAAAATGGTAGAAAGAATCCGTTACAGTGAGGGACACGTATACTATTGAAGGGAAAAGTGAAAGGAGATGCAGGGCACAGAGCAGGCTTTTTCTTATCCCCCAAATTCCCTTCCTTCCTTGACCCTATTTTCTTGGACTGCTTGTTAATTCCTGTCTGCCCTTAAAGACTCAGCTTAAAGCATCTTTACTGTCCCTGCTGAAGCTCTTCTTAACCTCTTTCATTTTCCCAAGTAATACTGGAATAATTCCAATCATTGTTTTCTGTGTCGTTTTGCAGGTAATTTTTCTGCCCCACCTCACACATGGTGAGAGTACAGTGGTAGCTAGGGTGTAACTTCAATATTATTGGCTTTGGGATGCTTACCAGAATTGGTGGAGTGAACTTCTAAGTGTGATTTGTTGAATTCTATAGGTGTGGCTTTGGGGTATATGTGTGGGCCCTTACCCTATCCACCCTGGCCCTTTTCTCTTATTGTGCTTCCAGAACACCATGAATGAAACAGTTTTGCTCCACCACACACTTCTGTCAATGATGCCTTGCCTATGAGACAGCCAATCATGAACTGAGACCCCAAGAAAATTAAAATTCTCCTCCTTCAAATCCTAGGTGATGGGGCTTGTATCTCAGTGATGAGAAAGCTAATACACTCCCCGAGGGTAATGACTGGGTCATGGTTGCCTTAATTCCCTAACGCCTCTCAACTTCTCTCTTACAGTGCATTTTCAGTGACCCTTTTTGTTTGTTTTCTGAGACAGGGTTGCACCGTGCAGCCAGACTAGTGTCAAACTTGCTGTCCTTGAACTCTTGATAATGCTAAGCCAGATTTTCGAATGCTGGAAGTACTGGCATGAGTCACCACATCTTACTGATGCTCAATGAAACTTGTATGAATAAATTCATGTCTAAAGAACCATCTAAAAGCTCTTACTACAAAATGTGTAGTTCTGAAATCATTTCTAAATGAATGGAAGGCAACAATATTTGACAATTGAGATAGGTTTTCAAGAGGATTTCCAATATCCTGGAGAAATTTAAAGTTGGATAAGAATCCTTTGGAACTTTGGGAGCACAAATCTTTATCAGACCCCATAGTGGCCATTTTTCGAAGATTGTCATGCTTGAACATATAATTATGTATTTTGAGTAGATTACTTTTTTATCTCTACATTTCACCTTCATTTTTATCATGAAACTACCTAATTATTCACAGTAGTTTTAAAATGAACCAAGCTTACATAAGAACAATCAATCAGTAATCAAAAAGACAAACAAAACTGAGTTACAGCCCATATATATATATAAACATTAAAATGTGATTTTGAACCATACATTTTGATAGAGAAACCAATATATCAGTGTTTTATGTGACTGATGAATGATTAAAACTTTAGTGATCTAATTCACTTTTTGATGATTAAGTATGTTATCTCACAATATGTGGGACATGAATTTTATGAACTGAATTAGGAGGTGATTTTTATTGTGTTGACTTAATACTCTTTTTTTTCCAGCCCCATGGTGTACTTAATATGATTTTTGAAATTCCTTTATCAACAATAAGCAGGTTTTAACATTTGTAGGAGGTCTTCAAATGCCTTGTCAGGCCGGCTTTCCTGTAAAGGGCAAGTAAAATTGTTAGGAAAATCATATCATTCTAGTTTTAATTCATTTAGAGGCCCTTGAATGTTCAGTGACATGAAAAGTGACATATATCTGTGAATTAGAAAACTTTAATTACATCAAGAGTGCACTTCATTATATAATACATAATTTAGGAGGTAATTTTCTGTGTTGAAAATGTAATCCAACTTTATGTTAAGATTTATCCTTCTCTTACAGCCACATCCAAAATATTACAAAACCTGGTCAAAAGTGCCTGAGACCTTCCACCCAACAGAGTCACAGAATAGAAGACCCGTATGGGTCTTGCTTAAATGGCTTAAGATCTCTAGACATAATTGCAAGGTTATTTCACTTTGGCACCACACTGAGCCCAAAGCATGAGTTCTATAGCCTTCCAGAACAGCATCTTTGAGAGACATAGATTCCTGAGTCAGGGAGTTCCCTAAACTAAGCTACATTCTGCCAATGGGACATGATGATAAATATCTCCTATGTAGTTTTCTCATTCTCTCAGAAGCAAAGAAAGTGTTGTTTTAAGAAAGAGGGAAATATTAGTATTAATATGTTTTGAAGTTAGTGTCTCCTATTCACCAGTGAAGTGCAATCACAAAAACAACTTCAAGGACTCATCGGAAAGATGACCAAAGTCCAGACACTAAAAATGAGAAAAGACTGATAAAAATTGAGAGGCAACGCAAACACTTGGTTTCTTCTAGCTCAGCTTTCTCATTACAGGTTTGGACAAACCTGCTCCATGGATGGGCTTTATCTTCACTCTCTCTTCTGTATTTCAATAATTCATTCACAAATGCTGTTATGAATCAGTGATCCAAGTTGGCTGTTTGCCACACAGTGCAACCACCCAGCTGAGAGGTAGAATGCTGAGGCAGGCAATATGACTTTATTCAAAAATCCAGATGAACAAGAAGATGGAGAACTCTTGTCCAAAATCCAGCATGCTGGGAAACTGACAATAGGCATGATTTACAAAGGTGGTTGGTGGGTGTTCCTAGCCTTTTAGAAGGCCTCTTAGAGCAGGTGAAGATTAATCAGACTAGAGGATGTCTCCTCACAATGTGGAACTAGATGACACACATCAGATATTAATCACTTAATCACAAAATGTCTAAAACCAGTGACTGTTTTCCTTAGTGATTAGTTTCCCTAATGCAGTTCCTCGCATGACACACTGGACAAACAATACAGGGTAGCTGCCTCGAAGCAGAAAGACAAGAAGCAGGCGAAGACAAATATGGAGACCTTAAACTCACCCACAAAATTAATTCTTGGGAAAAGTGTTTGTTGTAAATTAAAGTCTCTCGTGTTTTCTCCAGCATCTCCTGCTTCAAGAAGTTCTAAGACTCTCTTATTCCTGCGAAATTGGTGATTTAGCGAGGTGTTCTTCAGAGATTGTTTTTCCTCTTTTTGTGTAAAAAGGGATCTAGCGATTACTCATTTAGCTGGATACAGAAAGTTCCATGTGAGTTTACTTAAGAGACTTCCCTTGATTGCACACAGTTCAGCAGTGGAAAAACATGATCCTTAGGAAGTGGGATTCAGTTTAGAACTTTCCTTAATGTAGGTCTTCTGGCAGCTTTCTTTCTTATGAGAGAGCTACAGTTATTGTACAAATAGGAGGCTCTAGACAGACCACCACAAGTACTACTCTTCTGGCTTCTTCCCTCAACCTCTGATACCTCTCTTTCCTCTCTCATCCTCAAAGATCCTGGTTTTTTCCCTACCTCCAATGCAGTATCCCTGTTCCCTTCCCTCTGCCTAAAATACCTTCTGTTCTGACTGGATAGGGTCTGGACAGCCTCACCAGTTCTTTTAAGTCTTTTTTTTTCCAAAGTTGCCTCTGCAAATGATTTAGTTCCTTCTGGATGCTTTGTGTAGTATCTTCATATCATTTTCCCTTCATTGCACATAGCATGACAGTGCAGCTCACCATATGGCAACGAGAAGCAAAACGAGAGAAAATGGAGGAAGCTAGAGTCTCAGTGTCCTCCTGGGACACACATTCAGTGATGTAACTTCCTTCCCTCAGCCTCCACTTCTTCAAAGTCCCGTTGCCTTCCAACAGTGCCACAGGCTGGCAACTAATACCTCATGGTCCTTGGGAGTGGGGGGAATTTAAAATTCAAATTACAACTTTCACTTTTTTCCTCCTAGAGAATACTTTCCACAAAGTCAGTGATTTGTGTCTATTTTCCTCACTGTTATATCCTCTAGAATGGTGAACTCATCATATAATGGGTCTTTAGCAAATTTTTCCTGCTATTTTTTTTTAATTTAGCATATTTTATTCAACTTAGAACTTCCTAATGGAAAGCATAAGTTATTTCATTAAGAAGACCAGGGAATCTTTTGAACGACACTGATGCTGACCCTTTGAATGAGAGTTTAGTTAGGAGCACTAAGGCTCTTAAATACTAAACTTGCTGATTTGGGATTGGCATCTTGAAGTAGACTCTAGTTCTATCTTCTGCCCTTCAGTTCCAGAAGGAACCTTTCACAGCAGAACTTCCTACTCTAGTGTCTCCTCCTTCCTCTGGCTGCTTACTTGTCCTTCAGACTGCAGCTCAGCCATCACGGGGCAGGAGGGGACTTCTGTGACTCCTCTCCTGACAGGACTTTTTATTTATGGTCATCTATGTAACTGTATTCATTTGATTAAGCTCTCTTGCAAGATTGTAAACTGCAGCAGGGCAGAGATGAGGTGTTTTGTTTTATTTTGTTTTGTTTTGTTTTAACACAATATGCTCAGTTCCTCACAGGTCACAGGGCAACTAGTATTTGATGAAAAGATTTTACATAAACTGAGACATCTGACTTGCCTGACATCTCTTACTAGATAATCAAGCTGGGGTGGGGGCGGGAATAAGAACTAGTAACAGGAAGCAGATAAAAAACACACGTGGGTCAAGTATTTGTTCCCAAGTCAGCTGATGACTGATGACTATTCTGCCACCCTTCAAGGCCAGGAAGGTTCATCAAAAACTCCCACTGCCTTATACGGGGTGTCACACAAAGCTTGCAGCTTAGCAAACCATTCTATAAAGCTGATTACTTGTTTGCCTATTTACTATGCTTGTGCAGGCCACATAACGTGTGCTGACACATCAGCAGATGAAAGGCTGAGGTCAAAAGCCTGAACCTGGCCATTGGGTGTACCCTAACTACACAACAACATTCTTTTCAAAATAACTCAAATTAAGCTTATTAACTTTATGAGAATTTGGTTGTGAGGAAACTTTAGTGATGGTAATTAAATAGAGAGTTCAGGAGAAGGCGAGATCTTCCATCCCTCCATACAAAGATCTTAACTGAAGTGTCAGAGCAGGATTTAGACTTTCAACAGAGGCAAGAATGGGACTCGGTTATGGGGCTAGTTTATACCAGCTAAATTATAAGGCAAGAAGGCCTCCAGTTAACACTTGGGTTCTACAGCTCTCCAGCCCACTGCTCTTCCTAGTTCAGACAGTACCATATGCTATCTAGCTCACACCACAAGTGAACTAAACAGCACTGTCTGCCTTTCCTAGTCCATCCCTTCAACCCTGTGGAAAAAGCTTACAGTCACAACTATAAATAGCACAGTCTGCCTGCTTTCCCAGCATTTAACTTTGTTTTCTATGTGCATTCTGCTATCTAGAGCCATTATACTTCCCCAAATACAAAAGCCTATTGGATAGCCTCACATTTTGGTATATCTTCTTTCCAAAGGTTAGAATACTATGCTTTTTGAGGCATATTTTTACTACTTCTTCAGATTAGGTTCAAAAATATAGGAAAGCATCCTGAAAATTTACCTGGATAAAGTTTGTAACTTCAATTCTTGAAATTTCCCAGAACTCTGTTATCTCTTTATGTTGGGATGTCCATGTAACTGTCTTCTTCAGCGGGCAATGATTAGCTCTAGGGTATGAACAAGACAGTATTTATAGCAGCATTTCCTAATGTCTAAGATAGTACATAATAAATCACTGGTTCAGGACTCTTCAATGAATAAACTAAATAATTTAATAATTTATCTTAATTACTCTGCAACCACATTGTGATTTTTAAATAGGCTGTATCTGAGATAAAATATCATCATGTTGAAATTGTGATCCAGAGCTATCTAGCAATTCAAGCGCTCAGTGATAACATATTCAACTATATCAGAAATGGAAAAAGTGCTAGAGTGATTCTCCTAAACAGCATGATTTTTTATATGAGTGTATGTTTATTAAATCCCTCTGCTGCACAAAGATGTGTGATAGAAACTACTATTGCTTGAATATGTCCTCCAAAGTTCATATTTTAGAAAATTGGCCCCATCAAAACAATGTTGAAGGGTAGGAAATTTTTAAAGTTGAAATTTTGAGAGATGAGTCATAAGGCTTCTGACCCATGAATATATTAATCCATTCATAGATTAATAGTTATTTTAACAGTGGTTGTATTACAAAACTGAGCACTTTCTGGCAAGTTTATTCCATCTCATAATGTGATACTCTATCATGTTATGATTCAGAAAAAAGGACCATACTTAATGCTAAATTAACTGTCCTTTATAAATCACATAGTTTCAGGTGTTTGTAACAGCAGTGGAAAATTAACTAAAATAGAAACAATCATCTGTTTTTTCCAATTACCATTTCTCTTCAGTATGATTTTGCTTGTTAGATTCCTAGAAATCATGGCTGAGGATCTCTGGAATAATATGTTCAGTCTATAGGCTAATTTTTAATTCATCACTGGAGTAGTCTTTGCAATTTCTCCTAAAATTATTGTAAAGACTTTCATGCGTTTAATTTCTGTGACAGGTATAAATTATAGATTCAGATATGGGTGTGTTATTCTTTCATGTCTCTGTAGAATCATTCTCAGTGACATCTGAGTCACCTTATAAATGTCTAGCATCAGACTGGACATTTTAACTCTCAGTACTATTGGTTTACAAGATTTTTTGGGGGCATGAGTAAGATACATGCACGCTGGGATTACTTTGAATGAATAAACTTTTCCAATTTTGTATTAGTCAAGGGTTTCTGGATAATAACTAAATTTTAAGTGATTAAAACCTCATAGATGACATTCACATTACAGTTCTCTGTCTTCAAAGTCCCAACAAGTTATATAACAACATAAAGAAATAATCAATATAAACACATAAATTAATTAATAATAAGATGAAAAAAATATGCCAGATTCTTAAAAGATTTCATTTCATTTTCACAACTTCATTTCTTTAGTATTGATTTCATTTTTATGAATGAAGAGTTGATGTAACGACCCTTGCCACTGCACAGCAGTGTGACCTTCTCTGGGCTTTCACTAACATTCCTGTCTGCCCAGCTATGCAAGGCTCTGTGGTTGCTGTTGGCACCACTACCATCCTCCACTGCTGTCAGGTGAGGAATTCTTCTGAGTAAAACCATAAGAACAGCACTTTGTAAACAAGAAGTGGATGATGGGTCTAGGGAGGAGAGGGGATTGGGATTTAAAAAAAAAAAAAAAGAGGAATCAAAATATATCATGTACCGGTATAAATTCCCTATGATAAATATGACCATTATGTATATCTAAAATGTACCAGTATTTAATTTAAAAAATAAAATCATTTCACTTAGTTTTTACAGTAGCTTTTTATAAGGTGGATCTTTTTATTCTGACAAACAGAGAAGAACAATGTTTGTGAGGCTAACTGACTCTTCAGAGTTCATCAACTAGGACAGGTATATATGGTTGTTGACAGTAAGATGTACTCTTACCCACTGGGCTACATCATCCCTTGCTGATTTCTTTCTCTGCCTTATTCACTGAACTGTAAGTTGATGGGAGGTAGGAAGCACATAATTGGTGTTTACTATGTTTTTGTTGAGCTATCATAAACCTAATTCCAAACTTATGTTCCTCACTAGATTATTCTGCCTATTGTGAACTTTTGGCATATGATGACACAATGGAGATTTTAAAGACAATGTAGGGAGAAAAGATAGTAGACTCGGTGTTTATGGTATATTGGATGAGGGATAATAATGCAGAGAAGAGCTACAATTAAATACATAGGGCTAAAGCAAAGAGAGAGTGAAGGGAAATATGCTAAAGCAAAGAGAGAGTGAAGAGAAATAAAATCAGAGCTGTGAGCAGAAGTCATTCACTACATACTGTACTAACCTAAAATTTCTTAACTTTTTGGAAGTTCTTGGAAATAAACAAAAGATATAATCAAGGTAATGTGATTGGGTTTTGCATATTAAAGTCTTTACTTCTGGCTTAATGCAAACAACAGATTAGATGGATGTTAGACCTAGGCAGGAAATGTGTTATGGAACTGGAACTAATGAGGTAGCCATGGGTATGGAAGAAAAAATATCCACTGTCCACTATGAACAGAGGAGAACAAAAGAATATCATGCACAATACATATTGGTCAAGTTAAGGAACAAGCCTAGGTATAGATGGATACAGAAATAAAGATAGGTGGAGAAATAACATTATTCAGCCATAAAGAAAAATGAAATCATGATGTTTGTAGCAGAATAATAGAATTGAAGATAATCGTATCAAGAAAAATAAGCCAGACTTAAAAATGACAAGTATCACATGTTTTTGCTCACATATGGACTGTAGAAAATACAAGATGACAAAAGTAGAAAGGAGACTACTAGAGAAGAGAAAAGGGAAAAGGGAGTAGGAAGAGGTGGGCAAAACATTCACAACCGCCTGAGAGATGCTAGAAAGGTCACCCAAAGGGAGCTTAAATATTGAAAATAGCATAAAGCCAGGGAACTAGCCTTTTGGGGGAAAACTAATAATTCTAAAGCAAGTACAAAAATAGGAGCCATAGAGTGGCATGGAAACAGCTTAATGAGGAGGAACTTCAGAAAGAAACTGGATGATGGAACACTGCACTAGAATCAAATTAAAATCAAATCACTTTTATGTTGCTCTGGCCTCCAGGATTTGATATGCTTCAATTTCTTTTCTACTGAATCAGCCTAGGTAAAGTTAATTAGATTATGTGGACCTAGATCCTTACCAGTACGCAGCAAGTGCAGCAAATCATAAGCTGTTGTGTTCTCATTGCTCTTCTCCAAGTCCTAAACGTTTTTATATAAAAATAGAGTCTTGTCAAAATGACCGAATTGTAATGGAAAAGTAGGACAGGAAAAAGAAAATGTGTCTTATGGGATGACAAGGTGGTAAGGATAGAGCTTTATTTCACATACATGAGTCAATTACAGATATGCAAGAAAACACATATATATGAACTTCATCTTTTAACATCCCCTGATATTTTCCCTATTTCCTCTCTGTATATTTCCTAAATGAAATGATAGTTCTTATGTATCAGACATGATTGCATGCTTGACTCTCTTTTTACTTTTTTCCTTTTAAAAATATTTACATGCATTTGAAAGTCTAAATGTCCTTTAAGAATATAATTAGTCTCAAGAGCTAGCACTAACAAAACACATGCAGGAGAAACTACTAATTCCCCTGGATTTACAGTGAGACTCATATTCTCTTTCAGAAAATCCTACAAGTGCTGATATTATCCCAGATGACTTAAAGTCCTAAAACTGACAAATGCACAAGAGTGTAATAGTTCATATCTTTTTACACTGTCATTATATATTACTAACAAGCTAAAAAAATTTAGGGAAGAATAAATTGATTATTTTTTATTCTTTATATTATCTTTGTACTTTAAAGGATTTCAGTGGATGAAGGAATCCACTAATATAATTATATGCCTCCACTCATGAAATGTTAAATAACTTGGCTAAGGTCACACAGAGAGTTAAGTGGTGGGGTCAAAATTAAAACGATAGTCTAGCTCTTAACTACTACTGCCCGTCCTTGTACAAACTACTTGTGCCACAACCGTAAGATGAACAGACTCAAATAAAAGACAGTCCAGGTGTAAAACACACATGAAAAGTTCAAAAACTACCTCATTTCCCATTTCTATTAGTAGCCTACTGAATTATTTGTGCAAAACCTAAAAAGAACAATAGAACTGAAGAATAAATGTTGGGGTGGGGGAGAATACATCTTAAAAACATTCACTACTGGGACTGAGGGGTTAGCTCAGTGACATAAGTGTCCCTGCCTTGCAAGCAGGCAGTCATGAGTTCGATCCCTAGTACCGATAAAAAAGAAAAAGACCAAAAAAAAAAAAAAAAATCACTACATGTCTATGTTTCTTCTTTTCGGTGAAAGATCTAGGAGCTCATGAAGGGTAGAAAGGTGGTAAATCTAACCACTTAGAGAACTTAGTAAAAAATTGAGGCTAAATATCCTGGAAGATACTATATAGATACTCCTTGAATTACAGTAGGATTCCAGGCTGTTAAACCCATCCCAGGGCTCATCAGGTTACCTGAGACTGACTTCACTTTGAAGTGCTTACTCCTATTAATGTCTGATCTTTTGTCCTGGTGGAAAAACACAGATACTTTCTCACTAGCAGGATAGATCTGCACAGATTTGAAGTCACTTCATGAATCTCTAGTTAAGATCCAATCAGAGCTGAAATGAAACGAGGAAAGTAGAACCAGAAATAGGATGAATTTGGATGACACCAGTTCCAGTTAATTAAGCAAGTGCCTTTGTCTAATGAAGATATAAATGTGATAGAAGAAAACCATACTGAATTTTAAGACCCAACTTATGGCTTAGTTCTGCATCCAATTAAAATCTGTCTAAACTTTTACTTGAGTCAATAGGATTACTTGAATAAACTGAACTTTCTTATTAGTCCATCTGGGTTTGACATTAACAAGCTCTGACAGCTTTGGGAAGTTATTTCACCTTTCTGGGCTCCTGTCTCGTAATCTCTAAAACAGGGTTAATAATGCACAGCCTACTATTGGATAATGAATAAGGCTACAGTGAAATTAATAAATGCTATCTTATTATCACCTCATATCTGTTATTATTATCACCTTTAGCTGTGACTAAATCTTATTATTTATGTTAAAAAATTAGAACTTGGAGCATACCAATACTTTTTGCAAATAAAAAAGTTTAGTTGTGTACCATTCATATGTTTTCCATGTTAGACATATAGAAATTCTCTTCACATACTATTTTTTTCCTTTCACATCAAAGAAGGCACCAATTTTTACTGAAATCTATTTTCAAGATGATTATTGAATCTTACTGTGATACTTTTTATCCCTACTCTGAATATTATATGACAAATAATCTTAGTCTTTAAAAAATAAACAGGAAAATGTTTGCCTTCATCTTTCAGCTTCAACTCCATGTCCTTGCTCTTTTTTACAATAAACATTCTCAAAATATCACCTGTCAACATCAACAGTACAACTAACCTTCAAGTCTCTTTTGAACAGATGATTCATTCGCTAGTCTACCATCTCAATAAAATAGTCCTCAGGGGTATCACAGTGACCAACATGATGCTAAATCTAATGGTCAGTATTCCATCCTATTCCTAACACATAGGAGGTGTGTATTAAATCAGTGTTCATTGATTTAATGAATAATTTTCATCACAATTACAAAATTACAATATTTGTCCTTGCATACTGGAATCCTTCCCTAAACCATGTCTACTTTCATGGAAGAACTGAATCATTTTTCATTTTTAAGCATACTACTTGGCACAAGTAAAGATTCAATAAATTCAATAAATAGTTTTGTAATAAAATTTCATTTCATTTTTACATGAAAGTGCTACATTGTTTTATATACACAGTCAAATGGGCTTCCTTGCTCTTTCCAACTCTCCTCATTAACATACTGAAAATGAGTCATGCATCTTCAGGGACCATCAGCACTTTTTTGAATAACTCAAAAAGTTTAAGCTTTCCTGACACTTAGTTTTTTTGTAGTTTTACATGTGCCATTTGCATGGTTTATACCTCTTACCAGAGTCATAAGGCAATTTGACCATACTGAATTGTGTTTACCTGGTCTCCATGCTCCACTGCTTTTATTCTTCTGTCTTATGGATCAAGAAGCATGAAGAAGATTATATGAAGTTGATAACAGGAGAAATTAGGATGCTATCTGAAATCCTCACATTTCATATCTATAAATTATCTATCTTACTTTCCTAGCTAAGATGAAGACAAAAAAAAAAAAGCCAAACAAATAACAATGAAACTAGTTAATTCTCTGCAGTAACAAATGATCAGATGATCAGTCCTCCTTATCTATTTGTCTCACGATCGGGGAGAACAGAAGAATGTAAGAGTCCTTTATAACATCATAACCAAAATGGAATAGAGGAGCCTAGTTGAAGTATATAAAATGCGAGCAACATGAAAAATGTAAACTGGATTCGGGAAAAATAATTACTTGGTCAGTATTTGACATTTGGCATTTGACATTTGAGAAGATAGTCTCTCTCTCTCTCTCTCTCTCTCTCTCTCTCTCTCTCTCTCTCTTGCTCTTTCTCTCTCTGTCTCTCTCTGTCTCTCTCTCTCTGTCTCTCTCTCTCTCTCTCTCTCTCTCTCTCTCTCTCTCTCTCTCTGTCTCTCTCTCTCTGTCTCAGCTTTCTTTGAAAAGTAGTACCTATGATCATTTTGGAAATCTCTTGATTTAAAACAAATTCATGAGTTTAAGAAAATCTAACTATAATTAAAGGATTCAAGTATATCAAGAAATCTTTGCTTTTATAGTACTGTCACTTTTGACAATAAATCTGTATTCACAGGTTGCTCCAAAGCATTTCAGAATTTAATCTCATTTTAAATTGCTAAATGAAGACATTTTAAGCAATGGAAATCCAGCTCAGAGTCACAGCAAAATAGCAGCTACGTATACATAATACAGCCACAAGCAAAGCAAAACCATCCTTTGCCCTTTCTCCTTCATGACAAGAGTTGGCAACTTGGGTGAAAGCTGAAAACCAAATCACTCACTTTCTCAGTCTCCCTCCCAAGTCAGTCTGGATATATATGGCTCACTTAGGCTCACTGGACCTACAGGAAAGCCTTCTAGGTGGGAGGTATGGAGGATGCAGCACAGATCTCTGAAACAGGCTTATTCTGTAAGTTTTTAGATGGTTTGTGAAGATTTGATGTGTGGAGTGAAGGTAGCCACCTCAAACACCATGAGTTACAACATCACTGTCACCCAGCGGATGAGACTTGAAATAAGGCAAGACCCTGAGTCTTCACTGACTTTACTGTATAGGGGAGAAATCTCACAGCTCATTTCTTATGCAGAAAAAAAATACACTTTCATTGTTTAACTTCTGTTAAGTGCAGATATATTGTTATGCTGAGCAGATCAAAGCAAACTACTTACTAAATATCTGAAATATGCATTTAAAACTATTTGAATTAAGCAACCATCAAATTTTCATAAGCAAAAGTATTTCATTTTGTTTTTGTGTATTTATTTTCATCTCAAGATAAACAATGATTCTATTTTAGTTCAAATATGATATGTGTTTAGTAATATAAATAATGCTAAATGTAGAAAATTCAGTGAATAAATTTATTGTGGGTCTTATTAATGTGCAGCTATTGACATAAATCATTGCTTCCAAAATATTTCTTAGAATCTGTATTCTTAAAACTTTTCCCAAAGAGAGGGAAAAGTTACTTATTATGCTCTGTATTAAGCTCTAACTGCATGCTAACATTAAAGATGGTGAGAAATCCTATAGTTGAACAAAATAGTTAATTTCCTACAATTTTTCAACTAAAACCTACCAATATCTTCAAAATCTGGTTGATAGAATTATTTAAAAGTTCTACAATTCTTTATCATCGTTGGTTGCATCAGCAGGGCCTTCGTTTGCCATTGCTATGGAAGTGAAATGTTCATGGCTACAGCTCTGTCCTAGTCACCTTTCTGTCACTATAATAAATACTACAAAAAAATCAACTTCTAATCAGAAAAGGTTTATTTTGGCTCACAGCTATAGAGATTCCAGTTGCTAATTAGGTGAATTCATTGCTTTTTTCTCGCTGATAGTTTTGATAGATGGCATTGGAGGACAGTACATGGCTGGAGAAATCTACTTACCTCAAGGCTGGGCAGTGAAAAAGGTAGGAAAAGTAAAGGGCCAATATCGCCAAATCTCCTTGGATGAGAGATGCCAATGATGTAAACGTCTTCTATTAAGACCCACCTCTCAGAGCTTCTATTATGCTGAAGATCAAGCCTTTACTATGTGGACCACTGAGAACATCTTAAGATCCAGCCTATAATAATCTATTTCTGGAAGATATTTGTGGCACAGCTTTCAATAAGTGGATGTTGCATGGTTCCTGCTCCAGTATACACATGTATGTATCTCACCAAGGATACTGGCTTCCCCAAAACTCTCAATATACAAGGTACTAAAAACTCTCGATTTTCAGAGTAATCTACTGCATAAAGCATAATTTAAGTTTATGAGTCATTCATGTTCTGTCCTTATGGTTATTTGTACCAATTTTTTAGTTGTACACTACAGTGCTAAATATGAGACTCAGCAATGCTAGTATATTTTTGACAAGATATAAATTGATTACATAACCAGTAATATTTTACTAGGAAAGTAGAATAGGATAGTAACTAACTGCATAACCACTAGAGTCTGAGCTATTGGGAAACCAGTATTAATGGCACAATCTTGAGCAAGTTCCAAATAAATAGTGATGAAAAAGTGTGATGGATATGTAAGTCAAAAACTTATTGCAATAAAAGGCACATTGCTAATAATCGCCTTCAAAGTACTCCTCATCACTTCAAACTCACTCTCCCCTCATTTTTGCTCATTTCTAAAGCAGCTCAGCAATTCTTACTTTGTCTCTTTTTGAGTTGTGATCAAAACTTGAGTGAATGCTGCTTCGGGATGCCACCCAAAAGAATGGAAGGCTTACAAAAATATCAGTGAGTTCCCACTCACCTTATTCTCCAGATCAGTACCAGGCTACTTTCGTCTCTTCACCGAAGTCAAACTGACCTTGAAAGTAGATGTTCTGAATTGATTCAGGATGTTGGGACAGCTTGGCAGTGCAACTAAACAACACTCAATAAAAGATTTCCAGAACTCTTCAGAAGCTCTCAAGGACAGTGGAATGCATTTGAATTAAGGAATAAATTTGGGGAGGAGGGGAGATTAATGGCAATGCAACTTTTATTATAATTATTTTTAAAAATGTAAACTTACAACTTATTTTTCAATCACACCTAGTAATAACTCTTAACACCAAATTTTCTTTGGTAAATGACATCATACAGTAAATGTTAAAAGTATTATTACATACAATATTCAAAGAAAAGCCCAATACTTAGATGAATCTGCCACTAATGTTTAATAAATGTTATTTTGATTGTCATTACTACTACATTGCTTAGAAAGTATATGTATAGAGATTGCTGAAATGTGCCATAAGTTCCTGAATATGCCAAATTTATTATTTCTGTACCAACAGTGCCATAGGTATTGGTAGGGAATTAGTAGAGAATTCATAAGAAATCAACCTGGATTTCAACTACAGCACCAGACTTCAATGCTATAACATCTAGTGAGACTCCTTTAATCACTTACTTGTTACAGGAAAAATATGTTGATAGAGATGTTTATTTTCATATTTAATAGACTAACCTCTGTAAGTGCCACAGAAATTTCATATTTGTATTACATGGCAATGTTCTAAAGAGAAACTGAAAGAAATTCTTTAAAGAACCTCAGTTCCAGAAGTTTAAATAATAGTAGTACCAGCTTATTATCTTAAAATTACATGTAAATTTAACTGTTTTGTAAATCTCCAAGAAAATGTACATTTTAACCCTAAGAGAGGAATGATTGTTGGCCAAATCAGCCACTGAAAAGTCACCAGGTGTTTTTTTTTTTTTACAGTTTCTAAGAAATCTTTAATTAATGTAGTCTACATAGCAGCAAACCAGTAAACTCCAAGTAATAAATACTTTAGATACAACTTAGAGGTGTCTTACATGTCAATAAGAGCCTTGGAGATTGTCCCAAGGAGGTACAACTCTAAAATCCAACTCATCTTCCTCTCTCTTTAATTGCACTTGCACGGCAATAAAATTTAAAAAATGTCCTGGCTTCACAAGACAACAAGAGAATCAAAACTATTCAAATGTACTAGAACTAAAATTGTTCACAAGACTGAGTTCCACAATTACATATATAATAAAACAGGTAGCAGCCATGGACTTCCCTGAACTTCTGCCCCCAAACACCTCTGGAAGTGTGTTTGCCAGTTAATTTTTCAATGTTGTCTTCCGACAAAGAGATCTTTTTTATTGGCAGGTACAGACAAAGCTACACCAAAATGACTCAATGAAAAAGGACAGTGATGGCTTACTGAGAAGGTAGTTCCTTCTGATTTTCTGTAATAGACTTTGTTTCACCATGAAATTAAATTTATAGTGTATCTGCTAGACACTGGGACTCCAGCAAAGCTTTGTGATTCCCTGCCTTAGCATTCAAGTAGACATTTTCGTGGGAGGCCATTTTAAGCAAAATAACTGATTATGTGACCTATTTACAGAAAGTGCTTATTTAAATGGATAGGGGCTACCATTTTGAGAAACTGTTAGAATATAGACATACATTCAAATTTGTTTTCCTTTGAGAATACACCTAAAAAGATATATACAACGTTATACAATTGGAAGCTTTTTGACCTACCATAACACCTTTATGTTTATTTTTCTGACACATAATCTAGCATTTACCAGGTAACAGGCTGCAAATTGAACAGCAAAGTCCTATTTAAATAGTGAGGAATCACATCATAATAAAAATTAAGCGTGTGATTTCAGTTTTGGAGGAGATATTGCATCAGGTGGTACAGAGTGTTGAGAATAATCCTTGAAGGAATCTACATCAAGAAAGCATGCAACTCTGACCTGGGAAATAATCATTCAACCTATATACATACACTACTAAAGGGAGTAGATATTGACCTACTGTGCTTTGGGATTTTACTGTGGTTTCAATGTCTATAAGGTAACAGAAAAAAAGAAAACTTTTGAATTCATAAAAATGAAGAAATACTTTTGATGTCAGGTTGAGGCACAGTGGGAGAAGACTGCCCATTATATATTCTATTTTGTATATTTCTCAGAGTAACTTCTATAACTTACTAAAAGATTTGTTTAATAGAACCAAGAAGTGAACTCATAGTATGGGAAAGCGAAGAAAACAGCTTATTAAACATTATTAATAAATTAGTGAAGAAAACCCAAGCGATTTTATATCAGTATAAGTGGTCAAGATCATCTGGCTTAAAATTCCACGGTAAATGCCAAATCACACTCAAAAATGTGACTTGCTATGTAAGTCTGTACTGAAAATGAAAAATCTATATTGAAAAACAAGTCAGTGGGTACCCAACGCAATCTTCCTCCTACTAGGATGTGTAGGTTCTAAAAGAGGTCAGCAATAATGATACTCACTCAAACCTCCTAAGAGCCTGAAACTTTAATCTAGTTAATTCCTGATACTGTTTACTAAGGAGAATGTCTTTTTATTCTGAAGTTTAATGTCACCCAAGTGAAGCTGTCTGCATATTGATGTACCTACCCTACACCACACAATAATACAGGAAACTGAAGCATTTTAGAACATAGTTCAATAGTACTGAAGCAACAATTAACACAGTTCCTCTGAGACAGACAATGGTGATAAGAAGATAAAGGAAAGCAGGCAGAGCACACTGTTTTGAAAGATTAATCAAGGTAAGGTCCTTATTTAGGAATAATTTGTGGATCATTAAGATCTAGCTTAGAACCTATGGGCACAACAAGTGGTAGGGAACTGTCCAGCTCACCGGCAGTGCAGATGTAATGAATGGACCTACTCATCTGAGAGGCAGCTCTGAGTCAGTCTTTGACAGCAACACATGGTGTATGGGAGCTGGGAGATACTTCATTGTGGTTTGGGTTTATTACTTTATTTTACATGAGAGGAAGTCAACATCTTGGAGACTATATAGTTTTCTGAAATTCACACTTCATTGTGCATTTGCTTCCCTTTATATAGAGCAATATGAGGCCTAAGCTCCCACTCTTTAAATGAGAATCATAGAAATGATTCAAAGAAAACAGTGCTTAGCTCTGAAGAAATGAGTTCCTATACTATGAGTCTTAGTTGTGCATATGTGTACCTCTGTTCCTTTTTCAAAAAAATGTGAATGACATTTTTGCTTTGTAAGTTTTAATAATATGGTTATATATTATATTTGCAACTATTTAAACTACAAGAGATACACAAATATGATCTTTTAAACATAATTCATCCTTAGAGAATCCATTTTATATTTTAAAAAGGATAAAACAAAACAAAATCAATCAAAACAAACAAGTGTAAGAGATATAGGACTTAAAAACATTATGAAATCAACAACAGTTACGATAGTACCCCTTGATGTTTTCAAAATAGCTGCAGATAGTAAAAATTAAACAGAGCAGAATGGAAATGATAAACACAAAACAATGAATGCAATAAAGGATTTCAAACAAGCCAACAGTAAATACAAAAGTGTTACCATAAAATATCTTGCTATTCCTTGAATTAGCTTCTCCTGCTATCAAATTTAACACAGTCAAAAAAAACAAAAGAAAGTAAAACCAAGCCCAACAAAACAATGGAAATGATATAGGACCTCAAAACAAGATTATAGGGAATCAACAATGGCTACAGCCCTCAAGAGATCCTTCTCAGATTCCACACTGTGTACCACTATCCTCTGAACCCATGACCACACCACTGGCCCTAGACCTGTGATGTTAATGAAGCACCAAAGTACCACGGGCATCCACCTGCATCCCATCTCCACAGCTACCATCACAGCCCCTGCTTCCCCAGATAAGCCAGCTGCCCACGGAAGAGGGAACACGCAGCGTCTGCTCACCAGCGCGTGCCCCAGAAGGGGCTGGGGCCTGGCCGCTCCCAGGCTAGTGGTGGCCTGTGCACAACACCAAGTCCCAGCCTTCCTGCCAGTGACCTATACTGACCTATCTGCCGGTATGGCCATTGCTCTCTGTCCTCTCAGTCTGCAAAAGGCGCTGAATCACAGGGAGAGGCTTGGGTACAGCTGTTACAGTCCAGCGGCGGCCCACGCATGGCGCTGGTTCCCGGGCTGCGGAGATTGCGGCACCAGCAGAGAATCCATTTTAAGATTAATACATAATGCTGTTTGTGTGGAGAATGACAGGGCATAATGAAGAGCACAAGACACAAAGCAAAGTTATGGCTCTGGGGGAACTTTGTCACTTGTCATGGTTACATGGATTTTTAGCATAAAAAATATACTACAGGAACTTGCAAATTTTACAGGAAAACAGCTGACCTAAAAGTTTGATCAATCTTCTGGAGTCCAGTCTCAGAAACATGCGCATTCTATACACACAAAAATAGACTTTCACATAAAATTCCAAGGTTTCTAAAAATCCAAAATTAATTACACTGCACAAAGCAAAGCTCAAGTAAAAAAGAATAACTCATACAATTTTTCTACTTTTGTTTATAGGATAATATCCTCCAGGTCATAAAATAAAGTTTCATTCTAAAAGTTATCCTGAATTTTATGCCCACTGGGTTTGGTGATGCACACCTGTAATCTAGCATAAAAGAAGCTGAGGCAGGAGGATGACTGTGAATTCAAGGCCACCTTGGGTGACATAGTTTAAGGCCAGTCTGTAATACACAGCAAGACCCCATCACAAAAAGAGAAGAAAAGAATGTATGTATGTATGTGTATGTATGTATATATATTCCAGATCATAAACCATCCACCTAGTTAAAATGAAAGGAATAATGACATGCATACTATTACTCAAGATTCATTGAATAAGACAGAAAATACAAATTCTCATAAAATTTTGAGAGTTGCTTTAATTAGCATCTCTTGAATGACCAATGATATTGAACTTTTTTTTCACATATTTATTTGCCATTTGTATTTCTTCATATAAGAATTGTATATTCATCTCAGGTGCTCATTTTTGGATTTAGTCTTTAATTTGGGGGGACCTGATTTTTTCAGTTTTTTATATGTTCTGGATATAAGTCCTTTGTCTGAGAAATAGTTGGCTAAATTTTTTTCTGAATCTGTAGGTTTTCTTTTCACTCTGCTGGTGATTTGAAAAATGCAAATTGAAACAACACTGAGATATCATCTCACTCTAGAAATAACAGCTATCAAGAAACTAACCAATAACAAAAGCTAGTGTGGATGTGGGGGAAAGGAACCTTCCTCCATTGCTGCGGGAGTGTAGACTGGCACAACCACTATAGAAATCAGTGTGGAGATTCCTCAAAAAACTAGGATTAAAGGTTCCGTTCCACCCAGCTATTCCCATTCTGGCTATTTTCCTAGGAGAACTAAAAACATCATACCACAGCAACATCTGTGTACCCATGTTTATAACAGCACAATTTGCAATAATCAGGTCATGGAAACAATGCAGATGCCCATCAATCATGGAATGGATAAAAACAATGTATTTTTATACAATGGAGTACAACTCAGCTACAAAGAAGGATTAGCTTGAAGCTTTTATAGGTAAATGGATGCAACAAGAGACCATACTCAGGGCTGGAGGTTTAGCTCAGCGGCATAAGCGCCTAGGCAGTCGTGAGTTCGATCCCCGGTACTGATAAAAAGGAAAAAGCCAAAAAAAAAAAAAAAAAAAAAAAAAAAGAGAGATCATACTCATAAGTGAAATAAATCAGACTCACATGCATAATTATCATATTATCTCCCTAGTATAAAAAAAGAGCAAATAAGATCCAAAATGTGCAATAGATATTATGAAAATGAAAGGGAAAAATTGCTCAAAAGTAAAGAATAATGGAGATAGGGGAAAGGAGAAAAGAAAAAAAGGGAAATATTATATATATATATATATATGCATATATGTAAATATATACAAGATTGATAACTATTCTACTAATCTCTGTTCATCAGAAAGAACCACTGTGGCAGGGAATTTAGTTCAGCAGCAAATACAAGGTCATGAGTTCGATCCCATTTAAAAAAAAAAAAGGAACATTGTGCTTTCATTGTCTGATTGTTTGATCATTTTTCCATGCTTAAATCTTGTAATCTGAAAAACTACTTTCAAGATAACAATATGCAATATTTTAACTAGTGTTAATTTCCTATTTATTTTTTATCCTTTTTTGTCTTTAAAAATTAAATGATCATAATATCATACAATAAAAAAGATGTATGAATGCAAAAAATATTTTGAGACAGAAATCATAAAGCATGGAAAGAAACAACTAGAATTAAAATGAATCTATGAAAACTAGAACCACTTTTAAAATTATAAAACTGGGCTTGACCAATGCATTAATTAATGCTAATAGAAGTTGAAATATAGAAATGGCTTCTATTGAAGACAAATATAATTACTGACTTCTTAGAATCAAGGAATCCTTGTGGCATTTGTAATCTATACTTTCATATTCATATACATAGTGTTTTCTGTGCATGAAAAAAATCTGAGACTAGATAGACCTATTATATTTATTTCTGTCTAAAACTGTCTTGTAGCTAAACCCTAATTATTGTCATACTTACTCTAAATGAATGCCTCAGAGCAGCCACCTCTCATAAGAAGGCAATTTGTGAGATCTCTTCAGCCTTTGCTTGAAGTCTTTTATTATGATGACGAAGGACCTGGAATACAGACCATATGCTGAACAGCTCAGAGAAATGAACAGCTACTTAAGAAATGCTGTTGTGAGTATCTCTATCAGTACTTCCTCCTCCACTGTCATTATTTGTTTACCTATCTCTCCAGCTAGGCTAGGAATTTTCCAGAATAAGTATGATGATTTATTCATATAACCACATACATGTTTCAAACTTAAAAAACAAATTACAGTAGTAAACAAAAAATTAGCAAAATAGATGCAAGTAGGAAGATTTTGATGACATTTAGAAAAGAATAGTCTAAAAATAATGTTCTGTCTGATAAAAATGGAAATTTAATCAATCCTCTATTTGGTCAGTAGCAAATATGAGAGATAATATAGGTTAGTATTAGTACATAAAACAGAAAAAAACAAAGATAACAAAGCTCCCAGACCATAACAGAGGCAGGAGCTATTCTAAGAAAGGAACAGAAGGAAGAATTGCTCTTCTTTTCCAAAGTTCTGGTTACAGTGAGTTCTTCAATGTCAAACTAATATTTTTTTTTCTTCCAAATGACAGAGCAGTGAGAACCAGCAGCTCAGCTTTTCCAGGACAAAGAATCTAGAGTCTGAAAATCAGTACCTTGGAAAGGAACCAAGATGGACGTTACCCAAGAACTGGAATGAAACTGTCAGAGAAGAAAGTAAGATTAAGTACTACAGAAAAAATAGATAATACCATAAAGGAGAGACCGCACGGCACCACTCACGGTGGCCACCTAGCCATCTGGGAGGCAAAGTGGAACCTTTTTTTCTTTTATTCTCAATGAGACCTAGAGAACTGCATTGAGACTGAAAGAGTGACCAGCAATTGGACCCAGCAAGGTAAATGTGGGATACCGCTTCCAGAGCGAAATGAGTGGCCTTGGTACAGTGTCTGCAGCCATAAATACAGAGCAAGAGCTGGTGGGGTTGCCACTGTAGAGAAGCGCTGTGTGTTTGAATCTGTGTCCCCAAGCAGCCCCGTGGCCACAAATCGTGCTGGACACTCCCGAGGTTCCAGACTGGATGGGTAAACAGCAGACATGGGAGACAGCCAGCAGTTGGAAGTCAAGCTGGGAGGATTCCTGCTGAGGGACAGAGTCTGGTGATAAATGATCCAGCTCCTGCAGTCAGAGGTCAGAGTCAGCCTGAGTCACACAGGGTTGGAAGATTACACTGGCCCTATGTTCTCACTGTGAACAGAATTCTGCGCCCAGCACTGTTCTGGAAGTGGGGTACCACCTTAGACACCGAGTGTGACAGACAGGTCATGGTTTGTGCTCTGAACCTTATCCTTGGACAGAGGAAAAGAACCTCACATCCAAAACAAGAGATAATTTTCATTATTCTTTATTTGTATGTATTATATGTTTGTTTACTTATTTTATTTTATTATTCTTTGCTGTTTTTCTTCTTATGTACATTTTCCCCAAACTTCTATTCCATTACTTTACCTTTTTTCCTTTTTTAAACAAGTCTATACACATGCTCATCCTCTTGCCCTTTTTATCCAGTATAGTTTATGGAAGGTCAGGTAATTCTTCTTTTGTCTCTTTGTATCCTTTTTATCCTATTTTATTTATGACTTTTATCCATATTTCTTCACCTGGCTTCTTTCTCCTGCATCCAATTCATTCCTAAATTTTCTTTTTCTTTTTCCCTCTCCCATTTCCATTTGTCTCCCTTCATCTTTTTCTCTAATATTAACATCAGTCATAAATCTTTCTCCATTCCCATTTCTCACCACTGATTCTGTACCAGGTTTTTCCTTTTACCTTAGTCTAACAATGTAACATAATCTTACCATCATTAGGATGCTTCGCCCCCTTCCCATTGCCTCCTTTCTATACCACACAGCAGAATACTTTTCTAAAGAAATTGTTTTTCTCTTCTCTTTCCTTCTTTGACATTACCAAGTTCCCAATTCCCTAAGCCTTAGATGACTGACTGTAAAACTCCTGTTGAATGCCGTTCTTCATCATTAGAGGAGATGTCGCCAATTAGTATGCATGAATGCTGAGTCAAGATATGAGTTGCCATGATACTTACACTAGTACCATGGATTTCTTCTTTAGGCTAAAAGGAGATCCAAAGGGGTCTTTTGGTACGTTGTTTCTCAACTAGCCCTGATAAATACAACTATAAAGGATTAACCTATCTCCTAAAGCTGATTAGATTGCATAGGAATAAACCTGGTGAAGTGGACAATTTCATGGTAATGAATCTGTCTGCTGAATCCACCATCATACCCAGAGAAAATGAAAGGAAGAATTTCTAAACCACAGACTTGAATTCTATCAGTGTCTGCAAGATTGCTTGTAATCTGGCCAAAAGAAATCGAGAGGGTGAGTTAGGCTCGGTGTTATGGTGGAAGAATCAGGAGTTATTGATGTGTGAGTACAGAGTCTGACAAAGAAGCTACTTGAGAAACACATAATGTCTCACTGGAATATTTAATCTGTGTTCCTATCAGACAATTTTTGGGTTTAAATTTTTGTATGTTTCTTGATTTATTTAGAATATACTGTTATGTTCTTTTACCATTCCCTGTGTTTATTAGGTTGTTGCTTTTGTGTATTCTTTCATTTTACTTGAATAGGTATGTAGATTCTTTCCTTTGTCTTTGTCAACTCAAAAATCAAGAAAATACTATTAACTGTTTATCGTTTTTCCAAATTCGTAAACTCCTCTTCCCAAGTTTAAAAATTCCCCATATTTAGCTTTCTCACAGTCATTCTTGTCTTCTCTAGTATAATTCTCCATCTTCACATGCTAAGCTTTTGGCTCTTCCATATCTTGCCTATTTTATTATCCTGCCTGTTAGTAAATTCTCACAACCACATGGTTTTCTCAATTATAAAGTAAATACTTTTTCTGCCATATCTCATATTTGCTTCCACAAAATGTCCTTTGAAAACTCTCATTACTAACCCTTCAACTCAACTAAAAGAATCACAATAAAATAAGAACTCACATCAAACTTTTCTTCTACCACTAAAGGAAAACCTTTTAACCGCTCCCCTTAGTGGCTAACACTCCTCATCTAACCAGCTCCATCATCCTCACACTATCTCACCTACCTCATTGAAGAACAAGGACAAAATAATAAGCTGTCAACATGTGCATGCCAAGCAGGCCTAGAGGGAATAGTACCCCAGTCTCTATCACATGGAAGTGTTTAAAGACTGAATCTGTGGATGCTGCTGAAACCAGAGGTAACTCGTTCTATGAAATATAGAGCAGAGATGAAATCACTTAAAATAAATAGCAGAAGGAATAAATACTAGTACTGTAAACACAAAGCTAAAAATTATTTTGAGGGTAGCCTATTAAAAATCTCTTTACAAGCCACGAACTCTCTTATTTCTTTAGTTCCAACTTACATTAACACTCTCCCAAAGGAGGGGAAAAAGAAGAAGCCATACATAATTTAACACAGATATACACAGGAGAAAAGAGAATAAAGGAAATATAAGATCTCTCAAAGCAGAGCAAAAGTTTACAAAGGAAGAAGAAACACAAGGTAGCGGAAATATATGAAAACTTTTTAGAAGATGTGAAGAAAACAGATGAAATTAAAGAAGAAACAACCAAAAAGCCATGGAAATTTCACACAATGTACCTACAGTGAATTTTGAGGCAGTAGATAAAATTCTAGATGAACTAAATGAAATAATTCAGACTTTGAATGTCAAATTCAACAAAGATACAGAATCCTTGAAAAGATGTCAGACAAAAATACTCAAAGTAAAAAGCTGCATTGAATTTATACACTGCAGAAATGACCAGTATGAACACAGGGTATCTGGTACTAAGGACAAAATAGTGAATTATAATGAAGATATTAAAGAAAACCAGAAAATAATAGAAGACTATCCAGCAGCTACTAGATGATGTCAAGATCAAACTAAGGCTATCTAGACTTAGAGAAAAGAAAAACTTGAAGATAGCACAGATGGATTCACTAACATGCTCACAGAATTTATGGAAGACAATTTCCCAAATGTAAAAGTTTAAAATACAAGAAATAATTGCTAACAAAACACCAAACAATTATGATGAAAAAGAAGTTCACCAAGGCATTTCATTATTAAATTCCAAGTCATCCAGAAAAATATATTTAAAAAAAAATGAATTTTAAAGGGGCCCAGAAAAACAAAACAAAACAAAATCACATATAAAGCTAAACCAGTTAGAACCACAGAAGACGTCTCAGCACAATTCCTGAAGGATAGAAGAATTTGAAGTATTTGAAACCCTAAAAGCAAAGAATTCCAAATCAAATTAACTTATCCAGCACAACTACCCTTCAAAACAGATAGATAAATAAGGTGTTTCTATGGAAAATAAATACCAGTTCAGAAGATATATGAGTACTAAATCAACTCTAGAGAAAATGCATAAGAGCATTCTTAAGAGATAAAATAGATTAGACACAGCTGAAAACAGAGAAAACAAGCGAGGTCAATAAATAAACAGCAACAAAACATCAGGAAAAGAAAAACAATAGAAAAACCAACAAATAAAGAATGCAATGGTAGTAAAAACCAAAGTATCTCAGTAATATCTTCATAAAACACAAGCTGCTGAAATTAAAAGATAACATAAACACACAATTACAGTAGGAAATTTTAATACTTGCTTTTGGAAAGATAGGTCAACTAAACAAAGAAAAAACATAAACAAATACCAGAGCTAAACCACACTGTTGGACATATAGACAAAATGGATATATACAGAGAATTCTACCCTTGCAAAATATAATATACATTGTTTTCAGCAGCTCATGGTACTTTTTCCAAAACAGATCACATACTAGTCCACAAAGCCTGCTTAACGAGATATAAAATAACACAAATTACTCCATTCGTTCTATCACACCACTGCAATATAAGTAGAAATCAATGACAGAAGAAGTTTTGGAAAATTAACAACATACTCCAAAAAACCAGTGAGTCACAGAAGAATCCAAGAATAAATTTTAAAATTTCAGGAAGTTAATTATTATGATGGCACAACTCATCAAAACCTCTGGGGAACTATCAAAGTAAGTTCCAAGAGGAAAAGTCATCACAAAATCTAACACCCTTCTATGATAAAATCTCTGCAGAAAACACGTATAGATAGAAGGACTATTCCAGAATATGATAAAAGCTATATGTAATAAGTCAAGAGGTAACATTATCCTAATGGGATAAAAATAAAGTCATTCTCCATAAAATGAAAAAGAAGATATGAATCTCTACTGTCACCTCTTCTACTCACCATAGCACTTGAAATATTAGCCAGAGTAATTAGGCTAGAGAAACAAATAAATGGGATATGTATAGGAAAAAAGAATTTAAATTATCATTATTGTACATGATATGACTGTTTACATAGAAGACTTAAAGAATTCCATCAAAAAACTCTTAGAAATAATAATAGACTTCAGCAATATACAAGATCAACACAAAAAATCATTAGCATTTGTGTACACCAACAAATAACAAGATGAAAAGGGAACTTTGAAAATAATATCATTTAAGGTAGCCTCAAGAAAAACAAAATACCTAGAAATTAACCTAACCAAGGAAGTGAAAGACTTCTACATAGATAATTGTAGCACTCTGTAAAAGTCAATCAAAGAGGACATCAGAACCTGGAAAGTTCTCCTTTTCTACACAGTAGGCCAAAGCAATATTGTCAAAATGACCATATTTACAAAGTAGTTATAAAGATTCACTGCAGTCCCAATCAAAACATCAACAGCTTACTTTATAGATCTAGAGAACGAATTCTAAAATTCACACGGAGCCAGAAAAGATCCAGGAGAGCAAAAGAAATTTGGGCAACAAGAGTGAAGCAAGAGACAGCAATACTTAACTTTATACTACAAAGCAACAGTGATAAAAAAAAAATGTTATTGAACTGAAACAAAAACAGATTCATAGATAGTGGAACAGACTTTAGGATACAAAACTTTCCCAGATACACTAAGCTATTTCATTTTTGACAAATGGACCAAAAGCCCATGTTGGAGGAAAGATAGCCTATTCAACAAGCAATGCTCAGAAAACTGGTTAGCTCTTTGCAGAAAATTGAAAGTGGACACTTATATCTCACATTATACAAATTAAAATCAAAATGGATTAAAAATCTTATAATTAAGCCTACTGGAAAATAAAACAAATAAAACACTTGAAGGCAAATATTTAGAAAATGCACAGAACCCCAAATGCACAAAAAATAACAACAATTAACAAATGGAATTAAACAATGAAGAATGGAAAAATAAATTTTCCAGTTACTCCACAGAGAACTAATATCTAAAATATACATCAAACTAAAAATAAATAAATAAATAAACCTAAAAATTAATGATCCAATCAAGAAATGGACAAGAGAAATGAATACATAGAGGAAAAATACAAATTTTTAACAAATATATGAAACAGTGACCAAGATCTCTGGTCACTAGAGAAATGCAAATGAAAACACTAAGATTCCATCTTATTCCAGAAGGAATGACAATCATTAAAAAATAAAGCAATAACAAATGCTAGTGAGGCTGTGGTGAAAAGGAACCCTCGAAAACTGATGGAAAAGTAGACTAGTAAAAGTATTATGCAAATTCTTATGGAGATTTCACAAAGAACTGAAATTAGAAATTCCACATATCCCAGCTATCCCCTTGGTAGGTGTCTTCCTCAAGAATTTACATCATCATACATAGCAACACTTGCATATTAATGTTTATAACAGCACAAAGTATAATAGCTATCCAGGAAATAGCCTGTGTGTCCATCTATTGGATCAACTGAATAAAGAAAATGTAATTTTTATAATGGAATACCACTGAACTCTAAAGGATGACAAATTTGATACATTTGTGACAAAGTTGAAACAAATTTGAGATAATTTGCAGGACTCATCTGGAAAATAAAATGTAGAGTGAAGTTAACTAGACACACACGCTTAGTTAATGTATGGTATCTCTCATTTGAGTGAGGTGAATTACAAACAGAAAGAATAATAAAGGATTGATAAAAAGCAACAAGGAAATTAATCTCTTGCAATCAGGAAGTGATCCAAAGGGAAAGCACAAGGGATTAAGATAGGAAGATGAGGAAATAAATACAATAAAGATAAGCCAGGTATGGGGACCTAACAATCTTAATGTAAACATTATAAGCCATAGCATGGGCTAAAATTAATAATTCCAACAAGAATGAAAAACAAGATAAGGGACTCGGATGAGACAGGAGAGCAAAGGAGGGAAAGAGAAGAGCATAAAAATAAAAACAAACTACTGTATGCATGTAACCATTCCACAAGATGATTATAAACTGCATGAACTCAAACATGTACTAATAAAAATATTTTTTAAAAAGGAAACTGCTGAGAAGATGGTGGGGCAAAGAGCAGCAGAGAAAGAGCCTCTCCGAGATTTGGCATTGAATCACTGCAATACAGCAAAGTGAGAAAGGAAAGAAGGAAGGAAGTGGGCCCAAGGGACCCAGTGAGAATTTAAGCACACACAGAAAGCAAGAAGAGAAACTTCATATTTGGCAACTGGCCAGGAACATCTTGGAGACAGGCCAGCTGAACTTGGGACTTGCAGCAGTTGCTGGCTCCACCTAGTGCCTCCCAGCTGAGTTCAAGCCAAATTTACATCTTTAGTAGAAATGGGAACTGCTGCAGGTTTGGTGGGTCTAGTTCCAGGCTTACAGCCCAAGGCCAGCCTGAACTTCAGTGGAAATAGTGGTGCAGACTTCACCGGAATCGTTCTCTAGCCCACTGTACAGCTGTTGCTAGCTTGCTAGGATTGGTTGATGTGTATCTGGAATCTGACTACCCACACTGTGTACCAGTGACAGTAGACACACACCATAAAGTGGACATTTCTTTTATTTTTTCTTTTTAATTTCCTTTGCTTTTTGTTTCACTCCTTTTCTTTTTTCTTTACTTCCTTTCTCTGTTTTTTGTCTGTTTTATTGTTTTTTCTTCATTGTTTGTTCTTGTTCTCATGAGTATGAACGTGGTTTCTGGTTCTGTTGTTGTTGCTGCTGTTGTTCCTGTTTTGTTCTAGTTTTGTTTTAATTTCTTCCTTCTCTTTTTCACTCCTGTCTTCTGTTCCACTTCCCCAAAGTTTGTGTGATCCTTCTTTGCCCTCCATTCTTGCTTCTAATCACTATCTTTGCTTATATTTCTCTATTTTCTCTCAACTCCTTTTAAAATTTTTCCCCTGAGGATATATTGGCCTTTGGAAAGTTTATTTACTCTATACAATAATTGTATACAATACGTATACAATTTTCTGGTTCATTCTAAAATTTGTTATATAACCACAAAGCTAGTTAATATGGTGGCAAATTAATATTTACCTCACTTTGTATTTTTGGCTGTGTCTGATACTATTATTATTGATTGTACCACTTTAGCCAAAGTTAAGTGATTGTTGTAAGCAGCTCTTCTTCCTGATATATATGTGATTGTGTAAGTGTCCTAAAAAATATGCTAGACAAATACCAAAGAACCAGGTGCTGAGCCAGGTAGGCAGCATCTTCTCAATACCAATAAATTGAAGAGTAGGATCTTGCAATGGACCCAAAATCTAAAAGCCAGCTGTACCTGGAAGACACTTTACTTCTGAGAAGTGGTCATTTCTTAAGGGTTTTATATACTATCAATAAATCTCACCACAGGCAATTTATAAGCATCAATCCAGGAATCAAACTGAAAACATTATGTTAAAAGTGAGAAGAAACCTGAATAAGATGCAACATCAGACATTCAGGTTGATATAGGGGAATAAAACTCTGGACCTACTATGTGTCCAGTATAAGCTCATGTTCTCTAAAATCAAAGAATGAATTTTAGGAACAACAGAGGGTAATAGTAGGAATATTTATTGAGAGAAAGAAAGCTTCTATCTGAGAGAGAGACAGAGAGGGTCCTGAGTGGATTGCCAAAGACTGTGGGCAACTTTCTTGGAAGTTTTATAGAGTAAAATCATGAGGTAAAGTGGGTCTAAAATTGGGGAAAATTGGGAATTCATGAAGAAAATGGGCATAAAGTGGGAGAAAGCTATGTTTAGCCAATAAGATTAACAGTTCAGGTAAAATTGATTAAATTGGGAACAAATGGGGAAGCGAGTTATGTAGAAAACAGGGATTCTTTTTTTTTTTAAATTTTATTTAAGGAGAAAAAAGAAAAAACAGAAAAAGTGTACAAGTTATACACAATTTCAGAAAAAATAAACAGTAGGAAATCACTAGTTAATTAGATATTGTCATCTTAGAAATAGTTGTTGAAGTTACAAAATTAAAGCATATAAAGGGGACTTTCAAACAGTGAGACTGCAAACAGTATTGTTCAATGATCCAAAAAAACTCAGTAATATGGTTATCTATCTTATACACTTAAATATATATGCAGTTATGTCTTTTAGAGCACTTTCTTTTCCTCTCTTTCGTACAATGACAGTTACACATTTTGGGTTTTATTACTCCCACAGTTCTTATTACTTTTTTTTTTTTTGAAGAAAGTAAAACCAAATGTGACATACCAGGACACAGTCAGTCAAATCAAAAAGATGGACATAATACATAATGTAAAAACAAAATATAAGGTGATCAACAATGGTTACCATAATGCCTCTTGTTATCTTAAAAAGAATTGCCTATATCATCAGTTATAATACAATTGAACAAAACAGTAAAGAATAAGACCAATAAAACCAAGACATTGGAGACATTAGAGGACTTCAAAAGAAGACAATAATCAACCAGAATGGGTGTCACAATGAATCTTATTGTCTTCATAGTTGTTGCCTATACTTTCAAACTTGGTAATATCAAGCATAAAAGAATAGAGGAAAATCAGTCAAAACAAGATGGTGAGAGCAATACAGAGTTTCAAATCAAGTTAATAGGAAATCAAAGTGGGTTACTATAATATATCCTGCTATTTTTTATTTATTTTTCCCTTAAATTAAAAGGATAAAAATGAAAAAATAGATAATAAAAAGGAGATTGAGATTTAAAAAAGAGGGCATAACAACAAAACAGCGCAGATCAAAACATAGCCATTTAAGCAAAATAGTGTTTCACCACAAGATAATCTCGACATAATAGTAGTTACCATGGTGTCTCTTCCCTTAAAATCTTTGGGTATAACTTTGTATACTACAGCATCAAACATATCAAGACAATGTAAAACTGTTCAAGAGAATGACAGTGTTACAGGGTATTTAGAATCAACTAACAGAAAATGAACAATGGTTTCTGTATAATCTCCTTGTCTATAAAAGTTTTTGTTTATATTATCACATATAATAAAATCCAATCAGATACAACACGTTAAAACCGATGGAGACAGAAGAACAAAAGCTTGATGGGACTTCAAAACAAGAGGATATTAAATCAGCACTACCTATTATGATGTCTTGTTTTCTCCAAAATGGCTGACAACTAATGACAGAAAAAGAGCTCAACAGAAATGAGGCAGAGAAAGTTGGATGGTAGAAAAACAGGGATTCTTAAGAAAGCAGTGACTCTTCCTTGGGGATTGACTGGTGACTCCTGACTTCTCAAAGGGATCCAGTCTTAATCCCTAAGGATTGAATTTAAGGGTGTGGCTGCATTTGTTTTGCTTTCTGTCTTGAGATTTGGCCCACAGCAAGAGGTGTGTGTCTTCTCCAAGGTCATCAGACATCTGGTGTTCTGTAGGGCCTAGCCCTGGCTGACTGTCTATAATATTTCTAACTAGCTCAGTTTCCTGTAACAAAGTCACCAAAGGAAAACCCAAGGGCCAGTGAAGTGGATCGATCTGAACGTCATCCACCTGGACTCACTAAAGTGGTAACAGCAAGAGAAACTAAGCAGATAAAAGAAGCTCTAGAGAAAAAAAAATCAAATCAGAAAACATTTTTCAGATAAATACAAAGATGGTGAACCTGATGAAAGATATGCTTAGTGATCTGTAGTAGATATGCATATTAAAAAATGAGGATCATAGAAAATAGATTCAAAAAGATATCAAACAGATTAAAAATTGCATTGAAAATATAGACACCAAAATGAACAAATGTGAGGACATAATCTGAAACAAAAGACAAGATTTGGTTAGTGATCATGAAAATAAAGATTTCTCAAAAATAGCAAAAGGCCATGAGAAATCAATCTAGCCACTGCTACATGATGTGAGTAAGAAGAACATAAATTGATTGGAGTCAATGAAAAAAGCAGAACATAGTGAAAATTATATTAAAAACCTTTTCATAGATATCATGTCAGAAATCTCTCCTGCCAGAGAAAAAGAATAGGACATACAGATGAGTGAGGCATATAGAACTCTAATGAGCCCTGATAAAACAAAAATCTGCACCAAAGCATGCAACAGTTGAAATTCAGAAACTCAACAAAACATTAGTATTTAAAAAGTGGTTAGAGACAAGAAACAAATCACATATTAAAGAAAAGTCCATCAGAATTATGGCAGACTCCTTAACACAAACCCTCAAATCAAGCAGAGCTTGGAGTGAAGTATTTCAAGCCCTAAAATAAAACATCTTCCAACCCAGATTGATATATCCTGAAAAACTATTTCTGAATAAGGTATACAAAGAAGGTCACTGTATCTTTGTAAAAGGAACAATCCAAGAGAAAGGGATAACAATCAGAAATATGTATACATTAAATACCAGTGTACCCAACTATATAAAACAAATATTGATGGACAGGAAAAATCAAATAAGCACTAATACAATAGTAATGTGGGACTTCAATACCCCTGTTACAAATAGATCAACTACGCAAAAATAATCAACAAAAGAATATTATAACTGAACCAATAGTAGATATCTATAGAATGTTCCACACAACAGCATCAGAATACACATTCTACACAGGTATTCACAGAATGTTCTCCAAAATAAATCACATACTAGTTTATACAACATGATTACATAATGCAAATAAACTGGTTATCCTATTTATATTATTAGATCACAGCACAATGAAATTGGAAATCAATGACAAAAGTAACCACAAGAATTATATAAACATATAGAAATTAAATAATATCCTCCTGAACAACAAATCAGACACAGATGAAATTAAAGAATAAAATAGAACTTCTTTGGTTAAATGATCCTGCATCCATACTACAACTTATGGAGCACAGTGAAAGCAGTCCTCTTAGGGAAATTTATAGCAGTAAATAGCTATATCAGGAAAACTGAATGACTTCAAATAAACAATTTAAAGCTTCCACAAAAAGAAGAGAAATTCAAGCTCAAAGTTCATAAGAGGAAGGAAATTACTAATATTAATGCAGAAACCAATACAATCGAAACTAAGAAAAGCATACAAAGGATCAATGAATAAAAATTTGGTTATTTGAAAGACTAAAATCAACAAACAGTTATCCAATCTTATCAAAAAAGAAAGAAAAGATTCAAAAGCGTACGATTACAAATGAAAAGGGTAAAATCACAACAGATCCTGAATAAAACCAAAAGATAATGATATTATGTCTTGGTTACTTTTCTTTCATTGCTGGGTAAAATATCTAACACAAAAAATGAAGGAAGCAAAGGTTTATTTAGCTCACTGTTTGTGGAGTTTCAATCCACAAGCAGTTGGCTTGAAGTCAAGGTGGTATGACCATGGGGCAACACTTCAAAACACCATCCAGCAAAAGCAGTCAAAACAAAAGGGAGAGGGAGGGGGAGAGCAAGCCTCCTTTCTCCATTACATTGTATGTAGACCACCTTCCACCCCTCAGGTCATGTATATTTCTTTAAAAATCTCTGTGCCCACCTCTTGCACAGGATGAGAATATTTATAAAATAAGGATCCTACCTCTCTGCTGAGTCTCTTAGTTAAATTTCTATATTTCTCAAGTTGACACAGTGAGTCAACCATAACAATCTATTCTTTGTCAATTTGGCAATCAAACACATACCTTTAAACCAGTTTCCAGATACAAAGACATGCCAATTATTACCATTTCATAACTTGAAGATTATAACACAGCTTTACCTTAAGGATCAGTACTAGGTTTATCTATATTATGTTATATTATATTATATTATATTATATTATATTATATTTATAATATTCTCCTTCTGCTGCAGCCAAAGATGCATGCACATTTGTTTATGCGAAAGACATTTATTTCATCTGAAAGAGTTGCCAAAGTCCGAAGACAAGTCCAAGTCCAAAGTCTCCAATGAGATTTAAGGTAAATTTTAGCTGTAACCTCCTGTACAAATGAAAACAAAATCAAACACTTCCAGTACTGTTAAACAGAATGCAACAAATCATCAAGAATTTCTACACTATATTCAAGGAGGGACACAACATATATAAATCAATAAAAATAATATGCTATATTAACAGAGTCAAGGACAAAAAACATATAATCATGTCAATAGATGCATTAAAAACATTTGACAAAGTCCATTTCCCTTTCATGATAAAAAAAAGACTTTAGAGAAAACTAAGAATAGATTGTCTTCATTGCTGTATCATAAAAGTTATCTATGACATTCCAACAGACAACATCACACTAGATGGACAAAAACTGAAAGCTTTAACTCTGAAATCAGGAACAAGTCAAGAAGGTCCACTGTTACTCATCTTATTTAATATAGTTCTAAAAAGATTAGCCAAAATAATAAGACAATAAGAAAGGAATTAAAGTAATAAGGATAATAAAGGAAAAAGTTAAATTATCATTTTTGTGCATGTCATGAGGCCACATACAAGACTCCCACAACTCCACCAAAAAAGTTCTAGATTTAATAACCAAATGCATGGGTTTAGCTGTATATAAAGTCAACACTCAAAAATGAACAACCTTCCTGTACACAAATGATGAACTCAATAAGAGAGAAATTAGGGAAACAATACCTTTCATAATAACATCCAAAAAAATGAAATACCTAGGAATCAACCTAATGAAGGAAGTAAAAGACTTCTATATTGAAAACTACAGTGTGTTGAAAAAGGAGATCAAAGAGGATATCAGAAATGGAAAGATATCTCTTGTTCTTAGGTAAGAAGAATCAATATAGTAAATATGAGCATACTTCCAAAGTTGTACAGATTTAATGCAATCTAATCAAAACTCTAGAAGTATAGCTCACAGAAGTAGAGAAAGATATCTTAAAATTTATTTGAAGATAGAAGAGACCTTAGCAAAGGCAATTCTGAGTAACAAAAGCAAGGCAGACGGCATCACAATCCCTGATCTGAAATCATGCTACAAAATACTGTGGTAAAAGCAGCACACTACTGGAAAAAAGCAAACCCTAAGGGCCAACAGAACATATTAAAAGATTTGAACCAGACATACTTAGCTACTGTATCTTCATTAAATATACCAAACATGTTCAATTAAATAAAAACAATCTCATGAATAAATGATGCTAGGACTGTAGAAAACACACCAAAAATTAAAACTAGACCTGTGTCTTTCACTATACAATAAAATAAAATAAAAATGGATCAAAGACCTAAATATTATAACAGAAATACTAACTCTACTGGCAGATAGAATACATAGAATGTTTGAAAAGACATTATTGTAGCAAAAAACATTATGAACAAAATTCCAATCATACAAAAACTATCATCAAGAATCAAAAAGTGAGATCTTGTCTTATGAAAAATGTTTTTCAAAACAAGGTAAACCATCAACAGAGTGAAGAGACAACCTACCTAATGGGTAAAACTTTGCCATCTATTTCTCAAACAAAGTACTTCTGTATAGAACATATACAGAACTAAAAATTTCTGATCCCTTCCCCAAATTAAAAAACCCAACCAGAAATGGACATCTAAAAGAAACAGATACTTATCAAATGAGATAGAAATGGCACATAAATACATGGAAAAAGGTTCAAAATTATTGGCATTCAAGAAATGAAAACACTGAGATTTCATCTCACCCTAGAAAAGTAAATGGTATTATCAAGAAATCAACTAATAACAAATGCTTGTGGGACTTTGAGAAAAAAGGAATACTTCTTGACTAGAGATGGGAGTATATACTGTACAATCACTCTGGAAATCAGTATGGAGGTTGCTCAAAAATCTACGACTAGACTTTCTATTCAACAATTCTTCATTTTGGTATCTTTCCAAAAGAATGAAAATCATCATCACAGAGCTATATATTCACAACCATGTTTACAGTGGCACAGTTTATAAAAGCTATCTCTTGGAAACAACCCAAATCTCTATGAATGGATACAAAAGATATGGTTTGTTTAGTGCTATATATATATATATATATATATATATATATATATATATACATCTACGTGTATGTGGGTACTTACATATATGTATATATGTACTTATCAACTATAAACAAGGATAAGGTTGAGACATTTCTAGGTAAACGGATGCACCTTAAGGCCATACTTTTAAGTGAAATAAATTGAACACATATGTATAAATGCAGTTTGGTTTCTCTGGTGTGAGAAACCAAATATGTAAAGACCAAAAATGTATAACAGATATTGTGAAATAGAGAGAAAAGGTTCCAGTGGGAATGGGAACTTGGGATGGATGAGGGAGAAAAAGAAAAGGAAAAAATGATGAAAAAAGAGGAAAAACTGGAGACAGAGCTTTTTATAAATAAGCAGGAGGAAGAGGGATTGAAAGTAGGGAAGGGATTGCAAAAGAAGAATCAAGTTTTATCATGTGCAATACAAATGCCCTATAATGAATTTGATAATTATGTGAACCTAAAATATACCAATTAACTTAATTAATGAAAAATATCCATATAACGATGTAGTTTGATTTGAAAATTATATATTTATATTTCAGTGTAATCACTAAAGTACACAAATTTGAAACCAATATAGTGCAGAGAAAAATTTTAATGACAAATGAATAATAAATATAAAAGAAAGCAAAATAAGATAAAACCATTATAGAAGATCAAATAGAAAATAAAATAAAAGAAAATAAATATTGATTGAAGCAAATTAGCTAAATATCTTGCTTATAGGACAAGAGGAAATCTGACTTTTTGAAACAAAGATATGTCATTTTCAGTCATATACCTAAAACAGTAAACAATAGAAAGTTTATAGATAAAAATAAATTTAGTAAGTCTATTTTATCAACAAGAAAATGTTACTATGGGTAAAGTAGTTCCAGAAAGGATAAACATTTTATTTCTAAAGAATGTATTATTCTGAATTTATAAACAAATTAAAATAACAAAATAAAATATACTAGTGAATTTTCCATTGCTGAGAAATAACATCCAAATCCCTAAATGTAAAGGAGGAGAAATTCAACTTGCTCAGTGTTTCAGAGGATTTGGACCATGACTGAATGGCTCAAGAAAAAGAACATCACAGTGGAAGGGAACAGAGAAGAAAATGTGCTTAGTTCACGGTGGCTGTGAAGCACAGCAAATGAACAGTGGCAGTAAGAAAGAGGCCAGGAGCTATATAAGATCCCCAAATCAGGCCTCCGTGACCCAGCCAGAAACACTCACCAGCAAGGTTTTCCGATTTTTCCAATTGGCTCCCAAGCCAATCAAACTGACACGCGTCCTAAACCCTACATTCCAAGTTTTGTTAACTTCATAACCAAGCACAGCTCCTTAAACCATACTTAATTTCCAAGTAAATAAAATAGTGGGTGAAATAATTCTGCCTAACATAAGAAAAATACTTAGTGCAGAACTGAGAATGCAACAATTTCCTTCTTAGAATAGAAGGCAAAGTTTTAATTGGGTCATTCTTACTCTTCTCTAATTATTTCATAAATTAAATATTATAATGTAGATTTTAAAGTACTAAACTACAAATATAAATCAATAGAGTTACAAAGAAAATTTTTAAAAAATACCTTCTCTACATGCATATATATGTGCAAGCATTTTTTTATTTTGTTTTGTTTTTTTGTCTTTTGGTACCAGGAATCAAACACTCAAATTCTCACTTGTCAGGTAGGCACTTATATCACTGAGCCAAATCCCTGGCCCTTGCACAAGCATTATTTTTACATGACAAAAAGTACAGCAATCATAACCCTCATTTCTGTAACACTTCATGTTGTTCCTTCTCATGCCTAAGGGCAGCCAGTTGTGTGCTTGTCACCTTTTAACGCTGGACTACCTTGAAGTTTCCTCTGCTGGGTTAATTATTCCATTGTACCTATTCTCAGTGTTGTGCAAGGTCTTAGAATATAAATAATATAGATAAATTTTCTGCCAGAGTGTAGCAAACTTTATCTCTAGTTCAACTGCCTATGCCTTTTTTGTTTCCAACTGACACTCCGGACTCTACCCTATATTGTTTTTATTCCTATCAGAACTCTGGTCTTTTGAGTTCCAATCAGAATTAGCCATCAGGTTCTAATCACATCAATCTAAGAATTTTCTAGCCCACCTCTCCAAACATTTTCAAACTCTTCTTTCAAACAATTCCAAAGTTTTCTGAACTACATGACCAGTTACAACAATAACAATGACCCCACTTCTCCAGTACTGATTTTTTTTTCTATTAATCAGCATTTTTGTTTCTGAAACAGAATACCAGGCACTCAAAACTTAGAGGAGAGAGTATTCAGAATAGCTCACTGTTTCAGGGGATTCAGTCCATATCTGGCTGGTTCCAAAGCAAAAATGTCTTGGTGAAAGGGTGTAGAGAAGCACAGATTCTTAGCTGATGGTAGCCAGGAAACAGAGAAAAAAAAATAATATCAAAGAGGAAGAGGTGAGAGAGCAGACTCATAGATCCTAAGACTATGCTTCTATAATCATATACATATCCAGAATCGTATTCCCAAATCCCTTTGGCAGATCCTAAAGTAAATCAAGTTGACACCTCACCATAATGGCTACAATGTATTATCATAGTTAATAAGTAATATAATTCACCATTGGATCAGAAAGTTTAATACAACTTCTTAAGTACTATAGAGAAAATAGAAAAGATAGAAATTTTCTACATGAAATAACTAACATCATTTATACAATAGTCCTGCAGAGAAGTTTTCATTCTAAGATAGATAATGTTCAATTGAACACATACCTACTTAGGAAATCTGATCACAAGCTGAACCATAAAATAAAACTCAAAATATTTTAAGAAATTAGGAAACAAATCATATTCTTTGGCCACAGTATAAATATTGGCTAAATATCAATAAAAACATAGATAGATAGATAGATAGATAGATAGTTACACAGAGAGAGATATATAGCTAGAAAATATCGAAATAAAAAAGTGTTAGAAATTAAGAAACACAATTATAAGTATGAGTGGATCAAATAAATAAATAAATAGAAATTAATTTAAACTGAGTAACAATAAAATTTTCTAATGAAAACCTGTGAAATGTTGTTAAAGTGGTACTCCAAAGTTTAACCATATCTACAAGTGTTTATAGGAAAAACTGAAAATTAATGGGCTAAAAATATCATGAAAGGTAGAAAGAGAGAAAAGACAAATAAAGCCAAAGAATAGAGAATAAGAGAAACAAATATAGGAGCAAAAGCAGTAAAACGAAATGCAAGCATATATATATATATATATATATATATATATATATATAACAGAGTGAACATAGTTCTTCAAGAAAATGAGATAAAAAATTTGCCAATATTTTAACAATAATAACCAGAGGCAGAGAGAGAGAGAGACATAGAAAGACAGAGAGAGAGAGAGAGAGAGAGAGAGAGAGAGAGAGAGAATAACAGGAAATTTTAAAAGTGACTACTGATATCATGACAAAGAGATAAAAAAAAAGTAAGATTTACAAATAAAATTGATATACTACCTAGGAAAGCATTTGACAAAAGAAACAAAATACAGAACACGAATGAAAACCTATAAAATTATATTTATTCATTCATTGATTTGCTTACACACATTTGCAGCACATAATGTTTTTATTCCTTGTGGGGAATTTGTACATTTATATAACACATCTTGATTACCTCTTCACCCCTTTTACTTCCTTTCTTTCCCTTCCCTCCACTATCTCAATCCCCTTCCTCATTAAGAAATCTCTCTCTACTTCCTGTTATCTGTTGTTTGTTTTGCTTCTTAATTATACTTTAGATTTTTCATTTAAAAGGAGCTCTAATATTTTATTTTTTCACTAAATATCATTTTAATGAGTGTATATTTTCCTACAAATTACTCATTTTTCTTTAATTATAGCAGAATAATAATGCATTGTACATAAATACTACATTTTCTTTATTCGTTGAAAGACATCTAGGCTGCTTCCAAGAGTTATTAGAAATCATGCTGCTATAAATGTGGGTACATATATACCAATTTAATATAATGTCTTTAACTTTGGGAGGAAAATAGAAAGTGAATAGTTGGGACAAATGGAACTTCTAGTTTTAGTTTGAGAAATGTCCACACTGATTTCCAGAATGGCTATCCTTGTTTACATTCTCAACAATAATGGAGAAGGATTCCTTTTCCTCCACTGTCTGACCAGAATTTGCTATTATTTGATTTCTTGATGAAATTTTGGGATTACTCATATACCAGGCCTGGTCTCCATTCCCACTTTTAAAAGGAATTCTTCCAGGGAATAAGTTGCAAAATTATAAGTTAGTAATATAATAAAGTTATCCAATTAAAATTAATCCAGCATTCAGAAGGCTGAAGCAGGAGGAGCACCACATATTCAAGGCCACTTTAGTTACGCAGTGAGTTTGAGGATAACTTGCAATACAAAGTAAGACCTTGTCGCAAAACACAAATTAAAGAGAGAAAGAAAGAAAGAAAGAAAGAAAGAAAGAAAGAAGAAAGAAAGAAAGAAAAAAAGGAAATATGTAGAATACTACCACTTCAAAAACAAATCTTTTGCTCAGCAAGAATTAATTATAATACACACATATAATTATTAAAATTAGGAAACATTATATTTATTATTGGTGCTGTATTGTTTCACAGTGTTACTAAAACCTTGTAATTCACAGAATATATTTGCAATGATAGGACTCGATGAAGAAAGGATTAACATTTTATAAAAATTATAAAAATATTCACTACCCAAAGAGAGTGTAAAATGATGTACCTATTATAGAAACAGTGCAAAAATTCTACAAAAAAAGAAAGAAAGAAAGAAAGAAAGGAAGGAAGGAAGAAAGAAAGAAGAAAATGTAATCCAGATATCCCGCTTATAGGCCTCTAGGTACATATGCACAGGAAATGAAATCAATATGACACAGACTTGTCTGGAATCCTATGATTTATAATAGCCATGAGTGGAAAAATATCCAAGGGCCCACCAATAAATGAGTGAATAAATAAAGTGTGATAAATACAAATATACACATTTTAAAAAGTACGATACATGTAAGTGAAAATACACATATTTTTGCAACAACATGGATAAGCCTGGTATACTTATGTTTATAGTAGCCCAGTTAATAATAGCTAAATCTTGGAAGCAACCTATATGTCTATCAACAGAAAAACACAAAATACTGTAACACATACTACTCTGCCATTGATAAAGACATAATTGAGTTATCTGTAGGAAAATGGATTCACCTCAATACCATAACGTTGAGTGAAATTTAAATATTTAAGTAAAAATATACATATATAAGTAAATAATACATGTTTATGTTATATATATTTACAATGGCATGGATAAACATATTATTGAATAAATTAGGTACAGAAAGATAAGTGTCTCATGATAATGCAGGTAGAATTAAAAACAAAAAATGAAGATCTTGCATAAAGACTAAATATGAGTAACCAGGTGAGGAGTTGGGGTGAGGATGGGTAGACCTGAAAAATGTTAATTTGAAAATGAAATGTGATCTGCACAACTCTGACCAAAATAGCATGGAGAAGAGCCCCTTCCACCTCCATCCCCATAGCTGTGGCCCTGGTAAAGGATACAACTAAGTCCAGAGAATGGCATGTACCCTAAATGCTGCCATAACTGAAGTGAACTGATCAGAAAGGCCCAGGGACCAGAGGCCGACAAAGCAGGGTCCCAGCTGGGGCACACAGGATGAACAGGTGGTGTGAAACTCCCAACAATGACAATAGGAGCCAGTAGATCTAGGTGACCCGGAGGTGTTATGCTTGGGGACAAAGACATGGAGAATAGAAGTAGGTGAGTGGGGTCACTCCTATTCTCTCTCTTTTTAAATTTCCCTTTTCTTTTCCTTGTCTCTTTTTGTAAATAACTGGAGATAAGTTCACCCATAATAAACTAATCTCACCTCCCGAACCCAGAGACAAAGTTCTGATAATCTTGCTTTTCTCCTCATATTTTCTTTTCTGCCCTTTTTTGTAGTATCTCAGAGTTTGAGTGATCATCCTTGGTCCTCCAGCAATGCTTCTACTTTCTTTTCAGTTGTCCTTGTTTTACCCACCATCTTCTTAAATCTACCCACACAGAGTAAAACCACTCTACCAAGGAGAAACACTTTACTTGCAAACTCCCAAACTATAACTAGTTCTGTTATATAATTGTAACTTAGGCTCCTGTGCTTTAATGTACAAAATTAATAGCTACTACAATTTGTCAGTTTCTACTGTTATTGCAAATTATGTCATAGTTGTAATCAGTGGTTCTTCCTTCTGTGACAATACTGAGAAACTCTGGGATAGTAACCTCACCACATCCCAGTACCAAAGGACTGGAAACTAGGCCAAACAGATACCAGCATCTCACTCTTAATTAACTGATAAGGTAGGAACTTAGAACAGACACAAGCCAAGAGCCTCGTATACTCAGAGCACATCTCTGAGGAACAGATATTTTCTAGAGAGTCATTGATATTAGTGATATAACTACTTACTACAAAACTTACAGGAATCAATACAGAAAACAAAATAAAAAAAATATTTTACATAGAAAATGAGAAGATGCAGAAGGAACATGCAATCTCAGACCCCCAAACCATACAGAACAAGTCCAGGAGACAAGAAGATAGAGGAAATGGAAGACACACACCTGAAATTTCTAAAATGACAGAAACTGAAGTAAAGAAACAAATCCACATGGCAGTAAAGAAAATCAGATCAGAAATAACCTCTCAGATATAAAAAAAGAAATGTCAACATTCATAAAGGAATTGCTCAGCAAATCTAGGGTAGAAATAGATTTAACAAATAGATAGTGATAGAAAAGGGGTAGAAACTGTCAATGATCAATATAGAAAAAAGCAGAATGCCTGAAATGGGTTCAAACAACTATCCAGAAAATTAAAAACTCTATGTAAGTCTCACAAAATCAATTAATTGAGAGTGAAGATAGACTTTTACACCTTGAAGATAGGATCACAGTTACTGATCACAAAAGGAAAGATCTCTTAAAAATAAAGGATAAAGAAATAACAATTCAACAGATTCAAGATAATTAAAAAACAATATAAGTTGGATAGGTATCAATTAAAAAGTAAGAGAAAACACAAATTACATACATTCTATTTACATAAGTGATTGTAGGAAATTTCCCAAACATGAGAACAGAATCTAACATAGTGATTAGTGACATATATATAAGTATTACACTAATACCAAAAACAGAGAAAGACCCAAGGAAAAGAGAGAATTTCCATAATGAACAATACAGGCCAATTTCCATAACGAACATACATGCAGAAATTCTCAATGTGATACTAGTAAGCAGAATACAACAAATCATCGAAAAGATTATACACTACAAACAAGTGGGACTCATCCCAGGAATGGAAGGATGGTTCAACATATGCAAATCAATAGACTTAGTATGTCATATTAACAGAGTATATATATATATATATATATTTCATGCACAAGGCAAATGAGAGATGAGGAATTGAATTCCTATGAGGCAAACTTAAATAGACAAGAAACAAGAAACTGAATAAATACTCCACTTTCCCATTCATTAGGGATATATTTTAAATTATTTTTCAGACATCCCCAGTGATATTATACATACTTGCCCACAGGATTAATATACCCATTAATTTAGATTCTACTATCTTTTTCCTTTTTTTTTCTGTTTTATGTCTCTACTTTATCACTTATATACCCTGAAATAATTTTCAAGTATTTTACCTGCAACTATATATCCCTCAAAAAGTTGGAAAGCAAAGAAGCAATATGTGTGGCTTCACATGCATCCAGAGCTCAGCAGATAGCTTTCTCAAGAGTATACCAAATTATTTGAAATAGCTGTTGTACTATTTTAGGATTCTGAAAGAGTGAACATTCATTTGGTGCTCCAGAACTAGGCCCAGCCTGCATACAAGTATATAAGCTAATATGGTATATTAAACATGAATGGTGTGTCTTGGGTACTGGAAAAGCAAGCATAGATGATTATAACATTTATGTGGTATCTTGAGAAGCATTCTACAAATCAGTTAAAAAATGCAAATGACCTACAAGAAAATGGTCACAGCAGACACTTACAAATGAGGAAAATGCCCAATTAACATATAACAAGGTGCTTAATCTATGTCTTGGTCATTTTCTTTGTTACTGAGACATAATAGTTGATACAATTAAAGAAAAGGTTTATTTGGCTTCATATTTTTAGCTATTGGAATCCAAAGTCAATTAGGTCCAAAGCAGAAATGACATTGAAGAAGGGAAGCAAGTTATATTATGGCATTCAGGAAACAGAGAAAGAGTTGTGGAGGAACATATACTCTTCCAAATCAGGCATGAAGTAACTCACCTTCCTAACATTAGTCAACTATAGTGCTGCCATGCTCCAGTCACCTGCCAAAAGCCCACTTCTAAACACAGGAGATTTTTGAGAGACACCTTAGCTCTAAACAGTTTCATTAGTAATTAGGGAAAAAGAATTTTAAATCACAACAAAGTCCTATTTCATATCCTTCAGATTGTCAAAATTAAAGTTTCACAAATACTTTCAAGGCTGTGATCCAGCTAGAGTACCAGTGGTTCTCTACCACTGTACCACTAGTACCACTAGTACCACTAGTACCAGTGGTACTAGTATAAATTGGTGTGTCCATTACAAACAATTTTTCATTGTAAGGTAAAGTTAGTAATGTTTATATCTTAAGATTGGACAATTCAGTTTTAAGTATAAACCACTGTACATGACCACCATAATATATTTTCAAGTATGCTCATTGCAACACAAATTATAATATTAAATACATAAAAATTAGTTGGAAGAATCATTCAACTCTAGGAAAGTGAGGAGTCTGAAATTGATGTTGAATTATGCCAGTCTTCTATATGGACAAAGTTTTAGATTGCTTTGCTCTTTTTCTTAGGCTGATGAGTCTGTGGTCTTAAAACTGGAAATTATTGTTCACCTTCATACCATCCTCGGAAAAACTGACACTTCAAAATATTCACAGCTTGCTTTCTGGCCTATGCTAGAATTGTCGTTGTCTGAAACAAGGTAAGCAATGCTGCATAATAAGCCTAGGAAATGATCAAGATGTAATTGCTGCTCAGAGGCCAAGAAGGTGGGCATACGTGTATAATAGACTGCATGAGAGGAAGAGAGAACCATAAGAGTGCAGAGGTAAGAGTAAGAGTGGCAGTCATCCTGCCTCGGCATGTCTCTGGCATACATAGTAAAGGAATCTGGGAAGTCTCAGTTTAAACTTGGCCTTTCAGTTAACTGTGAAGTTAGTTGCCCAAAAAGTAGGACACCCAGTTCTCTTGAAGAGGCACTTGTCTAGAACATAGGATAAAACATTTTAAATGTCTTTTAGCTTAATAGATAAATTTCAACTGTGTGGCTATAAAATGTGGAGGTCTCCATTTGAACCCTAGCCCTAGGCCTTGGAGAAGGTGGCAAGGTTTATTGTGAGATCTGAAAGGAGCCTCTTCAATACAAAATCGAGGAGAAAAATATTTAAATCATTCTGCATAACAGAAACTACACAATGATCACATTAGTGGAAAAAATATAGATATATAAAAATAAAAAATAATAATAGAAAATATAAGTCATTCATAACAAGAAATTCAAATATTTTCAATTTCTGAATATCTAATGTTTTTATCACAAACCTTGAGCAATGACTCAGATGAATAATTATAGTGAAAACAATTGCTGTACATGATCTCTAGAGCTTTTATTTTATACTAGACATTATGCTAAACTATTTTCATACTCTATTTAATATATAAAAATATGAGTCATTAGCTCAAAACAAAGAATAAGAACCCGAGTTAATTTTGCCAATTTTTCAGTTTTTTAAATATTTCAACATTTCTATAGCCATTTTTTTTCTATTCAACATCTTTAGTACCTTTTTTCTTTGTGGTACTAAGATTGAACTCATAATTGCTTTTTATGGAAAAAATTAACTTTTCCACTACAGACTTTTGTTCCCAAATCCCCCACCTCACCCCTTCTTTTATAGCTGTGTAAGAGGTGAATGTTCTTAAATGTAAATTTGTTTTATCATTCCCGGTGTCCTCCTAAATCTTGAGTTATTTTCTAGAAAACAAATTACTGAAATATGGTTTTCCAAATTCCAAGAATATGAAAACTATCAATCAATCTAAAAGATACAAGATCTAAAAACACGTGAGTATATAAATATGGAAAATATGCTACGGGGGATTTTTTTTTGCCAAAAAATAAAACCAAGAGGAGAATAATTTATATTACATTGAGAGAAGTACAGAAATTAGCTTTAAGCAATCGAGTACCTGACATTTCCACATGATCTATCTCTTCTACCAGAACAGAATCTTTATTATTGCAGCAACCTGCATGTAGACTAGCCCAAAATCTTGGTCATTTGTGTTGAGGGAAGCAATAAATTAATCAAAGCGTCAAAGAATGAAGGAGCAAATAGACTTTATTTCTTAATGGGTCCCTTATTTAATGTCTATTTATTTTTATATTTTTATTTATTTAGGCTAACAACACATTAACTTATGTTTCTTAGAGCTGTCAGACTTCTCTATCTTCATTCTTTCTTTGAAGTAATTTTTTCAATTTAGAGCACTTCAATTCAAAATTTCAGAAAACTTTTAAAAAGTTGAATGTAAATTCAGAAAGCATAATCATGGCCCCTATTGTATTTCTCATTGTGAAATAAAACTAGTATAATTCCATATGTCATATTTCAGTAATAACATCTTAAATTTTGTGTTAGAATTGTCTTGCTTGATTTCTTACTCCTGATGGTTTTATTTAGTTCTCCAAATCTGTACCCAAGATGCATGCTGGAAGGACAAATCACAATTTGTTAAATGATTTACTGCAGCAACACACTAATGTATCTGGAAGTGGACCATGTAACATCTAGCTCATCTTCTTTTTAATTGCTTTGGTTCTGATTTGAGTGTTCATCTGAAGTGCTATGCTGTTTGCCAGAAACTGAAAGAGAAGAGGAAAAATACCAAGAGGCTCCTTGAAAAAGAACGGAGATGACAATTAACTAAAAGGGAAGTCAAAACTAAGAATAGCACAGGAAAAGGAAAACAATTTTGAAGTTATTAGTATTTCATTATTGAGTCAATGTTTTAAAAACCAGCAAGTACATCAGGTTTTAGTAAATAAGCACATAGCTTCCCCATACTGGCAGATCTGAAATATGGGGTAAGTAATTAACCTTCAGGTTGTCAGAACTAATAGTCAGACATCATCGCTGTGTCTCCCGTGGTATAAACCCCAAAGGAAAACGTAATTCTTGTTGCTGTCATTGTCATTTGTGGCCCCAAATCACATACAGAAAGTTATTTTCTGCTTCTTTTTCAATGTAGAATGCTGCGCGTCAATTTATTTTTGGAGGATAATAAACCAGCTGAAATGTCTTCTGCATGATAACATTTCAGAGCCCAGATTTAGGTATCATATTATTGCATATTGAAATTCAGTTCATACATTTGCTGATTATTTGAGACATTTTCTAAATTCTTATTTTTTTTTTTATTTTTTTTTTTTTTTTTTATTTTTTTTTTTTTTTTTATTTAAGAGGAAAAAGAGAAAAACACAAAACAAACCAAAGCGGTGTAAGGGTACACGTAATACAGAACTACAAAACAAAACAAAACAAAACAAAACAAAAACAAAGCAAACAAACAAACAAACAAAAAAAAACATAACAGTAAGAAATCACCTGTTAGTATATTACATATTATCATCTTGAAAATAGTTCCTCAAATCACAGCATCAAAGAATACAAGGTGGACATTCAAACAGGTAGACTGCAAACAGCTGTGTTCAATGATCCACAAACATTGATACAGTCAGCTATTTAACACCCCTAAACACACTTGCTGTTATATCCGTTAGAGCTCTTTTTTTTTTCTTCCCCTCTCTTTTTTACAACAAAATTCACACACTTTGGATTTCATTACTCCTTAGTGCTTATTACTTTTGGGGAGGGGGGGGGGGGAGAATACAGTCAAATATGGCAAAACAAAGCTGTCAGTCAATACCAAGGATAGACATAGCACATGGTGTAGAACACAGTACAAGTTTATCAACTATGGTTATCAACATTGTCCCTTGTTTCCTTAAAAAGAATTGTCTATCTCATTAGATATTATAAAGTTGGACAAAACAGTAGAGAACAAGACCAATACAACTTAGGCATTGTAAACATTACAGGACTTCCAAAGAAGACAATAGTCAAACCAGAATGGGTATCTTAGTGAATCTTATTGTCTTCAAAGTAGTTGCCTATGTCTTCAAACTTGATACTACCATATAGAATGGAACAGAGTCTAATCAGTCAAAACAAGATCGTGGGAGTACTACAGGACTTCAAAACAAGTTAATAGGAAATCAAAAAGAGTTATTATTTATATATCCTAATTATTTGAATTTTTTCTTTAATTAAGACAAACATAAGAAATGACTAATTTTTTTAAAACAATAAGGGGGAGATTGAGATAAAACAGGACATAACAATATAACAATAGAGGTCACAGCATGACTGTTTCAACAACCTAGTACTTCACCACCATATAACCTGACTTAATAGTAGTTACCATAGTGTCTTTTTCCTTGAAATATTTGGATAAAACTTCATATACTCTAGCTTCAAATATTTTTCAAATCAAGAAGCCCAGAATAAAGCCTTTCTAATTAATGAGTGAAAACTTTATAAGGCTCCAAGGCCACCTAATGGGGAATCATGATTACCACATATTTTTATATATTTGAATCATTACTTACATTAGGGAAACTATTCGGTATTCACACATGCGAGATTGATTTATTTCACTTATGAGTATGGTCTCAAGCTGCGCCCATTTATTGATAAATATCTCAATGTGATCCTTCTTTATAGCTGAATAATACTCCATTGTATAGAAATACCACAACTTTTTTATCCATTCCTCAGTTGATGGACACTTGGGTTGTTTCCATGATCTGGCGATTACAAATTGTGCTGCTATAAACATAGGTGCACATATATCACTGTGGTGTGATGCTTTCAGTTCTTCTGGGAATATGCCTAGAAGTGGAATAGCTGGAATAAATGGGACTTCCAGTCCCAACTTTTTGAGAAATCTCCAGACAGATCTCCACAAAGGCTGTACCAGTCTACACTCCCACCAGCAGTGCAGGAGAGTTCCCTTTTCCCCACAGCCTCTCCAGCATTTGTTGTCGGTTTTCTTGATCCTGGCCATTCTTTCAGGAGTGAGATGGTATCTCAGTGTGGTTTTAATTTGCATTTCTCTAATGACCAATGATGATGAGCATTTTTTCATGTATTTATTTGCCATTTGCATTTCTTCATCTGAGAATTGGGTATTCATCTCAGATGCCCATTTTTGGATTGGATCTTTGAATTTTGGAGGTCTGAGTTTCTTTAATTCTTTATATGTTTTAGACAAGAGGCCCTTGTCTGAGAGAGAGTTCACTAAAATCTTTTCCCAGTTTGTGGGTTTTCTTTTCACTATGCTGCAGATTTCTTTTGACATGCAGAAACTTTTTAATAAGAAGTGGTCCCAGTTATTGATTCTGGGAAGTATTTCCCGTGCAGTTTGAGTCCTGTTCATGAATTCTTTACCTACTCCTATGTCTCCAAGGTTTCTACCTAATTTGTCTTCCAATAGATTTAGTGTTTCTGTTTTAATATTCAGATCTTTGACCCATTTAGATTTTAATTTAGTACATGGTGATAGACATGGGTCTAGCTTTAGTTTTCGGCAAATGGAGAGCCAGTTTTTCCAGCACCATTTATTAAAGAGACTGTCGTTCTTCCAGTGAACCTGCTTGGCTCCTTTATCAAAGATAAGGTGGTTGAGTGTGTTCGTAGTTGTGGTTGTATCTTCTAATCTATTCCACTGATCTTCGGCTCTGTTTTGATTCCAATACCATGTTGATTTTACTACTGTTGCTTTGTAGTATAACTTCAAGTCAGGGATTGTGATGCCTCCTGCTTTGTCTTTGCTGCTTAGAATTGCCTTTGCGATTCTGGGTCTCTTCTGGTTCCAGATGAAATTTAGGAGTGATTTCTCTAGATCTATAAGGTATGTTGATGGAATTTCTATTGGGATTGCATTGAATCTGTATAACAGTTTTGGGAGAATGGCCATTTTCACAATGTTTGTTCTTCCTATCCATGAGCAAGGGATGTCTTTCCATTTTCTGAGATCATCTTCAATTTCCTTTTTCAGTGTATTATAATTTTCACTGTATAAGTCTTTCACTTCTTTCGTAAGAGTAATTCCTAAATATTTCATTTTTTTGCTTGCTAATGTGAATAGCCCAGTTTCTCTTATTTCCCTCTCTGTAATTTTGTTGTTTGTGTATAGGAATGCTATTGATTTCTGAGTATTGATTTTGTATCCAGCCACATTACTGAATTTATTTATTGTATCTAAGAGTATTTCAATGGAGTTTAGGGGGTCTTCTATGTAGAGTATCATGTCATCTGCAAACAATGATAATTTAACTTCTTCTTTTCCTATCTTTACCCCTTTTATTTCTCTTTCTTGCCTAATTGCTCTGGCTAGTACTTCCAGTACTATATTAAATAGGAGTGGTGATAAAGGACATCCTTGTCTTGTGCCCGATTTTAAAGTAAAGGCTTTCAATTTTTGGCCATTTAGTATGATGCTGGCTGTTGGTTTGTCATATATGGCCTTTATTATATTGAGGTAAAGACCATTTATTCCAATTTTCTGTAAAGTTCTTATCATGAATAAGTGTTGGACCTTATCGAAGGCTTTTTCTGCATCTATAGAAATGATCATGTGATTCTTATTTTTGGCTTTATTGATATGGTGGATTACATTTATTGATTTGCGTATGTTGAACCATCCTTGCATTCCTGGGATGAATCCCACTTGGTCATGGTGTATAATCTTCTTGATGATTTGCTGGATCCTATTTGCCAATATTTTATTGAGGATTTTTGCATCTGTGTTCATTAGGGAGATCGGTCTATAGTTCTCTTTTATAGTTGGGTCTTTCTCAGGTTTTGGTACTAGAGTAATGTTTGCTTCCAGGAATGACTTAGGAAGGATTGCTTCCCTTTCAATTTCATTGAATAGTTTGAGGAGTGTCGGCATTAGGTCTTCTTTATATTTCTTGTAGAATTCTGCAGTGAATCCATCTGGGCCTGGGCTTTTCTTGGTGGGTAAGGCCTTAATTACATTTTCAAGTTCATTAGCAGAGATTGGGTTATTCAACAGTTTTATATCCTCTTGATCTAGCTTTGGTACTTCATATGCTTCTAAGAATCTGTCTATTTCTTCTGTGTTATCAAACTTTTGAGAGTAGAGGTTTTCGAAATAGGTGTTGATGATCCTCTGTATTTCTATTGGGTCTGTAGTGATTTCTCCTTTTTCATTTCTTATTGCATGAATTTGAGCTTTTTCTTCCCTTTTTTTAATAAGGTTGGCTAGGGGCTTATCAATTTTATTTATTCTTTCAAAGAACCAACTCTTTGATTCGTTGATTCTTTGGATTGTTTTCTTAGTCTCTATTGCATTGATTTCTGCTCTGATTTTTATAATTTCCTCTCTTCTTTTGGCTTTGGGCTTGACTTGCTCTTCTTTTTCTAGCTGTTTGAGGTGTAGCATCAAGTTATTTATTTGTATTCGTTCTGTTTTCCTGATGTGGGAACTCAGTGCAATAAATTTTCCTCTCAGAACGGCTTTCATTGCATCCCACAGATTCCGGTAAGTTGTATCTGCATTTTCATTTTCTTTTAGGTATTGTTTAATTTCTTCTTTAATTTCTTCTGTGACCCACTGATTACTCAAGAGTGTGTTATTTAGTTTCCATGTGTTTGTGGAATTTTTGCAGTATCTTTTGTCATTAATTTCTAATTTCAGAGCGCTATGATCTGATAATATGCAAGGGATGATTTCAACTTTTTTGCATTTGCTTAAATATGTTCTGTGAGCTAATATATGGTCTATTTTAGAAAATGATCCATGTACTGCTGAGAAGAATGTGTATTCTGATGTTGTTGGGTGGAACATTCTGTATATGTCTATCAAACCCATTTGTTCACAGGTGTGATTCAGTTCTGTTATTTCTTTGCTCATTTTCTGTCTGGTTGATCTGTCCCTTGGTGTCAGTGGTGTATTAAGGTCTCCTGTTACAATTGTGTTACTGATAATTTGAGTTTTCATTTCTGTTAATAATTGTTTTATATAACTGGGTGCTCTGGAGTTTGGTGCATATATATTTAAGATAGTTATCTCTTCCTCTTGGAGTTTTCCCCTTACGAGTATGTAGTGACCTTCTTTGTCCTTTATGGTCATTGTTGGTTTAAAGTTCACGTTGTCTGCAAACAGAATGGCTACTCCTGCCTTTTTTTGGATTCCTGCTGCATGGAGAATTGTTTTCCATCCTTTGACTTTCAGTCTGTGAGTATCCTTCTGGGTTAGATGGGTTTCCTGTAAACAGCATATGGTTGGATTTTGTTTCTTGATCCATTCTGCTAGTCTGTTTCTTTTGATTGGTGCATTGAGACCATTTACATTAATGGTTATTACTGTTAAATGCTGGTTAATTGTAGGAATGTTATCTCTCTGCTGTTGCATCTTTATCTTTCTGTTCTGTTTAATTATTTGCTTTGCTTAGTGGTTTTTTCCTTTGTGTATCTAAACTGTCTTTCAATATTTTTTGCAGGATTGGTTTGGTGTTCATGAAGTTCTTCAGCTGTTCTTTGTCATGGAAGTATCGTATTGCACCATCTATTTTGAATGATAGTTTTGCAGGATATATCAGTCTCGGTTGGAAATCGTTTTGCTTTAGGATCTGGAATACTTCACTCCATGCTCTTCTTGACTTTATTGTTTGTGCTGAGAAGTCTGCTGTGATTCTGATAGGTTTTCCTTTATAAGTGATCTGTCTTTTCTCTCTGACAGCTTTTAATAATCTATTCTTGTGTTTGATTTCTGGGATGGTGATTATTATATGTCTGGGTGTAGTTTTATTTTGGTTATGACTGTTTGGAGTTCTATATGCTTCACTGATTCTGATGTCAGTTTCTGATCTCATGCTTGGGAAATTTTCAGCTATTACTTCTCTAAATATCCTCCTGACATCCTTCATGTTGTCTCCCTCTCTTTCATTAATCCCTATCATTCTTATGTTATTCTTCTTTGCATCGTCCTGCAGTTGTTGAATTGTTGTTTCCTGATTCCTTGTTATTTTCAAAAGATCTTTCCTTTCCTGTTCACTAGCTGCAATCCTGTCTTCAAGGTCTGAAATTCTATCTTCACTTTCATTAAGGCGGTTTTTACAACTTTCAGTGGAGTTTTTTATTTCCTGTATATCTCTGTGCATCTGCATTATGTATTCTGTTTGTTTCTTATATTGCTCGTCTAGGGATTCTATCTTTTTGTTTAGTTCCTCCAATTTTTTATCTGTGTTTTCTTTAGATATATTTAGAATCTCTTTCATTTCTTTTATCATTTCTTCTTTTATCTGGGAGATTATTTCGAGTTTGAATTTCTTTAAAGCTTCCTGGAGTTGCTTGTCAATTTCAGTGGCTATTGTGTCCGATATATGAGGTGGATGGGATATATTTTCTTCTATATACATCGCTCCTAGGGTTTCTTGAGATGGGCTGGAGGTTTGAGGTTGTAATTTAGTCTTTCGTTTTGTCATTTTCCTATATTTCTGTGTTTCAAGTGTTATTTGAAAGCTTCCTCAGGATCTGTTGAAAATCCCCTTCTATGTTTGGAGCTACTGAGACTCTGGCACCACGCTACCCCAAGCCTTTGGGCCTACAGAACTAGTGGCTCTCCTCTGCCTGCTCAGAACTCCGCAGTTCCAGACAAGCTGGGCCTCAGGGACACTGTGCGCCCACCTGCCCCTTGGAAGCTCCACAGTTCTTCAATCGCAGCCGGGTTAGGGTACTCACCACAGGCCGTAGTGCTTCAGGAACCTGTGGACCCTCCCTGGTTGCAGAGATATCCAGAGTCCTCCAGACAAGCAGAGAGGCCGGTGAGGGCACCCCAGATCTGCCCAGCTCCTCCTCTGCAGACCTATGTCCAGGCGCGGCAGCTAAACAGGCTGGGCTAGGCTGATAGTGTGGGCCCGCCCATCCGTCGGCAGCTCAGCAGGTCTCCAAGTGGAGCCGGAATGGGGAGGCTGATGTGATAGCCTCAAACCCACCTCGCCCCTTTACTGCACCTGGAAGCCTGGGGGAACTCCAGCAGTCTGGGCGGAGATATCCAGAGTCCTCCAGACACGCAGAGAGGCCGGTGAGGGCACCCCAGATCTGCCCAGCTCCTCCTCTGCAGACCTATGTCCAGGCGCGGCAGCTAAACAGGCTGGGCTAGGCTGATATTGTGGGCCCGCCCATCCGTTGGCAGCTCAGCAGGTCTCCAAGTGGAGCCGGAATGGGGAGGCTGATGTGATAGCCTCAAACCCACCTCGCCCCTTTACTGCACCTGGAAGCCTGGGGGAACTCCAGCAGTCTGGGCGGAGATATCCAGAGTCCTCCAGACACGCAGAGAGGCCGGTGAGGGCACCCCAGATCTGCCCAGCTCCTCCTCTGCAGACCTATGTTCCCATTTTCTAAATTCTTGTGACTAGCTGACATATATTTAAAATTATTATGGGATTCTTAGATATTTACAAAACTGATAATGGACCTTCAGCCTATAGGAGTTACATGTTTTCAAGAGTCATCTCCACGTGTATTTCTAAGTTTCATATGATTTTTACAAAATCATGAGTCCTTGAATTGTCTTGGTAGACTTGTTTTCAACCATTGGTATAGTATAGGTTAAATATTGAAATACTACTACTTCCTAGAAATAAAGCATTAGTTGTTTGAATAAGAAATTGCATGATACTTTTATTGATTTCTTGTTATATGCACAATCTATGAGGTGAATATTTTCCTATATAAATTTCATGAATTTTCTCTTTTTTTCCATTTTGACTAGCTTTTTTTACCTAATCATGATTCTCATGTATATATACATACAAATATGTTACTATTATTACATAAAGGTAACCAATCCAATCCTTATGGCTTGTTTTATCTCTTAATGAGAGTGATTGTCCTAAAATAAATCAGTACACAGAAAAAAACCTTATTTTGTAAGAACAAATGTGTCTACCTTACATCAAGAAGACATTATTAATATTCCTAACAATCTTTCCGGCTAAATACTGGTTGTATTACTTCTTTTTAAAGAGTGAATGAAAGGTTGGTTTATTTTTCACTAAAATGTTTAAGTACAGTATTGGTTCTTTTATCAAGTTTTATTCTGGTTTTAAGACACTTCGGGCACAATGACACCCCCCAAAAATACAGAACCACAATACAAAGTGAAGGTTTAGTAATAAATGCAATATGAAAAAAAATTAAGATTTTTAGATAACAAGCAATATATTTAAAATTTTATTGTTTCTTTGGAAAATAACAAGAGCCACATATTCGATTTGAAAAATGATTTGAGGTGAAGAAAGGGCTTGTTTTATCTTGCATGAGTAATAGATTTTTTCTTTTGCTGAATTCTCTGCGTGAATAACAAGAGTGGCAGCCATTTTCTCCCAGCTCAACATCAAAACGCCTTTCATCTGCTGTTTAAATGCAAACAAAGCAAACCTTCCACCAGGCTTTTCTTTCCTGATAAATTAAAACTCTCATGTCCTGGGGCCTAAATCAAGCCTACAGGCCTTCCCCAGATAAATCCGCTCTCAACCTGAAATCTTCTTGCCACACGTGCTCCTTGTAAGATAATTTTGCAGTAGCTAATCAATAATGCAACAGTAAATTGCATTTAAATAAACATTAGCAGGCCCTCTTAATGAATAAAACCTCATCTGCAATTTGTCAAAGTCAGAAATACTGGACTCTTTTGATATTCATTAGAATATTGGAAATTGGAGCTTTGACAGGTTTTATGTACGTTGCAATTACCATTGTGTATGTGTTCTGAGAAAAAGGCTTACTTTTATACATTGCAACTGAAAATAGTGGAACATACAGCAGGTTTCTAGACTAGAATTCATATGTCTGCTACCACTCTAGTTAAAAATATATAGAGATAATCCTGCTTTCCATTGCAAATTATGAGGCAACCAAGTTGTATGCACTTCATTTGAATTTTTCTGATTTTAGATGAAAAAAAGTAAAAATCTTGACTCTGAAATGATGAGAGAGAAGAAAACTACTTGATTTGGTATTACATATCTCATCATTTTTGTACTTCACTGTAGAAAGTCATTATTAAAGAATTCTAAAATAATGATAGAAATTAAGAATAGTTAACTTTTAGGCCTACTAATTTAAATTTATGAAAATCATATCAAAAATTTATTTTAATATAGAGAGCATGAATGGTATATCAGACTTAATAAGTGAAAGTTTTTAACATTTATTTCTAATATTCTATGGAATGTTCACTTCATTCTTTGGAAAGAATTCTTTATTCTTGGGTAGGAAATATTTACTATTCAAAAAATGCTATAAACAGAACCAAAAATTTATTAAAACATATATTTAAGCTACACTATATGAGAAAGAACCTAAGATCATATCCATTCCTTGCTATTTTTTGAGATACTTCGTAATTTAAACAAAATCAAGTCTGCTGTCATTTTCTGAATCTTAAATGTATTATATTTATAAGTTTAGACTAGAACACTTACTTGTAACCAAAAAGAGCACTATTATAAAGCAATTAAAATAAAATAAATGATGTTTCCTATTTTAAAGGAATTGCAAAGCAATTAGTGTAGAACCAAAATTGAATAATAATATGATATAATAATTTGCTTGAAAAACAATGCTGTTCTTTGGAAATATCATTTAAAATGATGTCACCAGAGTATAAACAGGAAATATCACCGTTTTACAGATGGCAAATTCGAATGTCAAAGGAAAATCAGTCAACCTGCAATCTGCATAGTGCTCCTTCAGTTTCTGTGTCATTTCCCCAGTTCATGTAGCAAAAAGACATCCAAGAGGGAAACCCAAACAAGCTGGCAAAGAATAATTAAAGCAAAAAAAGACAAAGACAAATCATCGTGGTCATTTTTACCCCGTTTATACTTTCATATAGCTAATGATTGTTAAAGACATCTGTAAGTGGCATATACAAAAGACTTAATTTAAACATGAACAAATGATTAATGTTATAAAATTTTGACCTTCCCATCTGCCTCAACTCTCGGTGATAGTTTTTCTAAACACACCATGGAGATGAGATATTCTGGGCAGCAAGAGGCATTCCTGTTGCCAGTAACAGATATCAAGGGAATACCTGCTAATATTTATATTACTCAAAATTTAAAGGTAGTTGGAGTTAGAAAATGAAGAAAAACTTACAGTGGCAAGTGATTATAAGCCAATGAAAAGTTAGGCTCTTGTTTTGATTAGTGGCAGGACTTACCTTTTACAGAAGGATAAAAAACGTGGAGAGACCAATACCATGTCACAGAAATTTGAAGGTCAATTTAATAAAAATTTTAATAAAAGACAAAATAGGTGTTATCCCTGATGCTTGATTAATGAAAATGAAAGTGACTCAAAAAGTATATGTTTTCTGTCAAAAATTTACTTTATGTATACATATGTGTGAGTTTCTGGAACTAGTAATGTTTAGCATATGTCAGGCAAGATCTGTACCACTGAGATATGCTTACGTCACTTAAAAAAATTTTAAAACTAACATTTTTTAATCTGTAATTTTAAATGTGAATACTTGTAAATACTACATTTTCATGAACTTAAGCTAGACAACAGTAGTTTCTTAGCTATGACAGCAAAAATACAAACAATAAAAGAAAAAGTACATACATTTTTAATTCATCAAATAGAAAATGTATATATCAAGAAAATGAAAAGACAGCTCTTAGAATGGAAGAAAGCATTCACAAATCATGTACCTTACAAAGGACTCAAATGAGCTGGGTAAACAGCCTAAAGGTAGAGTGCATGCCTGGCATGCATGAGGCCCTAAGATCCATCCTCAGCTTTTCAAAAAGAGTAAGTAGTCAGGGGCTGGAAGACAACATATAAGAAACTATTAACACTCAACAAGAGAAACATAAATAATGAGGGTAATTAAAATGAGGGTAAAACAGAGACATTTCTATGGATGAGATTCACAAATGGTTAATAAGCACATGAAAACACTCTCAACGGCATCTATCATCAGAGAAATACACAATGAACCTTCATACTAACAGTTTGGTAACAATAAGAATAAAGACTAACAACAAATGTCACCAAGGATGCAGAAAAATTGAAATTCTCATATACTGCCAGAATTATTATAAAATAGTGAGGAAGGTGTGAACTTTTAGATAATTTCTCAGAAAGTTAAATATAACCATCATGTGACCCAGAAATTCTACTCCATATATACCCAAGGGAAATGAAAGTTTGTCCACACAAAAATTGTACCCAAATTGCAACATTATTCAAGATAGTCAAAAAGTTGAAATGATATCTGTTAAACTGACAAATGAAAAACCAAAATGTGATATATTGGTATTACGGAATATTAGTTAACAGTAAAAAGAAATAAAGTACTGATGTATGCTACAACATAGATAAACCTTGCATACATTCATTGTAGGTTTATTTTTAATAAGAGTCACCATCTCCAAAATATACTAAAGTGAATAAACCAACTGCACAGAGGAAAAAACATATGTATATGATCTTATTTATATGAGTCACTCAGAATAGGCAAATCTTTGCAGTTACAAAGTAGGTTAATTGTGATGTAGGCTAGACGGTAGAGTGAATATAAATGACTACTAATGGGTACAGAATTTCCTTTTGGAGTGAACGTGTTCTAAAATTAAATCAGTATACATAGTGGTCAAACAACTTGTGAAAATCCTAAAATCTACCAAATTCTAGATGTTTTACAAGGTGTATGTGTGGTATATTAATCATACCTCAAAAATGATATCACTAACCACACATACACATACACAATGGCTTAATGTAAGTAAGTCATAAATTGGATATACATTCAGCTTTTCCATTCACCAGCTGGGTCACTGTGAGGCTGTTAATTTTTATTACTTTGGAATCTAGAGTCCCTAAGACCTGAACAATTATCACTATTCAATAAATAGGAACACTGCAGTTGAGAAAACGACATGGCAACTGAATGGAATAAACCTCTGTCTGTACTACTGAGAAGCTCTGTTTTTGACCAACTTGTTAATTTCTCTGTGTGAAAGTTTTCTCAGTGGTATGATGGCAGTAACAGTAGTATACTACTTTTATCTGAGCCAACATGAGTTGACAAGTTTATAAAGTGCTAGGAATATTTAATATGTTTAAGACATCAGTATTTGAATGCCAAATAGACAATACTTTTCAAAATTCTGCATCAGTTGTCTCTGCATTGCGAATTGCAAATAATAACTATAACGTTATACTATCTATTCTCAAGCTTGAGGACTTGTAAGTAATTAGAAGTCGTATTATTACACCTATGCTGGTATATATGCAAATCAGTGATACTTATGCTAAAGTACAAATCTTTTAATAAGTTTTACCCGTCAGTGGATGGCATGTGCATATGGAAAGTGACACAGATTCCCAATGCAAAGCTAGGGAAAGTTTGATTCAGATACCAGAAATCAATCAATCTGAATTTAAATAATTATTTTGAGATCATGTTTAACATACTAGAATATCCTTTAAGTACCAAGCTTGTTTTTGAAGTCAACTGTCTGTTCATTATAGTGAGTGCTTGATACAATATCGTATAAATATTAGTTATACACAAATAATTATTCAAAGTCATATGACTTGCTTGATTTTTCATTGTCTCTTGCTTGGGCAAGACCATACTAATAACTCCTTAAAAATTACAAAATATCTCTCTCATTCTCTCTCTCTCTCTCTCTCTCTCTCTCTCTCTCTCTCTCTCTCTCTCTCTCTCTCTGTCTCTTTTTCTTCCTTCCCTGATCAGTTTAATATGTTGGTATGGTTCTTAGTAGGTCCTCATACTAACTGAATTTCCAAAGGCCAATTGAACTGTCACCTTCTAAGAAATCGATGCAGAAGGAAGACAAAAAACAAACAAACAAACAAACAAAAAATGGAGTTGTACACAAAATTGGAAGCCTTTAGATTATATGAACAAATATTAGCAAGACCTTCCTGTGCACAGCTAAAGGATGAAAGCAAACATATCGTGGAGCTTCTCATTATCTCATTTGTATAGTTCATATAAATGTGGTATAATTTATCCATGTTAAAATTTACATATAGGTTGTTCACTGTATGGAATGTTCTATTTTTGACAATCTATACAAATTACTGTAATATTTAAATTAACTGATAGTTTAAGAATCTTATTTTTATCTTGTAAAAGTATTTCTGACTTATTCCCTTATAATATAAAGAGAAGCATTAAACCTTAAAAGAACAAAGAAATATTTCTCAGGTCTTTGGATGTTTTCCTTTCGTACTTTGATAAATTTCTGCTTTTGCCATTGTTTTCCTTTAGGAGTGTTGATAAATGTATTTAATTAAATACGTAAATGTATCATTTTGTAATAGTAAACACTTTTATTTCCTAATCTTAAGGTGGTTATAGGACTGGATAAAAATGGTTGCTAGTATCTGACCTCTTTCAGTTAATCAGTATTAGGAGTTCTAATTGGCTTAGAGGAAATTTTATATCCAAATAATCTCAGGATAGCCCATGTACACTGAAGCTTACAGTTCAAGGAGAAACTATTACTAAAAGTAAAAAGAACTACTCAATTTGAAAAGAATTTCTTTCTATCTTTCAAAGGTGTTTCTTTCTTCTTGATTTTTATTTTTGAAAAACAATGAATAAATTAGGAAGGATGTCTTTGTTCTAAAAGTCTAATTCCAAAGACATCCATCCTAATAGGATGTGAAAGGTCCTGTGTAAGACACTGTAATGCAGATGGGCATCTCTTTATCTCACGTAGGTGTGAGCTTGCATTGCCAAAGATGAGTGCAGAGAAACCAACGAGTCCCTAACTCTAATTTCCTTTTGGAAAATATATGTAACTTCCTGAAACTGAAAACTTATTTGAACTCTCCTAAACTGCATATGTTTTGGGGATTTAGCTCAGCGGCATAAGCACCTGCCTTGCAAGCAGGTGGTCGTGAGTTCAATCCCCGGTGCTGATAAAAAAATAAAAATAAAAGATTTTTTTTTTTATATCATCACTCAAGTATTGTGAGATATCATTTAAAATTTCTTTTTTTTTTTTTTTTTTTTTTTTGTCTTTTTTTGAGAAAGGATCTTGCTATGCAGTTCAGGCTGGCCGTAAGCTCACTTTGTAGTCTAGGCTGGTCTCGAACTTGCAATGATCCTCTTGCCTCAGCCTCCCCAGTGCTGGGATTACAGGCGTAAGCCAACACACCTGGCTCAACCATTTAAAATTTCACATGTTATTTCAATGACATGTAGCAAAATGATACTTTATCCATATCAAATTAAGACTAACGAAGGAACTATTTTTGATGCTTAAGATGAGACCTTTCTTTTAGCTAGAAATGGACATCAGAAAACATTTCAACGGACATCCTTATTTCTTGTACAAAGATACAGATCCAACATGGTAAAACAATTTGTTCAGAGGGAGATGTTCTTTTTAAATAGTCTCTTTCATTGTAGTTTTTTTAATACTCTCAATACTTTTTAAGAAAATAAAGTATAGGTTTGTCTTAGTGTTGTTTAAAGAAAAACAAGTCATCAGCCTATATGGTGTTTTTGGTGGGTTTTGTTTTTCATCTTTTTTCATGCAAGACAATCCCTCAAAAAACATGTTTCCTTTGTACAGAGAAAATTTGCAAAAATAAATAACTCTAACCTTACCAGAAAATGCTATTACAAAAATATACATAACAGATACCAATTTCTTAAAAAAAAAAAAAAAAGAAAACCATTTACTAGCAAAATCAAAGATGAAATGTAATCTTATTCAGAATACAAATGACTAATAGAACTGTGTTCAAATAATTTTTATTAGAAAATGGAAAAAAATTTTCAACTGAATTTCTGTAAATTGTCTACATGTTCTTTTACACAGATTTTAAATTAATTTAGAATGTTTTGCAAAATATCTTCAGTAAAAGGAAATGCTTGTATTCATCCTTTTTACTTTCTAAATTTCATTCTTATCTCTGTGGAAATTTTAAAAGTAAAAGGGATAGAAAAACAGACACTTTAGGGGCAATGTATGGAACTTACAGAAAGGCTGTCACAATTACCAGGACAATCAATGGCGATTTGAATGCGTAACTGAGTGTTTAGATTTTTTAAAGAAGTAGAAGCAGCCTTCCTGCCTCTTGTTGACGCTCAGGGTAGGGCAGAAAAATTCTGTCCTACTAAAGAGGTGAGTATTATAAAAGGTTAGAAAGGATTTCAAGGCAAAGGTAATGTGAGGGTGGGGACTGTCACTCTGCAAGCAAAAAAAACAACAAAGGGAAGAGAGCCTGCCAGCTGTCCTGCTCCATTTCATGACAAGTCCCTCCAGCTGTTCCCCGAGTCTCCAGTGAGAAATCCCAGAGACACTATTTTTCTTTCTTCCATCAACTTTGGTCATCAAGTACTTCTAACCCCCTAGAAGGAGTAAAATTTAGACTAAGATAACTTAGTCAAGCAGACATAACCTGTACATTAGATAGGATTTAGACAGATTCACCAAGATGCTTGAGAAATTGAACATTATTTGAATACTCTGTACCCTTGAAAGACTGTCTGAACAGCAATAAATTTTCATTGTAATGCATAATATTATTTTACAAAAAATATACTATATTTGAAAGTGTTTTGAGAATGGAACATTTCGATGGGTAATACATTTGCCTTTAAGTAGCAATGTTTGTTAATAGCTAGCTGGCCCCAAGTACAACTAATGATTATATTTAGTAATTTCCAAACAAAAGCAATTGGTGAATGTGTCCATGAAAAAAAGTGCCAGATAGCTTTCTTTTCCTCATAAAAAGAGTTGGAAGAAAGATAATTTACAAGGGATAGATACACATGGACTGCTCTTTTGGGATCACTTACATAATTAGTAACCCATTTGTTAGTTTTGAGATTATTTATTATTGATTCAACTTCTTCAGAAACCAATATTATAAATCACTGAACCCATTAGGAATTGGGTGCAATTAACCATCATTTTTATACCATACACTTAAAGTTGCTTCCATTATAGATTTTAAACTTCTAAAGTTATATTTTTAGATATAATACAAAAATTTTCAGAAACAATGCTATTAGAGTAGTAAACTTATACTCTTGTTGGTTCCTTTTTATTTTGCATTTTATAATTTAACTGAATAAAATATCATTGCTTTAATTTAACTAGAACACAGTGTATAGCTTAACCAGAAAATTAATCATAACATCATGGATCATAAAATTTTTACTTTTAAGCCAAATTTTAAAATGTTGTTCTTCCACAAATGTAGCTTTTTTTCTTTCTCTCTTTCTTTCTCTCTCTTTCTTTCTTTCTTTCTTTCTTTCTTTCTTTCTTTCCTTCCTTCTTCTTTCTTTTTCATTTTGTTTTGTGCCAGGAATCAAACTCACGACCTCACACTTCCCAGCCAGACTCTGCCACTGAACTGTAGTTTATTTTACTCTGCTTTTTCTACCTTTATTTTGTCTTATGATTATTAAAGTTATTTATGAAATTTTAATATGGAAAACTTCTCTGAATAACCTAGTGAAGATCTGAAAGTTCAAATTTTCATTTGGCACTTCTCCTTTTCGTGTTGGGAAAACTACAGCATACAAAAATTGAGTCTACCTAAGACAATCAATTAATGAACTTGGTACAGTAGTCAAAGTCTTTAATGCTCAAGCAAGTTCCATAATCTATCTTTGAATATTCAGGAAATTAGTTTATTTGCTCTGCATGAATTAGTTATATAACTTCATTAAAATCAGCCAGCTTTAGGTTGGATTCTGTACTGAAGTCCTGTGGGTGGACTTGGAAAGCTATTGTTTACTTCCTTACTGGTGGAATTATTGAAGAGCAGCATAGTATAGTGGAAAATAATGAGATTTAAGTTAGGGATAGCTGGATTCGTTAGAATCCTGGTTCTATATTTTATGGTTTGTATCCCTGAAGAAAAACTACTGAACTTCAGCACTGTTTCCTCATCTATAAAAACAAAATAGCCATAGTGAATTCATATCATAAAAGGCAGATGATTGATTTGCTATGGTGAATGCTTCATTGACCTGTTTCTTCTTTTCTTTATTGAACGTTTCATAGTTGATCATTAGGCATCTTGTAGTCTGAACACCACATTTGGCACACACATGTTTAACTCCAATCCCAGCATGAATATGCAACTTTGCTTTCAGGTTAGGCTTCATCCAGCAACCCTTACTCTTCAGTCACTTCCTGGTATATAAAAAGTTGATATTTGCTGTTTAAAAGTGGTATCCTTAACTGCATTTCTCCTTGAATTCTTTCAAGGGCACTCTATACAGTGCCTCAAAGCAGACCAAAACTCAAGATGTCCCACAGCATGAAAGACACATGACAAAGTCACCAGAGAATTTGGAATGAGCTTCAGTTTGAAATGAGCTTCCATTACACCATTACACTAGCCTATTTTGCTAGCCAATTGCATGTTATTTTTTTCAAATATATGTTAATAGTGAAATGACCAATAAAATATAATTTTGTGGGCTACTGAACTTTTGAAAGTTGTCAGAAATAAAAGTCACCTTTATCAAACTCTATCATAAAAAGATAATTATGAATAAGTCTGGGAGGCTATGAAAAAAAAAAAAAAAAACTCTTGAATGTGTGAGTGTCTGATAACAAGGACTGTATCAAAAGCCTATTAGGACCACCACCTCTCACAAAGACCAGCACAAGTTTATACAGAAACTGCTTCACAATTTACATACCGTACTGTCTTTGTTTTATGTCAGCAGACATTAACAAAACAATTGTCACTATGTGATGACTGGACCATGATATTGTTGTGGCTTTGCTGTATTTCTTTTATTGCAAAATGTAGAATGGTGCAAGAGAAAAACTTTTATTTTGTGATTTAAGAAGACAGACAGACAGATAGAGACTGAGACAACAGAGACACAGAGAGAGGCTTAAAATATGCAATGCATACTTCTTGAAATAGAACAACTATACCCATCCTATGAATCAGCTCAGAAAATGAGAATAGCATTGTGGATGATACGTTTTGGCTAGTAAGCATAAACAAGATGATGCCATCCATCCTGCATCTCTGCTATTGCACTGACGTCACATGGAAGGAAAAGAACCTCATCATCTCTCCTGCAGTCTCAGGGTTTTTCACGTCAGCAAAAAGCCTCAAGTAATTTATAGCACTGTGTTTCCTCTGGAGCCATTTGATATGTATTAATACATGCAGCAGCAGCTGTCTGGTTTACAAGAGAAGTGTGCTCACATGAGCTCTCTCACCCAAACTGAGAACATAAGCACACTCTAATAGCAAAAGAGGCAGCTGCTGGTGCATGAATTAATACATTAGAAGTTACTCTCATTTGTTATTCGTGTTTAAATTTTACACTCTTTTAAAAATAATATACTAAAGATTTCTAAAGAAGTGAAACTTCTACATAGAAGTTAAAAATTGGCAGATAACATGCAATAAACTAAGTCAATTTTATATTTTTAGAGTTCAGTTCATTTGCATATCAAAATAAAAATTTAAATATTTATTATTTTCAGAACCAAGGCATCTGGTATCTTTGAAATGCTCAAAGCAGTAAGAGAGAAGAGAAGGGCTTCCCAGTTTCATGTCCTAACACAAGGCTGAGAAAGATTTGTTCAGTAGTTTATACATGACACTAGAAACAGAAATTAGCATTAGTATTTTATTTACTATAATCATTTTTGACATATAAACCATCGTGAAAAAATAAATATTAAAATTAATCTTTACCCATGAGCTCCTAATAGTTGTATTTAATATTCACCTTTGGAAATATCCAAGCACTTAAAATAATATAGGGATTGCTGAAGAGTAGTACAATTGCTCACACTATAACCAAAACAGTGGAAGAGCTGTTTTTATACTAAATTACTATGCGGCTCAAAGGTATAGAGATATGCGTATACATAAGTATGCACAGTAACTAACAATAAAATCCGTAATTCATAATTTGTCCAAATACTTCAAAGGATACAAATTTTTATTTTATTTTAGGTTGGGTTAGTTACATGTATTACCCATTCATTTACTGACTTAATAAAATGTTTTAGAAAGCAGAAACAAATTTTTTAGGCAAATGAAAAGTTGGTTCCATTTCCTCGATTCCTTTCAATTCCATTTTATAATTTCCTGTTCTTCTCAGCACTGAGGTTACATTTCCATTCTGTAAATATTGTACTGTGTAAATCTTCTAATTTTATGCATTATTTTATCATTGTAAAATATCTGCAAATTAGTTTTCTATTTATCTTGGAAGCTTACTATTTAATATTTTTTAATGTTATGCTAGCTCTGTTAACAATATGGGTGATTATTTCATTCAGAAAGAATTTAAAAGATGTGATTTTAAAACAGCGATATTGTGATTTGCATTGACCTAATTAGTTCATTTACATGTTGACCTTTAAAACCAGTGGAGTTTTGTAAAACCACCTTGTGGTTCTAACTGTTCACCAAAAGAGAACTTGGAAAGGTTAAACATAAGATAAAGTGAATACAGAAATGCTGATCATAAACTGTGGGATAAAATTAAAACCATGTACTCTTCTCAGTGAATTATATGCAACCATCTTAGACACTGATATATTTTCAAAAATAAATTTCAGAAAAGCCACTTAACCAGCTGGGCATCTGATACTACTTATTTTTAACTTTAATGGAAAAATATTTTAGTACTGGAATAACAGTAGAATTTCATGATTCTGAGATTACATCTAAATTTTCAATTATAAACAAACTAAATTCATTATACTTTCATAGATTCTTCAATAACATTACTCAAAATCCCAAAAGGTTTTTAAATATACACCTCTTTTAAATTTGGTGTAAATTTGTATTATTTGAAAACTGCAAAACAAATTTTGCAATGTACATAGTGGCAAAAGATAAATATTTCAGAAAACTGTCCCTCAGACAAAGGACTTATATCTAGAACACATAAAGAATTGAAAAGCACCAGCCCCCCCCCCAAATTCACAGACCCTGTCCAAAAATGGGTATCTGACATGAGCATGCACTTCTTAGATGAAGAAATATAAACAGCAAATAAATACATGAAGAAATGTTCACCAACGCTGATCATTTGATGAATGCAAATTAAAATAACATTGAGCATTCCATCTCACTCCAGAAAGAACGACTGCCATGAAGAAATCAACTGATAACAAATGTTGGTAAAGATGTGGAGAAAAATAAACACTTCTCCACTGTTGGTGGGAGTATAGCCTGGTACGCCCACCGTGGAAATCAGTGTGGAAATCTCAGAAAACTAAGATTAAATTTCCATTTAATCCAACCTTTCCCCTTTTGCGTATTTTCCCAAAAGAATTGAAAATACCATGCCACAGGATTATATGTGCACCCATGTTTATAGCAGCACAATTTGCAATTTGGAAACAACCCGAATGCCCACTAATCATGGAATAAATAAAAAAAAGATGTAGTATTTTTATACAATGGCATAGTACTTAGCTATAAAGAAGGATAAACCTGAGGATTTTATTGGTAAGTGGATGCAACTTGAAACCATACTTGTAAGTGAAATAAATCAAACGTGTGTGTAAATATCATATTGTCTCCCCTAAAATATCTTGAAAGAGTAATAAGTCCAAAATGTACAATGGATATTGTGAAAATTAAAGGGAAAGAAAATGGTCAAAAGGAAAGAACAACTGGGATAGAGGACGGGACAAAAGGAAGAAGGGATAAGATTATATGCATACAATATAGATAACTATACTGTTAATCTCTGGAAGTTCATCACAAAAAACAGATTGAGTTCTCATTCTTTGATTATTTGATCATTTTTATGCTTAAATGTTGTAACCTGAACAACAACTTCTAAGATAACAATATGCAGTATATTAACTAGAGTTAATTTTCTACTACTTTTTTTGAAATTCTATATCATTTCTATTTTTGTTTTTAAATAAAATATGATATGGACACATTGAAATCAATTCCTTTGTCTGTAGTACCAGGAGTGATTATATTAGTCACTTTTTAAAATGCATGCACTTCCATTCACCCCTTCATCCATCATTCATGCTATTACCATACTTCTCCTCTTGAATTCATTCTTTCCATTCCTGTTCTTTTTGCATATTGTGTTATTGGGGCCTTTTATCCAAGGAACTCCCCTACACCTCCACAATGGACTTTTCACAAAATACCCTTTCTGTAACTGTCTATTTGTTGTTCTGTCCACCATGTGTCCTTTCGAGCTTGGTCAAAGTAAGCACTCAAGTAATATTTGCTTTTCTTCTACCCCTCATATTGGATTTGAGAGGGGAGACGTGACCTCCAGCCCATTACACTGCCTCTTTCTCTAAAAAATAAAGAAATAAAATGAAAATCCCATTGACAATTATATCTCTGTAAATGTATGATATTCTAGTCACTATCAGATGCTATTGCTCCAGTCACTTTCCAGAGTTCATTGATGACCTCAAAAGTTACTTCAGTCTTTCTCAGCAGCTCACTTTTTAGGCAATTTAAAGTCTATGAGGAATATCTCCAAACGTAAACTAGATTCCTGGACCTCATCAATTTCATTCCTTTTTAGCCTTATTCTGTATCAGACACGCAACCCACATGCTTCATCATGGAATTTGTCAACACTAGTCACTGTGTTATGACTGAAATCTGAAACTCTGGTTTATGAATAGGCAATCCAAATACTGCAAGTGCTTCAAGTTCTTGGTGAATAAATGGATTCCTGTGGATTTAACAAGGGATTAGGTTTAATTTCTCTCTTCATGTCTACTACCTTGGGGACATTTTGGCACAGGGGTCCAAGCATTTGGCAGAATGCCAATGAAATTTTCTACTTGACATAATATTTCAAAGAACAAATTTTCTCCAGAAGTGAGCTCTACTTTTGATGTTCCTGGTTGTATTAATGGCATAACCAGTCCACAACTAACAAAACTTAATGTGCATTTAACCTTAGGTTATTTCTGCTTTTTTGAAATGTCTTTAGACTCTACCTTGTCTTTTCAACTGCTATGCCTATTATAGTACTTAATCATCACCATTTAACTAGAGAAAAGCTATTAGAATTACCTTCTGTATTACTGTTCATCATCATTAAGAAGAAAAGACTCATTTTGTTTCTCAATTTCCCAAGTTTTCAGTCGTGTTCTGTTCAGTTTTCACACTTATGTTCTGAACTTCTGGTGGCTGTGGCATATGGCAATGGCAGCAAAGCTATGGCAGAATAAAATCAGTGATCAGAGGAGACAGGAGTCAAAAACAGTAAAGAAGGGGCTGGAATCCTACCTCCCCTTCAATGGCATGGCACAAAGGTTCACCTAAGGACTTCCCACAAGGCCCCACATCCCCAAAGCCCACATCACAGTGTAACAGTGCCTCCCTCGGACCAAGCTTTTAATAAATGGGTCTTTGGGAGACATTCAAAATCCAAACTGCAACAACTGCCTGAAAGCTTTCTCTAGGACTATGATTTCCACAGTGTTCAGTAAATACATGTATAAGTAGTTTATTTGGGCATGCACAAATGAATTATTTCTAGACAATAAATCAAATTGTAAGAGTAAAATGTTGTCACTTCATTATTCAAAACTTTATTTCCACGTTCTAAGGACCATTTCAAAAACTAGTCTTAGCCAAATGTTCAACCTCTTCGCTGCCCAGACTCCAGTGTTTTCTCCCTTTTCTCTTCTCTCTTTTTATATAACTCGTTTTCATCCATACTCTCCTCTATGTCACTGGTTCTCATACTGTGGTCCCCCAAATCAGCAACATTACCAGCACTTTGAACTTTTTAGAAGTGAAATTTTGTGGGTCTCACTCCTTTCTGCTGATTCAGAAACACTGGGTATTTAAAGGAGTTTCCTAGGGTATCTGAATGCAGACCAATTTGGAGATTACATTTTCATCATCATACATGTTAATGTCATTATTTTCATTTCTATAAAATAGAAACTCTATTTCAAGTTCAAATCAAGCTCAAATGCTCTTTTGTCTGAAAATTTGCTTTCTCTTCTTCTAGGTTCTTGTTACTAACTTTATGATTAATTCCTACTCTTAATTCCCTTCTTCTCTTTCTTAATAGCATTCATACTTAGTTTATACTGATAGTCCCTTTTCATTCATACCAGATACTACTACAGTTTCGACTCAATGTCACTAACTCATCCTACATTCACTCAGCATGGATTGTATTTTAATCCCAAGAAATGAAAATGTCTTATCTCTGTTATCTGATCCTTTTTCAAGTAATTCAACTTTCATTGTCTCATTCCAGGGTTTAACACAAACTGTTAACCTTCAAAAGGATTTCTTTTTAAATTGTATTTACTCTTTTAGCATGGATGATGGTCTTTGCTTCTCCTCCCCACTGTCTTTCACAATGTTCTGGAAGAGATTTATTTTTTTCAAAATTATATATCTGATCAGGATACTATTTTACAACCATTAGGAATTCCCTATATGATTCCCTATATGATTCAAAATTTTCTTAGATTCAAAATAGACTACTTTCCATGGATACTTCAAGCTTTATGATATGTAAACTTTTGTTCAAATATGTCTTTTCTTTAAAATCCCATTTGTTCTTTTGTCTTGTTCTTTATTTAGCCAACATAATCAATTGAAAAAATCCTCTTTAATGTTCCTTCAATACTTTATCTTATTACCAATCTTTTGTGTTTTTACAACAGTTTGGATGTAATTTTTATCACAGTACTCTATGTACTCTTATTTGCTTCTTTAACTCCCAGATTAAAATCTCAGAAAATAGAATATGTTTCAATAGGCATGGTGTCTCTCGCTCTTAGCAGAGTGCTTACTTCCTAGAAAACCTTTCCAGGTATTTAATGAACAATGACAGGAATATAGTTATGCTATATGCAAACAAGCAATTTAGAGTATACTACATTCACCAAGGTATTTAAATGTTGTCCACATAAACGATAGGTCTCCAGTTCATTAGACAAATGTATGATCCCAGCTATTTCAAAATTATAATATACAAATATTATATATATATTTGATCTGGATAAGACAGAGGCATTGTAAAACTTGCTTAAGAGGTTTAGATTACATATCTTATTTTGTTGTTTCAACAAAAGTGTATCACAGCCCTTGATCATAAGTAATTGCATACTCCTATATACAGAGTGTAAAGTTGAGGCCAGAGTTTCAATGCGTCAAGCAGACTCTGGAGGACACCATAATTTATTTTTTCTGTCTACAGGAGTAGAAACTTAATGTGGTTCCTCAGCTAAGAGAGAGAAAGAGCTTTTCCAAGAAAGCCAAGTGGTGGCTACTCAGTGACGCAGTTCGTGGAAGTCTGCATCTGCCCCATATCTCTCACTCTGTTGCCTAGGAAACCAATTGTTGAAAGGACCTTAGATGCAATATTTTGCTCCACCTGTCAGCAAGCTTAGTATGTTTAAATTTACCACTTTTACTTGGAACACAGCTACGGATTAAATAGATATAACTCAGCCAGAATTTACAAAGTGCATACTATGTGCGAAATAATTTTTGGCTTCTGAACATTCAGCTAAGAGTACAACTTCCATCAAAACAGGAGAAAGAGGCCTTAGCCAAGTAATTAAGGCTTATATCACACACCTTCTTGTTTTCTAAGACTTTTTTAAATTGATACTGGGGATCGAACTCGCTTCCAAGACAGGTGCTTATGCCGCTGAGCTAAATCCCCAGCCCCATTTTCTAAGATTTCTAGAATCACTTTCCAGTAATCGAGTTCTACAACTGAATGATCAGCTCACTCATGTCAACCTAGAGGTGATCAAACATGGGACTCCTTAGTTACTTAAACGATAATTAAGAGCTGCTGTATTCATGTATTATATTTTCCCATGACTTCTACCATCTCATCATGATCAAAACCTGGGATTTTCTTTTTGTTCAAGAAATGATAAATGAACACACACTGCCTTGCCGCTCAGCCTCAACACTTCAACAGATTTAGAGATAAGTACAAAAGAGCAGTGATCGTATACTGGAAGACAGAGAAATGTGAAAAAGAAAATGATGAGGTATAGTTAAGTTATATGTGCATTTACATTAATATGGTCTCATTTTGCACCATCTGTAAATCCTGTGACAAATCAGACTAATTTTTGGGTAAGGGGCCACTTGATTTTGTGGGTTTGCTGCTTCCAGAATGCACAGAGAAAAATCTTTCATAGAAGGTCCACTGATAATCTCTAAGAAGGAGAAGAATTTGCAAGAGTTATTGTAGAAATTCGTGTAAATTTTTTTTTAAATTTTGTTTTTTTGTTGAGCTGGAGGAAAGTGCCATGAAATATCTGGCAGGCAGGAACCATGGAAGATCTGACAGGCACTTTGAAAGATCAAGTAATATTTCTTCATGTTTAACTTAAATAACTAATCATTATGATCTGACTTTAAGAGTTCTGTGTACTGCAATTAAACCAAAATAATGCAAAATACATTTTGAAATATAAGGTCTTTAAAGTCAGTGTTAGGAACTCTATACACTGGCTATGAAACAAACCCAGCAGTCATTTTTTTCTCTTAAGTTCTTGATCATGAAACTGAAATAAGAGAAAAATAGATATGGGAACTGCGGTGCTTGCATACTGACTATGACACAATGAACTCTTTCTCATGTCCTAACAAGTTTGTTTTCTGTTCTGATCATTGAAAACAGATCATTTAAAAGTCATGTTACTGCTGAATTTCTTGACATCTATTATTACAACCAGTTATTGGGAAAAACAGATACTTGGAAGTGGAATATACAACGAGAAGGGTGTAGATTCATCAGGGTATTAATCCAGACCTAAAACAGCATTTTCTTTGGAGAAAGAAGCTTGCTTTGTATGTGTCGAGAAAATGGGGAAATAAATCAACAAAAGTTCATTTTTGAACAATGCAGTCAAATTATCTAGAAAAGACGATGAATCTCAACCTTCTTTTTGAACCCATAGAGTCATTTCTTCTATCAGTTTTCCAGTTGTCCAGTTCTTTGCCACGTACTTTCTTATGACTATTACCTTTTTATCTGGTTGTTGGCTTCAGAAACTGTGCAAGAAAAATAGTGAAAATGACATTAAATCCTGTCAAATTTGCAACTGGTTAGTAGCTCTGGATTTCAAAAGTGAATGAGGTTAAAATTACTTGCCTTAAAATGAATCTTGATAATTAATTATAAAATTTAATTGTCCATGCTTTTTCATTCTCAGTACACAGACCAAACATGATTATTCATCTCTTCCAATTAGGGGAGAAAAGTGCATTTGAGTCTAAGCTTTCAAAAATATTAATAATCCTTTTAAAATGTCTCTCTGTGTAATATTTAACTACAGAGTTCTATCAGATATAATCTCAGAATACAGTGAGAAAAAGCTCCTCTTGCTAAGTGCAATGTTTTCCCCCAAATGTCCAGTGTCCTATTTATGTTTTCAGTCATATAAAAGCAATGAAAACCTGAGTTATTTTAAATTGCTAAAATTTTAACCTACAAATATGTTATTTGGATCAGAAAAGTATTTTATCAGTCATTAATTTTAATTGGAAATTTTATATAATTTCTAAAGTACCACAACCAACTTAATATTTGTGAAAATATTGAAAAAATAAAATATATTTAAATTACGCATTTAATAACTCATTTTCAAATAGGTTGTTGATTATTTATTCTAAAATCTGCTAATCCTTTACCTTATGCTCTATCTCATCAAAAGTTACATTTGTTTGTTGGTTTTTTAACTACCTAATACCTGCATTTGAGGTCAAATAAGCTTTAAATAACATCTGGGACCAAAAATATGTGCCACTTTCACATCATGTAAATAAGAAGTTGAGTCTTCAATTTTGCAAAAAAGAAGCCAGGTGAACAGAAAGAGTAAAGAATAGTCCTTTGTATTGAGAGAGAAGCTAGTTAGGAAAAGAGCCAAAGTTAGTCACTGAATGATGCCATTTAATTCTAATCAACCCTATTTTTTTTTTCAATTCAGCACCTATTATGTACCGAGTATTTGTGGGAGTCATGATAGTGAAGTGTATCTATTATTTAGAAATTCAAGCTTAGAGAAGATTTTTGGAAATGACTCAGTCTATTAGGCTTCATGTTGTCCCCACCCTAGTCCAGAAAAACTCTGAGAAAGATAACAGAAGTCTACCCCTAAAGATGAACTCCTCCCCCTTCAGCAGAAAATGTTTTACTTGGATCTAATTCATGTATTAGAATATATGAATATATATTAGAATATGGGCACAAATAAGGCTAACTCTAAAGTGAATATTATAACTAAAAAACACTTTAGAAGTCCCTAATGTAGCCCACTCCTTGAAATACAAAGGACAGGAAACTGTAAGAGAGAAGCCACTGCATAACTTCTCTTAGATACTCTATGGAAAAGTTAGCAGCTCTGCTTCAGATGATTTCCAAGTCAACAAAGCAGTTTGATTAATGGAATCAATATCTATTCCTCATAAGGGCTAAACGTTTTAAAAACATTCCTAATGAAACACAGGTATACCTTTAATATAATCTCAGGGTACAGTCTAGAGATGCTGTCTTCATCTTCTTCATAGTACATTGCCAGGTTCTTGTTTTTTAAAAATGGAAATATATTAATTCAATAATACATACCCCTAGACTCATCCCAAGACCTAGGAAAGAAAAAAGAAAACATTTAGAAAATGAGATTTGTCTTGTTATTTTTCTCACTGCTGAGAAAAAAATACCTGACAATCAATGTTAAAAGGAGAAAAAATTATTTAGCTTAGTGTGCAAAGGTTTCAGTCCATAATAAGATGGCTCAAAATCAGCATGTTTCATGGCAGAGGGACAACAGTTCATGGCGGAAGAAGACAGCAAAAGCAATAAAAGAGTTTAATAGCATCTTTCTGCCCCTTTTATGCTATATCTAGAATACTGGGATTAGGGCAATGTTAATTCAATCAGTGGACTGACCCATCAATCACCCATTCTTAATCCCAACACCCTCAATTCCAGCATTGAACTAGGAATCAATCATAGATTCTAGATTCAGCCACCTCTGAAAAAGCTTGTGACTGTATGAGGCTTTGGTGCAGGGGGACATCTAGACAGATATCACAACATTTTGCCCCTGCCCCCCCCCAAAACCCATGTTCATCTCTTTAGCTAAAATGCATTTAGTCCATTCCAAGAGTTGCCAAAGTATTAAAAGTTTCAACACTGATGAAAAGCACAAGTCAAAAGTCTCTGAGATTTAAGGCAAACGCTTAACTGTGAGCTCATATACAGTTGAAAAGCAAATTAAATACTTCCAGTGTTCAATTGTGTAAACTGGACATTCCACTACAAAAGTTACAAACAGGAGTATACAAACGCATGAGACTAAAGAAAGTCCAAAATCCAGCAGAGCAAACATTAATCCCTGTAGTTCCATATGCAGCATCCAAGGCAATCTGCAGCACAATGCAAACTCCAAAGGCTTGGGTGGCTCTGCTCCAACGTCACTTCCAGTAGTTGTAGCTCTTATGGCTTTTTCTCTTGGACATGCTTTGCTCCCTCCTTGTAGTTTTCCTCAGATAGTGCATATTCCTGGCTTTGCCAAACTTCTCAGGTCTCACTGCATCTTTGGCTTAACACTCACAACCTCACACACACAGCCTGCTCAGAGGCACACTGTTTGGACACTCAGGCCTTCTAAAATCTTGTTGAGAGTCTTTCTGACCCCACAGCTCTTCAATTTTACACCTAAAGCCAACACCACATGAATCAGACCAGCTGCAGCAGGACCAGGAGCCAACATTCCCTAACTTGTAAGGCTCATGTGCCTGGATTGCTGGATACTTTGGATCTGATTTTGAGGAATAAATTCTTTAAGCCACCACCATAATGAAACATGGTGGCTTTCTTCTCAAAGCAAAGTCTTTCATTTTTGCAATGTTGAGACTGCAAAGAGAGGTGTCCTGCTGCTTCTTGTGATGCACTCAAGCCATCTTTTTAAATTTCTTGTCCATCTCAGTAATCAAGTTCTCCTTTTCTTTATCTTTGCAGTCCACAGCTTTACTGGAGTTTCCTTTCTGGCCAAACTCACAATGTTTTTAATTCATTCTGCTAGACTCTTTGCTCTTGATTTTTAACACAAATCTGGCTAAAATCCCCAACATTAGGCATGACACTACTTCAACATTATACTGCTTTGAAATTTCTTTTGCCAGATTAATTAGACTGCCACCCTTAGTCTCAGACAGACCCTGAATATGAGAAAATGCAAACTTTCTGCCAAGGTACAATGCAAACTATCTGGAATACAACAGTCAGCGCAGTGCTTCTTCCCAGCAGAAACCTCAAGAGTTTGGTCTTCATCAGTAGGATTCCCATTGGCAGTTTTATCTTCTGAGTTCTGACGAGAATTGCTTAAGTATAGCCTGAAGTATTCCAACTCCATTTTTTCAGCCAGCAACTCCACATCTTCCAAACTCTACCCACAAGCCATTCCCAGAAATTCCAGAACCGTATCATATGATGAGGCATAGCCACAACAATGACTCTACTTCTCTGGTACCAAGTTCTGCCTTAGTTACTTTTCTTATTGCTCAGACAAAGTATCCACACCAAAAGTTAAAGGAAGAAATGTTTATTTAGCTCACAATTTGTAGGAGTCTCAGTCCAAATCAGATGGTTCTAAGGCAAGGTGACACACGGCAGAGGGGCAACAGTTCATGGCAGAAGAAGACAGCAAAAAAGACAAGGAAGTTTAGCAGCATCTGTCTGCCCCTTTTATGTTGTATGTAGACTGTTGGGATTAGGACAGCGCCAATCTAATAAGTGGACTGATCAAGCAGTCACCCATCCTTAATTCTAGCACCATCCATTCCAACACTGTACCAAGGATCAATCATATCCTCTAGATTATATCACAGCCTGCAAGCCCCTACAACTGTATGAGGCTCTGAGGAGATATGTAGACACAAAATCCAACCATATCCAAAGTTTGATTTAATGGGAAAGAAATCCAACTACATCTAAAAGGAAAAAGAAATTCTGCATGTGGTGTGTTGGTTGGAAAATGGAATAGAAAGCAATAAATTGAGAGCTGAAAGCCAAAATAAGTATGATGATGGTGATGATAAGGAAAAAATATTTAGGAGAAAAACAATAATAAACAGTAAGTGAATATCATGCATATGCATTAATGTTATCTGTAAAATTTTCTTTTAATTAAAAAATCTTTAAATAGAAGCTTGATTTGATTCAGCAACTATTTATTACCTCTTTTTTGGTTGCCTTATTAAGATAGCAAATAAAATTAATAAAAGCCCATATAATTTTTCTTTATATATTATTGTTTATTTTGCATGTCAGATATATTTAATGAATTAGTCTTTGAAATATTCATGCCTTACTGTTTTTCAGCAAAAAGGGACTTTCACAGTTCAATCTATGTCTCAGTACCTGATATATGAAATAATGGACTACTGGCTAGGTGATAGATGCAATTTTTTCTCACAGAACAAATCAAAGACATCTTATTTATGTAGGGAAATTGGACCCAGAACTTTAGTTTCATAGCCTGAGTTAAGTATTAATTTCTCCAAGTACTCATTTCTTCATTTCTCCAAGACAAATAGAGAAACTAAAGGGTTGCCCTAAATTTTTTTTACCTGTTTCAAAGAACAAGGATACTATGATAAGCATATTTAAGTCAAATCAAGCTAAAATTAACTTAATAACAAAATGACTTGAAGCAACCAATAGGAAGGCAAATTGTATTTATTATCAACCTCTGCCCAAAACTTGGCATCAGCTGTACCATATCTCTTAGGTAGATGCTTCTGTGACTGCTTAAAGATGATTATTATTTAAGAAGAGGATTAGTTCCAAAAAAACTACATAGGTTGTAAATAAGATAGTAACACATCATTATAAACAATAGATGTGGTACCAGAATTATGTTGTAAAATGCAAGTGAAAGTTATTTTTGAAAGAAAAGCAAATGATAGCTCTAGTTTTAGATTTATATAAGCCAAAATTATAGATGTACATTAAAATGAAATGCTACACCTAATGAACACTATGTAGCAAAGGGAATTGGAATACACATTGCAATATATTAGTTTACACTATAGAGGAAAAAAACAAAAAAAATTATGAGCATCTCAGAGGCACAAAACTCACTTTAAGTAACTGAACACAATTGGCGAAAGTTATTCATAATTATTATAACTCTATTTCTCAGTTAGTGAATATACCTTTGTGGCCTATTATGGTTAATGCCAGATTGATATTTAATACTGGCATAGTGACATACCTTGTTAATATGAAATATAATGGAATTGTCCAAAAAGTTTCTTTCAATTACAAACTTTTGCTTTCAACTGAGGCATTCTACTAAGCTATACATTTCCCAAAAGAAAGCATTATTTAAATATGCAATGCTATGTAATATCAATATGATGTTTGATGGAAACATAGAATAAGTCTATTGAGGAAGGATTTTTTATGAAAATATTTAGAATTTCTACATGCCTTCTTAGCTCAAACTTTTAAATAAGAGCTTGATTTTTTTTATTTTAAGAACATTTTTCTAATATCGTTAAGGAAACTTTAAGCTTCCTATATTTCCACAGTTCTCTAGTCAACAACCCAGATAATAAAATGCATGCTCATCAAATTCATGGCACTGACGTGGGTGCAATGTCAAATGCTTTCAGAGATAGTATACGTGCTGCTGAAGCAAGCACAATGCTTTGAGAGATAGTATCATCATTTCAAATAATCTCAACATATTCAGCATTCAGAAACAAAAGAAGAAACATAAAAAAGATGCAGTTAATCTCAAAAGCAAATCCAGTGCCACAGAATCAGAGTAGGCAAGGGAATAAATAGGCAATTATTATAGCAGAATTTATCTATAATGTTGGAGAATTTTAAATTAAATGATTAGTATAAAGAATGCATAAATAATTGAGTGGTAATCGTATTGCATTTGATCAGATTTAAAGCTGTCCAGTTTGGAGACTCTCCATATCAAAATGAAAACTCCATCTTTTAGAAGGAGAAATGGTTGGTAAAATGCAAACTGCAGGTCAAATTCACTTTGGAACTGATTGCTTAAATAGAACATTATGCTCATTTCTGTGTTATCTTTTGCTACTTCCACTCAAAACAGAGAAGCTGAGTAATTGTGACTGAATGTATAGCTTGCAAATCCATTTTTTTTACCATCATAAAATTCTTCCTACCCTGATCTAGACAATGCATACAAATAAGCATTTTCTTTGGAATAACAGTCCAAATAATTGCAATGACTTCTTCAGAAATACTGCATTGGACATTTTGCTTCAGTACTATTCTATTTTATTTTGAAATTATAAATGATTTTCTTCCTTCATGTGCTACAAAAGTGGTTTATCTTAAAAGATTAAGAATATTAACACTGTGGTAACTTGTGCTACTCATTAACTGAACAATCTTTGGTTGTATTCTCTCTACTTTAGTTGTTATTGTTATTATTCAGATTCAGTGTTCTTGAAGCTGAGTCATTCAATACTACCACTTCAGAATTTCTCAGCTAACATATTCAACACTATCCCTTCAAATTTCCACAACCTATTTATCTACAAAACTTTGATCTTCTGCAAAATTTCTGCTTGTCTACAAGGTAGAAATAATGCTGTCTTCTAGGATTGTTGTGAGGATCAATGATATAAGGTATGATAATAATTTGTATTATTATGATGTAGAAGTTTTAAATTTAAGACAGGATCCAAGATGTCAGGGTCTCCTCTGGGTCTTCTCATTTTGGTCAGCCTTAACTTGGGACTCCTATTAAGACATGCTTCCATAAATATGTGTCAGTTAATCATACTGTGAAACCAGATTTCTATTGCTGTGATAAGATACCTGACATACTCAAATCAAAATGAGGGAAAGTGTATTTTGTTCACACGTTTGGAGACTTCAGTTCACAGTTAAGTAGCCCATGGCTTTTGAGCTGGTAGTGAGTCAGTACATCATGACAGGGAGCATGTGGTGGAGAAAGCTGTTGACAACATGGTACCAGGAAGCAGAGAGGAAGAAGCACAGGTTCCCACGTCCCCTCAATGGTTCACCTCTTGGGCTCTACTTTTCTTCAACTTGGCCTTCTCTCCTGAAGCTTCCACCACCTTCTGACAGCACCACATCCTGGGCAACATTTAAGACCCAAATCATAGAAAATATACATTTTTGAATTCTTCTTTCCATTAAATCTAAATTTCTTTTTTCCATCTTCATCTCAGTCCTGAGTTTTCACATTTTTTTTCTGATATAACTCCTCTTTTGCCATTTCTCCTGCCCAGCATCTACTCTCATAAATTAACAAATAAATAAATATCTGTGAAACAGAATCCTAATTCCAAAATCATTTTTGGATTTCTATTTTGATACTCCCATTAAAGGCCCATTTCCATTAATTTCATACAATCTCATACCATCCTGCTATACCATTTCCTACTCTTTTTTCATAATAATCTACCAGATTCGGAGCTACATCTTCATTTTTGACCTTCTCAAACGAAGCAACCTCTCTGTATTCCCGTTTAGCCACACATTTCTAAGGTAACTTTGCTATTATCTGTAATTGATCCTCTGCAATATTTTACCTTAATATCCTATACTCTGGGCACAACCTTATACGTTCACATTTTCTCAATTCTTCATTTTCACTTCACAGTTCACAAAGACGTGAAGTTTCCTTAGATCTTCTTGCATTTTTTCCTAGTTTCTCATCCCTCACAACTCCTACTTTCATGTCTGTTTCTATTTAGCACAGACATCTCACCCCAAGATAGTATCTTTATTATGAAATGTCATTTTTCCACATTCATCACAAGTCTTCACTCTGAATTCTATCCAACCATCTACATACCAGCTAGGGATAAAGCACAGTTTCAGTAAGAGTGGATCCATTGTCTATAGGGGATTATGGGAGCATCATGGGACATGTGCTTGTTTCTAACCAATCAATTCTCCGTGTTCTGAGTTTGTCAGTATTAGCAATATTCTGCTAATAATTAATTTTGGATTTGTAGTAACTTTTCCCTTACACTCATCTATATATATTTACATTGGCTTAGTCGTTTCTGTTTTCAATTATCAATGAAATTCAAAATTCAAATTAATGGCTATATCATTGTTAAACATCCCAATTCATTACTTTTTCTTTGACTGCTACCGAATATTGCCAGATTACGTTTCTTCAAGCAATACCTTAATCTTATGTCTAAAACCGATAACATTCAAATATCTCTAACAGTAGCTTTTGCATTTAAAATTAATCCCATAATCTTTAACCTGAGGAGCTCTGTAATCTCACCACTTCCTTTCTGGTTTCTAATTACTCATCGTGCTCCTGCACATTGCCTATATTTTATTATCTTAGACTTCTTACCCATTTTGCAACATGTTTTGCATTTATTTCTCTGAATTAAATACTTTTCTGCAATCTGAAGTGCTCACTCCACTTCTTCCTCCTTTCTTATGTTTTGTAAAATTCTTCCCAGTCAACAAATGTCACTGCTTTTACTGACGACTCCTCATCCCTCAATTGTTCTCTTGCCTATGTCAGTTTGTAGCTTCTTGCTACCAAAGTGTGGTATTTGAAACAGAAGCATTAGTTATGTCAGACAATAGCCCAAGAATTACTGAATCAGATACAAGATTAAAAAGACAAGCTGTGCTATTCAGCACATTAAATTCTGAAAGACATTGCTATATAATAAACTCCTATGACAGCCATTAAAATGGACTTTGTGTTACTTTGCACACATAATTTCAAGATCAATAAAAGTCTTGGAATTTAAAAAATAACAGAAAGCCTTGTTCTAGTGCTGACTCTGTATACTTGTGATACATTTAGAAAGGCATTTAATTTCACTGAATTTTAATTTCTCCACTGCAAAAGATGGAGACAATAATGCATAATTGAAAAGTACTTGAGGCCTAAGTAACATTAACTTTGTTGTTAGTTTGCTGCCTATAGATTTCATAAGCACTGATTTTTTACATTTTCCTTCCTTTTGTACCAGACTGAAATTTCTTAAAAGGTAGAAATTGAGCCTTGCAGACTTTACAGATAGCCTGATGACTGAAACCAGTAGAAGGGAAAACAAACTCTAAGAAGCCAGGAAGCTTGGCTGTTTGTTCACTCATCTGGTTACAATGCAATATAAAATCCATAAAACAGCTTCTACTATTCATAGATTATGTAGTCTGGAACAGAAAATTCTGGAGTGACTTTAATAAATGAATTCTGACACCCATTTATTATATACAGAAGGCACAGAAATGTGCCCTTTTTATTCATACAACTTCTAATAGAATACATGAAAACAACTGCAGAAAAGCTCTGGACTTTGACGATGCACACAAAAGTATAGGCATAAAAGACGAAAAGTTCAGTATTGCCTTTTGTTTCATTTTAAGATACCAGTTATAATTGGAGGAGACAGAACAAATTAAAGTTACCTGTGAGATTAAAAGAGCAAGAGATTTTTTCTTTCCAATGTGAATTCCCTTGATAGAAGAAAATATTTCTTATGTAGTAAGTCTTGTAGGTACGATTCAGTAAGAGTAAGAATTATAAAATGGAATAATTATAAATCTCTTTATTTTCACCAAGTCAAACAATATGATAAAACAATATGATGCACATATGTCATATTTACATTACCTTTTCTATAAGACAGTGTTTTAAAAATTGATTACAATAAAAAGTTGTCTTTTTATTACACAGGAGTTTTATTAATGCAAATAACTTTGATGGTTCAGAGTAGACGCTAATAGTTAAGTGACTTCTGAATTTCAGCTATAAAATCCCGTGACTTTATATTCTGTCAGGACTGAGTTGCAAACATCTTGCAACTGTATAACAAATAATAGTTTCTACATCTCTGCTCAACTGACATTGGCAATTAACGTCATTCTTATTCCTTAATTATCTAAAGATTCCAGCGTTGTGAGGGTTCATATTACATCCACTAATAACTACATCTCAAATCACTACTTTTCTCTTTATACCATCAGGACTCGATATATCACTTTACACAATGCAATTTTACATAAACTGTAAATTACTTTTAATGTGTTGGCAAATGCATGAAATTTTAGGATATGATTTTCAATGACTAAATAATTTTGGAAAAGTTGTAGGAATATAAAATACCAAAAGCAAATCAGAGGGGGAAATGATTTTTTCAGTATAAAGGATTAAGAGAATTTTTCTTCTTGTGTCTGTGAACTCTACCAAGAAAGAAGAGAGAGGTGATGAGGGAGAAAGAAAAATTGTGTTTCATCTAAATTCTACTTTACATCTTCTTTTCTGAACTTTGCCTTCTATAATCTGCAAAAGACCAAGTATCTTCAGGCCTATATCTGGACATCTGCAGTCATGCCCCATACTTCACAAATCCAATTCCAGAAAAGAAGAGTAATACAGACCATTACTGTAGACTTTCTTGAAAGGGAAATCAGAGTTTACACAAAGTATTTGGTCATACAGAGCAAAGCACGCAGAGTGTCTCACAAGCCCACGCCCAGACCCATGCAGATCACTCAGAAATTACCTTGCGCCTTTTAACCACAGCATGTCCCTGAAGCTGCCGGCCTGACCTCCTCTCTTCTACCACACGTCCTACTCAGTTTCTCTGCCAACCTCACCCTTTACAAAGCGCACCCTTGGATCACATTTTGACCTTCTCCAAAAAGGCCCAGCCTCCTGAAAGCGTGGAAAATAAACTTCTAACTACAATTCGATTTAATCCAAAAATTATAAAGCATGTATAATCTATGTTCAAGGCACATAGCTAAGTGCTAAGAAAATCAGTGGAGAACAAAGAGCAGTTGTATAATTATGAACCTGTAAGAGCATGCAAAATGATAAAAAGCAAAAAGAGAAAAGTGCAAAGAAATACATATTGCAAAAGTACTGAAATATTTGAATAAAAATTGTAGAAAGAAAATATTAATTTTTGTGGGGAAATGAGGAAATTATTATCAGAGAATAAAATTTTGAAATTATGAGAATTATTTCAATAAGCATAAAATGTGTTTCAGACTGAAGAAATGACACAGGTAGACAAATGTGAAAATGCAGTATGTATTTGTATAATATCATATTAATATAAATGAGGAGCATGGAGAAATAGGAAGCTGGTAAGAAATGAAGATATAGTTTAGGTTCATTCAGTTATTCAAAGTCCATATTTGACTGTATATTGTGCCCCAAGCATATTGTGAGATAGGTGCTGGGTAGAAATGATGACTAAAGGAACACACAAAATTGTTCTCTTATCTAATTACATCATTCTACAGTGTCATAAAAATAAGCAAGAATGTCAAACTGTGACAAAAATAGTGGAGGAGGGTTTGGCAGAGTGGGGTTCTAATATAAGAGCCTGGCATGGAGACCTGGCTGCTCTAGAGATTCAAGGAAGTTCCTGAAAACAGATGCAAGTGTGAAGGTCACAGAATTATGACCCCCTAGACAAAGTGGGGAGAGGACAATAACATCAGAGATGGAATTTCACACTCAAGATGGCTTTGAGGATGAACACTAAAAGTTAAACCTAGAGAAACAGAAAATAATTTAGGCGTAATCTAAAATCCATCATCAGAAAGCCAGGGACCCATTGAAGATGACCAGGGGTACTGATCTGGAAAAAAACACACTTTTTCTCAGTTCAGAGCATTATTTAGCCTACAAGTTTGGCATATAAAGAGCATATGTAATTCTATTTAGCAGAGGGAATGACGCATGTCTAGAAATGGAAGGGCTGAGTCAGCAATAACTCAGTTATTTCTGTAAAGATGTGGTCTCAACATCTAATGAAACTGTGGAAAAACATCATGCTTCCACACTGTTCCAATCCCCTGAAATTATGGCACACCTCCAGAATCATGTGCTAGCTGCTACATTTCACAGAATGGTTCAGCAATGTTTCCATCCTACACTTATCTTTGTGATGACCTTTATGAAACCAAATCACCAATCCTAATCGCCTACAAACTTCTCCAGCCCATTGCACCACCTAATTAAGCCTCTTTACTCATTTTCAAAAATTAATTTTTATGTTTAGTAAGATATTATTTGCTTATGTTTGGAGGCTACATTATATATTCTGGTAGGCGTGCTGAGTCAAAAATATCCACACGAACTTTGAATACTGGCAAAAGAGAAGCTGAGACTAAAAGCATTTGCGGTGTGGTACTCTGGCGTTCATTGTGGAGACAGCTCCACTACTGCAACTCTGACTCTTACTGGCTGAGAGCCTGCAGCTACACAAAGCCTGGGGACCCTGTCATTTATGGTTGTCTTATGTGTGGATGTGCTAGATGTTATTGTTTACAAGAAAGGTCTAGAGATAAAGAGCATTATAACACATTGGAGCTCCAAAACAAGTTGGGTACTCTAGTGAGATTCTATCTGGTTGGTTGGTTTTTATTTAAAATGAAACACACATACACACACGCACACACACACTTTTTCTGCTTGGCAATATTTTTGTGTAATTTTAATAGAATTATTCCTAATAAAAATGCATTTAAGAGGTCATGTTTTGATATATAAAAATATAAAATCACTAGTAAAGTAAGCCATAAAAGCAAGATTTGATGTCTGTAATCACAAAAAAAGGAAGTTTCAAGTTGAGACTAGATGCCTACTAGAAGGAAATACAGTGCTACTCCTGATAAATTATGATTTAAACTCTGCTTCTCAGGCCAATAACATTATGATGAGCAAACAAATGTGTAAATGTGGTAACTAATAATGAGAGTCAGAGTAGTATGCATTCTTCTGAGATTCACGAATGAAAGAAGAGGTAGCTGTATCTGGTGTTTGAATGGTAAAAGGACAAAATATTCGTTCACAAAGGAAGAATGATTCAAGTGCCAAATATAGAGTTCATAAAGCCTAGAGTCTTGAGAAGTCTGTGGAGCAATTCTAGAGTGTGCAGGTTTGCATGTGCATGTGTGCGTGCATGCGTGCGTGCATGTGTGTGTGTATGTGTGTGTGCTAGCAGTAGTAGTAGTAATAGTCACTTGTTAATTTTCATTGAATGAACAAACTATAAACAGGAAGACAACGGGATTCACTCACTTGACTTTTGTTAACTGAACTGGGTTGCCACAACTGTGGCCTTTGCTTCTTTGAATCCTGCCCTTGCCCACTGATACATTCGGAGGAGTCTCAGCCAAGACTTGAAAATCAGAATAAGGAAGTCAAGGGTACACATTTTGAAAAAAAAAAAGAAAAGTCCAGCTGAATGTGGGAAGAAATTTAAGGGGAGCAGGAATGGATGGAAAGCAGACCAGCCCAAAGATGACAACAGTAGCCTGACCTAGAGGGTACGGTGACTTGGCCACATACCACAATAAATAATTCTGTATTTATTAGATGTCCCTCATCAGCCATCCTGAAGTCTCACTGCATAAAATCTGAGACAGTTCCTGCTTGACTCATCATAAATTCCAAGAAGAAACACCTGCAGGGAATGATAGTGCACAACTGTAGTGATCCCAGTACTCAGGAGGCTGATGCAGGAGGAATCCAAGTTTGAGGACAGCCTGGGCTACATAATGAGTTTATAGCCAAGAGAAGCATCTGCTTCTTTTCCTCACTCTGCACTGCCACAATCTGCTGCCCTCTGATATTCTGATATTCCAAGATGTTTACAGAATCACTTTCTACCATCATTTCATCATGTACTTTTAGAGCTGCTCAGCACCTCTGAAATTCCCCTGCCAGCCTCAGAGTTCAGCTTCATTTGCACCTCTGGCAGGAAGGTGGTAGGCCACAGAGAAACACAGTGCTAGTTCACATAGCTTCACGATAAATACTTTCAATAAAATCTTTTTCCACTCTGGATAATCACTGCCACTAAAACAAAGGCACATAAGGGTTAGGGAAAAAAAAAAAAAAAAAAAAAACATGCAACTAACCAGTAACTGGATTAATTTGAACTCAGGCTCACCTGATTTCAAAATCCTGAACCTCCCTACAATATTGTGCTGCCTCCTAGTGGGACATCTCCCGTTGGTCTACTTTATAGTACATAATGCCAAATACGATGACATAATTTTTTGAACTGCTTTTAAAATAAAAAGTATATTGTTATCTAGTTTCCTGTATAGATCACACTCTCAAGTTTAAAGGTGGATTTACTTTTTATACAGATTTTCACTTATTTATCGCTTCCCAGACGTGTCTGCATCATACCTTATTGTTATTTTTTTGTTGTTGTTGTTGGGGTGGGGGAAATAGGGCATATATTTTGTACAATTCTAAAAGATCCTCATTTCAGGAAATAATAGCAACAAGAAATATAGGATATTATATAGAGATCAGTGGAAATGCCTGAATACAATGAACCCAAGATAGTAGACACTTGATAAAAAACAAGATGGAGGAATGAACAAGAGCTCCAAAAAGCAGTTTTTCTGTTTAAAAAAACAAAACAAAAAAAAAAAAAAAAAAACCAGTAACTATGCCACTTACTGTCTGCCAAACATCATTCTCAGGACTCTTTGTATGCTGAGATTTTTAGTTTCTTATGAGGTAGACATTTCTATTTCATTTGTAAGAAATCTAAGATTTAGAGAAGTTATGTAACTTGCCCAACAACACAGCCCAGGAGCAAACAAACTGAAATCATAACTCAGGTTTGCACTGCTTCACAACTCTTTTCCTATGTGATTCTATCTCATTGCTTAGAAGTCTTTATGCCGAAAATTACAAGAAATTTTAATTGGTTTTGTAAGACATTACAAGAATACAGTATGTTAAATAAAGATAAAAAGGTAAAAGTAAGATAAGGTGGCTCTCTTCCAAGAGTTTATCTTCTGGAAGTCCTTTAAAACATTGTTAAACCTTTCTGCTATTCTAGTGATATCTATTTAAAATCTATTTGTCTTATGCAAATGAAGGGTATTTTTATAATTATAGGCTTTCATTTTAATTAAACAGGTCACCATTTTTGTAAAAAGCATTGGTATTTTTCATTTGACCTTCTAACCATAGTTCTACATTTAATAAATGTATAGTATGGCATAAATGGAAGTCCATGTATACATTTCTATACTCCGAAATGTAGATATAGACACGTGCATCAGATTCAAAGTTGTTTACGATTAATTTACTAAATATAATAATATTTTTAAATAATTCATATTTTATAAAAATGAGGAAAGTTAGGTACACAGCTGTTTTGCTTTATATGGTCAAATGAATAGAATCCATATTATTAAAATACAGACATTTTAATAATTTCTCTACTTTTCAGTCATTTTTCTATACATGGCACTACATTTAATTTAGAAATATGCACAAGTGGAATTAATATATTTTGGTTTTTTTAAGAGTGAGCATAATCTCACATAATTTCACCACAGCTATACTGATGTTTTTTTTTTTTCAAAAGATTATGGAGAAAACAAAAAGAATGATTTTCAATGTCCAATACATTTTTGCATTTATAAATAGTAATTTTGATTCTTAAAAATGTTGTTTAGAAAGGAACAAATTATTAACTGATTTCATTCGACTACCAAATTTCAATCAAAAGACAATGACTAGCACTCATCAGTCACTGCCTCTGGATTTGAACTGGTAGCCTGAAAATAGACTTTTTTTCCCCCCTGGTCACGTCTTAAAGTTATACACTCCCCTAGTGTGACATCCCTAGATCAGTTGTTGGACAAATAACAAAGCAACAGATGGCCTTTGTATTTCTAAGGAGGAACTATAGCAGCATTGTGTGTTGGCCTTTGGTCTTCATTTGCCTTTCAGTTTGACAGTTTCCAAAAAAATCTTTATTGCATTCTATTTAGATGTTGTAAGTTGAATTTTTGCACAACGAACCATCAAATATGTTTGAAATGTAAAACAAATGAATCTTGGCTGGAAAACCTTTGCAGAAAAAGAGAATCACCAGAGTTAGAGCAGCGGGCAGACAGAGATGCTCAGTGAACTATCTCCTAACTGCAGTGGTGCCCTCCCTCCTATATAAATGTAAAGCCCCATGAAAGCTAAAAGTAAAGAGGGCAGAAAAGTAATGTGTTCTCCCTTTGGGGCTTCACAAGTGCACAGCAAGGTTTCCTTTTGGGACCAGTACACTTTGTAGTTTGTTTCTGTATGTCCTACATCATTACCTTTTTCCAGGCACCTGAGCAGTTCATGTTTCCTTAACCTGAGCTATGCTATTAAGAGCAACACCCCAAATCCTTCATTGCAAACAAGGTCATTTTATAGTAGATAGAAACCTTAAGAAGAAAAATCCTATATCAACTGGTGATATAATCCCCAAGGGGAAACAGACTTTAGTTGAACAATCAGAAACCTGGCTTGCTTTATGGTGTTTACACTGCTGCTTGCTAATGGATCACCATAAAGGAAGCAAAAGGGCTCTTACACCATTGAGTAGGCTATCATGGGAGTCTTCTGAGTGTGCCTTTTTTATTTGCTGCAGTCAGGTTAATGAGCTCACCAGCCCACTTGATGTTGAGGACTTTGTAACAAAGCAATCTCTCATTAAATGCTGCCTGGCACCACTCTCTTGAAGCAAAGGGACATTCAGATTATTGAATGCCTTTGTATTCCTCATTCCTACCAGGCTATGGAGTCCAGCAGTGGCATCAGTCCCACACACTTCCTGGCAGGCATCCAGTCATTCGCCTGCCCTCTTCAGACTGCATGGGCATTTGCCAATCTAAGCAGCACTGGTAGGCAAACAAGCAGGGCACACGACTCCTTTGGCTGAAAGCCAAATGTGCAGCTGAACAATCTAATTTGTTTCTACTGTAGAGGGAAACATTCTTCCCTATTCTTTCCTATTCAGTTGAATTTACACGTAAAAGTTTTGTTATGCTACAAAGAAATAAGCATTTATCTACATTTTCTTTATGCTTTTACACCTTTTTTAGTCTCAGAAGTGCAGGTCATGATTTTGTCTGTGGCTTTATTTTAAGTACCTCCTGGCTGACAGTTTCTTCAATGAAATGACCTCTGAGTGTTATCAGCTAGCAAGCAGGTGTGTCTCTATTCAGAATCTTACAGACAGAAATGGGTAAAGAGTAATCTATGCACAACATAGCTTTTTCAATATTTCTCATGAGATTTAATGGTTCACTGTCCTCAAAATATAAAAAACTAAAATTTTAAAGTGTTAATTTTAGAGATAATGATCTGAGGATACTGACTTAAAATAGGGGTGATCATAGTTTATGATTAATAATTTATCTTTCTAAGCTATTCTTTAAAACATTTGCAACTACCCAAAAATGTTGCTCAAAACCTAAGTATAATTTAAGCCAATGAATTACATTTTATATGTGCAACACGTGAGTTGAGGTCAATTAAAGCTATAAACCATAGTTTTTACGTTTTTATTCTAGTCAATTTTCAAGTATAAAGTGTAGGAATTAGTTTTCATTATTTTAGGAAGACTCTGTGAAAAAAACAAATTATCATCACCTTTAAAATCCAGAAACTTTCAGGGATTTGTACTAACTCAAAGAAGCACTGCCTATAAAATCCAGTGAAAACAGTCTACTCATATTCTTAAATTTGTTAACAGCCTATGGAATGCAAAGTCAAAGCTACTCTGTGAGAACAATTCAAATTGTAAACCAAACTGGAGTAAAACAAAGTATAATGTGAAGTTTTAATACACAGCAAATAGCTTTAAGAAACAAAACAAATAATCATAAAACTATCATACTTTTAGGCTTTTTAAAGTACTAGAATGGAGATATGATATTAATACTAACATAATTTATTGAAGCTTGCATACTATTTTGTGTTTCATTTAAATAGTTAGACATTTTATGAAGCAGCAGCATTCTGAGTGTAATCCTAAAGCCCTGCTCTATACGTGGTTTGTGCTTTTACTGTGTAGTTTACATATACGTAAAGTTTGCTTGAATTATGCAATTCAAATACTTCTAAATTTTGAAAAATATTTTCTGTGTACAGATAACTTGGTATCAAATTTAATGATTAAACTGTTTACATATTTAATTTCATAATGATTTTTAGAAATTTACATTTTAAATCACTCCATTATAGGTTATTCTCATTTCTAACTCTAAGTACTGTATTATCTGCTTAAGTAATAACTATTTAAAAACAAGCTTATTTCTACATTTAGTCATCAATTTAATTTAGCTCATTTGCATAGCCTATGAACTATCAAAGAAGAGGAATACAAGACAGAAAAATCATATTAATAGTCTGGTTAGATCTGTTCATTAGTTTAAGAAGAGAATAAATTTGGATAAAATCCACATTGTCCTCCTCCACATTGTCCTCTTTCCTAAAAAAAAAAAAAAAAAAAAAAAAAAAAAAAGCAAATATTTTAAAAACAAAAACTGCTGGTAGCAAAAGAAAAAAATAGAAACAATTGGTATGTGGAATAAGCTTTTCTTACTAGAGGGGTGCTCTGTGTTGTTCATAAGTATGATTCAAACCAATGAAGGCTTATTCTATGTAGCACACATATATATTTTCACATCTCAGATCAGTTTAAATATTTGAAGTCTTGGAAGCCAAGTGTTCACCTGAATGTCAAATTTGTTTATTTTGATAAATTATAGACAGCTTATTATATTGCATTTTAGGGGAATCCCTTCTACCTATCTGAGGAATAAAATTTCTCTAATGTTATGAATAAAGCAACATATTACAGTCTTTACTGATGTAAAATCTATGATAAAATTGAAAAATGGCCAATCAGAAAAAGATGAGTATGCTAATCTTAGGCTAACAGGAATAGTTTGTAACTTCAGAGCATTTTTAAAGAAACTGATACATTTCAAAATATAAGTATTTAACTATCTTAGAGAAAATAGCATATAAAACATGTTTGAATGTAAAATGTGACTAAAAAAATGCATACGTATCTGTTTATCTTTTTCACATATTAATCTCATTATTATTGTAACTAATTTTTCTTTCTTACAATATCATAACTCGAAGATAGCTATCTTGCTTGTCATAGTATTGCTGTTTACTAGGTTTTCATTTATAAAATAATAAATTAATGTCAAGGAATCTATTATGTGAACATTTGTAGTTAGATGTTAGGATGTAGTCTACTATGGACGATGTTGACCAGTATCGATTCAGTTATTTGCAAAGATTACCTTTTAAATGACTCAAGCTTGCATAAATTTACGTAAACATAAACATTTCTTACATATATACTAAAGAGAATTCTGCTATTAAAATAACAATTTATGCTGAAGAATATGGAGAATAACTGAACATTTCCAAAACCAGAATCCTAGCCTATCTTAAATGATTTGGATAAGCAGATTGGTTGACTAAATTCCCTGCAAGTAGTCTTCAAATTTTTATCTAGCTATTTATAGAAAGCTTCAGAAACAGCTGAGCTGACTGAAGTGATGTCACATTTGCTGATGGAATGGTTTGTTCCAGAGCACGCTCAGAGGCTGCATGAGTCTACTTAAGGTTTGGTACGCAACCCAAAGCAGTGAAGGTGTAAACATGGGCATTTTTCAGCTCCACCAATCAATATTGCATTGATGACTTTCTGCTGACCTTTAACCCTACAAGGAATACCAATAGCACGTACTGAATCTTCCCGTCTTCAAGCGCTGCCTAACATAAGCTACCAATTTTACAATCGATCAAAAGTCATCTGTGTGAATAAAGCTTGAGATTTCAGGCAACAGCAAGCAATTTTTGAAAGGTCAAGGCTGGGTTTTTATTTTCTCGACCCATGCTTTCAACTTGTATCATAGTTCTTTATAACCACTAAAAGTAGTAAGAAAATTTTAGATTTTTTTTCCCCATGTATTTTTAGTAAGCCTTTGGGCATTTTCACTGTCCCTAAAAGAATATGGTTGCGTGGCAACCTTCACAGTTGCTATGGAGACTCCATGTGTAAGCAGCTGCTGCAATCAGCATTAACTCCAGGCTTGCAGGTTTGTCATTCCAATACACAGGGAGGGAAAGAAAATAGGACAGCACGCTGCCGTAAAGGGGAAGTCACCTAGATAATGTCACTCACAAACATATGTTCCACAATTATTCTTTCCACTGTTTTATTGCTGCAATTATAGCTAAACTAAGATTACAAAATTATATGGTTTTAATTGCCTCTATTGACTATGTTTCACTCCCATTAAAATTAAGCCTGAACCCATTTATGTAAAAAACTGTTAGCTTTTTGGGAAAAAATTTTTTTGCTTTCTCATTTAATGCCAACGGGGGGGAAAAATCAATGTGCATAGAAACCTTTGTATGAAATAAACAACTTAGTCAAAATACAAATTAACCTTACGTGCAAGGCACAACTGGTCCCTGAATTCCCTCTCTATTTCTAATATTTTTAAATGTATGAGGGTGGACCACGAAGATGTCTCAGATGACACTGATCTGAGTCTAAAATATATGCAGAAATGCCAGTTATACTATCTTAATCCTCTACCTTTCACGCATCACATCAAGCTTAAATATGGGATCAGGTGAACCCAACATCAAAGTCCTTAAAAAGAAAACTCAAGAATAGAGGTGCTGAGAAAAGTATTGATATTTTTTCAAACTAATTGTTTTTAAGTAAGTTTGATGACCCTGACTATTGCAAGCATCCTTGAAATCACCATAGTTGACAAATTTATTTGATAAAAGACAAGTACTTTTAATGCATAGACATAATACTATTAACATAGGAGTGATTTGTAATATAGTATTAGATGCCCATATTTTTGCAAATATCAGTTTAGCATCAAAAAATGATAAATATTTATTATCGTTTACCTAGCACTTTAATTTCTTATTTGAAAATACTTTTTTGTAGGAATGTAAAAATTGTCACTAAAAATCAGTGTGTTATTTAAGGGCAATGTGACCACTTGCTCGCTAATCTTTCTAATTTATGATGTAACACTAGCAGACAACCAAGAAGACTGTGTTTATCATATTTAATTAGATTCTATTGACAGTATAGCTTTTTTGCTCTATGATACAGAATAGTTGCTTTTTTATTTTTATCTTTTACATTTTTAAATAATCATGAGTCTAAATAAGTATTAAATATATTGTCGAACTGATATAAATAGCTGCAGTGGAGCTGTAAAAAATAGCTTTAGAAAAGACATGTATAGTATCTGATGTTAAAGACTGCTGTCCAAATTTAATATTTAAGCAGAAAATAATCATTACTATTTTTCATTATATATAACTTAGAAGTTTACATGTACACATTAGCAAACATTCCTTGAATGAAATGTAATATATAAAATCTGCCTCTGTGCATTTATATATGTGTGTGTGTGCAATATTAATGGCATTATCTTTTATTAGTAGAATAATACATGATAATAAAGTATAATTGACCATTCTAGAAAGCCTTACTTAGACACATTTAAAAGGTGAAATTTAACAATAGCTAAAAGATAGCATATTAGTATGTTCATGATTAAAATACACCACACAAAAATTTCAGAAACTTCTAATTATAATTTTAATGGTTCTTTAAGAATGTATCTAATTACACAATTCACAGACTTTTTAAAAAAATTAAACATTGAGTTATTAAATGGTAGGACAATTTTGTTAATTTGGTGTTTTCATTTTTCACCTTTAAGTATATATTAAGGCAAACATTCATTTTTAAATTCAGTATAAGATTAGAAATACGCAAGCCTTCACAGACCTTATTCACTACTATTTAAATGGAAGCTTTCATAGGTTTAGACCAGAGAATCAAAACCCTGTCTAGGAATGCTGAAAATGAAAACACCGATAGACCCTTAGGCATAGCAGTGTTAGCAGGTGCTGCTACAATACACAAATCCTGATAGCATTAAGTGACCTATTTTTAAAGCCTGTCCAAGAAAAGCAACATCAATGAATTGAATTATTTGCCATTTACTTTAGTAGTTCCTTGTCATGCAATCTTCAAGTCAGGAAAGGTGATCACCAGAAAACAAATCCCAAACTAATACATACAACAGGGGCATCTTCTGTGTCCTGCAGACTGGAGCTTTTGGTCTGTTCACTACAAATTGCATTTTACTGCAGTACAGGACGTAGCACTCATACTCAAGTCAATGCTATCTTAACAAGTTAGGGTTTAAGTTCAAGTCTTTTAGATTGTAGGAAATATAAAAAAAAACCTTGGATTATTTAAATAGTGAACATTTCTTAATACATTTAATATTAATGTGGAAGATACTGCATTTTGATTTGCACGATGTACTTCAACAATAAAAATTTTAAGTTTGAACAATTTTAAAGTAAAATTACAATTTAAACTCCTCATTGCTAACCTAATCAAAGCAAGGTTTTGAGCTCCACAATAAAAGGATGGGTCCCAGTTAATGCAGGAAAAGATAATATTCCTATAGTTGAGAATACAAAATGTACTTCAGAATGGACTTCTGATGGACGAGCCATAAGTGCCATTTTCTCTAAGAATGACGTGAATCTACAAAGCAATTGTTTGGATAATTTGAGTAGTAAAACCTGAGACTATGAATGAGAAGGTTTTATTTGCATTGAATAACAGGAATTAGCTATGTATATTGAGTATAGTATGACGGTTTCAACTCAATCATTCTTGTATGTCTTTAAGCTAAGAATAGTAGCAATTTTTTCTCCTATCCTATTTGAAAAATTTTAAAGGTAGAGAAATTTTGGAATAATACAACAAATACCCATACATTCTTTATGTAATTCAATAATTATTAATTTTATCACATTTGTGTTCTCACTGTCAGCCGAGAATTGTTGAATCCTGACAACAGTATGTTTCACTATAGGACATATTTTCTTATGCTGAGCCTTTTAAACTTAAGCCGCAAGCATCGTGACATTTCACCTGTAAATGCATCACCATGTGCCTCCACAAAGCAAGGACGTCCTGCTGCATAAACCACAATACCAGTATCCTATTTAATACATTTAAAAGTGGCACAATTGTACTTCTTGCTTTGAAATCCAAATGTAAAATTTCTCCAGTTTTCTTGGTAATATACTTTATAAATTATTTGGCTGGAGAAATATAAACTCAACCAAGGATCATGGGCCACATTCTATATTTAATTGAATACCTCTTTACTTGCCTTTACTCTAGAGCAATCCTTTCATATTTATCTTCTATGCACTGAAATTTTTGAAAGACACATCAGTTGTTTAAGTATCTTACAATTTAACTTTCCTCTAATCCTTTTTTTAATGATTAGATTTAGGTTAAATACGTTTAGCAAGAGTACAATAAAGGTTAAACTTAGTATTATATCTGGCCATAAATAATTACCTTCTGATAAAGAATTTTGCCCAGCTCCTACCCCTGGTGTGTTCATTTATCTATTACTAATGTGAATGAATTGCTCGGGAAGCACAGTCATTTGCTACTGTCACCAAAAGTATGAAATCTTATAATTCGTTTTAAAGAATTTGGTTTATGAGACATTGGCCCGGAATTGATCAGCCACTTTACATACTTACAATGAAAATTTTGAGTGTCTGAACACGTTAGGATTGAATACCTTCCACTCAAAGCCTTTGCCTTTCTGACAGCTGATGGTACAGACAGACAAGAAATAAGGAGGCTCACAGTACCTGTTTCCGAAAGCTATCACAGTTAATTTCCCCCCAGAATTTTTAAATCTGCATTACATTTATTATATTCTCACTACATCTTTGGAACACTCAGTAAAAGAGCAAAAAATAAACTTATTTGAGGAAAATAATTCCCATTGTATTCTAGAAAGTAAGGACTAAGCAAAATTGCTCACATTTAAAGATCTTAATAATTGTATAATGTAAAAATAGAACTAAATAAAGAAATAAATTGATATAAAATAGTTAATGTTGTAAAAATCAGAAGGGAAATATTTTTTAGAAAACAAAGGAACTTTGTAAAAAGTCAAAAATATCCAACTCACCATATTTCAGACTACCTGGCAATTTACATGTGTAAATGGACATTTGTTATCTTTTTAAGAACAAAAAATCAAGAAGAAATTCTTAACACTTACTTTCTAATCTTATTTTCTAGTGCTTGGCTCTAATTTGAAAAAAAAAAAGACTATATTTGAAATGCTTATGCCCAATAGGCCACTTTCATTGGATAAAGTATGTAGATATCCAAGCCTCTTTAACTTTTCTATTAAATATAAATATAAATAATTCACATTTATCTCTTGTCTATATATCAAGTACAGAAATACTCCAAATGTCATCAAGTTAATCCACTTTTTAGAATATTGGAAAATTTTGTTCCTTTTTATTACTGTTGTGAACTTGGAGTCCTTTGTTAAGATATTTGTAAGTGGATATAAATGGATATGGTCAAATATTTTTATTTAATACTTTTATTGATTACCTTACCCTTGGAAAGTCTGAGCCTTAATTTCCTCTTATAAACTGAATATAAAAATCTTATCTTTTAAGATTAAGTGAATGAAAAATAGATAGCACAGAGTAGGTGCTCAGGAAGTTCTATCTGTAATCTTTGAAAAGTCATGATCAAAGCCCTAATTTCACATACTTTAATAATAGACATGCTCAACAGATATAAAATATATATGTACTATAAAGTTCCTTAGATAAAGCTCTTCCTTCTTCAACGTCTATGGTTATTAGACACACACTGTCACAGGCACACAAACATACAATTACATACAAACCAAAGGAAACGCAAGATATAAATAAGTTCTGCAATGATAAAAAACTAATCATTTTGGGGTGGGTGGCAGCCATCCACATTGTTTTTCAGAATCCTGTCATACCTGCATTTAGTAACTCACCAAAAAAAGCACGTGATAAAAAGCTGTAAAATGGAAAATCTGCTTATATCCCTATAGCCAAGAATTTTGTACAAGAACACATACATTTTTGTGTCTCTCCCTACCGAGGATATTAAACCTAAAGAATGAAAAAGCCAATCATTAATTCCTATGAAGTGATGAGAAGAAACAAGCAACACTAGTTTTTAAGAAGGGCCTCCTTGAATTAAGGTAATGTTTGTTGCTGCAGTGTGTTCTGATATTTAATTCAGTTTTTAGATTTATCTTCACTATTCAAAATAGAAAATAAGATATTTGCCTTCTGATCTTGCTTAATCTTTTTCTTTAAAAGGAGACCATGAAATTTTTTTTCTAAAGAGGAAAATGTTTCAAGTATTTTCCACAATAGACCTCTGTTTTAATAAGTAAAAATAGATGCACTGTGTAAGTATGCAAATATTCACCAAGATAGTTAAACAAAGGAAAGGAAAGACAAGGAAAGAAAAAACGTCATAGTAATTTTTTATAAGACACTAAATTATCTGGAAATTTACAGTCTCACAGTTCCCATGCAGTCAATAAATTTATAATAAATAAATATGCAAACAATTCTTAACATAAAAATTTTAAACTTCAATTTTCAATTTTATTGTTAATTAAGAGCTAAACTAGCTATATAAATTGTCTCTATGAAGGCAAACTTGTGACTTACTGCTTAATTTATATTTGGAAACAAAATTATATAGTTGATAGTTTTTAAATGATCATTATTATCAAATCTGCTACTAAGTCAAATAAAGTTAGTATGATTTCTAAGCAACAGAAAATATAAATTTAAAATAACACAGTTACCCTAGTGCAGTTTTTATATATTTATGACAAGATTGATGTATTATATAATAGATTAATAAATATTCATTCATAATAATATTTACTTATGTGTTGGAAGAAGCAAACATTTAAGTGTTGTTACATTTATAAAAGGAAAAAAATCTTTCCATAAAGTCAATTTCTCTAAGACAAGATTCTTAAAGATTCACAGTTGGTATTCCAAGCCTTCCAGCATTGAATCTAAGGAATAAAGCAGAACATGATTAAATTTTAAAAAATATTTGTAGCAACAAAACATAATAATTTCTTTTAAAAGTACATTGTTTTTTCTGATGTTCAACCATAAGACTCTAATCACATTCTAATTTCGTACTTAGACAAATAGGTTTGGGCTAGAAATAATTCAAAAGCTTTAAGAAATTTAAAAATCAAACAGCCTATGGTAAGTAATTGAAAAAGATTTTCATAGAACAGTATTTCTCTTCAATTTTCACTTGCAACATAGTTTTTCGAAAAGGTAGAGAGGAAATGTTTACATTATCATTTACACTACTGTGATCATAAAAATTCACCAACGCATGGGCTTCTCTAATAGCATGGTTTCCATTACTATCATTTTGGTGCTTTTGTATTTTTCAGATGAAATCTTGTCTGGTCTTAAAGGCTATAATGCTTACTCCCATTCTTGAACAATTCTGTCATTATAGAGACTAGCAAATTAAATCAGCTGAACAGAGGTAAAGTACTGACCCAAACCCATCAAAATTTTCATGGAAAGAGGATAATCAGATTCCAGGCTATCTTTTTGTGGGCTTTCATGGGAAATTTCTTTTAACAAAAGGTGATATAAAAATGATATTCACACAGCAAGGATAAGAACAGCAACTAAGGCTTGAAAAGCCCACCAGGAGAGAAATTCAACCCACTTATAATAAATCAACTGCTGTATATTTTTCTATGTTTAGTACCCCAAAAGAAAATGATATGAATCCATTTTCTGTTAGGATTCTTTTTAATCCTACAGATAAAAACTACCCTACTGTTTCCAAATGCTTTTTTATTCTCATGATAAAAATAGTTACCAAAAAGATGGTGCTTCGCTGTGGATACATTACCAAGCAGGCACTATTACAAACGTTTCTATACTTTTAAAAAATATTTCATTACCAACTTGGTTCCTTTATATTTAAATATTTTCATGTTGTCTAAGTTAGATTATCAATATTCCTTGAACAGCAAAATCTCAAATTTTCAAATAACATCAAAGAATCCGATCACTAAGGAGATTTCATGCACATGACATTTCTAAAGAAATACAGTTCTTATACTGAATACCAGCAAATTGAATTTGTTTGGCCAAATACTAATTTGTGAAATTTCAAATTCTAACTTTAAAATCATGATGTAGATTATTTAATAATTAAATCCTACATTCTACTTGGATTAGTTGTGCTAAACAGGTACTTTAAGGAGAAACAAAATTATAGCATTCATCTGATATTCCATAACTATCAAAATGCCACTGTATTTTGAAGGTCATATTTTTTCTTGGAGATATTTAATTTTAAAATATTTACTGAAAACAAATAACTAACAATTTATTCTCTTAATGGACTTATTTACTCTTTTGGAGAAGAATGACTCCTGCTGATACTTTGAAAGATAATTATTTTGACAAATATATTCATGAAAATCATACAAATTTTATCTTTACTTGAGATTCTGAATGTAGTATTTGTAAGGCTAGAGTCTGAATATGGAGAGTCATTCTCTGACCTAGATTTGCACAGCTTTTGTATTTACTCTGTCACACTCACTCTCTTCACTCACAAACATATTTTATTTTTGAATGGTCAATATGGGCTTTTGCAACACAGTTCCAATGGAAAACATGTACTAAATGCAGAAATAAAATTTTTACTTCATCATATTGTAAAGATTCATGATATCTAAATTGATAACTCTAACTTACAATACTACTTATATTTTAATGCTTAAACAAGTCAACTATTAATAAATTTTAATCCATATTTAAATTAAAGTTATTGCGTCACTAATTTTGGTTACCCTAAATCATAATTATTAATAGTCAGGTCTCACTTTGCTCTCATAATGTACCTTATCAGCTAGCTGCAGCTGTTTTTCCAAATTGAAAGAAAATTCTGATTATTAATTATAAAACTGTGTATCATTCAAATACCTGATCTTTCTGACTATATATCATTCTGATGAGGCTAAAATAGCTAACGGTTTTCAATGCAATCTTGAGGGCATGCACTCTAAAAGCTACTGTCAGAAGTTTGCTATGTAACTATGAAGCTATGTCCATTCACAAGCCCTATATTTAAAGCCAAATCTTCTTTAGGAGTAGTCAGTTTTGTAACTCAATTTTTATTGCTCTTAAAGAATAAAAGGAAATTGGAAAACTGAAACTATGAGGCAAAATTTTAAAGTTATTCAAGTCATAAAAACAATTGTGGACATGTTGAGCTACAACCCTTACTGCCTATGGATATTGGGTATCTTTCTTTCCTGTGTGTTAGCGAAACCATGCATATTCTTTCTTGCTACAAATCTGTAAATCTGGAAAGGAGTGAAGAACATGAATAGAAAATCTCTTTATAGAATAAAAAAGCCTGGGGTGTTATTAAGAACTGTAAGCCCTATTCTATTCATAGTAATTACAGGATCAGATCAGGTTAATGTGCTGACCTAGGTCAGTAAAGTACTGAGAGTTCACCACTTTAATCTCTTTCAGTTCTTTAGTCTGCAGTGTTAACCATTCTGTTTGATTCACCAAAACACTGTAGGTAATGTGGATGTCATGGGAGTTTTTGGCATAGTAGAAATTTATATATTTAGTCAGTCACACATTTCAGATGATGAGAAAATCTAATTTCTCAGAGCAATTTGACAAGTTTTTTTTCTCTTTCAATCAAATAATAAAGCTCAAATTTCATTTCTAGGTAAATCCATCTTTAGTGCTCTTTCACAATAAAAATCTGTTTCCTTATTAAATTTTCCATCCAACCATCATTCACTGAAGATATTACACAATCTTAAGAAATATAAATGAGAACTGAAATAGATTAGCATTTGGCTTCATGCACCTTGAGATAATCTTTTTATTTTTTCCCAACAATTTTCTCTAAAATTTTAGTGGAAGATGAGTAATTTAAAAATTGTAAACTTGATTCCTCATGCCTAGACACAATTTGTTTTTTAAAGTGTTTTTCAAATTATATTTTCCACCAATAAAGATTCAATATCCTTTGTAGTAGAATATGTAAAATTGTGATTGTTGGCATTATGTTTGTTCTTTTCATTTTTAAGAGTTTTTGGAGGGTTACTGTCAAAAACATCTTGCTGTTAGAAAAAAAATAAGACTTTAGGCTACGTACATAATTCTTTAAACACTTTTCTCATCATCCAGCAGTTCATGTAATGTATATTTTAAAATAGGGGACATTCAAGCTTTAAAAATGCCACTTATTTCTTTTCACTTAATGTGAATATAGCCATGAGTTGGGGTGATCACTCATCCCAGTTAGTATCCTTTAGTGAATGTTTTCCTTTTCATCATTTTGGTAACTTATTTTACTACTCTTTTCCTCTTAAAGTATCACTCATTATGAAACAATTTGTATTCATAACTAATGCACATTAGACTCTGGAAGTATCTAGCAGTTTGAACAGACCTTGAAAAATAAAGAGTGCAGTATGTGTGACTGAGTCACACTCTGTTCCTGGAGTTCTTGTGTGTCCCATTTCTCTGTCCTTTCAAGTAAGTGGTTTTCGTTAAAAAGAAAAAGAATGCTAAATCAAACAAATGCAAAAATTATTAAAATACTCCAAGAACAATGTGTTATAATGGAACACCCTGCTCTGGGCCCTGGTCATTTATGTTTTCATTACTTGATCACTTATCTCAAGTATAGATACCTAATTAATGATGTTTAGTATTTGTACATTAGTTGTCATGGCAGTGGTATTGAAATAGTTACACCCTTGTCTTCTCTTCCATGCTATAGTAGCATGAAATACCTCAAAAGTAGAAATAGAGTCCTCTATTTGCCAATAAAATTATTGCATCTATACTAATTTAAATCACATATGACTGTGGATTTTCCCAAGATTTAAGCAGGTAATTATTTTTCTTATTTTAAATGTTTATCACGCAGTATGGAATTTATAATCCAAAACTAGTACATTAAAATGTTACTTTTTTCCTATTAAAGTTAAAACTAGGAAACATTTTGGCATATCCAATTATTTGATATAAAAAATAAAGGTTTTAAAACACAGGTAATCCTATGAAAGTTTTAAAACATGGGTTGGGGAAAATAAAACTACCAAGTATGTTAGTATTTGAATGATGTAAACTATGGTAAACGCCAGCATGCAATATGGCAAAAAAGAATCAATCAGTTCAGCTTAGTTCAGCCTCTGCAACTGGCCATCTGGCACAAAATCAACCAAATGTATCCCTGCATATTCATCTTCATTTTCACAAATACTCAAGAGAATGTCATTCTAGGGCAAAATAAAATTAAATCACCATAATTTTTTAAGACATCTTTCCTTTCATGCCCTCTTGGGAATTATGTGTTTATATGAGAGTACTTATTGCTCTAAGATTGTTGTATAATTCTTATTTAAATGTACCTTCTTTCCTAAAGATAAGACATAAAACATGTAATTGTAAAATGTTTAATTTTTCATAGAACATTATTTTGGAAGTGGTAAACTTCTACAAATTAGTCAGTGCTCTTTTAGTTCAGCCAATAGCAGATCAAGAGACTTTAACCACAGTCAGAGAACTTAATAATTTCATAATTGCACTAATGTTGAATAAATTTGGCTTAATACATAATTAGCTTTCATTCAACGTAATCAGAACAATACAACATTGGTTCACATTTCACTTTCTCTTCACATGAAATAAGAAACTAAAAATTTCATTCGACCAAGTGAAAGTTTTATATAATAATCAAATCATATCATTACATCAAATTAGCCAAACATTTTACAAAACTATGAAAACATAAGACTGTAAATTAGTGCATTTTTGTAAGAATTTTAAAATTCTTTTAGAATTTTGGGGTTTTCTTCAGCTATAAGATGAATAGCAATATGTATTTAGATTCCTTAGGTCGTTTTGAATTGGAATAATAATAGTTCATATTGTACTTTTAAGTATATTTATAAAAAAATCAAGTTTTCAATTATTTTAATCCATTTATTTTGTTCTAGAATTGTCCCACTATGTTTTCTGTTTAACTCTGTAAGTAAATAAATGTTAATTTGTATATATCAAAACATACTAAATGTTAAGATTTTGCTCATTCAAAATGAAAGACACTCCTGGAGGTTTTAATTTTAAAAGATAGGTAATAGAAACTTAGATTTCTTCTTTTTCATATCATGCTCTCTTGACACAAAAGGTGAAATTACACACCATTAATTCAGTACTTCAGAAAAGAAGCCTAGTACTGATTTATGCTCATTAGTCAATCATATTCTTGTTTTTGTTTTTTCTTTTCTTATTTTTAATCTACTTATTTTTTCTATTTTAAAGGCGAGCTGTACCTCAGGCAGTATAACACACACACAAAGAGGACTCTGGCTAAGCAAAATCACCATCAGTTTGATTGGACAGAAGTGGGGATCCATAGTCAGAATCCTCTTTTCATTTCAACATAGCCAAGTGGGGAAGTGAAGCTGAGGTTCCTGTGACTCATCATTCTGTTATGTCATAGGTTTAGAAATGTTATCAAGTGCATGCAGAGAGAGAGAGAGAGAGAGAGAGAGAGAGAGAGTCACAGAAGTTGTGTATCTTGCTTAGAGCTACTTTCCAGGTAGGAGGTAAACTAGACATATAGAAGGCATAAATGGAACACTGGAAATTTCTCTCACTCCTGATTGCTTTTCCAAAGCCAACACTGAAAAACAGAACTTTCCTAAACCCCAAGCTCCTTGTTCATCCAACTACCTCATATGCGAGCCTGCTCTTCTGCCTTTCTAGAGCCATCCCCTCTTGATGCTCCAGAAATGCTACAAACATAGCTTTTTAAAAAATCTATGCCTGTGTCTCCTACCAATTTGCATGATTCAAAGTAAGGGCCTTATCCTTCAATTTTTGTATTTATCATGGCCAGTGTAGTGCCTGCCTCATTTTATACCTCAATAAGTATCTGTTGACTGAAGATGTCCATAAAAGAATTATAAGGAGATGGAAAAGGCTTTAAGAAAAAAACTGCCTTTTACTTATAATGCATCTCATAAACTGTTTAAAGTAAAAATGAGGCCAACAGCATGTGTCAGATAGCAGAAGCCAGCCATGGGATGTCCCTCAGTGCACACAGAATGCTTAGTGTGCCCACATCCCTGGGCAGGACTCCAGAGAGACAGACAGAGACAGAGAAATTCAAAGAGGAAGAGCAAAAGAGGTGCAGAGGAAAGAAGGACTGAGAGACACAAAGAGAGAAAAAGGAAGTTAAAGAACAAAGGAACAAGGCAATTGAGTCAGGAGGCAGTTAAATTCTATTACACAAGGACTGAAAAACTTTCCAACTTCAAGACTAGAAAACCTGACACCCACAAGCTAAAGGAGGAAACTGTTTATTTCTCTCATGATCTCAGACATTTCAGTCCAGTGAACTGGATCCAAGGAACCAGTTCCTCAGAAGGCCTTTTCCAAGTGGGGGTTCCAGGGACAGTCCTCCAGTGAAAGGCAGACATTTTGCACACTTGATCCTATGATGATGGAGGTCTTGCTAATTTCTTAAATGCTTTCAAGATGTCTTTTTTTTTTTTGCCCTCTATGTTGTATTTTTATTTTTAATTAGGGATTAAGTCATGGCCTTCATATTGCTAATATTTCCAGTCCTTTTGTGATTTTGTTTTGATTTTTTATAATTTTGAGATAGGGATTCACTGTTTTTAAAGTACCCAGATTAGGCATAACCTAACTCAGTCTCTCTTGACTCAGCCTCTGACATGTTGCATTTACTGGTAAACAATGCCACGACCAGTTTGGTTTATTCTTGGTAGAATTATTTCCTTCAGCAACTATGTCACCTCTTTTGGCACTAATTTTACACATGATCCTTTTTTATGCCAAAATTTAATTTTTCTCAAAATTTTCTTCTCTGATTTTGTTCCCAGTTTCACTGTAAATATAACTAAAAGAAGTAAGCAATTCCTATGCTGCAGCCTGAATTTTGGGCTGCCCTGAAAATTTTCCATCAATCAATTAGTCCAAGCACGGATCAATTAATCAGTTAGTCTCCCTTAGAGTTTTGGGACATGGGCAAAATGTAGACAATTATTTTTGCCAGAGTGTAGTATACATGGCTTCTAGTCCATTTACCAACGAAGTGCTTGTTACCAACTGAAACCTCCTGACCGTGACCTTCACTGTGTACATTCCTATTTGCTTTTTGATATTCTGAGCTTCAGCCAGAGTCATTCAGAATCACCTACCAGACACTGTTTATAGCATTTTAGGGCTTCTGTAGCCCATATCACCAAACCTTTCCAAATTTCTCTTGCAAATCAGTTACAAAGACTTCTGAACCACATAGTATCCCATCACAGCACTTGTACCTACTTGTCTGGTGCAAAGCTGTTGATCGATTGATTGTTTGTTGTTTGTTTTTCTGTCAGATTTCCTATACCTGGACCAAGTACCAGACACCCATAACTGAAAGGAAAAAATGGTTTATTTGGCTTACAAAAGTTTTGGTCCCGGTTTCATTCCATGGTCAGCTCTCTCTAATCTATGAACACTATGGCAGAATTGCACTGTGTAAAAAAGCAGTGTAATTAATGACAGCTAGGAAGCAGAGCAGAGAAACAGAGAGATGGGAGTGAGGGAGCAGAAATGGACCCAAATGTATGTCCTCATGACCCATCTACGCATATCTAGAGGGATGCTTTATTAATTCCACAGACAACTCCCGAATCAGTCAAGTTACAATTAGCTTAACCATCACAGGGAATTTGGTTTTTGCAAGAAATGGATAAAGAATAAATATTTTAAAAGAGGGCACAAAATGAGATGAACCAGAACACTGAAATGGATGATTTAGAGGTCTGGATCAATATCAGCTTGCATTGTTGGAACATGTATCCTTTCACTTCACCATACTCTCCCACTCCTTGTTTCCATAAAATCTTGCACTGTCACAGTTATATGTAAGCTATACTATGGGTTGGGTATGTTTGAATGTGTCCCCCAGTGCTCTACTGAAGTTGAATCATCACTGTAAGGTATTAAAAGAGTTAGAAACTTCATCCAACCATGGTGTTGTAGATGGGTCCTAAGAAGGAGATTACGATTAATCTCATAATAGAGGAGCTTTGCCTTCCATAACTGAATCTTGGTGGTTTTAAAGAAGACTTAGTGAAGCCAGTGATAGTGGTGCACTCCTATAATCCTAGCATTTGGGAGGCTGAGATAGGAGGATCTTTGCAAATTGGAGACCAGCCTGGGCTACAAAGTGAGCCCAACATCAGCCTGAACTGCATAGTGAGATCCTGTCTCAAAAAGACAAAAAAGAAAAGAAAAGAAAAAAAAAAAAAAAGAAGAGACACACATATGCACTGCCTATGTCTTTCCATGTGATGTCCTGTACCACTTCAGGACACTGACAGCAAGAGAACTATTACCAGATGCAACCTTGTACTTTGAGTATAATGAGCCAAAATAAATTTCCTTTCTTTATAACTTGTTAAGTCTGTGGTTTTGTGTTATTGGCAACAGAAAACAGACTAATATAGGCTCTTTGAAAATTGTAAAAATATCTGAGTTTCATATCTGGGCTGACTTGATATAGAAAAGAAAAAATAGCTACAGGAGCTGAGGATATTCATAAGAACAAAAGCCTGCTAGAAACTTGTCAAACGTTCAGGTCAAATTTTAATTTCCAGGAACACAGAAATATGGGCTCAAGCCAATTTTATACAAACCTTAAGGAGATTTGAAGCCCTCCTGACATACAGATTTCATACATGTACAAAGGCAGACAATGCAAATGGAACAGAAAAATTTAAGTAAATATTCTCCAAACATACATTCATTAAGTGAGCTTTTGATAGACCGTAATACATGCCATCACAAAATATACCACACAGGATTTGGAAAGATGGCAGTAAAAACCAAAGTTCCCTGCGACTATCCCTTCACGTTTCTCCCCTGTGAAGGCCATAAGAGAATTTTCTGACTTTTCTGTCAGTTGCTCATACAGCCCTCACTACTGAGGTATGCATCTTGTACTCAGGAGAAAGGGATGTTTTTATCTTTGAAGTTACAGGAGCACAGACAAACATCTAACAAGCATCCCTTACTCAATTTCCCTAGTGTATTACTTTTACATTGTACTCTTTTGTCTTCAAATCATGCTTCTGAATAACTGCCCACTAAAAAGTTTTCTCTGTCTCTCTTAGTTTTTGCTTTCAAAGGCTCTCATTTCATGTAAAACATATTAAATAAATATGTATGCTTTCTTTTATTGATTTATTTTATTACAAGTTTCTTAGTCATGAGACTTGTAATGGGTTGGACATATTTCGCCCTAAAATTTTACTCAACACCAACATATTCTGGTCACTAACTAACAAACAAACATGGTACACTCCTAAAAAATCTTGGAATACAGGGCAAAACATAGATTAGCTCTAAGTGATGATGCATAGATGGCAGTATAGAATGTTATAAAAGCAAATAAGGTTCCAAATAAATGTGACACAGGTTACTAGGAAAGACATTTTAAAAATTATGTTTAAGCAAAAAGCTAAGAGCATAAATTGAGGGATCAGTAAGAATAATCCAGACAGCTGAAAAAGCATATGGGAAGTTCCAGAAATGAGAACAGTTTGACATATTGGGAATTTGAAAATGATGCAAAAAGACTGATACTGAAGTGGAAAAAAGACTGATACTGAAGTGGAACTTGTAAGCCATGTTAAGACATGTTATAGTTTGTGTCTAGATGTCCCCTACAGCCTCATGCAGTCATGGAATTTTTTCAGAGGTGGCTGAAAAGAGTGTGATGCTGGAATTAAAAGTATGTGATTAGTAAGTCAGCCCACTGATTGGTTTGGCATAGTTCTGACTGGGACTAAGGTATAAGTACTACATGCACCCTAGGATGAGCAGCCTTCACACAATATAAGGGACAGAAAGCATCTTGTCTCAGCATTCCTGTTTTTTTTTTTTTTTTTGCATTTGAATGCCATGAATGTTTTCTGTGAGACCTGTCTACTATGCCATAAGAAGTCAAGAAGTCTTAAGTTCAGCCAATTATGGACTGCAACGTCTACAAAGTATGAGTCAAATAAACATTTTCTACTTTTAATTTTGAATATTAGGTATTTTCTTTCAGTAATGACAAAAGGAACTAAGATAAAGCACTTGTAATTTGTTCCAAAAGTAACGTGGAGTCACTAAAGTGTTGGAAGTGTGTTTTATGGTTAGATGATTAAGAACTATAACTCTGGGTACAGAGGACAGACATGGTAAGACTCAAACAACTTGTAGGTAGCAAAACAAGTTGTATTAATCAGTAATCAGATAGAGTAGTGAGTGAAGAAAAGAGGGATACTGTCCATAAAGAGAATATGAATTATTTCAGGAGTATTTAAGAGGCAATATTGACAGCATTGGGTAATTACCTGAAAATGTCTAAGGAAATGAAGTGTCCAGCATGATGTGCAAGACTGGGGCCTATGGCCTCTCCTCGGTAGATCTCAGAAAAAGCTGTGTATTGGGAAGAAAATAATTATTTTATTGAGACACATAAAGTTTGATGTTTATATGAAAAATACAAGTGAAAGTCTCTTGAAGATATAAATTGAGTATCCTTAACAAAAAAACCCAAAATCTGAAATGATCCAAAACACTAAACTTTTTGAGTACTGATCTGACATTATAAGTGGAATTTCATGCATTATGAAACTTTGTCTTTTGCACAAGTACATTAAGAATATTTTATTAAATTCATCAGATTACATGAATAAAGGACATACAGAAGATAAATGAATTTTGTACTTAGTCTCAATATGCATATTAAAAATTCTGAAATCCAAAAATATATGAAATCTAATACTGCCGTTTTCAAGTATTTTGTTTAAAAGATCCTCAATCTGTCTTGGATACTAGAGGAAGTTCAACACAGAGATAATGTGATATAGACTTCAGCATTATAATCAAATAAATGGTACTTCAAAAATGAAGAGAAAATCTGGTCATCCAAGGAACAAGTGACAATGAATAAAAAACAGAGCCTTAGTCTCATCTAAGAAAAATGCTACCCCTTGAAAAAAAGATGGAAAAATCAAACCAAATCAGTCTAAATCCAAAAGGATCCAAGAAAAAAGTAAAACAGAAAATAAGTCACAGTTCAAACAGTTTAAAGGAGATCCATGGCATATATCTTGAATGCAATCCATGAGTTGTTTTTTTGTTGTTATTGTTGGTTGGTTGTTTTGTTATTGTTTTGCTTTTTGGTATCAGGGATCAAACTCATGACATAGCGCAGGTGCTATGCAACTAAGCTAAATCCCTGGCTTTTTAAAATTTTTTATGAAGTAGACATCGCTGACTTTTCTGAAGCAATATCAGTGGCAAAGTGGAGTGGTTGGAACCATTGTGCATATTGAACAGTGAAAGCAAGATGAAGGTGTAAAAAAGTAGGAAAATATAAAATTTAAAAGATATTCAACTACACTGAGGACAGCATAAAGTAGAAGAAGAGTAAAATTTAAATGTGAGGAATCTGACAGGAAGGAGCTGGCAAAAAAGAAAGATTATTTGTAGTACAAAGATTCTCCTATTTAGGCAAGAAAAAAATCACAAGAATTGATCTAGGGAAAGGGAAAATATATTATATACTATTATTAGTAGGAAAAGAAGGAGGTGAAGAGAATATATCTTCTCAAATGCTTCTAAGTTTTCTGTGGAATATGAATCAATAATCCCCAGCAAAGGTGAAGCATGGCAGGAAATAACAGAAGCTAGGGTTTGGTAAAGACCATATTTTAAAAGAATGCTAACTTGGAGGAATATCTCTGGAAAGAGTAAGTACTGGTTGGAAAAAGACAGTAGTGCTAGGTAGTGATGAGTGCACAGGAGCATGAAAGGGAGGTTACATATTTGTGAATTACTTTTCTCAATTTATTGTCTTCAATAACAGTAAACAGGTTATGAAGAGATACTAAAATAAGTACTTAAATTAATAAGGGTGGAGGAAGGAACTGTGAATTGCAAAGGAAAAAAAAGTTCGTAATTTTGACAAGAAAGTAAGACAAGAAGCAATTATATCTCGGTAGTACTCAACTCACAAAGATCAAGCTCTCCAGAAACTATCAGGAGAGTAGGAGGTGTTGGTGCTAAGGGGTTCCTGATGTCACATACTTCACTCATCTGCAAATAAATTAATGATTCTAAGGGATTTCCTTTTAAGCAAAAAAAAAAAAAAAAATACCCTCTCACACACATTATCTAAATAAATGGTATTTTTTGTGTGAAAGTAGTTCTATTTGTTTCATGAATGGACAGTAAAAAAATCTAAATGTATCCTCCTAACAATAGAAGCAGTTAATCAAGTGCATTTTCATGGGCCTTCAAGTGTGTTGCTTACATTGCACTATTCAACATGAAATAAAAAAACTGCACTGTTATGAAAATAAATTTGCATTTTAAAACATTTATGAGAGACCTATCAATCATCAGTGATGTCAGTTAATACAAAACACATTGAATTTGACTATGATTACTAGATCCCATGATTCCAATTTTATTTGCTCATTAAATGAACAAAGACTTTATAGCTTGTTGCTGGGGACACACAGATGAAACTCCAGTTCCTGCTCTCCAGTTAGTCATAGAGAGTACAAAGGTAAACTAATTCTAGTAAGTGTGATAATGTTATGAGTGAGATATGAGTAAGACAAAGCCTGACATTAATGGGATCAAGGAAGGCTTCCACTGTGACTCTAAATTCACTGTACAAAAACTTGTTTTTTCTGGGCACACAGATATGGACACATTACAAGGGTGAGTTGTGACCATATCCTGAGCCTCTTAGAACAGTAAATACTGACAAATCTAGATCAGCACTTCAAATAGCACAATACCTATTTTTATATGTCCAGGATAATATAAATCAGTCACTTGAGTTTAACCTGAAATAGATTTGCAAAAGTTGAATATCATACTCAAATATCAGAACTAATCTTTTTCTGTTACATTGTTCTTTAATTATAGTCTACTATCTGGTATTGTTGAGAACATAGTATTTCTGGGAGAGCCAGAGCTCGCAGCAAATCTACACTTGTGGAATACCACATACTAGGATTGTAAATTGCCATACACAAGAACAATGCAAATGTCAGAATGGAGAACAATTAAACAGGATTTTTTTTCTGGCAATCTTTATTTGAAAGCTTATGTTCCAATGCTGTAGGTCAAGGAATGTATTAAATATACAATTCTGTCCATTATTATTCAGTGCTGTTAAGCTCATCTATAACCAGTTTATTAAAAAGTACAAGGGAGATATGAAATGAGGTGATAGAGCAAATATTATGCTGGAAGACATTTATTAATACAGAATGTTATCAAGATAGTTGAAAGTATATTAATTCAGATTCTCTCAAATGTCTAAGCACTAGTAGGAAATCTGACACTTTCCATTACATTCACTTTTTCATGGTAACATATAGTGAAATTTTCAGGCACTGTGTATTAGTGAGTACACCTCATTAAACTGTTTTAATCCAGAAAGGCTCAAATTCTCACACCTAATAGTAGATGTTGCAATTTTGAGAGTGAGTTATACCTTCTTGAAAATAACTAGTCTAGTCCCTTGAAAATTTCACATTCTCTGCTCCTATAACTCAGCATATAACACTGATGAAAAAAATAAAACATGTGGCTACATAAATTTGTGCAAAATGAATTTAAGTCTTCAACCTCACTAAATTCCTATTATTCTTCCTGATAATAGATCTGTTTAATCAGCTTTCTTGATCACTTTTACAATAATTATTTCCTACTAGGTATAATTAATATAAAATAAATGACAATTAGATAAAATATAGTACTTTTATAATTTTTGGCATATTCAAGTAAACCTGTGAAATCATCAGCCACAGTCAAGGTAATCTACATGTCCAGTACCATCAGAGTTTTCCTTATACCACTTACTTTTCCATTCCTTCTACTCCCTCTATCACAGGCAAAAACAGATATGTTTACCTGTTGTTATAGATTGTTTTACATTTTCAAATGCCACATACAGAAATGCATACAGTGTATGCAAGCATATGTTTGGTTTCTTTCATTTAACATAATCATGACATTCAATTATGTTATGCTGCACATCAATGGCTCACTCCTTGTTGTTGATAAGTAGTACTTCATTTTATTAAGAACCTACAGTTTAACTGCTAAACTATTAATGGGCATTTGGATCTTTACAAGATTTTTGACTTTTACAAATGTACATGCTATGCATATTCATGCACAAGTCCTTGTATAGATGTAAGCTTTCATTCTTTTGCATAAACTCTTAGCAGTGGGATGTCTGAATCATATGCTAGGTCTATATTTAGTTTTTTAAAGAAACTGCCAAACTTCTCCAAAGTTGTATCATTTAAAATTCTCATCAGGTTCTTCTGATTAGTGTTAGCAAAAATTAATATATATATATATATATATATATATATATATATATATATCCCTTTAAGTAGGATTTCTGTAGATAGCATAGAGTTGTGTCTTTTTATCTTCAATCTGAGAATCTTTGTCATTCAATTAGAAATGTTTAAAGAATTTACTTTAAATGTGGTTATTGATATGAATATGTCTATCACTTTGCCAAAGGCTTTATATCTAGAGCATTCATTAACTGTTCATTTTTTTTTCCTTTCTCTCCATTTCTGGATCAAGGCAGTATTTTTCTCATTGTCTCTTTTCTCTTTGCTCACTTCTTAGCTGTAACTCATTTTGATTTTGCATGTGTATACATGTGTGATAGTAGTTGCTTTTGCTTTATAAGTTTTTAATCATATCTTATTTTTAATTAATACTCTGAACCTTTACATACAGTTTAAGAACCTTATAGCAATGAACTTTCATATTTGCTCGCATAACTGTTGTGCTATTATTTCATATACTCTATTTCTAAATGTACCAAAAACCTCAGACTATTGTGCCTTTTTTTTGTTTGTTTGTTTTCATTTGTCTTTTGAAAAGACTTTAAAAATCAGATAAGGAATCATTTTTATTAAATCATATATATAACATTTCCAGCATTCTTTATTTGTCTTGTGTAAATCTCCATTTCCTTCAGGTATTACTTGCCTTCTTCAGTCTGAAGGACTTCTAACATTTCTTGCAACTTAGGTCTGCAAGTTAATAATATTTTCATTATTTGTTTTTCTAGAAACTTTCATTCATTTTTCTTGTGAAAGATTTTTTCAGTTTACAGTTTTTATTTCTTTTGGTATTTTACTGACTTTCCATTTACATTGTTTCCACCAAGAAATTTGTTGCCATTTCTACATTTCTTCTGCATCTAAATATCTTTGAAAAATTTTCCATGAAATAATTTTAAGGAATTTTATTATGATAATACCTTAATGAAGATTTCTGTCAGCATCTTATATTTGTGTTTATTTTTTCCCTAAAGATTTGAAATTTTTGTTATTAGTTCTTCAAATATGTTTCTGAGCATCTCTACAATCAATTGAACTTTGGCATATATATTACTCAATTTTAATTATTTACTTTTCAGTCTTTTTTCTTTCTGTGTACCATCTTGAATAGTTTAATTCACTTTGTCTTTGGGTTCATTAGACTTTTCTGCTACAGTTTTGAAACTGCTATTAAAATCATCACATATTTTTATCTCAGTGTATGTTTCACTTCTACAAATTTGTCTTTCTTTTATATCTTCACTGTCTCTACTTACTATGTTGAATCCTTTTTCTGTCTTCCTGAATATATAACATACTATTGTGAGAAATGTTTTAATATAACCATAAAGATTATTATTTAAGACATTTGAGATTTATACTTTTCCCCTTTTTATCAGTCATGGTTTCCTGTTCTTTCACATGCTTGGTAATTCTTACTCAAGAGCAAATACTGTGAAGTTGACCTTATTGAGTACTAAATATTTTATATTGCTATAAATACTTTTGAGTGCCTGACTTTTGGGATCTCTATAAATGCTTGTAGTTTTTTAATAGATCACATTAATTGAAAAAAATCAATTTTCTTAAGGTTTGATTTTGTAGATGAGGCTAAAGCAGCCTTCAGTCTAGGGAAAATTTTGCCTCACCACTTTAGCAATATGCTCGTGTCCTATTTGGTTCCTCATCAATTACAAGACTGTCCTTATCCTGGGTGAGACCCAGTGACTGCTCCTCCTTCTCCCTCCAGGAGTTTCTCTCACCAGGTTTGGATAGTTCCCTCACATGCATGCCATAGTCAGCATTCAAGTTGAAATTCAAATTCTGAAGTTCCTGAGAGGCTTTCTCCCCCATCTCCTGTTTTCTTCCATTTCACACTCTACTCTTATGACTCTCCCTTCCCTAGGGCTCTGGTTTTCAAACCATACTTACTTTGACCTTCCCACACACTCAATTTTGTGCCTCTCCCAAAGGATATTTCTAAGTTTCGCATGGGTTCCCATCCCTGTCTTCGATCTGGAACTCTCCAGGCAGCAACTGGGTCACTACAGGAACAGAACCACTGCTGGATCTACTGACAGGATTTCTAGGGTCTGAAAATCATATCTCTTATTTTTTCTCAGGCTTAAAATTACACAAAACAGGAAGCTAGAATTCAATTCATATTATTCCACCCTAAACAGAAGCAGAGTGTATGATTGCTATATTGTCTTTAATATCTTTATATTTCCTAGCCAATCTTTTTCCCTCTCATTACTTTTCTCACAGAAGACCACCTTGCTCAACATTTTATGGTAATTGGTTAATGTCTCTTCTCTAAATTTTGTAATTTATGTTTGTCCATGATGAATTTCTAATTATTTCCTTCCCTCTCACTGAACTCTAGGAACCACTGGGATCCTCGATTTCAAGTCTTTGTACATTTGGTAGCTCCTGCTATCCTGGATCTTTTCATTTTGTGGTTTCTTCTAAAACCTAGTTTCTCTTTTGTATATAATGTTATTCTCTAGAGTTCTAACTTTAGTTGTCTTTTCTTCTAACCCTTTAAATTCTTCGTACTTATATTACTCTGCTTGCACAGCCATCATGGAATACATTAAACTGAGTGACTCAAATGACAGAAATTTATTGCATCACAGTTTTAGAGGCCAGAATTGCAAGATAAAACAGGGTTTGTTTCTACTGAGGATTCTCTTCCTATCATGGTCTTCTCTCTTTGCTCTTTGCATCATTGGTTTCTCTTTTTGCTCCTATGAGGACACAAGCCCTATTTTGTTATAATCCTACCTTTGGATATTATTTATTTGACATATTTCAACTTTTCCCATTACTGCAACTACTACTTGCAAATCCACATCTTTCTCCTAATCTTTCTCCCAAGTCCCAAGCTACATCTCCAACCCCTTATTGAACATTTCCACTTGGATGTTATACTTACACTTTATGCATATGTTTAAAATTAAATATAATTATCAAACCTTTTCACATCAAGTTTCCTGGATACACTTTGTTAGTTAATTATTCAATGTTGGATTTTATCTGTCTACTAAAAAATGTGGAAGGTATTTTAGACCTTTAGGTCTCTCACTTACCAACTAGATCTAACTGTTTACCATGTCTTCACCAGTGTATTTCTTTAACTCTTTGTAAATCTGTTCTTCTACTTTTTTCCCACTATCATTACCTTAGTTTACAAATTCCTAATTGCCAATTATATTGAACTATATCTTACTCAACTCATTCTAACTATTCTACATTGTCATAATAATAGTTTTAAAAGAAGAACTTGGAAATATTTATTCACAAATTAACATTCTTCAATGATTTCTATCTTGGACTTTATGACAAATACGAAGTCCTTAGACTAACCTGTAAAGTCATTTATGACCTCCTTATTGCATGCCTCTCTAAATTTTCTCTGCACTTCCCATCATTCTCTATTTTGTGATTACCCAATATTCTCTAGGAATTATTTGTAATTAGTCATGAGTACCTGACTATAGTAAATATCCAGGACTTTTTGGTGTTACTTTCTCTAAAATGCTCTTATCTTGGTTAAAAAAAGTTTTCCCTCAAAACTCAACATGAGACTATTGTCTCCTAATAGATACCAAAGTGGACTTCATTTTCCATTCCCAACTACATTATATATTTCCATGAAATTTGTGTTCTATTTCACCATATCTCTAATAATCTTTATTACTTACTTGGTCCTCTATTACACATAATGTTCTAGAAAACCTATATCTGGCCTATATTTACTTTTCCAAAATCAGGACCAAGACTAAAACTGATTGCAAGTAAAATTTTGTTGAAGAAATGCCTTCATATATAGTAGGACTTAGAGTCATTGCCCACAGTATCATTATATTTAGATGTATTTAGAATACTCTTCTAGAGAAATTTAGAATACATTTTCACATATTATACAGAAAATAGATATATTATCTTTCTATATCAGAAAAAATGGTTGCAATGGTTTTCTCATTGAAACAATGCTATTGAAGACTTAATTAGCCAGAGATAAAACATCACAAGTTAGTCTCCTGCAAAGCATTTTGAAATTTTTTACCTCAAACTTTAATTCAGAGAATTATTCAAGTATAGATAGTTTCAAGGCATCCAACTTGATGCAGTGCAGTTTGTCAATAGTCAAGTATTTTCAAGGTTATTCATTCAGGTTTCATTTCCAACTCAGCTGGGCTCATTACTTGAACTTGAATCCTCAAGAAATGCTATTCACTGTAAAGCCTCACTCTCCCTTAGAATCTTAATTCCAAATTCAGATTTCATAGTCACTCAATCTCAACTCGGTGATAGTTTTTCTCTCTTCTCAAGTAATTCTTCTTTCTACAGAGCTGTTCAGATACCTCCCTGACTCAGCAGCTTCTTTTCACTTGTGGCACAGCTTTCTAGATATGCCTAACCAACTTGGGCCTTTTTTTCCAGTCTGTTCTGTTCCTGTTTTCAGGTTCTTCACTCACTTTGGTTTCCTCCCTCTAATGACCTGTGCTTTTCGTACTATCTGCCAATTCTAAGTGCAGAGTTGCCTACTGCAGAGAAAATCAACACTGTGACATAAGCTCCCAGGCATAAGCATACCACACAGAACAGAACACTGACAGTCTGAAACCTAAAGGCTAATGTGAATAGCACTGCATGGTCGCACTAAATTTCTATGCATATTTTGCAGAGGAACTTTTTCAAGGCACCCTGCTCTGTGAGAATCACAGTGAAACTCAACACCAACATCAATTATGCCAAAGTTCTTTGAATCTTATGCTTATCACTCCTGCAGTCTCATTCTGACAAGTCAGAATGACTTAGAGGTTTATGTTTGCAGTGATACATCAAGCCTTAAAAAACTTTACTTACATTACTAAATAGGAAAAACCCATTATCTGTATTTTACCCAGCTTCTCAGATCAAGCCTGATCTCCAAATTCAAAAAAAAAGATATCAACACTATTTCTGTGATCTGAAAACTGAACCATGAAGCTGGCCTCTGCTATTTGAATTTTTGGTTAGATACTAGAACTTTGTGATGGTTTATTTATGTGTTAATTTGACTGAAACATGCTGTATTCAGACATTTGTTTAAACACTGTTTCTGAGTGCCTATATGTGAAGGTATTTGTAGATGAGAGGAGCATCTGTAGAATAAGTAAAGCAGAGAGCCTTCCTTAATCCTTTGGGCTCTTTGAAATCCACTGAATAAACCAAAATGACAGCATAAACAATGTGTCACGCTCTGTGATTGGATGAGCTGGAACATTGGTCTTCTCTTTCACACTTGGATTTACATATTTAGTCAACTGCTTTCACGCCTTTGGGTTTGAGCTGGAATTTATAGCATTGACTCATCTGATTGTCAGCCCTTTGGACCCACATTGGAACACCACCACTAGCTCTCCTGGGTATCTACTTTGAAAACTAAAAATCACAATATTTTATTAATCTACATACTCATGAGAGTTAATTTCTCAGAGTAAATCTTTCTCCCAGTAGACAGATGACAGGTAGATAGATATACATATGATGGATAGACAAAAAATTGTATTCACATATATGTGTGTATATATTATACATAAATGTGTATACACCAAAAAAAAAAAACATAAATAGATACACAATCTTCTATGAATTCAATTTCCCTGGAGAATCCTGACTAATAAACTTGTCAGAGACTGCTCTGTTATACCAGTCTTCTTGGCAAACAAATATACCAGCTATTCCACACTGGCACCATAGTTGATCTTGCCAGTCTCCTTCTACTCTGGGACTGGGTCCCCATATTCATTAGCCATCTGCAGTTGGAATGCTCTAATGCCAAGTTCCTGACAATATGTTTATATCTTCCTTAATATGTTCCTCTGGTTCTCTTCTGAGAGACCCAACTTCCTGAGAGACCACTTATGATGCACTCTTTCCTCAGTCTTTAGAGCCTGAAGTCCTCTCATCACAATGAATACTCAATCAAGCCTATAAGTATTTCTGTTCTGCTAAAATCTAAGACAGAAGCTCTTCCTTCTGATTTATAATGAGTGTAAAGTGTAATTTGGGGACCAGTCAAAGCCAAATACCCAAGAAGTAGATAATGTATTTTAACAAAATAATATTTCATACTTTTTAAAAGAGTGGATCTTCAGTGAATATAAAATATACTTTTGAAATTTGGTTCTTGAGAGCAAAGTGCAACTTACTAGTGCATTCTGCAATTCAAAAAACTACTGAAATTTTGACATTTTCAATTTATAACCTATTTAAGCCTTCCTATTTGAGTCTTCCTAATAAAGCACTAATTACATAGCATTTTATTATTTTGTACTTACAAGAATACAAAATAATTAAAAGGCCTTAAAAGAGGGGCTTTTTAATCATTAATGATAAAATATTAAATTTAAAATAATTAATTTCAATATATGCATACATTAATTATTTGTGTGTACATAGTTTAAACAAGTATAACACTTCTGACATAGTATTTTCTCTAACATACATGTAAATATATATACACATATATATGTGCATATGCATATATATAAAGCTTAGTAATAAGTATGCATTGATATGATATACTGGGCTCTAATATACAAATATAGTGACCTATTAAAAATCACATACCAACATAAATAATAGAAATAAATAATAGAAAAAAGTAAATTTTACTGAATATTTTAGTGTTTTATGATATATAAGACAAATTATAATACACAGAGAAATACAAAAACAATCATCTCCCTGACTGTAAATCCTATCATTTAAGATTTGAGACTCTTTCATAATCACTAATATCAAAGATGTAAACTAATCAAAAATGTAAACTTGTCTCTTACTTCATATATTCTTTCTCAAAACAACTCATCAAAATCATGAAGTATACAGATAAGTCTTCTTGAGCTGTTAACCAAAAGTTGAGGGAAGAAAGGGAGTGCATGAATGTGATAGGAGGGTTGGAAAGGAAACTAAAGAAAAGGTAAAAAACCATTCACTGAGTTTGTTATGAAGTTGGTCTCATTATTTTACTAAATTTATGAAGCTGTCATAACTCTTATTCCATTTTGTAGTTAAGAAAGCTGAACCTCAGAAAAGTCAAACAACCTCACAAAAATAACATGGTTAGAGAGCAACAGCAGCCCAACTCTGTGCAGTGCATGCTTTTTTCATAAAATAATATTTTATTTATTCTTGTATGTATTCCAATGCACATCCAATCTATGATGCATATCCACCTGTATATCTAATATATATAGATAAATAATCTTGATTAGAAAAATGAGATATAGTACTGCCCAAATTACAGCTTGATTATTGTTACATTCCTTTATTCAACATCTGTTTACTAGGCAGTTTCTACTGTACTGTGCTAACCTCTGTAAATACAGAAATGGAACAAAAAAACCTGGACTTCAAACAGTTCCACAGTCAATAAGAGCAGAAAGTAACACAAATGTATAATTTCTATGTTGGGTACAGAGGCAAAGGTAAATATGAGCCACTGTGAGAAGGTCAACTTCTGATTTGCAGATGAGGATGGAACCTAAAGGTAATGAAAGTATTAGTTTTCCTGCTGGTGATGCTCAGACTCATAAAGAACAGGTGGAGGCTCTACAGGTGGAGAAAGAATGGGAGGGTATTAAAGGAGCAGGGACACATGCAAGGGACATAGACACTGCCCACTTAGAGAAATGGGATTGATCATATGAAAGATTGGAGAGCTCAGGTTAAAGAGAAGTAAGTGCAAGAGGACTCTAATTCTGTTGGTTTGGATGACTGGATTGATGACAGTGATTGTTGTGGTCAACACTAATTACATCTTTCCTCCCATCTTTTCCTCCACTTTTGATAAAGTTGCTATTTAAATGAACCTAAATTCCTAAACATGATGTACAGAACTTCTGCCAATGTCGCAACTTCCTCCTTAGTAGGAATTATGTTCTTTCAGAGGGCACCTTTGTTTTTCAGGTCAAAGTCTCACACCTCTGGGTTCTTCTCTTTGGAGCATTCTCTCCCAACCACTTCAAACTAAATGGTAACTACTCAAGAAGGCTTTTCCAGACCCCTATCTGGGGATGGATTGCTCCACTGTATCTTTCTCTTCCTTTAAAATTAATTTTATTGATAAGCTTATGACATACATAATGATCTCATTCATCATAAGGAATTCATACTTGTACATAATATATCCTGATTCTTTTGTTCGCAGTTCCCCTCCCTTCCCTTCAACTCTTCTTCCCCTCCCTGTCTACAAAAGCTTTGTATCCATTAATTTCTCCCATTCCCTTTTATTTTTCCTTTTCTCTTCCTTCTTTCCCCTTCCCATTCTTCCTACTTCCCAGAGTCTGTCATCCATTTTGGTACTAATGTACACTTTCAGTTTCTCCCAAGATAAACAATGTGATATTTAAAAAGTGTGTCCAGTTTATTTCACTTAAAACTATAGTCTCAAGGTGCATCCATGGCCCAGATGCCATCACTGGATGAATGAATAAAGAAAATGTGATTTTTATATGCCAGGAAGTTTTACACTGCCATGTGGTTTTTATATACTGTGGAGTGTTACTCTTAAAAGATTTTCAGGTAAATGGTCCTACTGTATCTTCTCATGGTACTTCAATCTTAATTTCATAACCATTACCACAACAGGAAATATATATTTATTTTGATTAGTATTTACTTAATATTTATTTCTGAGGCTAAGAAGTTTGTTTTGGTACCTCTTTCTATGTAGTTTTTAATACCATACTAATCATGTATGAAGATTCCATAAGTATATAGAGTAATAAATTGTGAAAAGAAAACAGAAATCCAATAGAAGGATATTTGGGAATAAATGTAATAAATCTACAGAAAATATGTGCAAAAATGTTCATAAATCAACTTTTGCTTTTATAATTTTAATTTTACTCTTCAAGTTGAACTTCTGGGGAGAGGACAAATGTAAGAATGGTTATTAATTTTCAGTTAACCTGATTGGATTATTACATATTGGAACACCATAGTGTATCCCATAAATGTGTGAAAAATATTACATGTAAATTAAAAAATAAACAATTACTTTTTAAAATGCAAAGAAAAGAAACAGTAATTGGTGAGTACAGAAAACTCTGAAGCTTGGTGAAGTAAACCAAGGAAAGAAAAACTCTGGAGAGAGGGAGAAAGTCATCATCACTAAATATAAGAGAGAGATTAGAAAAATGAGACAATACGAGTATGAGGAGAGGCAGAAAGAAAACTGGAGAAAATGGCATCAAGTAAGCAACAGAAGAAAACTTGAAGGAAAGGAAAACAATAATGCAAAATAATTTCTCTACTTGAAAGAAATCAAGCAAAAAATTCTGAATATTGTCTTACATTTTGAAATGTTAAACATTGCTGAAAAGATGAGACATTTTCTGAGAGCTCCAGAAAGAGAGCCCAGTGCACATAATCATTTTCCCAATCTCACCGACTTTCAGCCAAACACCATGTCCTGTACTTGTTGTTGAAGACACAACAATGCAGTAGGAATATTTCCAGTCTTAAAGGAGTGCAATGCACTAAGACCAGGTAGTACCTTTTGTTTTGCTATGGTATAAGCAGTTAAATTTTTATTTACTACCATCTAGCTGCTTCATGCATTTCTGTTGCATACCTGACTTCCACACGCATGACCCCCCAAAACAGTAAAAAATGTGCTGTAATAAATTGTAATTGTACATGTAAGATCTACTCCATTCATGAAGGTCAGAGAAGTAGTGAACTAGGAAAATGAGAAGTAAAAAAGCAATAAAAAAAGAAGGAAATATTGGCTATAATCAAAAGGCAAGATCTTCAAAATTAGGTGGATTTTACCAGAACAATGTGTAAGTGAAAACAGCAAAATGCTAAGTATCAATACCCCACTTCCATTTCTACTGTTTAAAGACAGGGAAAAGAACAGTACCAAGTAGTATAATAATAATATTTGTTAATAAAGCTTAATACACTTTGTACATAAATAAGATCATTGCTCATTACCTCCTTTCATTCCCTGATTCCTAAGAGGCATCTGTCCAGGTCAGAGCAAGACTGATGGGCCTTGAGAAGCCTGCTGCTTTGGGAACTCCCCAGAAGGAAACCACAGAAGTGCGTGACTCTGCAGGTTCCAACAGCCTTCCTTCCACCTTTTCTAGTGTTTCTGACTCTTACCCTGAGAAGTAAAGGATGTGCATAAATCAGTTGTATTTTCTCACCAGTTTCCTCAACTTTTCGTAGCCCACCTAAAGTCCCTGAAACACCATGGAGGCAAATATACTCTTTTCTTGAGATTTTCTTTCCAAACTCTATTACTTGTGTGCATATTTTATTTTAATAAATTTTTAAGAAATAAAGTTCTTTCGCTGTTTTTTTTAAATTTCTACATATTTATTGATTTTTTGGGGAATAGCAAAAAAAAAACTTTTACAAGATAGTAAACCAGGAAATTTTTTTAAGGATTCCCATCTGGTGCCAAGGTTCTTGCCAATAGAAAAGTGACAAACATAATTACGTACCAGTTTTAATTCAATATTCTATGTATGATGCCTTGAGCGGCCATTAGGAAAAAAAAGTTTATTTTTACTTTATTGTGAAGTTTATCTTTTAAAATTTTAAAAACAGAATTTTCAAATGTCTGTATTATTCAGAATCTGTTGCTGTAGCATTTGATATGAGGGATGTAATATTTAGAGTAAGAAAAAAGAAACTGTTGAATAAAAGACAAACAGAGAAGAACACGGCCTCCTTTCATTGGGTATAAGAGACCTACTGAAATACTTTGAAGGAAAAATGACTACATTTCCTTTTAATGCATTTGCATTTTTGTCTTTATTTGCTTTTTTATCTTCTTTCATTCCTTTAAAAGCTTTTTTCCCTAATCTTGCTTAAAATCCTGCCTTTTTATTCTTCTCCTCAAAGTAGAATTATCTAATATAGTAAGAAATGTACAATTTGGATACATTTACAAAACAATTGTTGTTAGTATTTTGCGTATCTGTACTCAACAGAGCTTCCTTGTTGGTTTTTTCTTCTTACATGTGTCATGGTGGTGGAGAAGGAGCCCTCCTTGTTTTATAGCATTGCTATCTGCCAATAAAAGTCCAGATCACTGTGGGAATTTGAAAAGACCTTTCCTGGGACATAAGCTGAACATTTTCTTTCCTAGGGAAGATCAGAAAGACACAGGAAACTGAAAAATAAAAATAAAAATGGAAGCTAGTTTAGTATATGTGCTGCTGAAGTAAGCACAAACTAGAAGCTTGGAATAATCTCCAATAATTATCAGTAACAGAATCAAGGCCAGAAAGCATGCTATCTTAGACCATCATAGGATCCTCTACACCAAACTAATTTCTAGAGAAATGAACCTGGACTGTAGGAAGAATTGACTGCAGGCAAGTAGCTGGCAAAAGCTCCATGCGCCATTCTGTGACACACTACCAGCGTGAGACAGCAGAGTACAAAGGACCTCACTCAGTAGGGAAAGGCTCTTCTTCATTTGTATCCAGGATAGATCTGAAATGAACACATTAGAATAACCTGAAGTAATCTAAGAGCCATTCTCTCCCAGCTCTTCCTAGACCAGAACAGCAGCCAGCTTTGGCCAAAGGCTGAACAGTAGAGGGAAAAATGATGACAGTAGTTGCAGGAGCAAAGACAAGAGGAAATGCAACCTGAAGGGATCACAGCAGGTGCAGGAAAGGAGCAATGACTGAAGGACTGACTGGTTTTCCACAGCATGACAGCAGTCTCGGTGCTCTCATCTGAAGGAGGGCAACTGGGGAGACATGCTATTTCACAGAGTCAAAGGTGGGGGATCCAGAGAGATTGCTTTTTTCTGGAGATGACTCTCTTGTAGCTTCAACTTCAACTTCGTCATTCTTGTTTTTATTAGTCCAGGTAGAGATGAAGGATTACAGAAACCAATGTTTGTTGAGTACCTGCAGAAAAGTTGTCTTTAAGTTCATATATAAGTTCATTTGCATTATCTCATTTGAACTTTTTGACAATCCAGTATAAAAACACTAAGTTTTTAAGAGTTTTTTACAAACTTATCCAAGTCTATATAACTAATACCTTACAGAATAAAAATTGAAATCTAATTACCATGGCCACAAAACTCAAACTCACAACAACTTTACCACCAAAGTAGAGTCTAGAAGCCAAAATATGGAATCTTGTAGAGTTTCCATGTACTTGGAATCCAATTCAAAGACATAGCATGGAACATAGTAGTTTTGAACAGGAAAGGAAGATGGGCTTATTCCTTGAAGCCTAGTATAGAATAACAAAAACAGAACATGAGAAATGGTACTACATCTGAAAAGTTAATTATGAAGTTTTTTAGTAGGCAAGTTCTTCATGTTATTTTAGTGACTCCTACAAGCACGTCACTGATTCCCTCCTTAGGAATGTGAAATAAAGATTCTAACACCCTTAATATGCTAATTCAGCAAAGACAAAGATTTTTGATCATTAAATTTTCACTTGTAATGTATTATGGTCTCATTAGATCATGCCAAATGCAAGGATAGTATGTCCATTGCACCAAACGGCACAACTTCCTTTCTGAATAGGAAGTGCCTTGAGAGCTAGAGCAAAACTCTTGAGCATAGTAAACAAGGCTTTCAGAAATAGTTTCTACTCTCTTTGTCCATTCCATTTCTTGCCATTCTTCCTCTCTGTCCTCAATATTTTATTTTTTCTTCCCCCAAGAAAAATATTTTTACCCTTTCCACTTTGCAAAGTCTCTATCTTACCATGTTGGTCAGCTTTGTATTGCGGACCAAACACCTGGGAAGTGAGGAAAGATTTATCTTGGCTCAGTTTCAGTCCATGTAGCTGATTGCCTTTCTTTGAGGCCTATCATGATGCAAAATCATTATAGCAGAAGTATGTAGTGGAAGAAAGCTGCTCACATCACGGCAGCCAAGAACAACAACAACAACAAAATAGAGCCCAAGCAGATGGGGCCCAGTTGTAGTCCACCAGCTTATCCTCATATAATCCATTTTCTTCAGGAAGGATCCACCTCCTATTTCCATCACCTCCAAGTAATACTATCAAATCATGATCACCTCAATGCATTAATCTACAGTCACAAGCCTTACCAATACAATTACTAGCCAGCAACTAAGCCTTTAGTACGTGAGATGGGGGAGTGGCATTTCAAATTTAAACCATAAAATTTGAAAGCCTTATATAGATGTCTTTTTAGGAGTAGCAATATCTTAAAAATCTGGGTTCCCATAAGTAACATGAGTCTCAGTTTTAAGCATGGTATCAAGACCGGTTCTTCTTTGCTAAGCCCAGCCAACATGCAACCCCTTCATTCCTTGCATGAAGGAAGGCTAGAATTAGTTCCAAATGTTCTCTCTCTATCCTTTCAGGGATGTCTCCCTCTCTTTTTTCCCCACAGATCTTTATATAAACCTATAAAACACTCACCATATCATGTTTCAATTGCTTTTCAACATATTAATTTTTCCTCATATATAACCATAAATGATATTATCATGATTTTAGTAGAATGCTTAGAAATAATATTCAATTACTAACACATAACTGAAGGACAAATTCAAGAAATTGTGCCTGTTCTACCCTTACATACAGCACTTAATACAAAACTTAACACATCATGATATTTACTTATTATGACATGCAAAAAAACATAAAGAAAAAGATAACCACCACTATTTGTTCCAAGTTTGCTTCCTATTTGTTTATGATCTCTCAGCGTATGCATTTCAAGTCTCACCTCTTTTTTTAGCAAATAATACTCAGTTGTTGAAACCAAACAGCAATAAATTGTCCTTCATCTCCATTTCCTTGTCTCTGATGGTAATCTATTATGCTGATACTACTTTCAAACCTCAGATCTACTCATTGCTTTTCATCATTGACCCCCATCCCACTCCTACCCACCATCATCTCCAAGGTGGATCATTCATGTATTTTCCTCTTCCAACTATTATCTGTATAACCTAGTTTGCATATTGCAGACTCATAAAACACTGTCTTTGAAGTCTCACAAAACCTTTCTTAAAAGATTCCGGTAACTTTCTACTACCTTTAAAATAAAACTCAGGTTCATTTCAGTGATCTGACTTTTGTTCCCCAAACCAAAATCCACTTTTATCTCACTCTCATTCTTCCACTCTATTCCTACAGCACTGACACTATCATCCTTTCTCCAAGCTCAAACTTGCTCCTCCTTGTGCCTTTGTACTCATTCTTCCATCTGCTGCTGAAGCTTTCATTATGAACTTTTTTCCAACCTTGATATCTTAGATAAAATGTCACTTCTGCGAGCTCTTCCCCGACCACTCCTTCTAACATATTGCTTTATCTAGAAAACACTCACTCTCTCACTCACTATCTTATTTTCTCCATTATCTTATTTATTTGGGGGGATACTATCTGTGCTCTCCATTCCAACTCTGTCGTTCTGCAACATGAAAGGTCTTGGAGAGGAAGATTTTGCCTTTTGGTATGTATAGACTGTCTCTCAAGTACCTAAAAAATATTAGATACCTTATATGAATTTCTTAAAAGATGACTAAATGCACATTTAATTCTTATTGTACATCACATACGTATATGTATTAAACTTTCTGCAGTCAAAGACTGTGTCTTATCTGAAAAGAATTTGATAGGTTACTCTGGAAAATAATGTGACTACAGACACAGTAAAGCTTTTGAAAAGTCTATCAAGATAACATTTGTAATGACCACTGTCTTGGTTTTTATGGAAGAAAAATCAAGACAGACAAGCAATAACACAAACTCCTGACAAATATTTATACAATAGGAATCTACAACAATAGTTAGTAATAGTAATAAAATGCCTTTCTCCTGAAAATGCTTTGAAAATCTGAAAACTTTCAATTCTCTCTGCAAAGAACAGGTCTCTGCTGCATTTATCTCCCTGTATACTCAAAATACCCATGAATTTTAGTAGTTCTCTTTTTAAAAGGCTCATGATGCCTGGGAGGATCATGTGATCAGAGAATTGAGTTTAGCAATTCCACAAGAAGGAAATCCAACTAGGTAATGTGTCTGAATTTAGTACCTAAATTAAAAGTTTGAGACTCGGCTTTCCCAGAAGTAATTTCTTCTCTCATCAGGGAATGTATATGCTATAAATACAATTATGTAGCTCAAAAGCTAATTGTTTGAGAACACCTAATTGAAAGTAATAGCTAATGAGAAGGTCGCATTAGTGACTTAATGTTAGTGGTCACATTAGAAACCTACATTTATATAAACCTGGTTTATTTCTTCTTCCATAGTTGGTACTAGCAGATAAGCACGTTATTCTGGGATAGCTGCAGCAGCTGATGTATGTGGATCTGAATCAAAGGATGCTAAAGAACAAAGAAAGCTCCACTCCTAACAGATTCTTAAAGCAAGGATGTAATTCTGTTGGAACTAAGACCAATGATAGATTTTTGAAAGCATGCAAGGAATATAGGGAGCAAATTTCAGACTTCATTGTTTTAAACTTACTGCTTAAGAAAACACAGACAAGTAAGTATGTTATAAAACACATTAACATGTTGCCTTCACCGACAGTCTCCACTCTGTACTAATGTGCTCTATGCAGGGTGGGATTTCAGTTTAAAAATGAAAAAGTGTTTCCTTCCATCAACAAACCTGGCCTTGGATAGAGGCATACAAAATGGATTCACACATCACTGTCTGACAAGATGTTCACTGACAATTTTAGCAATAGTAAAGAACTTATTGATACACTTCTTCTTAGAAAAGCATCTTAAATTCATGGAAAAAATAAAGTACAAAAAGCAAGTGAAGAATTTGAAACTGTGTGAACAGTGGGGGTCTAAAGGAGGACATCTTTAAAAACGTCTGGCAATATGGTGGTGCTCATGAACAATTGCTTTATTGACAGCAAGGTTCTATACAAACTTTTTGAGCACAGAAATTGTCAAGCAAAACTAAAATATTCACAGTATGTTAACAACAAATTGACTGCCTTTATTTTAAAAAATTATAGGACAAAAAGACAAAGGTCATATAGATCCATAAGATCTCTCAAGAGAAGCATTTCACTTCCCTTTAAGATGACCACTGGAGAAAAAGAAAAGCCATAAATGGATACATTGTGTCAGTCACATAGAATAGTTTATATTATTTGTTAAACATCTATTAGTAAGTATTTGAATGAAAGAATATAATCAATATCCAATTCTGAGTTTTGAGCTTGACAATCTGAAAAAAATCCCTATTTCCATAAGAATTTTAAATATATCTTAATATGGTTTATTTATTCACTAATCCACCCATTTGCTCAATAAATACATATGGAAGGCAATTACACAGAGGGACAATAGGATTCAAAAAATGACTGGAAACACTGCACTGGCAATAGCTTAAGTGTATTATATTTCAAACTTAAGTTATTATTTCTGTTTACTCTTAAAAATTTTACTCCCCCCAAGCTAAAAATATTAAGAATTCTTCTCTCTCTCTCTCTCTCTCTCTCTCTCTCTCTCTCTCTCTCTCTCTCTCTCTCTCCCTCTGCTCCCCTCTCTCAAAAGAAGATGAAGAAGAAGGAGGAGGAAAAAAAGTAAAAGGAGGAAGAATATGAGGAGAACTAACCCAAACAATTAACAAGGCAAGGAAGCAATCATGAAACCAGAGGACAAAATCTTAATTAAGAAAATCAAGCTGAGCAACAAGAGTGATATGCCCTAGGTGCCTTTAATAAATAGAAATCTGAAATTCTAGGTAGCATATTTAGGGCAACAAAATCACTTTAGATCACACTTGATGAGAATGAGACTTTCAATTTATAATCAGAGATCTTTAGGGGCTTGAAGACAAATATCTGTATAAGAAATATGGCTAAATGAGGCCAATCACATTCAGTGCTCACCTAGAATTTACTCTGATAAATGTGACCTTGAAAATCACCCCAATCCCAGTGTAAAAGCTCCTTATGACATCTTTAGCACTTTGTCACTACTCATATACAGTCCTGAAAAACAAAGCTTTCAAAAAATTTGGAAGAGATAAAATCGATTTTTTCCTTTCACAACTGAAAAAATTATAAGCAAAGTATAAATGAATGCCTGTCTCTAAGCAAATCACAAAACTCTTTAAGTTTTCATACTGGACAGGTAACATCTAGGCATCTCCCTGGATACTCTAAAAAATAATATATCATTTATTTGCATGATTGTATGATTAAAATGCTGTTTAATTTTATAGTTTCACACTAAGTTGTGACAAAATTGCACTGATGAATTTAAGAATTTTTATTTTACATTAATATATCATGAAGTACATTTTTAAATTAAAGAAATAGCTTGTATAAAAATGGACTCATGTTTAGAAATGAAATACTTGAAATTATCAATATTTGATATCTAGGAAACTTAATCCAAAAATATAACCCAACTACAAAACTCAAAGGATACTTTTTAATGAAATAAAGAGCACTTACAGATTCCAAAAGTGCTTTTATAACTATGTCCCCAAAGCTTGTCACAAAGTCCTATATCTTCCCAAATATGATTCCCCAAATGAGAAGGAATTTAGACCTTCATGATGTAGGCCAATAATACTAAAAGAACATCAAATCCCAAGATCTTGGACAGACATTCTTTTTTCAGAAAAATGCAGACCTACATTTTAGTGAAGTGGGTGATTAATAAATTTATGCACCTAAGAGAATGTAAAATGAAAAAAATAAAACAGCCTGCCTATTTGGGTCAGGTATTTTCAGAACTACTTTAGAATTAAAATCAGGAAACACGAACATAGTTATTTCATGATAAAGCAGACCATCTGCTTCATTGCCAATCAAAATTGGTACATAAGGCTGACATATAATAGTACACAAAATATTATATTCCCTAACTTGCTATAACAATATATTATAATATATATTACATATATACACATATATATATATAGAAGAAACAGTTTCACATTGAGTAAACACTGAACCATTTCCATCTCAAATAAGATTATAGTATATTTTGACTACATAAGAAATGACAGCAATAGCAAATATGACTAAATATCTAGAATTTAAAGCCACATTTTTTTCCTCGGAATTTAATGAATTCAATTCTATTTACTTTGCATAAAGGAAAACATACTACTGGAACACATGAGCTACTTGAATGGATAAGACATTGTGTTACACTGCTTAGCACCTCCTTACCTTTCAATTTCAGAGCATAGCTTGATGCTATCTTCGTTCAGTCAGAACGTTTCTGTAGGTTTTCCATGTCATGGGACAGGTATACTGCAAGAAATGAAGAAACATCAAAGAACAATCAACAATTTCCTTTCTCTATGGAGTTTAAATGCCAATGGAGATTGAAAACATGATAAGTATAACAAAAATTAAGATATAGATGGTGACACCCTTCATAAAAGAAAAAGAAGAAAGAACTAATATGATAGCCTAGTGACTTTAAATACTGTAGTCAAGAAAAAAAAAAAAACATTCTGAACAGAGGTAAAGAGTGAAAAGTGGCAGCTTATGGAGGATCCCAGGAAAACTCTTCTCAAAGGGCAGAAATACAAATTAATGCAAATACCAGCTTGATTTCTTTAAGAACTAAAACAAGGCCAGAACAATACAAAAGAAACACTGCTACTGATTTGTGCTTTCAGCTAAGCTACTTGTCTTATGATAAACAACTAAAATCCACACAAGATATATGGAAACATATTTTTCCTAGCATAGAAGTACAAGTAGAAGAAGAATACTGGGATCCTCTAAGAGGAAGGAAACTTAGTCTACTGCTTCAGCTTTCTACATGGAATTCACTCAGCATGTTTGAAGAAGGGAGCACCGGCTGAGCACCAGTGGCTCAGGTAACTAGGTTTGGAATTAAAAGAGTTCAAGATTATAGGGAAGACTACACAGAGCAAATCACCAGGAATCTGAGTAAGGATCTTCAGTGCCTTGTCTGAATACGAAACTGTACATGTGCAAGGCAAAACTTCATATTTCAGTCAAAAAAAAAAAAAAAAAAAAAACAGGGATAGGGGGTAGAAAAATCTTGAGTTGTGAGCATGCTTGAACTCTTACAAGCCAAGGGAAGAGTTTGTTGAATATCTGAGATATTCCATGAAACCATTCCACAAATACGAGTTGTGCATGAAGAATAAATCTAAGCTGTCATAGAGTAACTCTCCTTGGTTCCACAAAAGAATTAAACTGCTCTATAAGTAAGCTAATACAAGTCAACACAAGTGTTAAAGAAAGTTGTCAAAGTGAAGATACTCTATCTAAAAAGTACGATAAGCTATCAATCAAAAGAAACAGGCCTATAAAATAGAGATGATGCAATGAGCAATCACAAATATTTAAAACAGCTCTTATAAATATTCTGAAGATCTTAAAGAAATGAGCTAATAAGGATAAGGATAAAGAAAACTAATGTAACATCCAGAGATCAAAAACACAGTATATAAAGGTAAAATTTTATAAATTCATAGAACTTATAACTCCTACTATTATGTTTTGGATAATTCCCACTACTATGTTTCAAATAGAAGTAAACAGAGACAATAGTTGCTAGTTTCTAAGAAGAAACACTGCTAGGAAAACATGATGGAATGACATTTTTAATGTGTTGAAAAAAATCAAGCTAGAATTCAGAATCTTTTAAAAAATTAAAATTTAATAAAGATATTTTCAAACAAAAGCTGAAGGAATCTGAAACTAACTGACCTGTACCACATGACAGGAAAATTGTTTGAGTTGAATGAAAGATATAAAAGTGAGAGAAATAAGAGAAAATTTCACAAATTTACATAAATGATCTGGGCATTGTAGTACACACTTTAAAGGAAGCTTAGAGAAGAGAATCACTACGAGTTTGAGGGCAGCCTGGGTTGCACAACTACTACCAGATCAGCCTATAATACAGTGAGACCCTGTCCTAAAAAAATTAAATAAATAAAAATGAAAAAGATTTACACAAATTAAGTAAAGTGCAAGAATGACTAATAAATGTGAATATACAAAATGACAGTTATCTTTTGTTTTTAATTTTTTTAAAAAACATCACTGTTAAGGCAAAAAAAAAAACCTTAACAATATATTTTCAAGTTTATAGCTTTGTTGATACAAAATACATTTAAAGATACATAAAGTAGAGATGGGATAAATGGAAGTATGTTTTGTCAGGTTCCTACATTATATGTGAGGAGACACACAGCCAGTCTTTGACTTAAGAAAGCTCATGTTGTAAACTCTCACAGATAGGAATGAACCTTGCACTGTGAACATTTGTAGACACAATGGAAGTAGCTTACACAGATACCTTACCATTTTAAGGCAACTGTAAATGTAAAAATAATTTATTTATAGTATTTTTGTATATGTCTGGTTTTTTATGCTTTTCATTTTATATTTGTATTAAAGGTATATAAGATTCATTTTATCAGACTTAGCAATTTGATTTCTGAATTCCTTCATAAGCAAGGACTTACTATAATATTAAATGAATGTAGTTTAATATTAAAATATATTTATAAACCATATAGCAATAATTAAAATATTAAAGAATATAGCTAATAAAACAATAGAGGTAAAATGAAATATTAAATACTAATTCCAAGGCATAAAATTGGAATGTACAGAAAATAAATAGCAAAATGCAGACTTAAACCTAACATACCAATAACTACATTATTAAATGGTTTACATAGCTTAAAAGGAATATTGTCATACAAAAGGTATACTGTCACAAGAAAGGAATATTGTCACACAGTATCAAAGAAAAGAAGACTCAGTAATTTGTTGACAAGAAAACTGCTGTAAATCATACAGTTGCAAATGGGCGTAATCTCAAAAGACTATGTTGCTCAAACTCTAGACACAAGCAAGCACAAATGAGTATGGTAATGTTACATAAGACTGATATCAGACTTCAGAACAGAATACATTACTAAAGATAAAGAAGGTAACTGGTCAGTATATGCTACATGCATGCATTGAAATACACAATGAATCCTATCAATATGTGCAACTGACATTTCAATACACATAAAATGTTTTTTCATAGTGATAAAAGGGTCAGTTCATCACATATACAACAAGACTCTCTGTGTATGTGGCCAATAAAAAGACATCAAGATATATGAAGCAAAAAGTGACAAAACTGAAAGGAGACATATCACATTTGCACAAAGAGTTAAATAAATTCATGCTAATGATAGAACAAGAATGCAGGAAGTCATGCACTAAAGATTTTGAAGTTGTCAACTTGACCAACTTATATTTGTATCAGACAACACCCAACAACTACGGAATATTCTTTGTTCTCATGTGCACACATGACATTCACTGAAACAAATCTTATGCTGACCCATAAATAAATTTTAACAAATTAAAGTCCTACATAGTCTAAACTCTGACTACAATGGAACTAAACTAGCAACTAATGTTAAAAGAACATGGAGAATTTGCAAATACTTGGAAACCAAATAACACACTAATAAATAATTCATAATTCAAAAGGCAAAAATAAGAGAAAAATGTATATTCTGGTTTTGATTAAGATAAACAATTAGAAAAATGGTAAAATTTAAGAAATGGAACTATTTTCGTGTTTTAGGGGCATGTATGCCTTTAAATGATTATATTAGGATAGAAAAAAGATTTAAATTTCCATGTATGGAAGTCAGAAAGCAAGAGTAATTTAAGCTAAGTGCCATAGATGGAAGGAAATAGTAATAATGAGTGAGAAACAATAAATATAATAGAAAAATCCACAGAACAAAAGTTGTATCTTTGGAAACATTAGTAAGGTTTGTAAACGGCTATTTAAACTAATTAGAAAACTGAGAAAAATTTCCAATACCACGAATGAAAGAGGAAACATTACTACAAATGCAAAAAACATTAAAAGAGGAATGAGGGAACATTATAAATTTTTGTAAAAATTCAACAATTTGGTAGAAATCTTTTAAGTGATAGATATGAATTTAAAAACAGACACAAAAAAAGAACAGAAAATCAAAATGGATGGAATATGGTAAAAGAGAGTAGTGTAAAGTGCAGCCAAAGGAGTTGTCATGGTTTATGTCTGTGTCCCCCAGGCCTCATGAGTTTGTATTGTGTATTTGTGATTGGTTTATTGTCTAGTGCTTGGATTGATGGTGTCAGTGCTCCACCCACCTAGGAGTGGAGCCAGGATGTGATGTAATGGCAGGAAGAAGGTGAGTCTTGCTCTTTGCTGGTTCTGGCTTGCTGTTTGCAGCTGCCATGAACTGCAGCCCAGCCATGCCTGCCTGTCTTGGAGCCAACTGAATGTGGATTGAAACCTCCAAAAACTGTAAGAAATAAACCTTTACTTTCCCAGCTTTAGGCTTCATGTATTTTGTCTCAGCGAGGAACTTAAAGTAACTAACACAGAATTTGGTACCAGGAGTGGGGTCGTTTGATGTGACTATACCTGACCTTTTTTCTCGAGAGGCTTTAAAAATATTTTATGGGCAGAATTTTGAAAGGTTCAGACATGTTGGTTGTATGCATAGAGCTGGAGCAGCTTAGGCTGTTCTGTAGAGGAGATTCTGGTCAGAGCTCAGGAGACCAGAAGGCTGATAAAAAGTCAGATGGTAAAGACCAGGCTTGGGAGGTTTCTGCTGGGAAGGACTGCATTGGTTGTTGGACTCCACAGGATGTGTGTTATGGCTTGGCAGAAAGTTTGTCTGCATTTTGCTCCTGCCCAGAGACTTTGCCTGATACTGAGACAAAGGGCAATAGATTGATTAATCTTGAAAAAGAAATTAAAAAGGAATCAAACATTGAGGCTTGGCATGGCTATTATTGGGGGCTTTCTGCCAGATTTATGTTTCAAATTAGGAGCAAAGAGCCCAGCAGGATAATATACAATGCTGTGAGTTTGGCCCAAAGGAAAATTCCAGGAAAGCTGTGGATTTTAAAGACAGAGTTGAGATTTTAATTCCTGAGGAAAAGCAAAGAGATAAGAAAGATGGCCCTGGGGCATCCCAGGAAGCGCGTCCCCACCCTGTGCAGCCTCACAGAAAAGGTAAAAAAAAATTTGCTCAGAGGGAAAAGCTGCAGAGCACCATGTTCCAGAATAGCTGCAGCGGCCACATGAAGTTCCAGAATGGTGGCAACATAGAGAAGTTTTTTTCTCACAATCAGGTAAACAGAGCCCTGTGATCCAGGTAACTGACCCCAACAGCCAAGAGAGAAAAAAAGCCTGGCTACTGCTTCAGCTAGCAGCAAACTTTGGTGGCATCCACAAGGTGCTGATTTTAGGTGTAAGAAAAATGCACAAATTCTGAGGGTAAGACAGCTTCCACCTCAATTGCAAAGGGCCTGAGAGGCCAAGCAGTGTGCCCCTGAAAGGGCAATATGTGAGGATATAAGTGTAAAGCCAAAGGTGCAGTGGAGACCCCAAAAGTTTAAAAAAGCCAGGAATGTAGATGATCCAAGGGAAGCTGCAAAAAGTGAGCAAAAAAAGATTTAAGAGAAAAGCCACGGGAGTTGAAATTGCCAGAAGTGCCATGGGGGTGGAAACACCCAAGCTTTTTAGAGCTTACAGGCAGATTGCTTCAGATGTTGAACATGAAACTCTAGGACTTAATGTTTGTCCTGCTGGATGTTGGACTTGTTTTGTCTCCAATGCTTTATATTTCCCTGTTTGTAACTTTTGGAATGGTAATGTTTATTTTGTGCCTTTGCATTTGAGAAATGTTTAACCTTGTTTCATTTATACAGGGACTTACAGTTAACAGTTTGCCATAGATCTTGGAAGAGACTTGGGACTTGGACTGTTCAGCAATGCTGAAACTTAGGACCTTGGCAACTCTTGGAGGTGGACTAAATGTCTTTTGTATAAAGGATGTGCATGAGTCCTGGTGGCCAGCGGTGGAATGTCATGGTTTATGTCTGTGTCCCCCAGGCCTCATGAGTTTGCATTGTGTATTTGTGATTGGTTCATTGTCTAGTGCTTGGATTGATGGTGTCAGTGCTCCACCCACTTAGGAGTGGAGCCAGGATGTGATATAATGGCAGGAAGAAGGTGTGTCTTGCTCTTTGCTGGTACTGGCTTGCTGTTTGCAGCTGCCATGAACTGCAGCCCAGACATGCCTGCCTGTCTTGGAGCCAACTGAGTGTGGACTGAAACCTCCAAAAACTGTAAGAAATAAACCTTTACTTTCCCAACTTTGGGCTTCAGGTATTTTGTCTCAGCGAAGAACATAAAGTAACTAAGACAGGAGTTTCTACCAAACTGTGTAGAGCTTTGTAGAACAAGATCAGCAATGAATGTGAATTTAATTCTCAGCATAAAACGTCTCTGAGTGACATTAAACAGGAGGGACGCAGCTTTACTTCAGTCTTTGAAGATCTCTGGCTGCTATGAAAAGAATATGTCCTGGAGACACAAGACTGAAAGAAGATTGAAGAAGTTAGAAAATTATTTCATTGTACTTCAGACAAGAAATAATGATGGCTTAGACCAGAGCAACAAGTCCAAGGGAGAGGATAAGGAGAGAAGTGGGTAGAATCAATGTCAATCCCAACTGAGATACATATCAATGTGGCTCACGCATTACAGAACTAAAGATTACATATAAGTATACATACATTTCTTATTAAACATGTCTTTCACAGAAATTGCCATTAAGTTATTTTCCTACTGACTTTTGTTTTCTAGGTGAGGAGGCTATTGGTTATGCTGAGGCTAGCAGAGAGCAGAAACACAGCATCACTCAGTGCCCTAGAACACTAAATAAGGTCTTATTAGAGAGCAAAATCCATGTCCTGTGACTTTGCATTTATCCTAATTTTGTAACTTCACTGTATTCCAGTAGCTAGGAGGGAAAATGGTAGGTCTCTGCCAGAGTAGACCTACAGGCAGCAGATGTGAGTCTCAGAGGGAAACCTCTGTGGAGTGTTGCTTAGAATGCTGGGTCCTGTTTTCCTCCTAGGAAAATAGTATCATGAACTCTTCTTGGTAGATTTGGGCGACAGGTTCTTTAATGCTTTTCATTTGAGAAAAAAGCTACTCCCAAGGTAGCCCTCTTACTAGACAGAGTACACACAGACCAGGATTAAAGCTGCTAGGTTGGCCAGGACCTTGTGGAACAAGAAATCAAAAGTTTATTCAGCAGATGGTAAAATGTTATGAGTGGTAGTGCTTCTAAGGCAATGGTTTATTCCAACTAGCACTGGCTAGTGAGGGTCTGGCTCCTGTTCCAAACCTTAGTTCATATAGGAAAAAAGTCATGTTAGTTATACACGTCTGAAATTTTCCAAAAAAAAAAAACTTATGATGCCTTATATAAAAATGTTGCTGGGCTGGGGGTGATGCAATCCCTCAGAACTTGAGAGGCTCAGGCAGGAGGATTGCTGTGATTTTGATGCCATCCTGGGCTACATAGTGAGTTCAAGCGCAGCCTGAAGTATAGAGCAAGACCCTGTATCAAATATAAAACAGAAAATAAAAATAATTAAAAATAAAAGTGTTACTCCTAAAAAGTGATCAAGATAATTTAACAAATCTGATTAAGTATCATGAACATATACTAATAAAAATAAGTGGCATTTCAATTTAAACAATGAATATGATGAAATTAGAATTGGTAAAATTCCTTTAGTTCTATCTTTTGTATAATAAAAGTATGTATCTTTATTTAATCTATGGTTTAAAAAACTATTTTTACAGTAAGAAGCCTGGAATTTACATTTTGGCTCTACAATTTCTTGCTAATTTCAATCTTAGCAAAATTGTAGTGAACCACATTAAATTTGTTGTCAGGAGCAGTACCATACCTGACACATAATTTCACTTACTACTGCTTTTATTCATAACCATTCTAAAATAAGTAAATACTTATATATTTGCTTAGCCAAAGATTAAAACCTCATAATCTTTTGAAAATAAGTATGTTAACTTATGTAATCTTTTGAAAATAAGTGTGTTAACATATGTAAATATGCAGGTCAACAAGCAATCAGCACACTATTGTTTTGGGGTTCATTATGTTCCCACTTTAACCATGGTACTATCCCCTTTTTATATTTATAAGGTGATATTAATGAAGGGATTAAATTACAAAGCTATTATGCCATAAATATAAAACAAAATGTGCTATATTGTTATACATTGGATTACATTTTTGCTGCGTTATGAACCAAAAAGAACTGACATCCTGATTACCTTTGTTAGATGATTTGGAGAAAATTTATTAATTTCTTCATTTTATTACTTGATGGTTTATTGTGAAGAAAATGATTCCTTCATAGCTATTAAATAAGTGGGGAGTCAATGCATTTCACTGCTCTTTTCTTCACTGCCTCTTCCTTCTCCCCCAATATCATGGGATAAATATGACATAAAAAGGTAAAAGGTTTTCTTAAATGCAAACCCACTTAAATCCAATCAGGTACAAAGGTGCCTGAGACATTACATAAATAGTGCTCTTAAGTGTTCAGGGTAGCCATGAGAATAGGAAGAGGACAGCAAGCACCTAAGTCAGCTATGGAAAATAATTCTTAACCCCAAACACCTCCAGATGCTAACCAGCTTGAGCCTGCATCAACCTAAGATGATATTCAAAGCATAATTCTGTTTGTAGGACACAGTATTACTTAGGGTAAATGCTAATGTTTAGAAAGTAATAAAAATCAGAAAAAAAAGAAATAGCAAAAAAGAGGGAAAACACTATTTTAAAGCACTTGGGGAAAGAATTAAAGCATTAAAATGAAACACTCCCCATGTCTCTTTCATACTAAACCTTAGAGGACAAAAAGCTCATGATCTCTTTATCTGCGGTAACTCTGAGAAATTGCTTATGGACTCTAAGGATGCTTGAAGTGAAAAAAAAAGTGTGTTTGGAGTTTGAATTATCTCTAAATAAACTCTGTCTGGTCAGTAGGGCTCATCCTTACCCCCCTTCTCCAAGGTTTAATACAGAAATTATTTGTGCATATTTTTAGACACTGACATTGTCTATATCTCTTCCCTTGCTGGCCGCAGATACACTTACTCCATCCAGTGCCTTTCATTCCAGGTCTCGGCAGGTGTTATCTACTTCAGATTATTTTTCAGCTTCTTGCCAAGTAACCAAAATTTTAAATCACAATATCCCTTCATCAGTCCAAAGTGCTTCGCTGTATCTGTAGCATACACCTTTCAATAAGATAGATTCAAATCATCCCATCTCATACCCCATTGTTTACAGCACAGGTATCTTTTTAGTCAACTTGTGTCACTAGCTATTAATTTACTGTGGATGAGGAAATGACCTGCAAGAATTTTGATCTTCCCTGCATTGTGTATATAAAAACAAAAAGAGAATCTAATAAGCATATCATCAAGGTAAGACATTAAAAGAAATAGAACATTTCTTTTAAGCATGGTACAAATAATACTATGACATTTCTACTAAAATAAACTTCATTTTTGTATTAAATAGTGCCAAGAAATATTTCTGCTCAACTACAGCACTTTCAAATGCAATTTTATCTCTATTCCAATTTTGATTTGCTTTAATTTTTCTTAATCATTTCCCACTGATATCTCTTCAAAGAGATATAACATGTAAAGCCTTAATAGACCTACCCACTCAAGTATTAGAGCAAATTTTGACAGTCTCATGCAGAAAAATAAAACTACTTTCATTTTTTTACTGAAGACACTAAACTTGCTTTCTTCTGAAACATTGATGAAATCAACTTATAAAGATGACAATCTCACTTTCTATTATTTACTGTCTTGTATTATAATTCATGTAAAAAGGATGAAGCATATTATATAACCAAAAATTATCCTTAGTAATGAGGCATTGCATATAGTAATTTTATTGTAATAAATCTTTTTTATTCCCAAAGAAATACTGCCTTAAGTTCTCAAAGTGAAACATGATTTAATCAAATGATATTAAAAACAAATAATAACATAAGGAATACAACCTTAATTCTACTTCTTACTGCCCACAGTATGGCCCATGTAACTTCCATTACCAGGGAGTTTGTCAGAATTGCAGGTTCTGCCGCAAAGCTAGAATCTCCAACTGAACAAACTCCCAGAAAGAGTAATAGAGACTCAAAACAATATTCTAATTTATCTTAACCTGGTAGATAATATTCTAATTTCTCAACAGCAGAAAACAAACAAGTTTTGTTAATACCATATGAACAGCTGCTGTGTATTTGAATAAATCAGAATCTATGGTTTTAATTTTTATAAAACTTTTTTAATATTTCAAATTCCAGTATAGTCTGTCTTACATTGTGACTCTTCTGCACTATTTTGTTAAGAAAAAAGAAACTCGACTATATATAGTTAGTAGTTATACACACACACATATAACACACATATATATATATGTATCTCACTAGTAACTCTTTTACTTAAAAACTAAAACTTACATTTATCCCCATAACACAAAATGAACCTCTCTACTGTGTTTTAGAAAACAAAAAAATATATATCTATTGCTTACACTCTGAGAGCTAAATACTGAGAACCCTAAAATACAGTGTGTCCTGGAAAATTCACGAGCATTTTCTCCTCACCCTAAATGAACTCATGTCCTGCACTGAATCATGACAATGGAAAAGGCAGAGCAAGAGGAGTGAGCTAAAGGCCATTCTTTCACCAAACCTTCTCCACATAGAGACAGTTCATCCAAAGGAAGACTCGAAATGAGCGACTAAAGGTTAATGATTTTATTCCAAATCCTTATCTGGCCTAAAAATGTGAAGGTAAGCAGATGAAGACTGAGCTAGAGGCATTCAGGATCATTCATTTGGCATAGTTACCTAAGTGGTTATTACACAGTCCTTAGGGAGACAGGGGATTATCATCACCAACCAAATAACATGTAAAGAAGTCACATAATCGTCATACTAGTTGTAAAACTATTTTTAACATAGACTTGTTAAGTGAGTAATAGCATTATAATATAGTCCTTTGGCAGTGACTTGTCATCAAAGTGGCACTGAAAAAATCAAATCAGTACTACCAGATAAACAGGCAGAAATAAAAATACTGACATAGAAGCATAGACTTATATTCATTGAAGCTGTATTATTATATTTATACATACACACATATATCCTTAAACATGAATGTTATAATGCCTTTAGTAATTAAATATTTGTTTTATTTCATTGAATTCAATGCAAGAGTATTCTAAAAGTAAGGAATGATCTTTAGAGAACATCTCCAAAAATCACTTTGCAGACTTTTTGGTTGACTGGCTTTGTGGACTCTCCTCATGAACTCAATCTTAAAGTTTTTTCTAGTGGAAATGACTAACACAGTTTTTGTAATTTTATTTAGTTTCTACTATCCAATATCCCAAAATAGTTAGCATGTTTCTTTACTTTGTAAATTATATTTATACACAAATGCCATTCAATAAAAATATCTATAGCCTGTGAAGTGCTGTACCACAATAGGAATAGAATTATTATTCTAGACAAAAATGTTCTTATACTTTCACATGATCACCCCACTATCAGTTATCTTTAAACATTTACTCATTCTTATTTCTACTCAATTTTGTTTAAATAAACTGCAAATTTATACAGTTATCCAAAGATACTCCACTAATTTTTTACTAAAATTCCATGTTTATCTTGTGGTTGCATTTAACTCATTGCCCAAATCTTAGCTCACTTGCTCAGTGACTCATAATTCATTTATTCATTCTTCCATTCACCAACATGTTTTGGGTACTCGCTGTATCCTCAAGATGGTGGTCAAACCCAGGACCGCAAGCAGCATGGTCAAGTGCTCTACCACTAAGCTATACATACATCCAGGCTAGGGTCTCTTAGAAAACAGTAATTTATGTAAGGATGGTAATGATTTTATTTCTTTTATTGCCATTTCAAAAGACTTTGATGAACTAAATAATGTCCCATTTTTAAAGGTTTTCATAGTCCAGGACTTAGCACTTATTGGTCAGTTCAGGCACTGAGATAATGTGATTAAATGATTCCAAACCTCTGATTCCAGAAGAGGAATTTAAAATGGTAGGTTTACTAGGAATCACTGAGTCCTACATTATTAGGCAGAAAACTATCTGGACAACTTTACTCAATTGAAAGCTGTGGACACTGAAGACAAGACATTAAGTACACAAATAAGCTTTGCAATGTGAAAATCAGTCTCCTAAATCTGTATATCATAGCATCTACATTTATAGTTAAAAGTGATTCTGGAGTTCATGAAGTCCTGCCACTCTCATAGGAAAGTGAATATACTAGAAGCCAGCAGGGATTTGAATACAGTCACAAACTCAATCCAGTGCAGCTGACACTCATGTCTGGTGGCTACAGCCCTCTCAAATGCCCTGTATCTCACATGACATAATAGTTATGGAAGGCCACAATTGTAACAGTAAAAGTGATGAAGATTATTTGAATGTTTTAAAATATTATGTAGTATAAGAAACGATAAATCAGTCTTATAACTCATCATATAATGTTAATAAGCATTTCCTAAATTCTTAGTATATTCCAAGTATTGTGGTAATTCTTTTTCATAAATTTTCCTTTAATACTGATAAAAAACTGCTACAGTAGGCAAATTGTTATCCTTCTTTTACCTGTAAGGAAAACGAATCACAAACACAGATTCTGTACTTGTCGTCTTGAACATATATGCTCAGTTCTCTATGATTTTCTAGACCTACCTAGACTTAAATCCCTGCCAACCCAAACCTATGTTTAAATGTCTTTGTGTTTATTTATTCATTTATTTACCTTTTACATTCCTACTTCATTAGCTGAATCTGCATGAAAATTATGACACCTTCCATCAATATTCCATCTTAATTCGTTTCAGTTCAATGCTTGCCTCTCCAGACTGGTAAGATCTGGCGGCGATCTTTTATGTGGCCAAAAATTTGATTCTCATCCTTTCGTCTGTCTTAAGGTCTGGCCACCAGTGAGAGGTGTATGCCCATTCCTCCACCATTAAATCAGTTGCAGAAACGTATACTCCATATCCACTTCCTTCCTGTCATTCCAAACTCTGCTACACATTCAGGCTTGCATTACCTCTCTGATCACACGTCTGTAAGAGAAGACTGCTCTCTCTTCACATTTCAATGAGTTCTGTTAGTTGTGTTGTTTGCCCAGAACTCTGATCTACACATGGCATCTCTGGCCTTTAAGGTTTTCAATAAGTTTTCACTAACATGCAAGACCTTTTACAATCTCACTTCAATCCATCTTTCTTAGTGTTTGTATTTCTCCTGTGTACCAGTCAAACTAAGCCATTCCAGAACACAACCAGTGCTTTCCTTTGTATCTTTGCCTCCACTTAGAATACTTCCCTTCTCCCTCTTTTAAGAGTTAATTCATCTACCCAGTCTGTCTTAATTATCACTTCCTTTTGCTTCTCTAAACTAATTTTAGCTCTAACTACTCTGAAGCTCCACAAGAAGCATTATCTCAATACCACATTTACAACATTTCTTTGTGCTTTATATTATAGTTTTTCTTGTTTTTGTTTTTGTTGTTGTTGTTATTCATGAGCTGGCTTGAAATACAATACAATATTTGAAAAGTTCTCATGTAGAAGAGAGTTTAAACTTGTTCCATAAATCTGCACCGTAGAAGCAAGCCTAACAACTAAACGTTGTACAAGATAGCTTTTAGTTCAATACAGGAGAGTTATCTGACACTGAATTTTCTTTTATTTTAGAAATAAAAGAATTATTTAAAATATTATAAGAAACAGATTATAGAAAGTGATGGCTTAAACACCTAATAGATAAATTAAGACTAATAACAACTCACACAGAAAATTCAAGACTATAAAGTGCTACTGGGCACTTTCAAATGGACTGTATACTATTCCTGTCATTTCAATGTCCAAGCAAAGTGGTAGAAAAAAATAGTGAATTCAACCAGATGGTCAACAATAGTATGTGTCAAGCCAGTAATATTTTTTACTTCATATTTCTAAAGGTATCCTAGCAGCTCATCTTAAATATAATCTTGTCATACATCAATGTGGTGAATCCACAAAGAAATGCAAGCTTGATACTTTTTAAGTCTACAACCATTCAACTCTCCAACAGAGAATAAAAAGCATTCATCTAGAAAACAGAACTATAAAAGATGGGAGTACAACCAACAAAGGGCACATAATTTTTAGAAAGAATTAATTATAATGCATTGTATAAACAATGTCTTGCATGTTGAAGATAAGATATACGTATTATATAGCTCAGGCTGGATTCAGACTTGCAGCAATTGTCCTACCTCAGCCTTGTGACTTCTGGATTACAGATATGAAATGCCATGCCCAGTGAAAGTTTTTTTGTTTCTTTTGTTATATCACTATTTTCATAACATAAAAACAGAATGCTAAAGAACCTGCTGTAAAATATAAAGCAGTTTTTCATTCAACTGAGTTTTTTCTATCCAACCTTAAGATCTCAAATGAAGTATGTACATTTTGTAAAGGGATTCTCTAGCATCACAGTTTTATAACACTTAAGCATGATTATGATAATCTTAGAATTTAGTATTAAATTTTTATAGTAAGGCTAATTTCCCTTTAAAATAGAAATAAAAGAATTATTTAAGATATTGTAAGAAACAGATTATAGAAAGTGACTGCTTAAACACCTAATAGATAAGACTAATAACACCTCACACAGAAAATTCAAGACTATAAATAAAAGCATAAAGAAATGGTGAACCACATTAATAATCAAATAAATAATGTCAATTTGACATACATTGTAGCTAGTAAGTTTAGCAAGCTAATTATTTATTTATTTATTTTGTGTGTGTGTGAGATACAGTCTCACTATGTATTTCAGACTGGTCTTTAACTCACTATGTAGCCCAGGTTGATCTTCAACTCAGCAGTCTTCCTGCATCAGCCTCCCAAATGCTGGGATTACAGGAATGTGCCACCAGATCCAGAACTATACACATGATGTCTCTCATTTGTATGAGTCAAAATGCAAAGAGCAAAACAAAGGATAGATGAAGGGAAACCAGCAGGTAGATCTCTTACAAATGGGAAGGAGTTCAGGAGACCAAAGTTAAGAAGAGAAAGATAGAAGGAAAAATAAGAATTAATAAATGCCATGTATAGGAACAAAATAATCACAATGAATATAAACGTTGCATGTCATAAATATGAGCTAAGAATAACAAGAAGAACAAAAATGGGGAAAGAGAATCCAAACACACAGAGAGGGAAGTGGATGGGAAGAGGAAGGCAAAGAAACAAGGTATGTGATGTACATGTACCCACCCCCCAAATTAATGTGAACTTCTTCTACTGTAAACATGAACTTTAAAAACTATACATAGCGCTTGTGTTTTTACATTGAATTACTTGTGGAAATGTAGCTTCTCCTAGCCATCAATTAGCCTCTGAAAGTAAAGTACAGGGAGATTCTGAAAGCACAATGAAGTGAAATATAGACTTCACTTGAACTCACAATAATGTTTATGACACATTAGAAAGCTACAATGCACAAGACACTGAATTTGTACTTTTTAAAATTGCTTCACTACTCGAAAAACAAACAAAGCACTGCTCTCAACTAATTTTTCTGTTTTCCAAGTCAATAAGAGAAGTCCAATAAAAATAAGAAATTGGCTTAGAGTGACACAGATGTTATCAGTAGGCCTAGAATTTGAGTTCAAATCTACCTCTCTTTCTTGTTTATGTGCTTACCACATAATAATTTGTCTGTCAGAACACTATCTTTTTAAGAAATACAACCCCAACTTCTGGGAAAATATTTCAAAGTTAATATCTTAGCTAATTTTCTCATTGCTGAGAAAAAGTAACCAAAAACCACAAGTTAAGGGAGGAAAGGCTTATTTAGATCACAGTGTGTGGTGGCTTCAGTCCATAATCTGGGACTCTGAGGCAGGCTGTCACGTGGCAGAGGGACAACAGTTCATGGTGGTGGAAAATTGCAGAAGCAATGAGAGAGAGGAGAGAGGACCTTAGAGAGAGGGAAGAGGAAGGAAAAAGGAAATAAGGAGGATGTAGAGAGGAGACAGAGACAAAGAGACTGTCTCTATTGCTTATATTTTTACCCAGGCTGCTGGGATTATGGTGGTGCCAATCCAATCAGTGGGATGATCACCTAACCTTTAATCCCAGCACTGCACTACAAATCAAACACACACTCTAGATTCAGCCTCCTCCAAAAAAACTATGACCGCATGAAGCTTTGGGGGGACATCTGGACACAAACCATAACAGTCACTGCATTACTTAGAACACAATAGAGTTACATGCAGTCACTAGACTAGTCATGTAGACTAATTGCTGAACACAGAAATAACATGTTGTTAAAGTCAATATTTCTAGTGTCTGAATGTGCTAGAACATAATCTCCTGCCCTCAAGCATCCAGTGTCAGAAACCACTTACAAATTTCCATACCTTCCAAGCACAGACACAAAGTTGGAAGAAATGTTTTCTCTCAAATCTCAACTTCATGTTGTGTGCTCTTCACTGAGCAATGGTTTTATCTTTCTAGCACTGTGGCAAAATACCTGAAATGATTAATTTATAAGTAGGAAAGTTTATTTTGGTTACCAGTCTCAAAGGTCTCTGCCCATGGTCAGTGGGCACCATTGCTTTTTAATTGATAACCAAGCAATATATCATGGTTCAGAGTAGCTGAAAGGGCAGTACCTGAACTACCTTGACATTAACAATATGCCCTTCAAGGACTTGCTCCTAATGACATAACTTCATCCACTAGTCCCCATCTTTTCAAGGAATACAAAGTCAATTGCTGTACTTCATCATGGTTCATACTCCCCTCAAAAAAAAGAATGTTGATAGTTTGGCAGATGACAACTTCACATCAGATTAAGTGAAAGAAGACCAGTTTTCCTTACCTAGGGGGTAAATCATCCTAAAGAATGATTGTTTCTCTACTACTAGGAACTCAATTGAAGTAAGACTTACAATGTGTTCTTAAAATATCTTCAAGAATATTTGTCTGGAGAAAATTCCCTATAGGCTTTCTCCAACTACTAATCTCTGTAAGTTCATCAATAAGAACAGCTTGTGCTTTCATTGATTATTTTATCATTTCTTCATGCCTAAATCTTGCAGTCTAAACAACCACTCCCAAGGTAACAATATGCAATATATTGACTAGTATTAATTTCCTACATTTCAAAAATTTCTGTATAATTTCTACTTTTTGTTTCATTTTTTTAAATAAAAAAATTTTAAAGTATCTTAGAACAAGAAATATTAGATCCAATCCTGTTCCCATCCCCCTTAGTGGCAGTTTTTTAAAAGTCTTTCTTGGGTCTCTCAAACAAATGGCAAGGCTAATCATGGCTGATATTCATACCCATTAACTAGTAAAATTAATATGTACAGAAATTATTCATTTTAGAAGCTTGTGGTTCTATTCCTGATGTGCTTATATATACTTTCAGGATATGTATACTCACCTACTAGCTCTTTATTATTTATAGCAAATACTTACAGGTACTTTTATTGTCTTTGGAAAATTGAATCAAAAGCAAGAAAAGTGTATATAAGCCAGATGCTATCCATGAGTTACTCCATTTAATCTTCACAACAATCCTATAACATGAGTATTTTTTATCCTCTTCTTATGCATTAAAAATGGAATTTCAATAAGTAATTTTACTTGCCTAAGGCACTGACATGATAAATGTTCAAGTGCAATTCCTTGTCTCATGCTTAGTGTACTGAAGCCTAAATAGTCTCAGCAATACATCATCCTCACATTACAGAAAATTACAATAAGTAATGACAGTATGCCTTCCATACCATCTACTGCAAATTTTAGTTTAATCCTCACAACAACCTGATCATGATGTGTTGCGTATTATTTGCTAGTAGGTAACTTGCTCAAAGTCTGTTGGAAGCAAGTCTGTCTGATGTCAGAGCCCACAAGTAGAACCATTATAAATATATTAAAGATCTACAGACTATATAATTTGGAACATTTTAAGAAAAGTATTTTCCTTCACAACATAAAGTCATCTGTGTAACATAGTTTCCTGAGTATCCATTAAAAACACTGAAAGCAACAAAATCCAACATGGCGAGATTTTTCTCATGCTCCATTGAAGACTAGGAGCAGCGTAGAACAGCTTCCTATATTATGTTTATGTGTTCAATATTGTTCCTGAATAAACTCCACTTTAACTATCATTCACTGAGTCATAAAGAATCTAATTGTTTAAAAAGAACATCAAATAGCACATCAGAAACCACTTAGGCCCTTTGGCTCTATCCTTTAGACTGTTGATCTTTCCACTTTAGAGCACAATTCTGAATTCAAACTTTTCCCAAACCCCACTAACCACATTTTCAAATGGATGATTCCAAACCCTAGGTTCATCCTCCGTGCTCTCAACACTTTGTTCAAAGTCCTACAACACTTAACAACGAAATATTTTAGTAATCATCCAACAAATATTGACAAATGAGTATAATGGGCTATTATATTTACTTACTTCTGATTCTATATATCCTCAATATTTCTACTGAAATAAAACTTCTTTCAACCCAAATAAACCTCCTTGATCTGATAACCATGCTTCTACAAATTTCCTTATATGTACACATATATACAGTTATCTAATGGAAGGACTCTCATTCTTACTTGTTTTCCTAAAATATCCTAATTTAAACTTATAGTTACAGAGTAATATTAAGATCTCATGTTCTTTAGGAGTTTTTTCAGTATTTAAATATGTAAAGTATATAAGCAATGCCAATAATCCTGATGGTAATAATAATACTTATCATTGTTTCTGTCTGTGTTGCAATGAAAACAACTAGGGCATATTTAGTAGATTACAATTAATATCATAGGCAATCCCTGTCAAAGTCGTCAATAACTATTTTTCAGTGTCATTGCATGGTATATTTTGCTAGTAATCTTCCCCTTATTGGAACAAATGTACCCCCTTATTGGAACAAATACATGAGCTAGAGAAAGAGAGATTTAATTTGGCTTACATTTCAGAAAGTTCATTCTACAATCTGCTGACTCCAAGGCAGCAACAGCCATGCAGATGGCATTGGCAGACAAAGAAAAACAAAATCAAAACAAAAACAAACAAACAGAAAACCTGTTCAACCTATAGGTGCACAAATCATAGAAGGGTAAGAGAAAAGGGGATCTAAGGATAAAAATTCCAGGTCATGCCCAGAGTGACTCATCTACTTCCATTGGGCTCCTGCTCCTAATAACACATTCTGTTATGTACTTATCAAAGGATTAATCTACTGAGAAGCATAGCACCTCCAGTGACTTGCTTCAGGTTAAACACATGAGGCTTTGGGGGATATTATGGAAGTAAACCATAACATTCCATCCGTGGTCTCCAAAAGACCCCTGCTCATCTCATTATACAAAATGTATTTCAGTCATCTCTAAGAGTTAGCAATATGTTAACTGTACTCGCCTGCTGAAAAGTCCAAATCCAAAATCTCCTTTGAGACCAAGGGAAAACTCTTGGTTATAACTCCATAAAAATAAAGTTAAGTAATTCCAACATATAAAAGCATAAGTTAGCCTTTCCATTTTAAAAAAGAAAAATGGGAGACAGGAAGGAATCTGACCAAAGCAAGGTCAAAACCCACCAAAGTTAATATTAAATCTTGTACTTCATATCCAATATAGGGAATAAACTGAGATGTGACCTCCAAATGAGTTGGGCAGCACTGGCTCTGTGGCCTTAATAGTTGGAGTTCTCGTGGCCTCTCCCAAGGGTTGGCTCCACTCATTGCCTGCAGTTTTCTCTGAAGACATCTCATCCCATGTTCCTGGCATGTTCTTTCTACTGTCAATGAGATCTCCACTGCACCTTCATTTCACTTCCACAACTTTATGCACTGCCTTCTCATGGCTCCTTGCCTGTCCTCCCAGACCTTCCTGTGAAAACTAGGTGGAATCCTCTCTTATCTCACAACTTTTGCATTCTGCAAGCCTGAAAAACCAGAAATAAGTGCATGATACCAAGGTTTGATATCAAATCCAGCAGTATCTAGGCCTCTTTAGATCACGGTGTTAGCGTCTTCTGTGTGTCTTAACTTCAAGGATATACTTTCCTAGGTGGCCCTCAATGAGAAGGTACCCTAAAGCTCTCTCCTCAAAGCATAGTTTTCAAAGGAGTTTATCCCTTAACACTCTTGCACCTTCCAAGGTCAGGGGCTGGTTATGTTCTAATATGCCCTCAAGCCATCTTTCCTATTGTCCCAAAACAAAGTATTTGGCCTCTTTAAAATATCACTAATGTTTTCACAGCAACTACACGCTCCTGATTACCAACTTTGCAAGGGATTTCTTTCTGGCCAAGTTTAAAAATTATCTTTCTTTTTTTATTAGTACATGTTCATGACACCTGTTGAATACATTTGTTGTGGAGATATATATATATATATATATATATATATATATATATTCATACATCTTGATTTTTTTTACTTCCTTTTTGCATTCCCTCCTTAATGCTCCCTCCATCTTTATATCCCATTCTTATTTCCAAATACATCTCTCTACTTCCTTATAATCTGTCCTTTATTTTGCTCTAAAATATACCTTGGGTTTCTCATATAACTCATATCTATTCATGTCTTACCTATTCATCTATTGATGGACATGTAGGTCACTTCCAACATTTGGCTATTATGAGTTATACTGTTATAACATATATATGTTTGTGTCATTAAAATATGACATCTCTAATTCTTTGGAAAACACAACCAGAAGAGATACAGCTGGGTATATCAGTCATTGTTTTACTTGAGAAACACATATAACAAGCAACATGTACAAACAGAAATTTCAAGTTTGGCTTACAGTGGTCACCCACAGAGTTGGATGAGGAAAAGTGCAGAAGTTGTGTGCATGCCAAAGATTTCAGTCCAGGATCTGGAGTTCAGTGCAGTGTTCCATGCAAGTTCGTATCAGGAGACAAATGTGTCTGCAGTGAAAGGTTGAAGAGTCAACGTTAGAGGCCAAAGAATCTGTGCTGGAGCCAGGAGATAAAGAACAATCTGAAGGAGAAACCTGGAGCTTCTCCAAAGAACTGAAGCCAATTCATCCTTCCTTATCTTTCCTTTATACCATCTAGGCCACAAGTCACCCTAGGCTGTGTCTTCTATACCCTAGGATGTAGAATTGCTGAGCCAATTTAGTTAAGCTTCTAAATTTCTTAAGTTGCCACAATCAATCACCCATTACACTGGGTCAAACAGAATTTCTAATTTTAGTTTTTGAAAGAATTTCCATCCTGACTTCCACAGAGATTGTACTAGTTTACATTCCTACCAATGTTGTAGAAGGTTCCTTTTCCCCATTACCTCATCAGCATTTATTGTTTTTGATTGTTTAATGATAGGTATTCTTTCTGGTGTAAAATGAATCACAATGTTGTTTTAATTTACATTTCTCTAATGGCCAGGATATTGGACATATTTTACATAATTGTTGGCAATTATGGTTCTGAGAATTCATTTGAACTGCCTATTTTTGATTGGATTTTTTGTTTTATAATGGGTTAATCTATTGAGTTATTTATATATTCCAAATATTGGTCTTCTGTCTGAGAAGTAGATACCAAAATAATCTTTTCTATTCTGTGGGATATCTGTTTACTTGGCTACATGTTCTATTCACTGTGCAGAGCTTTTAATTTGATGTTATCTCATTTGTTCATTCTCAGTATTTTTTATGCAGTTGGTTGTCTTTTCAGAAAATCCTTGTCCATGTTGTATCTTTAAACTTACCTATTTTATCTTCCAGTAGATTAAGCACTTCTATTTTAGTGTCTAGATCTTCGAACCATTTTGATTTTATTTTAGCATAGGTTCATAGAACTGAGTCTTCTACATATGGATAACGAGTTTTCCCAGCACCACTTTTAAAAGAAGTTGTCTTTTCTCCACTGTATTCTTTTGACCCTTTGGAAAATATCGAATGGCTGACCGTGTCCGGGGTTGTTTCTGATCCACTGTTTTCCACACAAGTTTTTGTGACATTACTATGTTGTTTTCATCACTATACAAGTAGCAGAAATTTCAAATCTGCATTTTCTCCTATTTCTAACTATAAATTTGGCTGAAAGCCAACAATAGTATCCATGCCACAGACTAAATTTTGGGCTTCCCTGAGATTTCCTTCACCAGATCAATTCAGCCTCATATAAAGCCTTAGGGCATGAACAAAATGTAGAAAACTTATTTGCCAAAGTGAATTTTGCAGGACTTCTATCCCGTTTCCAACTGCAACTTCATAAATCTTGCCTTTACTGTCTGTATGCCAATCATTACACAGAACAGTACTGCCCTTCCAGCATGACTTACCAACACTCTAAGGCTTCCCTGGACTGCATCTCTACACTTATCCAAACTCCTCTCTCCATCCATTTCCAAAGCCTTCTGAACTACACAGTAAAGTATATTCACAACAATAACTTCCACATCACTGGTACCTATTTTATATCTTAGTCACTTTCTTGTAACTGGGACAAAATGCCCACCGCCCAGAAATAAAGGAAGGAAAAGTCCGTTAGGCTCACAGTTCATTCCACAGTCTGCTGGTTCCAGTCTGGGTTCTTTCCACAGTCTGCTACTTTCAGTCTGGGTTTATTCCAGTCTGCTGATTCTGAGGCAGAAAGGCAAGGTGGAAGGGCTTGCCAAAAGAAAATTGTTTAGCCCACAGCAGCCCACAAGCAGAAAGAGAGTGAAAAGGGAACAGCTAGGGCCAAGAATGCACCCTTCTCATTCACACCTCCCGTGATTCATCTCCTTCCACCAAGCCCCAGCACTTAAAGGCAATTGTATTGTGAATTCATCAATGGATTAATCTTCTGATGACCACATTGCTTCTATGATCCAATAATACTCCAAAAGTACCAACTCTGAAACATGGAACTTTTGAGGAACATATAAGATCTAAACTATAAAATGTACCTTCACCATCTTATTAATGACATCATTGTTAATGAGAATCCTCCAAAATTATATTAGGATCTAACCTAAGACAATAAAGGAAGCACTCAGAAAACAGAAACTGAAACCACTATTTAACACAGGATGGTAACTGAAAGATACTAAGAGGTTTGTGTCATGTAGTAAGATTTTGAGGAACATGAAAATATCCAATAATAATGTAATTATCATTATAACTAAGAATACTGCTGTGCACTTCTTGTTCTTTATGACAAATGAAATAAAACATTATAATATACAAATTAAAAGTTCAAGTGAGATTTCATAGCCAGATTTAGAGATCTCAGAACAGACCTTAAAATCAGTAGAAAGTATGATTTCAGAAAGTAAGTCCTCTGTGATTTTAAGTCAAAGGTTGTTGGTAGTTTATTAATAAAACACTCAAAACATGCAAACTTTGAATTCTTTGCAAGAGTTAACTTGTTTAATCCTCAAAAAACTGTGTGATATTTGTACTTTTATCATTTTTCATTGAATAGATGTGGAAATGGAAGTACAAAGAAATTAAGTAACATGTTCAATGTTATACAAGTACCAAATACTGTACCACGTTTTCAAACCAAGTTTATGGGCCCAGGAGTCTGATATTTTACCACTGTACTAAGCCATTCCATCAGGTATATTTTTGTGGTTTTAAAATGACAATTTAAATTATTCAATAAGCATGTTTTTATTACACAACTGTAACATTAACAGACACTTTGTAGAAGCTGGTGATGTCATGGCAAACAAGACAGATAAGGTTTGATTTTAGGCTGAGTAAGACATAGAGGTGAGTATAAGCATACATAAAGTGTTGTTATTATTAGGCTAAAACAGGATACCAGGAGCCTACAAGCAGGGTGGTCCATGCATAGTAAAGGTCCTACAGAAAGCTTTCCAGAAGAAGTTTGATCAGAAAGGAATTTAAAAAATTGAGTAAGCAAAGGTGATAAGGAAAGCAAAGGAGGCATTACCATATCCCAAAAGACAGAAGCAAAAATTTTTAATGAAAATATTCAGGCTGCCTGGATTTTGTAAGGTATGGTAGAACGTGAAGGGAAATAAAACTGGTTAGGCAGTAAGGAATGAAATAACCTAGTGGATTTTGGAGTTTGTTAAATATAGATTACCTGTGTAATCCTTGGAAAAAAAGAAGTAATTTTTTTTAAATCAAGTATAACATAACCAAGGATGTATTTTAGACAAATTATTTGTATACACTGAAAAGGTAAAATTACAATACTGAAAATTAGTATCAATGCCTGTTAACATAGAAACTAATGGAATCAGACCAAGAAGCCTATGCATATGGCCAAACCATGGCAGCCTACTGTGAAAGAGTAGAAGAGGATCTCTCTTTTCACTGCCTGCGGCTGGATTCACAGCAGAGCAGTGGGGTAGGTGGACCACTATTCACAGCTGCATCTTTTGCAGCAGCAAGAGTGTTGTCTACTTGACTCCTTGACCAGCTTGTATACCTTTGTATTTATTCGCACAGAGAAAGCAGTTTGATGAGGAGCAAATGGCTAAAAGTAATGAGGTCTAAGGCATTGCACATGGCACCCTCCTAGGTAAAACCTCCATCCTGAACCTAAAGTTCTGAAGCAAGGATATCATTAAAAGCAGGTTTATATTCTTTAGATGTTTAATCAGAAAATTAGCCATAATTAAACATAAGACTTAAATACTTCCTGGCCCATCAAAGTCACATTCTGATATTTTAAAACTACAGACTTAAAACTATGCAAGTATTTTAAAGTGAAATACATAGGAACAAGGATAAATACAGTAATGGTAAAGAAATTCAAACTATGTAATTGGAGTACAGTGTCTTGGGTAAAATCTCAAGAGAGAAATATTGATGACAGAAGAAATTGTTCTTAAAAAATGTTAACAAGAAAGTACTTTATTTTATAAAAATGGAAACAAATTTGTACCGAAAATGTACTTACTTGTTCAATAAATATTACATGAGTCTTCTTTATGGCGAATATTCTTCTAGGTGCTAGGAAAATAACAGTGAATGAGCGGTAACTCAAGAGTCTCTAACTCCTAGGAGCTTCCATTCTATTGGCAGAAAATAAACTAGCAATATAACACAAAATTCACTTGCATAGCACATTCAATGTGACAAGTGCTACAGACCAAAATAAAGCAGGGCAAGAGGAAACAGAACCTAACTACTGCCATTTTAAGTGAGGAGTTACGGTAGGTTTCAGGGAAATTAGGAATTGTGGAGGGAGACAGATCTAACTCCCATAATTTCCCCTCAGTAGATAATTTATAAATGATTGTTGAGGATTTCACTGCCTTTTTTCCCCAACAAAGTAAATATATTGACAAAATATTTTTAAAGTTATAAAAAAGGAAATATAATCTGTAAAATTAGGAGTTCCATACCAAATACAAATTGTTTTACAAACAAGTTTTCTCAAAGTTCAAAGAAAAAAATCACCCTGACCAGATATAAACTTACAGATAATTCTGGGGAGAGGGTGTTTTTCATTCAACTCATTCTATAAAACTAGAAAATCTTAGTCACAAAGTTAGAAAAAGAATATTTAAGATTACAGATACACACAATCATGAATATAATTGTAAAAATCAACAAATGAAGAGTATATAAAATGGTGAGTGAATAACTAAAAATTTGAAAAATGATTATTTTTTTTAAATCTCTAAATGTAATTCATCACATTAACAAATGAAAAGAAAAACGTACAATAATGATACATAAGGCAGAATACCATAATTGAGTGTGTGTGCATAACATCTAAAAGTAAAAGGGACCAACAACTTGGCTACACAAGCTCTCCGGATAAGACGGGAGATTTTCAGGGGCAGAGACCTCAGCTATACCACCAGCCTCCTGTACTCACTAGTTATCTGTCTGGCTTAGTGAATTCTACTATCTACTAAAAGCAAATAGGCAAATAGAAAAAATACATTTTTTAAGGAATAAATCTATATTAATCTGCCTTTCTAAATTTAGTATTTAATGCATGTTACTTTTAAAGTCTCAACTATCTCTAAACAAACTGAATACTGAATGTGCTGAAATAGTCCTTTTTATGTCCCTTCAACTAGTAAAGTCACATACATTGATAATTCATAAATGTACTAATATAAATGTTTTCAAAATTGATGTGACATATCACAGACTCAACAATGTGTTTTATTTATGAACTATAGATTAGTTTGTTTCCTCTGCATACACACATACAGAAATAAAAGTAACTCCAGATATTAGCTCTTAAATTATAAGTCTGGAATACTTCAGTCTTTCCCCTGTAAGAAAGAATATAGAAAAAGGGAGGAATAAAGCTTAGCTGGTAAAACCAGAAATATTTATGGCAACAAGACTTCCTCTAATTATCCTCACAAGTTAGGAAAAGTAAACTCTCTTACTCAAAAATAATATAACACTATGTCCGTGAAAATATGTAATCTGAGGTAAAATAGCTTTCTTTTTGGCACCATATGTCAAAAAGGATAACATTTGGGGAAGAGTTTATGGAATGTTATGATGTAGTATCTCACTACTAATAATAACAACAGCAACAAGCAATAATCTATCATTAATAAAATATCTATCATTCATTTTTAAAAATCTATCATTACAAGGAGGTAGTAAGGAAGAAGAAATCAACCCAACATAAAAAATGACTTTTCTAGAGATTTATTCAAGAAAATGTGCATAAATTTAAGCAAATACTCCTCTAACTGTCTGTATTCACGATTGTCTCTAACATTATTGATTTTCAAATTTGCTCGTGTTTTCCTTGTTACCATTTAGCATGTTCTTTGCACTAATCAACCAAAATCAAAAGATAAACATTTTAATAAAGCATGAGATCCTGCTGTTGCCTCAAAAGAAAAGTGTGAGTTTTTCATGTGGCACTGGCTGTTCATCTTTGTGCATAACAAATTATGAATGGTCTCATGTAGACTTTCAAACTCTTTGAACACATTGCAGCTTCTTTATCACAATGCTTGTATTTATTGTTTGCAGCACCTAAAAATATTGAGATTCAAGAATAAAAATGGATCAGGACAAAACATTTTGATTTAAGTTCACCACTACCACTAATTATCTAGGAGATTTGGGGAAACTTAATTAATTTAAAGCAAATCAGTAAAATGAGAATCATGACAATATTTGATTTGTAGATTTGGTGGTGTTTTTTAATGAAGAATAGAACAAATGATGTATATCAAAAATTCTGTATCATGCATTGTAATTGAATTACTAGATTTTATTATGAATGGATTACCCCTTAAGTGGAACAAGGATCCTTGGGAAAGACATGCACCTTGACCTCATTATCTAGTAGCAATTTTGCTTCAAATATGCTCATATTGTCTGATTTTCCTTATGATTGACCGGGGTTTGACTTATGATTTATATTATAGCCCAGGCTCCTTGTGAAGCAATCTAGCCCACAGCAGGAGGTTTTGTATTTACAGGCTCACCATGGTCCCCAGGTTTGACCACACAAGGACACTATGGTGCTAGCATGTGCATGTGGTACCATCATATACCAATCATAAAGGAGATTCCTGCATTGTTATTGTTAGCTCAGTCAGGTTAGGTAAGATAATAAACTTCACATGGACATAATAGAGATTAGTTTTCAATAACTTAATATCTTGGGTCTCAAAACATTTTGACAAGACATGAACTCTTTATAATCTTCATTTTATAAAGGAAACTGAGGCTAAATTTAAGTGCACGACTAGACAAAAGCCATGTAGTTTATAAGTAGTAGAGGTAAGAACCAGATCCAGGGGTTTAGATTGCAGGAATCTATTTCCATATTTTAGAAACTCCATTGTTCCCTGAGAATTATAAAAGATAGGGAAAAGTAAATTAAAAATATGAGTCTTGACTATGGACCACTTGGCAAAACCATAGATGGAGGTAAAGATAGTGGGTTGATAACAATCACATTGTCTCAGCAGCTGCTGAATGAGCTGTGTACCTCAGAGTATAAGGCACTCATGGAAGAAGGGCTTTATTTCTTTGGCACAAAACAATAAGAATCTGAAAACAAGGAGCAATGACTATAGGCTTATTACAGTGCCAACCCTTCACAGCTTTCCTGGCAATCTAAAATCCAAGGTCACTTGAAGTAACTAGACAGTGGCTCTTTGGTTATGATCATCTCAATTCTACAGGAATATCTGTACATTAGCTACACTGGGTTTTTTTAAAAACCAAATTAGTCCTTTTATGCACCAGTTAGGTTGTATGCTTTACTCCTGTGATCTTAGACATGAGGCTCTATAAACAAGATGTACATAAATGTATAAGGAAATAAAAGATGAGTCATAAATTCAAGCAGTGGACCTGTGTTGAAAGACTGAACAGTTATTTAACAAGTAGATCATCACATGAAGAATATCTCAATTTCTCACTGTCATCTATGTTTCCCTTGACTTTTTCAATCATTTTACTTTTTAATGTGAAGACTTCCATATAATTATAGTATATTTTGATAACTAGTAGGGCATTTCTCCCCTTACTTTTCAGTATTTCCAAAAGAATTCTCTCTCATGAGGCTATTGCATTTCTATGTTTGTCTAGTCATATGGTATAGTAAATACTCGCAAATTAAAAAAAATAATAATAATAAGGAAATGTAGGCTCAAAAAGATTTGGAACTTGACTAAAGTCACCCCAAGTGAGAGTCACATCCAGATTTCAAAACCAAGCCTTTTAAACTCCAGAGTCCTTTATTTTTATACTAGTATCTCCCAAATTCATAAAATAACAATTTAGCCAATAAAAGCTCCTATTAGACCCTTCTCAGTTTACAGATTCACTGTTGACCTGGTGATTAGGTATGTGACTCATAAACATGACTATTCTATTGACTGTCAGATACTTTGTATTATTTCTAATCCCTTCAACAACCCTGTGTAGTTGACTGTTACCAACCTATTTTGCTTGCGAAGATACGATCAGAGGCACAATACAGTATGCTTAGTATACCTCATCCCTGCATGCTAATTCATTTAAACCAAATCCCATACAGTCTATTCAAATTGTTCTTTCTTCCCTTATACTTGCCTATTTATCAGACTAACATCAGACTAAAGGAAATCAATTCTGTATTAGTCAAATACAGTTTTTCAAGATTTTAAGTGATATAATAATTATACACATTTATGGTGTACAGGGGAATAATTCAACACATGGATGTAATGTGTAATGATCAAATCAGGGTTATGCATTCCATTTTTAGATTTCCTGTTTCTTTTGTTTTTAGCTAATAGACTATTTTACTCCTGCACTGTGCTTTGAGGTAACTTAATGATACTGGTTTTACTTTTATGAAGTGAAAATAAGTTAATATCTGTTTGAAATCATGGTTTTGACAAAATACAATGCTTTGAGCCAATTCTCAGTGTTTTGAGAAAAGAAGTAAGAGCTGAGATCATCAATAGTTCAGTCAATAAAAGGTAAGACTCGCCAAAGGAAAAATATAATTAGGCACGCTCTTTTGAATGTATATAACTACTTTAACAAATCAGCTCTTTGCAAAAATCTAATTAAATAAATGTATGAGTTTCTCATTGATTTATTTAGATTTGTAAATTGCTTTTGGAGGTTAATTTTTCCATTGTTTCATTTTATTGTAAGCATAGGCGGTTCAGTAAAAACAAGCCAAGACTCCTGAATGAAGAAACGAGCCAGATACTTAGATTATCTCTAAATTTCTCAAATCAAAGGAACTTTTTAGCTTTTGAGTGCTTTAAAAGTGGAAGTGCTTTCATAAGAACACTCCATGCCAAGAGATACTGAGATAGAGGGTAGACAATTGCTTGGTCATTTCAAGGGAATTGAAGAATTTGATAGAGAACTAAGTTCCCCATATAATCCAAAAGTCCATAACATATCATAAAATGGGTAAAGTTTCAATTTGGAAAAAATTATACCTAAAGTTTTCCTAACATTATTAAATAAATTGTCTACCTTTAGACAAACTGTTTTTAAATAACTACACTGAATACCTCACAGCTGTGTGACCACATACAGGACCAAGACAGGATGTAAAATAGTTACAAATTATGGGTTTGTTGTATTTCAAGAGGATCAGTTTAATCACAGACTTTATATCCTAGAAAGTATCATATTTAAAGACACTGAATCTTTCTGGGGCCATGCCATTCCTACCCCTTAACTTACCATATTCCCCACTATCAGTACTGAGAACAATTTTGTGGCAAGTTCTATATTGGAGCATTTCTGACAGTGAGTATTGATCACTTTCGAAAATGAAGCTAGGAATGGTGATGGAATTTTCTCATCTAGAAAAATCCTCCATGTATGGTATAAGTACTGTGATAAATGTCCTGAATGTCTTGCAACTACCTTATAAGTCTCTTTGATTAAAAAAAAAAAAAAAAGAACAAGTTCAGCTTATCCTAGAGAGAATGGTAGTCATGAATTTATTCACTCTTGCCTTCAGTAGCCATTGACTTTAAGCCAATGGAAAGAAGAGATAAAAAGACAAGAGAGGGAGGAGAAGAGGAGAGAAGGGAGTGGGGAAGGGCAGGAGAGGAGAGGAGAAGGAGGAGAGGGAAGGGGCGAAGAAGAGGAGGGAGGGCAGGAAAATGGGAGGGGAGGGAAGGGAGGGGAGGGGAGAGGACGGGAGAAGAGAAGAGAAGAGAAGAGAAGAGAAGAGAAGAGAAGAGAAGAGAAGAGAAGAGGAGAGGAGAGGAGAGGAGAGGAGAGGAGAGGAGAGGAGAGGAGAGGAGAGGAGAGGAGAGGAGAGAAGAGAAGAGAAGAGAAGAGAAGAGAAGAGAAGAGAAGAGAAGAGAAGAGAAGAGAAGAGAAGAGAAGAGAAGAGAATAACGTAATGAGAAACAAAGCAAGACCGAGAACACAGAAAATATGTCACCTAATGAGGATAATCCTTCCTGACCTCCAGAGCCATACCAAAGACTTGCACTACCCTGATTCCTTTTGATTTTTACTTAAGTATGCATATTTGAGCTCTATAGAGATGTCAGTGTCTGCTACTCAGCATACATGGCATACTGGAAAATATTTGGTGTGAAGATGAAGAATTTCCAAACTAGTTCAAGAGTAATTGAAAAAGTAGTTCTAAGAAAAGCTAACATGTATCTTTATCTCCACATAAACACATCAATACTCATTTTAGACCTGCCAGCTATCTGCTAGGAAACACTCAATACTGTTCCTTGTACTCTGAACAGAGCATTGAGTTTTCTATCAAAAAACTAATAGCACATTCATTCGCAACAAGAAATTTTTCTTTGTCTGATGAAATACTACCCTCTCTGAGCTGCTGACCTGTATGTCAGGAAATATGAGTCTTCAGACCACTAATTCCATGCCATAAGAAGACCTCAGAGGTGGAACCATCACAACACAGATCCCTGAAGTTGTAGGGAAGCTTAGAGATCTCCAACCAAACTCCCATTATTTGGCAGATAAAACAGCTAAGCTGTTAAAAGCCATGCTAATACCCAAGTTGCCTGTTATTTTTATTTTCAGAATTGACTATTCTCACTATTGTTAACAAGCAAAACTGCACAGTGTTAGAGGAAAAATAATTCTTTAAGGATATATTTATATCTAGCCTGATTTTTTTTAAATCATAAAATGTTTACACATTTTGTGGTTAGAGTATGATGCTGTGATTCTCAGTGTGCTTCCATCCTGGAGAGAGCAAAGGTTAAAATTCACAAGAAAAATAATTTTGATTCTAAAGCTCTGCTAAGCTTATATCACCACAAAGAAGCACTTGGAAGACATAAATGGTTAGCTCATTTGAGATGAGTATTTCATTTCCTATTTAACAGACAAAGACACAGAACCCCAAAGTTCAAAAAAGTAAGCAGTACATGAAGTAACTTAAGATTGTAAGAAATCAACAGTTCTTGGAAGAACTGACTGACCATAAAGTTATGCACAAGTTGGTAAAGTTAATTCTAGGGGAAAAAAAGAACAAAAGCATACAGGATAATGAGTAGAAGTGTAAGAGATTTTTTTTTAATTAGAGAGAAAAACATATAGAACTATTGCCACAAATGTCCTTAAAGCTTTCAGTGAATCAAGAAAGTTTAACAATTAAGTATCAATGAAATCAGAAGAGCAAGGACATAAGAAATTGAGAAATGGATTGAAGCTACTGCATCCAAGTGTAGTATGAAGTCCCCCCAAAAAAGAAAAACAGGAAAAGGCTGGCTGAAGACAGACTATATAAATGTCTGTTAGACCCAATTAGCATGTTTTTATGACTTACTACACTAGCTGAACAAAGTCAAAGAATCCAGGTAGTTAGGCTGCATTAAACTGCAAAATTGGAGCAGTCCAGAGCCACTGAGAGGTCAAAAACACAGAAGATTACCCTCTTTTACAATCAGTGTTTTCAAGAGAATAGATTTAATAAAGGAGATATAATGTATAGGATTATTTTATAATATTCACCCAAAAAGGAAATATAGAAGAGCACAAAATATCTGTCCATGTACCAAACAATCCTGCTAAGGGTCTGGACCCCACAGCAATGTCTTCATGAGTCCATTTGAAGACCTAGAGTTCATGGCATTGTCCTCCATGAGTCTAGCTGGAGGCCTTGAGCTCACAACAATGTCTCATGAAAGTCTGTATCAAGGGTCTGCACTGGGAAGGCCCAAAAGTCAGTGGTGGAAGCTAGAAAGTCTGCACTAGTCAAATGAAGGATCTGTGTCAGGAGGCTGAGGAATCAGAGCCAGGAAATGATGCTCAAGGTAAGGACCGGAGTTCCCCTAGAAAAGAAATGCAGCTATCCTCAGCAACAGCGAGAATCCAAGTTCCTTTGACAATGAGAACAACTGAAATCATGTCAGGAAAACCAATGTGATGAGCTTACCCAGGAGAATCAGCAGTGCACCATCTTCCCCTCCAGTTCTCTTTTTATGCTGCTGGCACCAATCCTCAGGTGGGCCTTCCACGCCCAGAACCATGCTATTCAGTTCAGGTGGGTATTACAAGTTGACCATTAGTGAATCTACAATACTCCCCTTTCAAAATGACAAAGGTTTAATGGTCAGGGGCCAAGAGTAAATAGGATTCAAAGAAAATCAATGATAAATTGATTGTCATGGGGAGAAGGGAGTTTTAAAAATTAAAATTGAACATTGCTTTCTTTGGTATAAAGGTCTAACTTACACAAACTGATGAAGACAAAAACACAAAAGTAATAACACTGATAATAATTATTCTTACTAATGTATCAGGTCTTAAAACAAGGAAGGTAAACTATTCTATATGGTAATGAGATCCCATAGGAATAATTCTACCTATAAAATGAAGACGGAAATGTAGGAAAATTTGAAAACTCAAGTATTCCAAAATCAAGTCAAAAGGAACATGTAGGAAGGCACTATGAATACTGTACATGATTCTCTAATTTCTGGTGGCCGAAAGTCTTCTATGTAAGCATGCAAAACACTAGATCATCTTTATTATCACCAAATTTAAGGACAAACTAATCAGCTTTCCAGTTACAAATTCAGAAACTTAGATACAACTAATTAGTGTTAGGCCTACTTCTAGAAGGCAGATTTCTGGGCTACCAGCCCAGAATTTTTAGACTAAATTATGCCATACTATCCTAACATTACATCAAGCTTAGAGGAAGCATTATGATAAAGTGTTATTTTGTCAATTCTAAGAAATCTTTGCCATCATTGTTTTTCAATCTTCTTTCTAGCCCTGTTTTCTGTGTAAGCCATTTCACTTGGTAATGATAAAAAGTAGACTGATATGAAGTTTTCCTATTATCTCCTTCTTTTCTTATCCTTTAATAAAAGATAACCACCCAATGGGAGGCACAAGTAAAAGTAAGGATCAAGAAAAACAACTTAGAAATCTGACACATTCTAGGCATTCTTTTTATTCCTCCACAGTGCCTAACTTAGGGTTTTTAGCAGAACAGATAATCAATAAGAATTGATTTTCTAATTATAAATATCTTTTTAGTAATAGAATAATCAGTAAGTTTGAAATTGAATGCTTAAAACCTGACTCATAAAAAATTATAGTAGGAGATTTTAACTTTTACATTAAAGAATTGTTTTTATGACTTTTAGATTTCATAAATATTTAAGGCCCATATGGTGTATATGCAGTATGTGTCTCTGAATCACCACTATTGGAATTAATATCTAAGCATAGCACATGCTGACATTTCTATAGTTTCAAATACGTACTGTGCCTGACTTTTTCCACCATAGGGCAGCTGTTAAAAAGCAATAGGAACCCACTTAGTCGTAACTTAAACAGTGAACATAATTTAAATACTGAAAAAAATCGTCTCTGGAGGAGTCAGTCTCATCTAATTCTCTTTACCTAAGACCCATAATATCTTCACACACCATGTAGACATTTATGGATTAGCATGCAGTACATCTGGCTAGCACCATGTCCTTAGGAAGGTCATCTGTTAACTGCAGTACAGCGTGGTCTTCCTACCTGACCCAAACAGAAGGTAGCAAAAGAAGCTGAACGGGAGGTAGGAGTCACAGCCTTCTCCTAGGATCCTGGAGGTGCTTTGTCTCTGCCAGCTATACAGTCCCCTCCCTCACACAGATATGCACACTGACCCACAGCATGGCTGACTCTCCCAGAATTCTGCATAACAATCACTGCAAAAGTTTGAGCTCCATATTTGTCTAAGGATGTACACACTCACATCAAAACAGACTTCTACAACAAGAAAACTGTCTCTATCTACTGAAATATTACAGAAACTGGACAACAGCCTGTGTTGAGCCATTTGAGGGTAACTGAAAAAGAAAGCTATGTTGAAGTGTATGGTTTGAGTGTTCCTTCTTGATTTCTTCAATAGATTAAAATTCAAGAAGCTTTCTGTATAGGAACGTGAATGCAGAGCACTTCTTTTTTGTTCTTTACAGCTAATGTCACTGCTTTCTGCCTATAGGAAACTGGTCTTTGAAGATCTTTCAACCATTTCGTCATCAGTGGAATTCTCTAAAGCCACTGGAAGAATAGTTCTATTCTTTGTTAACTTTGATAATTATATATACCACTTCGCTCCTGATATAAAACATTTCTTATTGTTTCACAGCATTTCTATTCAAAGTCAGTTATGACTGCTTTTCTGCTTCCAAAGTGTGTCTTACATAACTCATTGCACTGTGGTTCACTCATCTCTTTTCCTCTCTCCTCCATAGCCTTCTCAAGGTGATCTACTTGAGAGCAAAACAGGAATTGTAGACTATTTATCTTGGAATCCACCATTTGGTCAACAAGCCTCATAAAAGACAATTTTGCCTCTGCCACTTTGTCAGCAAGCCTGTTAATGGAGTCCTGGCCTTTTTCTAGTCCATTTTTTTTTTCATGCTAGCAAATCCTAGATCAAGCTTCAGTATTTATTCTCTTTGCTCCTTCTCATTCTGGACATTGAAGGAATGTGCATTCTGGAGCAGAATATATTAATACTTTGTAAATATCGCATTTCACAGGACCTTCTTACTGATCTTATTGGCATGTATTCTCTGACTTGCATCACATTTCTCTGATCAAAGTATCCTGGATACTTTGTGGTCTCTGTCTTTCTTCCTTGTCACCTTGGGTGTCCCACCAGGACCTATTTCCATGCATGCTTTCAGGATATACCTTTGCTACTTTTCTTATGAACTATGGGAATCAAAGGATCAGTAGTTCATTATTACTTCTTACCTTCCATCTTATTTTTGTTAGTCTTACAAATTTTTTTCAGTTCTAAGAATCAACAAACATTTCACTCTTTTCCCACATTATCTTTTCTAGTTATTGTCTGCCTGCACCTCCAAGAGAGAACTTCTCTACCTTCTGAACAACCTCATTCATGCATTTATGATGCAAATTTTTATATCATGAAAAATCTGAACATTTTAAAATATGAAGCATTTTAAAATACTTTAAATCTTACACTGACATTTTGGCCATTCTTTTTAGGTTCTTCTCACAATAGAAGCAGGACCTTCAAGCCAAAGGAACAGAGTTGGAATATCAGCTTTATGATCTTGGTTATTTACTGTTGCTGTACCATTTTATCTCTTCTCAGAACAGCAGAAGTGAAAACACAGCAACTACAAAGTTCTTTTGGAAGTCTCAGGAAGATTATACGACACGTGATAGGCACCTCATGCATGGTAAGCTATTTGTAGCAAAAGAAAAAGTTGTACTTCTTGGAGAGGGGCACTCAATATGCATCCCTAGGAAGTCCAGCTGGAAAAAATGACAAGTTTCATCATATTGGCCTCCAAATCCAACACCTTGCATGAAACTTGATCTGCTTTCTTTCTCATTTTCATAAAAACCATCTGTATATGAAGCGACAAGTAAGATCATTTTATAAAAGACCAGGAAGTCTAGAAAGAACTATTTTCTGAAACTATCTGCATTTCTCATCCCTGAACATTTCTCTGTCTCTGTAAATAGTGGTGTTGCCTTCACTTCTGCTTAGGGAAAAGATTTAACTGCTCCATAAAGATAGGAGAGCCAAACGAAAGCTATTTCATTAACTCAGAAAATAGATTATTTTGAGCCAAATCTCTATCATCTTGAGGAGAGACTCAGCTTAAAAAGTAGCAGCAAATCTGCTTCAGGCTCACAAACCATGTTACTAAGCTATGGATACAGAGAAAATACCATTGATTTTGCAGATCAATAAAATGAATATTGTGCATCAATAAAATTAGAATGATAACAAAGGTCACATTCTGATTCACTAACTTTTTGTTTGATTCCACTATATTCAAACATTCAAACTCAACAATTCCCAAGAGAGGTACTAAGCACAAAATGACTGAGGAGATTCCCTCCAGAGAAAAAGGGTTCTATAATTGTGAGTCTTATTTGGTTTACTGCAAGAGAAACTGTTTCTGCAAAATTAATCATAGTGTGTTCTGGTTCAAACATTTTATATTTCACATCTACTGGCTGCCTACTCTTACAACATATTTGCTATGCAGTGTAAATCTTTAAAATATTTTTGGGGGGTGCTAATAATGAAACTCAGGACTTTGCCCTAGCCACACAGGTGCTGTGCCGCTGAGCTATATCACTGAACAAGGAGATACTTTTAAAAACCCCTTCTAGTGGATACATTTCACATCCACTAATATTAAGAGCTTTCTGTGGACTAGATATCAAGCTAATGTAATGGGCACAATAAAGAATCTGAAAGACACTCTCCTGGTCTCTGACAGGGGCACCAACATCACTTCACAATAATGTGTTAAGATGGAATGGAGATAAAAAGTCTCACAGACAAGATATCTGAAAAAGCCTTCTAGTGGTTCCATATAGCTCTTGAACAAAAGGTGAGCCCAAATAAGGATGGAAGGTTAAAAGATGAGGCAAGAGGTGAGCAGAAACCAGAATTTTTAACTCATGTCAACGAGTTTAAACTTTATAGTAGCCAGAGGATTGGAATAGGGACAGAGGAGAATGTAGAGAGAATATTGTATACATTTTACTGTATTTTCTGGTTTTCCTGCCATAAATACATATAATATATTATATACAGTATATTACAATAACAATGACAGTAATGCTCATATTTTAGTTTTTAATTAAAAAGGCAAAAACAAGGAAAAATAATAGTAAAGACAGACTGAGGCACAATGATTTTTTTTAAAGTTCATATTAGAGTCTTATTAGAGATAGACCAGAGCAACTGGATAGAAATGAGTGGACACAAAAATTGAAAAGGAAGCAGAGGGTGCAAGTGGCCAATATGTGGAGTCTGAGGTTACAGGCACTGCAAAGACTCTGTATTTTATTCTGAGTACCAGAGAGAACTGTGTGGCCATGAACAGTGGAAGCTTTGATTTGATGTACATCCTAATAGCTCAGTCTGGCAGCTCCATGGAAGATGGATTATGGATAAGAAAAGGGAGAGTCAGCATTAGAGAGAACAGGAGACCAGCTGAAAGATTACTCCAGTTACATCAGTGACGATTGTTCACCAGGGCTGATGGTGGTAAAGATGGAGAAAGATCAGACCTAGGAAATAGTTTGAAGCTGGGGCTAACAGAACTTATTAGAGAGTGAGAGAGAAGGCAGTCAAGGATTGCTTCCCCAAAAGTTTTTAGACTAAGCACAAGGCCTGACAGCTCTGGTTTTGTAGACAAGTGTCTGCAGGACTCCAAAGGAAACTCATTCTCTGCCTACATCTCCAGTCACCTTAAGGTCACTCTAAGAATGTTTTCTTTACCTTATTTCCTATAGCTCTTGTGTACTGTTTTAGGCTCAGTCCTGGAAGCAGATTTTGACCAGGAATTTAGTTTTGGCTTTCAGGGTAAATTTGACCCTAAGAGTTGGGTTCTTACAATAAAAGCAACATTGATAAAAAAAAATCAGATTAATGAGAAGTAATCCAGCAAGAATACCTGTGGGTCCTGTCAAGTTGTCAGTTGGCCAAATAGGTTGACTATCAGAAATTCTAAATAATAAAGCAAGTCCTTCTTCATGGATCAAAATTATAGGGCAGGGATTTGTGACAATAAAAAAACTTAATTGTTTAGGAAGGGAATTTTAATGAACTGTGATGCTTTTCACTGCAACAGAACATTAAATCTTAATAATAACAGTAATATTAATAGTCTCTGTTATTACAGTACTTCATGCCAGGTACTATCTGAAATGCTTTACATGCCATAACACTGAGTATTCAGTGCACCTTTATAACCCAGGGTGTCTCCATTATACAGAAAAGAAAAAAATAGGATTAGACTAGATAAGAAATTCACTCAAGATCACAAAATTAATAGATGATGCACTATTTTTTAGAAGTCAGATCATTCTGACAGTACTGTATATATATGCTGTGAGACTCCAAACCTGTTTTTAAAAATATGGACAGTTATGTCCTATTCTCTATATAACAGAAAGACAAAAAGAGGTCACTGAGTTACAAACCAACAAAGGTACAGAATTCTGAGATGCTGGGACTCTGGTTGAACAACAGCTTCAAAACTGATTTATCACCACAGAGCTAGTCTTGCCTCAAAAAGAAATATCCTTGAGTTAGAAGTAGAAACTCTAAAATAGCAATTTTTCCTGCATTCTTATTGTTGACCAAGGTAGTAATCACAGAAAAAGAAAGGTGTTAGCTCAGGCTCCTCAAGTATTTTATTCCTTCACCAAGTTTTAATAATGTGCCAGTCACTGATATGACTCAAGGATAATTTATTTTGATAAACTCACAATCCAGTAGAAGATACATAAAATCAGCAGTACTTTCTAAAGGAAGTGCATACAGAAGGCACAGAGGCATTGGGAAGAAGGTAGCAAAGTATCAGTGAGTTGTATAGGGCATCAGGAGGAGCTGACAAAGAACTTTAAACATGATAAGCTTAAGTGTTAACAAACGCACTCTGGCAGCAGAAAAAAAATAGATCATAAAAAGAAGCAAAAGAAGACCATTGATGAGGTAATTACAACATTCGATGAAACATAACAAAAGTCTAAATAAAACAATTATGACCATGACAGAGACAAGAAAATGACTTCTGTACAGGGAGAATTTAAAAAAAAAAAAAAAAAAAAAAGCACTGTGTACCTATTCAAGTATTTAGAGAAAGGGAAGGGTCATGGATGATGGAGAAATTTCTCACTTTAACGTATTCTCGACTATAGCTTTTTAAGGAACAATTTGTATATTCACTACCTTAGTTTGAGATTTCTCTCAGGTATTTAGCCTTATTCTCCTCCAGTGAAAATCCATTTGCATGTATTGAATTTCTTCAAATTATATATTGAGGAAGGTTCGAAACAAACCCGGCAGAAAAGACTTTTCCTGAGAAGAATGCCCAATAATATCATAATGTCAAAAGTCTCCAGGAGGATTTAGATGTGTTTCCTGGATGATTGCTTAAATTAGATATCATATGTAAACTGCAGATAGAGTGCCTGGCACATTAGAAGCACTCAATAAATTTTAACTATTTTGCCATTAAGGTTTAGTCATCAACATTGAACACAGGCTTTCTCTAGATGGTTAATTGATCATCAAGGATTTCAAGCAACATGTATTTATTGAAAATGTGCACAGCTCTCTGCAGGCAACACTCCCTGCTATGTAGTTTACCTAGAGTTGATTCCCAGTCCAGAGACTCACTGTGTCAAAAGATTGTGTAAAGCAATAGGGAAGACTTCGGCCCAGAAGTCCAGAGAATGTGACTGCAGTATTACAGGCTTACCATGTGGAACCACCATACTCATTTTCTACTGTAGGAAACTGGCAGTGTCCCTTGCCTAATTCAGCTTTTTAGAGGTGGAGTTGGGCCAGGAAATCGTGGCTCCTGTCCCTTCATCCAGCATCTTTCCATAACTGTACATCTATGTGACACTCACTTGCCACTTGCCACGAACCATATGGTCTAACCTCCTTTCTACCTAGAAGATATTACAGTGAGAATTTGGACCCTGGATACCTGAAAAAAATTCTTGACAATTATTTGCAGCAGATCAGAGACCACCTGCTCTACCTAAAGCCATGCCTGCTAACTCACTGGCAGAGCCTTCAGACAGAGCACACATTCTAGAACTTAAGAGACAAGCACTAGTTTAGATTTATTGTGATTTAGAGGTTTATGTACCTAAATATACCCTTTTTATATCCTTATCTAAAAGGTAAGACTAACTGCATACTTAAGTACACAGATATACATACACATATGGAAAAAAAAAATCTTAAACCTTAGAGGTGAAAACCCTAGAATTCAGTGTTTTCTACCCAAATTTCTATTGTATTCTGGTAAAGTTAAAACCAGCAAAGTGCTATCCAAGAAACTCATTTGTGTTTTGAATCTGCAAGGTATGCGTTTGAGTGGCCCAAATACTATGATGTATTATGTTATAACACAAAATTTCATATTATAATAGTGCCTGATTTTGTGGCCTTCAAAAAGTTTAAGAAAAGGAATTGTATTAGTCTTGCTCAAATCCATTAATTAATTAATAAGAGTTCTCTAATCTTTTGTAAGTAGGCACTTTTATTTAAATATTGGGAATGCAAAAATGAAGTCAAAGTCAAAGAACTCACCTGATTTGGCCCCAAATAAATCTCAGATTATTGGTCAAACATTTTAATGTCTGATGTTATACTGCTTTTTTGAAAAAATTCCAATGAATTTGCATCCTTATTATTCTGTTTCTTTGTTCTCTATAGTAAGAATAACACATCTGAAAGCAAACCTCCAAGACAATTTGCACCACTGAAGCAAATAATCATGTGATCTCTGATGCTAAATTCTTATTTAAAAATTGCCATGTTCAATTTTTATAATCTTTCATATTCCTAACATTGTTGAGTAAATAATTTCAATTGCCAGTAAGAAATTTGTTGCCAGTTGCCAAAATTAAAATTGCCTTTTAAACTTTATATTTATTTCCTCTGAGTTTTCAGATCAGTGAAAGAATTTCTTACATTGCTACATTAAGTATGGATTTTTATAGAAATAGTTGTGCATTAAAATTTTTAATGCAAGAATCTTGAAATAAATTAAAGCTTTCATATGACATTATAAGGAAAAAAAGGATACAGTCAGTTAACACTCAATGATAAAACAAGTACACTACAAACGAATTTAATATTTTAACCTAGTATTTTTTTTCTATTTGATATTATTAATTTTTCTTAAAGCATTTTACCAATGTTGATAAATTTTCAGTTTACCTTAAAATAAAGTTTACTTTTCTCGTCTCATAGTATATTAAATATACTAAATTGAAGATCCAATATTATATATATGCCATAAATGTTAGATAACAATATATTCATTTTTCTTTCAGGTGAAAATTATGCACTAAACACAACACAGTAGTGAACCAAGGATTTGAAAGAGTTAATTCTGTTATTAAATGACAGTTACCCTCAATAAAGAACTAGGTTACACCCTCCAAGGTGCAAACTCATGAGTTAATTGACTATATTGTGTTAGGAAGTGAACTAGAGCAGCAAAACATTTGTTTTAAAATAAGAATCAAAGAACTAAACATAAAAAGAATTATCATATCCCAAAATTAATTTTCTGAAAAGCAAAATTGCTACTGCCTTTGCCTAATTTCTCTGCTTCACAGTTTAACATGACATAAAATTCTAATTCATGTACATGTCTATATATACAAAAAGGTTTGGCCTCAAGCCCATCAGTTTGTACACCCATGTGAATAAAAGGCAACTCAAGTCTACATCCTGGTGAAGACATAACAGACAAACTGAACAGCTGGAGACAGTCACTAGAAAGACTTTTGGGTAGGAGTGCTTGAAAAATTTTAATGTATCTGCCCAGGGACAGACATATAAAATAGCTACAGAGAGAAAAATAGAAAAATGACTCTGAGAAGATGCATGGTAGCTAAATTCTTACTTTGTCATGTGTGATGATGAGGAAAATTAATCATGTGAGATCATTCTGGTTGATGAAAAGGAATATAGATTCAGGAGAAAATTTTATCTAAGTTCTGATTTATATTCCAAAATACATTAGCTATGTGACTCTGATCATTTATGTAACCCTCTACAGCTTTTGTTTTCTAATCTCTAAAGTGAAAAATAATAATAATACCTTGAAATGTTGTGGTGAGAATATATGAAATAATGCCTGTGATTGGCCTAGTTAAGCACTTCACATATGATACAGTCAGTTGAGTGACAGTTCCTTTCTTTCCAGCTTTCTTGGGTCTTATTAGAGATAAGTAGACACCTCTGATGACTTTCCTTACAAACAAGCAAACCTACAGTATCCCAAGCAATTCATATATATTTTAGTTCCCCTTAAGCCCTTTGATCTATCTGTGTAAGAAATAGTATTGTAAAGCTGCCTGATGATTTGTTCTAATTTGTTTGATTTGTTTTGATGTTCTAAAAAATCCTTGATATTTATTTTTAGAGTTATATTCATACCCCAATATTAAAATAAGGTCCCTTTTCTTAACTATTATGTTCACCATGACCTGTCCCCAATCTTGAGAGAGAGAGAGACAGAGAGAGAGAGGGAGAATTAGGACATGACAAAATAGAATTAAGCAGGTAAGAAAACCTCATCCCTATCTTTATAGATCCTGAACTTCTAAATCCAGGTAAGTACTTTGAGATTGTCCTTAGGCATCCCAGAGATACGGTTCAGATCATTAAAGAAGCCACCCCATGCCCAATGAAAAGAAAATCACATCTGAAATTTTGCCCTCACCATAGTTCGGCCTACCTTAACTCTCTAAAAAGTGAGGCTCAAGCTTTCAAGTACACTAGTCTAGGACATGTAGCGTCTTTAAAGAGGGAAACATTCAGAATAAAGAAATAGAAAAAAAATTTAGCACAGGCACTTCATTTAAGCTCCCAAATTGACTAATTTTAAAGTATCACAAACGAAATAAGCAAATTAACAGCAGAGTATACATATGCCTGTGCAACTGATTCAATGCTGCTGCAGCCTAAGAAGGAACGGGAGGAAGAGAAACAGAATGAAAACAACAAGAGAATAAAGATGAGCAGAAAAAAATCCAGGTGAATGAAGAGAAAAAGAAACCTTGATCATGAAGCTCATTTTATTTACTCTTAAAATAATCATTAGGACTGAGGCCAATAAATCCAGGTTTGCACCAATTAATGATACTAATATTCTATCCTACAATTTTGGAGAAGATGTGTGCTTCCCTAAGGGCAAAGCCTTCACAAAGGTCCAGAGAGTCTGTCACATCAAGCTAGCAGTTTTTCTGATCAAACCCTGTATTCCCAATCTCAGTTCCTTCCAGGTAGCCCTGGAATGACTCCTCCTGGTAAGCTCTATACATATAAAAATTTGGTTTATCTCAGTCTCAGAGAATCCCTGAACCACCTTGGGATAAAATGATGCTGAGATCAAGTAGATCTGGCTGATTTTACAAGCTGTATTTCACAATAAACTGAAACATCAAGGAAAATCCAGAGGACATTCATAAAATACAGTTAACTATAGTCTTCAGGAAACTGAAGATTGATTAAAGCAATGCAGTTTGATTATATATTTCATGGATAAGTATCATAGATTTTCTTTTCGCATAGCTAAGACCTTTTCTTCTCTAATACTTTTTCCTTGCAAAATATGTTCATATAAATGTTCCTGTTTAGGGCTTTAATTTTAAATATAACCTCTACGCATCTTCAATGTACGTGTAACTACTGGGAAATAAAACATCACACATATCCATAAAATGTAACATTGTATTGCTACAGACCAGCATGAACTCCAAAGGGCCAGTCCTGATATGAGACCTGAGTCATGCACCTGTCTTCTGATACTTTTGTCAGCAGGTACAGAACAAATGATTTTTGCCAGAGCTCAGAGATCATGGTATCTCTCAAGCACTTTGCATTGAGAAAAAGAAGGACACAGAAACAGCTGCTTGAAAAATGGATCTTTGTCAGTCCCAAGGAAATTTGATGCCAGATCTACAGCATTATAACCCAATCTGTTTGGTCCACAGATTTTATCCCCCAGTCCGTCTCTTCTCTGACACTCCTTCCATGTTCGTGCTTCCCCAAAAAGCAATGAAATCCTAAAAGTATTCTAAGACTTTGAGCTACATTCTAATCCATAAAAACACATATACAAAAATTAAAATACCTTAGTTTTTGGCCATTTCCTACACACAACTTAGTTTCCTAGGTATCTCAAAATAGCTTCCCTAATTGAAAGACAAGTTTGTGTAACTTTATCAACTCAGCCAATGATTAGTAATGTAAAAAAATCCTGTTCAGAAGTGTTTCATTGTGCACATTTCATTTTGCAGACATTTCTAAAACTTACTTTTTACTTGACAAATAACTATCGTAATAAAAGGGAATATGAATACTTCCTTCTAAATGTCTAACAAACACCAGAAAAGATTGAGCTTTAATAATTTTAACACATATCTTTGGAGCCTTTTGTGAAATTATCTAGAATATTTTGCTTTGTCATAAGTGATTACATAAAGAGATGTTTTTATAGGTGAAAACTGATACTTAAGTAAAAATTTCTCTACAGTGCATTACAAAAATGCAGTCAGGTGAAAGAAATATTAAGCTAATAGGAACCATGGAAATAATTGAGAGGGTTACATTCAGAAGCCTGGTTTTCCTTTGTTTCTAATATGAGAGACCATATAATATTATGTATAGGAATATATCAAGGATGCAGTGCATGTAGGCCTCATGAAAATGTCTCATTAAAATAACTGTTAGTGTACTCATGAAGTATTAAAATCAAAGAATCAAATAATTACATATCATCTGAGGTTCTAGTTTCCTAAATATAACTTTGAATCTCTAGTGAGATAGAAATTTATAAATAAGTAAATACCAGGTTGAGTCACTCCATAGAAGTCTTAGATCTGTGAAACTAACCAGAATTCCCTGGCAGCAGATAAATCATAGGGGTCAAGTCAGATTTCTACCAGTTCCCTTTTACCTTCTCTCTTTCATGAAAACAACACTGGTTTATTTTTAGATAAAGAGGAAGTAGTGTGTATGAAGACAACATTCAGCAGAATTTACATTTATACTTCATAATAACCTATTGATACTATATTTTGTCAGATCGTGTTGATGTAAATTTGTACTAAATTTGACAAATTCTGTCAAGATAGAACAGAAGTCTGAATTACGTGCATCTGACAGGAAGAAATAAATGCAAAAATTGAAATATAGTTCCAAATAAATTCATGAGATTGAATATACATTTCATTTTATAGCCATACACTTTCCCATCTAACCTTCATCTCAATAAAGATGCACAAAGTCTATCAAGATAGTTGCTTCCTTTTGTAGCTGAGATTTATTTGAAAATTTTTTTAACCAAAAAAGCATCCAGGTGGCTTTTTTACAGACAAAAATGTTTCCCTGATTTTCTGATGGTAGTCAGGACTTAGAAACCTGTGAAGTAACTTTGTGATGTGCTAAATCCGTCATGTAACTTCTGGGTTTTGTTACAAAATATAAATATTTTCTCATTTTAGAAATTTCAGTGGTATGTATACACTAACCCAGAATCGATGGACTTGGGAATAACAAAGATTTCATACAGATATTTCAAATTTAATAAATATTTCTTTCACAGTAAATATCAGAAAATTCAATATTTCTATGTTTTAAATATTTCCTGAATATAATGTTTGCATGCTTTCTCCTTTGACAAATGTATGTTAGTCTAATTCTCACATATATTCACTGGTATGTTTAAAGGAATATCATTATGATGCCCTTTACTTAGTTTCTTGCAAAAGAAAAGAAAAAAGGTAAGTATTTAGACTCAAATATATTTTGAAATGACACGCCACGTAATGAAGTATACACACACACACACACATATATATATATATACATTTGTTGTGTTTTATGATTGAATATTTTGTCTATCATTTGGTTGCTTAGTAGTACTCAGAAGATAATTTGTGAAAGAGTAATGCATTTAGTATATGCCTTATACACAAATGAGATTCATACACAAATGAAATACTGCCTTTCTGAGCAAATTAGGAAGTCAACCAAAATGTCAAAAGGAAATATTGTAACATAAAATTGTCATGTCCCACAAACAAGTCTGTCAAATGAATACATTCTGTAAATCCATACCTTAATATGTTTTGTGAGACAGTTGCATTATCTATAGCAAATATACTTTTTAACACAGAGTTGTTTTTTTTTTTAGAAAAACATTTTAAGTGATACATTGTTGTGTGTTATACAGTTACCTGCTGGTAGTCCAACTAATCCTACTTCCTTATTTGGGAAACAATTTGTAAAATATTTGTTCATTTTTCCAATACTAAAGTAAAAAAAAATAATTCACCAGATTTGGCCAAATTATTTTCAAAATATATACAGAAAGAAAAGACCTAACTTTCCCCTGCCTACATGTGAGAGCTTGTCAGCATTCAGCTCCAAGACCTTTAATCCTAGGCTTTAAATAATTTAGATAACAGTTGATTACTCCATTGCAAGAACTGTTGAGCTCTGCAAAATCTGAGTAACATAATATTTTCTACATTAAAAAGGCAATCTCAAATAATAGGCATCTAAGGACAGCACATTTCTTGAGACCAAACCATGCAGCCTATCTTTGCATTTCTATGTAAAGTCTGGCAAATATCAGTGTAGTTTACTACCAAGTAATTCTGCATGCTTGCTTTCATTACCAAGTCATCTAGTCCTACAGCTTAATTTGCTCAATTTATAATCCCTCATCCATACATTTTCTGGGTCTAGAAGTTCCTTTGAATCATAACAACTAAAACTGTTGGTTATGTTACCCAAGAATCCAGAAGTGCATACACTCAAAATTTTAAACTTAAAAGTACACTGCTTTGACATTCACTTCTATTTCTTTAGTAAAATAATTGTTTTATGTTTCTTAACAACCAAGATTCAATATCTGCTGGCTCCATTCACTTGTAAACATCAGCCATTACAAAAGAGCTTTGCTCACTTGGCGAAATTACAATCTGAGTAATGTGAAACAGACAAAAATACAGCAAGAAACATTGGCATTCAATCCCAAATCAAAAAGTGACAAAATTTTGCAATCAAAAATGTCTAGCTGAGTTCTAAATGGATTAAATTCACCCATAAAGCTGACGTATGTAGCACTTTACTTTGATGTAGATGAGTGTCCATATATGTCTGACCATGTGTTCATAATTATCATGTAACCAGATAAATGAAAGGCACACAACTAGGTTACAAACATCAAATACGCTCCGTAATTATCAAAGTTAAGCAAAAAGCCCACTGACTTTAGAGGTATGAAACATTTTGAACCGTTTTCTCCTCTACAACTATTCATCACATTCTTTCCCTTCAGTCCTTAACTAAGCATAGGAATAATCAGTCTGTCTTCACTCTAGCAAACAAGTTTACTTTTTTAATATATTCAGGCTGAAACATCATCAAGTAGAAAATTTACAGACTGCATTCAATATTACCAATAAGTCCCACATTTGACTACTGCTCATACCATTTAGAAACCAGTCCACTTGATGACTGGCCTGACACCTCATCCATCAGCAGGGTGCCCAGAACAGTGGACAGTCTTCCTTGCACCATTTCCAGAGTGGAGGCCCAGCTGGGAAACAGGCTTCTCTTCCAATAGCAATTAGATAGATCTTTAAGATCAGGCCTTGGCAGTATGACCTAAAGCCATCCTTCCTGGCAATAACTTCTCCAGCATCTTCAGAGGGAGAGACTGAGAACAAGGCAAATGAAGAGAAATCCAGGCCTCCGTGGCCTGATTAAAAACTTTGTCCTGTCAAATAAACTTTGCCACCGGAGGAAAGTACTCTATGGTTGATCTGGCTTTAGAAAGATCTGTCCAGGGTTTCTCAATCTTCTTTTCACTCTCTCTCTCTCTCTCTCTCTCTCTCTCTCTCTCTCTCTCTCTCTCTCTCCTCTTGTTTCAAAAGAGGCCTCTGGTCAGCGCTGATTAATAAGTGTTTTTGTTGTGAAGTGTTGAATAAAAGAGGATGGCCGGTGACCCAGTAAAGACTAAACCTTGTGCTGGTTTATTGTGGCAAGCTGAGAAAGGGGCTTTAGGCCCGGGACCCCAGGCACTGACCCGCACACATCCCGCGGATCGCCTATTCATTCTCACAGTCCTACAGTCGCCCGGGCTCCCATTGTTTGCCAAGTAACAATGGAGATTTCGCAGGGAAAGTAAAGCTCTTTTCAGATTTCCCTCTGATGTTTTGCATTTAGGGAAACACCGACCTCCACTTTTTCCCCCGACATTTTCATTCAGGGCAGTTAAAACGGTCCGTTTTCCGGAGAGACTTGTGTGAGTTTGGCCCTTGTTCGCAGAACACCAATGTTAGGCAGAGGCGAGACTGGTGGAAAAGGAGACCCCAGAGATTTCCTTTTTTTTTTTTTTTTTTTTTTTAATAATGCATTTAGAGGACGGAAGCTGCCTGCAGGGAGAAAGAGGAAAGGGGGAGGGGGAAAGAGAAAGAAAGAAAGCTTCCCCTCCCCTGGCCTGGGCAGCGGAGAGCCGGGTGGCCCTGCCAGGGCTCCTCTTGGCTGCGGCGGGTGCAGCGCAGCTCCTGCTCACCGCCTTCCCCGCGCCGCTCTCTGCTCCCGGCTCCAGAGCACTGGGCTGCCCCGCAGGCTTTAGCGCCTCTGCCCGGGCACGCTCAGGGGCGACAGGGCCGCTCGAGGTCGCAGTTGGCCAGGGCCGATGCCCCTGGGCATCAGGCAGGTTCGTCTCCAAGTCTTCCTTCTGCTTTGCTCGCCTGAGCCAGGCCAGAGCTTGCTAACTCCTACCCCTGTCTGGAGAACCAGGACCTGCAGCACTAGCTCGGGGCAGGCTGCGTGTTTGGACCGCAGGGTGAGGCGAGGTCCACAGAATGTGGCCGGGCCTGCCCGGGCCTGGGCCGCTGCTGCTGTCTTGCCTCTGTGGCCTGAGGTGGGCATTTGGCTGACACCACGCGCCGGACTTGGGGAGCAGATCTGCGGCCTCCAAAGACACTGCTGTCTTGGAGCTGAGGGCCCCGGCTCCCCCCAAACACTCGCTAGAGGCCTAGGCGCCAAGGGAGGGTCGCTTGGCCAACCGGTCAGGCGTGCTGGCCAGAGGAGAGTGCGCGAGCCGGCGGCGGCCTGTGGGCAAAGCCGTGGAAAGTCATCTGGTCAGGCGAGGGAAATATCCAGGGCGGGCGAGGGACACAGATCTGCAGAGCTCAGGCCCCGGGAGGGGACGCAGTCTCTATCCCGCAGGCCTGGTTCATCCCTCGACACCACCTTTACTGGCATCTCTGGCCTCTGAGCCCCTAGCTGCGCCTATGGTGCCGGCCCTGGCCTTGGAGGCGGCTGCACCGCACCCTGCACCTGCCGGCAGGTCCTGCCTTCGGCGTGAGGCTCTCCAACCGCGCCTTCGCAGCCCTCGGGGCTGGAAGAGGAAGAGGAGGAGGAGAAAGGGCAGAGAGTAAGGGAGGAAAATGAGGAGGAGGGGGAGACAGTGGAGGAGGAAGTGGAGGAAGACAGGGAGGGGAGGGCTGCGAACCGAGGGGCTGCGGAACCCAGGGCAGCTCAAGGGGTGGAGGGCGCATTGTCTGCCCCCCTCAGTCCAATTGATATGCTAATCTCTTTTCTAATGCCATACAAAGAACACCTTTGCACTTTTAAAAGACTTTTGAACCCTGGCCACAGAAGTTTATTATCCACTAATTAGCAACAACTTTTGGCAATGAGTTGGGTTACATTTTCATAAGCTACTATCCCGGGCAACAAGGTGCACGGGGCTGTAGGAAGTTCGCGCTCGCGGCAAACCTCTAACTGGGGCCGGAAAGCAAAGGTTCGCTCAGGACCCCAGGTGAAGCTGAAGGCAGGTATCAGGAGCTAGAAGTGTGTGGAGAAAGACTTTTTAGGACTGCAGCCCTCTTCGATCCGGTCTCCTGATAACCATCGCCAGGAGCTGCTCGGAGACGGTGACTGCCGAGGCTTAGCAATCTTTTTGGGGTGGGGATGGGAAATGAAACACTACTGAAGGTTCCAGTCCTCGCCTCTGAAAACTTGGGTTTTTCTTAAGGGTTACGACTCAGAATAAGCCGCACCTTAGTAGGAAACGTCCCCTGAAATTCCAGGGCCCCGGAAGAGGAGCAAAGCCGGCACTGCTAGAGCAGCAGCTGTGTGTGTGCGCGCGCGCGTGCCTGTGTGTGTGTGCGTGTGTGCGTGCGTGTGTGTGCGTGTGCGTATGTGTGTGTGTGCATGTGTGTGTAAAGTGCCTACCCAGGGTGGTCTGAACTCGTCGCCCCCCAGCGCAGACTCTGATGGTAACCAGAGCAGAGAGATGCACCCTCCGGGTGGCAGGACCAAGTGCTCACCGCGTGACCTCGCCTCTTGCAGGCTTGGCAAGTTATTGGCGATCTTACACAGTCCCACATCCCAGGTCAATAAACTGGAAACCGATAGAAAGAGCGTCATTGGTGAAAAATAAAGGGCGTGGAGTGGGGGTGCATTCCTACAGTGGGAAAAAAAAAGTCCCTCTAAGCTAATAAAACCCCTGAGCAGTGAGGCCTTCAGTTTGGGCTCAGCCATGGAGATACAATTTTAAGCAATTCAAGTTTCCAAATCCAGCACTTTGGAACTGTTCCACTCATACTTGCACACACACATACACACGTATACTCTATTTTTTTTTTTAAATTCACCTCTTATTTTTCTTTTCTGCTTTTTGCAAATGACTCCGCTGGAAGTAATGTAGGGTATTTCACACCGATGTTACATGGATGCTGCCCGCCTATTAGTCCTCCTTAATAGCAGCTGATACATGTGGCTTGATACATGTTCAAGGTGAAACATGGTCCTACTCAAACCCTAGGTGATTTAGGGTATGAAAGGGAATATTCAGAGGTAGGAAGTGGTAAATTATTTTGTTCCATTCCCTTTCAGTGAAACTAAATAGTGTACATACATTTATCTGCAATCTTAGCATCTTTGTTATCTGAGTGTAGTATTTGTGAACAAGCACTGTTAGAACTAGAAAATGGGACAGGTAGAAGCCAATGGTCGACTTTCCAGAATACCACTGAAGGGAATACAAAGGTTAGACGATATTAATAATATCAGATCCCAGATAAGAGGCTCCAGGACAACAAAATCCTCCGAAAAGTCTCCTCAGCAGTAGCCTGACTGGAGTGAGGGAGGAGATGGGTGGTGATCCTGGGATCCTGCAGAAGCAATTTCTCTTTAGTCACCCCTGGCCCCTTCATTCTGGAGGAACAATGGCGTAGCCTGGGGTTCTTTCATAAAGAGAAACTGTGGGAAGGCAGAGTTGCTCTTTGTGCCCCAGCCATTTAAGGGAGGGAGAGCCCTACAGATGCCCCCTACCACCACAACTGCACAGTGTCTGTGCCATCAGGACCCCTCAGAGACTCACTGAGAGCCAGAAAGGCACCAGTGTGGTAGTCCCCAAAGGCCCACTCAAGCAGCCAGAAGAAACCTGAGCAAAACTGAGCGATCTTAGAATTCTCCAGGGACTTGGGGGAAGCAGAAAAATACACTCACAGGACCAGTCAGTGCCTTCACCCCACCAACCCAACATCTGATCAGAGGTGGTTCCGCTCAGCATGTACTTCACATTAAAGATGCATTTATTTATTTATTTATTTATTTATTTATTTATTTATTTAATCCTTCAGATCTCTGTATACCAGAAAAAGACTTGATTCCCTTTCCAGGCAAGAGTTGATAAAAAGGCTCCATTTTAAAGCAATGAGGAATAATATGACTGTGACCTTGACGTGTGAAAGGGCGAAGGGGTGGTGGATCTGGGCTCAAACCTTCCTCCTCTCCCTGACTGCTGGGGTGTTCTAGGTGCTAGCTAAGAACACTGGCAAGAAGCAGGATTTATTTTCAAAGGTTACCATTAGCGGTTCACTTGCTAAAGTTCAGAATTCACTATTTTTATATATTACGTGAAATTCATGATTTAATTATACTCCAAAAACAAATTAAGGACAGGCCTTCTTCACAAATTGGAGGCAGCTAAATGCTCTTTTGTGCCTGCCGCCCTCGGGTTGTTAAAGAGGCTGCTGATGCGTGAGAAGTAAGTGACTGATTTAACTCATTGGGATGCAGGAAGCGACCTGCCCTCTTAGAGAGAGAGAGAGAGAGAGAGAGAGAGAGAGAGAGAGAGAGAGAAGAGGAGAGAGAGAGCGCTAGAGAAGAGAGGGGAGGGGGAAAGGGAGAGACAGAGACAGAGAGAAAGAGAGAGAGAGAGAGAGAGAGAGAGAGAGAGAGAGAGAGAGAGGATGCAGAGGGAGGGAGGGAGACCAAACCCCTGCTTTACTGCCTTGAAAGCTTCTGAATTTCAAGCAGAAAGTAGAAGGAGCCCTGTAAGGCGCTGAGCGTCTTTCCTGAGCTGCAAGCGCAGAGCGTAGACAATGAAAATCTCCATCCCCCTCCCCCAGCCCCGCAGACTGCAAGATTTTGGTTTGCCTTCCTTCTCAACAGTGGACCATAACGTAGAATCAAATATGTAAGAAGTGTAGGTATTTGGGGGGAAAAAAGCCGGACTGAGACGCGGATTGCCCAAACGCCCGCTAGCTGTGAGTACCTCTTTCCTTCCTTATCTGGGCTTGGCGTCGCGGAGGGCTGAGGGTGCTGGCTTTGTGAGCAGGGTTTCTGTGTGTATCACTTTTCACACGTGAGCGCTAGTGTTCCGCCCGTGGTGGGCACGCCGGACCGGGCAGTATTTGTCTAGGATGCGGTGGCTGGCAGCGGCGGGCGGCGGGCGGCGGCCTGCCTCAGTCGAGGGCTTCCCGCGCAGCCTGCACTTTGCAGAGCTCAGCTCCTGCAGGCTGCAAGCTTGGTTCCCCGCACTGCGTGGAAAGCAGGTCACCGACACCCCTAAACTCCTGAGCTCCCAGCCGCTCAGGGGAGTGGCACGGAATTAAGAGTAGGAATCTCAGGAGCAGACCTAGAATGGAGCCATAGGAGGTCCCTGGCCCTGTCCTTGACTTTTGGGGACTGAGTCTGGCTGGGGTTAGCTACCTCGGTAGTCACACCACGCCTCGGTGTGTCTTTATCTGCATCTCAAATAAAGCACCTTCTTGTGCCGAGGGCCTAGGAGAATAGCACGGAGTGTGCATGTGTCTGAGAACGCCCAGGAGGCCAAAATCGTGCCTCTGGGAAGGTATTTTTTTCGCCTCTTGAAAATGTGTAAGAATTCCGCGGGCTCATGCTTTCTTTGTGTGGCGGGCAGCGCCAAGCGCTTTGTGCTTCACAAGGAGAAAATGGCGAGTCCTATTGTGGTTAGGCCATTTTCTTTCGGTACAAGGATTTTCCAAGTTCCAAATACTTTTTTGGAAAATAGCCTTCTCTGGCCGGAAAAAGTGCGAATCACTAAGGCTCGGTTCCGTGGACTGCTGTGGGCCGACCTCTATTTGAAACCAAGAGTCTGTTTTCTGGCTGCTAGAGCACTAGTATCAGAACAAAAAATTGTGCAGCGCGGTCCCCTCCAAAGGCTCCGTAGAGGTTTCCCGGGGTTTCGGAAAATACACGTCGTCTGTATGTGTTTATGGACACATGTATAAATTACATCCTTGTCCTGATAACCTGAAGGGGAAGACAAACGCACAAAACAACTAAAATTTGGGATGGAGAAGAGTAATGTCCCCACCCTCTTCTCCTTTCACTCCCTAGCTGAAACCCTAGGACAGGTTAAACCTTACTGCCTTGGGGCAGGCTTTTGTTTCATAAACAAAGATGAAATATTATTTTAGATTGAGGAATTATGAGACAGCCTTAGCCACTAGAGTATATCAGTTGATTGCTTTGCTTGAAAATTATAGGGTGTTATGGAGTGAATCCGTTTAATGGTCTTAGTGTGCATGTGTGCCTGTGTGTGTGTGTGTGTGTGTGTGTGTGTGTGTGTGTGTTAGCTATCTCTACATTGCCTATAGATAGCTGTAGTTGCATGTATAATGGAGAGAGGGAGATGCTTGAGAAGGATGTTGTTTGGGTTTTTTTTTTCTTCATGTGTCATTTCTGTAAAAATTTTGTGTACTTGTGAAAGTGAACAAAGATGCCTGTACAAGAATGTCTCTGTTACCTTTTGACTGCAGAGGGAGGGAAGGAAAGAGGGAGGGAGAGAGAGAGAGTGAGAGAGAGAGAGAGAGAGAGAGAGAGAGAGAGAGAGAGAGAGAGAAAGAGTATAAGAATGACAAATATTATTTTCTATCTACTACAACACTTTGACCCCTCCATGTGCTGATGATTTTGTCAGTTTAAAAATAATGAAATGCAATGTAAATTTTCTCTTTCTGCTTTCTATATTGTTTGGTGGCAAATACAGGAAAAAAATTGAGGAAGACAATTTCAAGCTGTAGACATTTCCTCCTTTTGCATCATCTTAAAAATGAGTGAATTATATTTGTGCAGAAGCCTTGTGACTTTCATTTTCAAAATGCACACTAGTGTGTCTCCCTTCATGGAGCTCAAGACCATGGACAGCGAACTAATATTAAATCATTAAATACAAAGGGCTCCAGTAAAATTTTGTGAAAGCAGAATATAAGTTTGCATTTAAAATATGTTAGGAGCAAAGACAAATTTTATAATTTTAAGATGGTTACATCTCTTTAAAAACATGGCATTTCAAACTTACTCTACCAAGTTTCAGAGAAATAATTTTTGTGTTCAGGATTTACCTTGTCTCAAAGAGTACATATTGTTTATCCAATTAAAATAAGATGAAGTGTACCTTTTGTTACTGCTAATAACACATTTAAATGCATCCACTTTTACAAATGGACTGTTTCTTATAAGGCTTTCAAGCAAAGTGGAACAGAGAAATTCTACTATTTTAGGCCAGCATTAGCTGAATGACATTAGAGCAAATTAAATTGATTTTTATCAGTAACTGAATTTTTTAATCCTTAGAATTGGAAAAATTAAATGCCACTTTGATAGACAGGGATAATATGAATAGAGATATAATCCAGCTAGTCCTTTTGCCTCTAGTTAGACATTTTAGTTTATAACTGACAGTGCAATGTTGTAGACAAATATTCATTTTATTTGCCAGTAAGTTACTGGGGTTTTTTTCATACATATTAATTCAATTTGGGACACAGGATTTCTTCGATGTAACTTCCTATTAGATATCCATCTATTTCGTTTTGAGCAGTATTTGAATTGTCTTTATTCCTTTTTCAGGAGGAAAATTAAAGTCATTTATTTTATGGTTTATGTAATGCATTCAAAAATATTCATTCAAATTTCCAATTTCATGTTCTTTTGGCTTATTTCATAACCTCACTTCAGTGTGACTGTAAAGGCCTGGAAAATCATATAAAGCAAAAATAAACATGCTACAGAAATTAAGACTGTTTATAGTTAAGAATAAACACCATCAATTTAAAGCTATGTTGATATTTAGAAAGAAATTCTTGATATGTATCCACCTATATTTATATGTGCCTATAGAATTCTTTGAATTGCAGGTTTCTAAACTTAGGTGCTAGATATGTTTGATTACACACACATATTTTTTAAAAATCAGCATCTTCAAGTCACCTGAAAAGAATATGCAATGATGTTTTAGTGTGTCCTGATCAGGACCATGGTGAGGTCCCCTGACTCGAAGAAAGGTGGCCCAGGGCTCTGTCTGGGATGCAAACCAAGGTGAAAAGACGTTATTGTTCAGGATTCCACATTTCTCGTCATGGTATTCCTGATAAAATGAAGCATAAATCTAGAGCTTGGCCTGAGGAAAGGGTGGCATCGAGATTCCTGAGAGAAGATGCTTGCGCACATAATTATAAAGAGATCTCTTGTCTAGAGCTGGCTATCTATCTGGCCTAGCATGCTTATTTTTCTGTTAACCAAGCAAGAGTGGGAGAATCAGAAGAACCCAGGCGTCTGGACGAGGTTTCTAGTTGAGATGCTGGAGGGCAGTGGGCTCTCTCCATTTTAGGGCGGCACATCTGAGAATAGTGACTTCCGCCTGCTTGGAAGGAGCCTGAGCAGGGAGGCGAGGAGGATGAGAGGATATGGGAAGGTGTCTCCGGGGCTGTCTGTGCTGACATCAAGGGGAGCCCAAGCAAGGGCGAGCACTTGCCCTTCGCTGTACCCTGGCGCGGCTCCTGGGGGCTGCGATCCTTTTGCGGCTCTTGGGTTTCAAGGACACAGCTTGCTGCTCAGGACTTTGGGAGCCAACATCTGTCTGACTGGTGACGTCAGCAGCCCGTGTAATCCTCTTGTGCTGAAGGCAGATGCCTTATTTGTTTGGCTGGAGCGAGCCATTAATCCCTAATTCTGGATCAGCAAGCGAGGGGGAAAGACCGGACCGCTCCGACCCACCCCTCCCCACCCCCACCTCCCACCTTAAAGCACCTTATACCACCGAAGCCTCTCAGCCTTCTCTTTCCTGGGGAACACGCTGCGGAGAGACTGAAAACGGTTTGGTCCTCTGCAGGTTTGAGCAGGGCTGGCAGGTCTTTCTCCTTCCTATCGCTAGGGCTGTGTGTATACGTAATTCTGTCTCTCATCGATCGTTTCGATTTTCTGGCTGGGACTCGCGGATCTTGCAGTTTTCAGGGTCCTGAGCCACGAAGGGATGGAGACTGGAGAATGTGGGCGCGACGTGGTCTTGGGGAGGGCGCGAGGCAGGGAAAGGGGCGCGGGATGCGCGAATGGCTGAGACCGCGCGCGCACTGCTGCAGCTCGGAGACCCTGCTCAGGACGCGGCGAGTCCGAGGGGCCGGCTCTCCTCATCGCCTGCTCTGCCTGGACCTGTGCTGTCCTCCAGGCGCCGGCCCGACTCTGCGCACTGCGGGTTCGTCTCAGCACGCAGCTGCAGCTTGAGGACGGAGATCCGGAGCCGGTGACCCTGGTGCTCACCGAGGTCCCCTGCTCGGTCCCTCCCTCCTCGAGTCCTTTCTCTGCAGACTCCCCCTCTCCCTCTCACCTGTCTAACTGTACGGTTTGATTCTGTTTTTCAGGGGCGCCTTGGAGTCTCCGCGCAGCCCCGGCTCTGGGCGCCCTCTCCGGTACTGGGATGCAGCGGGAGCGGCCGTTCCCTCCGGGCCACCGTGCCGCCTCCCGGGGACGCCGTGAACAGAGCCGCGGCCCGGCCGCCTCCGCCCGCAGCGCACCGGGCTCCTCCCGTAGAGGTCAACTCCCCTCACCCCGTCCTTTTTCCTGTCTGCACCTCTCTCCGCGGGCCCAGCACTGCCCAGCACTCGGGCCCTGCCGCAGTCTGAGGACCGCGTGTCCGCTGCGCTGCGGTGGCCCGGTCCAGTCCCCCGGCCCGCCCAGACCGCGGTCCGCACTCTGGGCCGGTGGGAGAGTTTTAGGAGAGGCTTTTCTCCAAGCAGCAAAACCGTACCCGGACCAGATGGGCGGCCCAGCTCTCGGGGGACCAGGCAGGTGCCACTGAGTTAATTTTTCCGCATTATAAAGAAAGACGACCCAGAGCGCCCCTTGGATTCTTTTCTTTTCCCGAAATTTCCCCACTAAAACTGCGGCAGGGTTCTCAGAGGACCCAAGAGGAGGCGGGTCCGTGGGTCACTCTTACATACGCTCGGACGTATTTATTTTTCTTTTCTTTTTACATGCTCGATATCCTCAGAAGCAGGAAATGATCGACGAAGTTTTGAGCAGCAGCTCATGTTATGTCTGGGTCCTTAAAAGTCTGCTGTTCTTTACCAGTGTCTTAGGAGAGATTCAGGGTAAAACGACGTGAATAATTGCCTTCAGTAAAATACACAATTACAAAATTATACCTCTACCTGAAGAGCAATTAACTTCTATCCATGCCATCATTTGAAAACTGGATTTACAGGCGAATATATGTTTTTAGGTGTGCTGTAAGTGGCATGCAGATATATGCACATGTATAAGCAGGCGCATGAATCCTCTGCATTTCCACCCAGCAGACTAATTAGCAGCGGCTCGGGCAGATGTGACTGCAGGCGAGCTGAGACGGCAGACTTGTGAGATAAGTAGGGACCCAGAGCCTGGGGGTGGGGAGGGCGAGAAGAGAAGTGTGGTCATTGCAGTGGGTCGGTTCCTTTCCGGATCAAGAACAGAGACTCTGCCCTCCGTGTTCACAGCGGACCTTGATTTAATGTCATACAATTAAGGCACGCGGTGAATGCCAAGAGCGGAGCCTAAGGCTGCACCTAGAGAACCTAGAGCATTTCAGAGACAGAAAGGGGGAAAGAGGCTTGCAAGGGAGTTTGGCGAACGGTGGCATGAAACCACCCTTTGCCACAGGAAGATCATCACAGTAACTTCACAACGAAGCTGCTGTTTCAAAGTGAAAGAGAGTTACTTTTTAGTAAAAGCCTCAGAAATCTGCAGGCAAATTCCAACGGTGTCTTTAAGGGCTTCATTGACACCTGTCAGGGCATTAGTGGGTTCCCATTTGTGTAAATATTCTAAAGCTTTTAGAAAGAATTTGTTTTTCAAAATAGGAGTCTACAAGTTGGTCAAATTGCAGGAATAAAATAGAAGAGAGGGGAGTATGGCATATATGACGCCATAACTACCTTAAGCAACAAATCTAAAATTGGTTAACTGTGGAGTGAAGATGTAAACAACACCCTGCCTCTATCTGGCCTTGACTTCTCCCTTTCTCTTTGCTGTCTGGAGTCAGCCTCCCTAGGGTTAACACCCCAGGATAGTTTCCTTGTTTTCCTACAGTGACAAAGGCTAAAATCAGTCCAAAAAAAAAAAAGTAGAGTATGGTAAAAGGGACAGTTCAGGAACTTTAGAAGGACACGGCACATTATTTGTAAGCCTGTAAAGTAACTTGTGTTGAGGTAGGTAGTTCCATACCACGGCCTTGGAGCCAAAGGAAAACCTAGGCTAAATTTTTTAAAACCGAGTGTTGATAGATGTCTTTGTTCTGCCTTGGCCTGCAGGGGCTGGGAACAAAGGAATGGATCCTCCAGGGTGCTCCAGGGTGGCCGCGCCCTCCCTGCCTGGCGCTGTCCGTGGTGCTGACCCTCTATTCGCTCCATAATTGAAGCAGAAAAACAGTACTTCTCATCCCTACCTAAAAGAGTTAACAAGATGTTAGGTAACCTGCTAAATAAAAATTTAAAAGAGGGAAAGTTCACACATAATGAAACAACATTTTACCTAAATCGTATACTCCAGCTATTGCCACACTTCGCTGGGTACTTTTCCATCTTTAGTAGGTACTCATCTTCAGACAGTGTAGGTAGATTGGGAAAAAATTTCAGTTGATTTAGGTTGAAACCAAAATATGTATAAACAATGAGCCAGACTTGCAAGAAAGAGATGGAGGGAAAAACTAAGACTTTTATTATTATTTTCTTTCATAAATAATCTCCCTTAAAACCCAGAAACAAAGTTTTCAGCTGTGGATCTTAGTGCTGAGGCTAAGAACCGGCTCAGGGTGAACTTGAAGTTTATCAGGGAGGAATGGGATCGGGAGTGATTAGGTGAGACCTGGCAGTTGTCAACGCAGCCTGGAACCACTCTCCAAGCTCGCACCAGGACAGCCTTCCTAGGTGGGCCCAGAAGGTTAAGCTGCTCCAGAGGGCTGCACTGGTCGGTGCACTGCATCTGCGCCAGCGGGAGGCATTGCAGCATCCGGAGGCCTAAAACCCGCACTGCGGAAAAACCAGCCACAGCAGCATCATCCTATTAGTCCTTGGCGACAGGAAATAGGCAGAATGGCTTAGTAAACCCCATGCAATGAAGATTTACTGGAGTACTTCAGTAGTCAAAGGCGGATGTGCGGGTATTGACATTTTCAACAATTTAAAATTCTCAGCATATTTTCGACAATTTAAAATTCTCAGCGTATTTTCGACAATTTAAAATTGTCAGCGTATTTTACCATCTTGGCTTACACACTGAGAGTATTAATATAAACCATAAAACATAAGCACCCTAATTAATGAATCAAATGGGAAGGAAAAAAAAGAAATGGCAAATAAATATGTACCTAGTCTGGGTTCACAAAAGAAATCATACGTGTTTTGTGTTAGCTGATAAAGTCACAAACGTAAACTGTGTTAAAATTAATAACAGATAAATCAATACAAATTGGGCAATAGAGGGAGCAACACTGATTTTTTGATCCATGTGTGGAAATGCATCATCCACTGACAATAGCCAAAAAAGATGTTTCCATTACATTTGTTGTTTTACACCTGAATGATGACGAGACATCAAATGATTCAGGAGACGAAAGCATCCAAGCATAACGTTCTCAGCGGTCTACTTCTGTGCCCCCACCTTCGGGCAGATTTTATTTCCCTCTCATTTCAAAATTCTGTGAGTTAGGTCCTCTGTTGCAATAACCACTTAGGCTATATTTAATTTTATATAACTTGAGCGGGAATGAGTAATCCATGTTGGAAAAAAAAGATCTACCAAAAAATTTTAAGAAAAAAGAAAAAGGTTAGGATTATTTCTCTTTTGCCAGTTCAAAGCAGCAATTGGCAAGTGAAATGGATTAAAGCAGCACAGGTTATCACAGACAGCTCCACCTCCTCCCAGCATTCATTTGGTTCTCTTGATACCCTGCATCCACTCCCCATGTGAACTTCACAAAGCAGGTTCTAAGGCTGCAAAATATTTCTGCCTGCATTGTTATAATTCATATTACATAACAAGAGCACACTTAATCCTCCTCACCCTAATCCTACCTGTTTAAGGATGTCCTAAACTCTAGATTTAAAAAGCTTAATCACTAAAAATTACTTTCTAAGAGAAATGAAATATATGATATGAGCGGTAGTGCTTAAATAAGGGAACAAGCACATAATACAGTAATTTAGCTGCCAAGGGTAAATCCAGAGTGGTTATTGATCCATTATGTCTGAAGACTTTAAGACTATTTATTTTGAGTTTCATTCAAAAATAATCATCCAGTTTAATGCCTCTTCCAAATTGTCCCTGGTATGAAATTCTACGCTCAGCAGTTTTGCGCTAAAACGACCCAAGCTTTGCAATTGGAGAACTTCTGCACATAGTGTTGTAGGAGGCTTTTGACAATCACAACTTTCATCTAGTGGTCTGAAATTAAAGCTCCTTGGAATAATTTAGAAACAGCTTGACCCGTTGAGATACTCAACGACAAGTCTCTCGGGAAATACGTAGTATTATTTCTTTCCTGGGAGCAAGGTCTAGCGCAGTGCATCAAGAAGTATCTGTTGTCAACAATACCAGAGCGCCCTCTGCTGCCCGTATAAAGGCAGCACACAAGTTACAAAAGCCAGATGGCACTAAATCTCAATGAAAGGAGGAAACATTAAGCTCTTAAGAACATTTAATCTGTGAAATTTAAAAGCTCTCATCATATTCTGCTTCTGAAAAGGCCACCGGATTTTTATTTTGAGCACTTCTTGGGTGATTTCCTCCTAATCTGTAGGGTAAAGTCAGTATCTTGAAATTTACTGTGTCAGTTCTGTATTCGTATTTTATGTCTTTCTCAAATCTTATTTGGAAACATAAAATAGCAAATCACAGTGAAAAATCTCTGTGCTAGGAGTTGAATGGAGAAAGATTTTCCTATTTTTTCCATTCCTAATTAAAATAAAATACAAAGCATAGATTAATTATTTTAAAACTATAATTTCAAAAATTAAGGAAGTCGATATAAAGAATTATCTTGTTGTTTTGCTTTGATAATTAACTGGCATTTTGCTCAGTCTTTAAATTTGGGAATAAAATGTTCGTGTTTAAGGAAGAAGTTGAGAAATTTGCATTGCCCTTATATACGGTATTTTGCTCTGGAAACCTTCCTAATTTACATCCGTACTCAGTTCACAAAGAAATACTCAGAGATGTAGATAAGGTAACAGAACGCACAAATCCATAAGAAGTGTTATTTGCATTAAAATGAGTTTTTCTTATTGAAAATTTGTTCTCAAGTGAAAAGAATATTTATTAAAAAGTTAAACCCCTTTTTAATTTTTATGTATTCTGGGGATTATATTGATTAAAATAGTGTACAGCTGTATTAATTCAACAGAGTAAAATTTAAAATTACAGCTTATTTTAAGACACACATTTTTTGCATACACACTGTTATTGACTATATCGGTGCTAATATAATCAAATGTGCTTATTAAATTATTAATGATGTGCTTGTAAATAAATCTTATAAAATAAAGTTCTGTTTATTTTATGATAGCAGAGTGAAATAGCTGTCTAATATCCCTTATTTTAATCTTAGCTTCTAAATGAATTTCAACAAAGATACTAAACTATACAGTTCTGGCAATATTGAGCTAAAATTAATAATTATTTGATTTTACAATTATCTGGGATAGAAGAAAAATCTTGGTTAAATAATAAAGCAACTTAAATATTTGACCAAATATGTCAAATTCTGTATAACCACAGAACATTTGTCTTCAGATATTTACTTTTTGAAGAATGTATTTGCAAATTCATGTTATAAGAAATTAAAAAAGAAAATTGATAAAACTTTTATGATTTAAGCAATCTTTTATAAAATATTACATTTTATTTACTAAGTTTAAATTTATTTCTAAGAAAATTTATATTTACCCGAGATAAAAAAAACACAGTAACATACTTTTATGATATATTCCTAACAGTTTTGATATTTGAAAATAATTTCAAAATAGATAAAATGCATAATATGTGTTAAGAACCCTTCTTATTTTAAAAACTGTTTGCTATATTCTAAAAGAAGGAATGAAAACAACCAAACAAGAATGTAAGAAAGAAAAGGAAACAAAGGAACAAAAGAAATAAGAGTTTCTGAGATGTCCAACAAATGCTGCCTGAATTGAAAGCCTCCCCAGTTTTCACCAATCAAATTTGTATTTAAGATTTTTTAAATTTTTTATTTATTTATGTATTGGGTGGTTTTTTTTTTTTTTTTTTTTTTTTTTTTTTTTTTTTTTTTTTTTTTTTTTGAGACAGAGTCTCACTCTGCAGTTCAGACTGACCTTGAAACTCACTTTGTAGCCCAGGCTGGCCTCAAACTCATGGTGATCCTTCTGCCTCAGCCTCCCCAGTGCTGTAACTACAAGGATGCACCAGCATGCCTGGTTACCTTTTTTAAATTTTACATTTATGCAAGAACAGCATAACTGTAACTTAAAGATCCCTCTTAATTTCCTCTACCTATTGAAAACATTTGCTTCTATAAGAGTAATATTCATAGAAACAGTACATTTATAGGAAGCACAATGTAACACAAACAACTAATTATTAAAGCTTTTACTTAAGAATTGTAAGCAAGAACATTCACCACAATAATTAAGTATTTTCTGATGTGAAATTAACATAGAATGTAATACGTAGAGCACTCGTATGTATGAACATACAGCAGCAGCACACATGCACACACATGTACACATCCATATCTTCCCTAATCATAGACTTCAGATTAGATGGAATGGGCTTTAAACTGTTCAACATCTTTTTATCATGTGTTCAAACTCAGCTATCATCACATTTTTCATCAACTACTGTTAAATAGCTACTACCATATAGAAATATGGCTAAATAGGAATTGAAAATGGAACATTTAACATATAAAATAAAGATGTCAAGAAATCGAAATTAATTATCTTTAAAATAGAAGGTTGGTGGCTTCAAATTGCTTGGCAAATATTTGTATTGAAGAACAGTAAAAGAAGTTGAAAGCCTAGTTGTTAGCAGGTGGGTGAAATAAGAATCAACTAAGTTGCTGAAATTCATGTAGAAAGAAAACAAGAAAATAATGGACGTCAATTTTCTTTTTGATATTCTAACAGAAGTTGCTATATTGATGCAGGAAAATCTTTGGAATTATTAAGTATTATTTAAAAGACTGTTTCTTCATTGGAATGTGGTGCAATTTTGGTCTTGCTGAGGTAACAAAGACAGAGAACATACTGGAAATCAAATTGTCAAAATATTTATTTTTATCATTGTACTTCACCCTATAGATTTGAGAGAATTTTGATTTTGCTTTCCTAGTTATTGGTCATACTCTTCTTAATTATAAAATTGTATGTAAGTGCAGTTCTATACATATATAAATGATAAGATAAGTATACCTATAGAATATATTGGGTAAAATGTTCCTCTGCCAATTTGCTTAAATAAAAAGTTCAGTGCTACAAGAAATAAAAATGCGGTTTAGAAAATTGTTCTTTGCTGATTTTAGTGTTCTAAGTAGTCATCATCATGATATATTTTTAGACAGGATCTTTAATTTGGGCTCAATTACAATGCTTTTTAGGAGTTCACAGCACTGAAGATGAATGTGAGGAGTAAGAGTCCCACACCAACGTGATAACCGAGAACACTGAGCAAGGTCGATTCAAAGGTGATGAAGTTTAGGCTGCTATGAAACTCTTAGGTGGAGAAAGGCATTCTCTCGCCTAAAGCTATATAATGTCAATTTTCTAGTTAGAGGAACTTCTCGCTTCCCAGGACATCCTTGATCTGACTTTCTCCTCTCAGTTTTTGGAACTAAGCTATAATAATTGTCTTTTAATTGTCCAATCGATATCAGGTGAGTAGAGACTGGTGGCAAGAATTTCAAAAATAAATTACTCACTATTTGAATCTTACAAACCAGTATTTTTAAAAGGGATTTTAATTTCACAAAAGGGATTATTTTTACCTAAATTTTCAATTCAGAAAGGGTAAATATTTGTAAAAGCCCAACAAGCATCAAGACGCTGTTAGTTGGGTAGGGAAAAAGGATTATGATGTATATATGAAATATCTACTTTAGTGATTATGTTTATTTAACACAAAGTTGTGAATAATTAAAGTCAACTTTAGCTGTAACTTGGAAACACCTCTTCCAAAGTTACCTTACAATCAAGATAATCTACCTGATGAAATTACATGGGACAAGAGATTACTAATAATCATTTAAAGTGGCTGATAAAATAAGAGACAGTTCTTCATACCTACTCCAGCTGTTAATAGAAAAAAAATTTCTTCAATGATTAGTGTTTTCTAAATTCCCTTTCAGTGAACAAAATATTTTTACACTGTCTTTCTCGCCCCACCTTCTTTCTCTTCTTCCCCTTAGTTGATAATGGTACTCAATATGGTAAGTGATTAGATCAACAACACTGAACATATCAAGCAATCTTAGAGGCAAAGTTCAAATTTACAGACAGAATATACATATGAACTTGAATTTATTTTTATTTTGACATCTCGTGTCCATAGCTAATATCTAAGCTTCCTGAGATTTCCAAACATAGAGCATAAGTTTGGTACTCCTTTTACTTACTGTGTGCATACTTACTGAATGTCCAGATCCTTTCCATATGTTAACTACTTTATGATAAATGCAAAAGATGTGATTCCTATTGTGACAGACCTAAATTTCCTACCATATTAAATTTCCTGCCTTTTGAACTTACTTTTTATAACTTAAATTCTTTTATTTTTAAGTGTCTCCACACCAGCAACTGAAGTATTTTGTGAGTATGGTAAGAAAAGATTTGCATTTTCCTTTACTACTAAACAAAACCAGTAGGTTACATTTCCCTACTTCTCTACCACTCACTTAATAATGAATGCATTTTGTTATCCTCTTTCAAATCAGTTGAAAAAATATTGTTATAAGCTGATTTATATTTATATAAGCAGATTGGCCATACAGTAAATTGAGACTTTGCCTCATTTGTGATTTCTACTTTTTTTACTTATTGACTGTAAACATTTACTTATATTTTGTCATACATTTTGACTTCCATATAATTTGTACTGTATAAGTGTTCATTCAAACTGTAATTTGGTTCTTATCCTTTCTTTACACGTTTCTGTAACTTTGTTACTTTCATTATTTCCCTTTTCCTGTTTGTTTGCTTTGTTTCTTGCCTATTGTTTTGTTTTGTTTGTTTGTTTGTTTGTTTATTGGTACTGGGGATTGAACTTACGACCTCCCTGGCACTTACCAGGTAACTACTTGTGCCCTGAGCTAAATCCCCAGCACTCCCACTTAGTATTTTAATAAGTTATCTTTTTAATTATCAAAATTTCTTTCAATGTATATCCTATTTTCTACAGGGCATTGAAGTAACTGATTTATAATAACCAAATGGTTAATTGGTTTTCCCAAATAGAATAGCAGTGCATTTCAAATCTAATGTAGTTATTGAAATCATCAAAATAACTAGACCAACATTTTCATGGTTTCATTATTTCACACATTTATGATTAGTTTTAAATCAACTGATCACTCAAATATTTGACCCAAAATACTTCCACAGATATAATTTGCAGGCTCTTCATTATACCACCTAATTAACTGTGAATATTTTAGATATTTGGCACCTGAAAAAGTAGTCATATCTCGCTAATTTATTGTGAAATTGTTGGTCACCATCTTGACCTATATCAAAATAGTCAGAGGTGTCCGATTTTTTAAGGCAGTGATAGACACTATGTATACCAATAGGGGTCATATATCTTTGCTGTAAATTCTGATTATTTAACTTATTAAAAGTTACAAGAGTTAGAATTTCTACAACTTTGGAATACAGCTGGTATAATAGTAAATATTGAGTTCATGTGCTGATAATGTAGTCTGAGAATCTATATTTTAGCTGTAACTCTTACATTAATTAGTTAAATAATCTGGTTTACTTACTTTCCTTCACTGGATACTGGTTTATGTGAACTGGATTCAAGATTCTACATAATATGACATAAGTGTTAGCTGGAAAGTTAGTTTGCAAATTTAGGTTTTTAGGTCCCAACCTCTAAACTTCATCTGGTCAGGTCTAGAACACATTTCAACCAGCAACATAGCTGGTTCTGAAGTAACTGGTCTGTAATTTAAAAATTATGAATCAACTCTTCAAACATATTTCTAACCCTAAGCCTTTTAGCTATAAATTAAAGAAAATTAACAATTCTAAGACAATGAATTTTATCACCAGATAAGAAAGTCCAGAAATAATTGGTATCAGCAAGTCTTGTTTTGATAAGAATAGTGTGTAAGTTTGAATTCTTAAAGAAGTAAATGTCAAACTTGGGTTAAATTTGCACTCACTATATTATGGAATACTTCTCTATAAGAAAATGAGGGGCCAAGCAAGCTGTCAGATAGCACAACAGGGCCGATTTCTAATGAGAGACTTGAAAAGAGGGATACCAGGGTCTTCAAATAGCATATAATCTAGGCAGTCTTGGTAAGGCCACCAGAAAGTCCTTGAACCCATGCTGTCAGATGAGTGGACATATTCTTACAAGAATATATCTATTATCTTTACCATAATTAGTCTCAGGTTAGAAGCTTATGGGAAACATGGCCTCTCAACATACGTAATCATGAATTTTAGTGTGCAGTGTTTAGGCCTTTAGTTAATTTTATTCCCTAAGACAAACATCTACAACTTATATTTTCATGCCCATTACAGAAAGGCAAGTCACTAATATTGTGAGAATCAGTTACAGGGAAATTTAAGAGACTTGTCAGTCATCACATGGAAAAAAACCCACAGATTTTATATGAGTAGGATCAGCTAGCAGTAAAAGAGACAGGCAATTTTAAAAGTATAGAACATTTTTTTTTTGCTCCCAAAACATAGTTAAGATGGCTAGGTCACTCTACAATAATGAACTAGCCATAAATCCCACTGGTTTAAAACAAAACCAAAAGAAAAAAAAAATGGTATCTTGCTCATGCTGTATGCTATTTTAGGCTGGAGAGGTACTCTATTTGCCCTAATATTCCAGAAGGTCAAATAACTAAACTTTTATGGCCTATAAATGCCATTATTTCAAATATGTGATCCATGACCTCCAACAATATATTAGGAAATAAAAAGCCCAATACGTTGATGCAGAAGTAAATGTTTTGTTCCAGATATATTTGTCTATATCTATCTATCTATCTATCTATCTATCTATCTATCTATCTATCTAACTAGAATCAGTTATAGAATATTGTAAAAATTTAAATTGTATATGTATTTTAAATGTTTTTTTTTTTTTTTTTTTTTTTTTTTTTTTTTTTTTTTTTTTGGCTTTTTCGTTTTTATCGGTACCGGGGATCGAACTCACGACTGGCTGCTTTCAAGGCAGGCGCTTATGCCGCTGAGCTAAATCCCCAGCCCCCGTATTTTAAATTTGACAGTAATAGACACTGGTAAACACTAATATTGACCAAAGTAAGATTTCTTGCAAATCGTACCACCAGTGCTAAGCAGAAATCGACTATATCATCTTTTAGGATCCTGAAATTTAGGTATCAAATGTAAGTGAGATAGACTTCAAGTGCTATTTGCATTTTTTAAAGGCAGTGAAGTATGACAGACCAGAAAGAATTTTTCAAATAAACGATCAAGAAGTCTTATTTAAAAGTAAGCTCTTTCTTTGAATTGCTGTATGATTTTGAAATTCATCTGAACTTTCTGAACCCTTGTTTTCATATCTAAAAAGTGAGAGAATGAAATTACATATCCAAATTATATTTCAGAAACCAATTAAGTCTAATAATGGTCACATTAAAAACAGTGGAAATGCAATAATATCGTAGTATTTGTTCAGAGGAAAGCTCTGTGTTTTTCTTCACATGTAGCAAATGAATAACATCACTGTAAGACTAGATTCTAGTCATTTGTTTCCAAGTTATTCACGTAATTTGTGAATAAGGTCTCCGTGAGAAGTCTAGGGGAACACGCTCAGGATGTCTGCACTACAGCCTCATCCTCTGAACAAGACATCTTCTACTCAGCTCCTCATAAGTTTCCATCAGGATCAAGCTCAATACAACCAACTCCCAGATGCTACTTTGAATTCTCCCCACCCTCCCCTACTCCAGTCCAGTTCCCTGAACTCATTCTCCAGAAAAATTACCTGCTGGCAAAAGTGTTTGCCTTAATCAGTGCTTCCTCAGGGAACCTAGGCTAAGAGAGCAAAGTGATCTCTATCAAACAAGTGATATAGGATCAAAGACCACTAGAAACTTGAGTTCTTTTATGTTTAGCCCTAACTCATTATTTATATGTCTTCCCTGTCAGGTTACTTCCTACTTCTCAAAAGCTAGCAAGAATTCTTCCTAGGGATGGGTTGTAACTTCTTTAGTTACTACATAGACAAAAATCAAAAATATGAAAAGCCCAAATAGTAATGGAGCTGCTAATTAAGAACTGGGAAACATCCCAAAGCTCCAGTTCAGTTTTCCTGTCTCTGTGCCTGTGATGGATGGAGCTGGGAGGGCAGGTACAGTGAAAGGGATCCAGGTGCTTGCAATTCTGCAGCCAACTCTGCACTCTTTATTTGTTAATTTAATAAAAATCAATGTGTGCCATTGAGGAAAGGAATAAAACACTCCTAAAAATATAGATAATTATGTATTCAACAAGTAATTATATAAACTCCAGCACTGCAAAAATAAATATAGGGTAAACATACACTAAATATTAAATATATTAAGATATAAATTAAAATATTAAACTACAGGTAAATGCACAGAACATATATCCACATATACATGTAGGAATATTATAGACATAAATAATAGCCTTGAGGTACAACACATACTTTGTGAAGCTTTCTTAACAAGCAGGGTCAGAGTCAAACCCAAAAGCTGAGATTTTTCTTTCTTGTCCTTCTGACCAATCAACCTTAGACACAAATTCAGGGGAGAGTAATAACAACAGCATCCAAACTATACTGAGGAGTAGTAAAGAAAACTGAAAAGCCTTCAGAGGGAACACGAAGAGACATGTCACTTGCAAAATACTGAGAAAATTTAGAGAATCCAACACTGACCCAAATGGATTAGTCCCCATTTAGATAGATGTTCATGAAAGTTGGTAAATATTTTTTTTTATTTTTTAAGGAGGCATTCTTTAATAATGGACTTATTTAATGCAGTGGCACTATGTTTTTAATAAAGCAGGCTATGTTCAGCAAATTTAATATTCACTGGGTCTTATTGGAATACTATACACACCTCTTTCGCATTTGATATATCAGTGGTATAAACCACAGCATATAGTTTACTGCATAATAAAATATCAGTGTGCAGCAAACTTTTACAATGTGCTTGCAGGCTCAGGAGAAAGTTTTATTAGCCTTAGTTATAAGAGATAATATACAATTACTTCTTGGAAAAGTTGTATTTTGTTTAAAAATGTTCAGCAAGTTCTCAGGACATGTGCTGTCAGGGTTAGGAAGGAGCCATACAGATTCTTCAGAATGATTTGAAGCTCTTTAAGGATGACTGTATGTGAGTTCATCATTATACACTCATATGTGATAGCAGCAAAAACAGGAATATAAACCCAAAAACAGTATTTTTAATGATCTTTTCTAATATTCATTTTCCAACTTCCATTAAGAGGTAAGAATAGTGGGGAATTTCATTCAAATCTATTTACATGTTTAACACAATGATATACGATAATTCATCAAATAACTAAGAAACAGATTCCATGTGATTTATCTATTTTTATTCTTATATATTTCCATACAGCAGCTCACCTTGGTGTTCATGGGACACTTTATCTTTGTGTAGCCCTAGTGTGTAAACAATGTGGGTATGAGCATTACATTAATTTTGAGACTGAAAAACTAAAATATGCTACATGAATCAATTAATGATATAATCTAATCATCAATAAACTGTGTCCTCTAAGAAATATAATTTTAAAACTCTCTAAAGTAGTAAAATCCATTAATGTTTTTTAACCCTGCTGTTTTTGATAGTTGGCCTCAGCAGTTTTTCCATCAGACAGAGGCTAAGGATGCTATCAATTCTATAATCACCAGGGTTGCCTACAGTGGTGATTCAGACACAGTTCACTTGAGTTCCTTTCCAATCAAAACAACATTAAGCTTCATTTGCCTACCACTTACTAGATTTCAACACATTTTCCCACTTGAGACTTCCAGGCTTCACAACTGTACTCTGAAGTATCATTCTTGATTCATACAGAGTAGGAAACGGTGGCACAGAGAAATGGTAAGAAGCCAAGCAACAAGCAGTGGTAGAGCAGAAGGGGTGCTCAACTATTTCAATGCAATTTTCTCTCCTTGAATTATGCTAAATTGAAGTTTCCTACTGGTATTATCCCAGCTACTCACCAACCTCCACTGTCCAAGACATATCCAAGTAGCATGGTCATAACTGTCCTTGCATATTTGCTTCTGTGTTTGTGAAACAGTGTCTTATCCTCAGTTTGATCAGATGTTGAATGTTATGTATGATATAGAAAACAATCTCCATAAGAACTTCTCAAAAATATAATTGAGTCTCCTTGGAGTATAATTATATTTTAGAAGTTTTTATGCACATTTCTCTGAAAGTAATATTAAGGAGTAGCATAAGAACACGTTTGACCCATAGGCACAGATTTTCTTTGCTATTTTAAGGATCATTTTTGAGGTCATAGGGCAATGAAATGCAGTGTAAAGAAGACTCAGAAATATTCAGAAAGTACATTCTCTTGGACCCTTCATTTAGTTTCATGGTGAAGTCATCAGGCAGTAGCAAAAGAAACACAACCATTATCCTCCAATAATCACATTCTTTGGTGGTGTATATTTGAAAATACAGTAATCAGCACTGCCCACAGAAGATGGTATTTCAACCATGCCTCATTAGCTTTTGTTTCAGAGTAATACTTTTATTTAGACCTAGGTGCTGAAGACCAGCTTGATGCAGTGCAGAGTAGGCAGTAGTTAACATTAGTAAAGTGACACAAAAATAAGTTGAGAGTCTGTTTAGGCCTGTATGACTTGTGGTAAGACCCAGAGCTGGTGCACAGGCTGCTTAATCTTTAAGCCATGGCCAGAATTGAACTCAGAATAGGGTCTGTGAAGTTCTGGTACCTCAAACATGGAAGCTGAGGACTTGAATCTTACAAATCTCTTCTATATCAGGAGTGGCAGTTAGCAGATAATCAGCTTACTAGGAGCTTGTCCTGTGTGCTTTTCCAGAAATGCATTATTTTTCAATCCTTAAACCTTGTGTCAGCAGTTCATCATCACCTCCTGCAGCCCATCAGCACATCCTCCAATTAGGCTGCCACCTAATAAAGGCCAAAGACTGGTGATTTTAGCCCTTACTGGGCTTTGACCACCCTAGTGCCACTTGTAACTAAAAAATATATATCTCATCTGTTTTACCCTGTCAGAGTGCCCCTAAGCAGAAGGTAGGTGGTCACTGGCCAAGGCCCCAAAACTTAAAAAAAAATTTAAAGTTTCATTTTATTCGAGTAATGATCACAAAGTCACACCTCCAAATAATAGTGGATGCTAATGTGCTGGGGGTTGACATATTTTTAAACATAAATTAGAACACATAGCTCTTTTTCAAGCAAATTCTGACTTCATCACAGTAGGATATTGATCTTGGTATTGAATTTTGATTTTTCTCTTCTGTTTACCCAAAATGCATCTCTTCCTTCCTTTTTGCATATCTATAGCTTATCATTCCATCAATACCCTGATCAAATTCATCCCTCCAGTGCTGCATTGGCCAGACTGCGTTATTAATCTTTTTTTAAGAACTATAAAATTTAAAGCTAATCCGATGATTTCTACCACTTAGGCATATTGTAAACATGCCTTTCTACACGTGTGTTATGTTAGGACATACTTTTGTGAACAACGTAGGTAAACAAAGTGTACTCACTGATTTATTCCACAGATGGACAAAATAAATACTAGGTATCATTAATTTTCAGTATTTATTTTGCTTGTAGTTAAGTCAGCATACATATGAGTTATTATTCACTTACTATGTGAAAGTAAATTATGTGAGGTCCAAGAGTCTCATGAAATATTCCTGCCAATGACTGGAAATAATATTATAAAATAACTGTGTGTCAATTTCCTTCTCCCTCGTCTCCAAAATACCCATTACTTTTCAGAGAAAGCTTACTGGAAGTCCTCCTATCACAACTCAGCTTCTCCCAGAATGCATGCAAACTCACAGAACACAGAAAGTATAGGGGATATTAGGGTTGGTAAACCTAGGCTCACTTCTGACTTGTGTCATTTATTAATGGCAAGGCCCAGGGATTTAGCTCAGTGGCATAAGCACCTGCCTGGCAAGCATGAGGTCATGAGTTTGACCCCCAATACCAAGCAAACAAAACAAAAAAGTAATATTTGTTAATGGCGTGAGTGTGAACTACTTCCTGACATCTCTGGCCCTCAATAGAAACCCCCAGTTAGTCTGCTGGAATGGAATGAGGTCATCATGTCTAGCACTGTGCCATGCACACAGTGAATCTTAAATAAATGCTTCCTTTTTCACTCCTCCCCTCTTTCCTCACACCTTTTCTCCTAGTTTTATCCTCTTATCTCAAAATTTAAATTAATTTTATTTTTCTTTCACCCCAAATCCTGCTTATATAGATGAGAGTGTGTATTCAAGGAAGTGGACAAGCCAGGGAGATTATAGGAAGCTTTCTAGGAGTTCTTTCAGCAGCCATTTAACTTACACATTAACCTGAGCTTGGTTTGATAAAAGCACAAACAATGCTTTGCAAAAAAAAAAAAAAAAAAAATACTGCTGCCAATTGCCCCCAAGGTTCAGAATTTCCACATGAAAAACAAAATACAAATTCTAAATTTTCCCCCTTCATCCTCTCAATAATGGCTCTGAAAGTCAAAGCAGCCAGTATGAGAATATTAAGCTTTCAAAACAGTTAGACAGGGGCTGGGGATTTAGCTCAGTGGCATAAGCACCTGCCTTGCAAGCAGGCAGTCGTGAGTTTGATCCCCGGTACCGATAAAAAAGAAAAAGACCAACAAAACAAAACACAGTTAGACAAAAAACTTCTGTAACTGTAGTATACCTAAAAGAGAGACAGTGCCATGTCCAGAGGCTGAGCAAGATATAGAAGTCTCAGGAAGTAGAGCAGAACACAGCGAACAAATGTTCTGACATCCTATAAAAGAAAAAAAAAAAAAAAAAAAAAACAGAAATTTAATGTGGTTTGAGACCTGATTCGAACAAGTAGCTGAAGCCAAAAACCTTGAAACAGATACAGAAAAAACAAGGAGTCTAAAGATAATTGAAACCTATAATTTTGTACCTGGTACATTATTTCTAGATTACACAAGCAACTTAGGATATACATTTAAATCATCACATCCAGGATAAAGGAAAATTTCACTGTATTTTGTGTGATGTTTCTAGTGAGTGTAGAATAACTAATACTTATTGCTAGCAAGAACCAGTGAATTCTTCAAGCATGTACATACATTAATTTATTTATTCACAGCTATAACTCTCAGAGGTTACACACCCATGTTTATAGAAGCACAGTTTATGATAGCTAAATCTTGGAAATGGCCCAAAGGCCCATCAACTGACAAATAAATAAAGAGATGTAGGTTTCTTATAAAATAGAGTACTATCAGCCATAAAAAGGGTACATTTGAGACATTTATAGCTAAATGGATGGACTTTGAGACCAAACTGTTAAGTGAAATAAATAGAATATATACTAGATATTATGAAATAAGAAAGAAATGCTCAGTTGGGAAGGAGAACAATGAAGAGGAAAGAAGGGAAAGGAAAATTGAGAATAACTCTCAGAAATACACACTTTGAGTTTTTTCCTGTTTTATTGGAAAAAGAGACATATTGTACACTTAAGTTTTCAGTGTCACTCATTTAGTGATTGGTAAAATTTAAATTAGACATAGATCGAAAATAACATAGGTGATGAACAACTGGTTTTTATTTTGTTCATATTCTGTTTGATCATGGGCTAAAATCCTTTAATAAATCTGTCAATATTTTTCTTTCTTTCTCTGAGTATATTTTTAAACATGGTCTCCTTTGTAAAGCTTTGCGATTATTTGTTTTGTATTTCTCTCATACACTAGATTGAGAGCACAGTGAATATCTTGTATGTATTTTGTTCTAAAACACTAAATGAGTGCATATTCAGATGGTACTATTTTTACATGTCAATTAACAGTTAAAATAAAACTACACTATTTAAAATTGATATTGTGATAACAGTTGTCAATAATCCTACCTTATCTAGATTCTTAGTTTCTCAATGACAAGATAGATAATCTAGCATATATCTGTATCTTTCTACCCTTCCTAGGAATGGCCATATGATTTGTCCAGTGTAGGTGACACAGTAGTACAGGCATTCAAAATACCCCTGACCTATTGTCTACTGGTTGGACTTCATCAAGAGGGTGCTGGAGAGATAATGCAACTTCCTGCTACCATTTCTTTCCAAAGCAGAATTTAGAGACCCGAGGACAGAAATAGAGCTATAAAAATAACAGAAATATTCTTATAAGCAGTTTCTTTCCTCCGGGGCTTAATCTTTTACTGTGCCAAGGAAACATTGCAAACTAATAGTTGGAGAAAATATGTAGTAAACAGAGTCATCCCCAAATTATCACAACTTGAAGATCCTAACACAACACAGTAGACACTTTTGAAGATGTACATACCCATGACCAGTATTAGGTGTATGCCCCACTCTCTTACTCGTGCATGAACAAGAAAGCTCATATGGTATTATTTGTGCTACAAAAAATTGTAAATAAATTAAATGACCATCAGCAGGAAAGTGGATACACTGTCAAATATTTATGCACACTGAAAATAACATATATTGACACTCATGAATCTCAAAAACAACTTTCATTGACAAGCAAATTGTAAAAGAATGCACACAGTATTTATATGAATGTTAAAAGGTCATTAAACTGTATTGTGAGTACATTCATATGTGATAAAGATATAAATAATTGCATGGATAGAAACTTTAGAGAAAGGTTGTCTTTAGGGGGAAAAAAGGGAGTTAACTCATAAAGTACACATATATGACATTATTCTTTTTATTTAAGGCATGCAGAAGGTACATCAATGTCACCCTATTAGTTTTTACATTCTTTTCAGTATCTTAAATCAGTATTTCTACAAGCAAAAGACACTGTTGCCAAAATAGTTCCCAGTATTAAATTTAGCAACTAAAATCACTGTTTTTAAAACAAACACAATGGGCCTAGTCTACTACAGAGGGAGTGTTCAATAAAGGAATATAGAACAAATATTGTAACAAATATATTTCCCCTCACATTCAAATATATTCAAATACAAGTTAAATGTTGCAAGTACATTTTGGGTCCAGAAAATGCCCTTGGCAATGTTGTGAGAAAACTGTAGTCAACAACATGCAATTATTGAGATAGTCGTTTCTTTAACTCTACAATTTCTGACACAAAGGCAACTTAAAATTTGGGAGGAGATGACAAAAAGAAGCCTGAGACTGAATTGTTCAGGGAAGTCTAAGTGCTCCTCCCCTGCTTGAAATTATGGGCAGCTAATTTTAGTCTGCACTGGCAGTACTTATTATAGTAAGAAAATGAGCTCCATAGATTTATTATGCTTTCTGCTTACTATTTTATTTTTATTCTCTTTCAAATGTAAATCTTTGGTCCTAGGCTAACTGGAAAAGCATTTTTTAAAACTTTGGTACAAAGAAATGCCTAAGTACAAGCCAGCCCTGAGTAAGACATTCTACTAGAATCCAAGGCGTATGAAACTTTGGCTTTCATTTGGGTTAAACACTTGTCAACTTCCTGATGAGATGCAATTATAGAAATTTAAGAAAGAAGGACTTGTGAGGAGCTTTCAGATGATTTTGCTATCTAGTATCTTCTTAACAGTATCTTTTAAAACAAGAAGTCTATGATGAGCACCTACATTAGAATAAATTCTTCCCACATTACATTGTCTTTAGTTCTCCATCACCCAGACAAAAAAAGAGAGAAGACAGTCATTGAATATTTTTTTCTCACAAAAGGCGTATTTCTTCATGAGGCTTGGTAAGTGCTTTAATCAAAAGAGAAATTTTCAAAATATTTATAGTCCTTAGCCTTGGAATGTTTTTAAGTACTGTGAGAAATACTTTCTAAATTTAAAAATATGTAATTCTAATGAATTTAGCAACCATATCAATAAATCCTAACTTTTTTATTGTAATGTGAAACTCTATTTTCGTACAACTCTACCAACTATATTAGCCCTTTGACATTTGAGTTAATCACTTAATAATGTCTCGTATATCTTTGCTATATGTTTATTACATTTCTTCTAGGTTCTTCTATGGTTTTGAAATCTCCTTTAGTTTCTACTGCTTAAGGAAGTACAAATATTGACATATTTGAGATATTAGTAGCCAACTGAAAATTTCTACAAGAAAACTTGGTGGAGAGTTGCCAGTGGATGCTTTATCTTTTGAAATACAAAATAGCTGGATCAATTAAAATAAAATTACAATACCCTTTGTTTATAGTCAGAAAATGCCTGGCAGCCTCTGACAAGAAGTAAAAGTCTTCATAATGTTTATCACTTAAAATAAGTTTAAATTTCTTACAATCTTAAAATGTTGCAGGTAAATGCACTGGAGGATAAGTGCATGAAGCTCAATTGGTAGAAATCTTTTGAATCAAGTCTTAAAATCTATAAAAGGCCATGAGATACTTTTCAATATGAAAACCAGAGTTGAATATTTTTATATCTATTTCAAAGCATATGATATTTGCCATAAAATATGTAGTTAATTGCAAATTTTATCATAGATAAAATAGATAAAAATTATATATACAGAATTTCAAGAATGTGTAAAATATACTATTATGCATCTTCCATCATTAACCTAAATAGGTAACTATACTTGTAACAGACATCACCAGTACCCCACACAGCTAAAAATTCTTCCTCAATACCATTCTCTTTCCTCTAAATCACAGGCAGCCACCATCCCATCTTTCGTTTCAATCATTCCCCATTTTCATTCATAATTCTACTATTTATACATGTAACCCCAAGCAGTATGCAGCTTAGCTTTAAAATAGAGAAGGAAGTTCAAATATAACTGTGTGAGGCAAAGGTAGCATTAACTCAAACAGATGGAGGATTTCAGAAAAAGAGAAACTATTTTGAGACTGAAAATAGAGTTTTAAGACAATTTATAAGAACTCTTTGGAGGAAATCAGTGAGCAAGTTCACAGGTGAGTCCTAGGCCACACAGGGGTCACAGCTGTGGTGATCTGGCAGGGCTGAAGTGTATGGTGGGTTTTAGGTGTCAATCAGGAACATAAGCTGTTCTGGATTTTCCATTTATAAGCTTGCTAGGGTCCATCTCTTAGGAGAAATCTAACTCAAATTACTTTGATACGAAGATCCAGCAAACAAATAGGGAAGAACCAAAACTTCACGGAGAGCTTCAACAAAAGCCTGATGTGAATAGGGATCTTGGCCCAGCTTGCTGGATATTCTGTCTGCAGGATGTGAAGTGAGTACAGCGATGTCTCATAACGGGAGGTTCAGCCTCACCTCAGGCCCTCTGTATTGTGTATTCCTGAGATCTTGGGGTCCCTCTTCCATTCTCCTGGATTTCCACTAAATCCTCTTTTGGATATCCTCTTTCTTGTGTCCCTTGAACTCCTCTTGTTTGCCTTTTCTCATACTTAGAGTTATATATCTTACGCTTGTTTCTTGCCACACTAATGATGAGAGCTTTTAATCAGATCCCACATTTTGAAACTGTCTTCACTTTCATGCTGCCATTGGAATAATTTTAAAATGTAAGTCGGAAGTAAGATTTCCATGAAATTTTGAAGGTATTGTTCCATTGTTTCTGTGCTTCATGTGTTGCTGAGTAACCCAAAATTATTTTTATTTTCTGTGTTGACTTTTTCTTTCTAGAAACTTGTAGAACCTTCTTTCTTTCTTCTTACTATTGTAAAATTTTCAACAATGATCTTTGATGTGTATCAAGTTTACTCAGATTTTTTAAATTGTAGTATTTTGGGTACTTGGTAGACCTTTCAAAACTGTTCATTCGTCTCTCTGGTCTAGGATATTTCATATATTTTCTATATTCTTTTTCTTCTGTATTTGTTAAATTTTGATATTAAAAAGTTATTTAACTATTTTTTGTCTCCTATCATCATTTAATTATTTATTGCTCTACCTTCAGGAAGATTAAATCAGCATAGTGTTTTTCATTTTGATTTTTTTCATTTCAAAGCATTCTTTTATTTCTGAATAGTTCCACTTTTGTAAGGCTTCTTACTTTTGTTTAATGCATGCAATAATTTCCATCTTTCTGATATGTTAGATATTACTAAAAGGTATTTAAATCAATTTAATTAAAGTATAGATTACATACACTATTGAGTTTTCACAAAGATATAATTTTGTGTAATTACCATAATCAAAATATAAATAATGTGTCTCCCAAAAGTTCTCCTGTGTTTGTTCCACTCATTTTCCCCCCACACTCTTGATCTCAGGAAAATTTATGTCTGTTTTATGGCACTATGGATTGTGTTCATATTTCTATAATTAATAATAGAGTATTAGTTTTCCCCCAAATAATTTGTTTCTTTCAAATTGTTATTTTTCTTTGGTGCATATGTTTCATTCTGTCTTTCATATAGAGGCTTTTCAGAAATGCTGGTCACTCAATCTATTCCAAACAAAAGAGAGAAATTAAAAGAAGACTAGATCTGAACACATGAGCTTTTTGCAATATTGACTCCCGTGTGGTCAAAATTGGAATTCAGATATCTGAAGGTAGAATGATGGATATTCCAGTTCTGAAAGAAGGACTGATTTTATATTTCCTGCATTTATTCATCCTATCTTAATCCTCAGTGCATTGAATGATGCCAACTCACACTGGAAAAGTAAATCTGCTTTATTCAGTATGCTAAATCTAATGCTACTACTCTCTTTCAAACACACCAGGAATAATTGACATAATGTTTTCCATTACAGACTTTTGAGAATCCTCGTATAAATTAGGCTAGTCCCAATTCTCTCTCTTGTCAGCTTTCTGAGTGCTGCTGACTCAAATTTATCTTTCAAATTTCTAAAACTTTATTGCAATTGATCTCTTTATTTTTCTTCATTTCAAGGACTTATGTCTGTCTTTTTTTAATCCTTTAATTTTATTGCTACATATGCTTAGAGAGGATAGAATTAGATTTAACTGCCAATCTATTATCTTAACCCAAATTTCGCATTGTTAGACATTTTATACTTTATCACATGTAACAAAAGAATCAGTGCAAATTAATGAAATACATAAATTCTGATTGAGTAAAGCGTGTCCCTTTCGATTTCTAATTTGGCCAATAGATAATTTTCATAAAATTTTATATTGTTGATATGTCATTTTCCTAATATAGATTCATTGGCTTGGCATAAATTTTGGAGTTTTATATTCAGTATGGTTTTAAACACCTTAAAATTTTAAAATACAAATTAGATAAGAATTTCTAATTAGGATTTTGAGACAGTGAATTCAAGTGCTCGGATATATTACTTTTAGATAAAATATCACTATGTTTAGATTTTGTATTTGTTTATGAAGCAGTAAGTTTTTGTTCAGCTGTGAATACCTGAAAAGATAGCAGGAAGTGGCTAGTTGGGATTTTACTTCTATGCATGATGCCTGTTGTACACAGGTTAAACACAGCTTATCAAGGAGAAAGACCCTGTGAGCATTCTGAGAGTAAATGCCAGTCTTTAACTATGAACCTTCTGAGGGCATACACTCTGCAGAGCAAGGCAAATTGCTGCCAACATAGGTTGAAAACATTCACTGGGGACAAAAGCAAAGGCCACGTGTAGTGTTACTAAAGTGTTTAGTCTAAGGTTACAGATAAAATAGAGACTATCAAAGTTAAATTTGAATTGTATATGAACAAGAAGTATTTCATTTTTTTAAATTTTATTTAAGGAGGAAAAAAAAGCAGAGAAAGGGTACAAGTTATACAGATTTATAGAAAAAATAAACAGTAGGAAATCACTAGTTAATGGATTACATATTGTCATCTTAGAAATAATTGTTCAAGTCACAAAGTTAAAGCTTGTAAAGTGGACATTCCAACAGTGAGACTGCAAACAGTTCTGTTCAATGATCCAATAAAACTCAGTGATATCATTTTCTATCTTATACACTTAAATATACATGCAGTTATATCGTTTAGAGCACTTTCTTTTCCTCTCTTTTGTACAATGACAATTACACATTTTGGGTTTTGTTGCTCCCACAGTTCTTACTACTTTTTTGGAAGGGAGTAGAACCAAATGTGACCTAACAGAACAGAGTCAATCAAATCAAAAGGGTGGACATAATAGATAATGTAAAAGCATAATACAAGGTGATCAATAATGGTTACCATAATGCCTCCTGCCATCTCTAATAGAATTGCCTATATCATCAGTTATAATAAAATTGAACAAAACAGTAAAGAACAAAACTGACAAAACCAAAACATTGGAGACATTATAGGTCTTCAAAAGTAGATAAAAGTCAATGAGAATGGGTGTCATAATGAATCTCACTATCTTCACAGCTGTTGCTTAAACTTTCGAACCTGGTACTATCAAGCAAAACAGAATAGGGGGACATCAGTCAAAAACAAGATGGTGAGAGTAATACAGGACTTTAAATCAAGATAATGGAAAGTCAAAGTGGGTTACTATAATATATCCTGCTATTTTTTATTTATTTTTCCCTTAATTAAAAGGATAAAAATAAAAAAGTAAATAATGAAGTGGAGATTGAGATAAAAGAGTACATAACAGCGAAACAGTGCAGATCAAAACATAACCATTTAAGCAGAATAGTGTTTCACCATAAGATAATCCTGACATAAAAGTAGTTACCATATTGTCTCTTTCCTTGAAATTTTTGAGTATAACTTTGTATACTGTAGCATCAAATATATCAAAACAATGTAAAACTATTTAAGAGAATGACAGCATTACAGGATATTTAGAATCAACTAACAGAAAATGAACAATGGTTTCTGTATAATCTCCTTGTCTTTAAAAGTTTTTGCTTATACTATCGTACATAATAAAATCCAATAAGATACAACCTGTTTAGACCAATGGAGACAGAAGGACAAAAGCTTGATGAGACTTCAAAACAAGATGATACTAAATCAGTATTACCTATTAAGATGTCATTTTCTCCAAAATAGCTGTTCCTATCATCCAATCTTCTCTACCTCTTTTCTGTTGAGCTCTTTTTCTGTCATTAGTTGTCAGTTTGTCTTCTTCATTTTGTTTTCTGTTCCATTCATTGTGGCCTCTATGCCACTGTTTCTGGATTCTTTGTATTTTTCTTTTTTAGAATATCCTGCAGTATTCTCTGTATAGTTGAATTGGTGGCTGCAAATTCCCCTAGTTCCTCTTTATCCTGGAAGCACCTTGTTTTTCCATCAATTTCCAGGGATAGTTGTGCAGGATATATCAATCTTGGCTGGAGATTATTATCTTTCAAAGCTTGAATTATTTCCCCCCACACTCTTTGTGATTTGATGGTTTGTGCAGAGAAATCTGCTGTAATTCTGATGGGTGTTCCCTTGTAAGTGGTGTGTTTCTTGTCTCTGACAGCTTTTAATATTCTGTTCTTGTATTGAATTTCTGGAATTTTTATTATTATATGCCTGGGTGCTGCTCTGTTTGGGTTGTAGGTGGCTGGGGTCCTGTATGCCTCATACTTCTGAGCATCTTTATCTTTTGCTAAATTAGGAAAATTCTCCTGGATTATTTCTGTGAGTAGCTTTTGTAGCTCATTTGTTTGTGTCCCTACTTCTTCTTTTATGTTCTTAATTCTTAAGTTATGGATCCTCTTATCATCTTCTAGTCTTTGTATTATTGCTGTTTGTTTCTTTGTTACTTTTAAGAAGTTTTTTATTTCATTCTCCCATATTACAAATCTGCCCTCCAGTTCAGATAGTCTGTCCTTAGTTTCTTTCAAGCTGTTATGCCAGTTTTCTATAGAGTTTTTTAGTTTCCTGGTAGTCTCTTTGAACCTGCTTCATGTATTCTATGCTTTCTCTATTTTCTCCATCAAACAATTCTCCCCTCTTTTTCTGTTCTTCCATTCCACCATCTGTTTTTTCTTGGGTGGTGCTTAGCATTTCTCTAACTATTCTGCTTATTTCTAGCTTCAGGTCATTAATAACTTCATTCCTGAACTGATCTATGAGGCTCTCTAGATGGCGCTTTATGTCTATTGGTGCAGTGTCCGCTATTGCCTGTTTCTTAGGATTGGGGGCCGAGGAGCCTTTCTTGTTGCTGCCTCTTCCCATATTCTTTGTTCCTTATATATGCAAGCTTATATAGGAGGCCCAGCTTCCCTCCCTGTCAGCCACAGCCTGATTGAATTGCCCCGGCTAGGTTTTCCCGCCCACCGCAGCACACCAGGAAATTGTAGACCAGGCAGCCTACTCGAGGCCCACCCCTCCAGGCCACCCTCAGGCTCTGGGATCTGGGTTGTGCTAGCCTATTGGGTCTCCACCAGCAGCGTCATGTAGGCTAGGCACTTCTCACCAATCCCGCTTGAGAGGGGGGATATGTGGCTGAAGTCGCTGCAGCGCCCCACTCCCGCAAGTCTGCCCAGTCCCAGAATGTCTTCCGCTGGGGTCTCATTAAACTGTGGAAGAGTGTCAGTTTCTCTCACTCACCTCACCGCAAGTTAATGCACAGCTCCCCGCCCATCCTGTTTTCAACTCTGTTCACCGATTCCCGTTCTCAGGTCTCTCTCCCTGCAGAGCCGATGTAGATGCAGCTGCCGCGTGGCGAGAAACCCAAATCGTGGCTTCCAATGGTGCGGGCTCCAGCCTCCACACTGAGGCCCCTCTGTTCCTGTTCTAGCACCAGGACTGCATTCCAAGTTGGTTTCTCTCAGCCCAGTTCGTTCCTGGGTCAACAGAGCATATCTCCACCTGCTTATGACTCCTTATTCCGCACCATTCCTGAATTCTAAGCCGAGTCTTTCAGAGATCCTCCGTAGCTGCTGCTATCTGTCCGCCGTGCTCTCCCAGAAGTCACAAGAAATATTTTAGTGAAGCATGCCCCATACAATAATTACAACATTCTCATACTGAAAATATTATTTACCATCTATCCAGAATTAAAATTTAACTGATGAGGTGGGCTTCCAAAAATCTGGTTATAAAGGTGATGACCTTCAATTTAAAATCAGAACATCTAATGAAAGTTTGGACCAGAGAAATAAAAATTATAAAACCTGTAGGAAAGGTAATTTAGAGCTCAAGGTGACCAGCTGAGTATTCAAGGATCGATAAAATAAACATGAAGAAGAGAATAATATGTTCCATAGGGCACATACAGAAAACATCATGGCTACTCAGTAGGGCATAGGAGAAATCCCAGTGTCTCCTTAGTCATAGATAAGAACTTCAAAAAGAATAAGCTCCTTCAAAAGAAAGCTTTGAGGATGAAAAACACAAGACATGCCTGACTCTTCCTTTTTATATTATGACTATATGACACAGGCATGGTTAAGCTTGGTCCTGTCACTTGCCATAGACTTCCTGTTATGGTTTGTGTTTTAATATCCTCACAAAGCCTCATACAATCATGAAGGAGCAAGCATTTTCAAGGTGGCTGAGTCTAGCATTTCTGATTGATTAATTGTCTAGTGCTGCAATCCACAGTGTGAGTGCCACACTCACTGAGGAGCTGGTAGCTGGCATACAAGAGAGTTGTTGCTTGCAGCCACCATGAATGATTGTCCCTTAGCCATACCACCTTGCCTTGGATCTAACTGATTATAGACTAAAGCCTTCCATGAATTGTGAACTAAATAAACCTTTCCTTCCTTAATTTTTGATGTAAGGTATTTTATCTCAGCAAGGAGAGAAAAGTAAACAAGACAGAACTTGATACCAGTGGAATGGGGTCATTGCTGACTGCACCTGACCATATGGTTTAAGAGCCTTTAGGAATGTCTTGTGGGAAGAGTTTGGAAAGGTTCTGAGATGTCACTTGAAAAGAGTTCTACTGGAATGCCTTAGGCTGCTCTGTATGGGACATTCTAGTCAGAACTCAGAAGATCAGAAGGCTAGCAAAAATCCTGCTGGTAAAGACCAGGCTTTGAAGGTTTCTTCTGGAAAAAGGACTACATTGCTATTGGACTCCAGGCAATATGTGTTATGGCTTGACAGATAGTGTATCTGAATTTTGCTCCTGTCAAGTGACTTTGCCTGAGACTGAGATTAAAGGAAGTGTGCTAATTAATCTAGCAAAGGGATTTCAAGGCAGTCAAGTGTTAAAGCCATGGAATGGCTATTGTTGGAAACTTTTCATCAGGTTTATGTAATGAATTAAGAGCAAAGATCCCAGCAGGATTATTTAAAACATTGTGAATTTGGCCAGAAAGGAAAGTCCAGTAAAACTGTGAACTGTAATGATAGAACTGTGATCTTGTTAGCTGAGAAATAATAGAAAATCTGGCCTATAGGGATCACAGGAAGTGATGACTTTCCACCCTTGCCACTCAAAACAGAAGGGAAAGACTTTGCTTTGAGGAGAAAGTCGCAAAATGTCATGTTCTAGAATGGTGATGGAGTCTACACAAGTTTCCAAAATGATGGCAGCCAAACTAGGTCCCAGAATGGCAGCAGTTTAGAGAATTTGTTCCTCATAATTGGATTCAGAGTGTGCAGTTATTCAGGCACTCAACCCCTAAAGCCAAGAGAGAAGAAAACCTGGCTGCCACTACAGCTGGCATCAGACCTTGGCATCATCCATGTGGCACTGGTCTTAGATGCGTACAACATACAAGTGTTCTGAATTTGAAAAGGCTTTCACTCTGATTTCAGAAGGCCTAGGAGGTCAGGCTGTGTGCCCCTGTGAAGGCATTGTGTGAAACTGTGTGAAGCCGAAGGTGCAATGGAGAACCTGGAAGCTTAGAAAAGTCAGGAATGCAGATCATCTGGGAAATCTGTAAGGAGGGAGCAAAGTCAGTCCAAGAGAAGTTTTTAACTTTGTTTTAATTTGTATGGGGTTTTCAGATAAGAGTTTGTCTTACATCTCTCTTGGGACTTGGTATTTTCAGCAAGGAAGTGTGTTGGTTACTTTTTTGTCATTGCTGAGACAAAATGCTTGACTCCCAAAATGAAGTAAGGAAGATAGAGTCCATCACCATTCTGGAACAGTTTCAGCTAAAGCTGTTAGGACTTTGGCAACTCTTGGAGATGGACTAAATGTCTTTCATATAAAGGATATGCATGAGTCTTTGGGGGGCCAGGAGTGGATAGTTATGGTTTGTGTTTAGATGTCCCCCCAAAGCCTCAAGCAGTCTTGGGGGATAAGATTTCCAAAAGCAGCTGAGTAGCATTTGTGATTGGTTCACTGACTAGCTCAGGGATTGTTAATGTGAGTACTGTACCCACTCAGGGGCAGGTAGCTGATATAAAACATAAGGAAGGGGAAAATCGTGCTCTTGCTTTCTGCTCTTTTCACTCTTGTTGCTTGTAGTCAGCCACCATGAATGCTTGCCCCTTAGCCACATCACCCTGCTTTGGAGCCAGCTGAGTAGGAACTGGAATCTCCAAAACCTGTAAGCTGAAGAAACCTCTCCTTACTTCATTTTGGGAGTCAAGTATTTTGTCTCAACAATGAGAGAAGTAACCAACATGCTTCCTTTCACTTCCGCTCAGTCTTCTCAGTACCCACCCATTCAAGGATGCACTAAGATAACTTATCTAAGTGTCTTCAGTTGGTTACTTAGTGGCCATTCTTTGACCTACAGAAGGTTCAACTTAGCCATCAGCTATGTTGCCCTCCCTGCTCCATCCAACTGCTCCAGACATTGGTGCCTCTTTGAAGAAGTGTCAAGAAAACCACCCGTAATGTGACAGAGATCAAACAGGGATCTAGAACCTTTATTCCCAGCCTCCTCATTGTGAATAAAGTTAGCCTTTCTGAAGATTTCCTAGTTTGAGCCCTGCTATTTTTTAGAGATGAAACAGCTGTTAGTAAAGCAGTTCACATTTCTGATGTTCCCATGAACTACTATTATTACGGTACTAAACACAGGCCTACATTTGGGCCAATCACAAGCCTTCATCTATTGTATAAGTAGCATTTCCCTCACACTTCTTGGATTAATATGGGGGTACTCCCTCTCCTACACTGATCCACCTGTGCCACCTCACAGGTCTCGTTCCAATAAAGTCTCATTCTGGTAGGACTATAAATCAGGTTGTGATCTATTTCTCCTATAATCTGGACTCAAAAAGTTTTGTAAATATACTTCTCAGGATTGTTATCTTGAGTAGCGAGGACTGAGAAACTGATTTAGAAGAAAGAGCAATAAAAGGTTTCTGTTAAAACACTGCTACTCCGGAGCACTCCAGAGACTAGCAGCCAACAAAGATCTGTGACAGAAAATGACATCCAAGTGAATTGATTGATGGCATCCAGCATTAACTGTTGAAGACTAGTGATATTATCACCCTTAGCAAAACTACAGTTTGAAAACTCATGATTTTTATCTGAATCAAGCAAAAGAACCCTCAATTGATTGGCTACTATATCTTTGCTTTTAGCAATAACAAGTACAGAAAAAATGTTTGTATTGGGGTTATCCAAGTTTAAAGGAGAAGACTTGCAAAGGGATATTAAAGTTAAATTATTATATTTGAAATAAAACTTTTTTATAAAACCAGATCATTCTTAAGTACTTTTGTGCTCTTCCAACTCAGTATCTTTCTGGCTATTATGTTTGAAAGTAAGGATTTGATGTGGACTTTTGGAATAAATTTCTTTAATATTTTAAAATTTCTTTAAGAGTATGCATGATCAGATGTCAATGTCTCTTGAATATTCTTCCCCAGGTTCTTCATTTTCATTCAAAGACTGGTTCCATAAAAGGAGTTTCTCAGCCTATCTCTATTTCTCCAGAAAGTTTCCATTCAAATTATGCTAGAGAGCTCTGATGCATCTTGTGTTTTTAAAGTACTTCATCACCTCTAGTTACTCTAGAATTCCAGGTTCAAAAAGAAAGGAATTCACCAGTATAAAAGTACCAATAGTATACACACAGATTCATAGGGAATTCATCATGGAGACTAATGATTTATGGAGGCTGAGACTATGAAAGCCTACGAGCTGCTAGTATGGAAATTAGTAATGTCCCTCAGTAGGAGTAATAAAAAGATTTTTTATTGATTTCTTTTTGTTATTTTCATAATTCTTTCAGCTTGGAATTGAGATGTTTCAATTTAGGTAAAAGGAGTGGAAGTTTTTAAAGAAGAAGTAACTACATGGCTAAAAGTATGGGTTTCATTATCTTTGACTGGGTGGCCAAGATATCCAGTCTTCCAATTGATCACCAAGCAGAGATGTAAAACAGCCTCGAGTACCCTTTTTCTTTCACCTTAAATTATGTATAACTAAATGTTCCTTTCAAGTTTGGCATTTTGTAAAGAGAATTTTCTGAATCAGTAATGGAAAGAAAATGTAAAGGAATAAAATTTTCATCCATTGTTAACTTTTAAATTAAAAGTTTTATGTGTATTAAATTAAATGTAAAATATAATTAAACATTAAATAGATATTAAATATAATGCATTAAAATAGCTGTATGCAAAGTCAACACTCAAAAATCAGTGTCATTCGGATACACAATTAACAAACTCACCAAAAAAGAATATTTGGGAAACAATATCTTTTATAGCAGCACTGAGAAAAATGAACTACTTAGTAATCAATCTAACAAAAACAGTAAAAGATTTCTGTTATGAAAATCACAATACTATAAAAACAAGGAGATCAAAGAAAATAATAGAAAATGGAACAATATTCCTTGCTCTTGGTTAGGATGAACCAACATAGTAACAATGGCTGTATTCCCAAAGTTGACCTTAGAGATTTAATGCAATCCAAACAAAATAGCATTAGTATACTTCATAGTACTAGAAAAAAACACTCCTAAGATTCATTTGGAATCAGAAAAGACCTAGAATGGCAAAAACAATTCTAAACAACAAAAGCAAAGTTTGAACATCACAATCCCTGATTTGAAATTATACTACAGAGCTACTGTGATAAAATCAGCATGGTACTAAAAACAGCAACAAAAAGGACAATGACAAAAAAACAGATCTGAAGAATGATATAGATTAAATGATGCAGAAACAACTCCAAACACATTCAGTCTCTCTAACTTTGACAAAAGGGTCAGGTCACTGGAAGAAAGACAACATCTTTTATAAATAGTGCTGGAAAAAACAGAATGTCTATTAACAAAAATCAATCAACAACAAATGCTTCTGGAGCTGTGAGAGAAAAGGAACCTTTCTCTACTGTTGATGAAAGTGCAGACTGGCACAACTGCTTGGAAAGCAGTGTGGAGATTCCTAAAAAACTAGACCTAGAGATCCCATTGGACCCAGCTCTTTCCTTTTTTGGTTTCTTCCTGGAAGGATGAAAAGCATCAAAGCATCATATCAAAGCAATACATGCACACCCATGTTTATAGCAACACAATTTATATTAGCTAAATCTTATAAACAGCCCAAATGTGCATCAAAAGGTGAATTGATAAATAACGTCTCTCTCCCTCTGTGTGTGTGTGTGTGTGTGTGTGTGTGTGTGTGTGTGTGTGTGTGTGCGTGTGTGTGTGTGTATGTGTGCATGACTGCTTCTCAGCCATAAAGAAAGACAAACGAAACATTCTTAGGTAAATTGTTCTTTCTGGTTGCAGAGAAATGGCTATTAATTGAATTTAATGGACAAAGACCAGGGATGCTGTTAACAAACTTCTCCTTTAGCAACAAAGTATTATCCAGTCTGGTAGTCAATAGAATCACTCTCTCAATTAAATTAAGAGAGATTAATATGGCTTTTCTCCCTCATCTTTTTTTAGGTGAATTCTCCTATTTCCTTGTTATTTCTCCAAACTCAGAACAACAAGCCCTCAGTTTCCGCAGCTATAACAAATGTATAGCCCCTAAAACAGATTTTAGCTCAGAGACAGGTACTCAAGAAATGATGATTTCATCTCAGCCTTTTACCAACTAAACTCATCCAGGATAAAACCAGCCTAATGTGCACAATCTACCAAAGTACATGGCCTCTTGGATCTTTTCCTGGGTTCTTTTCCATTGCCATGCATGGAAGACAATTGGAAAGAGTTTGAAAATCTATTTTATGACTTGAAAAAAAATGAACAAATTATAAGAGCAAAAAAGAAATTAAAGCACACCCTCCTTATCACTGTTCAAAATGCAGTCTCCTGTGACAAATATCAAACTGTTAGTGCTGTGCAATCTTAAACAGATCAAATATAGTAACTATATGTTACTTTTATCTTGATATTACTCTTTTGTTTATTTCTGGTATGTTAAACTTCAGAGGTAGCGCTTATGCACCCAGAAAACATTCAGGTCAAAATAGAGTATGCAAAAAAAGGCCATGCCTTTTGGCATTCCTCTCTCACTTGATTATCTCAGTTAAGTGGGAATCAGATAGGGCTTTGTCAGAAAGGGAATTTTCCTTGAGATTTTCTAGTAAAAAGAGGCAGAGTAGTATCATAGGTTCTGCTGAGGTGGTCTAGGCAGATTACTCTTTTATATTTTTACCTTTTTTTTAAAAAAATAAAAATAATGATACAGAATTTCAAAGCAGAATATTAGGAAATTAATAATGGTTAATACAGTGTGTATTTTTTAAGTACTTGCTCAGATTAACAGAAATATGTATGATAAATGATCAAACAATGAAATCACAAATTGTACTTTTTGTTAGGCTAGTGAAAATTAATAGTATAATTATCTATAATATACATATATATATAGCTTTTTCTCTTCTTTCTTTTTTTATTATGAAGAGAATAAAACCAAACTATTTTACTTTATTTTAAACAGAATAGAGTTAATCAAAACAAAAAAATGAATATGGTACAGGACTTCAAGACAAAGCAAGATAAAAGGAAATCTAAAATGGCTAACATAATGTCTCTTATTATCTTCAAAATAACTACCAATACCAATACTACCAGGTACAACAAAACCAAATAAAACCAATCAAAACAAAACTATGAAAGCAGTACAAGACCTCAAAACAAAGCAATAGGAAAACATCAGTGGCTATAATTATGCCTCTTGTTAACCTCAAAGTAGCTGCCCATATCATCAGACATAATACACTCAAATAAAACAAAATAAAAAATAAAATCAATCAGAAGAAAACAATGAAAGCAATACAGGGCTTCAAAACAAGACACTAGGAAATCAACAATGACAACCATTATATATCTTGTCATCTTTGAAATAGCTATCCATGCCATCAAACATAAAAAAGTAGATTACAACCAGGCTAATCAGGACAATTAAAACAATATAGGGCCACTGCATTTCCTTTTTAGAGATTTCCTCCCCTTTCACTTTCACAATATTTATTGTGCACTTTGGATCCCACTAATTCCTGTAGTTTTTTACTAGGGAGACAACAGGGTGTTCACCCATGTGACTCTGAACCATTTCATCCATGAGCATAATCTTAAATTGTATCCATTTACCTTCAAGAGCCTCAAGGTTATCTTTCTTTATAGCTGAGTAGCTTTCCATTGTATAAAAATGCCACGTCTTTCTTATCCAGTCTGCAGTTGATGGGCAAGCTACCCCCATTTCTTTGTGGTTCCTTGTCACATAGAGTGTTGTTCTCCCCCTCTTTTGACTTTCAGTCCATGAATCCCCTTTTGAGTTAAATGTGTTTCTTGTATAAATTATATTGATCGATCCTATCTCCTGATCCACTTTGCCTGTGTTTCTTTTTATTGGTGAATTCAGGTCATCTACATTAATGGTTATGGTCAGTATGCACAGGTTTGTCTCTGCCATGCTATTTTCCTGCCATTGGCTCCCTACTTTTCCTCTCCATTCAACTATCTACCCTGTTTGGTGATCTCCCTCTACCACTATTCTTGGAACCATGGTCTTTTTATCTCTCTCTAGAATGTCTTTCAGTATGTTGTGTAGAATTGGTTTGGTGGTCATAAATTTCTTCAGTTGTACATCTATCTGGGTTGGAAGTTATTTTCTTTTAGGACTTAAAATGCTTCACTCCAAGCTCTTCTTGACTTGATGATTTGTGTTGAGAAGTCTGGCATGATTCTGATGGGTTTTCCTTTATAGGTGATCTGTTTCTTTGCTCTAACAGCTTTTAATATTTCCATTCTTGGTTGAGTTTCTGGAATCTTTATTATTATATGTCTGGGTGTAGATTTATTTTGGTTATGGCTAGCTGGAATTCCATATGCCTCACTTATCTGTATATCACATCCTTTTCTCATGTTTGGGAAGTTTTCTGCTATTATTTCTGTAAGTAGAATTTTAATGTCATTTGTGTTGACCCCTGCTTTTTCACTGACATCTATTTTTCTCAAGTTAATTTTCTTTGTGTCATTTTGAAGTCACTGAATTATTTCCTGGTTCCTTGTTATTTCCTTTCACATTTTTTTTAAATTAGTACCAGGGATCAAATTCATGACTGCCTGCTTGCAAGGCAGGCGCTTATGCCACTGAGCTAAATCCCCAGCCCCTCCTTTCACATTCTTAAGCTGCATGAATGTCCTCAAGATCTGAAGGTCTATCTTCAGCTTTTTTCAAGCAGGTTTGCCAGCTTTTAATGGAGTTTTTAATTTCCCGGATATCTCTTTGAATGTGTTGCATTTATTCTGAATCTCTTTTTATATTGCTCATTCAATATTTCCCTCATTTTCTTATGCTCCTCTATATTTTTATCTATGTCTTCTTTGCAATTCTTTTATTATGTTTTTCATTTCTTGTTTTACCTGAGATAGTATTTCTATTCTAATTTCTTTTATAATATCACGAAATTGTTTCTTTACTTCAGTTGCCATCACTTCAGAAACTTCAGGTGTGTGACTCCTGATCTCTTTCATGTTTATATCTCCTGGACTTGCTCTCTTTGTTTTGGAAGCCAGAGACTGCCTTTTGCTCCTTCATCTTGACATATTCCTGAGTTCTTCCAGACAAGTGGGTAGTGGGGTCTCGGGTACTTCCTGCATTGCCTATAATTTCTCCAAAGCATGACTGATTTTCCTGGCCAGTGTTGCCTACGGGTAACTGGTGGTGGCTATTGGATCATGGGCACATAGCACCAAGGCTGCTTCTTCTCCTGGCCCAAAATAGCTACCATCCAGTTTATTCTTTTTTAAAGGACACTTTTGTTCATAATTTCATAAAAGAGATTGCAAGTTTACCTAGATATTATGAACAAAAATAATAGGTTATATGTATTCAATTATTACCATATGACAAGCACTAGAAGTACTTTATAGCACTTTTATCAAAATTAGAATCTACCATATTTAACACTTAACAATTATAATGTAAATTATGTGAATTATAAAGCTAATTTAAACTCAATGATATGTGTCAATTAACAAAGTACAGAGTGAAATTCTGCTATTAATTGTGTTATTGGTAAAAACTTCAACCAAGAGAGACTTGTGTACCTTCCTTTTCTATTGGTCTAGATATGTAACTTCCAAAACATAATCACACACACACACACACACACACACACACACACACACATTTACATTTAAATTTAAATTGATTAAAATTTTTTGATTTGATCTGTCACAATGCTTACCTGTAAGTTATTCCATATTTATGTGACCAGTGGTGATTGTACTGAACATGGTAAGAAACAGTTTTATATTTTCCAAAGATTTCATTGGACAAGATTGAATATAAGATTTTTATATTTACATGTCTTTAGTTCTAAATCATTCACCACTGTTTCAGTCAGAGAACCAGATACAACACAAGATATAAAAATGTGTAAGAAATTACAAGATTGTCTTATGACAGTCACCCGCATAGTTGGATGAGGAAGCATGCAGAGGGTGTCTGCACACTGGGGACTGAAGATTTCAGTCCAGGGACTGGAGTTCACCACAGTGTCTATGCAAGTCTATATCAGGAGGCTGATGGGTCTGTGATGAAAGCCTGACAAGTTATGCTGGAATGCTGAAAAATTCATAGTGGAAGTCAAAATGTCTGCACTGGAAACCAGGAGATAATGTCCAAAATAAAGGTGAAGACTAGACTTCCTTCAAAGAATAGAAGCAGATTCATCCTTTCTCATTTTGTCTTTATACTACCCAGGCCACATCCCCTCTAGTTTGGTTCTTCAACACCCTAGGATGTAGAATTGCTGAGTCAAATTAGTTAAGCTTCTAAACTTCTCAAATTAATAAAACCAATTGTCAAAATCCACCCCTCATCAACGTGACAACCATATGCATTTATTTAAACAAATAAACAAATGCAATGCACTAATTCCCTCCCAACAATAGAAGGTATGTTTCCTTTGGGTGGTGCTTACACTTAAAGTTTCATTATTTGAACATTACAACACAGATTTAACAATCATTAAAGGCCAGTATTAAGTCTGCCAAAATTATATTTAATTAGGAGAGAAATACTTCAATTGCAGTTCTCCTTTCAGTAGGTGTTCATGGAGTCATACCTGGTATTTAGAACTATCTTCTTCCACTGCCCATTATTTTTCACCATGTCCTTCAGCAAGCCCTTCAGCAGGTCTTGATTCTTTCCCTGGTAGAATGGACCATATCATTATTCCTGAAGGCTCTGGACCATATATCATTTTGTCTGAATTAAGTTACTTTAGTTTCTCATTCCTAGTAACATGGCATGGTATATTAAGTGGTGCTTCAAGGGATCACCTGTACATCACATATAGTCTTTCTTTCCCTCCTTGTGAAGTAGTAGTCCAGTTTCCCTGTTACTGTCTGTGTTAATCATGCCTGGAAATACTGTGAATCCTATTCACACTTGTTTGCTCAGAGAAATGAGATCAAAATGACCAGGGAAAAGTCTTTTTCCAGTTCAGTTGCATCAATTTCTTGTGTTTTCTGGTACAAGTCTTCCACCCTCTGGAACTAAGAATTCTAAAGCAGAATAACATAAGTTTAGGGGAATAAGAAGCAAAAATTTTAATTGTAGATCATTGGAGGTAATGAAGAGTAGTACTATTTCTATTTCTATCCCTTGTATCCTGGACACATGAATTCTGGCTATTGTAGACACAGTATATTATAGTGGACACTGATTTAAAGCATATATAGCATTTTGAAGAGCTTCATCCCACCCCTGCTAGGTATTGTCATCTAGTTGGCACTGTAACTGTGTCTTCAAAAGACTATTCTACTTTCTATCAATCCAGTAGCTTTTGGAGAGTGAGAAACATGGTAAAACCAGCATATTATATAAACATGAGCCCATTGACCCTTTGGCAATAAAAGTGGCCTGATTTAGTAATGACTCAATTCCTTAGTTAGATGCAAAGCTATGTGGAATTCTGTGATGATAGATAAGACATCTGTGAGTCCATAGGTGATATTTAAGGCAGAAACATTGTATGTATGGAAGGCAAATTCATATCCAGAATATGTGTCTGTGCCAGTGAGAACAAAGTTCAGTTCCTTCTATGATTAAAGTGGCCATATATAATCAACAGTTTTTACACTTGGTTAAGTACTTCTTTTCTTTTAAAGACAGCCCAAAATTGATCCATCTTCTCTAGACCTTTTAAAAGATTTGTCCATACTCTCAATGCTATCTTGATAACTTCCAACAGCTTCACTGAAATATTTTCTTTATGTTTATATTTATTAACATATATTATTCTTACTTATCAAAGGGATGCATTGTGGTATTTCCATACATACACACCATAAATATTGAACATACACATCCACTCCCAATGTCCCTCCACTTCCCAATGGTGTCCTTCCCAGACACTGTACTAAAATGTTTCATTTAAAAAGCTCAATTTTTCAGTATTCCACTGAAAATGTCAAGTACTTACCTTATTTCTCATTTCTCTGCAGTACCTGATATCATAGAACACTCTCCTGTTGTGCCTCTAATAAGAAATAGAAATTTTCTCCAAAGAATAAAAATTCACAAGAACACAAAGGCACATACTTTGTAAGCAATTTCAGAGGTTTAATAGATATCTATGTCTTAATTATTTTTCTGTTATTGCTAACACAAAATACCTGACACTCCAATTAAAGAAGCAAAGTTATATTTAGCTCACAGTTTGTAGAGATTTCATTGCATAATTGGCTGGTTCCAGGGCAAAGTGGCTTGGCTGAGGGGCAACACAGAAAACTACCAGTTCATAGCAAGCAGAAGACAGAAAAAACAATAAGGAACGGAGAAGACAATCTTCTTTATAGCCTTTATACTGTATGCATCCATGCTACTCGGCAGTGCCAAACCAAACAGTGGTTTGATTTAGTAATACTCAGCTTTAATTCTAGCATCCTTTTTCCTAGCATTGAACTATGAATCAATCATACACTCTGGATTCAGCCACCTCTAAAAACTTCACCTATGACTGTATGACATTTAGTAGGAAAATCTAAACTCAGTCATATTACCCAAAATTTCCAGACTTTATCTTACATTTTGATAATTCCCAAATAGTACTTTCATCCCAGAATTCACTGAGGTTCATACAAGAAGATCAAACTGGTTACAATGTAATCTCTACCTAGCTATTTCCTACCTATGTGCTTTTAAATTACCAAGAACACATCAAAAGAATTCATGTGTCCAGGATACAACATTTTCCACTCATGCCTATCTTTGTTTATGCACCTATTTAAATTTATGAAAACTCATTTCATCTGGTATCAGCCGACCAGAAGTTCGAACATCATCATTGAGTACTTCTTTCCTTTCATCACATTCTACCATTGGCACAACCTGTTTCTTCTTCCTCTTCATTGTATCCATGAGCTCTCCAGTCCTCAGCCTTCCTACTCAAATATTAACATGGACTACTAGTCACCCACTGAGTGGAGTGACTGTTTCCAGCTTATATCTGGATATCCCTGCAAAAGTTTTATGTGCTCTTAGGTAGGACTTTTAGGGAGTAATTGGATCAGGAGTATGTGATATTAGCTTAGACCACGAATTGTTTTAGCATACTTCTGAGTAGAGGTGATTTGTTTACTAAAGATGGAAGATCCACCTTGGGTGTGGGTGACATCAACCAACAGACTTGCAGACTTGATGCAATAAACAAGGTAAGAAAGAAGGCTCTCTGCCTCCTCACTGCCCTACCATGAACTGTTTATCCTCTGTGATGCCCATCTGCCATGTCACTGTGCCTTGAAGCAAGCTGACTATGGCCAAAACCTCTACAAGTGTGAGACTCAACGAATCTTAGTTCCTTTAACTTTTGGGTGTTTCATGTTTTGTCTCAGCAATGAGAAATTAACTAACACGGAATCTCTGTGTTGAAGTATAAGGAATGATTTAATGGTAAGTAAGCAATAATAAGGCCAACATGAATCAATAGACAAATAGGAATCAATGCACAAAAACAAGAAGAATCAATACACAGAAACACTCAGATTAAATATGGCAGGATAAGGGAAAGAAAAGATAGATCTGGAGATGAATCTTAATCATTGAAAGGCAAGTTTTGTCCTTATACTTGTTTCTTCTTTGTAAGAGATTTTTTTTATCTACGAGTTGTACTCTGAATAATATTTTGGTAATTCTTTTAAGAACATGATGCACAACATATCAACTGTTGCTATTTTTTGTTTTATTTATTTAATTTTTTTTTTATTTTTAGAAAGCAAAATAGAAAAAAGGGTAGAAATAATGCCAAATTTCAAAAAATACAAGTAAGAAATCAACACTAGTTGATATATAACGTATTGTTATCGTAGAAGCAATTGTTCTGTACTAGAACAGCTCAGCAGGTCTGAGGTGCCTGCATCCCCCTCCTCTTTCCCAGCTGTGCTTGGAGGACTGTGGAGTTCTTTTTTTTTTTTTTTTTTTTTTTTATTTAAAGAAAAGGAAACGAAAAAAAAAAATACATGGAGATTAAAAAAAAAGGGTAGAAATAATACTAAATTACAGACAAACAAAAGGTAAGAAATTGCCAGTTGATAAGTTACAAATTGTCATCTTCGAAATGGCTGTTCAGGTTATAGAATTAAAGTATATAGAATGACATTCAAAAAAAATGACCCTACAAACCATTCTGCTCTATGGCCGAACAAAAGCTCCATAATATGATTATCAGTCCCACCTATTTGTTTTACATCTCTAAGAGGATAAGGTTAACCATATCAAAACAGAACAGAACATTTAAAAAAAATAAAAAACAATTTAAAGAAATACAGATTTCAAAGCAAGTCCACTGGAGATCTACCTTATCTAACTGTCTCTAGCTTCTTACAAATAGTTGTCCCTAACTTCACCCACTTTCTATACTTATTGCATATTATAGAACTAATCAAATCATTACAGGATGATGGAGTCTTTTTAGGTCCTCAAGTTCCAAATTAGGGAAGACAATACCAACTACCATCGCATCTCTCATTCTCTTTGTGATAGCCGTCCCCATCTCTGCATATGCTGAAGTTGAGCTGAAGAAACCAGTCCAGAGTCATTTTAATCAGCAAGCAATAGATTGCTAGAATTTATATTATAATGCTACAAAATAAGCCTCGGGTTTTTCAGGTCTCTTCCTCAGAGTATTTGTTCCTATCCTCTCTGTATTATAGGGAAAACCAAGTCATAACAAGACAACGAAACAATTTCCTAGATAAACATGCAATGGATAGGACTTATAAAACTATAATATAAATGATCTTCCGTAGCTACTATGTTTTCTCTTGTTATTTTCAATAGATTTGTCGACAACACTGGCTTATTATAGTTAAACATACTATCACCTATTCTTATAAAAACTTATCTTTGACTGCATTGTAGTATTTGAGAGCTGTTACTGATTCATACCAGTATGGATATCCTTTACATCTTGTCATGCTCAGAGTAGTTTCCTCTACTTTTAGGGTTGATTCTAACACGCATACCGATTTCAAATAGGATCAGTCAAGGGCAACCAATAGTCTTATGATTCAGATACAATTAAGATCAGTCATAGTAAGACAATGTAAGTAATACAGAATTTCAGCCTAAGTCAATAGGAAAGTAAGGATAGTTACCGTGGTATAACCTGCTATTTTTGGTTCTAGAGGTCTGTGTCCTCAAATCTGATATGAGTGGACAGACCAGAACAAATTTAATTCAATCTAAATATGGCACTAGGACTACTGTGTCTTTTAAATCGTTATACACCATTAGCAATGACCTCTGCTTTTTTTTTAAATATAGTTTCAGAGCTGTCTCTACTAAAGACTAGCTTACTGTCTCTGCCTCATGTCTGCTACTCCACTTTTCTGCTATAATTTGTCCACCTTATTCCCTCATTCCATGGTCTGCCCCATTCACTGAGGGTTCTCTGCCACTGTAGCTGTAATCCTGATATCTCTTCCTCTCTTTCTCTGTAATGTCCTTCAGCGCTCTCTGTAGGGTTGGATTGGTGGCCACGAACTCCCACAGTTCCTCCTTGTCTTGAAAGTATCTTATTTCTTCATTAATTTTTAGAGAGAGTTTTGACGGATATATGAACTTAGGTTGCATATTTTTTTCCTTCAGGACTTGGAATATTTCTCCCCACTCCCTTCTTGACTTAAGAGTTTGTGTTGATAAGTCTGCTGTTATTTTGATAGATTTCCCGTTATAGGTAACCTGCATCCTTTCTCTGGCTGCTTTTAATATTCTGTTTTTTTGGTGGATTTCTGGGATCTCGATTATTATATGCCTAGGCATAGATCTGTTTTGGTTGTAGGTAGCTGGCGTTCTGTATGCTTCTTTTATCTGGATATCATTTCTTTTTGCTATACGTGGGAAATTTTGCTTTAATATCTCTGTGAATATTTTTTGTATTTCATTTTTGGATGTTCCTGCTTCCTCACTCACATTCTTTATCCTTAGGTTATGTATCTTTTTATCATCTTCCAGTTTTAGAATTGCTTCTTTCTGGTTCCTTGTTATTTTTAAGAGGCTTTTTCTTTCACGTTCATAAGCCCTAAATCTCTCTTCAAGTTTCAGAAGGTTGTCTTTAGTTTCTGTCAAGGCATTTTGCCAATATTCAATGGAGTTCTTAGTTTCCTGATATTCTCTTTGGATCTGTTTCATGTATTCTAAGTTATGTTTAAATTCTTCTTCAGATGCTTCTCTTTCTTTTCTGATTTCCTCAGTTCTTCCATCTGTGTTCTCTTGGGCGGGGCTTGTCATTTCTTTAATTAATCTCTTTATATCTTGCCTCACTTGGATCAGGAGTACATCTTTAAATTCCTCTATGAGATCATGTAAGTACTTTTTAATTTCGGCTGATGCTGTGTTGAGTAGAGGATGGTTACTGTGCTTGTTCTCTTCAGTGTTTAGTTCTCTTGGGTTTAATTTCTCCTGTTGAACAGCTGGAGATTTTTTTTTATTTTTATCTCTTGTCATGTTTCTGGTTTCTTTCAGACTGTCCTGGAGTTCTCTGGCCCTCTCCGAATTGCTTAGGGCCTTTCAGAAGTGTGCTGGCTTGAGTTTTTGCTGTCCTCCCCAATTTGCTATTATCTGGGGTAGGCTGGGATGTAGGGGCGGTACAGTCTAGTCTCTAGCCTCTGTGTCAGTTAGTTCATAAATTAGGCTGTACTTTCTGGTTGTCACTGAGTTGTGACTATTTTGTATCTGCTTATTGGGCCCCAAGCAGAGGCTTGGTTTAGCCCCAGTAGCTCCTGCCAGTTCTCTTTGAATCAGAAGCAGCTGAGTAATGGCACAGGATTCTGCCCAGGTCCCAGCCGTTCTCTTCCAAACCTCTCTGTGATAGGAGCACCAGAAAAGCAGATCTGCCCAAAACCAAGATGGCTCCCACTAAGTTCTCTGTGTGGAGTTGAAGCCAGCAAGTAATCAGGCTCTGCCAGGACTCAAGATGTCTTCCACCAGCCCTCCCTACAGGGGGACCTGGTGATGTCACCAAGCTGCGGTTTCTGCCGCCAGGCTAATATGTCTGCACCAGACTCTGTGTTATTGATTTCCCCGTGGTGGCGGGCCAGCTGTTCTCTGGCCAAACCCAGCAGCCGCAGGGTTTTCTGTACTCACCAGAGTCCGGTGCAAGTCCTCGTTCCGGGACTGCCGCACACCAAGCTGTCCACTTTTCCCCCACTCGCGGCTCAGCGCTGACCGGTCAGATTTCTGTGCACCGTTTAGATTTGAATCGCCAGAGCTTTGTACATCCGCTCTGGTGCAGCGGTGCAGAACTGGCTGCTACTTGGAGTCTCGATCTGGGTCTCAGTTTCCCGCGGTCCCAAAAAGCAACTCAGCTTTTCGTGCTGGGTCCACGAGTCTGTTTGTTGATTTAAGGGCACGGGATTTGCAGCCTCCGGTCTCAGCACGACTTTAAATCCTCCAGCTGTACTGTCTTGGTTAATAAGAATCGCTATCGATTTGTCTGGTCCTCTCCATGCTGTCTTTTTTTAGCTTTGAGTTTGAATTCTCTGGAGAGACTCTTCGCTCGATCCCCTAGCTCGCCGCCATTTTCAGCCCACAAACGTATCTTGAGCATCTAGTTACCAGCGGACTGTGGAGTTCTAAGCAAGTAGGAAAGCGCCACCGGATCCTGAGGCCCAGTGGCTTAGGGTAAGTGCCCCGTGTACTTTCCCCGAGTCTAGCTTGTTTGGGGCCCTCACAGCTTTTGGGTGCACTGGAACAGCTCATCAGGTCTGGGGCAAACTGCATCTGCCTCCCCATTCCGCTGTGTTTGAAGTACTATGGAGTTCTAAGCAAGCAGGCAGGCACCACAGGTTCCAGAGGCCTGGTGGCCTGGCTTAAGTGCCCTACGCACTTTCCCCCAATCCCAGGTAGTTTTGGGATTCTCTCTCTGCCCGGCCAGGGAACCACGTGGCTTCCAGGTGCACTGGAGTAGTGCAGCAGGTCCCAGGAGCAGGTATCAGCCTCCCCACTCCCAGCTGTGCTTGGTGGACTGTGGAGTGCTAAGCAAGCAAGATGGCACCATGGTTCCAGAGGCTAGGCTTGAGCCGGACTACTCCACCCCCAGTGACCCTCTATCAATCCAGGGAACTGGGTGCCCGAGTCCCAGGAGCTGAGGGCATAGAAGATTTCCAACAGTCCCTGAAGAAGCCTTAGAATAACACTCGAAACACTTGAAACACAGAAATATAGGAAAATGACAAAATGAAAGACCAAATTACAATCTCAAAGCTCCAGCCCATCCAAAGAAACCTTAGGAGCGATGTATATAGAAGAAAATATATGCCATACACCTCAAATATCAGACATAATAGCAACTGAAATAAACAAGCAACTCCAGGAAGCTTTAAAGGAATTCAAACTAGAAATAATCTTCCAGATAAAAGAAGAAATGATAAAAGAAATGAAAGAGATGCTGAATATATCTAGAGAAAACACAGTTTAAAAATTGAAGGAACTAAACAAACAGAATTGCTAGATGAGCAATATAAGAAACAAAGAGAATACATAAAGCAGATGCACAAAGATATACAGGAAATCACACTGAAAGCTATCAAAACCGCCTCAATGAAAGTGAAGATAGAATTTCAGATCTTGAAGAAAAGATTGCAGCTAGTGAACAGGAAAGAAAAGATCTTTTCAAAATAACAAAGAATCAGGAAATAACAATTCAACAACTGCAATATGATGCAAAAAAACCAACATAAGATTGATAGGGATTAATGAAAAAGAAGGAGGTGACATAAAGGATATCAACAGGATATTTAGAGAAGTAATAGCTGGAAATTTTCCAAACATGAGACCAGAAACTGACATCAGGATCAGTGAAGCATATAGAACTCCAAATAGTCATAACCAAAATAAAACTACACCCAGACATATAATAAACACCATCCCAGAAATCCAACACAAGAATAGATTATTAAAAGCTGTCAGAGAGAAAAGACAGATCACTTATAAAGGAAAACCTATCAGAATTACAGCAGATGTCTCAGCACAAACAATAAAGTCAAGAAGAGCATGAAGTGAACTATTCCAGATCCTAAAGGAAAATGATTTTCAATCTAGACTGATGTACCCTGAAAAACTGTCCTTCAAAATCAATGATGAAATAAGATACTTCCATGACAAAGAACAGCTGAAAAACTGCATGAACACCAAGCCAACCCTGCAAAAAATATTGAAAGACAGTTTAGATACACTTAGGAAAAACCACTAAGCAAAGCAATTAAACAGAACAGAAAGATAAAGATGCAACAGCAGAAAGATAACATGTCAACAATAAACTGACATATAATAGCCATAACTATTGATGTAAATGTTCTCAATGCAGCAATTAAAAGAAACAGACTGGCAGAATGGATCAAGAAACAAAATCCAACAATATGCTACCTACAAGACACCCATCTATCCCAAAAGGATACTCACAGACTGAAATTCAAAGGATGGAAAGCAATACTTCACGCAACAGGAAACCAAAAAAAAAAAAAAAAAAAAAAAAAAAAAAAAAAAAGCAAGAGTAGCCATTCTGTTTGCAGAAATTGTAAATTTTAAACCAATAATGATCAGAAGAGATAAAGAAGGTCACACTACACACTTGTTAGGAGAAAACTTTAAGAGAAAGAGATAACTATCTTAAATATATATGCACCAAATTCCAGAGCACCCAGTTATATAAAACAAGTATTAACAGAAATGAAAAATCAAATTAGCAGTAACACAATTATAACAGGAGACTTTAACACACCATTGACACAAAGGGACAGATCAATTAGACAGAAAATCAGCAAAGAAATAACAGAACTGAATCACACATGTGAATAAATGGACTTGATAGACATATACAGACTGTTCCATCCAACAACATCAGAATACACATTCTTCTCAGCAGTACATGGGTCATTCTCTAAAATAAACCATATATTAGCTCACAGAACATATTTAAATAAATGTAAAAGAGTTGAAATCATCCCTTGCATGTTATCGGATCATAGCGCTTTGAAATTAGAAATTAATGATGAAAGATACTGCAAAAATCCCACAAACACATGGAAACTGAACAACACACTTTTGAGTAATCAGTGGGCCACACGGGAAATTAAAGAAGAAATTAAACAATACCTACAAGCAAATGAAAATACAAATACACCTTACCGGAATCCAAATGAATTTTCGGAATATTTTCTCTAGGTATGTACGGTATGTTAATGGTATTTTGATTGAGATTACATTAAATTGTACAACAGTTTTGGGAATGTGGATATTTTCACAATGCTTGTTCTTCCTCTCCATGAGCAAAGGATATTATCTCATTTTCTAATATGCTCTTCAATCTCTTTTAAAGTAGTATAATTTTCAGCATATAGATCTTTTATGTTCTTTGTTGATTCCTAAGTATTTCATTTTTTAGACGCTATTGTGCAAGGCATTATGCCATAATTTCTTTCTCAGTGAATTTGTTACTTCCGTACAAGAATGCTATTGATTTTGTACCCAGCTACACTGCTGAATTTGTTTTTTACCTCTAGCAGTCCTTGGTGAAGTTTTTAGGATCTTTTGTAGAGAGTATCATGTCATCTGCAAATAATGACAATTTAAGTTTTTCGTTTCCTATCCTTATTTCTTTTATTTCTCTCTTGTCTGATTGCTCTGGCTAATTTAGCTATATTGAATAGGAATGGTGGCTGCAGATGTCCTTGTATTGTTCCTGATTTAGAGTGAAAACTTTCAGTTTTTGTCCACTTAGTATAATGTTAGCTGTAGGTATGTCATAGATAGCCTTTAGCAGATTGAGGTAAACATCATCTATTCTGAGTTTTTGTAGGATTTTTTCTGCATTTATTGAGATGATTATATAATATTTGCCTTTGGCTGTTAATGTGGTGCACTACATTTATTGATTTACATATGTTGAACCATCTCTGCATTCCTGGGGTAAATCCCTCTTGGTCATGATGTATAATCTTCTTGATGCTTTGTTGCATTCTATTTGCCATTATTTTATTGAGAATTTTTGTGTCAATGTTCATTACTGAGGTTGGCCTATAGTTCTTTTTGGTTGGGTCTTTCTCTGGTTTTGGTATCAGGGTAATACTTGCCTCTGGGAATAAGTTAAGGAGGATTGCTTTTCTTTCAATTTCATTGAAGAGTTTGAGGAGTACTAGCATTATGTCTTCTTTAAATTTCTTGTAGAATTCATCCATGAATCCAACAGGACCTGGGATTTTTTTTTTTGTTGTTGGTAAGTTTTTAGTCACTTTTTCAGTTTCAGTACTGATACTGGATTACTCAAAATTGTAGCTTCTTGATTGAGCATTGGTAGTTCATACATTTTTAGAAATCTATCCATTTTCTCTGTGTTTTCCAGCCTATGTGAGTAATGAGTTTCAAAGTAGGTATTCATGATTTTCTTCCATGAGATCTATAGTAATTTCCCCCTTTTCAATCTTTATTGAATGAATTTGAGTTTTTTCTTCATAAGTTTGGCTACAGGTTTGCCATTTTTTATTCTCTAAAAAACCAGCTCTTAGGTTCATTAATTTTTGTGTTGTTTTCTTATTATCAGCTGCATTAATTTCTGCTCTGATCTTTATAATTTCCACTCTTCTATGAGATTTGGGTTTTACTTGATCTTCTTTTTCTAGAAGCTTGCAATGTAGCATTACTTTGTTTATTTGTTCTTGTTCTGTTTTCTTGATATGCCAATTTGTTGCTATATATGTTCCCTCTTAGGACCACTTTCACTGAATCTCATACATTTCAGTATGTTGTATCTGCATTTTCATTAAATTGTATGTATTGATGAATTTCTTCTTTAATTTTACCTCTAACCCACTGATTGTTCAAGATTTTGTTGTGTAATCTCTATGTATTTATGCAGGTTTTGCAATTTCTTTTGCCATTTATTTCTACTTTCAGTGCACTATGGTCAGATAATGTACATAGCATAATTTCAATCCCTTTACATTTATTTAAGAATGTTTTATGAGCTAGTGTATGATCTATTTTACAGAATGCCCCATAGGCATCTGAGAAGAATGTGTATTCTGGTGTGGTTGGGTGGAACACTTTGTAAACATGTACTAAAACCATTTGTTCATGAGTTTGATTCACTTCTGTCTTTTCTTTGTCAACTCTTTGTCTAGATGATCTGTTTATGACGATGAGGTATTAAGATCTCCTATTATAATTCTGTTGTTGCTTATTGGATTTTTCATGTCTATTAGTATTTGTCTTATATATTTGGGTGCTACTGTATTTGGTGTATACATATTTGTTTGTTAACTCTTTCTCTAGAATTATTCCCCTGATAAGTATGTAGTGACCTTCTTTATGTCTTTTGAACATTGTTGGCCTGAAGTTCACATTGTCTGCAAACAGATTAACTAACACTGATTTTTTTTTTCTGCGTTCCTGTTGCATGGAATACTGTTTTCCATCCTTTGACTTTTACTCTATGAGTTTCCTTTTGAGTCAGATGTGTTCCTTGTATACAGCATATTGTTGGATCCTGTTTCTTGACCCATTCGGTCTACCTCTTTCTTTTAATAGGTGAATTGAGGCTATTTACAATGATATATATAAGTGATATGTGCTGGTCAACTTTGTCGGGTTATTTTCCTGTTTTTGGTTTTCTGCTTTTCACCCTTATTTAATTGCTTTCCCTGTCTGGTCGTGTCTTTCTGTTGATGTTTTGGGAATACTAGTCATTTCTATCTCTAATATGTCTTTCAGTACTCTTTGCAGGGCTGGTTTTGTGGACCTGAATTTCTTCAGTTGTTCTTTGTCATAGAAGCATCTTATTTCTCCATATTTTTGCAGGGCACATCAATGTGAGTTGAATTTTTTTTTCAGGGCTTGAAATTCTTCACTCCAACATATTCTTTTTTTTTTTTTTTCCTTTTTATCGGTACCGGGGATCAAACTCAGAACTGCCTGCTTCCAAGGCAGGCGCTTATGCCGCTGAGCTAAATTCCCAGCCCCCACTCCAACATATTCTTAACTTGAGGGTTTGTACAGAAAAGCCTGTCCTGATTCTAATGGTCTTTCCTTGATAGGTGAGTTGTGTTTTTTCTCTAACAGCTTTTACTATTCTGCTTTTATTCTGTATGTCTGGGATCTTAATTATTATAGGTCTGGATGTAGATTTATTTTGGTTATGATTACTTGGCATCCTGTAGGCCTCACTTATCTGAATATCAGTTTCTTTTCCCATGTTGGGAAAATTTTTTGCTATTACTTATGCAAGTAGTTTTGCTATGTTGTTTTCACTGACTCCTGCATCTTTACTGACATCTATCAGTCTTGTATTGTTTCTCTTTGCATCTTGAAGCTGGTGAATTGTCATTTCATGCTGCCTTATCTTTAAAAGTTCTTTCTTTTCATGACCATTAATTGCAATCCTGTTCTCAAGGCCCAAAATTCTATCCTGAGCTTCATTCAAATTATTTTATCAGTTTTCTATCATCTTTTTTTATTTCTTGAATATATCTTTGAATTTGTTTCATGCATACTACTTCTTTTCAATATTGTTCATTCAATGTTTCCATCATTTTCCCATGCTCTTTGGTTTTTTTTATCTATGTCTTCTCTAGCTATGCTGAGAAACTCCTTTATTAAGATTGTCATTTCTTCCTTTACATGAGAGATTGTTTTTAACCTCATGTCCTCTATATCCTCATGGATTTATTTCACTTGCTATCTTTCCAGAATTTCAGGTGTATGACTTTGAAAGCCCTTTATTTCAATGTCTCCTTTACTTGTTCCTACTGGGCTGGATGTTTGGAATTGCACTTTACTTTTTCATTTTGTCATTTTTCACATCTTGGGCTAATATTTGGTCTTTCAATCCCATTAGTCTCAACTGTCTGTAGTACATGTCTTAAGGTCCTACTGTGTGGTTGATGTTTGTCTAATTGCTGGGTCCCACAATGAAGGGGAAGTCCAGTCACCTGATTTCCTCCTGCAGGCCTGTTGGGTGAGTCTTACATTCTTCTGAGGTTGACTAGCCTAGATATATTGATGTGATTCAAGCCTTAGTTCCTGCTGTTACCATGCTTCAGGTTGCTCCAGGTCCCCAGATCTGTCTGGCTGTAATGTCCTCATCTGGGACCCTACTATGCCACTGGGTGTCTTTTTTATTTCCTCCAGATTAGGGGGACCTTAGGTGCACTCTCCTCCACCCACCTGGTTTTCTCTGTATGAGGAGGGACTCACCCACACTCTTGTCAGGTTTGCCAAGGTCCTACAGCTGGGGTTTGGGACTTTTTAACTGCTCCAGTTTATCCACTGAGGTCCTCTATTTGAGGAGGAAACTCACCACACTGTCACAAGCCCACCAAGGTCCTCTGTGCGCATAGGAGTTTCTCAGTTTCTTATCAGCTCAGCAAGGTTCTGCAGGTTGTGGAAGGGATCACTGATTGTCAGTGGGCTGCCAGCCAGTGATTTAGCTCAGGGGCACAAGTGCCTGCATGGTTTGTACAAGGTCATGAGTTTGATCCCCTATCCCCAAAAAAACTCTGATAGGTCAATGGGCTGCGGCTGTCTTTTGTGTGAGGGGAGGGTGACCTATAATGCACAGCTGCCGTAGATGGGGGGATGAAGAGGGGCAACTAATGATCCTCAGGGCAAAGAGTAGCTAAGAGTAGGGGCAGCCAATGATCTGAAGAGTAGGGGTAGCCAATGCCTCAGGTAAGGGGGCAAGGTGGAGAGGCAGTTGATGATCTGTGGCCATCCTACATCTTGGGAAGAAGGAGGAGCAAAACCAATGATCCTGCAGCCATCGCAGGTCTGGGGCATGAAGAGGATGGGCAGACAACAATACATAGCAGTCCCAGGTCCAGGGTATGAGGAGGTACAGCCAATGATCCAAGGCTGCTCCATGTTGGGGAGGGGAAGAGGAGGGGCAGCCAGTGATCCCACAGTAGTCCTAGGTTTAGGGGCCAAGAAGCAGGGGTAGCCAACAGCCTATGGCTATCATAGGTCCAGGGAGACAGGAAGAAGGGCAGCCGATGATCCGTGGCTGTCCTCGGTCCCTCAACTATTGTTTTATTTTTGTTTGTTTTTTGTTTTTTTTAGCCAGTCAAATTTAGCAGTGGGGGGGGAGTGATATACCAACTTTAGTGACACTAATGTTAATAAGTTCTGATAACCCATTGCCATCAGACCAGCCCCCTCAACTATTGTTATCTAATTATTTTATTACATTATTTTTCATAGAAAAATATTTTACTATTTATTATTTTATTGAAGACTGTGTCTATATTATTTACTCTTGTAATTTTAAAATAAAAAAGCATTTAGAAAAGAAATTGATGCATGTTGGAGAGTAAAGATTAGTCCAGGTAGGGGGAAAAAAATCAAAGGTAAAGAGGAAAGGTTGGGCATGGCATGATAAGGATATATGTCTAACTGAATTAAAGTGCTACTTAGGATAAAGACTAGGGAGAAATGATATTGAGGTGTATTCTCTTGATATTAACAGTGTAGGGTGATTAACCTTATTTGTTGAACCAGTTCCCCAAGATAAGGCAGAATATCATGGGTGACAATTACAGGAGTTCATGGTAAAAAGGGAAACCATTTATGAGTATGTAAGGGATGGACCTTGAATAGATTTCTGAAAGTAATTAATTCTAGCCCAAGGGTTTCCCAGTGCTTGCCTAGCTGAATCAGTTCCTCTGGGATATGCAATGGAAGCATGGCCACAGCAATGTCGCTGTACACAGGATGGCCGCCACTCACTTGTGCATGGCCTGCACCACATTTCAGTCCCTCTCCCACCATATCCAGAGGACTGCAGAAGAGGTAAAATTCAAAAAGTCTCTCACAATGAGGAACCAACTTAGAAGAAAGCTGAAGACTGAATTGCTTGATGAATTCAACATTAGAGTATGATTTTTGCCTTGAATTATTTTGACTAGTTATATTTATTAAATTTTCAATGAATATAATATAGAATCTTTTATAAATGGAGGCATAGATAACCATTAAAAACCGGGCCTACTGACATAAAATGAGTATTAAGACTGGGCAATATATTACTTAGAAATATATGGCAATAATTATTGCAAATTAGGATTATAAAAATCATTTTTCTACTAGAAAAAAAAAAAACAAAAAACACCCATGTCATGATCATGACTCTTTTTGCCAGAATTGGCAGTGCAGATCTTTAAAAAAGTATTTTTCTTTCAGCAGCTTAGCTGCTGGTGCCATCTAGTGGCCAGGCCAATTGATAAACAAAAATGGATTCAGAAGCCATTCTCAGAAGAATTTGATAACTCACTCTTTCTTTAATATTATCAATAATTACACTCCAACCAAAACTTAGCCATTCATAAAATGTATGCTATAGTTTTAATGCTATAAAAGGACCCTACGGGAAAAATTACAAATGTATGTCAAGGGAAATATATTTGATGATAAAATTGTTCAACATTGAGATAAAACACTGATCTATGAAATAATTAAGCAAAGATTCTGGAATAATAATTTTTATATTAAAGATTAAACATAGAAATAATGAAGATGGTCAAGTGTTTTTACTCTGTGATTATTTTACAATATGAAGTGTTAATATATTTTTAATTGAACACTGCAGTGAGATGGAAACACTAGCAAGCACCCCAAAGTATCTTGTCATCCTGTTCTTCAATAACTAAAATGATTCAGATTGAAAAACCTAAAACTCATGGCTTTCTTCTTTAAGACATTTTCTTCCCCTAGGCTTCAGAGTGAAAATACAAGTTTGTATCTATGTAATGATTTATTTGCAGAAGTTTCTCCCTTCCTAACTGAATCCCAATTTAGTACACATGATTTGGTCATCACTAAGGGCCACAAAGAACTAGGATTTCAGGAAATGGTTTGCATTGATGCTATACTTGGGTTTTTGTGCATGAATCTGAAGTGGCCCTGGGGGAACCCCAGGCTTCTCTAGAAGGTAAATTTTCATGGACAGCTCTCAGAGGAAAGCTCTGTCTAAACTCTAGACCATTACAAGAGAACTGAGGGCTTGTGATCCTCCTGGTTTTAAGTCACTAGGTTGCATTGTGCTGTTTTGTTGTTGGAGGGTATATGCTTAGGGTGTGTATTAACATAGTTTAATAAATAAACCTGTCAAACTTTGATAAACTTTCAATAAAATGAGCAAATTATACTCGATAATTTTTCATTGAACTAGTACTTAGGATGATTTTCCTACATATAGCGATATTTGTCCAAAATCATTGCCTAGAACTTCTCTCACTCTTTTTATAAACAATGGATTTTCCAAATAGCCAGTTAAATGGTCAGAGTCACCCATGAAAATTAAAACTTTTTACCACGCTGTAATCCCCAAATACTGTTTTTATAAAGGGCACTGAAAGTTAAAAGAATTTCATATTTGCTCACTTATTCATCAATGATTTGTTCTTTAAGTATCTCATAACTATTTGACAGAGATCCTGTGCTCAAAACAGTGAAAATCAAGAAAGCATTTCTCAGTAAAAGACCACATTTACCACTAGAAAGCTACGTAGTGGAAATCTAAATAAGGATTCTAGGATTCCACAGGCAAAATAAATATGAGAGATCGGGAATGAAGTGTGGACATTTTAAAGCACTGAAGAAATGCTGCTAAGGTTTCAGTGTGTTCCTCAGTGCTTTGTGTTTTAAAAACTTGGTTCTCACTACAATTGTGTTGAGGTAATGATGTGGGGCCTAGCTGGGTGCAGTGTCACATACCTATAAACCCATTCATGGAGGAAGCTGAAGCAGGAGGATCACAAATTTGAGGAGAGCCTGAGCCTAATTTTCAAAGATTCTGCTCATATATATATATGACTAGAATTGAAGCTTGGTGGTGGGATGGTTGCCTAGCATGTGTGAGATCCCAATACAGGGGGCGTGGGGAGGTGGAAGAGGTGGAAGAAGGAAGGAGGGAGAGACATAAGAAGACAGGAGGGGGAGAAAGAGAAAAACAGGAAGAGAAGAAAAATAGAGAGAAGTATTAGAACCTAGTGTGACATAATTAGGTCACTGAGCTGCTGATCCTGTCTTGAGGGCTCAGGTGTGTGCTTCTTGCCATTCCTCAAGAAACACGGGAAAATCTTTGGTGAAAAAAGAAAACAAAATTCACTCAAAGTTAGCTCTAAAGGAGACAGAAGATTTTTAATGCCCCAGAAATCTATCTCCTGATGTGCAAGTATGCAAGATTTTTACTGCAAGAAACATTTGTGCGGGATACAAGACAACATACAAGGAAATGTGTGTGCTGGGGATGCACTCACTGTCTAGAAGTGCTACTTTTCAGTCCATTTATCTGAGCCAAGAAGACAAAGAGTAGTAGCCTACCTGTAAAAGAAAAAAAAATCCTAAGTTTTAAGAATCTATTTTACTCTTATGACTACAGTCTCATAAAATGAGTTATTATAACGGTTTTATAAAATGAGGTCAACCATCAACTTTGTTCATTCTGCACATTACCAATTCACTTCCAGCCTCTCTTTCATGTTGTGTTACAGAATAGAATAGATGGAGCAACCCAATTTTGGATTTTCAGCCTCCAAAATTTCTTTTTTTTTTCTTTTTAAGGTATGTGGCCTCAGCTATTGTATTATAGGAATAGACTCGCATACATGGATAAAGTTTCAAGAAATAAATGAGAGATAAAGGTATTTGATCAACTATAAACATGGTGTGCCAATCAGTGATAAATATATCTAAAACATAAGTAAATTGTCTGGATTCAAGTGGAATAATGAAATGTAAAATTAGTTTGATGGAGAGAAGTACTAATACTTTATGTGAAAGTTAATGGAGTGAGTGGAAATTTGTAAACAAAATGTGAACTTATTAGACTATCATTTTAAGAAGTTAATGGAATTACCACATCCATCTACATGATAAATGGAAAGGTGAATGAAGGACAGAACCTAACAGTGACATGATTAGTACTAAAGAGACTGTCCTTGTTAGACTAAACCAGGAACATAGAAGAGAAACCTGGTGTTGCAGAGGTATGGTTTGTGGAAATTTGAACATTTAGTATAATGATTAGGCTTAATTGCCAACCTGGTTGCGTTGGGAATCATCTAAGGAACTAGCAAAGCACACATCTGGGCACATTTAAGTTGCCAATGGAGGCGTAGTGTTAGGGTCTATGTGTGGCCCTGACCTCTTTCTTTCTGGTGCTGTTTTGTGCTCCACTTCCCATCTCCCATGACCTACGCAGCTCCATTCCCCAGCATCTGTCTTCCATGATGATTCTTCCTTGGAGCCAATCAGGAACTGAAACTCCTGAAACCAGTAACCATTCTTAAGTAGTGCATGGATCCAACAATAGGAAAGCTAAGTGATACATAGGGATCTGAGGAAGGAAGAAAAGAGCAACGAGGAAGAGTTAAGGACAACTCATTTTTCCAGGTGAAGTGATAACAAACATGAAAAAATTGATAGGTGAAAAATGAGCTATTTTGCAAGACAAATATTGCACTGGAAAACAGAATATAAATTCACCTCACATTATGAAAAAGACATGTTGTAACTGAACTTAGAAAATCTGATATCTGTAAAATAGGCATAACAGTTGGTCTTGTTCTCCGCTGTTTTGTCCGGCTTTGTGATATCTGGTGGGATGGACGGTTCCTTTTGAGGAAGCAGGAGACAATGTTGATGGCCATTGTTGGTGACCTTGTGCTCTGTTCTGCATCGTGTGCTGTGTCTGTCCTTGGTTTGGACTTGCAGCTTTGTTTTGCCATGTTTGACTTTGTTGTCTCCCCCCCGGGAGAGTGGTGAGAGCTGAGGGGTGGTGGAATCCAGGATGTGTAAATTTTGTTGTTAAAAGGAGAGGGAGGGGAAGGAAGGGGGGGCTCTGACGGATATAGCAACGGGTGTGTTTGGGGATGTTGGATGGCTGACTATATTAATGTTTTTGGATCGTTGGGCACGGCTGTTTGCAGTCTCTCCGTTTGAATGTCTGCTTTGTGTTCTTTGGTGCTGTGATTTGAGCAGCTATTTCCGGGATGATGTTATGTGGTCTGTTGACAGGTGATTTCTTACTGTTATGTTTTTTTTTTGTGGTTGTGTGTTATGTGTGACCTTGCACTGCTTTGTTCTGTTTTGTGTTTTTCTCTTTTTCCTCTTGAATAAAAAAAAAAAATAAATAAATAAATAAATAAAATAGGCATAACAATAAAGCTCCATTAGTATGAAAACTGAACCTGTGATATAGTATCCCTAGTAGAGACATAAAGATATTGAATACTTAAATATATCCATGGGCAAATATTTTAGTGCTTTGCAAGCCTAGGCACTTCATTTTTGGATACTCTATCACAACATAAAGAGTTTTGTTATTACTAAGTGAATCCTGTTAATTATGTCTCATTTGTTCACACTACCCTTTTTAAAAGAATAATAGAATACTATTCTCTCTTACCAGAAGTTGTTTCTGTTATTTCAGTTAGATTTCTTATTTTTTCCTCCCACTAGAGCAACACTTCATCTCATGCAAAATTACTTACATAGGTCCTTCTACTCTGATGGCCTCTTTCTGGAATTACTTTAATATTGAATATCCCACAAAAAATCAAATCTATTGAGAAAATTCTCAAGATACATGATTATTGCAGGGTTCATGCACTTGATTAACATAAGATTCACTTCAAAAACATACAGTTATACATTTAAATCTTTCCTCTAAGAAAGATCAAAACTATAGTTATGAAATATGCTTCTTAATTTAAAACAGCACTTGATTTTAGAGGGGTTTTCTTTTTTAAATTTTATTTAAAGAAGAAAAAAACAAAACAGTAAAAGGATACAAGTTATATAGAATTTCAAAAAAATTATCAGTAAGAAATCACTAGTTAATAGATTACATACTCTCATTTATAAATAGTTGTTCAAGTTACAAAATCAAAGCACATAAAGTGGACATTCAAAAAGTGAGACTGTAAACAGTTGTGTTCAATGATCCAACAAAAACTTAGTAGTATGGTCATCTATCTTACACACCTAAACACACTTGCAGTTGTATCCTTTAAAGCACTTTTTTTCCTCTATTTTACAACAACATTTACACATTTTGGGTTCTATTATTTCCATAGTTCTTACTGCTATTTTTTTGGAAGAGAATAAAACCAAATGTGACAAAACAAAGCAGTCAGTCAAAACAAAGGATGGACATAGTACATGATGTAAAAACAAATTCAAGGTAATCAACAATGATTACCATAATGTCTCTTGCTACCTTAAAAAGAATTGCCTATATCATCAGGTATAATAAAATTGAACAAAACAGTACAGAACAAAACCAATAAAACCTAAACATTGGAGACACTGCTGAACTTCAAAAGAAGATAATAGTCAAACCAGAATAGGCACCGTAGTGAACCTTATTGCCTTCAAAGTAGTTGCCTATACCCTCAAAATTGACAACATCAAACAGAACAAAATAGAGTAAAATCAGTCAAAACAAGATGGGGAGAGCAATACAGGGCTTCAAATCGAGTTAATAGCAAATCAAAAAGTTACTATAATATATACTGCTAATTTTAAAATTTTTCCCTTAATAAAAATAATAAATAAATTTTTAAAAAGAGGGGATATTGAGATAAAAGAGGACATAACAACATAACAATACAGGTCAGAACAGGACAATTTAAGCAACATAGTGTTTCAACACAAGATAACCCAACTTAATAGTAGTTACCAGAGTGTCTATTTCCTTGAAATATTTGAGTATAACTTCATATTCTATAGTCAAACATATCAAGACAGTGCGAAACCATTCAAGAGGATGAAAGTATTACAAAGTCTTTAGAACCAGCTAACAAAAAACAAACGATGGTTTCTATATTATCTCTTTGCCTATAAATATTTTGTTTATACTATCACATATAATAAAATCCAATAAGATACAACATGATAAAAGTGATGGAGACAGAAGAACAACTATTTGATGGGACTTCAAAACAAGACTATATTAAATCAGCACTAGCTAATATGATGTCTCGTTTTCTTCAAAATAGCTGTTCATATCCATGTGTTTGTGGGATTTTTTGCAGTAACTTTTATTATTAATTTCTAATTTCATAGCACTATGATCTGATAACATGTAAGGGATAATTTCAACTCTTTTACATTTATTTAAATATGTTCTGTGAGCTAATATAAGGTTTATTTTTGAGAATGAGAAGAATGTGTATTCTGATGTTGTTGGATGGAACAGTCTGTATATGTCTATCAAGTCCATTTGTTCACAGGTGTGATTCAGTTCTGTTATTTATTTGCAGATTTTCTGTCTGGTTGATCTGTTCCTTGGTGTCAATGGTGTGTTAAGGTCTCCTGTTATAATTGTGTTACTGTTAATTTGGTTTTTCATTTCTGGTAATACTTGTTTTATGTAACTGGGTGCTCTGAAATTTGGTGCATATATATTTAAGATAGTTATCTCTTCCTCTTGAAGTTTTCCCCTAACCAGTATGTAGTGACCTTCTTTATATCTTCTGATCATTATTGGTTTAAATTTCACATTGTCTGCAAACAGAATGGCTATTCCCACTTTTGTGTGGGGGGGGGGGATTCCTGTTGTATGAAGTATTGTTTTGCATCCTTTGACTTTCAGTCTGTGAGTATCCTTTTGGGTTAGATGGATTTCTTGTAGACAGCATATGGTTGGATGTTGTTTCTTGATCCATTCTGCCAGTCCGCTTCTTTTAATTGTTGCACTAAGACCATTTATATTAATGGTTATAACTGTTATAATTTGGTTTGTTGTTGACGTTCTCTTTCTGCTGTTGCATCTTTATCTTTCTGTTCTGTTTAATTGTCTGCTTTGCTTAGAGGTTTTTTTCTAAGTGTATCTAAACTGTCTTTCAATATTCTTTGCAGGGTTAGCTTGATGATCATAGAGTTTTTCAGCTGTTCTTTGTCATGGAAGTATCTTATTTCTCCATCGATTTTGAAGGACAGTTTTGCAGGGTACATTAGTCTCGGGTGGAAATCATTTTCCTTTAGGATCTAAAATACTTCAAGTTCTTCTTGAATTTATTGTTTGTGCTGAGAAGTCTGTTGTGATTCTGATAGGTTTTCTTTTATAAGTGATGTGTCTTTTCGTCTGACAGCTTTTAATATTCTGTCCTCATGTTGGATTTCTGGGATGTTGATTATTATATGTCTGGGTGTAGTTTTATTTTGGTTACTACCATTTGGAGTTCTATATGCTTCACTGAACCTGATGTTTGTTTCCGATCTCATGCTTGGGAAATTTTCAGCTATTACTTCTTTAAGTATCCTCTTGACATCCTTTATGTTTTCCCCTTCTTTTTATTAATCTCTATCAATCTTAATCTTGTTTTTGTTTGCATCATCTTGCAGCTGTTGAATTGTTATTTTCTGATTCCTTGCTGTTTTTAAAAGATCAGTTCTTTCCTGTTCACTAGTTTTAATCTTGTCTTCGACATCTGAAATTCTATCTTCACTTTCATTGAGGCAGTTTTTACAGCTTTCAATGGAATTTTTGATTTCCCATATATCTCTGTGCATCTGCTTTATGTATTCTGTTTCTTATATTGCTCATTCAGGAATTCTATCTTTTTGTTTAGTTCCTCCAATTTTTTAACTGTGTCTTCTTTAGGTATGTTCAGCATCTCCTTCATTTCTTTTATCATTTCTTCTTTTACCTGGAAGATTATTTCTAGTTTGAATTCCTTTAAAGCTTCCGGAGTTGTGTCTTTATTTCAGTTGCTATTATTTCAGGTATTTCAGGCATATGGCAAATATTTTCTTCTATGTACATCACTCCTAAGGTTTCTTTGGATGGGCTGGAGGTTTTAGATTGTAATTTGATCTTTTGTTTTGTCATTTTCCTATATTTCTATGTTTCAACTGTTTTAAGTGTTGTTCCAAGGCTTTCCCAGGGTCTGTTGGAAATCCTCTTCTGTGCCCTCAGCTCCTGGGACTCTGGCTACCCAGCTCCCTAGATTGAGAGAGGGTCACTGGGCGTGGGCAGGCTGGCCCAAGCCCAGGCCCTGGAACTGATGGCACCTATTTGCCCAGAACTCCAGGTCCTCCAAGTACAGTTGGGAGTGGGGAGGCTGCTGCAGGCCCACCTAAGACCCCCCCCCCCCACGCTGATGCAACTGGGGCGGGGGATGCACCCAGAAGCCACAAATTTCTCTGTCCGGGGCCAAGTGAGGGTCCCAAACTAGCTGGACTCCAGGGGAAGGTGCAGGGGGGAGGGGCACTTACACCAGGTGCCCAGCTTCTGTAACTGATGGCACCCGCCTGCCTGCTCAGAACTCCAGAGTCCACCAAGCATTGCCGCAAGCCAGGAGGCTGTTGCAGGCCCACCCAGGACCCACCGCACTGGTCCAGCACACAGGGAAGCTACAAAGTTCCCTTTCTGGGGCTGAACAAGGGTCCCAAACTCTAGAGGAGTTTTCTTTAGTACTTTAAAGATAATTTGTAGTCAATCCCTATTTCTCCATATAAGTTGATTATCTCAGAATATTTTGTCACAGTGATAAAAAGCTAACAAAGTGTACTATATAAAGTTTTTGAGTTATTTTTAACTGATAAAGCCTTATAAGGAAGTAGATTGTGTTGATTACTTTTCTCTTGTTGTTAAGTCAAAATACCTGCTGCCCAAAGTGAAGCAAGGGAAGATTTAATTCTTAGTTTGGGGAGTTTCAGTCCATACTACACTGGCTTCAAGGCAGCATGGCATGGTGAGGCAGATGTTCATGGCCACCACAAATAGCAAGGGAAAACAGAAAGGAAAGACATACCTTCTACCTACCCTTACACTGTATGCTGGCTCTGTTGCTGGGCAGATGTAGCACTCACACCATCATCCCAGCTTCAGGCAACAAACCAGTCATGAACACCAGACTCAGCCATGTCCATCACTGCACGAGACTTGGCGGGGTGCATCTGAACTCATTAAAAATCAAAGGGCATCTCTTCAATGCTTAGCTCACCTTCCTTTCGGTGTTAACAGATGCTTTTTGGGGTTCACTTTTGTTTTGGATCTTCATGTTGAATTGTGATTTATGTAAAGATCTGTTTAAATGTCTTTTTTATCCATGATATCTCTTTCTTAGTATTCTTACTGAACAAGTACACATTTCTTCATTATGTTGTTTTCTAATAATTTGTGTTTTTCTTCCTTAAGCAAGCATGATATTCTTCCTTCTAAGATAAAGTAATAGTAAGAATTCACTATGAAGACTGAATGGATTTCATGATTATAATATCTCAAGTCTTGCTAGATACATAAAGGGGGTATCAGGCATCTTAGACTCTTGTATGTTCTTTAAAATTATTGAAAATCCCAAACACACTTGTGCATTATATCTATCAATACCTATCATGGAAGAAATTGAAGCTATAATATGCTATAATGTGCTATAGAACTATTACATATTAGCATATATAATATATTTTTTAAATATCTATGTTTGGCATTGTTCTATATTTTTGAAAATGTCTGTAATGTCTATTTTAAGGTAGCTAGATTTTCATATCTGCTTTCACATCAATCTATTGTGATGTGTTGCTTTTGCTACATAGATGTATCTGCTACATAAATGCATCTACATTTCATAGATGTATACATAATTGGAAAAAGAAGATATACTTTGATAATATTTTAGGTAATTTAAACATTCTTCTTTGAAATTGTACCAAAACTCACTGAAAGATAATGTGTTAAAGGTTGAGAACAGTGTAAGGTTTCTGAAGCCATTTTTATCTTAATGCTTTGGCCATTTGGAAAGTATTGTTTCCCTGGATTATGCAAATTTTCCAAATGTTCAAAGATTTAATTATTTAACATCAAAAAGTCATATTTATTAATATAGCCCCAGAAAAGTCTTCAAATATTGAGAACCTGTCATTCTCCCAATGGTGAATACAAATCTTTAAATTTTTAATTTTTCATATGAAGCTCAAATTTTATCACTGGAAATAAATAAGGTAAAATTTTTCTTAAACTTTTAGATTAATTTGTTCTGCCTTTAAGAAATTATCTGTCATATGTTCATATCTGGAAAATCATACTTTATCTGTCATTCTTTCAATTAAAAATGATGTTCTATATATTCAAAAGACTAGCTTTAATTTTTAAAAAAACACTTTTAACAACTTGATATTTTCTTTACACCCAATATGATGTTCAAGATCAAAATGACCACAAGCACACCACTACTATTTTAACAGCCACATGTTAACAGCCACTACTATTTTAACAGTACACATGTCAACTAACTAAAAAAGGTTCACCATCACCTTGGTAACTTATGACAACTGTTCTGGCCTCGGTGAACCTACGAGTCTTAAAGACACCCAGAAACCTACAAACCGTGCTTTGAAAAGTACTAGAACAGAAGACAAATGCACCATAAATAATGTGCATCCTTAAATGGAATTTCAAGGGTTAAAGTTATATGTATTTCACATTCCAATCATATCAAAAAACCATTATCTGATACTATCTAATTAAGTAGCTCATCATAGCAATGTGCCAACATCAATCCTGGCACATGTAACTGCATCCTGGCTTTTTGGCTAAGAGCTCTACTCATTGTCTGACATATGTGGTATCTAACAAAAGAATTCCAACACAGCGGACTGAAATCATGAGGAAGGAGCAGAGGGTATCTGTCTTACTGAATCATACAATTTTATTGCAGTTGGTTGAATAATTCTTGGTTTACAATCAAATTCAAATTCTTTCTTGAACAGCTCAGCCTCTGTTACATGTCCAAAGAGAAACTAAAGAAAGAGGACTTTGGCCACACTCATATTTGAGTTGTAGCCCATCCTTATGGACTGGATTGAATTACAGGCAGCAGGAACGGAGACATGTTTAGGGAAAGAGAAGGTCAAATGAGGAATTAAAATTTTCTTTCTAATTCTTTCTTCCACAAATGTCATAACTTTTACCAAGATATGGCATGAGAGAAAAATACCTGGTAGCTGTTCAAATTTTTTTTAAAAGTACCCGGGAATATAGCTCAGCAGCATAGTGCCTGCCTGGCAAGTGTGAAGTACCCAAGAATTTTTGTTAGCCAGAGCCTGGGATGATTTTCAAGACTGAATAGATCAAATGCTTACAAAAGCCACCTCTGTGTGTCTTAATTTTTTCTTCCTACTCATCTCTTAGTGGACACTGACTGAACTGAGAGTTTCAGCTCTAAGGAAAATGTTAGGACTATTTAGATGTTACATTTGAACAGAGTCTCAAAGTTTACAAATATTATTCTAACATTTGTTATTCATCTAAGCTATACTAGGCATATGCTTATTTAATAAGATGAGTAATTTATTGAGCATTTACTAAGAGTTCGATTCTTTACTAAACATTTTACCTTAAAGTTGTTTACAAATCCCCCACAGGCTATTAGTACCTCCATTTAATGCTGAGAAAACTGGCTTCCAGGAAATTAATTTGTCCAGGGGTATTCAATTAGACTGGAGTTTTGATTCACCTAAAGCTGGGCTCTTATCTAATGTGTTATTTTAGATGGAACTTTCCCATGAAAAGGTGATTAAGTTGTTGGACATGTCCAAGCCTTTGGAAGAAAAGGAAAAGTTTATTAAATCATAAGCAAAGACATCTTTTCCTTTATCAAGTGTTTTTTTCCTATGGCTATCATAAAATGAGACAAATGAAAAGTATGTTTGCTTTCTGAAGTTCTATGGCAACATAGGTGCCCATAGAAAGGGCACTAACTCCCTGGGAAACTCCCAGAGTTCATGATTGTTCCTGAGAACTAAGTGGGTAAACATGGTAGTGGATTTTAAATTGTGGAGATTTTGTCAGTGTAAACTACTGTCTCTAGGTATGTCACATACTATTTGCTGACTCCAAATGAATGATGACAGGGTTACTCACTGCTCCTGGGATGCCAGGGATCATGGATGACTGAAGTTTCTCACTGATCTCACTTGCAGGAAAGAGTAGCCAAAGAGGTCACCATCAGGATTTTCAGCCCTGAAGTGCATCTTTTCACTCATTGAAGTATGAATGTTGGAAAACTCCACTGGATCTGTTCTTCACAAGCCTCTGTTATTAAGCATGAAGTTGGATTTCAGTTGGAGTAGAAACCAATGGACTTTGAAAAGCATGTACCTGGTTCCCTTCCCCGACAATCAAAGCCATGGCTGCGGAGTATTCTGAAACCAGTACATATTCCCCAGGAAGTGAGACGCTTCTCAGAGGAGGCAGGTGGACTAAGGGCAGGGTACCACTGCCCAGACTGAGATGTCCCAAGTGCTGACTGTAAAAATGGCTTGAGGTCCTCACTTATTTGTGAGATGTATTACAGCTTAGTCAGTTTGTTAAAGGAAAGCATAAATCTTATCTTACCTTTTAAAAATCTTTATGATTTATAACTGTCCTTGTTGAGAAGAACGGAACACTTCAGAATGAAGTTGTTTCATTTTCTCCAAGCAGAAGAGGCTTAGAACAGGATTCATTTAAAATGAGTTAGCAGTCAAAATCCTGAATAATGTGCACTTCATTAAGAGTCCTGAGCTGGGAACATAGCTCAGCAGTACTGTGCCTACCTGGCAAGTGTGATTCTGTGAGTTCAATTGCCAGTACAAAAAAAAAAAAAAAAAAAAGAACGAAAGAAAGAAAGAAAGAACGAAAGAAAGAAAGAAAGAAAGAAAGAAAGAAAGAAAGAAAGAAAGAAAGAAAGAAAGATTCTTGATTCTTAAATTTCTTCTACTTTGTTCCAGGAATTTTCTATCTTTTGTTTGCCATCACTATATAATTCAATCATTTAAAATTTCACTTTTTTTATACATTTTAAAGAAAACAAAAGGAAAAGAAGCTCAATAGCACTCTAATTAAGGTGTTAAATTTGGTCTCTGTCACTCCTGGACCCCCAATTTGATATAGGAATTATTAATCAGAATGGCTACCAGGACAAAGTACAAGTCACAGGGCAGGTGCAACCCTTCTTCCTATTCTGCTAGCCTGGTGGTCTTTGTTTTCTTTTAAGCATCAATAACACTTCAAGAGCAAATGAAAAGTCAGTACTTAACAGCAATTCTAGGGAAAGCTAACTTAAAGTTTGGGTTGAAAAGTCCAATTAGACTCCTAATGTGATGAACAGTTATAAGAGCATACATATATGACTGACAACAGACTACATATATGAAGATAGTCCTATAAAATTATAATGAACTAGAATATCCTGTCCCAGCTATCTTACTATCTTAGTACAATGCACTACTCATGCATCTGTAGTCATTCATGTATTTTTTAAAAATTACTATGCCCCAGTCTAAAACTAGAACACATAAAATTATGCATGCTAGGTGCATAATAGGTTTTCCCATCTACAGTGCTGTGTATTGTTGGGTACACTGTGATGATTGCATAGCAGTGAAATTGTCTAACAGTGCATTTCTCAGAAGATATTCAAATAGTTAAGTGATGCCTAACTATGCTGATGTTCTCATGTGAAAGAAAAGAAACACAAGGCCTGACCTACAAATCTAAAAGTTAGTCCTGTTGTTCTTTCTGCTGATCACCAAAAATGGTGGAGCCTACCCAGGCTCTGTCACTTATCAGCTAAGTTTCCTTAGGCAGGTCGGTTTGCTCTTCCACCTCCACCTTCCATACCTGTAAAAGCTATATGCAATGTCTCAAAGGATACTTGAGATGATTAATGAATAGTGTATAACAATTTTGTCAAAGGTCTGGCATGCAGTTAAGTGAGAGAACAACTGCCTGGCATGTAACAGGCCCTGGATTCTATCTCCAGTATCACAAATGAATGAATAAACAGAAATATGGAAAAATTGTAGAGTGTATGGCCTTAGGGAAAGAGTCCTAAATGGCAATTATTAAATCCATTATTTTCTATAAATATTACCAGGGTTGGCCAGAATGCTCTCTCTCTCTCTCTCTCTCTCTCTCGCTCTCTCTCTCTCTCTCTCTCTCTCTCTCTCTCTCTCTCTCTCTCTCCATATATATATATATATATATAATAAAAAATAAAACCTGCCTCACATATATAAATTGCAATTTTGTTTAGAACATATAGAATTCTTATCAAACCTGTTGAGAACCTAGAGAATCAGGCTCAACAAATCAAAATTAACAAATAATATTTTGGGTCCAAGCAGCAGGACCTATATTGACAGAAATGGGAAAACACTGTCATGCTTCAGTCATGTGGCCACACTGATAAAATCTAAATCCCATTTTGGATCACACTACATGTACATATCAATCAAGAGAATAGTAATTCCCCAGAAGAAAACCTGGTAGTACTACTTAAATAGCCAAAAAAGGCTATTGTTAAACCAGAAAAGGCCCAATAGTATAACAAGGTAATTTTTATTAACACTTAAGCAAATATAGGTTAAGTTACATTTACTGGTGTGGGAAACTGATTGAGAACACACTTAATTGCCATTCATCTTAACTGTATTTGCTATAGGCTAAGGAACCCAAGTAATCAATCACATAATTATTATAGCGACCACTAGATGGCAGTTCTAGGGGAATAAGAATCATTTAAAGAAAGTCAACAGCAAAATCTCTTTTTTTTTTTCAGCACTTGAACATTTGTTATTTCATTATGTTCCTACAGTGATTCCATGATCCTGAAATTATAATTCCATCTGTTTTCATCCAAGAAAACTGTTTCTCATGTAGCTCACTGACTTTCTCCATGCCCACAGTTTAATAGTGTAAATTATATATTTTCTAGTGTTTATTAAAGTCGTTATATTTAAATCTTTAAATACTCTAAAACTTCCAAAATTGAAGAAGGGGGAGAGACGGCCGAGGCACGTCCGGAGGAGCCCCAGCAACCCCCCTCAGAGGCGGCTTCCGCGGGGACCACGAGCAGCCGCGTGCTGAGGGGCGGTCGGGATCCGGGCCGGGCCGCCGCCGCCGCTGTGTCCCGCCGGAGGAAGGCCGAGTACCCACGCCAGCGGAGGAGCAGCCCCAGTGCCAGGCCCGCCGATGGCCACGGGCAGCAGCCTGCGGCCACGAAGCCACCGTCACCAGCTCAGGGAAAGAGGAGTCCGCGACTCGTATGTGCAGAAAAAATAACAACTGATAAAGAGTTTTAAAAAAACTAGGATTGGTCTGCAGAGGAGGAGCTGGGCAGATCTGGGGTGCCCTCACCGGCCTCTCTGCGTGTCTGGAGGACTCTGGATATCTCTGCCCAGACTGCTGGAGTTCCCCCAGGCTTCCAGGTGCAGTGAAGGGGAGAGGTGGGTTTGAGGCTTCCACATCAGCCTCCCCATTCCGGCTTCACTTGGAGACCTGCTGAGCTCCCGACAGGTGGGCTGGCCCACACTACCAGCCTAGCCCAGCCTGTTTAGCTGCCGCCCTGGCCATAGGTCTGCAGAGGAGGAGCTGGGCAGATCTGGGATGCCCTCACCGGCCTCTCTGCGTGTCTGGAGGACTCTGGATATCTCCGCCCAGACTGCTGGAGTTCCCCCAGGCTTCCAGGTGCAGTGAAGGGGAGAGGTGGGTTTGAGGCTTCCACATCAGCCTCCCCATTCCGGTTACACTTGGAGAATTGCTGAGCTACTGACGGGTGGGCGGGCCCACACTATCAGCCTAGCCCAGCCTGTTTAGCTGCCGTGCCTGGCCATTGGTCTGCAGAGGAGGAGCTGGGCAGATTTGGGGTGCCTGCATCGGCCTCTCCATGTGTCTGGAGGACTGTGGATATCTCTGCAACCAGGGAGGGTCCACAGGTTCCTGAAGCACTGCGGCCTGTGGTGAGTACCCTAACCCGGCTGCGATTGAAGAACTGTGGAGCTTCCAAGGGGCAGGTGGGCGCACAGTGTCCCTGAGGCCCAGCTTGTCTGGAACTGCGGAGTTCTGAGCAGGCACAGGAGGGCCACTGGTTCTGTAGGCCCAATGGCTTGGGGTAGCGCAGTGCCAGAGTCTCAGTAGCTCCAAACATAGAAGGGGATTTTCAACAGATCCTGAGGAAGCTTCCAAATAACACGTGAAACACAGAAATATAGGAAAATGACAAAACGAAAGACCAAATTACAACCTCAAACCTCCAGCCCATCTCAAGAAACCCTAGGAGGAATGTATTTAGAAGAAAATATATCCCATCCACCTCGTATATCGGACACAATAGCCACTGAAATTGACAAGCAACTCCAGGAAGCTTTAAAGAAATTCAAACTCAAAATAATCTCCCAGATAAAAGAAGAAATGATAAAAGAAATGAAAGAGATTCTAAATATATCTAAAGAAAACACAGATAAAAAATTGGAGGAACTAAACAAAAAGATAGAATCCCTAGACGAGCAATATAAGAAACAAACAGAATACATAATGCAGATGCACAGAGATATACAGGAAATAAAAAACTCCACTGAAAGTTGTAAAAACCGCCTTAATGAAAGTGAAGATAGAATTTCAGACCTTGAAGACAGGATTGCAGCTAGTGAACAGGAAAGGAAAGATCTTTTGAAAATAACAAGGAATCAGGAAACAACAATTCAACAACTGCAAGATGATGCAAAGAAGAATAACATAAGAATGATAGGGATTAATGAAAGAGAGGGAGACAACATGAAGGATGTCAGGAGGATATTTAGAGAAGTAATAGCTGAAAATTTCCCAAGCATGAGATCAGAAACTGACATCAGGATCAGTGAAGCATATAGAACTCCAAATAGTCATAACCAAAATAAAACTACACCCAGACATATAATAATCACCATCCCAGAAATCCAACACAAGAATAGATTATTAAAAGCTGTCAGAGAGAAAAGACAGATCACTTATAAAGGAAAACCTATCAGAATCACAGCAGACTTCTCAGCACAAACGATAAAGTCAAGAAGAGCATGGAGTGAAGTATTCCAGATCCTAACGCAAAATGATTTCCAACCAAGACTGATATATCCTGCAAAACTATCATTCAAAATAGATGGTGCAATACGATACTTCCATGACAAAGAACAGCTGAAGAACTTCATGAACACCAAACCAACCCTGCAAAAAATATTGAAAGACAGTTTAGATACACAAAGGAAGAAACCACAAAGCAAAGCAAATAATTAAACAGAACAGAAAGATAAAGATGCAACAGCAGAGAGATAACATTCCTACAATTAACCAGCATTTAACAGTAATAACCATTAATGTAAATGGTCTCAATGCACCAATCAAAAGAAACAGACTAGCAGAATGGATCAAGAAACAAAATCCAACCATATGCTGTTTACAGGAAACCCATCTAACCCAGAAGGATACTCACAGACTGAAAGTCAAAGGATGGAAAACAATTCTTCATGCAGCAGGAATCCAAAAAAAGGCAGGAGTAGCCATTCTGTTTGCAGACAACGTGAACTTTAAACCAACAATGACCATAAAGGACAAAGAAGGTCACTACATACTCGTAAGGGAAAAACTCCAAGAGGAAGAGATAACTATCTTAAATATATACGCACCAAACTCCAGAGCATCCAGTTATATAAAACAATTATTAACAGAAATGAAAACTCAAATTATCAGTACACAATTGTAACAGGAGACCTTAATACACCACTGACACCAAGGGACAGATCAACCAGACAGAAAATGAGCAAAGAAATAACAGAACTGAATCACACCTGTGAACAAATGGGTTTGATAGACATATACAGAATGTTCCACCCAACAACATCAGAATACACATTCTTCTTAGCAGTACATGGATCATTTTCTAAAATAGACCATATATTAGCTCACAGAACATATTTAAGCAAATGCAAAAGAGTTGAAATCATCCCTTGCATATTATCGGATCATAGCACTCTGAAATTAGAAATTAATGACAAAAGATACTGCAAAAATTCCGCAAACACATGGAAACTAAATAACACACTCTTGAGTAATCAGTGGGTCACAGAAGAAATTAAAGAAGAAATTAAACAATACCTAAAAGAAAATGAAAATGCAGATACAACTTACCGGAATCTGTGGGATGCAATGAAAGCCATGCTGAGAGGAAAATTTATTGCACTGAGTTCCCACATCAGGAAAACAGAACGAATACAAATAAATAACTTGATGCTACACCTCAAACAGCTAGAAAAAGAAGAGCAAGTCAAGACCAAAGCCAAAAGAAGAAAGGAAATTATAAAAATCAGAGCAGAAATCAATGCAATAGAGACTAAGAAAACAATCCAAAGAATCAACGAATCAAAGAGTTGGTTCTTTGAAAGAATAAATAAAATCGATAAGCCCCTAGCCAACCTTATTTAAAAAAGGGAAGAAAAAGCTCAAATTCATGCAATAAGAAATGAAAAAGGAGAAATCACTACAGACCCAATAGAAATACAAAGGATCATCAACACCTATTTCGAAAACCTCTACTCTCAAAAGTTTGATAACACAGAAGAAATAGACAGATTCTTAGAAGCATATGATGTACCAAAGCTAGATCAAGAGGATATAAAACTGTTGAATAACCCAATCTCTGCTAATGAACTTGAAAATGTAAATAAGGCCTTACCCACCAAGAAGAGCCCAGGCCCAGATGGATTCACTGCAGAATTCTACAAGAAATATAAAGAAGACCTAATGCCGACACTCCTCAAACTATTCAATGAAATTGAAAGGGAAGCAATCCTTCCTAAGTCATTCCTGGAAGCAAATATTACTCTAGTACCAAAACCTGAGAAAGACCCAACTATAAAAGAGAACTATAGACCGATCTCCCTAATGAACACAGAGGCAAAAATCCTCAATAAAATATTGGCAAATAGGATCCAGCAAATCATCAAGAAGATTATACACCATGACCAAGTGGGATTCATCCCAGGAATGCAAGGATGGTTCAACATACGCAAATCAATAAATGTAATCCACCATATCAATAAAGCCAAAAATAAGAATCACATGATCATTTCTATAGATGCAGAAAAAGCCTTCGATAAGGTCCAACACTTATTCATGATAAGAACTTTACAGAAAATTGGAACAAATGGTCTTTACCTCAATATAATAAAGGCCATTTATGACAAACCAACAGCCAGCATCATACTAAATGGCCAAAAATTGAAAGCCTTTACTTTAAAATCGGGCACAAGACAAGGATGTCCTTTATCACCACTCCTATTTAATATGCTACTGGAAGTACTAGCCAGAGCAATTAGGCAAGAAAGAGAAATAAAAGGGGTAAAGATAGGAAAAGAAGAAGTTAAATTATCATTGTTTCCTGATGACATGATACTCTACATAGAAGACCCCCTAAACTCCATTGAAATACTCTTAGATACAATAAATAAATTCAGTAATGTGGCTGGATACAAAATCAATACTCAGAAATCAATAGCATTCCTATACACGAACAACAAAATTACAGAGAGGGAAATAAGAGAAACTGGACTATTCACATTAGCAAGCAAAAAAATGAAATATTTAGGAATTACTCTTATGAAAGAAGTGAAAGACTTATACAGTGAAAATTATAATACACTGAAAAAGGAAATTGAAGATGATCTCAGAAAATGGAAAGACATCCCTTGCTCATGGATAGGAAGAACAAACATTGTGAAAATGGCCATTCTCCCAAAACTGTTATACAGATTCAATGCAATCCCAATAGAAATACCATCAACATACCTTATAGATCTAGAGAAATCACTCCTAAATTTCATCTGGAACCAGAAGAGGCCTAGAATCGCAAAGGCAATTCTAAGCAGCAAAGACAAAGCAGGAGGCATCACAATCCCTGACTTGAAGTTATACTACAAAGCAACAGTAGTAAAATCAACATGGTATTGGAATCAAAACAGAGCCGAAGATCAGTGGAATAGATTAGAAGATACAACCACAACTACGAACACACTCAACCACCTTATCTTTGATAAAGGAGCCAAGCAGGTTCACTGGAAGAACAACAGTCTCTTTAATAAATGGTGCTGGAAAAACTGGCTCTCCATTTGCCGAAAACTAAAGCTAGACCCATGTCTATCACCATGTACTAAATTAAAATCTAGATGGGTCAAAGATCTGAATATTAAAACAGAAACACTAAATCTATTGGAAGACAAATTAGGTAGATACATTGGAGACATAGGAGTAGGTAAAGAATTCATGAACAGGACTCAAACCGTACGGGAAATACTTCCCAGAATCAATAACTGGGACCACTTCTTATTAAAAAGTTTCTGCATGTCAAAAGAAATCTCCAGCATAGTGAAAAGAAAACCCACAAACTGGGAAAAGATTTTAGTGAACTCTCTCTCAGACAAGGGCCTCTTGTCTAAAACATATAAAGAATTAAAGAAACTCAGACCTCCAAAATTCAAAGATCCAATCCAAAAATGGGCATCTGAGATGAATATGCAATTCTCAGATGAAGAAATGCAAATGGCAAATAAATACATGAAAAAATGCTCATCCTCATTGGTCATTAGAGAAATGCAAATTAAAACCACACTGAGATACCATCTCACTCCTGAAAGAATGGCCAGGATCAAGAAAACCGACAACAAATGCTGGAGAGGCTGTGGGGAAAAAGGAACTCTCCTGCACTGCTGGTGGGAGTGTAGACTGGTACAGCCTTTGTGGAGATCTGTCTGGAGATTTCTCAAAAAGTTGGGACTGGAAATCCCATTTATTCCAGCTATTCCACTTCTAGGCATATTCCCAGAAGAACTGAAAGCATCATACCACAGTGATATATGTGCACCTATATTTATAGCAGCACAATTTGTAATCGCCAGATCTTGGAAACAACCCAAGTGCCCATCAACTGAGGAATGGATAAAAAAGTTGTGGTATTTCTATACAATGGAGTATTATTCAGCTATAAAGAAGGATCACATTGAGATATTTATCAATAAATGGGCACAGCTTGAGACCATACTCATAAGTGAAATAAATCAATCTCGCATGTGTGAATACCGAATAGTTTCCCTAATGTAAGTAATGATTCAAATATATAAAAATATGTGGTAATCATGATTCCCCATTAGGTGGCCTTGGAGCCTTATAAAGTTTTCACTCATTAATTAGAAAGGCTTTATTCTGGGCTTCTTGATATGAAAATATTTGAAGCTAGAGTATATGAAGTTTTATCCAAATATTTCAAGGAAAAAGACACTATGGTAACTACTATTAAGTCAGGTTATATGGTGGTGAAGTAGTAGGTTGTTGAAACAGTCATGCTTTGACCTCCATTGTTATATTGTTATGTCCTGTTTTATCTCAATCTCCCCCTTATTGTTTTAAAAAAATTATTTAGTCATTTCTTATGTTTGTCTTAAAGAAAAAATTCAAAAAATTAGGATATATAAATAGTAACTCTTTTTAATTTCCTATTAACTTGTTTTGAAGTCCTGTAGTACTCCCACAATCTTGTTTTGACTGATTAGACTCTGTTCCATTCTATATGATAGTATCAAGTTTGATGACATAGGTAACTACTTTGAAGACAATAAGATTCACTAAGATACCCATTCTGGTTTGACTATTGTCTTCTTTGGAAGTCCTGTAATGTTTACAATGCCTAAGTTTTATTGGTCTTGTTCTCTACTGTTTTGTCCAGCTTTATAATATCTAATGAGATAGACAATTCTTTTTAAGGAAACAAGGGACAACGTTGATAACCATTGTTGATAAACTTGTACTCTGTTCTACACCATGTGCTATGTCTATCCTTGGTATTGACTGAAAGCTTTGTTTTGCCATATTTGACTGTATTCTCCCCCCCACCAAAAAATGTAATAAGCACTAAGGAGTAATAAAATCCAAAATGTGTAAATTTTGTTGTAAAAAAGAGAGGGAAAAGAAAAAAGAAAAAGAGCTCTAACGGATATAACAGCAAGTGTGTTTAGGGGTGTTAAATAGCTGACTATATCAATGTTTTTGGATCATTGAACACAGCTGTTTGCAGTCTCCCTGTTTGGATGTCCACCTTGTATTCTTTGATACTGTGATTTGAGGAACTATTTTCAAGATGATAATATGTAATCTACTAACAGGTGATTTCTTACTGTTATGTTTTTTGTTTGTTTGTTTTGTTTTTTTGTTTGTTTGTTTTGTTTTGTTTTTTTGTAGTTCTGTATTACGTGTACCCTTACACCGCTTTGGTTTGTTTTCTGTTTTTCTCTTTTTCCTCTTAAATAAAAAAAAAAAAATAAAATTAAAAAAAAATAAAATAAAACTTCCAAAATTAGAAATCTAAAGAAATGAGCATGATGGTATGCCTCTAGAGACTCAACTATTCACGAGACTGGAGCAGGAGGATAATTGAGCCTAGGAATGTGAGAACAGCCTGGACAAAGACGTGACTAAGAAAAAAGTAAAAAAAAAAAAAGAGTGTCACTGGAAGAACATGGTGGATAGATAGCAGCAGCCTCGGAGGCTCTCTTAGAAACCGCACTTGAAATCTAGGAATGGTGCCGGGCAGGAAGTTCCAGGCAAGGGGGGATATTCTTTGCTGACCCAGGAATGAACTAAATTAAAAGAAACCATCTGGAAAAGCAATCCTGGTGATACAGCAGGCACAGATAAGGTCTCAGCACGAAAGCCGGACCTGCGCCACTGGTAACTGCGATTTGAATTACCTGCAGCCGCTGTCGCGTCCAGGTCCGCACAGCAGGGAGAGAGGCGTGAAAGCTTGGAGACTGGGAAGCGTTGAAAGGAGTTGGGAGCAGGACTGGCAGGGTGCCCCGCATCAACCCAAGGTGAGTGAGTGAATCAGGACCCTTCCATAGAGAAGGAGGCTTCAGCGGAGGACATACTCGGACCAGGCAGACTTCATGGAACGAGAAGCTGGTCCCAGCGCCTGGAGGTGCACCCTAGCGGTGAAGCCTTGGGTAGGTTGACCAGGAGGGGTGGGCCCACCAAAGGCTGCCCAGGTCTGTGTCTCCCTGGTGCTGATGCGGTAGGCGGGAACACCTAGCCTGTGCAATTCAAACAGACTGTGGCTGACAGGGAAGGAAGCTGGGCCTCCTCTACACACTTAAATATAAGGAACAAAGAATATGGGAAGAGGGAGCAACAAGAAAGAGTCCTTGGCCCCCAATCCTGAGAAACACGCAATAGCAGACACAGCACCAATAGACATAAAGCGCTATCTCCAGAGGCTCATAGACGAGATCAGGAATGAAGTTATCAATGACCTGAGGCAAGACATAAGCAGAATAGTTAGAGAAATGCTAAGCACTGCCCAAGAAAAAACTGATGGTGGAATGGAAGAACAGAAAAAAAGGGGAGAATTGTTTGATGGAAAAGATAGAGAAAACATAGAATATGTAAAGCAGGTTCAAAGAGACTACCAGGAAACTAAAAACTCATATTGAAAACTGGCATAACAGCTTGAAAGAAATTAAGGACAGATTATCTGAACTGGAGGGCAGATTTGTAATATGGGAGCATGAAATGAAAAGCTTCTTAAAAATAACAAAAAACAAACAGCAACAATACAAAAGCTAGAAGATGATAAGAGAATCTATAACTTAAGAATTAAGAACATAAGAGAAGAAGTGGGGACACAAACAAATGGACTACAAAAGCTATTCACAGAAATAATCCAAGAGAATTTCCCTAATTTGGCAAATGGTAAAGATACTCAGATATATGAGGCATACAGGACTCCAGCCACCTACAACCCAAACAGAGCTACATCCAGGCATATAATAGCCAAAATTCCAGATATCCAATATAAGAACAGGACATTAAAAGCCGTCAGAGACAAGAAACAGATCACTTACAAGGGAATACCCACCAGAATTACAGCAGACTTCTCGGCACAAACCATCAAATCACGAAGAGCATGGGGGGGGGGGGAATAATTCAAGCTTTGAAAGATAATAATCTCCAGCCAAGATTGAAATATCCTGCACAACTGTCCCTAGAAATTGATGGAAAAACAAGATGCTTCCAGGATAAAGAGGAACTAGGGGAATTTGCAACCACTAATTCAACTCTACAGAGAATACTGCAGGATAGTCTAAAAAAGGAAAATACCAAGATTCCAGAAATAGTGGCAGAGAGGCCACAATGAATGGAGCAGAAAATGAAATGAAGAAGACAAACTGACAACAATCGACAGAAAAAGAGCTCAACAGAAATGAGGCAGAGAAGATTGGAAGGTAGGAACAGCAATTCTGGAGAAAACAAGACATCGTAATAGCTAGGGCTGATTTAGTATCATCTTGTTTTGAAGTCCCATCAAACATGTACTCTTCTGTCTTCATTGGTCTTAAAAGGTTATATCTTATTGGATTTTATTATATATGATAATATAAGCAAAAACTTTTATAGACAAGGAGTTTATATAGAAACCATTGTTCATTTTCTGTCAATTGGTTCTACATACCCTGTAATAATGTCATTCTCTTGAATGGTTTTATAGTGTCTTGATATATTTTGTGCTACATTATAAGAAATTATACTCAAACATTTCAAGGAAAGAGACAATATGGTAACTATTTTTATATTAGGATATCTTGTGGTAAAACACTATTTTGCTTAAATGGTTATGATTTGACCTGCGCTGTTCTGTTGTTATGCCCTCTTTTATCTCAATCTCCCTTTTGTTAAAATTATTTACTTTTTTCTTTTTATTTTTTTAATTAAGGGAAAAATAAATAAAAAATAGCAAGATACATTATAGTAACCTACTTTGATTTCCTATTAACTTGATTTGAAATCCTGTATTGCCCTCACCATCTTGTTTTGACTGATTTTCCTCTATTCTGCTTTGCTTGATAGTACCAAGTTCGAAAATATAGGCATAACTGTGAAGACAATAAGAATCATTATGACGCCCATTCTGGTTGACTATTATTTTCCTGTAATGTTTCCAATGCTTTGGTTTTATTCTTTACTGTTTAGTTCAATTTTATTATAACTGCCAATCCTTCTTAAAATAGCAAGAGGCAGTATGGTAACCATTGTTGATCACCTTATATTTTGTTTTTGTATTATCTATTATGTATATCTTTTTGATTTGACTGACTCTGTTATGATATGTCACATTTGGTTTTACTCTCTTCAAGAAAGTAATAAGAACTGTGGGAAAAATAAAACCCAAAATGCGTAATTGTCATTGTACAAAAGAAAAGAAAAGAAAGTGCTCTAAAGGTTATAACTGCATATATGTTTAAGTGTATAAGATAGATAACCATATTACTGAGTTTTTTTGGATCACTGAACAAAACTGTTTGCACTCTCACTGTTTGAAAGTCCACTTTATATGCTTCAATTTTGTAACTTAAACAATTATTTCTAAGATGAGAATATGTAATCTATTAACTAGTGATTTCTTACTGTTTATTTTTTAAATTTTGTATTACTTGTACCCCTTTTCTGTTTTTTCTTTTTTCTCCTTAAATAAAAAAAGAAAAGAAAAAGAAAAATAATAATAATAATAATAAAAAGAAAGAAAGAAAGAAAGAAAGAAATTGGAAAGAACCTTTAAAATCATCTAGTGCAATCTGTTCAATTTCCAAGGTAGAAAATAATCCCAGAAAATTTTAGTAACATGCTTCACAACCAAATACGGACAGAACTCTGAATTCTGCCTAGACCTGTGCCTTTCAAGGAAATATACTGCTTTTACATACTCCGTATTGCACAAGTACATGTCCTTACCAAACTTCACCTAATGACATAATATCTGTGTACTTTGGCTGAAGCTTTTGGTAAAGAACTGCCTATTACACACGAAGATGGTTAAGGAACTGTGAACTCCAACAATGACCAAGACCAGAGCACTGATACCTGTGTTAGAGGGTGGTATGAGGACAGGCACTACTGATCGTCTTCTCTGGCTGGAGGACAGCTGTTGTAATGAGGTATGAGTTTTGTCTGTTGCCTACTAAAAGGTCTATTCTCAACCAGCAAATTAGGTAGTGTGGCATGTAAGATAGTCTGAGTAAATATAAGCAACAGCTATGCTGCCAAAATGACAGTCAAACCTATGTCAGCCACAGAAGAGGGTGCAGTAGAGCATATTGTCACCATTCAATAGGGTAATGACCTTGAGCTTGCAGCTGTTTTGGAAGATACTGTGTACACTGCTGAAAAGCTCTACTCCTGTATGATGTTCTATTGTCCCTCTGCCACTTTTCACCTTGTACACATGCTGAGGATTACAACTCATTCACTTTGGTTGATTTTTTTTTTTTTTTAGCTCAGCATATACTGGAACTTTTCAGTATTTCTAAGTGCTACCTTTCTATGTGAACTAAGTCTATATCTCAAGTCATCTTGTAAGTTCATTAAAGCTGTACTGTGAAGACTTCAACCAAATAAAACATTCAGATATCATCTGGAAATTTTTGTTCTTATGTCACAAAAGGCAGCAGGGTCCAGTAGAAAGCTTCTAAGGCAGACAAACTTGGGGTGAGTCCTAGCTTGGCAGTAGCAGCACAAAGTTTTTTGCTTCTTTGATTTCTTTTCTCTTCCTTCTCTCTCTCTCTCTCTCTCTCTCTCTCTCTCTCTCTCTCTCTCTCTCTCTCTCTCTTCATTCCTTCTCTCCTTCTTTTTTCTTTCTTCCTCTCTTTATCTATCTTTCTTAGATCATTTAATTTTTAAAGATTCAGTTGCTTTACAATAAAAATAGTATAAATAAATAAATAACATCTGCCTCCAAGTGCTGGTCAGGACTATTTGTTTGCAAGTAGTAGAAAACATTTTAAGATAGATATAGCAAAAATTAAAAATGTATTCAGAAACAAAGATGTATTAGAACCCAGGAACGAAACAGAATCTGTGGAAATTCCTAAACCAAAAGTTAGGAACACAAAACATTTTATTTTGTCTCTATCTTTTGTCTCTACATCTTCTTTAATATTTTCTAATTCTTGGCAGATCAACATTCTCCACTTCTCTGTCTGCACAGCAGGAGGCAGTTTGGAAGAGCAGCTAAAATGACAGCTATTTGGACAATGAAACATTGCAAAAGCTCTCTTGGAACATTTTTTCAACACTGAATGAGTCTTAATAAGTGCCTTTTTCTTTCAAAGATTAAGTAAGTTAATACACACTGCATTTATCACTACCTTAACATACACAAGTATTGAATAATAGAGCTGTTATAACTAAAGAGCATTAATGCTTTAGTCTGAACTTTTAATCTAAGAGCTTAGAAAATAGAAGTTTGTAATATTTTACTCATAGTATTTAATGTCAAAACTTAACCTCACTCGAGCTGATATAATCAGCCTTAATTTCTTATAGCTGTTGTGAATATGAATATTTTTGCTGTAGAAATAGTAGTTAATTTGATTATCATGTGTTGCTTAGATAGCACTGAGAGTATTATGACATATACGGTACATGTAACTAATCTAAAATCCTTAAATTTGAATTCTTAACAAATATGATCACAAAGGTTTTGGACAAAGGATTGGCACTTGTGCTACCACTCCTAATTTTTGTTTTTTAAAATAGAATCTTGCTATGAAGTTCAGACTGGCTTTGAACTCACTGGAAAAGCTAGGATGGCTTTAAACTTGTAGTTATTCCTATGGGGAATTCCCCATAGAAATCATACATGAAAGGCAATTTTAAGACACTTATGTCTGTAAATCTGAACACTAAAAAATCCACTTTGGGAGAAATTACTTTACAGTTCTTGTGACTCTCACAGAGCCTTAGTCTCTTTCAGGCAGGCATTCTCCTTAGTCTCCTGAGTGCTGAGATTACAGACTGTTTCTAAAATGTTTAATTATGGTTTAGACTTTTGGATGGTGTCATGGTTCAGATCACAAATTTCCCCCAAAGGCCTTCTGCATACATGGGCAGGGCTTTTGGTAGAGGAATGGAGCACAGGACTCCTATAGCTAACTTACTATTAGATATAAACCCTGATCATGAGAGGCAAGTAACTTGAAAGAGTACATATCCCTTGTAGGCTCTGCCCTTTTCTCTATGCTTCCTGGCTACCAGAAATAAGCAGCTATCCTCTTCCATGCCACAATTCTCTTACTGATGTTAAACCAGTAAACTATGGATTAAAAATGTGTACTAAAATAAACTTCTTCTATTTAAAATTCTGGGTAATTAAGACAAACTTTGGTACTAGAGAAGTGGAATGTTGCTATTATTGCTATTCTAAAGCACATGATCAATGTTGCTATTGATCATGGGCTTTAGAAACCTTTGAAAGTAGTTTTCAGATATTTGTAAATGCTTGGAGATACTAACTAGAGAAGCCCCAGAAGCTTTAAGCCACACTTCATGGAGAGTCTAATCAGAATGCTCACGGAAAACAAAAGGCTCATAGAAATGGAGGATAATGAAAAGTAACCTTAGAAGGTTTCAGCTTGGAACAAGGACTTCATTGACAATTGGCCTTGAAACTATCTGTGTTATTTTCTGGCAGCAAATTTGTCTACATCTTGCTCACGTAGCAAGCTCTACAGTGAGCATCAATGGCATATAATACATCTAATAATTTGAAGTTTTCAGGTTTTCTGGGAAACTCATTGTAAAGTTGGGATCTATAAAATTTTGCTAGAACATCTTTGTCCCTGAAAAGGTTAGCATTTTTAAAAAGTCAAATACTCTACATCAGAATAGGAGAATGTCTTCAGGCATCCCAAGACTCAGCAAGTCTCCAACATTCCCAGGCTTAAGGGTTCCCAAAAGGAAAAGTCTTTGATTTGCAAAGAGATCTATTAGGAATACAGTTCATTTAGGGAAATCTAGGACAGTGTCTTCCGAAGCCCAGCTATAAAGGCATGCAGAAACTTCTATAGTCATGATCCAAGGAAGCCTATCTGCATGAACTGGCAGCAGATCTTGATACCATCCATAAAGGGCTGGTTTTATGATAATGCAGAATGCAAGAGTTCTAAGGTCAAGAAGATGACTTCCACCTAGATTTCAGAAGGTCTTGGCACCCTTACAGCTTGGCTCTGAAAGGGCAGTGTGTATGTGTGGCTATGAGTCTGAAGCTAAAAGTGCAATGGAGACACCGCGAAGTTGGAGAATCCAGGAATGTGGTCAATCAGAGGAAAGCTACAGGGGAGCCACCCCATAAAAGAAACTAAGTGGGATGTCAACTTTTAGAGATATACTAAATGTATCTTAAATTAAGGGCCGTACATGAATCTTTGCAGGGAACAGTGGTGGAATGCTATGGATTATACTGCAACTGTCCTGTGAAGACTTTCTGCCTTTCTGGTTAGGGATTTGGAAGAGTACTGTACCATGGGAATGCTACAACTAACTTGTTTTTGGGATGTAGTGCCTGTTTGGGAGAAGATGAGTCATGAGGTGTGTGGCTTGGAAGGATGTATCTCCTTTCTGGATCTCCCTTTCTCCTTATTCTTCCTGGCTGCCATGATGTAAGCAACTTTTCTCTGCCAGAACCTTCCATCATATCCTTCCTGATTTGGAGCCAGTCGTGGTTGTGTCTGGATAACACCCCCAGACACTTGACAACCCTCATTGGGACAGTCTTCTACAATTTTGACTGATTCGAACGCTGGGATTATGGGTGTGAGTGCTACACTCATCCTAGGGTGGGTAACTTACATACACTAAGGAACAAAAATGGTCTTCTCTCATGCTCCACCTTTTATTTTTCTCTTGCTGCTTTTACTGTCCTCTGACCACCATGAACTGTTGTTACTCTGCTCTGCCACCATGACTTGGAGCCAGCTGAATATAGACCAAAACCTCCACACTCTGTGAGCTAAATAAATTTTTCCTTGCTTAATTTTGGGTGTCAGGTATTTTGTTTCACAATGAAAAAAAAATAACTAAAACATAGTTGGTCAGCTTACACTGAAAACATGAGCCCAAACTAAACTTCTTTTCCTTTAAATTGTGGGTATCTAATTGTGTGTCTTCCCTTCCTTTAAATTGTATTTTAACCATGAGAAGGTGACCAGAACAGATAGTAATGCCTATGGAATGTTAAAATCACTATTATAATTTGATCATCATTACCATAACAAACTTCCTTAATGATTCCCAGTCTTGAAATGATTATAAATATCCCTTCTTAGCAACCACATATCATTTTAACCTAAAAATATCAAGAGGAACAAAAATAATCTAACTATAGCCAATTATCCAAATAACCATCAGAAGAGGTACATGTTACTTACTCACTCACTGACCTGTTCAATAAGCCTTTTTCAGTCCAGAACCTACTATATTTATGAGTTATGAAGGTTGAGGAAGGCAGATATCACTGTCACTACCCTACTACAAGGGCACTCAATTTTCTTCCTTTATTTTAAAATTACTGCAAACAAGCACATGGAAGGAAAGCGTTACAGAAAATCAGTATCAGTGTGATTTCATGCTGAGAGCTCTTTCCTGTCACTTGTATAGGGAACTATCAAGATTTTATGTTTACCCTTTAATAATGATATGGACCTTCAGGACTGCACTCCTTGACTACATCTTATATCCTCACCATGTGACTAATCCATAGAAATCTGGTCTTCGAGACCAGATCTCTGGCAAAAGGAATCATGCAGAGTGGATTTGGCATCATTGTGTCTCCCATTGCAGTTCAAGACCTTTCTTCATCCAAGAGCTCTGGGTCTAGATCCTTGCCTACACAGCCACTTAGCAAGTTACTTCTGTGACAAAGTGATGAACTTGGATGCATTACTGTGCTTACATCGAAGCCTATACTGTTTTATGTCATGAGCCTCCAACTCTTTGGTTCTCTTGGGCATAGTATTCTCAAGGTAGATGATGGAGTGAAGTCTGAGTGACACTGTCATAAATGAACACACTACTTCTTGTGGATGTCTATAGAAGTCAGCTTTCTAAGACCTAGTGTTTGTTTGTTTGTTTTCATCAGTGAAGAAACTGAAGTATTCTTGTGGCTTAAATGTCCCCTCTTAGATTCTTACTGAAATTTAATTGTCATTGCACTGTATTAACATGTAAGACCTTTAAGAGGTGATTCAGACCATAAGGGTTCTGACCACATCACTGGATTAATGCCATTATCACAGCAGTGGTTTCCACATGAAAGGATGAATTGTCTAACCCTTCTCTGTCTCTCTTTGTCTATCTTTATCTCTGTCTCTGTCTCTCTCTCTCTGTCTATCCCTGTCTCTCTGTCTGTCTCTCTCTCTCTCTCTCTAGTTGTATCTCTCTGTGTTTCTCTCTGTCTCTTTCTCTGTCTGTCTCTGTCTCTCCCTCTGTCTGTCTGTCTCTGTCTTTCTCTCTATCTCTGTCTCTTTTTATCCTTTCACCTCAGAATGTCTTCTGGCGTATTATGATGCAAGAAGACACTTGACAAATGCTAGCACCTTGAGTTTAGATTTCCTGGTCACCAAAACTGTAAGAAATGATTCTGTATGCATTATATGCTGTCTGATCTATAATATTCTGCTATAACATACAAAAAAGTCATCAGCAGGGTGAGTTCTGGCTGCAGTCGCCCAGCTGGTGAGTTCTAGCAGTGAAAGGTGGATTTAGGCAGCCTCAGGTTCAAGGTTAGGTCCGTATTGCAGTTTCATTCTTGCTTCCAAAAAGAATTTAAAAGTATAATAATATACAAAGAAGGATGTGACCAGCTCCAGTTGATTTGAGTGGGTTGTGGAAGATATACAGAACTTTTCCAGGCATATTAAAGATGGTAGAGAATAGAACTGAATTCATAGTCAGAATTGAATACATAAAGGCATGTAAATTTGTAACAGCATGGTTAAGATGATGGAATCATTTTGATAGAATTTAAGGAATAGTTTAGATGTGTAGAAATGAACCTAAAGCACCTATATGTATATCAGGTCAGGGAAGACCTTAAATAGTATTCTGGGTAGTTTGAATTTGGCCCTGTAAAACAAAATGGGAGTACTGAAGGTCTTTTTAAGCAGTGACATAACATAGAAGGACTTGCTTTTTAAAAATATTACTTGCATGGCAGCATGAACTGAAGGTAGGTAAGAAAGAGTGCAATACAGCATCCCCAGGAAAACATGATCAACACTTCACTGAAGGTGGTGAGTAGTGGTGGGGGAGGAGAGAGAGAGACACAGATTCAAAAGAGATTCAAGGTAGATAAGCATCACCACTTCTGGTACATGTCCAGTATATACAGTCATTGAGAGAAAAGGAAAGGAACACAGAACAAGCCCCAGGTCTGACTTGCAGAAACTCTGTGCCATATTAGTACACCTCAATTTACATTATTTCACTTCTGGTTCAGCTATTTTTATAAGACATCTGTAGAATGGCTTTTCTCAGCCAAAATCTATGCTAGATACTGTGGATAGAAAGATGAGCTAGACAGAATGTTTTCCCTAGTTAAGGAGACAGACACATATGCAGACAACTCCAACACAATGTAAGAAATGTTATCATAAAGATATGCACAAGAATCCTTTTCTGGTGTAAGTATTCATTTACACTATCTAGAACATTTCATATTCGTCTTTGGGTTCTCAGAGCTATAGCCAATGTCTCTTACATAACAGAGGTTAATTAAGCATTGGATGGAATTCAGCTCTTAGAGCAATTTTAGTATTAGCATTATCAATTCCCCAAGAATCTTATAAGGCTTATATATTTGTCAGAGTATAGTATATCCTAGTACCAAAATAGTATATAGTTTTGACCTGATGTCACTCATTTTTCTAAAAATGCTTCATGAAACACAGCAGGGGACACAGGAGAGGGACCACTTGACTTTGGAAAGCCAGACAGTCAGAATATAATATCTCCAGACTTCTGAAAGTGAGCTCTACCCAGACTGTGATAAAACCCTTCCTTCTAACCTCTTCTAAAAATATATGGGAGGACATCTTAATTGAAATAGAAGTTTGATCACCGTGCACTTAATTTGCCCTCTATAACTTCAAAACAGTGGAGTGAAATTTCATTTTGTCCAATGTTAGCTCTTCAATAATCTTCTTAATATATACTTTGTTCAAATGAATTATATAGATCTTTATTTTAGACAAGAAAAATGAATATTATTTAATCTCCCTTCTTTACCCAAGATCATCTAATTTTAGCTATGATTTAAAAATTTACTCTGACCTATTCAAAACATATTATTCAAAGCTCAACAAAAACTTCATGCACTAAGTTAGTTTATGCAATTTACAGAAAACATGTTTCTTGCCTTACCCAAGAAATAGAACAAAACTGGAAAGTCATTCTCTCTTTTAACTCCTGAATTCTTCAAAGAAAATATTATCCACAAAGCTTTTAATGAGAATTTTTTAAATATGGAAACGTAGCTAGGTGTAGTGGTGCATGTCTGTAATCTCTGCACTCGGAAGGCTGAGGCAGGAGGATCACTGCAAGTTCGAGACCCGCCTGGGCTACAAAGTTATCTCAAGGCCAACCTGAACTGCATAGCGAGACCCTGTCTCAAAAAGACAAATAAAAAAACATAGAAATGTATACATTTTCATTGTTCTACTTATTAAGGTTTCATAATTGTTCATTGCTAAACATTTAGATGTTTAAAATATCCACATCTTCTAAGTTTATAGAGCCAATGATCTAGGAACTAGAATAGGGAAATGGGATAGTTTGGGCTTCAGGTAAGAAGACCCAATGGCTGGACCTGATGTTTAGGTTTTGGGGTCATCATAAGGCTTAATTACTCAATGTCTGATTTCTGAGCAGGGGTGACTGACCACAGGCCCTATCCCTAGCTTCTCCATTGTTTCAACTTAGCAGGCTTAGGGTAGATATGTGCTGCATATGGAAACCAGGAAGCATAAGTGATCCCAGGAGCAAAGGAAATACATGTGACCTTTGTGACCTTGCCTGACAATTCATGTAGGTTTGTTTCACTATACTCTATTGTTTAAAACAGTTACAACACTACCTAGATTCAAGGGAAATAAAATTAAATCACATCTTAGTGGGGAGTGGCAAGGTCACATTGAAAGGCAGCAAGTATGATAGGAGATATCTTTGGAAACTTCAACTTGATGCAATTATTATAATTTAATATAAATGGAATAAAATTCCTCTGCAATTATTGCAATTTTTAATAGAAAAAATCAGCTAGTAATAGCAAAATGTTTCCTCTTCTAGTTATCTTGAACAGCCTGTCTGGAGCAGAAATCCAGACAGAAACATCATAATTTTAGAATTGGTAGGGCACCTTCATCAAAAACACTACTTTGTTGTAAACTGTTGAGACTTAAAAGAAAAAACCTTGTAACCTATTGTACTGCTTTCTGAATTTCACAGTTTTGTTTGTCTGTTTTTGTAACCACTGCAAAATATTGCCTCATGGAAAGGGAGGGCAGATCACCAAGGGATGCCCATAGTGGAACACCAGTTTTTATCCAACAAGAAAAGCAAATCTCCTTCCAGAGGAGCAGACGAAGAGTCAGATAAAGTAGAGAAACTGGGACAGAGACAGTGCTCAGTCAGTTAGGAGGTTTTGTTATGTTTTTCCCTAGCCATGGTGCTGAATCTATGAGATGTGTAGTTAGAACCAGAGTTTTGTGAAAATCCGAAACAGAGATTTCCTTATGTTACAGAAGTTGACAAAAATTTCAAGCCTCTTTGAAATCCCTGAAAGAAATTCCTGTGCCCACACAAATTCCTGTGGCCACAGAGGGTAATTTAAAGCCTCTGAGTAACTCTAATAGCTTGCAGAGGCAGAGGGCAGACTCAGTCCCTATAAGGAATGTGTGATAAAATGCTAAGCAGCCCAGAGGTCTGGGATTGGGACTTGGAGGCTATAGACCGTTGGTAGAATAGGCCTAGGCCACAGCCACATCCATGAAGCCCAAAGCAATGAGCACTTTTTGGCACTACTGCATAAGCATAGCACATCATTTGCAGAAACATCATGGGGGGGCATCAAATATTTTCCCCCCTCACTATGTCATTTTTTTTCTTTTTGAGACAGGGTCTTGCTGTGCACTTCAAGTTACCCTTGTACTCAGTTTGTAGTGCAGGTTGGCCTTAAACTTGTGTGATTATCCTGCCTCAGCCCCCCAAGTGCTAGGTCACAGGCATGTACCACCATACCTGGATTGTTCCCTCACTTAAAAAGTGGTATTTAAGTATCACCCCTAACTCTTCTATGATTTTAAAATTATTCAGTTACTTAGGGAAAAGTACAGAAGGGGTGGGAGTAGAGGCTAGAAATTCAGGACTTAATTTACCTAAATTACACATTTATCCAAAAGAGACCAAGTTTATCTTAAAGGAACTATTTATACAAAGAGATAGTCAGACACCTCAAATAGACACACTTAATTTCCTTAATTTCCAAGAAAGAACCATGCTAAAGTAAAGAAGATGAAATAAATAGAGGGTGAAATAAGATTTTTTCAAATGGTAGCACTTTTTCATATATTGAAATTGCAGTGGATACTTGTAATCATAACACCCACTTACACACTAAATTTAAATTTTCCCAGGATAGGTCAAAAACAAATAAATAAATTTTAGTTGTTTCTTCTGTAGGGAAGGACAAAGATTTGCTCTGGAGTCATCTAAATTCATTGGATGGTCCTTTGCAAATTAAACTGAGAAAAGACAGACTAACCAGAAAAGAATAAGGAGAAATTTCTTAACATGTGTATCACTCATACAATGGGGAGCACTTGATATGATAACTCAAAGCTGTAGTAGAATAAGGGATATCCATATCCAACTTAGGAGAAAGGGGAGTTATGGAAAAATAAATGGCTATTTTGAAAGCTGTCCTTTAGGAGAATGGGCTGGAGATATGACAGCCTGATAGGAGTTCCCTCTTGAGATGAGTGAGTCTTAGTTCTTCAAGTGAGATTCAGAGAAAGTCTCTTTTGAGTTTCATTAAATATCAAATGTCTTCAGCTTAAAATCATTCTCGTGCCAATGGGCACACTTTCGGACAGCATGTTTTGAAGCCTCATAGTGCACAAAAATCTTGCCCTCTTTAACTAAAAGATCACAGGGAACTAGAATCTTTCTTGTGCCTCTGTCTCTTGCCCAAGCATAGTCAACTTTCTCCATCTCTTCCTACTGAAAGGATCAATGGCTTTTGTAGTTATTAGTTTATAGAATAGGGCTCAGTTGCAGGGGACCCTCAGTTTGTGTAACTAGTGGTAAACAGACCAGGTTTAGATAAATAGCCAAAGTCCCAAAGTTTAAAAACTCATTTTCCAGGACTCTTTTACCCTTGCTATGTGACTTTACCTTGAATTATGAAACAGTTATATAACCAAGAACCCCAGCAGAGAACTGTACTTGAAGCTGATTCTGTTTTGTTCAAATGGAACCCAGATTCTAGGTACCTAATGATGACACCCCTAGAGCCATTGTCAGTGTGTATTGTGGCTTTGGTGTTAATAATGAGAGTGTTCAAATACATTCCATTCTTCTCTGTTTTAATCTCAACAGTGCTCCAGTTACAAAGCAATGAATCTAGTCAGTGTTCTCCACTTTTGTCTGCTTTGGTTCTTTTCAGCATATTCTTGGGCCAAGGGTGAGATTCCATTTCTGGTTCTCAGCTGTAACTCACCTGGAACAAATCCTTCTTTGCTTTTCCTGTCCCCAATTGTGCTTTCAGAAAAGACAGGCTTTGGGACTGCTCCATGTTCTGTCCTAGAAAATTTTCTTTTCACTCAAGTCTACAAAAGGAATGTTCAGAACGTGATAACTATATTCCTTTTGGGCACACCCCCCCCAACCATATGTTGTTGTTTTTTCAGCACACTTAGATTTTTTTTTTTTTTTTTTTTTTTGCAGGATGGCAATATGTTGTTTTTTTGGGTTGCTGCTTGTTTGGGAGTGCTTTTTTTGAGTCCTGTGGTCGTGAGAAATATGCCACATTTCTGGGATCAGCCTCCTTGACCAGAACCCACATTTCATGAGAGTTGGCTAGTGTCTGACTAAAGAATTTCGAGACAGGAGAAGGCATATCTTTTCTGTTTCCTGGAAGGTCTCCAGATATGGAAGAAGAAGGCAGATACGGAGCAAAGCAATCATCATTTTTATTTTTAGAAGTGAAAATGGTCTCCCAACCTGCCCACCCATAAGACATGTATGAAATATGTCTCTAGTCTTGCTATGTTCCCATAGTCACATAGGTGCATCTGTAGACACAGACCATCTTGTTTGAATATTTCAATTTTTCTGCTTATTTCTGTTATATGTGCCCTTTACTAGTGCACAAACTTTTCTCCTCTGTGCTCATCATTACTTCTACCTCCTGAAGAAATCACCATAAATAGCACCACTTATTGAAATACTGGACATAATCTTTAATCTACACAACCCCTATGAGACTTGAGATATAGTTAACTTGCCTGATTACTGAGCCACCAAGTGGTAGAATTAAAAATCTCAGGTCTCTATGGCTTCTGATGTGGCATGCAATCTCTATCCTCTTACGCTGCTGCAATGGGTTTAAATGTCACTAACTAGAATTAACTATTGAGTTTTCCCCTCAATAAAGCCTACTGTGTACATCAAGCACATGCTCCTCTTTCCTTCCAACTTCTATGCAAGTCCTTTTTCTTTGTGTAATCCAGACTTCTTCAGAGGACATTTACATGCTCATCTTAATTTCCACCAGCTCCATATCTATCTTAACTGTAGCAGTTACACTCATTAATGCAGAGGCCTGATGACTATGCTATAGCTCAGTTAGTACAGGTTTTGTGCGAGCGCTTGGTATTAATCCCTTGCATGGAGTGGGGTGGGAGAATTCAGAGCTTTATTTTTCTAAGTTTTTAGTTGTATAAGTTAAACAAGGTAATTTACCTCCACTGCTAAGGCCCAATATCCTCATATGTTAATGGAAGTAACCTACAGAGTTATTAGGAGAACTGAACGAAATTACTGTTTCCAGGTTGGAAGTGATACATTAATCCTTTTAATACTGATCCTTCTTCTTACTTATGGTAAAACTGTATACGTGCCAGAAATGCTTGAGTAAGGTAAAATTATAGTATATTGGGATGAGAAAACAGAAACTAGGACTGGCTAAGACCTAGCACAAACTCACTCGTCTTCAATCCAGGGCTGAGACAAGTTCATCTTACTTGTGAGACCACAGTTTAGTGACATTTCTACTCGACTGTAACTTGTACTCTTCATAGGGTGAAATGGAGGAACCAGGGCAGAAGAAAGGACTCATTTCATTATTTTCCAATCCTGTGATCAAAGAGATGGCATAAACTCAATTATTTTCACTTCAGTTTAACTTCTCACTTTGAACTTTTGCATAAAAGTCTTAAGAACAAATTTTTGAACTTCATGCACAAATGGTACTCTATGTATATACAACTATATCTATGTCTATGTTTATATCTATGTCTACCTTATATCATAGTAGAATATGTTAACATATAATTTTTTGCTAAAACTTTGATTTGAGTAAATAATATCCATTCTGTGTTTCAAAAAATGAGAAAAGAAGGGAAAAATGGAAACAAACTTTTGCAAATAGGGTGGGGGAAGAGTTGAAGGGAGAGTAGGGGAATGTGAAAAACGGAATCAAGTTATAACATATACAGGTACAAATTATCTACGATGAGTGTATACCTAAGGTATACCGATAAATTTAATTAGTAAAAAGTATTTTTCATTTTCCTCTCTTTGGGAAAGCCTTAAGTCCCATGGAGTGTTTTCTACTCTGGGTCCCAACTTGCACTGAGTTGCCATAGGTAAGTGTGCCATTTCTGAGATTAAATTTCTATTTATACCAAAAGATCTCAGGCAGAAAAGTTTGAAAGTTAATCTCTGATCACCTGATCTGCTGCCACATTTTCTTTTTCTCTTGTACATCAAGAAAAAAATAAAACTTTCTAAATCCTAATTTACCTTACATCCAGGTATGATCATGGCTTTTCTATTCTGCAACTGATGCTCAGGTCTGCAGACAGCAGAGCAGAACTTAGAGGGCTCCATCTGATTTCCCCTGTCACTTACAGGAGACAAAACCCTGGCCATGGGCAACACCAGTCCTGTGATTTAGAAACTTAAAAGTGCAGAGTTATCCTTTTGTGTTGGCTGCATGATCATTCTGGACTTAGATTCTTCATTCCATGGTTCATAATGGTTTCTTGGATGAGACTACTCTTTTCTACCAATTTCCAGTTTTACTTTTGTAATCCCTCTCATCCTTCAGAAATCAGTAAAATAACAATAATACAGAAGAAAACAAGCAAGAAATAGGGTGGGATAGGGTTTGATTTTAATTAGAGTGGGTGGAGGTAGAACTCACCAGAAAAATAATATATGAACAGAAAAAAAATGGAAGCAGGGAGTTGGTGTGTGGCAAAGAAAACTTTCCCTTTACCCTCTGAAGTTCTGATAACTGAGTTTGCCAGGATAAATCAACAATAGAGATATTAATAGGAGTCAAAAGCATATAAATTAATTATGTCAAGAGCACAGGAAAAAAAGTAAATATGCACCCACTGATACAATGAGATTTAGCAGATAATATGCTCTGATTTGTAAGTAAGAAGGAAGCAGTAGACAATTTGAATACATTACTTTTAAAGAAGTTAAAGAAGCCCAAAGAATAGTTTGGCCCTAGGTATACAGTCATATTGGATTAAATATCTTTCCTTCAAATTAATCTTCCATTTGATGATATTATAAGAAGGATTTATGATAATCATATTTCTTTTGGAGAAACTCCTTGAGCCAAATAAAGGAACTTCAGAAAAGACATTTCCTTTTGCTTCAGGAAATAAAGAAATAAAGTGACAGGAGTGGACTTGTGAAGTAAGAAAGACGTCCAGGGTGCTTGTTTAGCAAAATACTCAGCACACGAACCATCAGACATTAGTGTATTGTTTTTAGAGCCCTAACACTGAGAACAAGGATTGTGGAGGACAAATACTTGAGAAAAAGGCAAACAGGCATCCAGGGAACAGGCTACCCAGTAGCAGAGTAACAGGAGGTGGGCTGTGGAGCAGAGGTGAGGGAGAACTGAGAGCTGAAGGACCTGAGGCAGGAAAGGAAAGCGTGCAGCAAGGTGTGAAGCCAGATCCTGCATGACTGTTAAAAATCTGCCTTTCTCTCTGTGAGACAGAAGTTACCAACTGGTATGGTTTGCATCTAGATGTCCTCACAAAACCTCATGCAGTCATGGGGACAGTCTTCTAGAATTTATGATTAATTCATGGTCTATACTGGGATAATGGATGTGAGTGCTACACCCACCCTAGGGTGGATGTGGCCTACATACAATATAAGGAACAGAAAGTCTTCTCTGTGAACTCCTCCCTTTTTGCTCTTGTTGCTTTTAATATTTTCCATTGCCATGAGTTGTTTCTCCTTTGTCATGCCATCCTGCCTTGAAGCCAACTGATTATGGACTGAAACCTCCACAAACTGTGAACTAAATAAACCTTTCATCTTTTGACTTTAGGTGTCAGGTATTTTATACCAGCATCAAGAAAAAGTAACCATTGCACCAACCAATGATCATAATATCATTAGGCAGTTAGTACTAGCTGACAGTTTTGCAAGTAACCACCATATATAATTAAATGTTTGTTGTTTTTTGATAAGTGTTTGCACACTATGGTGTCCAAAATACCTCCACATTGGTACTTGGACCAGAGAGTAAGTGTATCCTTTGAGGAAAGTCTCAACACTAATATTTGAATGCTTTGTTTCCCCAGAATTTATAAGTGGAAATCCTAAACACCAAGGTGATGCTATTAGCAAATGAACATTTTAAGGAGCAATTGCTCCTACTTGTGAGGGTAGAAGTTTCATGAATGATATTAACATCATTTTAAAAAGGGACGCCAAAGACACCATTGTCCCTTCCACCTGGTTAAGACAGGTTGAAGGGATGGCCATCTACAAGGCGGGGAGTCCTTACACTGAGTCGCCCTGTGTATGTATTTTCCAACTTCCAGAACTGCGAGAAACAATTTTTTGTTTGTTTTTAACTATTTGCTTTATTGAAATTTTTATAGTAGATCAAATTATGATATTTTGTGTTCCAGTCTTATATATTCCATTTTTATGGATGTCATTTTTCTATTTTTAGTCAGTTTCATCCCCTTGAGAATGGCGGTCATGGCTTCTGTTACTTTACTAATGGCACATGTTGCAAGAATAAGAGATAATGTCCTTTAAGATGCTTTTGAAATACAAAGTATTATAACAATATTATGTGATTTCCCTTCAAACAGGAAAGTTTTGGAGAACAGAAAATGCTATCCACAATTATCAAGAAATATACACAATTCCTGATTTATCTGATGCCACAGTGACTCACCTTGCTGAGTCCTTATGAGTTGTCGGACAGGCAGTTGACTTTTTTTGAATTACAAAGAAAAATCATTTTACAATATAAACTCTGTTCAGAAGGATATGACATTGAGAGTATCAGCTTGGGTATATTCATTTTTTGAGCCACTGTAAAAAAATTACACAAACTAGGAGGCTTACAATTATAGACATTTATTCTCACACAGTTAGCGTAACCTATTTCCCAACTCTCTGAAAAACCCTATTTCCTAACACTTCTGGCTCCTGGTGGGTTCAGACATTCTCTGGTTTGTGAGTCATAATCTTTATATGAGTGTCTGTTTTCTCATAAAGATATCTGTCATTCAATTTTGGACAAACCTGGACAACCCAGAATGATCTTGTGCTCCTTAACTAAATTATTTCTGTACTCTGAACAACCTGGCACTAGTGTATGTGAACAAGCATTAAGGTCCCATGAAAACAAAAAAGCGACAGACAGATCCAGAGATGAACAGAGTGTAATTTATTAGGGGACTTACTGGTGGAAACAGTTCTGGGCAGCAGCATGGAAACCAGCTGGGTCACGGAAGTCTGAGTCAGAAGGAGAGCTGTATATACTACAGAATACTCTAATGATTTTTATAGTTAGCTGAAAGTTTCTATGATTCTATGCAGGGAAATTATGTGGGAAAAGTCAGCTAGGGTTACTCTGAAGCAATCATGGTGGTTATGTCTCAAGATGGTTGCATGAGGATGAATACGTACAATCTGCAAAACATTTTTCTTTTTCCTTCCTTCCTTCCTTCCTTCCTTCCTTCCTCTCTCTCTCTTTCTTTCTCTCTCTCTCTTTCTTTCTCTCTCTCTTTCTTTCTCTCTTTCTTTCTTTCTTTCTTTCTTTCTTTCCTTTCTTTCTTTCTTTCTTTCTTTCTTTCTTTCTTTCTTTCTTTCTTTCTTTCTTTCTTTCTTTCTTCTCTCCCTGTAATGTTTTGATAGAGCATCTTGTCACATAGACAGTGGTATCCTTGAACTTGTGACCTTCCTACCTCATCCTCCTGAGAGTGCCGCCACTCCTGGTCTGAGGAGTGGTGGTGTAAGAATCTAATTACGATCATATTCACAAGTTCTTGAGATTAGGATGTGAACACCCTACAGGAGGGTTCCAGGAAGTAAATGATAGATTGGGAACAATAAGCACTCATAATAGACAAGTTACTGTCTGGCCCTAGAATAGAGATTTGGCCAGAAGATAGAAGGGCAAAGGTGTCAATCTGGGTATTACATATTCAGAATTAAAGAGTAAATTCTCTTTCTTCTAGGAGAACTGAAGATCTCACTCAGACTTTCTCTTCAATAATGAAAAAACCTAAGAAGTGATTGTTCTTTAATCTTTCGACTTAAAGCAGGATTAATGTGGATTTCTCCCACTTCTGTAGACTATAAAGCTGTTGAGACTTTCGAAGTTCCATTGAAATGATCTAACTCAACTCTATCCTTTTAAACCCCAGTGAATCTAGATTCCAGTACTTGTTCACATGCCTTCTTCTTTATTTGCTTTCTGATAGCTGTTCTTTACATTCTTCCTCCTCTCCTTCTTTAGGAAGAAAAGATTAGTTCATAACATATATCCCTACCAAGGAATGTTTCTCTGGTTCTTTTATATCCCTGATACAAGTGAGGGTGTTGAAGAAGGTAATGATTTATCAACTACCTTTTTGTAAATCTTTGAATTATAGCCCTCCCCTTTGGAATGCTATTTCTGTTTTCTTTGTTCTTGGATATGATTTTCATTTACATGTCTTGTTATAAGTTCTACCATAGATGTATATAAAGGGAATTATGTTCTAATATCTATATATGTGCATATATATATATATTATATATATAGTGTGTGTGTGTGTGTGTGTGTGTGTGTGTGTGTGTGTGTGTAAACCTATTTACCTCAGACTTGTTGGGTTCAGGAAGATCTGAACGTGACCAGAAATTTACTAAGTGGAGTCCTAAATCCTGACTAGGAGTTACCCCTGAGAATGAAGACCTAGCAGTGGTAGTAGTAGGGAAGGCTAAAAGAGGACAAAAAGTACTTTGGGAAAGTGAAAAAGACATATGCAAAGGTCAACACTGAGAGAGCCTATTGTGCCCTTTAGGAACTTGCACTGAAGTTTAGTGTTGCTGGACAGTGCAGACATGCTAATATTTGTGCATCAAATGAAGACAGTGGAAAAACTAAGGTGAAAGGTGAGGTGTGCAAGGTAGACAAAGACAATCATAAAGGGCAGTGATAGACCAGCTAGGAAGTTTGAGTTTACCCTGAGATCAGTGGGAAGCTTCTGAAACCATATGGTCTCATTTACATTCTAAGAAATCTCTGACTATGTGTAATAAAGGAGTTTAAAAACGGAAAACTATTTATGGAGTTAAGTATGATACCAACAACATTCAAAATTGTTAATACCAAGCACCATTTAAAGTATTTTACCTTTATTGTTGAGTAATCCTCACCAGCCCCTTACAAAACAGGTACTATTACTATTCTCATATTACAGAAGGGAAAACTGAGGCACCACTGACCATGGGTTCTCTGAGTAAAAAAGGATAAAGTGGTGACCACAAGTGAATGCAGGTAGATCAAGTAAGTTTTTTCAAAATTCCAGACAAGACGTGGTATAGTTTGAACTGGGGATATGATAATGAAGATACAGAACAAGGGACACATCTGAGATATTTTTAAGTAACGGCAGTAGTACTTGTTGAGGGACTAAAAGTTGGAACATGGTAGAATCAAGGATTATTCCTAGGACCTTGGCTTAAACAGATGGATGAAATGGGGTGCCATCCTGTGACCATAAATAGTTGTGCAGAGCAAAATAGAAGTTTTATTTTAGAAATCTTGTGCTATAGAGTCTAAACTTGGTTCTACTAACACATGTTATTTATTCTGCATACGAGAAATATAACATTTTTTCATCTGTTTTTACTTTATGTTTAACAGAGGCATACCTAACCTGCTACTGGGAGAAATGTAGTGAGGATTCTCAAGGAATTTACCAGCGATGAATTTTTGTGTCAAACATTAATAAGAAGAGCCAAAAATGAAAGAAATGGTGCCTCTTTTTTTCTTCCTCTCTCCCTCCTTCCCTTCCCCTAACTCTCCACAGAACACACTATGTAAATGTACAATTTAAAAAATATTTCATTAATGAATACAGAGACTTTGAATATGACTAGACTTCCAAGGGGTCTAAATGGGCCTAAGTAATTTACTCCATAATCAGTTTGAAGAGTTTTCTAAGTCACACCATTGATTTCGTAGACATTTATTGAGATTTTGGTATGTATTCCTACTATTCACTGAGCTATTTGACACACTCTGAAGCGGCAAGTCCATTATCAGCCAAACTTAGCAGGTTGATGGAAAAGCCAGGACATGGCAATTAAAAAGGTGCAGCCAAGTGTAGCTCTTTCCAGCTGCTCCTTTGTACCCTAATACCCACTTCTCTTCAAGCCATCCCCCATCTTCTTGTTACCTAGTGACCTATTTATTTTATAAATGTGGACCAAGTAGAGATATCGGAACAAAATGCCCTTTCTCTTCCTACTCTTTGCCAATTAAAGAATTTTAGCTAAGAGTTTAGTGAGTCCTTATAAATAATGATGTTGAAGCTGTCTTCAGGCCATTGTTTAAAAAAGGAAATGGAGAGGAAGAAGGAGAATGATGAAACCACTGAACTTATCAAATTCTATGTATTCTTGATTCTTTTGATTTGAATACAACTGTTTACACTGTACCTCTGAGCTTATGCATAGACATCTAAGAATTAACAACCTAAGCAGAACTCTTGACTTTTCATCCACATGCTACTCTGAAGAAGCAATTCTTGATTCTTGGCATTTCCTCACATACTACACAGGCTGTAAGTCTTGTGGGCTCTAGCTTCAAAGTACACTTGGTTCACAAATATGTCGTCTTTTATCATCTTGGTGGTTACATCCAGGACCTCTCTCTAGTTTCCTGGCTAATCTTTCTGCCATCTTTACCCTTACTACCCTGTGGTTCATCCTCCACACAGTTGCTAGAGAAATCTCAGTAAAGCTCTGAATGTATCATGCTTAAAGCAATATGTTAAGAAGATTGACTTTGGAAGACTCAATTTCACTTTGAATTTGCACGCTATTACTGACCACCAGTAATGATTTTGCTGAAATTCTCTGTAGATTCTCTGTAATTTTCTTTAGATTGAACTTCTCATATTTAAGTAATGTACCAATAGGAATGAACCATAAATTCCTGTGAGAAAAGTACTTACAAGAGGGTGTGAGATTTTCCTGACACTGAAAAAAAAAATTCTGATAATAAGCATAAAGAGAGAAAGTTTGATTACTGTGATGGTTGATCTTGACTATCAGCTTGGCTTCATCAAGAAAGTCCTAATAAATTAGCAAAGTACACTTCTTGGTGTTGAACTTCCAGATACAACTGGTATATGGGACAACAATCTGAGGGAGAAGCCATAGCCTGAATGTAAGTGGGACCATAAATGGTGGCCTAAGCCTTAGCTGGAAGTGACTGAGTGGCATCTAAGATTATGAGGATGAGTCAAAGAAAACAGAAGCATTCAAAAGAAGGAATTAGTTGCAAGTTCCAGGTCCTCACCAAGCATTAGAGGACATGCATTATTGATGAAGGGAACGAGGATGATGCAAGTCCTTAACTAGATTTGGTCCATCTTTCTGTTCATGGCTGACATTTAGCCTCAATCTTCTTTCTCAAATCCTGCTTGAGTTTATACGTATTTGCTTATGTTTGTCTTTAATAGGACGAGCTATACGTTGTGGGATTCCATGCAAAATGAAAATACAGGGCACCTTGTTTAGAAACCATTACGAACTTCAAGATGGTAACAGCAGAACATTAAAACAAGTTCAGTATGCATCTAAGCACAGGGAAATGTGATTAAGGGCTCCCTTTTATTTGACTCAGTATAAAGTTTTTCCAATTGGACTTAGTTGTGAGTGTAGGACATCAGCTCTGTACATTCAAATTGCTCTGACCTTAACTCTTGCCATTTTGATCCTCTCCAGAGACACTTTCATTGCTTGTTTCTTAATGTTCTTTTTTTGCCAGTAAAAGTTGCATTTATATTTCACACTATAGTATACTTTCTTAAAAACAGAAAAATTTCAAGTACATGCTATCATGCTGACACGACAGCATAGCCAGGAACTGAAGGTGGCTCCTGGAGTCTGGAAAGCTGCACCCAGCGACCCGCCCACATATAGGAGCAATCTCTGTGTCCCGTCGGGTCAGGACGCTGCATCCAGCGACCCTTGGTCATCCAGGAATCACCAGTGAGGCCTTCAGGGACTGAGAAGCTGCTTTCAATGACCCGCCCACACCCAGGAGCCCGAGGTGAGGCTCCTGTGGACGTGACATAGGAGCAATTGTTTGCAGTCAACACTCTGAATGTGGAACACTAACAAAGCAAGTATCTTCATACACTGGAACCTTCATCATAGTTAGTCTCAGGGAAATCTACTCAACAGTCAGAGTTTGAAGTACCTTCTGTAACTCACATTACTTTCCGAGAGCTTTATTCCAGAGCAGTTTTTTTTATATTTTGTTTTGTTTTGTTTTGTTTTGTTTTTTAATTTTCTGGGAGGTGATTTTAGCCTAACACGATTATTTAATGGGTGATACATGGAGACAATTGGGATCCTGCTTATACCCTTAACTATCCAGTAGCAATTTCTTAGTAACATATTGTTGTCCTCCTTTACAATATTCTCCATTAGAACTCAGAATATATCTGAGAGCACTGGCACAGAATGTCCTACAAGACAAGAATGATCCACAGCTAAAGATTCTCCCTCTGCCTCTCTCTCTCTCTCTCTCTGCACTATTTAACTTTTCTTGAGATAGGGGCTTTAAGAAACTCATTCATAAATTAAAAATTGATTTTAAAGACACAGTACTTTACTGCAAGCTACTTTGGAGAAAAATCCAAACTTGCACTTTCTGACAACTAGCGTGCATCTCAGACCTTCTTATACTCAAGGCAAGGGCACTCTGCCACTGGGCATAGGGTTATTTTCTCCCTATCTCTCTCCTTCTTCCACTCTACCCTTGGGCATTAAGGCAACATGACATAAGAATATATTTTCTAAATTTGCATAAAATGAGAACTTCACAGATGGGCAGCACATGCTTCCCATAAGTCCAGTGTGAAAATGGCTCGATAGCACTTGTCGCTGCACACATTCTTTCCACATTTCTGGCACACGTACATCTTAAACAAACAGGAATTGCGACAAGCAAAACAGATGGGCAACAAAAAAAGTTTCCAAAGCATGCATCCCAAAATTCTTCCTTGAACATGGTACTATATCACTTGTCACAATAAATCTGAAGTAGTTTGGGTATTAACAGACAGTCTTTGCTGGAGGGGAAAGCTCAAGATATTCATTTCCATAACTCAGGCAAAAAAAAAAATGTTGGAAACACCTCTGTCTCCCCTAATTATGGAGAGACAGTCTCTGAACTGTCCTTCTGCCTTTGGGTAGCTTGCTAATTGTGTAGGATGCTTTCTCTGGTGTCCTCTGCCTTTGTTAGTACACAGAAATAGAAGTGATGTGACCAGAGAGCCTGCATGGACTAAAGCATATTTCATATCCCACACATTGTCAAATATGATTCTTCTTTTGTTTAGCTGAAACTACCCTTGATCAGGTAACTCTATGCAGAAACATAAGCATTCCAATTGAAGAAAAAGATCTGGTTATATCTCTAATTAAATTTCTAAACTTGCTTGAAAGGAAATTGCAGAAGCATCTGATGGGAAGTTAGGAAACGAGGACTTTGGTGTTACTTTTCTCTCAGATTACTTAACTTGAAATTAGTAAATCCTTAATTCTCTGGACTTCGCTTGTCACCTGGTTAGTTGCTCCATCAAAGCATTACATTTTCCCACTGGTCTCACTGCAATTTATTACCTTTAATCTCAACACTTCAGAAAATTTAGAGCAAAAGTCCATTCAAAATCACTGCTAATGTTGTGGAAACTGGTTTCTTTGAGTGACAGGCCAGGAGAGGACTTGTGTTAGGGACAGACTGTCCTACTGCTTTACTCTAAACTTTCACATCATTCTCTCCCCAGCTATCACTCCTTCTCAACCACCAGCTGAAGGCAGTCAGTAGAGGCCAAAGAAAGCAAAAATAAGGTCCTAAAGACATTTTCCAGATTTGCGATATTTAACTTGTGTGGAGTATAAGAATTTCGATCTGCATTTTAAATGTTTCAAAGCAATTAGTTTTCTTCTGCCTTAAATCCACAGACAATAATGTGTATCATTTGGCTCTGTATCAAAATTTGTTAATCAAGCCATAACTTCTGTGTTCTCCAAGAAGCCATATTTGTTTAACTAAGAGGCTCATCTTGGGCAATTTATCAAAATGAAGTAATAGTAATTTCATCTTGAAAACCTGAAATTGCCAGCAATCTCTCTAAAAGCTAATCATTTAAAAAGATTTAAATATTATAGTTATCTTACATTGGGCAAAGTGCTACATAAGTATATTTGGAATTTAGGGCTGGAGTTTTACTCAGTGATAGAGCACCTGTCTAACATGTGAAAACTTGGGTTCGATTCCTAGCACCACAGTATATGTGTTGTGTGTGTGTGTGTGTGTGTGTGTGTGCTATTTAAATAAAAAAGTAAAATAAACATAGCTAATATTTCTTGATGGTAGCGTACATTATGGGTCAGGGACCATAGTTTACTCATTTCTCATAACAAACCTCTGAAATAGACATTAGTATCACCTTCATTGTATAGCAGAACCCACCAAAACACAGACATCTGGATTAATTCTCCTCAGGCATGCTGCTTGGATAAGGAAGGGCCCTTTACAATTCTAGGAAGAATTATATTAAAGCTAGTTCTCACTATTGTTTTTTTTTTTATCCTTAGTATTTTCTTTTTAACTATTTTTTGTCAAAAAAATTTCAAAGATTGAATTGATGTAGATTTGGCCTATTGACTTGTAAGACAAACAAAGCAGCTAATCATGAAAATTAAATACTGAGATTAAAGTCTTTGAGATTCAGCTAGATTCACAATCATAAAAGAAAGATATTAGATGACTTTGGTGACTTTGGTGATGTACCCTTACAATCTCAGCACTCTAGGAGTCTCAGATAGGAAAACCTAAAGTTCACGACATGTGATTTAGCAAGATGCTGTCTCAAAAGGGCTGGGACTATAACAGCTAGATAATCTTGGGTTTAGTCCTGAATACTGGGGAAAAAAAGAAAAAGATTTCATTTTAGCAACAAAATAAATTATTTTTCTACAAAATAAACTACACTAAATTTTAAAGAAAAATTAATTTCTGATTAACTTTTGTATAACACTTATGTGCATTGTATTCTATATTTTAGCAAAAACTTTGCCATTGTAATACAATTTGGTTGTGCCAATGTAAAGTGAGTTTATATTTTTGATAAATGGTGGCCCTAACATCGGAATCAGGATATTCTGTGGGAAAAGAAGTCAGTTTAGACAAATAATTTCTCACGGGCAGTCCACACAGTAGGGCGTCTACTAATGAACTTTCAGTGATTAATCATGGAGATCATTAAATATCATTAAGTAGCACTTCCCAAACATGCATTTCTAATAGCCTTATGATAGTTAACACATTCAGAGTTTGAATTTTTCCAATGCTGGTGATTTTTTTTCCTCTTTTAAATCATTCAACTTAATTGTCTAAGATCCAAATTCACCTCAAAGTTACTGGTGGGAAAATGTCAGTGTGACATCATGGGAGGCTGCAGGGGACAAATTCCAATGAGTCAGAACTCTATGGTGGAATCTTTTCTTCCTGTTTGCAGGAAAAGGCAAGCTCTGGGAGCCAAATCCCTCATCCAGATAATTAGCAACTATCCAATCTGTTAATTGAGCACATGTGTGCCAAACCTTCTTGGCAACTTCAGTCAAACAGTTGTAGGGTGGTCAGTCAGTCAGTCACAGTTATCCAGTGCCAGAGTATGCTCGGCCCTACATTAAGAACTTTGTATTAAAGACAGATGAGATTTGCTCTTTGACTTGAAAGAATGAATGTGCTAAATTGTTAGAAAATTGGCAGTTCTTAATCCTAAATTTGGCAATGCTGAAAACAAAAGTATTTCATTAACCCTTTTTTTACAATCTTCAATTTAAAAAATTACTCACTTCTCTATTTTCACTATAATTTGGGAAACATTTTCAAGAATCAGGTACTGATACATCCAAGTGGAGGTGACAAAGCACAGTAGAGATATGAATGTTAACGCAAATAGGATTGACCCTAGGAAGGTATCATTCACGATTGGGAATTTTCAGAAAAATCTTCCAAATTTCTAGCATATTTCTACAGATTTAAATGCAATTACCCAACTCTCTTCCTAATGGTCATACACAATTACATTAATAATCCAGACATCCTTAACTAAAAACTGTACTAAGGATAAAAAGAGAGCAAATCAAAGGAAAGACGCGGTGGTGTTACATGAAGTAAGATCCCCACCCGGAATGTCTGGCAGACAGATTAGAAATCAAAGTCATTCTAGAAAACAATAATTAGACAGTATTTGATACTCTAAAAATATAGATATATGTAAGCCAAAAAAATCTTTATGGAGATTGATATTCTCATGAATCAGATGTGCATTGATTATTATAAAATTATTTCCTAAGAGTCAGATCTTCCCATTCAGTTTGATTTGAACACTCAGTGGAAAAGAAAGCAAAGCATTGAAAATGTGTTGGCAAGCTCAGGGTTAAAAGTGGCTGAACAAGAGCAGAATTGCTATATGCCAATTGTGAAAAAGCAGTTATGTAACTGTGTGTACATTGGACAAAGACTGATTGTGAAGAGATAAGCATGTAAGCCTTTCAAAATTAAGGTCAGTTTTAGTGAGTTTCAACTTGCTAGTAAAACCATGTTTGTCAAACATGTGAAAAGTGAGTAAGATTCAGCCACAACTTAGGCGCATGTGAATACCTCAACCATAACACATTTGAAGGATTTTTAGTATGTTGTTAACTACTTTACAGTTTTTTAAAAAAATAGTACTTGACATTTGGAAGTGAAATGATATGTGTAAAACATTAGTCAGATGGTGCTTCTTGCTTTGTGAATGAACTGTATGTAGTCTGAACAAATTAGACACAAGGTTTAGTGCCATCAGCTCTTAAGTCAGAGGCCCACAAACACTGCACTCTCAAAGCACCTGATTTTTAACCACATAAACCACACAAATCCACAATATGTCCGATGATGCATTAGAAACGAGGACCATTTTACTAAATGAGAGTAAGAAAAAAATGCAACAGATGGAAATAATGATCTATTCTGTGCCAGTTTAACTTGCAGAATATAAGCTTAAAACACATATAGTTATCCTGTTCACCATCTGGATCAGCACTGTACTCTCAGTACATAGTAGGTGTACAATAAATTTTCATGGGCTCTAAGGGCAAAATTCCTGCTCAAGTCCCGAATGTAGCATTTATCAGCTTTAGTCTGGGTAGGTTATTAATATCTCATGTTTCCCTATTACATCAGTTTCTCCTTTATGAAGCCCAGATCAAGACGGCACAGTGTAGGTCCATTTTTGACGGTACAGCATATTGTGAACCTTGTATAAATGGCCACTTTTTGATGAGAATAATAATTATGATTTATTTGTATATTTGACATAATTTCAAACTTTTAACATCTATAAACTTCCTATTAAGGAAAAATTTATTTTCATTTCACTTTCACAGCACAGAGTTGAAAATATGATCCTTATTTTTCTGGCTAAGATTTCAAAATTTGGGACTCAGCCTCAGAGTCTGGAATTCTTGAACATTAACGCCTTGAAAACATATAGAGTAAATGACATATGAACTGACATGATAAGATCAGTAATTTCAATGTGCCTAAAACTGGTGAAATCTTACTCCCTAATCATACCACACAACTAATTTTAAATAGTTAATAAACATTTTAATTATCAAATGTTTATTAAATAGATGTTGTCTTTCATCACATGAAGGATGTCTTATAAAGTGTGATTTCTCCAGCACTGTCCTTTCATTCCTCATTCTTTGTAAATTCAAAAATAGTATCACATGCTTTTATTTTGGTTAAAAATATTTACTTAATATTTGATAAATATATAATTGATTAATTAATAAACATGTTTTACCTCTGTAAAATATGTCTCTAACTAACTTTTTTTTTTTTGTCTTTTTCCTTTTTATGGGTACCGGGGATCGAACTCACGACTGCCTGCTTGCAAGGCAGGCGCTTATGCCGCTGAGCTAAACCCCCAGCCCCAATCTCTAACTAACTTTTTAAAAACTGCATTCACCATATATTTATGGATCTTTTCTTAATGCAAGTCTCCTGGAGACATTGCACTATATATATATATATATATATATATATATATATATATATATATATAATGTAATTCCACTAGATCTGAGATCAAGAGCATTAATCAGTCTTCAAGACAGGCCAGGTGAAGCTTTCAGAATGGTTTGATTGTCCCTGCTTATATGTGAGCACATAGTAGGAAAACTTAAAGAGGCATCAAAAGAACCTCTTGCCACCTGTGGGTATTCTAGAGGGGTATGGATTCCCTCCACCATAAAATGGCAATATATGAGAATACAAGGTTATATTATTGCAAAACAAATTTGTCAACACAGTGGAAAGGATGTTCTCTACAACTATTTGTAAAATACTGAATAGAGTTGGTTCACTGTATGGACTTTCTATGTCTGTGTTTTCTACCAGTCCTGTATCAAAAATGAGCAACAACAAAAAGCTATGTGTCTGCTCTGAATATGTACAGACTGTTTTCTTGTCATTATTCTCTAAACTATGTGGTATATGAATTATTTGCATGCACTAACATGATAGTAAGTATTATAACTAATCTAGAAAAGAGTTAAAATGTGCAGGAGCTTGTTTATATTCTATGCAAACACCGCTCAATTTCATGTAAGAGATTGGGAAATCTGAAGATAGTGGTATTTGTCAAGGTCCTGGCACCAATTCCTCACAGATGACTACATATGTCTACTTATATATTATATTTGTAAATCAATAAACTCAGTAAGCACCTGAACTACTTTCTTATTCAATGAATGGGTATATCTTAAGTAATTTTGATGAGTTTTTATTGTTCTGCACAAACCTCTATTAGTTTCTTAATGTTGGCAGAAGAAGTACACAAATTGAGTGGTTTAAAAAATACAGAAATTTATTGTTTCACAGTTATTCAAGCTAGAATTCTGAAACCAAGGTGTAATAAGTCCCATGTTTCTTCTAAAACTCATGGGGGGATGTTTTCTTATCTTACCCTACTTTTGGTGTGGCTTGTTGACAATCTTTGACATTTTTCCACTGACAATTGTGTAACCCCAATGTCTGCCTTCATTCTCAGAGTCTCTGTCTTCACTTAGTCAGATGCTTGTGGTGACAACAGTGGAGACTCATGCTATATCAATGTGACTTCATCATGACTAACTAAAGTTGATCCTCTACATCTGTGTGTTCGGCATTTGCAAATTTCAACAACTATGTGTCAAAAATAATCCCAAAATTGCATTTGTGTTAGACATGTAAAAATATTTCTTGTCATTATTCACTAGATAATATAGAATAATAAGTATCTGAATGTTATTTATATGCCATTGAGTCACATAGGTACTATAGAGATTCACAGGATATATGTAGATTATGTGCAAATGCTGCACCATTTGAATATAAAGGAATTGAACATCCATGGTTTTCTGTATCTGTAGGACTCCTGGGACTTCTGAGATACTAAGCTGTGATAGCTTTGCAATCATTAATCCTAACATATCAAGTTCATTGTATTAAGAAATACCTAACAAATTTGGAGACAGGGTCTGAACTTGTCCGAGTGGGTTAAGGAGATACGGCCTTCAGAACCATATATTGTCTATAGCCTATTTATCTCTGGCACTATTTCTTTGCTCTGATTTCTAGCTTCCAGGAATGGAGGAGCTTTGCTCCATCATGCACTTTAACCAGATGTTCTTTCTTTGGAGCATGTATACAATGGATCAAATCCACTGAACCACTAGTCAGATGAATATCTCCTCCTTATATTATGGGTGTCAAGTACTGTGTCAAACAGGAAAGGTGATTAAAAAAGGAAACTTCAACCATGAAAGAGGGTTTGTGGCTGTGACTGTACTTGACTATAGAGTTTATAATTATTTGGAGCTGCTTTAGAGAAGTTTGGGAAGGTTTAGAAATGTAGGATAGAGAAGCTGCTAGAATGTTATAAGAAGTGATAGATGCATGATTCTCTCAGACCTCTGGAGGTCATGATGTTGATAGAAACGTGGACACCAAAGGCAAAGTTTAGGAAGTTTCAGCTAGGGATAATGATTCCATTGGCAGTTGGACTGGAGGCCAAAGTATTACACTCTAGCAAAAAATTTGTCTGTGTTTTACCCATTTCCTGAGACTTCACCAGACACTTTAAGTAAAGGCAATGAACTAATTAATCTGGTAGGGAAATTTTCAAGACAGTCAAAATCCAGGCTATGGTATGGGTGGGGCTAGATGCTTTTAAACAAAACTACTGAAAAAATTCAAGGAAAATGGTAGAAAACTTGACATATTTAAATTTTGACCAAGAAGGAACCAAAGTTGGAGGCAAAGGAAGTATTTTTCTAAAGAGATTAGCACAATCCAAAGAAGCCAAGCACTTTGCATAATCACAAGAATACAGATGCTTTGAAGGCATCTCATAACCCACTACAATTTGCATCCTTTGCAGGGTCAAAGAAAAAAAAGCATCAGACGTTCATCTAAGAAGAGAATTTCTGGGGCCTCTGTTTGAGAAGGCCTTGTATTAAAAATTTCCCCAGGGTTTATTTTACTGTACTCAGCCATCCAGGTACTGAGACTGCTGCTGGCATGATCCAAGGGAGCCTGACTCCTGCCCAGACTGGTGGTAGACAACATAGTTATCCATGTGATTCTGGTTTCATCAGCATCCAGAGTACAATAGTGAGGCATTGTGGGATCATGAATACTTCCACCCAGAGTTCAGAGGAAGTTCTAGGAGGCCAGTCAAGGGGCTGCAGTAAGGGCATCATGAAGCTTGTTATAGATTAAAAACTAGTGGTCAACTTAACGCCAGCTGGATTACATCAGCATGGCATTAAGCTTAGATGTCCACCCTGAGGAAAGTTGCCAGAATAAATAGAGATGTGGAGAAGGAGAAGCTATGCTTTGAGGCATTGAGATATTGTGGGTTCTCTTACGTGTTGCTGTTGAGCCATTGTTTCTCCTGAATAAACTCTGGTCCTCATATCAAGCATTGCTTCCTGGCTCTGGAGGGGAAGACATGTGCCAGTTGGTCTCCAAGATGAACTCCTCACGCTGGCTTCCTGGTATGTACTCAACTATGCTCATCATCAAAGGAGCTCAGGGCCTCTGTTTTGCTAAGGATGACTGTGGTGCTTTGCAGGACAGCCCTAGTCTTTGTTGTGAGTGTGACTTTTCAGCTCCAGTAGAACACTCAACCTACCAGCACAGCTCCTTCACCCTGCTGGCATAGACTTTCTAGCTTCCACTGCTAACCTTTGGGCCTTCCCAGCACGGATCTGTAAAAGAGACTGGCGTGAGTCCTGGGCTCAAGACCTCTAGGTGGACTCATGGGAGGCACCATCATGAGCTCTGGTTCTTTATCTAGACTCAGGAGGGACATTGCTGTGGGATTCAGCCTTTGGCTAAATACTCTATGTCTTTAGTGTTTTGGATAGATTTCCTGCATTTTCTTGTGTTAACTCTGAGTGACCATAATAAAACAATATCATAAACTCCATGTCCTGATTCTGTTTTCCTCACAATGCCTGATTACAACAAAGTTCTATAAATGAAGCAAGAGATGCAGGAACAAAGTCAGAGATGGCAGAAACATAGAATGTCTGCAAGAAAATGTGTAGGCAGTGGGTGCAGCCAGCCAAGAGAGAGATGCTGCGCACTCAAGCCTTTAAAAACCACATTTTACTACTGTCTGTCCTAGATGCCACATATGCAATTACAGGACTTTACATTTACCTTGCTGGATTTTGGTCTTCTCTGGCCCAATTTGTTTTAATCCCTATTTCTCCATTTTGTAATACAAATGTTTATCCACTGTCATTGTACAGTTGGGATTATGTACATTCTTTATTTTTATGAATGTTAACAGGAGTCTTGAGTCTCAAAAAGGATTTAGGGGATTGTGAAGTTCTGAGCCTGCCAGCACCATCAGTTCCAGAGGCTGGTCGACCTAGAGTGAGTGTTCCCACACCATCCCCTGAGCCAAACTAATTTGGGACCCTCGCTTCGCCCCAGACAGGAAGCTTCGAAGCTCACAGTTGCACTGGAGCAGATTGGTGGATCTTGAACTGGCCTGCACAGATCTGGGCCACTCCCTGTTGGGCTTGGTGGACTCTGGAGCTCCCGGCCTGCCAGCACCAAGGGTTCCAGATGCTGAGTAGCCTGGGGTGAGTGTCCCTGCACCATTCCCCAAGTCCAGCTAGTTTGGGGTCCTCACTCAGCCCCAGACAGGGAGTTTCACAGCTTACTGTTGCACTGGATCAGCTCAGTGGGTCTTGAAACTGGCCAGCACAGGTATCCCACTCACTGCCAGGCTTGGCAGACTCTAGAGTTCTGGGCCTGCCAGCACCATTGATTCCAGAGGCTGGACGGGCTGGGGTGAGTGTCCCTGCATGATCCCCTGAGCCAGGCTAGTTTGGGATCCTCGCTCGACCCCAGGCAGGGAAATTCACTGCTTCCTGTTGCACTGGAGAAGCTCAGCTGGTTTTGAGCCATCCTGCCCCACCCTAGTGACCCTCTCTCAATCCAGGAAACTGAGTAGCCAGAGTCACAGGAGCTGAGGACATACAAGAAGATTTCCAACAGGCCCTGGGGAAACCTTGGAATAACACTTGAAACACAGTAATATAGGAAAATCACAAACAAAAGACCACATTACAATCTCAAAATTGCAACCCATCCCAAGAAACCTTAGGAGCTATGTACATAGAAGAAAATGTATGCCATAAATCTAAAATATCGGATATAATAGCAACTGAAATAAAGAAGCAACTCCAGTAAGCTTTAAAGGAAATGAAACTAGAAATAATCTCACAGGTAAAACAAGAAATGATGAAAGAAATGAAAAGGATGCTGAACATATCTAAAGAAGACACAGTTAAAAACTTGGAGGAACTAAACAAAAAGAGAGAATCCCTGGATTAGCAATATAAGAAGCAAATAGAATACATAAAGCAGATGCAAAGGAATATACAGGAAATCAAAAATTTCATTGAAAGTTGTAAAAACTGCCTCAATGAAAGTGAAGATAGAATTAGAGACCTCGAAGACAAGATTGCAGCTGGTGAACAGGAAAGGAAAGATCTTTTAAAAATCACAAGCAATCAGGAAATAACAATTCAACAGCTGCAAGATCATGCAAAGAAAAACACCATAAGATTGATAGGGATAAATGAAAAAGAAAGGGTCAACATAAAGGATGTCAAGAGCTTGTTTAGAGAAGTAATAGCTGAAAATTTCCCAAACATGAGATCGGAAACCAACATCAGGATCAGTGAAGCATATAGAACTCCAAATGGTAGTAACCAAAATAAAACTACACCCAGACATATAATAATCACCATCCCAGAAATCTAACATAAGAATAGAATATTAAAAGCTGTCAGAAGAAAAGACAGATCACTTATAAAGGAAAATCTATCAGAATCACAGCAGACTTCTCAGCACAAACAATAAAGTCAAGAAGAGCATGCAGTGAAGTATTTCAGATCCTAAAGGAAAATAATTTCCAACCTAGACTGATGTATCCTGCAAAACTGTCCTTCAAAATGGATGAAGAAATAAGATACTTCTGTGACAAAGAAAAGCTGAAGAACCTCATGATCACCAAGTCAACGCTGCAAAGAATACTGAAAGACAGCTTAGATACACTTAGGCAAAAACCACTAAGCAAAGCAGACAAATAAACAGAACAGAAAGATAAGGATTCAACAGCAGAAAGATGACATGTTAACAATAAACCAACATATAACAGTTATAACTATAAATGTAAATGGTCTCAATATACAAATTAAAAGAAACAGACTGGCAGAATGGATCAAGAAACAACATCCAACCATATACTATCTACAAGAAACCCATCTAACCCAAAAGGATACTCACAGACTGAAAGTAAAAGGATGGAAAATAATACTTCATGCAACAGGAACCCCCCCCCGCCCCAAAAGTGAGAGTAGCGATTCTTTTTGCAGACAATGTGAACTTCAAACCAATAATGATCAGAAGAGATAAAGAAGGTCATTACATATTGGTTAGGGGAAAACTTCAAGAGGAAGAATTAACTATTTTAAATATATTTGCACCAAATTTCAGATCACCCAGTTATATAAAATAAGTAGTAACAGAAATGAAAAACCAAATTAGCAGTAACACAATTATAACAGGAGACCTTAAAACACCATTGACACCAAGGGACAGATCAATCAAACAGAAAATCAGCAAATTAATAACAGAACGTAATCACAACTGTGAACAAATGGACTTGATGGACATATACAGTGTTTCATCTAACAATATCAGAATACACATTCTTCTCAGCAGTACATGGGTCATTTATTAAAATAGTCCATATATTAGCTCACAGAACATATTTAAATAAATGCAAAAGATTGAAAATTATCCCTTTCATGTTATCAGATCATAACCCCATGAAATAAGAAATTAATGAGAAAAGATACTACAAAAATCCCACAAACACATGGAAACTGAATAATGCATGCTTGAGTAATAAGTAGGTCAAAGGGGAAATTAAACAATACCTCCAAGCAAATGAAAATACAAATACAACTTACTGGAATTTGTGGGATGCAATGAAAGCTGTCTTCAGAGGAAAAATCATTGCACTAAGTTTCCACATCAGGAAAACAGAATGAATACAAATAAACAACCTGATTTTACACCTCAATAATCTAGAAAAAGAAGAGCAAGTCAAACCCAAAGCCAAAAGAAGAGAGGAAATTATAAAAATCAGAACAGAAATTAATGCAATAGAGAATAAGAAAACAATCTGAAGAATTCATGAATCAAAGAGTTGGTGGGTTCTTTGAAAGTATAAATACAATTGATAAGTCCCCAGCCAACCTTATTTTTAAAAAGGGAAGAAAAAGCTCAAACTCATGCAATAAGGAATGAAAAAGGCAAAATCATTATAGACTCTGTAGAAATACAGAAAGTCATCAACAGCTGTTTCGAAAATCTGTACAATCATAGGTTTGATAACATAGAAGAAATACACAGATTCGTAGAAACATATGAAGTACCAAAGCTAGGTCAAGAAGACGTAAAACTGATGATTGACCCAATTTCTATTAATGAAATTGAAAACATAATTAAGTCCTTACCTACAAAGAAGAGCCCAGGCCTAGACAGATTCACTGCATAATTCTACAAGAAGTACAAAGAAGACTTAATGCCAACACTCCTCAAAATCTTCAATGAAATTGAAAGGGAAGCAATACTTCCTAAGGCATTCCTGGAAGCAAATATTACTCTAGTACCAAAACCCGAGAAAGACCCAACTAAAAAAGAGAACTACAGACCAATGTCCCAAATGAACACAGATGCAAAAATCCTCAATAAAATATTGGGGCAAATAGGATTCAGCAAATCATCAAGAAGATGACGCACAATGACCAAGTGTGATTCATCCCAGGCATGCAGGGATGGTTGAAAACACGTATATCAAGAAATGTAATCCACCATATCAATAAAAGCAAAAGTAAGAATCACATGATCATTTCTATAGATGTAGAAAAAGCTTTTGATAAGGTCCAACATTCATTTATGATAAGAACTTTATAGAAAATTGGAATAAACAGTCTTTACCTCAATATAGTAAAGGTCATCGATGACAAACCAACAGCCAGCATTATATTAAATGGCCAAAACTTGAAGGCCTTTACTTTAAAATCAGGCACAAGACAAGAATGTCCCTTATCACTGCTCCTATTTAATATAGTACTGGAAATACTAGCCAGAACAATTAGACAAGAGAGAGAAATAAAAGGGGTAAAGGTAGGAAAAGAAGAAGTTAAATTAACATTATTTCCAGATGACATGATATTCTACATAGAAGACCCCCAAAACTCCATTGAAAGTCTCTTAGATATAATAAATAAATTCAGCAATGTACCTGGATACAAAATCAATATTCCTATACACTAACAACAAGAGAGAGAAATAAGAGAAATCACAACCTTCACACTAGTAACCCAAAAAAATGAAATATTTAGGAATTACTCTCATGAAAGAAGTAAAAGATTTATAAAGGGAAAATTATAAAACACTGAAAAAAGATATTGAAGAGGATCTCCGAAAATGAAAAGACATCCCTTGTTCATGCATAGGAAGAATAAATATTATGAAAATGGCCATTCTCCCAAAACTGTTATACAGATTCAATGTAATCCCAATAAAAATACCATCAACATACCTCATAGATCTAGAGAAATCACTCCTATAATTTATCTGAAATCAGAAGAGACCTAGAATAGCAAAGACAGTTCTAAGCTGGCAAGGAAAAGCCGGAGGCATCACAATCCCTGACTTGAAGTTACCCTACAAAGCAACTGTAGTAAAATCAACATGGTACTGGATTCAATACAGATCCAAAGACCAGTGGAATAGATTAGAAGATACAACCACAACTACAAACACACTCAACCACCTTATCTTTGATAAAGGGGCCAAACATGTTCACTGGAAGAAGGACAGTCTCTTTAATAAATGGTGATGGAAAAACAGGTTCTCCATATGCCGAAAACTAAAACTAGACCCATGCCTATCACCATGTACTAAATTAAAATTTAAATGGATCAAAGATCTGAATATTAAAACAGAAACACTAAATCCATTGGAAGACAAATTGGGTAAAAACTTTGAAGACATAAAGGTAGGTAGTGAATTCATGAAAAGGAAACAAACCGCATGGGAAATACTTCCAGAATCAATAACTGGAATCACCTCTTATTGAAAAGTTTCTGCATGTCAAAAGAAATCGCCAGCATAGTGAAAAGTAAACCCACAAACTGGCAAAAATATCTTAGTGAACTTTCCCTCAGACAAAGGACTGATGTCTAAAACATATAAAGAATTAAAAAAAAAATAAGACCACCAAAGATCCAATCCAAAATAGGGCTTCTGAGATAAATATACACACTTCTGAGATGAAAAAATACAAATGGCAAAGAAATACATGAAACAATGTTCATCACCATTACTCATTAGAGAAATCCAAAGTAAAACAACACTGAGATTCCATCTCACTCCTGAAAGAATGCCTGGATCAAGGAATTTACCAACCACAAATGCTGGAGAGTCTGTGGAGAAAAAGTAACTCTCCTGCACTGTTGGTGGGAGTGTAGACTGGTGCAACCATTGGAGGTCAGTCTGGAGATTTCTCAAAAAGCTGGAATTGGAAGTCCCATTTGTTCCAGCTATTCCGCTTCTAGGCATATTCCCAGAAGAACTGAAAGCATCATACCACAGTGATATATGTGCATCCATGTTTATAGCAGCACAATTTGTAATAGCCAGATCTTGAAAATAAAGTGTCCATCAACTGAGGAATGGACAAAAAGTTGTGGTAGTTTAATACAATGGAGTACTACTCAGATATAAAGAATTATCACATTGAGATATTTATAAATAAATGGGCACAGCTTGTGACCATACTCATAAGCGACATAAATCAAACTCACATGCATGAATACTGAGTAGTTTCCCTAGTGTAAGGAATGATACAAATACATAATAGTATGTGGTAATCATGATTCCCCATTATATGGCTTTGAAGTCTTATAAAATTTTCACTCATTAATTGGAATGGTTTTATTCTGGGCTGTTTGATATTATTGTCTGATGGTATGAACAGCTATTTTGAAGAAAACAAGACACCATAACAGCTAGTGCTGATTTAATACCATCTTGTTTTGAAATCCCATCAAACTGTTGTTCTTCTGTCTCCATTGTTTTCATCATGTTGTATCTTATTGAATTTTATTATATGTGACAGTATAAACAAATTTTGTCTTTTTCATTTTTTCGGGTACCAGGTATTGAACTCATGACTGCACACTTGCAAGGCAGGCACTTATGCTGTAGAGCTAAACCCCCAGCCCCTATAACAAAATTTTTTATAGGTAAAGAGATAATATAGAAACCATTGTTTGTTTTCTGTTAGCTAGTTCTAAATACCCTGTAATACTTTCATCCTCTAGAATGGTTTTGCACTGTCTGGATATGTTGATGCTAGAGTATTTGAAGTTATGCTCAAATATTTCAAGAAAAGAAACACTATGGTAACTACTATTAAGTCGGGTTATCTTGTGGTGAAACTCTATGTTGCTTAAATTGTTCTGTTCTGTACTGTCCTGTAGGGTTATTACATCTTCTTTTATCTCAATCTCCCCCGTTTTTAAAACATTTATTTTTTTATTATTTGTTAATTAAGGGAAAAATTTTAAAAAATTAGCAGGATATAGTGTAGTAACTTTTTTGATTTCCTGTTAACTTGATTTGAAACCCTGTATTGCTCTCATCATCTTGTTTTGACTGATTTTACTCTATTCTCTTCTGTTTGATAGTATCAAGTTTGAGGTATAGGCAACTACTTTGAAGGCAATAAGATTAACTATGATGCCCATCTGGTTTGACTATTATCTTCTTTTGAAGTCCTGTAATGTCTCCAATGTTTAGGTTTTATTGGTTTTGTTCTGTACTGTTTTGTTCAATTTTATTATAACTGATGATAGGCAATTCTTTTTAAGGTAACAAAAGGCATTATGGTAACCATTGTTGATTACCTTGTATTCTGTTTTCATATCATGTACTATGTCCAACCTTTGTTTTATCTGACTGTTTTGTTTTGTCACATTTGGTCTTATACTCTTTGTAAAAAATGTAATAAGAACTGTGGAAGTAATAAAACCCAAAATGTGTAAATGTTTTTGTAAAAAAGAGAGGAAAAGAAAGTGCTCTAAAGGATACAACTGCAAGCGTGTTTTGGTGTGTAAGATAGATGACCATATTACTACGTTTTTGTTGGATCATTGAACACAACTGTTTGTAGTCTCACTGTTTGAATGCCCACTTTGTATGCTTTAATTTTGTAACTTAAACAACTATTTCTAAGATGACAGTATTTAATCTATTAACTAGTGATTTCTTACTGTTATTTTCTTTGAAATTCTGTAGTACTTGTACCCTTTTTCTTTTTTTCTCTCTTTAAATAAAATTTAAAAAAATAAATACATAATGAAATTTAGAGGAGGGCTTGGAAAACAATTGTGTTATGTTTGGCAGGTCTTAAGGTAGAAAAGGGAAAATCAGAGTGAAGTCCTCTTTCAAAACCTGCTGATATCCAAAAGCATTTATTTGAAAATAATCAGGAACTCAGGGTGCCATAATTTGTAGATTCTTTCCTTGGATCCCTTCAGAAAGACTGTACAAGAAGTACAAGTGGCAAATGAATATATGAAAAATTTGACATTCTACAAATGCGAATTAAAACAACACTGAGATTCCATCTCACTCCAGAAAGAATGGTTAGTATCAAGAAATCAATAACAAATGTTGAAAAGACTGTAGGGAAAAGGAATACTTCTCCACTTTTGGTAGGAGTGTAAACTAGTGAAACCACTCTGGAAATCAATGTGCGCTTCCTCAGAAAACTAGGATTAGAGGTCTCACTCAAACCAGCTATTCTCCTAAGCACCTTCCCACAAAAATTAAAAACATCGTACCGCAGTGATATATGTGCACCCATGATTATAGCAGCACAATTTGTACTAGGTAAATCTCAGAAACAACACAAATGCCTGTCAACTTGAGGAATGGGTAAAAAGATGTACTTCTATATAATGGAGTACTACTCAGCCAAAAGAAGGACAAACAACACTTTTATAGTAAATGAGTGCAACTTGAGACCATACTTATAAGTGAAATAAATCAGATTCACAAGTGTAAACATCATATTGTATCTCTGGTATGAGAAACTGAAAAAGCAAATAAAGTTTAAAATGTGCAATTGATATTGAAAAATGGAAGGAAACTATTCAAAAGGAAAAAGGAACTAAGATGAAGGAAAGTGGAAGCGATGAAAGACAAAAGGGAAAAAATATAAGTCAGCTATATTATTTGTGTCTCTTAGTTCATTGAAAATGAAGATTTGTGCTAATAATGGTGTTAGACTCACATCTTTTACTCTGAGCAACTACTATAAAGATAACAACATGCAATATATTAACTATCACTATTTTATTATTTTGTTACAAAATGTTGTTTAATCTTTTTTCCATAAAGTAAAAAGAATATGTAAATGAAAAAAAGATTTTGTTCTTATATTGAATTTCTGAGATCTTGACTATGATATGCTTGCCTGTAGTTTTTTTGTTTGTTTGTTTGTTTTTTAAATCCTGGATAATTGGACTGCTATATGTCTCACTTATGTGTATGTCAAGTTCTGTTTCTCTGCCAGGGAAATTTTCTCAAATGACACCTGTGAACATTATTTTAAGATAGCATTTGTGGTGTCTCCTGATTTTTTCATCGACTCCAAAAACACTTGAGTTCTTTTTCTTTGCATCATCTAACATCTGCTGGATTGATTTTTCATGATCCCTTGCTGTTTTGGGAAAATTTTTCTTTTCATGATTGCTTATTTCAAATAGGTGTTCTATATCTGAGATCCTGTTCTCACTATTAATCTCATGTGAATGCTTTCAGTGGAATTTTTTCACCTGTATATCTGCCTGAATATGTATTATCGATTCCATTTCTTTAATATGCTGAGCATTTATGGTTTAGACAATTTCTTGAAGCTTGTCTATTTTTTTAGACTTTATCTGGCCCAGCATCTCTGAGCATGGACTTTATTTTGGAGAACATCTCTGCAGTTATGTGAGGAATTATTTCTCATTTGATTTTTTCCAGAGCCTCATTCAGTTGCTTTGCTGTTACTACTTTGGAGAGGCCAGGTAGGAGGCTTTTGGACTGTCCTGCCTCATTGCTGTCTGGGTTAGCCTTTGTGTACTGGATGTCTAGCTTTCCATCTTGGCTAAGTATTTTCTCATTTTCTTTTCACTTTTAGTTCAATTCCTGGAGTGATGCTTGTTAGTTGCCTATTGTGTGTTGCTATATTGCTAATATTTAGGACTCAGGTGGGGACTCTTCTCTGGGGTATTTTTGAGGAGTTGCTGGTTTTGTGGCTTTTATTGTAATCTAAATAATGTAATCCCTTTTTTTGTCCACCTTGAAGTTCAGGAAGTTTGCTTTTGTAAACCTATTGAAATGTTATTGGAGTCTTAGTGAGTTAATTCCAGCATACAGTGTAACCCATTTCAAGAATGAAGACACCAAGATATATTCATAGTTACAGGCAACCAAGGGGACCTGAGTGTGGTCGAGGTGAAGATTCATGGAACAAAGGCCTTGATCCAAGGCATCAGCCAGCATTTTTTAACTTTTGAAGAAGGGAGAGGCTTGAGGATGAGTGACAATGAGTATGGCAGGAATTATGTGTGTCTGCAAACTAGATGCTAGGATGATACAAAACACCTCTGCAATATGCAGAGAAGGGAATACAGAAAGACCAATCTACATAACTCAGCTGGGGTAGCATGTAGATGTTTAGGAGGCTATTGCTTCAGTTTCTGATATGTAATATTCATGCACTGGGAAGTCATAGGCCGTCATCATGAGGTTTGAACCCAGTTGACATTCTGGAGCAGTTGACATATGTGGCTCTACTATCCCACTGTGCTCAACTGTTTTATATTGAGACACCATGTGAGAAAACAGGAAGCTGTTAGTTGGCTGAAAAGATTATGTATCAGTACCTAAGGTAGTCCTATTCACATTGCTTAGAGCCAATTAAATGGAGAAGGTAATAGCTTAGCCTGTTCTTTACATATCAGTGTATGGAGACAGGGCTCAGTTTAACTAATGCTGAAGTAATTGTTCAGCACCCAAAGAGCCACGAGAGAGAGAGAGAAAGAGAGAGAGAGAGATCCATTTCCAATTTTGTGTCTGCTCACAACCTGAGGAGACTCCCAATCCATGCCAATCTAGCCCACTAAGCCAGCAGTAGCTTTTTGGTAGGGTAGTGGATAATCTCAGTGAGCCTGAACTTTCTGGTTGAGGCCAGTCTCATTTAGTTTGCAAACTTCTGAGCACCTACCAGGGATCTGAGCCCAGCTGAGAGCCACTAGCTGGAATCTACAGCAGTTCTGAGTTCTGATCTCAGCTATCCTATCACTAAGATAACTCCAGACCAATTGCTTTCTCTTGGGGATAGAGCCCCTGCAATCACCACCTGCCAGTGCAGTCCTTCACATCTGCTGCTCCTTCCACTGCTGCAACTCTCTGTGGAGCTGTCATTATCACTGTGTGTCTGCAGGTTTGCACTGCTCTTCCCATGCAGTGAGTATGTCTCAGGGAGAAGACACTGCTGCACACCTCCTTTTTCTTCATTGAAACTTCTCACTTTGCTCTGTCTGTGGGCTTAAATTCATTCTTAAGCTTCTTCCTGTGTCCAGGGAATCCACTTTCCTCCTTATTTTTTCTCTCATATTTCTCCATTTCAGAGTGGATGGCAGCTCTCTGAGATGCTCTTTCTCTATTGCTTACCACTTAAATGTTTTGGTCAGAATCTGGTAGGAATTCCTTAATCCAATAAAGATAATATATCAGATTAAGGGTCAGATGCCAACCCTCATCAACTTTGCACCCAAACATATTTCCATAAATTGTAGTTAATCTCCAAAGAAAGACATAAATAATTATCATTCTGCTTAATAAAGTACAACTATTCCATACAGAAATAGAAATGCAATAATCCCTTTCTCATAGTCGCAACTGTTCCAGCATTTCTCAAAAGCCAAAGTCTAAGTCTTTTTTTTTAAAGAGAAAAAAAAAACAGAAAAAGGGTACAAGTGCTACAGAATTTCAAAAAAAAATAACAGTAAGAAATCACTAGGTAATAGATTACATATTGTCATCTTAGAAACAATCGTTCAGGTTACAAAATTAAAGCATACAAAGTAGATATTCAAACAGTGAGACTGCAAACAGCTTGGTTCAATGATCCAACAAAAGCTTAGTAATATGGTTATCTATCTTACACACTTAAATATACCTGCAGTTATATCATTTAGAGCACTTTCTTTTCCTCTCCTTTTTACAATAACAGTTACACATTGTGGATTTTATTACTGACACAGTTCTTATTACATTTTTTTGAAGAGAATAAAACCAAATGTGGCTAAACAAAACAGACTCAGTCAAAAGGATGGACATAGTACATGATGTAAAAACAGAATACAAGGTGATCAACAATGGTTACCATAATGCCGCTTGCTATCTTAAAAAGAATTGCCTATATCATCAGTTATAATAAAATTGAACAAACAGTACAGAACAAAACGAATAAAACCTAAACACTGGAGACATTACAGGACTTCAAAAGAAGATAATAGTCAAACCAGAATAAGCATCATAGTGAATCTTATTGTCTTCAAAGTAGTTGCCTATTCCCTCAAACTTAATACTATCAAGCAAATCAAAATAGAGTAAAATCAGTCAAAACAAGATTATGAGAGCAAAACAGGGCTTCAAATCAAATTAATAGGAAATCAAAATGGTTGCTATAATATATCCTGCTATTTTTTATTTATTTTTCCCTTAATTAAAACAATTAAAAATAAATAAATAAATAAATAAATAAAGGAGATTGAAATAAAAGAGGATATAACAACACTACAGGACAGGTCAGAACAGAACAATTTAAACAACACAGTGTTTCACCACAAGATAACCTGACATAACAGTAGTTACCATAGTGTCCCTTTCCTTGAAATATTTAAGTGTAACTTCGTATAATATAGCATCAATCATTTCAAAACAGTGTAAAACCATTCAAGAGAATGAAATTATTACAGGTTATTTATAACCAACTAACAGAAAACGAACAATGGTTTCGATATTATCTCCTTGTCTATAAAAATTTTTGTTTGTACTATCACATATAATAAAATCCAGTAAGATATAACATGATAAGACCGATGGAGACAGAAGACAAAAGTTTGATGGAACTTCAAAACAAGATGACATTAAATCAGCACTAGGTATTTGGAAGTCTTATTTTCTTCAAAATAGCTGTTCATATCATCACAGACAATGAAATCAAACAACCCAGAATAAAAAATTCCAATTAATGAATGAAAACATTATAAGTCTTCAAAGCAATATAATGGAGAATCATGATAACCACATACTTTTATGTATTCTTATCATTTCTTACAGTAGGGAAACTAGTCAGTATTTATACATGAGAGTTTGATTTATTTCACTTATGAGTATGGTCTCAAGCTGTGCCTATTTATTTGTAAATATCTCAATGTGATCAATCTTTATAGCTGAGTAGTACTCCATTGTACAAAAATGTCACAACTTTTTTTATCCATTCCTCAGTTGATGGGCACTTTGTTTATTTCCAAGTTCTGGCTATTACAATTTGTGCAGCTATAAACATGGGTGCACACATATCACTGTGGTATGATGTTTTCAGTTCTTCTGGGAATATGCCTAGAAGCGGAATAGCTTGTGGTTTTCTCTTCTAATATATTGCAGAGATCTTTGGCTCTGTTTTAATTCCAGTACCATGTTGATACTACTATGGTTGCTTTGTAGTATAACTTCAAGTCAGGGATTGGGATGCCTCCTGCCTTGCATTTGCTGCTTAGAACTGTCTGTGCTATTCTAGATCTCTTCTTGCTCCAGATGAATGTTAGGAGGGATTTCTCTAGATCTATGAGGTATGTTGATGGTATTTTTATTGGGATTACATTGAATCTGTATGAGTTTTGGGAGAATGGCCATTTTCACAATATTTATTCTTCCTATCCATGAACAAGGGATGTCTTTCCATTTTCTGAGATTGTACTGAATTTCTTTTTTCAGTGTATTATAATTTTCCCTGTATAGGTCTTTCACTTCTTTCATGAGATTAATTCCTAAATATTTCATTTTTTTGGTTGCAAGTGTGAAGGGTGTGGCTTCTCTTATTTTTCTCTCTGTGATTTTGTTATTAGTGTAAAGGAATGCTATTAATTTTTGAGTATTGATTTTGTATCCAGCTACATTACTGAATTTATTTATTATATCTAAGAGACTTTCAATGGAGTTTTGGGAGTCTTCTATGCAGAGTATGATGTCCTCTGAAAATAATGATAATTTAACTTCTTCTTTTCCTACCTTTACCCCTTTTATTTCTCTCTCTTGTCTAATTGTTCTGGCTAGTATTTCCAGTACTATATTTAATAGGAGCAGTGAAAAGGGACATCCTTGACTTGTGCCTGATTTTAAAGTAAAGGCCTTCAATTTTTGGCCATTTAGTATGATGCTGGCTGTTAGTTTGTCATCGATGGCCTTTACTATATTGAGATAAAGACCATCTATTCCAATTTTCTGTAAGATTCTTATCATAAATGAATGTTGGACCTTATCAAAAGCTTTTTCTACATCTATAGAAATGACCATGTGATTCTTACTTTTGGCTTTATTGATATGGTGGGTTGTATTTATTGATTTACATATGTTGAAACATCCCTGTATACCTTGGGATGAATTCCACTTGGTCACGGTGTATAATCTTCTTGATGATTTGCTGCATCCTATTTGCCAATATTTTTTTGAGGATTTTTGCATCTCTTTTCTTTAGGGAGATTGGTCTATAGTTCTTTTTTAGTTGAGTCTTTCTCAGGTTTTGGTACTAGAGTAATATTTGCTTCCAAGAACGACTTAGGAAGGATTGTTTCCCTTTCAGTTTCATTGAGAGTTTGAGGAGTGTCAGCATTAAGTCTTCTTTGTACTTCTTGTAGAATTATGCAGTGAATTTGTCTAGGCCTGAGCTCTTCATTGCAGGTAAGGACTTAACTACATTTTCAATTTCACTAATAGAATTTGGGTTATTCATCAGTTTTACATCTTCTTGATCTAGCTTTGATTCTTCTATGTTTCTAGGAATCTATCTATATAACCTTTGAGAGTAGAGGTTTTCAAAATAGGTGTTTATGACCTTTTGTATTTCTACAGAGTATGTAGTGATTTCTCCTTTTTCATTTCTTACTACATAATTTGAGCTTTTTATTCTCTTTTTTAATAAGGTTGGGGAGGGGCTTATCAGTTTTATTTATTCTTTCAACGAACCAACTATTTGATTCATTGATTTTTCAAATTGTTTTCTTATTCTCTATTGCATTGATTTCTGCTCTGATATTTATAACTACCTTTCTTCTTTTGGCTTTGGGCTTGACTTGCTCTTCTTTTTCTAGATGTCTGAGGTGTAACATCAGGTTATTTATTTTTATTTGTTCTGTTTTCCTGATGTGGGAACTCAGTGCAATAAATTTTCCTCTGAGGATGGATTTTATTGCATCCAACAGATTCCAGTAAGTTGTATTTGTATTTTCATTTGCTTGTAGGTATTGTATAATTTCTTCTTTAATTTCCCCTTTGACCGACTGATTACTCAAGTATGTGTTATTCAGTTTCCATGTGTTTGTGGGATTTTTGCAGTATCTTTTATTATTAATTTCTAATTTCATGGCACTTTGATCTGATAACATGCAAGGGATAATTTCAACTCTTTTACATTTATTTAAATATGTTCTGTGAGCTAATATATGATCTGTTTTACAAAATGACCCATGTATTGCTGAGAAGAATGTGTATTCTGATGTTGTTGGATGGAACACTCTGTATATGTCTATCAAGTCTATCTGTTCACAGGTGCGATTCAGTTCTGTTATTTCTTTGTTGATTTTCTGTCTGGTTGATCTGTCCCTTGGTGTCAATGGTGCTTTTAAAATCTCCTGTTATAATTGTATTACTTATAATTTGTTTCTTCATTTCTGTTTATACTTGTTTTATACAACTGGGTGCTCTGCAATTTGGTGCATATATATTTAATATAGTTATCTCTTTCTCTTGAAGTTTTCCCCTAACCAGTAAGTAGTGTCCTTCTTTATCTCTTCTGATTATTATTGGTTTAAAGTTCACATTGTCTGCAAACAGAATGGCTAATCCCACTTATTTTTGGTTCCTGTTGCATGAAGTATTGTTTTCCATCCTTTTACTTTCAGTATGTGCGTATCCTTTTGGGTTACATGGGTTTCTTGTAGACAGCATGTGGTGGGATTTTGTTTCTTGATCCATTCTGCCAGTCTGTTTCTTTTAATTGGTGAATTGAGACCATTTACATTAATGGTTATAACTGTTATATGTTGGTTTATTGTTGTCATGTTATTGTTCTGCTGTTGCATCTTTATCTTTCTGTTCTGTTCAATTGTTTCCTTTGCTTAGTGATTTTTTCCCGAGTGTATCTAAACTGTCTTCCAATATTCTTTGCATGGTTGGCTTGGTGATCATGAAGTTCTTCAGCTGTTTGTGTCACAGAAGTATCTTATTTCACCATCGATTTTGAAGGACAGTTTTGCAGGGTACATCAATCTAGGTTGGAAATCATTTTCCTTTAGGAACTGAAATACTTCACACTCTTCTTGACTTTATTGTTTGTGCTGAGAAGTCTGCTGTGATTCTGATAGGTTTTCCTTTATAAGTGATGTGTCTGCTCTCTGACAGCTTTTAGTATTCTACTCCTTTTTTTTGGATTTCTGAGATGGTGATTATTATATGTCTGCATGTAGTTTTATTTTGGTTATGACTATTTGGTGTTCTGTATGCTTCACTGATCCTGATGTCAGTTTCTGATCTCATGTTTGGTTAATTTTCAGCTATTGCTTTTGTAAGTAGCCTCTTGTCATCTTTTATGTTTTCCCCTTCTTTTTTCATTAGTCCCTGTCAATCTTATGTTTTCTTTGCGTCATCTTGCAGTTGTTAAATTGTTATTTCCTGATTTCTTGTTATTTTTAAAATATCTTTCTTTTCTTGTTCACTAGCTGCAATCTTGTCTTCGAGGTCTGAAACTCTATCTTCACTTTCACTGAGACAGTTTTTGCAGCTTTCAATGGAATTTTTGATTTCCTGTATATCTCTTTGCGTCTGCTTTATGTATTCTGTTTGTTTCTTATATTGCTAATTCAGGGATTCTTTCTTTTTGTTTAGTTTCTCCAATTTTTTAACTGTGTCTTTTTTAGATATGTTCAGCATGTCCTTCATTTCTTTTATCATTTCTTCTTTTACCTGGGAGATTATTTCTCATTTGAATTCCTTTAAAGCTTCCTGGAGTTGCTTCTTTATTTCAGTTGCTATTATGTCCAGTATTTCAAGTGTATGGCATATATTTTCTTCTATGTATGTCGCTCCTAAGGTTTTCTTGGGATAGACTGGAGGTTTGAGATTGTAATTTCATCTTTCATTTTGTCATTTTCCTATATCTGTGTTCCAAGTATTATTCTAAGGCTTCCCCAGGGTCTCTTTGAAATCAGCTCCTGGAACTCTAGCCATCTGGTCCTTGGATTGATAGAGTGTCACTGGGGGTGGGGCAGGCCAGCTCAAGCCCAGCCTCTAGAACTGATGGTGCCCACTTGCTTGCTTAGAATTCCAGAGTCTGCCAAGCATGGCGGGGAGTGGGGAGGCCGTTGCAGGCCTGCTCAGGACCTGCCGCACTGGTCCAAGGCACCTGGAAGCTGCGATATTCCCTACTGGGGCGATCAAGGGTCCCGAACTAGCTGGACTCGGGGGATAGTGCGTGAGGCACTTATACCAGGCCGCCCAGCCTCTGCAACCCATGGTGCCGCCTGCTTGCTTAGAACTCCAGAGTCCGCCAAGCACATCAGAGAGCAGGCTCATTATGTATTTCAAGAAAGAAGACCAAGGAATGTGAGCATACTTGGATAGACTTTGTCATAAGATAACGTCTGTCTCTGGGTCTCATTCAGATTCCAAAGGAAATCATTCACAAGCTAATATCTGTCTTCTGGTTCCATTCATCTCCCCTAAAATTATTTACTCCTCTTTAACATTACCTACTTCCCCTAGTTCCCTCTCTTTTTGTATAAGAATATCTAAGTATCTAACCATTTGAACCTCACTGGGTTATTACATAATCACTCTCTTGAGGTCTTTCTCATGCATAATAAATAAATATAAATGCCTTTTCTTATGTTTTTGTATTGTCAGATTGTTTCAAAAGACTCAATAATTATATTTTTAGAAAGAAACATTAAATGTCTCTATAGTTTATTTCATAAGGTGTTGTATTGAACACATTGCATACGCCAGTGGAAAGGTCTTAGGTACTAGAGATGCAAAGTGGAACAAGGGCCCATATTTACTCCAAAAGATTCATGATCCTACCTAGGATACACAGTGTTTGGATAGCTTTCTCTTTAGGGAATCAACTATGTGTGGGGAAGAGTAGGGAGTATAATAGAAGGTCTGGCCATGTTTAACATATATATGGTGATCAAGAACACGACATAGAATCTGATTCTGAAAGTAGAAATTCCAATCCTAGGTCAAATGTGCTTTGCTATGATGCCTAATGGCACTACACTTATAAAATTTGGACACTGAATTTTTTTTTATTTTAAAGAGATTGAGACAAAAGAGGACAGAACAAAGCAGATCAGAATAGAGCAATGTAAGCAACACAGTACATCACAACAAGACAATCCAATATTAACAGTAGCTATCATAATGTCTCTTTCTTTGAAATAGTTGAGCATACATTCACATACAATAGTATCAAACGTAACAAAATAGTATAAAGCCATTCAAGAGAATGAAAGTATTACAGGGCATTCAGAACCAAATAACAGAAAATGAACAATGGCTACTATATTATCTCTTTTTTCCATAAAAATTTGCTTATACTATCACACATATTAAAATCCAATAAGATACAACATGATAGAACCAAAGGAAATAGAAGAACAAAAGCATGGTAGTACTTCAAGATGATATTAAATCAGCAATGGCTATCATAATGTTTTGTTTTATTCAAAATAGCTGTTCATATTATGACAATAATAAAATCAAACAAAACAAAATAAAACTATTTCAACTAATGATTGAAAACATTATAAGGCTTCAAACCAAATAATGGGAATCATGATTACCATAAAATCTTATGGACTCTTACCATTTCTTGCACTAGGGAGACTATTTGGTGTTTATACATGTAGTTTGATTTATTTTGCTTATGAGTATGGTCTCAAGTTGTGTCCATTTATTTATAAATATCTCAATGTGTTCATTATTTAGAGCTGAGGAGTACTCCATTGTACAAAAATATCACAAGTTTTTCATCCATTCCTCAGTTGATGGAAACTTAGGTTCTTTACAAGATCTGACTATTACAAGATCTGACTATTACTATAAACATGGGTGCATATATATCACCATGTTATCACGTTTGAAGTTCTGGGAATATTCCCAGAAGTAGAATAGCTGGGTCAAATGGGACTTCCGATCTCAGTTTTTTGAGAAATCTCCAGACTGACCTCTTCGGAGTGGCTGCACCAGTTTACACTCCCACCAACAGTGCAGGAGAGTTCCTATTTCCCCATAGCCTCTCCAGCATATGTTCTTGGTAGTTTTCTTGATCCTGGCCATTCTTTCAGGAGTGAGATGGAATCTCAGTGTGGTTTCAATTTACATTTCTCTGAGTAATGGTGATGAGCATTTGTTCATGTATTTATTTGCCAGTTGTACTTCTGCTAAGAACTGTGTATTCATCTCATATGCCCATTTTTGGATTGGGGTTTTGAATTTCAGGGGTCTGATCTTTTTAATTCTTTATATGTTTGAGACAGAAATCTTTTGTCTGAGGGACAGTTCGCTAAGATTTTTTTTTTTACCAGTTTGTGGGTTTTTTTCAGAAGAATGGGCAGATTCCTAGAAACATATGATGTACCAAAGCTTGGTCAAGAAGATGTAAAACTGCTAAATAACCCAATTTTTATTAATGAAATTGAAAATGTAATTAAGTCCAGGCCCAGGCAGATTCACTGTGGAATTCTACAAGAAATACAAGGAAGACTTAATGCTGACACTCCCCAAACTCTTCAATGAAATTGAAAGGGAAGCAATTCTTTCTAAGTCATTCCTGGAAGCAAATATTACTCTGGTACCAAAACCTGAGAAAGATACAACCAAAAAAGAGAATTACAGTCCAATCTCCCTCATGAATGTAGATACAAAAATCCTCAATAAAATATTGGCAAACAGGTTGCAGCAAATCAAGATTATACATCACAAGCAAGTGGGATTCATCCCAGTTGGCATAAAGGGATGTTTCAACATGCATAAATAAATAAATGTAATCCACCATATCAATAAAGCCAAAAATAAGAATCATGTGATCATTTCTATAGATGCAGAAAAAGCTTTTGATATGGCCCAACACTCATTCATGATAAGAACCTTACAGAAAATTGGAATTGATGGTCTTTACCTCAATATGATAAAGGCCACCTATGACAAACCAACAGCCAGAATCATATTAAATGGCCAAAAACTTAAAGCTTTTACCTTAAAATCAAGCACAAGATGAGGCTGTCCCTTATCACTGCACCTATTTAATATAGTACTGGAAATACTAGCCAGAGCAATTAGACAAGAGAGAGAAGTAAAAGGAATAAAGATAGGAAAAAAGGAAGTTGAATTATCGTTATTTGCAGGCAACATGATACCCTACATAAGACCCCCAAAACTCTATTGAAAGACTCCTAGATATAATAAATAAATTCAGCAGTGTAGTGAAATAAAAAGTCAAAAATCAATAGCATTCCTATTCACTAACAACACAATCACTGAGAGAGAAATAAGAGAAGCCACACACTTCACACTAGCATCCAAAAAATGAAACACTTGGGAATTAATCTCAGGAAAGAAGTAAAAGATCTATACAGGGAAAATTCTAATGCCCTGAAAAGAGAAATCAAAGATGGTCTCAGAAAAATGGAAAGACAGCCCTTGTTCATGTATATGAAGAATAAATATTGTGAAAATGGCGATTGTCCCAAAACTGTTATACAGATTCAATGCAATCCCAATGAAAATACCATCAACATACCTCATAGATCTCAAGAAATCACACCTAAAATTCATCTGGAACCAGAAGAGACCTAGAATAGCAAGGGCAATTCTAAGCCCCCAACGCAAGCAGGAGGCATCACCATCCCTGACTTGAAGTTATCCTACAAAGCAACTGTAATAAAATCAACATGGTACTGGAATAAAAACAGGTCTGAAGACCAATGGAATAGATTAGAACAACTACAAACACACTCAACCACCTTATCTTTGATAAAGGAGCCAAATATGTTCACAGGAAGAATGACAGTCTCTTTAATAAATGGTGCTGGAAAAACTGGCTCTCCATATGCTGAAAACTAAAACTAGGCCCATGCCTATCACCATATCCTAAACTAAAAATCTAAATCAATCAAAGATCTGAATATTAAAACAGAAACACTAAATCTGTTGGAAGACAAATTGGGTAAAAACTTTGAAGACATAGTGGTAGGTAGAGAATTCAAACTGTGCGGGAAATACTTTCCAGAATCAATAACTGGGATCACGTCTTATTAAAAAGTTTCTGCATATTAAAAGAAATCTCCAGCATAGTGACAAGATCAAAATCTTAAAAGCTTTTCGGGGTGAAAAGGATGAAACCACAACACACCTTGTGGATATCCAAAAGATCATTGGTACCTACTTTGAAAACATTTTTTCTAATAAAATGGAAAATGCAAGCAAGATGGACTGATTCCTAGGTACACAAGAATAACCAAAGCTAAATCAAGGAGACATACAAACACTAAGTAACCCAATATCAATCAAGGAAATAGGAAATGCAGTTAAAAATCTACCAAAAGGGGCTGGGGATTTAGCTCAGCGGCGTAAGCACCTGCCTTGCAAGTGTGCAGTTGTGAGTTTGATCCCTGGTACCAATAAAAAAATGAGAAAGACAAAAAAAAAATCTACCAAAAAAGAAAAGCCAAGGCCCTGACTCACTGTTGAATTCTACAAGAAATTTAGAAAATAACTAACACCACGTCTTTAAATAAAATTGAAAAGGAAGAAATAGTCACAAATTCATTCTTGGAAGCAAACATTACTCTGAAGCAAAACTGGAAAAGGACCCAACAAAAGAATTATAGGCCAATTTCCACAATGAACATAGATGCAAAAATCCTCAATAAGATACTAAGGAACAGAATGAAGGAAACAATTTATACACTGTGACCAAGTGAGATTCATCCCAGGGATACAGAGATGGTTCAACATACACAAATCAATAAATATACTACATCATATTGACACAGACAAGGAGAAATATCACATAATCAACTCAAAATACACAGAAAATGTTTTTGATAAACTCTTAACACTCATTCATATTAAAAAAATAAACCTACAGAAAACAAATATATGGTCTTTATCCAATCTGATAAAAGCCATCTATGATAAAACAACAGCCAACATCATACAAAAGAGACAAAAACTGAAAGCTTTTTCTCTAAGATCAGGAACAAGAGAAGGATGTCCACTGTCTCCACTCTTACTCAACACAGTTATGGAAACTTTACCCAGAGCAGTTAGACAAAAGAAGCAAAACAATAAATATAATGGAAATGGTCATACTTTCAAATAAAATAAAACAATAAATATAGGAATGGAGGAAGTTAAGTTATTCTTATCTGTATATCACATAGTACTCTACATTAAATACTCCCAAAACTCCAATAAAACTGGTAAATTTAATGAACAAATTCAGTATCAGAGCCAGATAAAAAGTCAACACACAAAAATTAAGGCCTCCCTGTACATGAGTAATAATTTCATTGAGAAACTAGAGAAAAAAATATCTTTCAAAATAGCATCTAAAAAATGAAATATCTAGGAATCAATCTAATGAAGTATATGAAAGATCTCCACATTGAAAACTACAGTACTCTGAAAAAGTAGATTAAAGAAGTTATTAGAAATTAGAAAGACATCCCTTCCTCTTGGGTAGGAAAAACCAATATAGTGGAAATGGCCATACATGCAAAAATGTTACACATATTTAATGAATTCCAATCAAAATTCCAATAGCATATCTCACAGAATTAGAGAAAACAATCCTAAAATTCATCTGGAACCTCAAGAGACCAAGAATAGTACAGGCAATACTTGGCATTAAAGGCATCATGATCCGGGACATGAAATTATACTATAAACCTATTGTAATAAAAATGGCATGCTGCAGGAAAAAAAAGAGCCTCAAAGATCAATGAACTAGACTAGAAGATGCAGAAGCAACTCCAGATATATTAAGCCACCCTACCTGTCACAAAGTTGCTAAGGACATTCATTGGAAGAAAGCCTCTTTAATAAATGGTGCTGAAAAAACTGGTTCTGCACATGCCAAAGATTATAATTGGGCCCCTATCTTTCATCATGTACTAAATTAAAATTGGAATGAGTCAGACATCTAACTATTAAAACAGAAACATTATGCATGTTGGAGATAGAATAGGTAAAACTCTTGAAAGGTATTGGTGTAGGCAGACTTTATGAATAAAATTCTGATTGCATAGGAACTAACACAAAGAATTGACAGTTGGGATCACCTCTCATTAAAGAACTTTTTCACAGCAAGAGAAATCACAAAAAAGTAAAAACACAACTCACTATGTGGGGAATGACATTCATCAGCTGTTCTTCAGACAAAGGATTACTATCAAGAATGTGTAAATAACTCAAAAAGTCAGACCTCCCAAATTTAAAGACCCAACCCAAAAATCTGGGCATCTGAGATGAATATATACTTCTCAAATGTAGAAATACAAATGGAAAAGAAATATGTGGAAAAATATTCTACATTACTGATCATTTGAGAGATGTAAATTGAAACAACACAGATTCCCTCTCATCACAGAAAGAACGGTTACCAAGAAATCAATGAATATTGGAGTGACTATGATGAATCCTTCTCCACTGTTGGTAGGAATGCAGTCTGGTGTGACCTCTGTGGTAATCAGTATAAAGATTCTTCAAAAATTAGGATTTGGGCTGGGGATTTAGCTCAGTGGCATAAGCGCCTGCCTTGCAAGCACACAGTCCTGAGTTCGGTCCCTGGTACCGATAAAAAAAAATTAGGATTGGAGGTTCCCTTTGATCCAGCTATTTCCCCTTTGCCTGTCTTCCTAGAAGAATTAAAAATTTTGTACCACAGTAATATATGAGCATCCACATTTATAGCAGCACAATTTGTAATAGCTAGACCTTGGAAACAACCTAACCTATCAACTGAAGAATGGATACAAAAGATGTGGTATTTCTATACAATGGATAACTATTTCCAAATCTGGGAACCATCTCTAAGGGACCCATAGGGACCAGGAGTCTGCTCCCAGCAACCTGCAGTCATCCAGGAATGCTTGTTGAGGTCATGGGGACTGGAAGTGTCCCCCCAGTGACCTAGCTACACGTGGAAACCATCTCTACAGCCCTATGGGGTTCACAAGTCTGAACCCCATAATCCAGGGTCAGTGAGCAACCCTCAGTGAGGCCCACAGGGAGTAAGGGCCCATACCCAAGTACTTACCCACATCTTGGATCCATCTCTGAGGCCCATAGGGATGGATAGTCTCTTCCCAGTGGCCCTTAGTCATCTGACAACCCTTGGAGAGGCTAATGAGGACTGCCCACTGAGACCTGCTCACACCTGGGAATCAACTCTGAGGCCAGTGGGTACTGGGACTTCACAGCCAATGACTTGAAGCCATCCAGTAATCTTTGATAAGGCCCACAGTGACTGGGAATATGACCTCAGTTACCTGCCCACATATGGGAACCATCTCTGAGGCCCACAGGTTTTGGGATTCCACCCTTAGTGACATCCTTGCATCCAAGAATCATCAATGAGTTTTGTGGGGACCAAGACACCCAGATGACCCACAGTCATCCAGGAACCCTCAGTGAGGTTTGCAGGAACTGTAATTCCATCTCCAGGGACCCACCCACACATTGGAACCATCTCTTAGGACCATGGGGACCAGGAATGCATACATAGTGATCCGAAGTCATCTGAGAACCCTCAATGAGGCTTGCAGAGACTGGAAGTATGCCTCTAGTGATCTGTCCACAACTAGAACCATCATAAGGCTTATAGGGACCAGTAGTTCACACCCAGTACCAACAGTCATCCAGGAACCCACAATGAGGCCTATGGATACTCAGAATCTACCCCCAGTGACCCCTTTCCCACATCAGGGAGCCATCTCTGAGGCCCAATGGGGATGAGAAGTCTTCATCCAGCAATCCATAGTCATTCAGGAACCTTCAGTGAAAATTACAGGGACCAAGACGCTACATCCAGTGACCCATCTATACCCAGGAAATATAGGTAAGGCTCACAGGGACAGTGAAGCTGCACTCAGCAACTTACTCATACCCAGTAACCATCTGTGAAGCCCACAGAGACCAGGAGTCTGTGCCTGGTGACCTGCAGCCATAGGCAACCCTCAGTGAGACCTGCTGCTGGATGGGCCATCAGTGCAGGAAGCAACTAGGACTTAGCACCCGGCCTTGGAAGAACAAAGGAAAATGCAAAAACAAAAGAACAAAATTCAGTCTCAACTTCCAGCCCATCCAGATCAAGTCCAGGAGACATAGACATGGATTAGATTGGAAATCAAACACCAGAAATTTCTGAAATGATAGCATTGCAAGTAAAGAAACAATTGCATAAAGCTGCAAAGGAAATCATAGCAGGAATAATCACTCAGGCAAAAATAAAAATGATAAACATAATGCAAGAATTGGTGAGTATATACAAAGAAGACATAAATTAAAAAATAGAGGAGCCATAGGAAAGTGATAGAAACCTTGAATGAATGATAGAGGAAAGAATCAGGATACACAAAATAGATTCAAGGAGACATCTGGGATATCAAAAATTCCACTGAAAACTGGCAATACAACATAAATGAAATTGAAGACAGACTCTCAGATCTTGAAGACAGAAATGTAGTTAGTGATCATGAAAGCAAAGATCTCTTAAAAATAACAAGGAATTACAAAATAGCAATTCAACAATGCAAGGTGAGGCAAACAGAAATAATCTAAGGCTGATAATTCTCAAGGGAAAAAAGGAGACAAAATGACATAAAGGACTATTTGCAGCAGCAATACAAGAAAATTTCTCAAACATGGGAAAAGAGTCAGACATATAGATAAGTGAGGCATATAGTTCCTAATTAGTCATAAGAAAAATAAATCTACACCTTGACATATAATAATCAAGATTCCAGAAATTTACCATAAGAACACAATATTAAAAGCCTCTAGAGAAAAAGAAACAAATCACCTTTAAAGCAAAGCCTATTGGAAGCATGGCAGACTTCTCAACACAAAGAAACAGATCACCTATAAAGAACCAACTTCTCAACACAAACCAAGAAGAGCATGGAGTAAAGTATTTCAAGTACTGAAAGAAAACAACTTCTAACCAAGATTGATGAACCCTGAAAAATGATCTCAAATCAATGAAGAAATAAGACACTTCCAAGACAAACAACAACTGGAGAACTTCATGACCACCTGAACAACCCTAAAAATAATACTGAAAGACATTCTATAAAGAGATAAAAGTGACACAGTTCCATGAACAACAACATAAAGAATCTAAAAAACAGGATAAACAATTAAACAGAGGAGAAAAGTAACAACCAACAACAGAAAGATAACTTGACAAAGATAAGCCAACACATATCAATTATAACTATTAAAGAATATGTCCTCAAGTCACCAATCAAATGATACAGACTGGTGGAGTGGATCAAGAAACAAAATCCTACAATATGCTGTATACAAGAAACACATTTAACTCAAGAGGAAATTCATAGAGTGAAAATCAAAAGATGAAAAACAGTATTCCATGGAACAGGAACCCAGAAAAGAGCAAAGGGTAGCTTTTCTGTTTTCAGACAGTGTGAACTTCAAACCAAGAATTATAAAAAGAGATAAAGAAGGTCACTACATACTAGTTAGGGTAAAACTTCAAGAGGAAAAGACAACAATTATAAATATATATGCACCAAATATGGGAGCACCCAACTATATAAGACAAATATTAGTAGACATGAAAAATCAAACAAGTGGGCCAGGGACATAGCTCAATAACACAGCACCTGCCTGGCAAGCATGAGATCATGAGTTCAATCCCCAGTACCAAAAATCATAAATAAATATTTAAAAATAAATAAAAAGCAAATAAAAAATAAAACAATTATAATGGGTTACCTTAAGCCCATTCTTATAGGAAGACAAATCAACTAAACAAAAAATCAAAGAAATAACAACTGCACCAAACTTGTGAACAAATAGATTTGGTGGACAAATACAAAGTTTCCACCCAACAACATCAGAACACATTTTCTTCTGAGCTGCATATGAGATGTTCTCTAAAACATATTATATATTAACACATAGAGCATTCTTAAATAAATGCAAAGGAATTGAATTATCTCATGCATATTATCTGACCATAGTGCAAAGAAACTGGAAATTAATGACAAAAGATACTGCAAAAGTTCCATAAACACAGGGAAATTAAACAGAAATCTACTGAACAACTAAAGGGTCTCAGTGGAAATTAAATAATACAAACAATCAAACAAAAAATGCAAATACAACTTCCTGAAAGTTGTGGGAGGCAATGATAGAAATCCTTAGAGTGAATTTATAGCTGTGAATTCTCACATCAGGAAAACACGATGAGCACAGACAACTTAATGCTGTACCTCAAACTTCTAGAAAAAGAACAAGTCAAGGCCAAAACTCAAAGAAGAGAGGAAATTATAAATCTAAGAGTAGAAATTAAATCAATTGAAACTAAGAAAACAATACCAAGAAATAATGAATTGAAAAGTTGGTTCTTTAAAAGAATAAATAACATTGATAAGCCCCTAACCAACCTTATCAAAAAAAAAAAAAAAAGGAAAGAAAAAACCCCAAAATCTATGCAATAAGGAATTTGATGGGTCAAATCTGTATCAATCCTGTGGAAATCCAGAAGGTCATTAATACCTGCTTTGAAAACCTTTACTCTCATAGAATAGAAACCACAGAAGAAACAACAGATGTCTAGAAACATGAATTACCAAAGCTGGATCAAGATGATATAAAACGGGGCTGGGGATTTAGCTCAGCGGCATAAGCACCTGCCTTGCAAGCAGGTAGTCGTGAGTTCGATCCCTGGTACCAATAAAAATGAAAAAAAAAAAAAAGACAAAAAAAAGATGATATAAAAATTCTGAATAATCCAATATCTGTTAATGATAATGAAAACATAATTTAAAACTTATCAGCAGAAGACTCAGATCCTAAGGAATGCACAGCTGAATTCTAAAAGAAATTCAGAGATTATTTAATATCAATATTCCTCAAATGTTTTAATAAAATGGAAAAGGAAATAATTCTCCCTAATTCATTCTGGGAAGTAAATATTACCCTAATAAAACTAGAGAAAGATACAATCAAAAAAGAAAATTACAGGCCAATCTCTCTAATGAGCATAGATGCAAAAGTTCTTAATACAATACTAGAATAGAATGCAGCAAATGATCAAGAAGATTTTATACCACCACCAAGGGGGATTCATCCCTGCAAGGCAGGAATGGTTTAACATATGCAAATCAATAAATGTAATACACCATATTAACAGAGCAAGAGACAAAAATTACATAATTCCCCAAAAAAAGCAAAATGCAAAAAAAGCTTTTCATAAAGTCCAACAGTTATTCTTTATAAAAACACTAGGGAAAATTGGAATAGATGGTTTTTACCTCAATCTGATAAAAATCACCTATGATAAACCAACAACCAACATCATACCAAGTACTCAAAAACAGAAAACTCTCACTCTAAAATCAGAAATAAGACAAGATTATCTACTATTACCACTCCTATTCATTATAGTTCTGGAGACAATTAGACAAGATAAAAATTAGACAAGATAAAAAATAAAAGGAATAAATATAGCAAAGGAAGAAGTTAAATTATAATTTGTGCAGATGGCATGATACTCTACATAGAAGACTTCAAAAACTCCACCGACAAACTTCTAGAATTAATAAGCAAATTGAGCAGCATAGCTGGGTCCAAAATCAACACTCAAAAGTGAATACCATTTCATAAACAAACAGCAAACTCACTGAGAGAAATTAGGGAAACTATACCTTTCACGATAACATCCAAAAAAATAAAATTCTTAGAAAACAATGTAACAAAGGAAGTAAAAGATTTATACATTGAAAATTACAGTACTCTTAAAAAAGTAATTGAAGAGGAATTCAGAAAAATAGAATGATATCCATTGCTAATGGATAGAGAGAGCCAGTACTGTGAAAATAGCTGAACTCCCAAAACTGTTACACAGATTTAATGCAGTACTAATGAAGACACCTTTGTATACCTCATATATCTCAAGAAAACATTCTTAAAATTCATATAGAACCATAAGACATGTAAAATAGCATAGGCAATCCTGGACAACAAAGGCAAGGCAGGAGGCACCACAATCCCTGATTTGAAATCATACTACAAAGCTGATATATTAAAATCAGTATGTTACCAGTTTAAAAAAAACTAGATCTGAGGATCAATGGAACAGAGCAGAAGATACAGACGTAACTATAAACACACTCAGTCACCTTATCTTTGACAAAGGGATCAAACATGTTTGCTGGAAGAAAGACAGCCTTTTTAATAAGTGTTGTTAGAAAAAGTGGCTTTCTGCATGCTGAAGACTTGGACTAAACGCAAGTCTACCACCAGCCATTAAACTATAGGAAAAGTGGATGAAAGATCTAAATAGTAAGACAGAAACACTAAACCTGTTGGAAGACAATGTATGCAGAAATCTCAAGGATATAAGAGTAGGCAAAGAGTTCCTCAAAAACAAACAAACAAACAAACAAAAAAACAAAAACAAAAAAACAAGACTACACAAGAAGGACTTCAAAGAATCAATAGCTCGGAGCTTGTCTCATTAAAAAGTTTTCAAATATCAAAAGAAATCACCCACAGAGTGAAAAGAAAACCCACAGATTGGGAAAAGATTTTTTCCAACTTCACCTCAGACACAGGACTTTTGTCTAAAATTTATAAAAATTTGAAAAAAATAAGGTTCCTTAAATTTAAAGACCCAATCCAAAAGTGGTCATCTGAGATAAATACGTATTTCTCAGATGAATAAATGCAAACAGCAAATAAATATATGAAAAACTGTTCAACATCATTGGTTGCTCAAGAAATGCAAATTAAGACAACACTGAGATACCATCTAACTCCAGAAAGAATGACTAACACTAAGAAATTAACCAATAACAAATGTTAGCAAGGATGTGGGGGAAAAGGAACTCTTCTCCATTATTTGTGGGAGTGTAGACTGGTACAACCACTGTGGAAATCAGTATAGAGATTCTTCAGAAAACTAGATTAGAGGTTCCTTTCAACCCAGATATTGCTCTTCTGGGTATTTTCCCAGAATACCTGTAAACATTATACCATAGTGATATATGTGCACTCATGTTTATAGCTGAATAATTTGTGTTGGCCAGATCTTGAAATCAACCCAAATACCTATCAACAAAGGAATGGATAAAAAAAAAAGTTGTGATATTTCTATACAATGGGATACTATTCAGCTATAAAGAATGTTAATCTGAAGGCTTTTATGTTAATGTATGTAACTAGAAACCATACTTATAAGTGAAATAAATCAGATTTGCACATGTAAACACCCTATCGTCCCATTAGTATAAGAGACTGAAAGAGTAAATAAGATCCAAATGTACAATAGATATGGTACAAGGGAAAGAAACTACTCAAAAGAAAATTATTTTATTTGCTCATTCTTACATGTCTTTATCTGGTAACCTGAGCAATTACATTGGAGATAACAATATGCAATATAACAACTATTGTTAATTTTCTATCATCTTGTCTTGAAATTTTGTATCATCATTTTTGTTGTTGTTACTGTTATCATTTTGCTTTTGTTGTTTGGTAACTGTTCATTTGCCTCTTGATTTTTCTGTGTTTTTTTCTCTTTCAAATAATAAAAAGAAATTAGTTACTACTCAGCCATAAAGAAGAATAAATTTGAGACTTTTATAGGTAAATGGATGCAAAGCCCATACTCACAGGGCTGGGGATTTAGCTCAGCGATATAAGCACCTGCCTTGCAAGCAAGTGGTTGTGAATTTGATCCCTGGTACTGATAAAAAAATAAAATAAAAAAAGCCCATACTTACAAGTGAAATAAATCAGACTTGCATACGTAAACAGTATATTGTCTCCCCAGCTTGAGAAGCTGAAAGAAATTTTATATGTATATTTAATGTATATGTATATTTTATGTATATGTATATAAAATATAATATATTATATTATAAATAAATATAAAATTATATATATAATAGTTATGTTTCTAATTTCTCTTAGTTCATTGTAAACAAAGGTTTGTGCTAAGATTGTTTGGACAATTAAATGCAGATATCCTATTCTGAGTAACTAATTTAAAGATAACAATAGGCAATGTGTTAAACATTGTTACCCTCTAATTTTCTTGTTTTGAAATTTTGTGTTATTTTCTCTTTAAAAAAGAAAAGAAATTCCAAAAGAAGATGTATGTTGGTGGGGGGCCCACGAATATGTGATCTTGAATACTACCTATCATTCTTAGTTTGTCCCTCTCAGGCACTCTTCCCCTACTCTTCCTCTGGCCTCCAGGAACAGAGCAACTTTGATCACCATTCAGTTTCACCATAACATTCCTGCCTTGCTCTGTCAGCCATAGACTGAACCAGTTGAATAGGAGCCAGACAAACCTCTTCTCCTTTCTTGTTTTAATGGTGGCCGTTGGTACTGTGTCAAGCAAGGAGAAACTGACTAATATAGTACAGGCTTGGGAGTGTCTTTTTGAGATAGAAACAATACAACTTATGACAAAAATAAATCTTGAAATAGATTTGCCGGTGCTGCAAAGTTGAAAACAAACAAGAGAAAATTTAACTCTGAGCTATTTACCACTTTGCTAAACTGTTTTAATTTCTCTGGATGTCTCCAAAAGAACAAATTTTACACAATAAGAGTAAACTTCTCCTGTCTGAAGCTGAGTCAATCTGAGTGTAAAATATTTCTAAAGAGCAGGAAAAAACTTAAAAGTTCTCACATCTCACAGAGGAAGTTATTTATAAGTTGTTGAATATAGTTCTATATTGAGCCCTGCTTAATTTGAGTCATTTTTTTTGTAATGCTGGAAAATATTATCTTCTGTCATGATCTAATGTGAAAAATCTAGGTAGTGATTAAAATGGAGTTTTTGTTTGGTATTTTTAAATCTGTAGTTGCAGATGCATAATTTAGGCAGCTTATTAAACATTTGGAGGATTTGGGTTTTGATTTACATTCAATCAAGTATATTTTGTGGTGTCTCTCTTATAAATGTAGTTACTATAAAGAAAGTATTACTGAAAAGTGGTTAAAATGTCAAATAACTGAATAAGAGAAAAGCAAATTTATGAGAGATATTCTTGTTAAAAGATTTACTTTTTTTACTTTTCAGAGACAAGCATCAGATTACAGTGACTCAGAGTCTAAAGACGAATGGAACAGCAAATTCACTATTTGCTGAATGTATTTTCTTACTGAATATTTCCTTGTAAAAAGGCTGCAAAACATTTTTTTTAAAAATCAAAGCATTGGTGATATAAACTATTCCCTGCCTGACACTTAGTGGTAGATGCAAGAACTGCAGCTTTTGACCTATTGGAGTTCTGTGCACGGTGAGTTTACCATTCTCCACATTCACCTGAGCCATTACCTTGTTAACAATGTAACACCAAGAACTGACTTTCTGTCGAAAGGTAACCCATGGTCAGGAATACCCTGGAATATTTCTGATTTCCCACAATAATGTTACGAAGATTCCCCGAGAGGAGACAGGAAACCCATTTTCCTACTTGCTCTTTTAATAGAACGTCAGTTTTCACACCTGATTATTTATTTAAAAACTAATGAAAATCACTCTCTAGTTTTACAAGGAGAAAAAAATCAGGGCAAGAACTTAAACACATAAACAAACAGGCAGAATTGTTGATTGATTGGATAATCTAAATAAAAATGTTTTGTAAAACACTGTCTGACCATTCACAATTTCGCTTCTATGAATTTGTCCTGATGAAATAATCACTTCTCTAGTCCAAACACATTTGGTGTTTGTATAGAAAAATGTCCATTACTTCACAATTACTAACAAAATTGGAGGGGGAAGCCAATAGAGGCGTTGTAATTTTCTTTTCATTACATAATAATGAAATGATAATATTACATGTGAATATTTAGTGATGGGGGTGTGGTGGTGCACGCTTGTAATTCCAGCACTCAGAGGTTGAGGGAGAAGAATAACTGCAAGTTCAAGGCCAACCTGAGCTACATAGTGACTTCAAAAGCAGTCTGAGCTACACAAGGAGATCTGTCTCAAAAACCAAAACAAACATAAAGGAAAAACACACAAACACACAACGATTATCATTAGGGAGTGACAATATGAACTAAATAGCTACCATGAATAGAATTCTTCTATAAAGGGAAATAATGTTCAATTCACTATATTTTCTTAAAACAATAAAATTTTAAAATAGAACAGTCACTACCAAAGAGTAGCAAGAGTTGAAAGGATAGGAAAAATTGGTTTTCTGTAACACGAATCTAGAAACTCAATGGAGAGCCCAGTTCAGATGTGAAAAAGGGAAACACAACTGAGTTCCAAAATTCTATGATCAGAAGGACATGAGAAAGCAGGAATCACAGAACCTTTGTGATGGAGCCATATTATAATTCTATGAGATTGATTCTTTAAGCTCCCCCCTCCAATTTAGTCTTTGATGGGGAAAAGATTTCAAATACAGTTTAATGAACATGTATTTTTATCAACTTTAAACAAAAATAAATTTCATTTTTTATTCCAAATCTGCTGTAGCATCAGGAGTTAATTGCTTCATGCTCCAGAGGTTCTCTTTTCTCTCCTTTTTACACTAGTCTATGTTTAGTTGTATAATAAACCCATTCTTTGTAGGGTGTTACCCTGGCACATACGCATATTGAATCCTGATCCTTTTTACTTCCTCCTCCCTCTCCTTCCTCTTGTATCTCCCAATCCTTACATCTCCTCCCCAACTTTACAAAGTTGGTCTCCCTATTTTGTCTACTCTTTTACTTTGCTCCTAAATGATACTTTAGGTTTCTCATGCAAGAAAAAACAAGCAATATTTAAACTTTTGATGCTGCCGCACTGCTTACCTGCCAGTGTTCTTGGGCACCGGTATGGTCTGTTTTCTCAGTGGGAAGGCTTTGCAAGGATTTTGGGACTTTGCAAACTCTTCATCAAAATCCTTAAGCACATTCAATGTTGCGTTCACTGAAGGCATACTGTCATCACCTGGAGAACCATGTGCTTTTGGTAATCCAGCCACCCTCACTATCTCTTTTCCCCGATGTGGCTGCCTTTCTGTACTCTCTATTCTGTAACAATATATAGTTTATGAGGATGTTTTACTTTGCTACCTACCATACTTTTTTACTGTCTGCAAGTGAAGGCTCAATTTATTTGGAATTCTGGATTTCACAAATTTGGGACAAATTACAACCCATATAAAAGAAAGTCACATTTTTTTTTTTACAGTCTAAAGCCTGATTCAAGGCCTCTGAACTCACTACTGAATCCAAAATCCCTGCTTTAAATGTAGTGATTGTTTTAAATTCAGAACTTGCTAAAAGTCTGGTTTGAGCCACCCCACCAAAAAGGTAAGCAGAAAAAGATCACGAAGTAAGACTCACAAATTCTCCCATTTTGTCTCTAAGTAAGACTACAAACAGGCTGTAACTAGCTCAGAAGTCTTGTTTGTATGTGACCTAGGACATATTTTTTAAGTATTATGAAATTTACTACCCAATTTTAAAATATAGAAAATGCTTACAACTTTTTGGTAAGGATAAGCTAACAAATAGAAACCATGCATTAAAATCTTTAAATTACCAGACAAATAGACAATTACAATGTGATCATTTAAGTTTCATTTCTTACATTACTTACTACAGATGATCCTTAATATAGTATATAAACATCTCCTAAATTAGAATGCACACTAAGTCTATTTCATGAGAACAGGCTATTATATCACCTTCTCATTCTTCTCACTGGTTTGAGAAAACTGAAAAGTGAATACTTTCACACTCCAATGTAGAGGAGAGTTTAGATCACTTGTGCAGGGTTTGCCAAGTAATTATGCAATCTTAGCCCTAATTCATAGACAGAACAATGAGCAAAGACTTACTAGGAGGGTTACATTAGTGCAGTGCTTCCCCATAACCTTAGGTCAGGAGTGCATGAGTGGATCTCTTTGGTTGGGTAGGAGAATGTCAGCACTGTGGTTTCCATGAAACTGTTATATTGTACACTAAATATTAGTTTATATTTACCTTCATCCTTACCTATTCTGATGTCTGGCATTCCTTCCTAAACAGCCATATTTCCCACATGAAATTACATTACTCTCATTTGAAAACTTTGCTTAAATATTTCCTTTTGTGTGAGTGCATTGGCAATAATAGTGTGATTGTCTGAATAGGAATAATAGTGATTGTCCAAAAATGTTTTTGTTTTACAAATTTTTCTTCAGTATAAATAATGCATTGTATTCTGGTTCCCATGGTTTATATTAGAAAAGTCAGCTGTAGCTTTTATCGTTGCTCTTTTTGGAAATAATACGCCATTTCTAACCCAAAACAACTTGTAAGATTTTGGTTTTTTTATCTTTGAGTTTTAGCAGTTTAACTATGGTTTACTCAGGGTATGGCTTTTGCATTTGTTCTAATTTTACTTCTGAAAGTCTTGTGTTAAATATTTTCATCACACTATGTGTGTACTTCATGCTCTTTACTGTGTTTTCTATTCTCTTTCCCTTTTAATGATTTAACCTCTACTGTTTTAATCCTGGCTCTTCTCTACTATCCTGCTTCACCCCAATTCCTGGATTATTCTCTCCATTCCTTGTAAATGTTAATGCTAGAAATTAAATTGGCTTTTAAAAAGCATTTCAAGTTTCTTTTTTTAAAAAAACAGGTTCCATTTCTTAATCTTTTCTCTCTTTTTTAGTCATCCTTGCCATGTTACTTTCCTGTTATTTGTTTCCCCTCTTTTGTTTTCCTTGCCTGGTGGATTTCTTTTGTTAGGGTTCATGGAGTTGTAGTCCTTATTATGTCCCCATACACATATATTATTTCTTTCAGCTTCTCACACTAGAGAAACAATACAACGTTTACACATGCAAATCTGACTTATTTCACTTCTGAGAATGGCCTCTGCTTGTATCCATTTATCTACAAAAGTCCCCAGTTTATTCTCTTTATGACTGAGTAGTACTCCGTTGTATAAAATACCACATCTTTTTTATCCATTTTTGGTTGATGGACATAAATGTCCATCAACCAAAGATCTAGCTATTACAAGATCTAGCTATTACAAATTGTGCTGCTACAAACATAGCTACACCTATATCACTGTGGTACAAAGTTTTTAAATTCTCTGAGAAGATACCCAGAAGGGGAATAATTGGGTTAAATGGAACCTCTAATCCTAGGTTTCTGAGAAATCGCCACAGTTTTTTTCAGAGTGGTTGCTCCACCAACAGTGAAGAGCTCCTTTTTCCCCCACACTAGATCCAGTCTTGGTTGATTTCATGATGGTAGGCATTCTTTCTGGGGTGTGGTAAAATCTCAGTGTTGTTTTAATTTATATCTCTCAAATGATCAGTAATGTAGACCACTTTTTCATATATTTATTTGCTATTTATATTTCTTCATATAAGAAGTGTATATTCATCTCAGGTGATCATTTTTGGATTGGGCATTTAAATTTAGGAAGTCTGATTTTTCTTGAGTCCTTTATATATCCTTGATAGCAGCCTTTGTCTGAAGAACACCTGACAAACATTTTACCCACATTGTGGGTTGTCTCTTCACTCTGTTGGTTGTTTCTCTTGCTATGAAAAAGCTTTTTAATAAGACGAGATCCCAAATGTTGATTCTTTGTGATAGTTCCTGTACTATGAGGGTTTTATTTGTAAAGTCTTTGCCTACACCAGTCCCTTTCAAGAGTTTTACCTACTCTGTCTCCAGCATATGTAATAATCTGTTTTAATAGTAAGATGTCTGACTCAGTCCAATTTTAATTTAGTGCAAGATAGGGGCCCAATTATAATCTTTTGCATGTGCAGAACCAGTTTTTCCAGTACCATTTGTTAAAGGGGCTGTCTTTCTTGCAGGGAATGTACTTGGCATCTGTGTAAGATAAGGTGGCTTAGTATATCTGGGGCTGTTTCTGCATCTTCTCTGTCTTTTTTTTTTTTTTTTTTGGTCTTTTCTGCATCTTCTAATCTATCCCATTGATCTTTGGGTCTCTTTTTTTCCTGCACCAGCTGTTTTTAACCACAGTAGCTGTACAGTATAATTTCACGTCAGGGATTGTGATGCTTCCTGTCTTGCCTTTGTCGCCCAGAATTTCTTTTACTATTTCAGGTCTCTTCTGGTTCCTGATGAATTTTGGGATTATTTTCTCTAATTCTGTGTGATATGTAGTTGGAATTTTGATCAGAGTTGCATTAAATCTGTGTAACAATTTTGGACATGTGGCTATTTTCACTATATTGGTTCTTCCTACCCAAGAGCAAGGGATATCTTTCCATTTTCTAATAACCTCTTCAATCTCCTTTTTCAGAGTACAGCAGTTTTCAATGTAGAGGTTTTTCATATCCTTCATTAGATTGATTCCTAGGTATTTCACTTTTTTGGATACTACTGTGAAAGAGGTTATTTCCCTGATTTTCCTCTCAGTGAGTTTATTATTTGTGTACAGAAAAGCTATGACTTTTGAATGCTAACTTTATATCCTGCTATGCTCTGAATTTGCTTATTAGATCTACATTTTTTAGAGGAGTTTTTGGAGATTTCTATCTAGAACAACATGTGATCTGCAAATAAGGATAATTTAACTTTTTCTTTTCTTATCCTTATTCCTTTTATGTCTTAGTCTTGTATAATTACTCTAAATTTTCAAGACTATGTTGAATAAGAGTTGAGACAGTGTACATATTTGTCTTGTTCCCGATTTTAAAGAAAAAGGTTTTGGTTTCTGTCTGTTTAGTGTGATGTTGTCTGTTGTTTTCTCATAGATGGCATTTTTCAGATTGAGATAAAGACCATATATTCTAATTTTCTGTAGGGCTTTTTTATATCATGAATGGGTGCTGGAGTTTGATAAAAGCATTTTGTGTGTCTATTGCAATGATCACAAGATTTTTGTTCTTGGTTTTATGAATATGGCATATTTCATTTATTGATTTGCATATGTTGAACCATTCCTGAATCCCACTTGGTTGTAGTATATAATCTTCTTGATGATTTGCTGCATTCTGTTCACTAGTATCTTTTTGAGGAATTTTGCATTTCCTCATTAAGTTGATTGGACTATTGATTGGACTGCATTTCTTTCTTAGTTGGGACTTTCTTCAAATTTGGTATCAAAGTAATGTTTGCTTCCAGGAATGGATTTGGGAATATTGCTTTTTTTCAGTTTTATGAAAGAGTTTGAGAAATATTGATGTTAGTTCTTCTTTAAATTTCTTGTAAAATTCATTAGTGAATCCATCAGAGTCTAGGCATTTCTTTGTTGGTAGGTTTTTAATTACATCTTTTATTTCATTGATTAATGTTGATTCATTTAGAATTTTCATACCTTCTTGTTTCAGCTTTAGTAAATTCATGTGTATCTAGGAATCTGTCTATTTCTTCTGCATTTTCCAACTTATTAGAATACAAGATTTTTGGGCTGGGGATATAGTTCAGTAGCATGGTACCTACCTGGCAAGCATGTGGTCCTGAGTTCAACTCTTGGTACCAAAACAACAACAACAAAAAATACAAACAAATTAAGTATTCAAAATTTTGATGTAGGTATACATGATTTTCTGGATTTCCACAGGGGTTATTGTGATTTCACCCTTTTCATTCCTAGTTACATGGATTTGAATCTTTTCTTTCTTTTTTCATAAGATTGGGTAAGGTTTGGTCAAACTTATTTAATATTTCAAACAACCACCTCTTCAGTTCATTGATTTTTTTGTATTGTTTCTTTAGTCTCCAATATGTTAATTTCTGTTGTGATCTTTCTAATTTCCTCTCTCATACATGATTTTGGCTAGGCTGCCCTCTTTTTCTAGAAGTTTGAGGTTTACCATTAAGTTTTTTTGTATATATGCACTTGCTCTATTTTCCTGATATGGGTATTTGCCGCTATAAATTTTCCTCTTAGTACTGCTTTCCGTGTATCACATAAGTTCCAGAATGTTGTATTGTTACTATCATTCAACTATAAAAATTGTCAAATTTCTTCTTTGATTTCATCTTTGACCCATTGGTTGTTCAGGAAGGTGGCATTTAATTTCTATTTGTTTATGAATTTCTTAAGGTTTCTTTTGCCATGCCTTTCCAATTTTATTGCAGGAGGGTCTGAAAATATGCATGGTATATTTATATTCCTTTCATTTACTTAAGCATGCTCTACAAGCTAATATGCTTTCTATTTTAGAAAACTTCCTGTTTACAGCTGAGAAGAATATGTTGTCTGATGCTGTAGGGTGGAACACTCTGAAGACATCAACTGGATCCATTTGTTCAGAAGTTTGTTTCAGTTGTGATATTTCATTGTTGAATTTTGTCTAATTTGATAGAACTATGGAGGGGAAGAAGAGGAGGAGGACTGGCGGTGGCTGAAAAGATAAGAAGTATGAAATATAAATAACCTTTATTTTGTGAATGAGGGGAGAGACATCCCCGACCCCCTGGGGCGTGGCATCTCTACCCCAGGGCCGGCGATCTCTCCGTGGAACACGTGAAGAGAGGCACATAAGTAGTCTCTGCCTGGGGTGGAACCTAAGCGGGCATTAGAGATGCACAGGTAGCCCATTGGTCTTACTTTGGCACCAGAGGTAATTCCTAAGGGTGGGGGGAGATAGGAGCTCCTTGGCTTTACCGGCTACAGTATCCGGCCAGCAACCCTTTCAAAGACAAATAATTTTTCATGAACTGTTGTGAATTTTAAACGAAAAAAAAACTGGTGAGCCATTAACTAATGTCTCCTTCCTCCAAAGAGAGCTAGTTTTACTTTTGCAGATTTATAGAGTATAAGGCAGTCACAGTGAGCCCACTGAGAACTGTTTTTGGGTGCTAAGTGCCAGTCTATTTCAGTTTGACACTTATTCTGGAATCTCTATTGAAAGCCTGTCTTTTCACTAGAGGTGAGTTATCATGAGAGGAGTTAGCCTTCAGCCTCAGTCTGCAGTAGTACATAGCTACTGAAATATCTTCTCAGCAATTTAATGTCAGTTGCTATTTGCTGGTAAATTGCTTAGAATTTCTCTTTTTAGTTTCAATTGTCAAATTGTAAGCAGAATTTGTTTAGTCCAATTCTTGGATGATTTTCAATGTTCTAAGACTTTGCCCTTTTATTCCTATCTGATTTGATATTATAAATTCAAACCTTTGTTGCTCTTCTCAGTGAAACTGCTGCATTTGGCTGAGGATTAGTGCAGAAAGTGAATAAAGCCTTCAGGAAAAAGTAACCCCTGGTGTGAATGAATGTAACCCCTACTTTAGTTACCTCCTTCCTCTCTAAAACCAAAGCCCCATGCTGATTCCATGTTTACTCCCAAATTCATCAAAGAATTCCTTTATTTCTCCAGTTTTATAATTGGTTTCACTAGGGGAACTGGAAAAATACCTCCAGGTATGTCTAGAAGCCAGTGTCTTGAAGTAGAAGTATACTAAAAGAGAAAAAAGGAATTCTATCAGGAGACTTGAAGAAACAAAACAAATTAACAGATGACAAGAAGGTTTCATAGTAACTGCCACCAGTATCATCACATCTTGCTATTAGCTGAGCATAATAAATAAAGCCAAAAGTTTCAGCTAATATTGAAACCTATTATTAATATATACAGTGAAAAGAGATTAAAAGAAATCAAACCAGATTAAGAAAAAGAAAAGGATTTATGAAATGTGGGACATGAGGAAAAGTGTATAAATGGGGGATTGGAGAGATGTTCCTCAGTATCCACAGTGAAAGGGTTTTGGCCCAGGCTGGACACTGCAGCCGGTAAAGCCAAGGAGCTCCTATCTCCCCCACCCTTAGGAATCTACCTCTGGCACCAAACTAAGACCAATGGTCTACCTGTGCATCCCTAATGCCCCCTTTAAGTTCCACCCCAAGCCGAGGCTACTTATGTGCCTCACTCCACATGTTCCATGGAGAGATTGCTGGCCCCGGAGTAGAGATGCCACACGCCAGGGCGTCGGGGGTGTCTCTCCCTGCATTCTCAAAATAAAGGTTATTTATAGTTCATGCTTCTTATCTTTTCAGCCGCTGCTGGTCCTCCTCCCACAGTTCTATCATATGGTTCCCTGACCGGGAATGGCAGGCGAGAGACTCCTGGGGCTGGTTCCCAGTTTTGAGTCCCCTGCTGTTCAGGACCAACCAGACTGCATCCTGAATTAATTCCTCACTTCTACACTCAGGAGCTGTAAGCTTGTCGATGCTGGTTAGCAAACCACACCCATCAATTTACCACAGGTGAGCAACTCCCCGGAGATAGCCACTGGGCCAGGCTCAGGAGGATTTTCTCCCGCTTTGCGTGGGTTCGTGACGCTTTCACGTCCTTTGGACAGCCCAAAACAGGGTCTTTCTGGGCAAGCCTGTGTCCACTCTGGACCGCCCACACTGAGAGACCCTCACATTCTTTAGAGCTTTTTAAGTTTGCATGGCAGAGTGGTTACTTGGCCCACATAAAGTCCACTCATAATATTGGTGATGGCCAATTGTTAGGAGTTTGGAACCATATTAACCATTCGGTCTGAAGTAAAAGAAGTGACAACTTTAGGCTTGGCAGACCACGGTCCATTGCTTTATCTGATTGTAGCCCCATGGGCTAGGCCCCACACCAGATTTTATCTCAGGGACCACTTCCTGGCCCCCCCCCAAAAAAAAACCGTACCTGTCTATGGCTTATCACACTGCCGACAAGCTTACAAACTCTCTATCTTTGTTTTGGGAATGTGTGTCCGTTCCTGCTCCTCCAGGATCTCTCCCCCTCCCCGCACATAAAGAGTTAACAGCATCTTCCCTTGCAGCCTTTCGGAGCTTTCTCAGTGTCTCCTTTCCTCCCAGCTTCCCCTCCCCAACCCACCCCACCCCCCCACCCCCGCCATGCTGCCAGTGTCCCTTTGTTTCCCATGCACGCCAACCCATTCTCCGCCTAGATAAAAAAAATGAGACTGAACAATGTTAAGAGATACACATAAAACTCCTTTAGATTTTAAACAAACTGTTTTAGATTTTTTTGAACTTTTTCTTTAATTAAGACAAACATAAGAAATGAATAAATAATTTTTTTAAAAGAATAAGGGGGAGATTGAGATAAAACAGGACATAACAATATAACAATAGAGGTCACAGCATGACTGTTTCAACAACCTAGTACTTCACCACCATATAACCCGACTTAATAGTAGTTACCATAGTGTCTTTTTCCTTGAAATATTTGGATAAAACTTCATATACTCTAGCTTCAAATATTTTCATATCAAGAAGCCCAGAATAAAGCCTTTCTAATTAATGAGTGAAAACTTTATAAGGCTTCAAGGCCACCTAATGGGGAATCATAATTACCACATATTTTTATATATTTGAATCATTACTTACATTAGGGAAACTATTCGGTATTCACACATGCGAGATTGATTTATTTCACTTATGAGTATGGTCTCAAGCTGCGCCCATTTATTGATAAATATCTCAATGTGACCCTTCTTTATAGCTGAATAATACTCCATTGTATAGAAATACCACAACATTTTTATCCATTCCTCAATTGATGGACACTTGGGTTGTTTCCAAGATCTGGCGATTACAAATTGTGCTGCTATAAACATAGGTGCACATATATCACTGTGGTATGATGCTTTCAGTTCTTCTGGGAATATGCCTAGAAGTGGAATAGCTGGAATAAATGGGATTTCCAGTCCCAACTTTTTGAGAAATCTCCAGACAGATCTCCACAAAAGCTGTACCAGTCTACACTCCCACCAGCAGTGCAGGAGAGTTCCTTTTTCCCCACAGCCTCTCCAGCATTTGTTGTCGGTTTTCTTGATCCTGGCCATTCTTTCAGGAGTGAGATGGTATCTCAGTGTGGTTTTAATTTGCATTTCTCTAATGACCAATGAGGATGAGCATTTTTTCATGTATTTATTTGCCATTTGCATTTCTTCATCTGAGAATTGCGTATTCATCTCAGATGCCCATTTTTGGATTGGATCTTTGAATTTTGGAGGTCTCAGTTTCTTTAATTCTTTATATGTTTTAGACAAGAGGCCCTTGTCTGAGATAGAGTTCACTAAAATCTTTTCCCAGTTTGTGGGTTTTCTTTTCACTATGCTGGAGATTTCTTTTGACATGCAGAAACTTTTTAATAAGAAGTGGTCCCAGTTATTGATTCTGGGAAGTATTTCCCGTGCAGTTTGAGTCCTGTTCATGAATTCTTTACCTACTCCTATGTCTCCAAGGTTTCTACCTAATTTGTCTTCCAATAGATTCAGTGTTTCTGTTTTAATATTCAGATCTTTGACCCATTTAGATTTTAAGTTAGTACATGGTGATAGACATGGGTCTAGCTTTAGTTTTCGGCAAATGGAGAGCCAGTTTTTCCAGCACCATTTATTAAAGAGACTGTCGTTCTTCCAGTGAACCTGCTTGGCTCCTTTATCGAAGATAAGGTGGTTGAGTGTGTTTGTAGTTGTGGTTGTATCTTCTAATCTATTCCACTGATCTTCGGCTCTGTTTTGATTCCAATACCATGTTGATTTTACTACTGTTGCTTTGTAGTATAACTTCAAGTCAGGGATTGTGATGCCTCCTGCTTTGTCTTTGCTGCTTAGAATTGCCTTTGCGATTCTAGGTCTCTTCTGGTTCCAGATGAAATTTAGGAGTGATTTCTCTAGATCTATAAGGTATGTTGATGGTATTTCTATTGGGATTGCATTGAATCTGTATAACAGTTTTGGGAGAATCGCCATTTTCACAATGTTTGTTCTTCCTATCCATGAGCAAGGGATGTCTTTCCATTTTCTGAGATCATCTTCAATTTCCTTTTTCAGTGTATTATAATTTTCACTGTATAAGTCTTTCACTTCTTTCATAAGAGTAATTCCTAAATATTTCATTTTTTGCTTGCTAATGTGAATAGTCCAGTTTCTCTTATTTCCCTCTCTGTGATTTTGTTGTTCGTGTATAGGAATGCTATTGGTTTCTGAGTATTGATTTTGTATTCAGCCACATTACTGAATTTATTTATTGTATCTAAGAGTATTTCAATGGAGTTTAGGGGGTCTTCTATGTAGAGTATCATGTCATCAGGAAACAATGATAATTTAACTTCTTCTTTTCCTATCTTTACCCCTTTTATTCCTCTTTCTTGCCTAATTGCTCTGGCTAGTACTTCCAGTACTATATTAAATAGGAGTGGTGATAAAGGATATCCTTGTCTTGTGCCCGATTTTAAAGTAAAGGCTTTCAATTTTTGGCCATTTAGTATGATGCTGGCTGTTGGTTTGTCATAAATGGCCTTTATTATATTGAGGTAAAGACCATTTATTCCAATTTTCTGTAAAGTTCTTATCATGAATAAGTGTTGGACCTTATCGAAGGCTTTTTCTGCATCTATAGAAATGATCATGTGATTCTTATTTTTGGCTTTATTGATATGGTGGATTACATTTATTGATTTGCGTATGTTGAACCATCCTTGCATTCCTGGGATGAATCCCACTTGGTCATGGTGTATAATCTTCTTGATGATTTGCTGCATCCTATTTGCCAATATTTTATTGAGGATTTTTGCATCTGTGTTCATTAGGGAGATCGGTCTATAGTTCTCTTTTATAGTTGGGTGTTTCTCAGGTTTTGGTACTAGAGTAATATTTGCTTCCAGGAATGACTTAGGAAGGATTGCTTCCCTTTCAATTTCATTGAATAGTTTGAGGAGTGTCGGCATTAGGTCTTCTTTATATTTCTTGTAGAATTCTGCAGTGAATCCATCTGGGCCTGGGCTCTTCTTGGTGGGTAAGGACTTAATTACATTTTCAATTTCATTAGCAGAGATTGGGTTATTCAACAGTTTTATATCCTCTTGATCTAGCTTTGGTACTTCATATGCTTCTAAGAATCTGTCTATTTCTTCTGTGTTATCAAACTTTTGAGAGTAGAGGTTCTCGAAATAGGTGTTGATGATCCTCTGTATTTCTATTGGGTCTGTAGTGATTTCTCCTTTTTCATTTCTTATTGCATGAATTTGAGCTTTTTCTTCCCTTTTTTTAATAAGGTTGGCTAGGGGCTTATCGATTTTATTTATTCTTTCAAAGAACCAACTCTTTGATTCATTGATTCTTTGGATTGTTTTCTTAGTCTCTATTGCATTGATTTCTGCTCTGATTTTTATAATTTCCTCTCTTCTTTTGGCTTTGGGCTTGACTTGCTCTTCTTTTTCTAGCTGTTTGAGGTGTAGCATCAAGTTATTTATTTGTATTCGTTCTGTTTTCCTGATGTGGGAACTCACTGCAATAAATTTTCCTCTCAGAACGGCTTTCATTGCATCCCACAGATTCCGATAAGTTGTATCTGCATTTTCATTTTCTTTTAGGTATTGTTTAATTTCTTCTTTAATTTCTTCTGTGACCCACTGATTACTCAAGAGTGTGTTATTTAGTTTCCATGTGTTTGCGGAATTTTTGCAGTATCTTTTGTCATTAATTTCTAATTTCAGGGCGCTATGATCCGATAATATGCAAGGGATGATTTCAACTCTTTTGCATTTTGCTTAAATATGTTCTGTGAGCTAATATATGGTCTATTTTAGAAAATGATCCATGTACTGCTGAGAAGAATGTTTATTCTGATATTGTTGGGTGGAACATTCTGCATATGTCTATCAAACCCATTTGTTCACAGGTGTGATTCAGTTCTGTTATTTCTTTGCTCATTTTCTGTCTGGTTGATCTGTCCCTTGGTGTCAGTGGTGTATTAAGGTCTCCTGTTACAATTGTGTTACTGATAATTTGAGTTTTCATTTCTGTTAATAATTGCTTTATATAACTGGGTGCTCTGGAGTTTGGTGCGTATATATTTAAGATAGTTATCTCTTCCTCTTGGAGTTTTCCCCTTACGAGTATGTAGTGACCTTCTTTGTCCTTTATGGTCATTGTTGGTTTAAAGTTCACGTTGTCTGAAAACAGAATGGCTACTCCTGCCTTTTTTTGGATTCCTGCTGCATGAAGAATTGTTTTCCATCCTTTGACTTTCAGTCTGTGAGTATCCTTCTGGGTTAGATGGGTTTCCTGTAAACAGCATATGGTTGGATTTTGTTTCTTGATCCATTCTGCTAGTCTGTTTCTTTTGATTGGTGCATTGAGACCATTTACATTAATGGTTATTACTGTTAAATGCTGGTTAATTGTAGGAATGTTATCTCTCTGCTGTTGCAAACTGTTTTAGATTTTAAATAGCTTTTGGCCTTCACACCACGCCCCCACTCTGTGTGGTATCTTGGCTCTCATGCAGCGCTCCAGGTCCACGTGGGGTAAGCTCTAATGCTGTGCCCTAATCTATGTGCCCTGAGAACAGTTCCAACTCCACGTGGAGGCTCAGCTCCCTGTCCAACCCATTCCCCGATGTGCCAGCCCATTCATGCTGGCCCATTCCCTGCTGGGGTAGAGGGTGAGCCCAGACAGTGTTGAGAGATACAACTGTTTTAGTCTGCTTTTTAGGGAGCTTTGGGCTCTTGCACGCTGCGCCCCCCAGCTCCACACACGGTGTTTCGGCTCTCATGCGGCCAGGTTCAGACACGCAGTTTGGGTTTAACGCTGCACCCTGGTCCATGCTGAGGATTCAGCTTTTGGCGCTGCACCCTAAGCCACTCGTCCCACGAGCAGCTCCTCCAAGTGACAATTCGCCAGCTGCGGCCACGTTTATCCAAGAGCGGCTCCCAGCTTCAAGCTTTGTCGCAGCTTCTCCCAGCCCCGCCGCCACTGCCACCGCCTCCACCACTGCCGCCGCCCCCGCCCCTGCTGCCTTTTGTTGCACACCACCAGCTCCATCAGCAGCAGCGAGCCATTGCTGCTGCCTCTGCCACCACTGCTGCTACTGCCGGGAGTCTGCAAGCCCCACCCCCGTGAGCCATCGGAGCTGCCTTGCGTGTTTCCAGCACCGTCCCAGCCCCTCCCTTCTCGTGCACCCATTTCTGCATGGGATCTCAGCCCGCCCCTGTGCGATGTGTCCTGGCACTCACCCTGCCCACTCTGTGTGTTCCATCTATGCACTACATGCCAGAAAATTTCATCCCTGCCCCCAAGCATGGGTACAGCTCTCTGCAGGCATGCTCTGTCTGTCTCAGCTCCATCGTGCCATGGACACTGAGCGTTTCCCAGACAGGCTCCTCCCAAACACAAGCGCCACTTTAAACATAGGCACAGATAAACAACACCTCAGCGTCTGGACTCAGACATGCTATTTTTTACAATTCGGCTCCACTCAGAGATACTATTTTTATTATTATTATTACAATTCTCAAACTATTTAATCAAGGTTAGTGGCCACCTGGTAATTTTACCAGGCTTGTTTATCAATCAAAGCCTCCACTAATCTCCTGTTTTAACTACTAAAATTAAGAGATATTTATCAATTCCTTTTGCTGTGGACCACCAGTAATGTTCTAAACTTATTGCCTCTATTGTACTGTGTTGTCACCAATCTCCTGTTTAACAACTAAGGTTATAATTCCTTTTTGCTGGAAACAACTAGCTCTGTTCCAAGACAAGGGTTTTACTAAATGTTTTAATATTGTCTGACAAACAAAACAAAAAAAAGGTAATTGACTGGTAACTAGAGTATATAGTAAGTTATAATAACTTGAGGGTATATTTGTCTTGGTTAAGACTTGAGGGTATGTAGAAAATTATGGAAGGCTCGAGAGGATGTAAGTTGTAAAAAGCTTGAGAAAATGTAAATTTTACTTGTCTTGGTCTATAGTACTGCAAACAACAGATTTAAAAACAACTAAATATGTTCAAAATTTGACAGTATTAGATCAGTTTTAATAGATTTATTTATAAGATTGGTAAACTTTTCCTGCAAAATGTTTCCATTAAAGCCTTTTTAGGCAGACTAAAGCCTTTTTGTTAATTCCACATGACTTACTTAATTCTACAGATAGCTTTTACTGTAGTTCAGATCTCAAACAACAAGGCAAAACTTGACCTTCATACCTTAGAGAGATCTTAATATGGTTTTTCATATTTTAACACTTATAACACTTGCAGTTATGAGACAGACAAACCTACACAAGATGGAGCTACCTGCCTCCCCCCCCCAACCATGCTCAAATGCAGCAGAAGACATCAGGCAAAAAAAAAGTGCCTCATCCTGGCGTTCTTTGAGTCCTTACTTCAGGGCTGCTGGGCTGTCCTGGCCACCAGATAGTGAGTGGGCCATCCTAACTTCTATCCCTCACAGGACACTGCCAGATTTGTCATTGAAAAAAATTGCTGCCAAAGACTGAGAGGGGCTAAGGGCCAACAACAGCCCCCTTTGTGGGTGTCCGTCTCAGAGTCCAAGTCACACTAAAACTCTCAAGGTAAGACATTCTCTATATTTGTAGACATAGAGGCCATATATACAGAGTTCTTCCTGAGTTTTCAGGCTGCTATAATAAGTCCTCAATCTCTGACAGGGTATTGGAGGTCAACCTATGCCTTTTAAAAACAGGGCCTATTTTGTGCAGGGCCAGTCCTAAATCTTAAAAGGCTTTTATTCCCTTTTACAGACTGACAGATACGTTTTGTCTTCTCACTTTGTTTATACTTTTTCAGGATACATAAAAGCCTTTCCCACAACCAGGTAAACTGCTGACATACTTGCTAAAGTTCTGTTACAACAAATCATTCCAAGGACTAATTTGCTAGACTGCCATTCTGGTTTCACATCACTCAGGCCCTAGATCTGACTATTCTTTTCCTACTTATTTCTGCCTTACCAAGGCCTTACGGCCATGACTCACAGGTTGTCATGTTTTGTTATCCACTTTGGTTCCTAATTTCTTACATTCTATTAATGATCATTTTTACAGTAGGACTTTTTAACAGTATTGTCTACAGACTCCAATGTCATACATACCAGAGACAAGCCTTACCAACCTACCTTTTAACTTTTATGCTTTCAGATGGGGGAGTAAGCATCTCTCATAATTTCACTCCTCCTGATCCCATGTTTAATTTTCAGAATTCTGCCCTACTGTGGAAATGTTTCTACCTCAACATGATCCTGATATAATGACATTTCTAAATCAAAAGCACCTCTCCCTCTACCTCACCTGGGTCCTTAAATATGACAGTGCCATGTCTCCTCATAACATCTTGTCTCTTTGTTTTTCCAGTCTAACATATGTGCATTCACCAGTAAAGTTGTCCTGGCGAAAACACCTGACACCAGCTTCTACATGGGCATCAACCCATCATCCCTTCAACTCCCTTAGATCCCAGTACAGCACCCTCAGCCAGCAGGAAGTAGTTAAAGAGAGAAATCTTCACCCCTTTTCATAATCATAAGACGGGATATGAAAGGGTTTTGGCCCAGGCCAGATACTGCATCAGGTAAAGCCAAGGAGCACCTATCTCCCCCACCCTTAGGAATCTACCTCTGGCACCAAACTAAGACCAATGGGCTACCTGTGCATCCCTAATGCCCCCCTTAGATTCCACTCCAAGCCGAGGCTACTTATGTGCCTCACTCAACGTGAGAGATTGCTCGCCCCAGGGTGGAGATGCCATGCCCCAGGGGATCAGGGGTGTCTCTCCCCACATTCTCAAAATAAAGGTCATTTATATTTCATACTTCTTATCTTTTCAGCCACCACCGGTCCTCTCCCCACAGTTCTATCACACAGGACATTGTTCCCAGGACCCAGGCAGATATCTAAATCCTTAAATACTCAAGTCCCTTGTATAAAAGTGCTTCATTTGCTTATAACCTATGCATGTCCTCCCGTCTCTTTAAATGATCTCTAGATTGCTTTTAATATCTAATATAATGTAAATGCTATATACGTGACTATACAATGTTTTGTACAGGTTCATGACAGGAAAACAAAATCCATGTATATTTAGTACAAATACTATTTCTTTGTTTAGTATTGGTTGTACACGCGGATGGGGGACTTGTAGGTAGAAACAAGGAAGAAAGTTTCCTAGTCAGGGTGTCATCAAAAGGAACAAGAAATGTGTTTTCAACCCTAGTGTGTCAGACGGTCTTCATCAAGTCTCACCTGGTTGTAGGTAACAAGGAATAAATCTTTACTGCATGCAAATGCCTTATTTAAGAAGACAAAACAGAACCATATGTTGACTGTAGATCAAAGCCTTTGCACTTCTGTATGTGTCAACGTGTATGTTTAGGTTTTCTGCATCTTGTAGCTTCTAAATAAATTTCAGAGGTGATGGATAAGAATATCTGCATCCCAAATCCAAATTCCATGGTGGTGAACTCAGAGTGTTCCTCCATCTGCTTTTTTCCCTAACCCATGTCTTCTTAGCTGGCAGTGCTATTCCCATGGTCCAGAAACAATTCAAAGCTGAGAAATCCTTAAAGGATGGAAAGCAATTTAAAATGCAACCAACTTGGGGACTCAGGAGAATCCACTGTCCTCATTAAAAAAGATTTACCACACATCCATATATGTAAAGAGACTTCCTGGATGTGCCAGGAGGTATGCCAAACCAAAACAGAGGTGACCCAGAGCCATTCAATGCACCAGTTACTCCAGGAGGGCTGAGCCACTTTATGCCAGAGAAAGCACAGAAAAGGCTCATCCCTAAGATAAGGCTCATAGCAGAGATTTCCAAAACTCTCAAGAGTGGTGACATGCATGAAAGTGATAAAGAAGAGAACTTTTGTTTTCCCCATTTCCCATAAGTCCTGTCACCTGGAGGTGGGGGCAGGGATGCCTTTAATCTTAAGATTTAGCAGTAATCTTCCGCACAGTCCTGTGAGTTTTAGGTAGTCATATTAGGGCTGGCTTTCATAAACATTTTTCTCTGATGATATGATTCATTGGGCCTCGAAGAAAAACTAGGATCCCATTGATTCATTTCAACCAGTCATTCAGTAAGCATACATTTACTGAGTACTAGACTCGGTGTACTAGGTTCTTTTACCAAAGGTTAAAGATAATGCAACTTATTATGTAGTTGGGAAGTCATAGAGTGTTTGTGTTACTGATTTTCTTCAAACTGGCCACTTTGTCGAGTGTATCAGTTGGAATTTCTACCTTAATGTCTGCTCACTGTACCAGTTCTTTCCTTGGAACTGATGATGAGCCTTAGCAACTTCCAGTCTTTCCCCACACTTTTCCTAGCATACTGGATAATATAATAACTAACCAAAACTTATTTTCCATATACTCTATGCCAAGCACCTTTGTGTTATACCTATAGAAAGGCACTAATTTCTCACAAAAACCTTTAGACATAGTACTATTATTTTAAATTTTAAAATGAAGAGCATTATTGTTTACTAGTTTTCCATTTCAGATTATGTACTGTCTGCCCATAGGTGGATATTTTTCTTAGGCATGTTCCTACTTTCTAGAAATTCCTACAACTGATAAGGTGATACTCACTTACACACTCTAATTTTGATTAATAATCACCTTCTGGAGTTGACTAAACGAGCTTGCACTCTTGCTGAATTACTGAGAATGTACCAGAATTTCTAAATGTGTTAATTTTGGAAATGCCTTCAGCTTTTCCAAGATTATAAGATCACTCATCTCAAAGGAAAATACATACCCCTCCCTCAAATAATTAAAAGAATTTCTAAGGATGGATAACTCTCAATTCTTGCTGTCACTTATCATCTTTTGCTCTGATCTGTTGCTGTATTTTCATTCTTGATCTTCTCACTTTATCATTTAGCCAAACATTCAGACCCAAAGTATTTAATAAAAACATATCCCATACTTCCTGACAACACAAGGAAAGTGGAAGCAGAGACAGAAAGCTTGAAGCTATCATCAGACGTCACTCACTCATTGTCCACTGTCCATGATCTTTTAGTTGAGGTGCGTGACTGATCTCAAACTCTGGTCAGTGATTATAGAGTTGAGGTCGCTTTCTTGAAATTTTAAGATGCATTTTCATAATCTCTCTTCTCTGACTTCTAAAACATAACCTGTCATGTCTAGGATTTCTAAAATAAATAATTTCAAGTAAATAATCATTTATGAAAATTCTCTTCTCTAAAACTAAGATCCTAGATCTCATTTCATTGTCCTAAATTTCACCAATTCAAGTAAAATCTTGTTTTAATTTTGTAACATCCATATGAGCCATGGAAGTACTTTTTCCAGAGCATAGAGCTATCTATACTACAGATGCAACAATGAGAAATGGCACGTGCGGTTGAATATATAGTTTTCTTTAATGTCCTCAATGAACGCATATAATTTCTTGGAAAAGGAATTTCAGATTGAGTTACTTTCCTCTTACTCACCACCATTTTCTCTTTCTATCTCGGTTAAGAGTAATCATTTTCCCACTGAAATCTTTTATTACGTTTATTGCTACAGTTTAGATATACACAATAATCACATTCATCATAGGAAATTTTTGACTACACGTGATATATCTAAGTTCCTCTTTTTTGTTTTCAATCTCCTTCCTTTCTTATCTTTATTTCTTTTTCTTATCTAATTGATCTGGGTAATGTTTCTAGAACTACATTAAGTAAGAGTGGCGATAATACACATTCTTGTCTTGATTAGAATGAATGTTTTCAGTTTTTGACTTTTTAATATAGAGATCCCTTTACTGACTTTGTCTTGGTCCTGGAAATTTATATTTGTAATCCCATGAAAAAAAATTTTTGTAATTCTATCAATTAATGTCAATCTACCACTTCCAATTTAACCCACAGTGAAAATAAAGACACTAAGACATTTATAATTATGGAAGGCCATGGAGTCCTAATCCAGCCAGGATGAAAGTTCATCAAAACAAAGGCCTTGACCTAGGGCTTAGCCCAGATTTTATTAATTCATGATGAAGGGAGTGGCTTGAAGAGGAGTGACTCTGACAATATCAGGAGATACCTAAATATTGTGAGCTGACTATGTACATATGTAGAGAAGGATATGCAGAAAGACCAATCTGCATAACACAATTGAAGTAGCATTTAATGTTTTGAGGCTGATGCCTTAGTTCTGATAGGCAAAACTTTTCTGCCCTGGGAACTCAGGGCCTCTTATCTCAAGGTTGATACCCAATTGACAGCCCTGGTACCATGGCTCTTTCTTTCTGTCTCAACCATGTTTTGGAAGTCTGGGGAGAGGTGGGCAGAGAAACAGTGACTTTTGCCTAGCTTCAAAGAGCATACATCAGCACCTCAGTTAGCCTGATTTACATTGCTTAGAGCCAATTGAAGGGAAGAGGAAATGGCATAGCCAGCTCTGTGCATATCACTACATGGAGATGGAGCCAAGTTTAACCAAAAAGGAAATGACTGCTCTTTATTCAGGTAGAGTCATCCAGGTGACTCTCCACAATTTAACATGATGTTAGCTATCAGTTTGTCACAGATGTCTTTTATCAGATTGAGATAAAGACCACCTAATCTTATTTTCTGTATGGTTTTTATCATGAATGGTTGTTGAATTTTGTTTCTGAGTCTACTGAGATGGCCATGTGATTTTTGCCTCTGGCTCTGTTGATACAATGTACTATATTTATCCATTTATGTATGTTGAACCATCTCTGCATTTCTGGGATTAATCTTACTTCATCCCGGTGAATCATCTTATGATGATTTCCTGCATTGTTTGCCAGTATGTTATTGAAGATTTTTCTGTCTATGTTCATTAGGGAGATTGGCCTGCAGTTTTCTTTTTCGTTTTTGTACTTCTCAGATTCTGATATCAGGGTAATATTTGCTTTCAGGAATGATTTTGGGAATATCATCTTCCTTTAAATTTCGTTAAAGAGTTTCATCAGTAGTAGCATTAGATCTCTAAATTTGTTGTAGAATTCAGCAGAAAATTACCTTTTACAAAAGTATGAAAACTGGTAAAGGATACAATTTTTTTTTTTGTAAAGACAATGTCAGGGCCAGTTTGAACAATGCAGTGGATTAGATGGTGAGAGATACCTGTGAATAATAGGACATCTAGAAATACTAGATAGCATCATGTATATACAAGAATGGTATTTTCCAGGAGATCAGAAAAAATTTTAAAACTCTGAATCAGTGAGGATAAGTAAGGGCTTGCACTGGCACTTCTCTGGAGATGTTGACAAATTTCTGACACTCTAAAGTTAAAGTTCACTAATTGAGTATGGGCAGAGGAGACAAAGCCTAGCCAATATGCAGGCGTATTGAACTGCTGTGAACTAGGGAAACAAACCTAACCAGAGGGTAGAAATGCGTACTTCTTCCTTCATTTCTTTAAAATACCACAAGCATAAGATTCCATCTGAGAATTTCTAACTGCCAAGTGTTACTAAAGTTTAATACTGAATTAAATGCCTTGGAATCACCAAAACCCCAAGCTGGAAAGTTAATATAGAATAATATGCTTTACTATTTCTCCCATAAGCTTGATGGAAACCAATAGAACATGCTCTACACTCAGGTTTCAAATAATATCCAATGATAAATTTCCAAGGAATAATCAATCCCATAACCAGAAATCAATAAACATTGAATGAAGCAAGACTCCATGAAAGGGAATCATCATAAACAGCAAAGCTACATTATCAAACCAATACAAATTATAAATATTAGAATCACTACATACTATTATACAGAATATACAATAATTTCTTTTAATATTTTACCTTACATGCAGTCTAAAGGGAGTGGAGTACAAATGAGAAAGTATGTGCCTGCATTCTTCCTATCTTCAAAGGAAGAATTTCTTTTAAAAAAAAAGTGTTATCCACTGCGGGAATCTGTAAGAGGGCTCAAGACCTTCCTGAAACATATGTTTTAAAGGAGCACTTATTAGAAGATAGAGAGAGGAATAGGAAAGGGATGACTTCAAAACAAATAAAACAGTAGCCACCTATTTTTATATTCAGGAGATACCAATCATTATTTTCTGACTAATGATCATGTACTTGTATGATTTCTAAGTGCTAATACCTGCTAGATTTCCCATCACTATGTTTTTCCCATCCTATGAAAATTTCAGGTGCCAAGTAGAGTCTGGCTAACATTTAGCTTTATAGCATCTTTAGATTCTACTTGATCCCTTGAGTAGTTCTTCATAGACAGTTGTAGTTCCTATAGCACATGTTCTGTGTGTATATGTGAGTGTGTGTGTGTGTGTGTGTGTGTGTGTGTGTTCTCATGGATCTGATACAGTTTGAAAGAACTCACCTAAAACATGTTTTTAAAGCATTATTTCTTATCCTTGATTCAATAGATCACCTGAAACATTGGTGTGATTTTCTTTAGTGGCAATAATAATAATATTTATTGAATTTATGCTTTATAGAAGATTTCTTAGATAAGTGAATTCCTCAGAAAAAGATGCAAGACAAAGATTTGGGCACAAGTGACTGATTTGGTAGGTGATTCCAGGAAAAACCAGAGGCAAGCAGGAAGTGAGACAGAAGGGAAAGAAGCCAGTACAGATTGCGTTAATGACTAAGTTATTGCTGGATTTGGCCTTGATCCCACTGGGTCCTCTATAAGTTGATATGAAACACATCTCAGTGTTTTTCGACCCCAGAGTCAAGGGCATTGCATAGTTATTCCCCAAGATCTATTTATCATTGGTTAAATTGTGCCTTGAGAGAATTAATCTTCCACTTCAGACTTTCTCTATTTGTCCTGAGAAATTAGTTGTCCAGACAGTGCACAGATCTCCACAGTGAGAAGCTATTGGCACGCACAGCAACATAAGTACCAGGATATGAGTGAGGTGGTAGCATGATCCACTACAAAAAGCCTTTGGAATGTACTGCTTCTGTTATTGTATGAGTTTAGAAAAATAAGACATGAATTAATGCTTACATAGCAAGGATCGGGGTGGGGTAGAAGTTGAATTCAGATCTGCTTCTGAAGTTCACTAACAATTTTTAATTTGCCATGCCTCTTCCATTCAAAAGGCATATGCTATGATAATAAATGCCATGTTGCATTTAATTCGGACAGAAAGAAACTTGGTAAAGGAGATGATAATCAGTGGGTTATTGGAGGCATAATCTAACAAAGTGTATTCTTGTCCTCAGCCCCTTCCTGTCTCTCTGCTTCTTTGGGTATGGTCACTATGACTTGTTGTCATGCCCTGCTCTTTTGAGATCTCTGCCTTGGAACATAGGACCGTGGACAGAAACTTCTGAAACCATGAACCAAAATAAATACTTCCTCTTTTAAATTGTGTATATCAGGTATTTTGTCCAAGAAACAGAGTTAATATAGTCCTCAATACACATCACCTACTTCATTTTAAAAGGCTTTAATGACCACTTAAATCCCAGAAAGTAACCTGAGACTGATTTTATTCCTTCAAAGATAGAGGAATTTAAACTTCAATTATTTTTAATAAATGAAGAAAATTTTTCATGTGAAAATGAATCTGAAGATTCTATCCTCCCAGATTTGTATACTTTTCCTCTAGGTTTCTGCCTGTTAAAAATAGAAAGAACATTGTCAAGGAAAGTTAGGGACACAATCTCTGTCCTGGTGGTTTGTGCAGAAGTTCCTGCTGCCTGGGAAAACAAAGCATGTCAAGGACCTGAAACTATAGTTTTAGCCAACTCACACAAGTCACATTTTTACCACATTCCTTTCTTTTTGGTGACATTTTTACTCTTCATCCTAAATAAGAAGCCATGATCTTATTAATTATACCTAATTTGGGGAGCTATTTTGCTATTTATCCAAAGTCACCTAATTTGGGGGTGTATCTTCAAATATTGTGTTCAAACTTGTAAAATGAAAGAATTGTCTCCACTGATCATAAAATGTCACTCACTTTCTGCTCTGAAATAGTCTACTATGTGCTACATAGTAGCACATGGAGCATTTGATTCACATCCATCTGAAATACACATACACACACGCGCGCACACACACACACACACACACACACACACCTCCCAACAAAAGAGTTTGATTTGTCTTTGAAAATTGTGAACTTTTTAAAACACCTAAAATGCTTTTATAACCCTACAAGATATCAAGGAAAATTATTGAAAAGAAGCTTGCCAAAAGTTAGACAAAATCACTCCCTCTGAAACAGACTTTGTTTAAAGCATGAATTTGGGTTCATCTCTAGCTCGTAATGGAAATTATGGATGTCCTTCAGTTTGACTAATTTTATAGGCTTGTTGCTGGTATCACACTTTCTAATTTAATTCCAACATCTCCTCTGACCCTTCTATCCAAAAGTACTACAGCTTTATAAATCTCAGATGCTTTATAAAGTCTCTTCTTAACCGAGTAAGAATGTTCATCTGTGTAGAACGTATCAACTCATCTCCATACAGAATAAGTTGTTTACTTGGTTGCTTATTTTCTTGAAATAGCCTGATATTTCATTATATGAATTACTGCTTAAGCATCAATCTCAGAAATAAGCTTCTCTGGACATTATTTATGAATGTTGAGCTCTTAAATGATTCAAATTCAGCTTTGCTCACATCCGCAATAATTATCACCACCAAACAGCACATTTTAGAGAACAAGATGTTAATGTTCTGAAGAATTTACAAAAGAATTTATAAAATAAAATCTATGTTGTTTACTCCCACAAATTTCTCAATGAATCATTGCAGACTCATAATAACCTAATCAGGAAACTTCTGTTTGAGGTAAGAGTGAATTTAGGAACAAATTATAGTGATATGTGCATAATGTTTGGAAGGCACTGGAAACAAAGCTCTCTTGCCTTATTTTAAGGCCTAATCAGCATCATAAAATACATCAAATCATAATTTATATATTTCTCTGAAGACATAGAGAAACTAATACCGTCTTTCTCAACTCCATGTATACTTGAGATGCTCTGATATATAGAAGTTATATTAAATGCGCTCAACGTACATGCACATACAGCATTAGTAAACCTTGGTTAAGTGCCTTGATGGAACATTAGGTAACACTAGGAAAATGGAGGACATTCAGGTAAGTGATGACCCAGTTGCTGAAAAGTCAGTATTTAGTGATCATCTCTTGCATGTCAGTGAGTACTCTCAGTGCTTTATATACATTATCTTATTGTTTTTCTTAACATGCCCACAAGTAGGTACCATTGGCAGTAATAATCCAGATGGCAGGTGGAGAAAATGAAGCAAAAGGAGATCAAGTAACTGGCCCAAGATTCAATTCATAGGAAACAGACTTTAGCACATGCTACATTTCTGTGCTGACGTGAAGTCATGCCCCAGAGAGCCAAAGGTCACCTGCCAGGGAGCTGCTAATAGGCTGAAGACAGATTCATTTTTACTTCAACTATCAAAGCAAAAACCTAGAAAACAATGTCCAATACTAGGAGTTTGACTAAATTAATTTTAGCATATTTGTATAAAAGGAAGCCATGTTATTTAATTTCATTTTTCAAGTCAATTAATAAGTATGAAAGGTACCATTTAGTCTACACCAAAAATAATGTATTAATTAAAAGCACTGAGGATATAAAACACACATTTTGACTGATACCAATATATTTATAGATGTGTATTTCATACGTATGCCTTAAACACCAAACAATAATATGCTAGGAAGAAAGTCACACCAAATAATCTAATATTGGTATGTATAGCTCTGCATTCCTATTTCCTTTTTAATATCTTTATTTTTCAGTTGTTTATGTAAGAGGAGGCATTATTTCTGAAATGAGAGCAAAGCTATTTGTGAAAGTGAAAGGGTAACTAAACCAAGCCCACTGGGTTAGAAATACCAATGGAGATCTGAGACGCGGGCAGACAGGAGTGATGGCAAGAATACAGGACTAACATCAGGTCAACTCAGTAATCACAGGCTCCTAAGTGAGTCTACCAGGCCTGGTTGGCAATGAATGACCCAGTAATCAGAGAAAACTGGATTTGCAGAGGAATAACCCTCAGCAGGAAGGAAAAACCTTCCTGCTTCCAAGGAACACAAAGGTGACATTTACAGAATCAGAAAGGACACAAATCATGCCACTAGGGCCCACAGAGAAATAGCTGATTTGCACACTGACACTGGGAACTGAAGAGCACAAGGACACAGCAAGGAAGGAAAGACTGGGGCAGAGCAGCGAGAACCCTTCCTCACTTACTCCTCCTGGGCAGGGAGTCCTCATGATATTTGCACAAAGATGCTACGTGTGCTAACTGCAACTAAGCTTAGCAAGATGAGCTAAAGCCATTTACAGGGCTCTTAGGTGTCCAATGTTATCAAAAGTAAAGATTCAGCATTTGGGAGGAACCAGTGAAGGAGAGAGAACGGAAAAGTAGGATCTATATTTGAGAGGAAAACAGAAGAAAATCAATCTAACACTGGGCTAGAGAGAAATTTAAACCCTAAAGTTCAATGAGGGATCTAACTAGGTTTTTAAAAAGCTACTCGTGTAATGGTCTTTTTAGGGTGAGAAACTTTGGGCTTTTGCTATTACACATTCTCACAGCGTGATTCCATTCAAATACTGGATACTTTCTCTTCTCCCAAGGCTTTTTTCCTCTTGCTCTTACCTAAAATATCAGACTCTGGTTAGACATTGACTTTCTGGGATGGTTTCAAGTTCAGACTGTCTTTTCCATCAGTGTGAGAGCTCCAATAAGATACATGGACTACATAAAAGGCCACATTTCCAAATGAGTTGTAGTGAGAGCCACCCACCCACCTGCCACTCACCTAGCCTATTCTGTTTAGAGACCTGGGAATACTTTTGTTCATAATTTAAAAGGTTCTCATCTCTCCAAGAATAGTTTTGAGCAAAATGTGCTTTGCTAGACCAATGCCACCATGGCCATTTGCATGCTGTTAATTTCCCTTTCTTTTGCATTGCATGTTACTGTCAAACACATTCTCATGATTTATTAGCTAATCCTTCTGTAGGTAGAAAAGTTACTTCTTACACATGTACAGATGATAAAAACAGAGCTATAGATACAGCCTGTGTCTTCTGTGAAGTCAGCCCACAAGTTTGAAGGGCTGAGCTGGGTCACAATGTGTGCTGCCTGACTTGCAAGCTGCACCTCGTAGTGTGAAAACATAACACGTTGTCATGGCAGATGTTGCCCATCACCGCCATCATCTATCATGACCATAAGTAGATATGATTATGAGTGACTTTAAAAAATAACTCTAGGTGGCTAAAATCGCTTTCTTGAAATAAAGCCCTACAAATGAGTGTCTGAAAAGTGGTAACACTTCAGCCCTCACCAAGCTTTTCTCTCTAGCCTGATAGTCATCCAGCATACATAACTCAAAGCCACCTTGCTCTGATATTAGTGCCGGATACTCAAAGAATGAAAAATAAGATTTTGTAATGGTTGTCTGAGCAATTGGAAAGGAAAACATGGCGGGGGGGGCATCTACCAAATGATAAAAGCAAGGAATAAAAGCAGGGTATTATCCATGGCCCCAGATCTATGGAATCCACTTCATATTCCACTCTCTCCTCTCTCCTCCTTCTTCTTTTATGAAAGAGCCATTTATTATTCAGAGATTGGGAGATGAAGCTCAGTGTTATTATGAAAAATACGCTGTAGAATTGACCCATCAGAAGGAGGACTGCTCACCTCCTCTGTTATAGCAGTAAGGAGGCAGAAAAGCTAAGCAAATCCCTAAGGAACAGATAGTGAGTGGCTAGCAGCATGAGGTCTATCACAAAGATTCCTTGACTGTTTTTGTTTCCCCATTATTTCTTTACCCCTTCCTTCATTCACATATAATAAAGTGTAAAGATGATCATCACCAGAAATATAATAGGTTTCTTTCTGCTTTCATTTTCTGATTCTTCTACAGCAAATATGGGTTTTGTACAATAAAATCCATTTTATTTTAATGAAGGGGAGATGGATGTAAATATGTCAGAATGAGTAATCTGATACAGGAAAAAAGGTTGATTGTTGTCATGGAAATATGAATATAGCATATTTCCTACAGAAAGAAAAATAATTTTTAAACTTGGAATACCAAGTGAAAGAGTGAAGAAATCATTCCCTTCTCTGACCCATTTCTGCCATCAGTCTTTGTTTCCTTTGCACTCATGTGTAGTGCTACTCTAGCTGGTTCTGAAAGCAAACCGGGAAACACGTGTAGCACTGACATAAGCTCCATGGCAGTGTAACGGTGTCATTTTATTACAAAGCTGATTTTCTAGTACACCTGAGCAGACCTAAGAATGAGTCTACCTGCCTAGTTATGGAATCATTTCCTTGTATTATACGTTATTGGCATAAAAAAGAAACTACTGAAGTTACATTGGCTCAGTCTCTTGGAGGTTGGCAGAGATGAGACACACTCACATTTTAAGGGAGAATCCACACAGAAGAGAACTCCAGCTTTCAAAATCTCCCTTGGAGCCCTGAGATTCCTCCTCTGTCCCTCCCTAGAACAGCCTTCTGCTAGCCTGTGACCCCATGGGGCATGTGTGTTCGTGGGGCTCAAGTTGAGGAGATACTGTGTGAGGAGGGAAAACAAAGACTGGCACAGTCCACCCGCTCCGTATAGAAGGTAAGAGGACTGTCCTGTGGTCTCCAGTGCATCAGACACTGCTCAAGAACCACTAAGCTTGTTTCTATTCCACGAGTGTCACTGTCATGTGTGACAGTGCTCTAATCTCATCACACTGCTTAAAAATTATTATGTATTTTAACTGAAAGTTCATTCAGAAACAAGTTTTCTATATTTAAAAACACTGATTTTGTTTTTTGTACTATAACTTACTTTTTCCCTTGTACCTATCTTTAAAAAGCTGGCTGTAGTATGCAGTGAAAAAGTGTGAAACTCTAGTAATAAAAAGGTAAATGATGATATACTAGCCACCAAACTCTGTTGGATTTTCATAATCCCTGTGAGCTCTCAGTTTTCTCATCTCTGAATTAAGTAAGGTTTTTCACACAGACTTTTAGGAAACAATAAATAAGAGTATGTATATATAGCACCTAGCACAGTACCACCCAGAGAATGTCATTTCTCCTGTCCCCAGGGACACCATTTCTATAACTGCAAAAGGAGCAGGAGGTCTCCAGAAATTTCTGTCAGCAGGTATTCAGCTCTTTATGGGAATTTCAGTGTCATTTGCAGGAAAAATGTAATAACTTGTAGTGCAGAAAAGAAAGACTAAAATTGATTAATTGAAAGTGTCAGGCACATGTTAAAATTCCTGTTGGATGTTAAAATAGCTGGTGACAGGATTTGTAAAAGACAATGATTTAAGGAATTCACTGGTCGTGTAACAGCCATATTCAATGCTGTCCACCCAGCAGACTGCCTTTGGAAGCAGCGTGTTCTAAGCAAGTAAGGACTCCCTCCAATCGTGCCATTCCTTATTTCATCACTTTCTTCAGCCTCATCATTACCTTCTCAAAGTAAACAAAGCTAAACTAAATGATTCAGGTGTTGCTTTTGTGATTTTTATGCTCAGACTTACGTTGCTGCCTGACCTAAAAGACAATTTTGTCTAACTAAGTTATAGATCATTAAGCTGAAAAAAAAAGTTTGCCTGTTACTGCTGTTTTACCATCTTGCCCCATCTTGTCTCATTAGCAGGAACTGATTGAGCATGAAGGTGTTCTCTGGCTGTCAGTAGATAAAGTAGGTGCTCTTGGCTTTCATCTGTTCTGAATTCTCCTTGTCTCATTATCTTCCCAAGGTCAGATTTTCTGACACTGCGGCTGCTTGCTTAGCACTCCATCCTGGCAATTACTCGCCAGACAACTTTACCCACAATAAGCTTTCTCATCTGCAGCAGCAAGATGGCACAGGCACTGGATTCCCTGATCTGATTTCCAATTCATCCTCCCTTAATCCTTTTCTCAAACACTAGTACCAAACATCAGTGTGGCTCCTTTAGGATTGTATGTTATCCCCTCCAAGTCACCATATTACTGTGACATTCTAAGTAAAGTACATTCTAATACAGACCAGAGTCACGATGCCAGTCTTATTTTATATCAGGGAAATTTGTTATATCATAGACCTCAGACTTTGGGACCTCATCCTAGACATACTTACTCTATTTCAATAAAAGGAATATAAGTGTAAGGTTATTCAATCTTGATTCTTACATCCATCTCCTCTTCTCCATCAGTAATTTTTGTAAAACTACCTGCCCTTTTGTGAGACTTTCACAAGCAACTGAATTAAGAGAGAATTCTACAGACTCAAGTCTGAAGAGGATGGTTCCAAATAAAGCAGTTGGTAAAGTGAATTTTGTTAACAATATTTGTCTAAATTAAATTATTCTTTTCTAGGGAAGGGAAAGTCCCATTAGAATTGTATTACTTTCTAAGGAATCTATGCGAAAAAAGTAAATAGTTTTAATCCAATTCACTTAAATGTGAATATGACCAAGTATCATATTTTCTTTAAGAACTTGGAAAAAAATGTTTGTCCATTTCCCTGTGTACAGAGCTCTACACCTGCCAGGCAATATGGTATATCAAAATGCAAATAGACTGGAAGTGTCCATGTCTTTTTCCAGACCGAATGACATGTGCACTTCCATCTTGGGGCAGGAGAAGTGACCAAATCATCTGGGAGGTTTCCAGATAGCCAGGCAGGAGGGCAACCAGGTGCAAGCTTTTTGTGGGTTGAGCAATCTGTACACTGGGAAAAATTCAACCATCTGCCCTCTTTTTAACACAATCATATAATTCTTATGTGCAAAGAGAATGTTCCGTGGCCCAAGAAGGTATATAAAACCATTGCAGTTATCACACCCTACAACCCTGCTGATATTACGGCTGTGTACTTAAAATGTAGCTATCTCCCTGAAGAATACCTCTTTTGTGCTCATCTCAAAAATAACCAAAAGAAGAGAAAATAAAATATTCTCTCCTCATCAGCAATATATCTAAAAGGTTATTAAAAAAAGATTCTTAAGAATCCTCCTTCAGCAAATATATCTGGTCACAGCACAGCAAGTGATCCAATTTAGATATCTATATGGCAGTGTTAGGGGAGTCATTACCCTGAGGTTCTTAAAAATTTTACAAGGCTGCAAAGGCATGCAGCTTTAAGTTCTGTCCAGTGTCTTCTGGATCTTCAATATTTGGGCTTGTGAAAACGTGCAAGATTATTTGAGCCAATGTCTAGGAAATCCAGAATTAAAATTTGAGAATTAAATCATGTAATATTTATTTTCTTCCTCCTAAATCATTCACAAATTAATAGCTCAATAAGTTCTCTATCATATTCTTAAGATTTTTCTCAAGGATTTTAAATGTTTCTTTATGCCAAACACCATAATCATATGACTAGTAAGGTACGGTACACAACTTGAAAATTATTTAGTTAACTAATTAATTAACCAGTCAGTCCTAGGGATTGAACCTAGAGCTTGAGCATGCTAGGCAAACATTCTGTCACTGAGTTATATCTCCAGCATAGATTTGTAATTTTAAAAATAAAGAATTGTCCTACACTTTAGAAACAAATCCTAGTGACACACAGAGAGGCAAAGGATCAATCCTTTGTTTATTAAAATTATACAAATTTTTTCTTATGCTTTTATTTGGTTTTTGCATGATTCCTATGGCTTTGGTTACTTAAGCAAGTGGCCTAGCAGGTGTGTAAAGTACATGCTCCAATGTCACGATATCAAGAAAGAGTTCTCGGCCAAGGAGGGAAATCATTCATTGCATAACAGAATACTAAGAAAGGAATGTGTCCTTCTGACCAAAAGCAACAGATAAGTGGGCTGGCCATAGAGGAATACAGAATCTGAAATTTGTTTTCTGATACTGTTTTGAGAGATGATTGTGTTCTGAGAAGCTCAGCTTTACCTACCAAGTGATATAGTAAAAATTATAGATCGTATTTAATGAGCATTAATTGTATGTCAGAAAATATGCTAAACACTTAAAAGTATCCCATTTGACTCCCCAAAATCCAGTGACAGATTGGATTTATTATTTGTTATTCTCATTTCCCAAATTAAATAACTGAGGTTTTGCACCTCATAACACAAATTAAAGATATTGTTTTATAACCCAATTATAAGATGACTCCTGGCATGACGGGTATATTTAGAATGATCTAAGCCTGAGGCAAGAAACCTACAGAATTATATCAGACCTCAGACACAGGAAATTAATAAGACAGGGGTGAAGATTTTTATAAGGCTCAATAGTTCTGATATTCTTTATAATCTTTGTGCTTTGATTTTTGTTTTTCTTTAAAAATTTGGTGTATCAACTAGTGATTTCTTACTGTTTTTTTTTAATTCTGTATTATTTCTATGCTTTTTTCCTCTAAAAAAAATTTTTTTGGCCTATCTTTGCCAAGGAAGAGATTTACATAACTATAGTTCTAAGTAGTTTAAATAACAAGGTTCTTATAAGGTAACCATTGAAACTACCCTAAACAATGCCATGGGAAGGTAACTTCTATGTGCAACTTAATGCAGTCATTGATAATATAGGCCTCCTCTCACTACCTAGAGATTCTTTTCTTTAAAAAAATATTGCTCATATTATTTTAGCAAAACACGGTTTGTTTGTTTGTTTCAACAACGGTGGGAATGATGATACAGTGAAGATACAAGTTGCCCTAGATTTCCACACTTTCTGTTTGCCCTCTAAGGGGCAAGGCTTTATCTCACAATCTTGGAAAGGAAACCCAAAGAGAATCTATTACCATAAAACATCACCCAGCAGTCTTATCATATCCCTTGACAGTATCACTTTAGTTAACACTGAGTTAGTGCTTCTATTATAAACCCAATTTACTGAAGAGGGGAGAACAAGAAGGAAAGATGGCCTCATATGTCAACTGTGCAAAATGACACGAGGGCAAAAAAGTTCATAGTAGGACTTCCAAGCTATCGCAGCTAAGAGATTTCATTTATGTTCCACACTTACTTATCAAGTAAGATAAGTATTGGATAGCATAAACATTAGTTAAAAGTACATAGCACCAAATGACCTTCCCATCAATATACCTTTGCCCTCTGGTTGGTAACAGGAAAAGTAGAGTAAGATGTGATAGGTAAACAAGCTAGGAAACAGAAACACTAAGTTCTAAGGCTGCTTCTGCCACTTATTAGCTCCACATAACCACCTCGGCTTACACTTTACTCAGAAGTCATGGGTTTCTTCATTCTCTAAGTCAGTAAACACCATTGGTACCACCTGAGCAGGCCCATGTAAAGACCACATGAGATCTATCTGAATGCACCCTGAAGCTCTGGAACCACAACTCAAAGTAGGAAACCATCACAGTTCTCCCCTCATCAGATGAAGGTGATCCCAGATCATTTAGACTCTGTCCCAGCATCCCATTAGGGGATTTATTGAATACCTTAGGCCTGCACTAAGATCTCAGTCTCCTGAGTCTGCCAGCCCTTCTCGTAATTCTGCTCTCAGTTTAGGGGGAATTTTCCAGGCAGGGTCAGGGAGAACAGGAATTATACGGATTTATCTTTAGTAGATAATCAGGTTCTTGGAAGAGGTCCCAGTGCTTCCAGGCTCCAAATGTAACCCAGGATTTGCTTAAATAAGTTTAGTCATATATGTAAAACTCATAAATTCATAATTACATGATATATTCAATTTGTATATATGACTTTACATGTATCCTATATAGATGTATAAACATTTATTGGTAATTTCATGTATTTTATTATAATTATGTAATTTGAATAATTTTATATAATGTATACATACAATCACATATGTAAATTTTCTCACACATGTGTTCTCACATTGGCCTTACCAGTTAACAGATTTGAGTTTGATATACAAGAAAATAAGTTTTTTGTAAAAAATTTTTACTCATACACTTATGACTATCTCTTAATAATCTTTGATACCTAAGATACTATTAGTCACAGACAAGAAGTGTAGAAAGGTCCTGGACAGAGAATAGAAATCAAGAAAATCAGTAACCTGTTACTGAAATCAGAACTCTTGATTAGTGCCAAGACTGCAATTTGATAGAGATCATTCAACTATTTGAGGAATGATTCTGTCTTATGTTGTATTTTCTATGCAATTCTTTTGGGTATTATTTCAAAAGGATAATGACATTATAAAAATTTATTTGTGAAATATATAAAAATAAGTTAATAACAGCTTGGAATTTCACTCACTTTGAGGGAAGCTTCGTAAGTACCTTTCAATGAAAAATTAGGGGTGACAGGAAAGGGAAAGAGAAAAAAACAAATTATGAGCAGAAATCCAAAAGTTAGTTCTATAAGTATCTATTTAGGGAAACAACACTAAGAAATACAGACTCAGTCCTAGAAGGAAAAACTTTCCTTCTTGTTTGATGGCAACAGCAGGACAGAGTGTGATATTGGTGGGATATTCATTGGTGTTCTCTTAGGGAAGCAAATGCCAATCATTGAGTCATAGTAGGAGCTATGTCCAAATGACCCAGTACCCTTAGGCATGAAGACACAGATGGTCAGAGTCAGGGTTCTAGAGACTGACTGATGTGGCTGGGTCCTGGTCTTACTACTAAAGAACCCCCTGACCTTGGGCAATGACTGACCCTCTCCAGGCTCTGGGTCTCAGAACCATAAACAGAGTGATGTTGCAACCAATATCCCCAGCTGTGTCACAGGACTAAAAGTAGCAAAGCACCAGAAGAACCTTTCCCAGCACTCAACACCTGGCTCACAGAGGCCCCACATGGCTGCTTCCTCATCTGTAGTGGAATTAAGGGGCAGGCAGATTTCTGTAGGCTGGGTCCCTTGGGAAGTGCACAAGCCAGCGTACACTTGGAACCTCTGGTTGAGCCTGAAGCAGGGGGTGGGAGCAATGCCAAGAAACCCAACTTGAAGCGCTGTCTTCAGCTTTAGTTGTGATGAGTAATAAGGCTGTGGGTTGCAAGTAGAAATCAGGAGGAGAAATTAAGACAAATTCCTAAATAGGTCATTGACTCTTTCTACTTCTCCTGCTATAACACGTGTTCATGAGTGCCCACCTGCATTGATCCTGGCTTTCACAGATGGAATGTAATCAAAATAGCCAAGGACTTCCTCTGAACTTACTGATGAGGGACCCATCAGTCATATGACCTCTGCAGCTTTCAGATTTCTCATCCACAAAATAGAAATGGTCATCATAAGAATAATATTTATAAGAGATATTGGGTGGATCAAAAGAGAAACCCAAAGTAAAAGTTGTATTTGGTTACCTTTTAGCTCTTTTGAAATTCCATACCCTAAACTTATATTAGGCAGATGAGGTCCTCTACTTTATACTAAACGATATACTTGCTTGAAAATCTCGGGCTGCTACTCCACTAAGGTCAATGGACCTGTACAAGAATACATGTAGCTCTACACTGTAAACAGCTCTCACCTTCCACAGGAAAGGCAAATGCTCCCTGCTCACCCTCCAAGGGTCCACAGCCCTGTAACTGCTCTGGTGCTGCTGAGTCCCTCCACTGAGTGCAAAACATAGTGATTCCACAGAAATCCACGGCTCCACACTTCACAAAGGGTAAGCACAGAGGTTTCCAGTAATTTGGGTCCTTATTGTCCTTATTCTGATCTGAACCACAACTAGTACAGAGTCCACACAAAACTCCCCAAAGTCTGGTTTGGAAGTCTTGCCCATAACCCATCTTCATCCACATCCCTAATATTCAAAGAATTTTAAACAAAACCACTATCACATATTAAGAACTATAGTAAACTTAATCGTATACACACACTCATCTATAGAGGCAGATACAGCTGTATCTCCTAGGCTGAGGAACATAGCTACTCTCTTTCCAACCATCATTAGTCATGTCCTAGGGACCAGTTCCATTATTTTAAAATTACAAATGTAGAAATTTTTTTTAAGATTGAAAAAGAGGGCCAGGCATTTAGCTTAGTGGCATGTGTCTGCTTGGCAAGTGCGAGGTCATGAGTTTGATCCCTGGTAGCAAAGAAAAAGAAAAGAAAAGAAAAAAGAAATAAAGAAAGAAAAAGAGACATATTTTGGTTTTCAATAAATGTATGGAAGAACATTCCACTCCTAAGTGATAAGGTAAAGATGCACCCCACCTCTTTTCTGGGTGTATGGTAAGACAGGAGAAATAAAAAGCAAACAAAAAAAGAAATATGGCTCCTTTTCAAATGTACCAAGGTAGCTCTCAATCTGGGAAACTGGGCTGCCGGAAGTGAGTGTCTACACATCATCCTGAGCCCCAGAAGTTTAAGATCATTGGTCCCAGTGGTCAATGCCCAGCTTCCCAGCACACTGAACCGGCTCCAACTACGTAGATTTTCAGCCTGCTTGCACCACCCCCAGTGTCCCTCTCTCAATCCTGGGCACTGGGTGGCCAGAGGTGAGTGTCTGCTCACCATCTTGAGCCCCAGGAATTTAAGATCATCACCCCCAATGGTAAAGGAACCTCCCAGCTTCCACCACACGCGACCTTCCCCGCAGGTCTTGGGCCTGCCTGTGCCACCCTCAGTGACCCTCTCTCAATCCTGGGAACTGGGCCACCAGAAGTGAGTGTCTGCACAATATCCCAAGGACCAGGAGTTTAAGATCATGGCCCCTGGTGATCAAGAAACCAGCTTCATGCTACACTCAACCAGCTCCTCAGATTTCAGGCCACACAGTGAACTTCTCTCAATCCAGGGAACTGGGTGGCCAGAGTCCCAGGAGCTGAGGGCATAGAGGGCAATTTACAGCAGGCCCAGGGGAAGCCTGGGAACAACACTTGACACAGGGAAATATAGGAAAACGACAAAAGGAAAGACAAAAATACAATCTGAAACCTCCAGCCCAACCCAAGAAAGCTTAAAAGTCATGTACATAGAAAAAAATGTATGCCACACACCTGACATACCTGAAATAATAGCAACTGAAATAAAGAAGCAACTCCAGGAAGCTTTAAAGCAATTCAAACTAGAAATAATCTCCCAGGAAAAAGAAGAAATGATAAAAGTAATGAAAGAGATGGTGAACATATCTAAATAAGACACAGTTAAAAAATTAGAGGAACAAAACAAAAAGATAGACTCCCTGGATGAACAATATAAGAAACAACAGAATACATGAAGCAGATTCAAAGAGATATACAGGAAATCAAAAATTCCATTGAAAGTTTTCAAAATCACCTCAACAAAAAAGAAGATAGAATTTCTGACCTCAAAGACAAGATTGCAGCTAGTGAACAGGAAAGGAAAGATCATTTAAAATCAGGAATCAGGAAATAACAATTCAATAGCTGCAAGATGATGTAAAAGGAATCAGGAAATAACAATTCAATAGCTGCAAGATGATGTAAAAGAAACAACGTAAGATTGATAGGGATAAATGAAAAAGAAGGGGACAACATAAGTTATATCAAGAGGATATTTACACAAGTAATAGCTGAAAATTTCCCAAACATGACAATGGAAACTGACATTAGGATCAGTGAAGCATATAGAACACCAAATAGCCATAACCAAAATAAACCTACACCCAGACATATAATAATCACTATCCCAGAAATTCAACATGAGAATAGAATACTAAAAGCTGTTAAAGAGAAAAGACAAATCACCTATAAAGGAAAACCTATCAGAATAACAGCAGACTTCTCAGCACAAACAATGAAGTCAATAAGAGCACCGAGAGAAATATTTCAGATCCTAAAGGAAAATGATTTCCAACCTAGAATGATGTACCCTGGAAAACTGTTCTTCAAAATGGATGGAGAAACAAGATACTTCCATGACAAAGATCAGCTGAAAAACTTCATGATCAACAAGCCAACCCTGCAAAGAATACTAAAAGACAGTTTAGATACATTTAGGAAAAAACCACTTAGCAAAGCAGGCAATTAAACAGAACAGAAAGATAAAGATGCAACAGCAGAAAGATAACATGTCAACAATAAACCAACACATAACAGTTATAACCATTAATGTAAATGGTCTCAATTCACCAATTAAAAGAAACAGATTGGCAGAATGGATCAAGAAACAACATCCAACCATATGCTGTCTACAAGAAACCCATCTAACCCAAAAGGAAACTCACAGACTCAAAGTCAAAGAATGGAAAACAATACTTCATGCAACAGGAACCCCCCAAAAAGTGAGGGTAGCTATTATGTTTGCAGACAATGTGAACTTCAAACCAAGAATGATCAGAAGAGAAAGAAGAAGCTCATTACATATTGGTTAGGATAAAACTTCAATCTTAAATATATATGTACCAAATTACAGAGCACCCAGTTATACAGAGCAAATATTAATAGAAATGAAAAATCAAATAAGCAATAACAGAATTATAGCAGGAGACCTTAACACACCATTGACACCAAGGGATAGATCAACCAGACAGAAAATCAGGAAAGAAATAACAGAACTGAATCACACCTGTGAGCAAATGGATTTGATAGACATATACAGAGTGCGCCATCCAACAACATCAGAATACACATTCTTCTCAGCAGCACATAGGATATTCTCTAAAATAAACAATATACTAGCCCACAGAACACATTTAAATAAATGCAAAAGAGTTGAAATTATCCCATGCATGTTATCAGATCATATTACCATGAAACTAGAAATTAATGATAAAAGAAACTGCAAAAATCCCACAAACACATGGAAATTGAACAACACATTCTTGAGCAATCAGGGAGTCACAAAAGAAATTAATGAAAAAATTTAACAATACCTACAAGAAAATGAAAATACAAATACAACTTACAGGAATCCGGGGGATGCAATGAAAGTGTTCCTCAGAGAAAAATTTATTGCACTGAGTTCCCACATCAGGAAATGAATGAATACAAATAAATAAAATGGTGCTAAACCTGAAACATCTAGAAAACGTAGAGCAAGTCAAGCCCAAAGCAAAAGAAGGGAGGAAATCATAAAAATCAGAGTACAAATTAATGCACTAGAGACCAAGAAAACAATCCAAAGAATCAATGAATCAAAACGTTGGTTCTTTGAAAGAATAAAGCCTCTAGCCAACCTAATTTAAAAAAGGAAAGAAAACACTCAAATTCATGCAATAAGAAATGAAAAAGGTGAAATCACCACAGACTCTGTAGAAATACAGAAGATCATCAACACCTAATTTGAAAACCTCTACTCTCATAGGTTCGATAACACAGAAGAAATGGACAGATTTCTAGAAATATATGAAGTACTAAAGCTAGGTCAAGAAGATGTAAAACTGCTGAATAACCCAATTTCTATTAATGAAATTGAAAATGTAATTAAGTCCTTACCTACAAAATACAGCCCAGTCCCAAATAGTTTCATGGTAATTTCTACAAGAAATACAGAGAAGACTTAGTGCCAATATTCCTCAAACTCTTCAATGAAATTGAAAGGGAAGCAATCCTTCCTAAGTCATTCTCAGAAGCAAATATTAATCTAGTACCAAAACCTGAGAAAGACTCAACTAAGAAAGAGAACTACAGGCCAGTCTCCCTAGTCAACACAGATGCAAAACTCCTCAATAAAATATTGGCAAATAGGATGCAGCAAATCATCAAGAAGATTATACACCATGACCAAGTAGGATTCACCCCAGGCAAACAGGGATGTTTCAACACACATAAATAAATAAATGTAATCCACCATATCAAAAAGCCAGAAATAAGAATCACATGATCATTTCTATAAATGCAGAAAAAGCTTTTGATAAAGTCCAACATTCATTCATGATAAAAACCTTACAGAAAATTGGAATAGATGAACCTTACTTCAATATGATAAAGGCCATTTATGACAAACTAACAACCAGTATCATACTAACTGGCCAAAAACTGAAGGCCTTTACCTTAAAATCAAGCACATGACAAGGATGCCCCTTAACACTGCTCTTATTCAACACAGTACTGGAAATACTAGCCAGAGCAATTAGACAACAGAGAAAAATAAAAGGGGTAAAGGTAGGAAAAGAGGAAGTTAAATTATCATTATTTACTGATGACATGATACTCTACATAGAAGACCCCCAAAGATCTATTGAATGTTTCCTAGATATAATAAATAAATTCAGCAATGTAGCTGGATACAAAATCAATACTCAAAAATCAGTAGCATTCCTATACACTAACAACAAAATCACTGAGAGAGAAATTAGAAAAGCCACACCCTTCACACTATCATCCAAAAAAAATGAAATACTTAAGAACTAATTTCACAAAATAGTGAAAGATCTATACAGGGAAAATTATAACACCCTGAAAAGGAAATCGAAGAGGATTTCAGAAAATTAAAAAGACATCCCTTGCTCATGGATAGGAAGAATAAATACTGTGAAATGGCCATTCTTCCAAAACTGTTATACATATTCAATGCAATCCCAATAAAAATATCATCAACATACCTCATAGATCTAGAGAAATCACTCCTAAAATTCATCTGGAACCAGAAGAGGTCTAGAATAGCAAAGGCACTCCTAAGCAGCAAAAGCAAGGCAGGAGGTATCACAATCCCTAACCTGAAGTTATGCTACAAAGGAACTGTAGTAAAATTAACATAGTACTGGAATAAAAACAGATCTTAAGATCAATGGAATAGATTAGAAGATACAACTATAACTACAAACACACTCAACCACCTTATGTTTGATAAAGGGGTCAAAATGTTCACTGAAAGAACAACAGGCTCTTTAATAAATGGTACTGGAAAAACTGTCTCTCCATACGCCGAAAACTAAAATTAGACCCATGCCTATCACCATGTCCTAAACTAAAATCTAAATGAATCAAAGATCTGAATATTAAAACAGAAATACTAAATATATTGGAAGACAAACTGCATAAAAACCTTGAAGACATAGGGGTAGGTAGAGAATTCATGAACAGGACTCAAACCACATAGGAAATACTTCCCAGAATCAATAACTGGGATCATGTCTGATTACAAAGTTTTGCACGTCAAAAGAAATCTCCAGCATAGTGAAAAGAAAACTCATAAACTGGGAAAAAATCTTAGTGAACTGTCCCTCAGACAAAGTACGTCTAAAACATATAAAGAATTAAAAAAATCAGACCCCCAAAATTCAAAGATCCAATCCAAAAATGGATCTGGGCATCTGAGATTGAATACACACTTCTCAAATGAACAATTACAAATAGCAAATAAATACAGGAAATAATGTCCATCACCATTACTCATTAGAGAAATGCAAATTAAAACCACACTGAGATTCCATCTCACTCCTGAAAGAATGGCCAGGATCAAGAAAACTACCAAGAATATATGCTGGAAAGGCTGCAGGGAACTCTCCTGCACCGTTGATGGCGGTATAGACTGGTGTAACCATTGTAGAGGTCAGTCTGGAGATTTCTCAAAAAGCTGGGATTGGAAGTCCCATTTGTTCCAGCTATCATACCACAGAGATATATGTACACCCATGTTTATAGCAGCACAATTTGTTATAGCCAGATCTTGGAAACAACCTAAGTGTCCATCAACTGAGGAATGGATTAAAAAGTTGTGGTATGTTTATACAATGGGATACTAGTCAGCTATAAAGAATGATCACATTGAGATATTTATAAATTAATGAACACAGCTTGAGACCATAGTCATAAGCAAGATAAATCAAGCTCACATGTATAAATACCGTATAGTCTCCCTAGTGTAAAAAGAGGTAAGAGTACATAAGATTTTATGGTAATCATGATTTCCCATTACATTGCTTTGAAGCCTTGCAATGTTTTCATTCGTTAGTTAGAATGACTTTTCTTGGCTATTTGATTTTACTGTCTTTGATGGTATGAACAGCTATTTTGAAAAAAGCAAGACATTATAATAGCTAGTGTTAATTTAATATCATTTTGTTTTGAAGTCCTATCATGCTTTTGTTCTTCTGTCTCCATGGATTTTATCATGCTGTATCTTATTGGATTTTATTATGTGTGATAGTATAAACAAAAATTTTTATGGACAAGGAGATAATATAGTAACCATTGTTTGTTTTCTGTTAGTTAGTTCTGAATACCCTGTAATACTTTCATTCTCTTGAATGATTTTATACTATTTTGTTATGTTTGATACTAGAGTGTATGAAGGTATACTCAAATATTTCAAGGAAAGAGACATTATAGTAGCTATTGTTATGTCGGGTTCTTGTGGTGAAACACTATATTGCTTAAATTGTTCTGTTCTGATCTGTTTTGTTATGTTCTCTTTTATCTTAATCTTTTTAAAATAAAAAAATTCAAATGTACCAAGGTAGATGCAAAAAAAACCCTAATTTTTATATTTCAGCAAAGTTTATACAAAGAAAAAAGTATCAATAATGTACTATTTTGCTGGATACTTATTAGTTAGGCAGGCAATGAACAAGAAGGCATCCAGAGTTGTGTGTGTAGGGCGGGGGGTGTACCTCAGTGGTAGAATACTTACCTGATATGCGTGACACCCTGGGTTAAAGCTCCAGTACCAGAAAAAATTAAAACAAAAAATTTAAAAAGGCATTTGTGTTTGCGTGTGTGTGTGTGTGTGTGTGTGAGAGAGAGAGAGAGAGAGAGAGAGAGAGAGAGAGACAGAGAGAGAGAGACAGAGAGAGAGAGCGAGAGAGAGACAGAGAGAGAGAGACAGAGAGAGAGAGCGAGAGAGAGACAGAGAAAGGGAAGCAGAAACAGACAGACAGAAAGATTGAGACGCAGAACATTTCCCACAGATAATGGAATACAGAATGCATGCAGCTGGCTAGGCAGGTAACATTTAAGAATGTATTTATAAGTAAGTTCCCATAATCGCATAAGATCATTGCCCCAAGTATTATCCTAACAGAATGAAAATAACTCTATAACTTTATGAATACAAATATAATGAAATAGGTACACACACATCCAGAAAAGTATTAAAGCTTTCACAAAGGCATTAAAGTGTATTATACTGTAGTTGTGCATAACTCAAAGAATCTCTTTTGAGAGTAGGACAGCACAGGCACACCTGCCCCAGAAGGTGCACTTAATCTAAGCTGGAGCTTAAGCTGGAGTCAGGACAACAGTTGCTCTTTGTCCTCCAGTATCCACTCTCCACCTCTCCCTGCTGAGGTAACTTTTGGATGAGCAAGTGACAGCCCAGAAGAGTAATCCATCTAAAACTTCTATGGACTCCGGGTTAAGTTCCAGCCAATGGTAGAAGAGGGAAAGTTACATGAGAAATGGTTGAGGTATGACCTTAAAGGAACAATATGCACCCTCTTCCGTTTCCTTGTTCTCTGATACTTCAGGATGAACAAGCTGTAGCCCATCTTGGTCCACGTGAACAGGGTAAACTGCCAGGGTAGCTAAAGGACACACTAGAGGGTACCTAGACCTTTGATTATTCAGTTCACTAGCTTGAACTTGTATATGCCAGTAGAAAAGAAATCTGTCTTGTACAAGCTACTGCTATTTTCAGTCCCTTCCACAGAATCCATGCTTATATTTTAAGACATCATCTCTGTTCTTTGCAAGAGGCCTGACACTATGCCACTACATTTGCATCAACTAACATAGCAGAGTTAGAATATAACAGAATATAAAGCGTTCCATCATCTCATTCCTGATACATATGTGACCAATTGGAATTGTCTCTGTGCCATCCAGTAGTGAGCCCTCAACACAGAAGGACAAAGAATTTGACAGACTTGAGGGCAGCTCTCAGTGAAAGGGAAATGGGATTAAATGGGATTAAACAGTAAACCAATCTCCCCATCTTTCACTATAAAATTGTGAGGTTTCTTACATGAATTTGTGGACATTTCTCCAGCCCATGTAAACTTAGTTGTCGCCCCTCCCTCATTACACACACACACACACACACACACACACACACACACACACACACACACACAGTGTGTGTACACTCACACACTAAGCTTTTCTCTTTTTCCTAAATATTTTTCCCATTTTCATCATGTGATTCTTGTGGTCTCCTCCCAAATAAACCGGATAGCCATTGTTTCAATGATCTGCTTTAGACAGAGCTCAAGTCAAATTATATCAGTTTTCTTGATTGCCTTACTATAAAGATCTCCAAAAGTGGTTACAAAAAAAGAGTACTAATGACAGACAAAAAATTCCCTGTGGCAAATAATTACACACATTTCTCTTAAGGTTGTTTGTATGAAATTTTTTAACTTTTATGTAACAAACCTTACTGGATTTTCTAGTATGCCAGAGTTTAAAGCCAAACCCTGTTCACAATAGTAAAGATTATATTGGAATTTTCTATTGTAAGAAATAAACATCTCTAACACATAATGATCTACTGAATGGAAAGATTTGGGGCCCAGATAAAAAAAAATTGATCAACCAACAAACTAAGCAAATATACAATGCTTCCTCAAGGTATTCACAACCCTTCATGAAACTGTAAATCATCATATGAAGTTATTTTTCTTTCACTTTCCTCTCAATGAGGAAGAATCAAAGAACCTCTCCTTTTGGCCTGAAGTTACTACTGAAATGACTTTTTGAAAAATCCAATTCCTGGCTTTGATCTTCCTACACTCAGAAAAAGTTGTATATGTACATTTTGAAGTGTATACATTGCAGTGATAGCATAGTTTACTATTCTGATATATTTGACTATTCATAAAGACATAATACTTATCAGTGAAGAGAATCACAAGTAAAAAATTAAAAAGAATAGATTAAAAGCTGTTCATTTCTAATATGTTTTATTCAATTGTTTTATATTTTTATATACCTAAAATACTGATCTGGCTCATCTTTGATTTCAAGAACTATGAACAACTGAAAATATAACCGTTATACAACCAGTCAGCATTACACTTCCTTCCGGGAAGTACTTATCTACCTTCAAGAGACCCTGGATCACTTTTTAATGGAACTCACATGGGTGTGGTGTCTCAAGCTTACTTGTGTCCTGTCAGGCTGCTGGAATTTTCTGTAGGAATCAGGGCTACCACCAGTGGGCCAGGAGCTCTATATCTAGTCCGCCCAAAGTTTGCTACTAGCAGTATCAGTACCTTCCAGGCTTTGTGCCTAAAGAGTTGCCTCTTTCTCAAAATGTTGCCAGAGGTCCTTGAAAACTATTAACCACCACAAGGTCTCACCAATCTCTCCAGAAATCCTCTCCAGCTTTCGGCTCCTGCGCCTGGTTTGTGGTCAACAGCGACTCCCATAAAAGAGAACTCTCACCCAGAGGAAAGGAAAAATGTTTTCTTAAATGTTTAGGAAAGGAGCAAAGCAAAAATTTCATTCAGAACACCCCAAATCAAATGAAATGCAGTTCTGCCACTGTATAGGAAAATCTTAGACTCGCCAAGTGAGCAGCAGTTTAGTCCTTTCAAGCAACATCACCTTACACAAATTTAGGTTTCCTAAGAGGAAAAAAACAGACTGCCCAATCCCTGCAGCCTGCAACATAGAAAGCAAAGCTCTTCCAGTTTGACATTAATGACCCTATTTTATTTTATTTTATTTTATTTTATTTTATTTTATTTTATTTTATTTTATTTTATTTTATTTTATTTTATTTTATTTTTGGTTCCGGGGATCGAACTGATAACCTTGCGCTTACCAGGCAGGCGCTTATGCCACTGAGCTAAAGCCCAATAACTTTTTTTAACGTTCTGTAATTTTAATTAATATATTAAAATAGGAGAGACAATTTCAAGAAGCATTTGATCTTAATTAAAAGTTTTATATCCTGCCCCTTTCCAGATATCCAATTCACAGTCAGAGTTTAACACAGCAGAGGCACCGCAGCATATCTCAGCATCTCTTTCTTCAATAATGCTGCCTTTTTGCAACCTGGCCGCCCGGCCCCGCGGAGAATCTTTAAGATTCCTGCTAAAATAATGTTTATCTGAAAAAAAACTATCAAATAAAAACAAGTTGCTTGATGATTTAGATGACCTCAAAAGCAATCTTTCTATTCCTATGAGTTTGGGATTTCAACTATTATTCTTAGAAAAAATAATATTAAATTAAAAAATACTCTAATAATTACAAAAAGGAATTTATCTCAATATTAGCCTTTATATGACTATTATAAAAGTAAATAATACATTATCAAAAATTTAGGCTTTAATGAAAATTGAAGATAATACAATATCACTCACACAAAGAATAGATACCCACTTTTGTACAATTCAATTTTTCATGATAAACTCTTTCATATAAGTAAGATTTTTTTGCCTTCTGTAGACAGGGTTTCACTGTGAAGTTCATGCAGGCCTTGGGTTCACTCTGTAGCCCAGGCTGATCTCAAACTTGGAATGATCCTCCTGCCTCACCCTCCCAAGTGCTGGGATTACAGGGATGCACCACCATGCCCAGTTTGTAACTAAGATTTTAAAGTTTTCTGATTTCATAATTTACTTTTCTTACTCCACATATATTACAGATATCTCTGATTTATATATTTCTCAAATAGCCTTTTCAATGGCTCCATAATATTCCATTAAAGACTACATAGCATAGTTTACTTAAGCAGTACCCTGTCTTGTTAAATATTTTTGTTTTCTTGATTTAGCTAGTATAGAAAAATACTATAATACATAACTTTCTGTGTAAGTCTTTATAAATATTTCAAATTATTTCATCAGAACATAGTCTGTGAAGTGGAATTTGAGATTACAGTATATTGTGCTATAACTACACAGTATTGTCAAGGTGTTTTTCAATAAATTAAAAAAATTAGTAACCCCATAAATACAAGTGCACATTTTGCTTTATCCCTACCAGCTATGAATACCACAATTAAAAAATAAAAATCTCCTTGCTTCAAATCAAATCAAGATGGCCTAAATATAACCTTCCAATGCAAACAAGTCAAGCATCAAACAAAACAGATTGAACAATGATAGTTAGAACATTGGATATCAAGTAGCAGAGGGCCAGGATGCTTGAAATGCAGCAAACTGGTGATGGGAGTGTAGTCACTGCTCAGTTGACTGTCTGGAGGAGTAAACGGGTGGCAGTGCAGAGGAGGAAGCCTAGGAAGCTCAGAAGTTATCCCGAGTTCAGGATGCAGAGCCAGCTCTTTGGAGAAGCAGTGAAATTGCAGTTCACAAAGGATAGTGCCACAGCAGTGAAAAATTCACAGAGGAAAAGTGCCAGAGAGTTGCATATGGTCCCCTCAAGTCTTGAGCCAAGGACAGGTCAGAGGATGCATGTGAGGATAATCCAGGAACAGAACCAACCTAAGGGAATATAGGCAACAGTTCCCAGATCAAACATAGAGCAGAAAAAAGTTTCCATTGCCAACAACCAGAATGGGACACTTCATATTTGGGGAGCCATCTGTCAGAATACTAAGAAGAGTCATGGATCAGTAGTGTGGAAAATTAACCTTAAACTAAATACAGTTCTAATTCCATCTCACCCAACAAAGCTTTAAAGCAAGAAATGAAAGTTTGATTTCAAGAACTGTTTTCAAGTAATCTGATCACACCTCTATACAAAGTTCAACAATATTAAGAAGAATTAAAATAGCTAACACATAAAAGGGTGAAATTCAAAAGGTCTGCTAAACAATCAAAAATTACAAAACATGAAAAGAACAGAAAAATACAATCCATAATAAGGACAACAATCAATTAATTAAAAGCAATCCAGAAATAGCATAAATGACATAACAGGATCATTGCTAGTCACATGTGTTCAAGAAATGGAAAGAACAATGACTATATTAGGTAAAGATATGAATGAGAGGAAGAGAAAAAGTCAGAACCTTCTAAGATTCAGCCATACTGGGACTGGGAGGATCCAACAAGAAGCCAACTAGGCAGACTTTCAGGTAAGCCATGCAAGCAGTGTGGCTTCCAGGAAGAGAAAAGTTAGCACCTCCATGAGCCTACTGGCCTGCGCACTGAGAATCAAACTCCCTCCACCCCATAAGCAACCCACTGGTTAGGAGAACAGGCTGAGTTGATAGCAACTAAGATACATTAAGCAAATAAATGCTTATTTTGTCTGGTTGATTTTGCAGGCCTGGGGCCAGTGGTCTGAGCATGTCTTGGGAGGATGACAGAATACAATATAGCAAAAATGAGGGATTTCCTTTCATCTTCTCGTTGAAATCCAACATTGTTCCCCCTGTTTTGCTTTGTTCTAATTGTTTTACTTTATTCAATATTATGTTTTGATTGGTTTTATTCTGTTTTGGTTTGATTTTGCTATACTTGATGGGATGGACAACTAATGTAAAGATAACAAGATATACTGTGGTAGCTACAGTTTTCCTAGTATCCTGCTTTGAAGTTCTGGATCAGTTTTGTTGCTTTGTTTGTCTGATTGGCTTTGTTCTGCTTTGCTTGTTGGATTTTACTATCTTTAAAATAAAAAAAGATATGAGTGAGACAACACATTCTCAAAGTGAATTTCTACAAATGAAAGCTAAAATATGTGAGATGAAAAATATACTGGGTAGGATTGTTTACAGATAACATTTTATGGAATGAAAAGACTAGTGACATACAGATATAGCAAGCCCTATCAAATATAAACTTCAGAACAATGAATTTTAAAATTTGCAGGGTATCAGTGAACTATCGGGTAACTTCAAGCAGCCAGATATACTGAAATAGTGGCTCCTGAAAAAAGCTGAGAAAGGGAAAGACTGAAAAAACTATTCAAGAAAAATATACCCCTTTGTCCAAATGTGTTAAAAATCGCAGTCCCACATACCTAAGGAACTCAACAAACTCCAAGCACAAAAACTCAAAGAAAATTATACTATAGATTTAATGCAGTCCTCATTCATATCACAATAATTTTTGGTAGGATTTTATCAACTGATTCTAAAATGCATGTTGAAAAATAAAAGACCTAGGCAGTTAAAGCAGAGTCTAAAAAGAACAAAGTTTGTAAATTTTCCTACCTGATTGCATGTCATGCTCTAAAGCTTAATGAGGCAAGACTGTACAATATATATATATATATATATATGTATATGTATATATATATGTATACATATATATACACATATATATATACATATACATACATATATATACATATATATATACACATACACACACACACATATATATACTTACATTGTTAAAATATAATAAACAAGCTATAAGTAGACTCATATTCATGGTGAATTAATTTTTTATAAAAATGCTAAATATATCAAATTGCAAATAATTTTTTAAAAACCAATGGCATTGGACCAACTGCATGCCTATATATTTTGAAAAGGAATAAACTTAGCCCTTACCTCATACTATAAACAAAAATTAATTCAAAGTGGATTATAGGCCTAAAAGTTAAAACTATAAAACACCCAGAATAAAATGGAAGAAATGTTTGAGAGATTTTGGAAAATACTTATTATATAAAAATATTAATCTTCAATATTGATAAATTTAACTTAATCAAAACCTTATGCTTAAAAGACATTGTAAAGGGAACCAGACAGCAATTTAAAGACCCTGACTCCATTTTTTATATTTCATCACTGACACCTTCCTCCTTTTCCTGTTGCCCCATCAAGGAAAACCTGGATAAAATCTGTGCACTCAAGCTTCACGCCATGGGAACATTCATCTTTGTTCCATGCCCTAATCACAGTGCAAAGCAGAGCCCCCACCACACCTTGCACAAGCTCTCCTAGACCAGGTGTGTGCTTGTCCTTCTTTCCAAGGCAAGTTTCATTGCATGAGTAGTAAATGTTATTGGACCTTCCCATGAAGCATGTATAGCATTTTAACTCTAAATAGTCAAGTCAAAATTACATGCAGGGAAGATGACAAGAGAATATATACTCACATACAAAGGTTCCCAGGAACATTACTCATCATAGTTCTACACTAGAAATAATACAAATGCAATCAATGGGTAAATTGGTAAACAAATGGTGTTATGTTTATATAACATATTATTAGTATGTAAAAGAATAAATTAGTGATATATTCTTTAAATAGTGCATCTTAAAAATCTCAAGATATAAGACATCCACAATGGTACATGCATGAGCTCTTTTATATGAAAACTTTAAATTGACAAAACTCATAAACTATGATAAAAGTAAGATCAGAAGTGTCCTACAGATGGTAAGGAGACTGATTCCAGTAGAGAATAAAAGAATTTCCTTGGGAAATGGGAATGTTTTATACTTTTATTTGATGGTGGTTACAGGGATGTGAACATTTGTACTAAGCCTTTGACCTTAAAATGACTAAATTGTTTGCATGTAATTTTACGTAAATAAATTGATTTTTAAAATTTTTCAGATTTATCATGTGACTCATTAGATGAACCCCACAAAGGGCAGAAAACACTCTCTTAAACAATGTCATGAAAAAGATACAGAATTCAGGAAACATCAAAATCTTTTGGACTGTCTCTGTAGATGGGAGATGTTTAAAGGGAATTGGAAGATCCCAGAATGATATGGTATTTAAATATTAGAAATATTAGTAGTAAGAAAAATCTAAATGAATTTTTGACATTAGACAATTTGTGTTGGAGGCCTGGGACTCAGAAAAGTTGGACATCTTAATAAGTATTAATAAATCTTATGTAAGGATGACAACACCTGAAACACACAGGTCTAGTAGAAAAAATTCTAAGGTGAGTTTCTAAGTTTTCTAAGGTATAGAGTCATAGCTTTTCCTCCAAATCCCTCATGAATGATAGAAAGGACTAGTAAATTTGAGAAAGTGTTCTGCAGATTCAGTGTCAAGTGATCCGTCCCACATATCTCTCCGTGAGCCTCGCCTGGAGAAGGGACGGGGATGGAGGGCTGGGCAAGAGAAAAGAGAGATAGAGACAGGTTGAAATTCCAATTGAGTCTCATTTATTCTTAAAATGGCTACAACTTATATAAGGTGTAGGCAGGCCAATGGGGCAGTGTTATCTGATAGGTCATCGGCACATCCGGATATATATATATATGACGTAAGCAGGAGAGGATTATAGGTAATGTAGGCAGACATGAGGATCATGGGAAAGGTAGGCTGAAGCAGGCAGTTGCTTACATCATGTGCACTGTAGGCAAGGAGAGGATCATGGGAAATGTAGGCTGACACACAAAATGCCCTCAGGTGGGAGGGGCAGGACAGCGACAGCCATTCTGAGCCGCTCCCTACAGTCAAGGAATCTAGTTACTGCTTAACTCGGTTTGGAGCATTAAATGGGCATTGAGGGAGAAACTTCCTTAAATATTCATAAAATTATAGAACATCTACAGAAAAATCTCAGTGAGTAGGCTGCAAGGCTCTGGCATGTAAATGTACTACAACAGCAAAGTGAGTTTTGATATCCTCTATTTAGTTGCTTTCGAGGGCTTTTTTGCCAAAGTAAACCACCAGTCTGACCAATTATTCTTGTTGAGAAAATCAAACACCTACACTAACTGCCGAGAACATACGTTAGCGGGAGTTCAAAGGTACAAAGAAAGAGATCTGTAGTCAGCTAATGGAAGTTTGGTCCAAACCTCATCTTACAACAGGCTTTATCAGACACAACCTTATTTTGAAATTATTTTTCCAGTTTCTGAGTAAAATATGCCCTTTTATAATAAATAATCTTAGCCACTGACATATTTACATATGAGCTCCCTAATGTACCAATAAAGCCTATTATATCAGTAAGAGCTCACATTAATTTTTTGAAGTATCTCCTTTTTTAAATTTTAAACCAAAATCATTATGACATCCCTGAGTGAGCTTCATATGTTAATGTTTTCAGTAAAGACTTTTAGAATGTAAAAATGGTGATTCTTATTATTTACCTAATCAGCCTTCTTATTCATTATGTGAGAAAGTAGATAAATCATGAAGAGCAGTGGTAAATTATCATAAATTTATTATTCAGACTGTGATTGCAATTGCTCACCAGGAAGTGATATCCTTATTGGAGCAAATCAGCTAAATCTCTGACACATGGGTATGCAACTATTGCCATAATGATTTTTTGCTGATTAAGTAGAAAATATAAAATCGGTGTATTTCACTCAACAAGTACTATAGTGCTTCACAAAATCCAGCAGCCTTTCATGGTAAACAAAGTAATAAAGTAGAAAACAGTACATCTTCAGCCTAATAAAATGTATCTATGAATTACACATTAAAACTACACAAAATAATGAAAAACTGAAATATTTTATCTAAAATTAGAAAAAAAGGCAAGATGATAGTACCTCCCATTATTTATTATGGTACTTGATACTTTAGTGAGGGATGTTAAAGCAATAAAATCTTCTTTAAAAAGAAACAAAAGCCATTCAGATTGGAAAGCAAGGAATAAAAATGTCACTACTTCTAGGTGCAATGATCACATGTGTAGAAAATGCTAAACACTTCTAAAAGAAGCTATCATAGCCTTAATACCTAATTTAACAAGGTTTCAGGATATGCAATAAAAATATAAAGTATTTGATACTAGTATAGCCTCTCTAACTCTCTTTTAGTTTCTACTTGAATGGCATATCTTTTTCATTCCTTTGCTTTTAATATGTGTGTACTTTAATCAAGAGCATATATTCTACAGATAGTATATAGTTAGACCACGCCCTTTAAGTTCCTTCTGCCTGTGTCTGTCTTTTAACTAGAGAGTTTACTTCAATCACAATGTTTGCACTGATAAGGTAAAATCTATCGCTGACATTTTGTTTTCTATGTCTTTTTTTTTGTCTTAAAATACTCCCATTACTGTCTTCTTTCATGTTAAAGAGATATTTTTATTTTTAATATCCTTGTCATTCTTTTTAGTATGTTTGTGATACATAATGAATACATTCATTTTGGGGATTTGGTATACGTACATATCACACTATAGTAGGTTTTTACTTCCCTTTTCAAACCTCTCTTCTCTTTCCTCTCCTTCTATTTCTAGTTCTCTTTCCATTTGCAAAAGGTCTACCTTCTTTTTCCTATTATTTCTGTTCCATTTTGCTCTTTAAATTTTTTATAATTTGAGTTTCTCATATAAGATAAACCATGTGATATTTAAGCTTCTGTGTCTCACTTATTTTATCAAGAATTACGGTCTCGGGGCTGGGGATTTAGCTCAGCGGCATAAGTGCCTGCCTTGCAAGCAGGCAGTCCTGAGTTCGATCCCTGGTACTGATAAAAATGAAAAAAGACAAAAAAAAAAAAAAAAGAAAAGAAAGAATTATGATCTCAAATTGCATTCATTTTCCAAAACGGGGATCAAATGTATCCTTGTTTGTGGTTGAGTACTAGTCTGTTGTATATATATATACCATTTTTTATTTGCCCTTTTATGTATTGATGGAAATACAGACCACTTTGAAGATTTAGCTATTCTGAACCATGCTTCTATAAGCATGGATGTGCATATGTTACTGTAATATGATGTCTTTAACTCTTTTAGGAGGATTCCTCTAATGGGAACAGTTGGGTTGAAAGGAATTTTTAATTTTAGTTTTTGGAGACTCTCCATAAGGATTTCCATAGTGGTTGTATGGTTCTACACTCATACTAACCATATATATGTTCCTTATTTCCCCACAATCTCACTAACATTTGTTTTTTGCCCCTTTCAGGCTATACATTACTGCTACTTACAGATAGACTGGGAGACAGTGTGTGGTGGAAGGAAGGAAAATAAAAAAGAAAACTGGGAAAGGGATAAATCAGGAAGAAGAGAAGAAAAGAAGAGAAATATCAATAGATGCAACACAGACAGATCAAACTGTTGAAACTGTTTTTCAAGATGGACTGAAAAGTCTGTATTGAGCTGTATTTTCAGAATGTTTGTGGGAGTAAGAAGTAGGATGCAGAAGTGGATTGGAGACTGAGAGAGGCTCAGAGCTCTTAAAAATTTGATAGGCAGCTTGTGTTCAGATCTTCTATTCACAGTTTTGTTGAGGATTGCCCTGACTTGCCTCCTGAAACATACTACTTAAACTGCTTATTATTTATCTCCTTTTCTCATATACAAATGCTAGATGACAAGACAACAGAAACAGAAGGAAGTTAAAGAAATAAAAGAGAAAAAAGAAAAAGTGGTGAAAAACAACAAACAAAAAGAAAAAAGCTACAAGAACACAAAATATTGCGTCCTTACAGCCCCATTTATACTGCAGTCTGAGTTCAGCTAGTAAGCTCTTCTCTGCACGCTCACCTGTGAGGAAGCACCATGCAGGGAGTGTCCGGATGGATTTCTGGGCCTGGTCTTTTCTGCCCTTTTGTCTTTCTTGGAGCACAACTGTAACAATCAATTGCTTCTTCTCCTCACCCTTCTCCACCCCCAACATGCTATCTGCTACTGCAGGTCTCCCAGTGGTCCCATGATCTGCTCCATGGCCTGCCTATGAGCAAGGAGATTTGTCAATCTGAACGGTCCTCAGAGCCTTCTTCCCCAGTGTGAGCTTCCTTTGTGGCATGACTAACTGTAGGCCCCTGCCTCTGTCCCGAGATCTGATACCCTTAGTGAGTCTGAAAGGGGAGGATGCAATGTGGTTGGCCCAGCACTCTGCTGTCCATTAGCTTGTACCAGCGTCCTCAGCCTCAGGGTCTTCCCTACATGGTACTCTTAGCTGCTTCTGTATCCTCCCACCGTAAGCTTTGGCCAAGCGCAGTAGGGCACACCTTCTGGCCAGGGCACTACTCTTTAGCTCCCTGCCCTTGACCCTTCCCTATTCATTCTCCCCCAAAGTACCATTCCCCAGCTCACAAACTCAAGGGATTTTCAGGACGCACTGAGCACATCAGTTCAGTTAGGGGCTGCTGTGTAGTCCATAACAGTGGATAACAGTCATTGAGCAGGACAGCCCTTGGGCACAACACTCCTGATGTTTGAGACAAAAGTGGGTAAATTCCTATTTCTTGACCAACCTAGTGTCTTCTCCTTGCAGGGTCTCAGTGTTCACAAACACTGCCAACTCACGTGGCCCTAAAGCTGTGGTTTTTTCAGTGCATCAGTGCATACATCTAGGTGCCTCATTAGCATCATGAGCTTGTTTTAATCTTCCTCAAAGGCTCACTGGTGCATTCTCAGACATTATTCATAGGGTTTCAGTTTCTCTGATACCTTGGTTTGCAACATAGCACTTACTGTGTTTGTTTTCCTGGTGAGAAGGATAAAAAGGGTAGGAGGTAATTTCTGCAGCCTGTCAGCTGGGGAAGTGCAGGTTACTAACCTCAGGACATTACGCTCCATCCTAAGATATCAGATATGTAAACCTAAGGCATAAGGGGTGCTGCAGGCCCAGAGCAGCCCAGTTTCCTTTCCTAAGCCCCTGTGCTGGACTTGGATCTGGTTAGTTTCTCCTGTTTCCCTATCTAACTTTCTTTGCTGTGCTTGCTTCAGTGTACCTGAAATATTCTGGTGTGTGCCCTGGTGGCACTTCCTTGCTGATGCCACTTAGTTGGACAGGGTAGAACTCTCTGTTTGTATTTCTGTTACAGTACATTATTGAGCTATTAGTGATTATCCTGGAGGTTACATTCTATATCTTCAAATAGACTAGTCTGGATTAGATGGACATGAGCTTAATTTCATGGGCATACAAAAATTTTATTCTGCTCTATATAGTGCTTCTTGACTTTCTTTTGAGTTATTATTGTCATATAGTTACATCTGGAAACTGCTTTTTTTTTTTTTTTTTTTTTTACCAACCCAGACATGTAAGTATTGCTTACTGGAGTAATCTTTTTAAAAAGATAGAAGAGTATTTGAATAAGCTGAAAATACAAATTTGCACAGTTCTCTTTATATACCTACCTAATAATTTTTATCAGTGCTCTTTAATCTCATGGTTGATTTCATTCATTGCCCAGACTCCTTTCGTTTTTAGGTGGACTTTCTGCAGTATTTCTTGTAAACCAAGTTTTCTGGCAATGAATTTTTCAGATTTTCTTTATCAGAGGTTTCTTTATTTGAATGTTTTTATAAAAGTGCTGGATATAAAAATTATGAGACTATACTTTGAACATGCTATCTTACTGGTTCAGGTAACCTCTGATGAGAAATCAGCTCTCAATCGAATCAAGCATCTTTTGTACTAGAAGAATAATTTCTATCTTGCTGCTTTCATGATATTTTCTTCCAATGTTAAGTGTTTGCCTAATGAGTTCATCAACAGGGCTTCCTCAAGAACAGCTTGGATTGATTGCTTTTCCCAGTGTTCTGGACTTACTCTTCTTGTTTCTTCACATGCATCATATTTTTTTTATCAAAAACTGAATATTAAAAAAATGAAAATTTCAGAAGTCAGATTCTGCTTTTCCTCAAGGATGTTTTGATTGCCATTTGTCGTCACTTGCTTTAGTGACACTGCTGAGCCAAGTATCAAAGTTTGCACTCTTTCTTATTTTCAATTACTGTAGTCTCTGTTCACGTAGTGGTTAGCTAGTGTTTGGACAGAGATATTTCTACATGCATAGAACCAGTTAAGCCTCCTAGTCCTTGCCATGATGGTCTACATGTACACTGGAGAATGTCTTGAACAATCATACAATGGTTTATCATGCTGTCTTAGCCCTTACCTCCTGCATGGACAGAGTCTGAATGGCAGATTAGCCAGATCCAAGACTTAGGGATCTGCTCTTTTTAGAGTGTGCTTATAGTCCTAGCATATGCACATCTTTACATATATACATTGATTTCTAGATTTCCAGACATATATCAGAAGTTTTAAAAATTCCCTGTATGTCATAACACAGCTTTTTTTTTTCTTAAAATCTTGGTTATTGTAGGTTACCCCAACAGCCATATAGCACCTCAGATGAATTCAGTGTTAAACAATTTGTGCTCACTGTTTTGATAAATATCCCTAAAGAAAAAACTGCCCTCATAAAGTGATCGGTGCTTACAAGATGTTCTTTTTTCAAGTTTGAGCAGGGAAATTAAACAAATTAAAATCTCATAAATTTCACTTTTCCTACAGAAATTAGGCTATTTTTCTTGCCTAAAACTAAAATTCTGGAGATTGATGAAAGTTATTTTTTAATTTCAAAATTTCAAGGAAAAGTTGAGCTTGACATTGCTTTCATTGAATTTTCTAGTGTTTTCATTGTATTAATAGAGGAGAGGATGCTTGGAGGCCCTTACTCAGCTATTTTCTGATATTCTCTACCCGTTCTCCAATTTGATACACAATTTTTGTTTACCTGTGTAAGCAAAATTTTTTGCTCAGATTTGGAATTTTGAGTTTTCCTGGGAATCTCATTTAAAAAGTTATTAATGTTTCCAGTTATACCTACACATGCATGCAGTTTCATGTAAATTGCCATAAGAGGAGATGTGTTTTTTGAAAAATCCTCTAATAATCATAGATACATGTACAAATTTAATTGCCTCCACACTGTACAATTCCTACCGTGCCCTGGCATGGATTTCTGTCCTTACATGCATATCAACTGGATGGCCTCTAGTACACAGAAAAGAAACAAACTGGAACTGCAGTGTGGCAGAAGCCTAAATTCCAGCAAGAATAATGTCACTGTCATCTCATGTCACAGTCTTCAAAATTCACCAGATATTTTGGCCTTCAGTACCTGAAGAAAAAGTAGAGTGGAGACAGTAAAGATTGTTCCATATTGTGTTCTCCTCCTTTAAGTGGGAAGTTGAAGATGGAGATTTAGGACTTTCCTTAAGACCCTCAGTGCAACTTCTGATATGGCCTTTGCATTTTCAGAGCACCCAACTCTTGGCCTGTCCCGTGTTGATTATTCAATATCTAGACGTCACTGAAAACCTGGGGAAACTTCTTTGCACAAGATAGAGGTTACTCTACTAATGCTGGATCAATTTTAACGGTGCTAATTACTAAACCAAAAAATGAGTGTTGAATACTGAAACAAATGGAACAAAAAGTAATGCATATTTACATCTATCATGAAATAGAAGTGTTATTCTTTTTGAAGCAGCATGATGCTATTCTACAATATGTGTATAATGTTTACATCCATTCACAGGACTCATCTTAACAACTTAATAATCATGCTTTATATGTGTATTTCTCTCCTGAGTTCAACTCTTGATACACACACACACACACACACACACACACACACACACACACACATATATATATATATATATATATATACTTTTTTCATTTGTATTGTACTTAATCTCAAAATTGTAGAAATCTACACCTATCAGAAAAGCTGCCCAAAAAGTTAAAGTTTCCTCTTTCCCCAAAAGTTTCCTCTTTCTGAAAGTTGTTTATAGTGGTTTTCTGTGAAAACTGTTTACATTTAAAATGTAACAGGAGACTGTGAAATGTAGTCATGGAAACCACGGCAGTAGGGTAAAAAAGAGATTTGAAGATTTAGTGAGTACTTTTGATTTTCCAAATACAATAGTTCCTTCAGCAAAGTCAGTGGTACCATATGGTGAACTAAGTGTGGTAATTTTATGAGCTTGCAAATAGAATTCTGCAAAATGTGATCACTGCTAAGTCTATACACTCCAAGCCCAAACTCCACTTTTCCTCATGATTCCCAGGGATATTAGTTGCCAGCAGTTACATACTTCAAAGAAACAAACAGTACTTAGTTTTAAGAACCTTCCAAAATTTAGATAGAAATTCATCACAATCATTTAACATGAAAGGTGGAAAAGCCAAAGATGTCTTTGCAAACTCATTGCTGATCATCTATCTGGAGCTCTAATTTGGTCTGAGATAAATCCACACTCTCTCCACCACCATAAACCAATAATACTGCCGATTTTCTCTTCTTGGGGTGAATATTTTGTTTGTTCATGTATTTAAACATAAAGCATCTTTGGTTGCAAAGTAAAATAGCATAAAATCTCATTTACATAACAAACTGCACTTATTACTTTCTCATGTACTTGCAAGTTAAATGAGCAAGGCATGTTTTAGCTGTGGGACTGTGAATTGGTGCATCTCAGTTTTTGTATCTAACAGTAGTGTCAGATGGAGAACCTAGCAGATATCTCGGATAAGCCCAACCATGCAAATGCATTATAAACATATGTTTGCATCACATTTTCTAAAATCTCATTGACCAAAAGTAGAGTCAAAGTCAAGCCAGCATCAATGGGAATTAAGATATGATCTTCCCAGTGGGGTAGGGTGATTGGGTGAGTATTTACTTCACAATAAATCATGTTATAATAATCCATTTTTTCATATATTCTCTGTCTTCCCATGTGCAAAAAATATTCCTTACCCATACAATCAGAATCAGACAAAAATACAGAATGTCATGATCTATATTTGGGATGCCTTGTCTCCTCTCAATTCAGTGACTTATGGACTAAACTGACACATTATCTATCAGCCACATACTTGATATATAGTTATGTAGCTTGGATAGGGTATCCGCAACAAATGGAAAATGCAACATAGTCTGTGGCTCACAGTAATTTGGAAACCAGCTAAGCAAATGGCTCAAGACTTCATACAACAGGAAATTAAATAATTGTTTGCTAACTACCCTTGCTTCAAAGATGGACCAAAAGGGAAATGATACATTCTATAGTGCAGCTAGAAAGAGAAAGAACAATGTGAAATAATACCTTTGTACCCTCTTATGAGAGGAAGATGAGTCTTCCTGCATGAGAACACTCACTGGGAGTCACGCTTAGAATACACTGCACTTGTGGCATTGTGCCCTTATTTTTCCTAGAAGTCCTCTTGTTAAACTGAAAAGAATCTAATCTGTTCATGTCTTAACAAATATTAAAGCCATTTTCAAGCACTCCTTTGTATTTAATTGCCATGTCTTTGTTTTGATAAAAGACCACTTTAATGATCTAATATTTCTGGGTTCTCTATACTTTCTATAAATACTGTTTGCAAACCAGTTTTTACTAAGCTCATGTTTTTTGCTGTACCATTTTATCATTCATAATTGAGAGATATCTGCCCATGCTTTTGAGAGCACCTCACCCCATGCTTTTTAGTTACATTTTATATATTCTTGGTTACTATAGACAAGAGTTTTATCAAATATTGTGTTATTTCAAAATATATGTCATCATTTTTCTTCCTGTACATTTCCTCATTACTTACTGTCTTGTCCCAAAACTAAATCTAAATTTTGAGGTTTTGGTTATGGCATCACCTCATTTCCATTATTAATTTAAACACAAATCACTTATTTTTATAACAATGTTATTTAGAAAACAAAAATCACCCCCATTTTCAGTGGTTGAGTCATTCCTTCATTCCTACATTTATGCATCTTCATGCTACCAAAGTTCAGTGAAGGCAGGATGAATTTAGCTCTGTGGCTAAATTAGGGGGGAAATTGGTTGGCTTTGGCCTTGAATAGCAGCAGCTATGGGGCTATGTTCTTCTGACAGAGATTGGAAGGCAATGTCCCATGGACATTTACACTCCTATATATTTTCAAAGTAATATGGCCAGCTTCATCTTTGATAAAGGGCCCAAACATGTTCACTGGAAAAAGGATAGCCACTTTAATAAGTAGTACTGAACTAATTGGCTTTCCATATGCTGCAAACTGAAACTAGATCCATGTATAGCATTATGCGCTAAAGTCAAAATGGACCAAAGATCTAAATATTAAAACAAAACACTAAATCTGCTGGAAGACAAAATAGGCAGAAATCTTGACGGCATAGTGGTGGGCAGAAAATTCATGAATAAAATGCAACTGCAAGGAAATATTTCTCAGAATCAACAACTGGGATCTCATCTCATTAAAAAGTTTTTGCATGTCAAAAGAAATCTCCAACAGAGTGAAAAGAAAACCTATGAGTTGGGAAAATATCTTAGTCAACTGTCCTTCAGACAGAGGACTTCTATCTAGAACATATAAAGAATTTTTAAAAATTAGGCCCCTGAAATTCAAAGACCCAATCCCAAAATGGGCATCTGAGATGAATACACACTTCTCAGATGAAGAAATACAAATGACAAATAAATATATGAAAAATTTTCAGCATCATTGGTCATTAGAGAAATGCAAATTAAAACAACACTGAGATTCCATCTCACTCCCGAAATAGTGACCAAGATCAAGAAATCAACCAATAACAAATGCTAGTTGGGGTTGTGGGGAAAAAGGAACTGTTCTCCATTGCTGATAAGAATGTAGCTGGTACAGCCACCGTGGAAATTAGCCTGGAGGTTCCTCAGAATGCTAGTGTTAGAGATTCCATTTGACTCAGCTATCGGGCTTCTGGGCATTTTCCCAGGAGACCTGAAAACATCATACTACAGTGATATATGTGCAGCCATGTTTATAGCAGCACAATTTGTAATAGCCAGATCTTGGAAACAACATAAGTGCCCATCAATTGAGGGATGGATTTTAAAAAGTGATATTTTATACAGTGGAGTACTACTCAGCTATAAAGAAAGATTGCATTGAGGCTTTTGTAAGTAAATGGATGTGACTTGAGAATATATTCATAAGTGAAATAAATTAAACTCACATGTGTGAATACTGTATTGTCTCCTTCATGTAAGATGCTGAAAGAGAAAATGCAATCCAAACTCTACAATAAATATTGTATAAGGGTAGGAAACTGCTCAAAGAAGAAAAGTACCTGGGATAGGGGAAAGGAAGAAACAAGGAAGAGAAAAGGAAAAATACATAAATGTGTACACATGTAAGATAGCTAAGATGACTATTCGACTAATTCTATTGGTTCTTGGAAAAGAACAATTAATATTCATATGATTAGATCAATTTTGAATGTCTATTTCTGGTAATCTAAGCAACCCTTTTGAAGGTAACAATATGCAATATTGGAACCATTGTTAAATTTCTGCCCATCTTGTTTTGAAAATCTATACTATTATTGTTTTGAATTTGTTGTTATCATTTATCTCTTTTGCTTTTTGTTTTTCTTTCCTATGTTTTTCTCTTAAATAAATAAAGAAAAAAGAAAAAACCCAAAGTAATATAGCCAATAGACTTGGAAGACAGAAATAAATTCTTCCTCTTGAATAAAACCCACAATATACTGATCCCATTATGAAAAGTTTGAGTTCCTTAAGTTCACAGTTTCTCTCTTATAATCTGACTGTGAGTCCAGGTATCAAGTGGCCCTCTTCACATAGTCCCGTTAGAACTGAATTTGAGGAAACAACATAAACAAATACTGATACTGTAGTTAATATTATCACCATAATAAAGTTCATTGGAGTCTTATATGCTCTCCCAGATTTTATGAAATGGACAGAATCATGTATTAGCTAAGAAACTGGGTGATGTTCCAGGTTCTTTATGGTTGTTAAACATCAAAGGCAAAGTTAAAATCAAGGCCAACATCAATGGAGTAAGAAACTGCAGTATTCCATGAAAGTGTAGATTAGAGGACGGGAAGTGAGTATTCACTGAATGATAACAATTTGGCATGGTATCTACACTATATCTATCATTTCTCTCATTTAGGATATAAATTTTATAGGAAAAATAATAATATGTAAGGAGAAGAATTACAAAACAAGTAAAATTTTCTGTGGCTCCAACTTCTGTAACAGCTACTGTTTTTGTTGCTTATGAACATTAAATGCCTCCATTCCTGTTTTCTAGAGAGCTTATTACTACTTGTCCCATAAAAATCTTTTCCCAGATCTTTCAAGTCAACTGAATTTGTTTATGTGCACACTTTTTATTTTTATTAAAAATAAAGAGAAAATTATAAAAATGGCACTTTAAGACTGAAATTGAGTGAAAAAATGGAAACTCTAGGGGTTCTCTATAATTAGACTAGAGAGGCAGTCATGTAATTCCCTCTAATACATTCACCATCTTTAGACTCCATAAGACCAGCAGGTATTACTACAGACAACATGGTGAAGAGTGATATAACTTAATGTGTGATGTATTCCTTGATCTCACTTGCTCAATCCAAACTAAATCAACAGCTCTGACAACAAATTAAGCCTGTTTTCTTGTTTTCATTTAACTACAAGGGGTTCATAGAAGAGTACATGTAAATACACTCCTTGTGACAAGCTATTCTCCAATAGGTAATAGGAACTTCTGCATAATCTCAGGAATGTAAGGTAAAGAGCCTGCCAACCAACCCAACAAGGTAGATTAGACTCTGAACTTTATGCTAGTGACCATTTGCAATTAATACAAATGGTAACTGAAACTCCAAGAGTTTAATAACTTAATTTTAAAAGTTAGTTTTGGGGCTGGAGGTTTAGCTCAGCAGGCATAAGCGCCTGCTTTGGAAGCAAGCAGTCGTGAGTTCAATCCCCGGTACCAACAAAAAGGAAAAAGACAAAAAAAAAAAAAAAAAGTTAGTTTCAAAATTATGTTTCAAATCAAAATTTGATCTTATTTTACTCTGTAAACTAGATTTTATGTTTCAGTGATGTCCACCCTCTTCTCCACATGCATATAAATAAGTACAGCCTAAATGCTTTTTAACACCAGTTATGTGTTATCTAGTCTTTTAATGATTAGAAATACAATATTAATAAGTGTGACAGGCCCCTTGCAATTGCTTAGTAGGCGTCTGTTGAATACATGGATAATGGACACTATCCCAGCCAGGATAAATAAGGAGAAGAAAGCAGACACTATTTGTGAAGTGATATTGGAGGTAAAAATAAAGACCCAAGGGAATAAAAACCTAGGTGTCCCATCTCACATGGTATCCAAACATTGTACTTAATCGGACAACTTGTTAATTAACATTTGTAGACTAACACCATTCCTACATTTCTTGAATTGAAATATGAAAAAACTGTGTTTTCTAGCCAAGATCAAGACTATAAAGTACTCCAAACAATGTTCACTTCCTCAGAGGTGCAGTGGAGAGACGATCCCAGTTCATTTCTATGGATAAACTCAGAAATCCCTTGGCCAATTCTGTGTACACAAAGGTCACTCCAGGGGAATTCCCTTCTCATCCTACTTCCATGTATTAAAGACAAGGATACCTACTCTTTCTTCATAGTTACCCAGGGACAATAGTTACCATAATAAGGCTAATAATGATTAGCACATATTGTAACTGATTTTGCAATATGTGCGTTAAATTTCACATGAACTATTTGAAAGAAGCATTACAGCCTCTGTGTTAAGCACTATTTCATTATTGCCCCAATATTTCCTTGTGGAAGTCTTCTAAGCAGGCCCTTAGTTATGTTAAAAAATCTTTCCCAAAACAAAGTAAAAAAAAAAAAAGTTTATTTGAAGGCTGCCAATCCTGTAAGAAAACATTATGGTCATAAAAATAAGCTTTGGTGCCATTAATCACTAGTTGAGAAAACAGTAGTAGTGGTAGCAGTAGTAGTAGTAGAAAGATGATGAGGAAGAGGAAGAAGAGAAAGACTAGAGCATAACTAAAAATGGGAGCGCCTGGGCAGAAAGAGACTCTTGATGAAGTAGGCATTTTAGGGGAAGCACCGGCAGGGGCTACACTGATAGCACTGCTCATTTGTTTAGCAGACAAAAGAGCAAAAACTCATATTCTCTTCATTTGTCACACTGTACTGTTGTTTCGTATTGCCTGAGCCAGCAGGCCCCTGCTGCAATCTGTGTAATAACAGCAGGTTACTTTCATGGGTCCCTTAGGGTTTCTAGGGATACTACCATATATTTTTAAAGCTGATCTGACTTTATTCATGGAATCCACCCAATAATTGGCACATTAAAAGTGGCTAAATCCTTATTTTGTAAAGTGTATCAACATTTCACAGTTAAAAATACTAAATTATAGATGAGAATGGCTGCTTAAAAGTAATATACATTTATAAAAGTCCTACTCAGTGCAACAAAGTCACTGAGTCCTGTAACAAGTGGAAGACAGGGCATCCCATTGGTCCTTGCTGGCCAGTCCCGTATCAGCCTCCGTGCAGATTCAGAATGGGAAATATTCTCGCCCCAAGTAATAATTCCAATTGAAGGTGGTGGTTATGAGATAGATAAATCCGCTGAAGTAAGGCAGATTACAAAATTAAGTAGAAATGTGCTTTATTCTTCAGGAAACAAAGATTTATTGTCCTTAGGTACTACCTTTAAAAGAAAAAAAAAATTCTACAAGAAGCATAGTAATTGAGCTGAATTTTGAGACAAAAATAAGAATTCAACAGTTGGGGGACTGGATAAAGTCTTGGCAGACACAAAAGCTTTACAGTTTTGAAATGTTCTTAGCCTGAAATGAGATGAGTCATGAGTTACACATGAATTTTCCTGTGAGGTCATACTACAACAGTTTTGCACTGAATTTTTTCTTATACATTATGCCAAGACTACATTTGAAATTCTCAGAAGTATATTTTCTGAAAAAATAGTTTTATAGTGTTACTAAGCTCTAATTTACTTAACTATGCATTTATTATTCCATCAATCTTTCTGAATTATAAACAAGGCTGCAAAGAAATTATTTTGTATGAATTTTCTCCTGATTTTCCAATTATTTAACATGCAATACCAGAAGTGGAATGTGTTAAACAAAACCAAATAGAAATATATGAGTTTTTGTACTCACAAATTGCTTTCCAGGAAGTTTGCATCATTGGACTTTGATCCAGCTGTATAGGAGATTTATTTCCCCAGCCTGTTTCTACCTTTGGGAACCAAATTTTATCAAAACTTGCTAATAGTAAATCAGTGGGTTATTGTTGGCTTTGTTTCTTTGAAAATTGTTTACCAAAAAAAAAAATTGTTTACAAAGAAAAACAGGGCACTGAGCATTTTGCATTGTGCATTCTTCACAATAATAGTTCCCTATTTTTGGAAAAGCTCCTCTGATGGTAGAATATTATTTCATATATTGCTCCCACCCTGGGGGGTAGAGTTCTGACATTTTAATATGGCCTGAGAAATGCAGGGAAAGAAAAAAAAAAGGATGCTAATTTCCAAATGTCTGCTTTGTGTCTAATAACAAGTTTTCCAGGCCTGTTTGGTAAGTTCCTAGGCAAAATCTGAAATTAAAAGAATGTGAAAAAGTATAATTCATATTGCCTTACACAGTAATGAAATGTTTCACACTGCCTTTTAAAAAGTCTCCTTTTCCTTATTTTCTGAAAAATATTGTCTGGTTTTTGGAGTGTGTGTGTGTGTGTGTGTGTGTGTGTGTGTGTGTGTGTGCACACGCTTGTGTGTGTATGTTCTTCATACAATTACATAAATCAGATTTATGTGTTTACATGTAACAGAAACTGAACTCAAAATAACTGAAGCAATGCAAGGCATCTGTTGGCTTAATTTAGTGAGATAAAAGAGTTCTATCCACTTATTAAGGTGATAATCATAACCTCTATCATTTTTTTCTCATTCTTCAAGCTTTATTTTCTTCTGTGCTGGTTTCATTTTCAAGATTTTCTCTTATTATGATCCACATGTCCTTCAGAAGTTCCAGATATCTAGGCACCTTAGTACCCAAACTCTCAAAAGGAAAAAGTGTTCCTTTCTCAATAATTTCAGCAACAATCCCAGCAAAGACTATGATCTGCCCTTCTTGAAATATCTACCGACGGTTGTGCAAATCATGAAAGCTTAGAAGAGTGCAAAAAGGATGTGGTCCCCTGCCTACTCTTGGAACAGAGAATAGGGTCAATAGGATTATTAGCCCTGATATAACTACCTGCACTATGGTATAGAAGAACTGCACCCCCTCCCCAAAGAGATTCTGGGGCAGTGGTATGCTGCTAAATATTTAATGTTTGCTTTCTGGAGTTTTTTTTTTTTTTCTTTTTTGCACTGATTTGTAGCAAGTGATGATTGGCATGGCAGAAACACTACCATTTTCTTAGTTACTTTTATCAGCTGGCTCCAAGATAGAATGGTTGGCAAACAGGCCTCACAGAGGTGAAGCATTCATAAGAGACAGCAGGCAGCAAAGCAATGAGTGGGGGAGACAAAAGTCTTCCTGTCCCTTGTATTGTACATAGGCTACCCATCCCATGGTGGGAATAGCATTTGTACCCTTAATCCTAGCCAGAACTATCAGAATTGTGACAAACTAATCAGTAGGCTGATTTACTAGTCACATGCCCTTAATCTCAGCATCACACACTCTAGATTCAGCCACCCGTGGAAAAGCCGTATGACCAAATGAGACTTTGGTGGAACATCTAGACATAAAGTGTGTTAGCCACAGCCATGAATTTCAAGCTATGGTCAAGTTGCCGCGAAAGAAGAATTGGGAAGAGATGCATATAATTTGCTTTCTTAAACAACTATAGTTCAGCTGAAATAACAAGACTCAGTGGAATGCACAGCGTCCCATCTGAATTGTTCTGCTGACTCTCCCCGGAGTCCATCCCATCAACCTTCATACAAAATAAAGTAGTAGTATTATCATGGAAGACTGATAAATTACTGTTTGGAAAATTTTATCTTACAGATTACACTGATATGGAGCAGATGATGGAAAATGAGAGAACAGAACTCTAGAGAAGTGAACACAATTTTATTAAAATAAGATATAAATTGCATAATTTGGACTGGAAAACAAATCCTGTCTTGAATTAAGCAGTGCCTCAAGAAGACAAACCTTGTGAAGTCTTCCTTAGATATGAGGAACAGTCATATTTAGCCTTTTGTTTTAAAGGGTGTTTTCCTATGATGAAAAAATGTTTGGCCAGTCCCTGAAAATTCAGTGCCCTGTTACATACATAGAAATAAACATATTAAATGGTCATTTTCTAACAGCACATCTTCCAGAGGGGCTGATGTTTTAGTGAACACAGCAATGGGAGAAAGTGGCCTTTGGGTCTTAGCTGACAGCAGTAAAGAGGAGGAGTCTGGTCTGGGGGAGAGTGAAGAGGTGAAGAGAAGGGAAGGAGGAGTGGAGGAGTAAATGAATATGCAAGGGCTATCCTTCCGATACACAGTAAAATTGTTTATGGATAAATTTCTAGTCTATGTACTCAGCTAATATTTTTGTGCTTTTCTATTTTAGTTTTGATTTATGCTTTTGGTTGGGTTGTATAGATGAAGACTCTAAAGATTTATACAAAAGTGACTGCTTTTTCTATTCCTCGAAAAATGAATAGGGGATTTGAGAAGTAGGACAGGAAGGGAACGGAACTAAACAACTTTTTAGTACCTCCCCCAACCAGAGGAAGGTCTTGAGGTCACACCTCTAAAACATCCTCCAAAGTTTCATGCCTTCAAAGGTAAGAGTTGGGGCAGTGACTGGACCATGGGGGCCATGTTACTTATGAGTGGACAGTGAACTAGTCCACTGCTGAGTTTATGACTGGGTGTGATGCTGAGAGCTGAAGCCTAGTGGGAAGAGGTGGGTCGCTGTGGGCTGGCCTGGAGGGTATGATATTCCTCTTCCTCATCTGTCCCGTTCTGCTTCCTGCCTGCCATGCTGCAAGCTCTCCTGCCATGCCCCCTTGTCATGCTGCTCCACCTCACAGCCAGCTGACTACAGCTGAAATCTCTACAAATTGATTCAAAAGAAATCTTTCCTAATGTAAATTATGGGTCTCCAGTAATGAGAAAGTAACCAAACCAGACTCTATTGTATATATAATTTTATACATTCAGTATTTTCCAGATTTGGAAATGGCTATTAAATTCATCAGGAATTTCCCCAGATTTTAAAATATTTCTCTTGGTTGGGGAAATAGCTCAGTGGTACAAGTGCCTATGTGGCAAACACAAGGCACCAAAAAACTTTTTTAAAATAAAAAATAAAATAAAATATTTCTCATGAGAATTCTACTTGAAGGTAAAATGTGGGATCCAATAGAATGCCACTCGCACTCTCAAAATATAAAACATCTAGATGATTTACAAAATCATAAATTTTTCTTACTTTATCAATAGATTGATGATATAAGACAAATTGATTGATGATACAAGACAAATTAAAACAAAAAAAATAGTTGCCCTTCTAAGAGGAGAAAGCAAAATAAATACCTTTGGGCACAGAATGCAATTCAGATATAAAGCAGAGCTTAAGGTAGGTAAAACAAATATATAAGAGAAAGTCTCTGTGAGACTGGATAAACAACTATTTTTTATAAGTCACAAAAATGACATATAAAAGCAGAAATTAATAAATTGTACTTTTCAGAAAATTGAAATCTTCTGAACTTTGAAATAACTGAAATAATGGGAAAAAATTCAAGCAATAATCTCAGAGAAACTATTTGCAAAATAAAATCTGCTGAACAGTTTGTATCCGGAATACTCAAAAAACTGTCTTAATTACTTTTTGTTGCTGGACAAAGATACTCAGCATCCACAAGTTAAAAGAGAGGCTTATTTAGCCCACAGTTTTTAGAGGTTTCAGGCAATAGTCAGCTAGCTCCAAGGCAGAGTGGCAGCGCAGAGAGGCAAGAATCCATGGCGTGAAAGGCAGGAAGCAGGTAAGCACTGTTAAAGAAAGAGGAAGAATATTTACACCTGTGTAAATCCTTCCAGATCATCCCCACTCTGACCCACCTCTTCCCACCAGGCTTTGCCCCTCAAAGTCACACCCAGTTAAAGTCCCACCAGTGGAGTAATTCAGTATCACACACTCATGATCCAGCATCACACATGCACGATTCAATCACCCGCAGAAGCTCCATCTATGAGCCCGTGGGGCTTTGGAGAGACATCTAGATATAAACCATGACAAACTCTTAAAACCAAATAAAATAAAGCAAGTAAATTTTTGTAAATGGCCCAAGTTTTTTTCTATATTGATGAAAGAAAATATATGAATTATAAGCATATAAAACTGTGTTCATTACTGCCCTTTACTCAAAGCCGTACATATTCCAATGATTTTGGAAGTTTTACCCAAAACTGAAAAACACTTCAAATATTTCAGTGACTGGCAAATGGATAAATGAATTGTGAATATTAAGTATAAAATACTATTCAGCAATAAAAAATAACAGATTATAAGTACATGCAGCAACATGGATGAATCACAAAGTTATTATACTATGTGAAAGGTACAAAAGACAGAAAACTAAATATTCACATACTTCTATTTATCTGACATTTGAGAATGGCAAAAATCAGACTAGAGGTGGCTTAAGCTAAGATTGGGAGAGTGAGATTGCAAAGATGTAACAGAATTTGACTCATTGCTGTTCTGGTACATATTTGCCAAAAAATAATATGATTTTAAAAAATAATTCATGGGAAATATATCTGATAAAATACATTTTTCCAGTTGTGAAAAACTATACAAGCTATCATATAAATATGTATATATATATATATATACATATATATATATTTAAGATATTTGATTACAGAAATCATTGGTACTTAAAATTGGATGTTTGACTTAGAAGCTCTCTCTTTTTGTATTTCTTTAGTGACCTTTAAGAACATGGTTTAAATCACTGTTGTAACGTTGATAGGCTACGTTGTCCTTACCAGTCTTTCTTCCTTTCCACTTATATGATGCATTTCAAATCAGAAAGAACCGCTTCTATTCCATTTCCAGGGTTTCATCTCTCATCACAGTGTTATGGAACTCGATCAGGATGTCATAAGCAACCAACAGGTGATAGGGCATGAACAGCTGAACTCTGTTGCAACTTCTTGCTGCCTCAGTGCGAATGCAGCCTACTAAGTGAGTTTCGTTATGAGTGAAATCCCTGCTTCTGGGTGCCTTAAAGATTCATCAAGCACCTCTTGACAGACAGACCGTGGTCTTTGTTCTTTGTCTCTTGTATCATTATAGGGCCTCATTAATTTTCTTTCAGTGAAGAAGTTTTCTTGCTGTAAGGCAATACAACCAGAGGTTCAGATAATAGGTTCTGGAAACAGAATTCTTGGGATGAGAGGTGAGATTTGCTTCTCAGCAGTCATAGCTTTGCAAAGTTAGGACCATCCTCTATAATATAAGAAATTAACTACAAGTCCTTTATGGGATCAGCTGACATGACTTGTGTAAAGATCCAGGCACAGAAACAAGGAACAATGGAGATTCTATTCCTTTTACCTAGCTGTGTCCTCCCTCTGTTACATCTCTAGTGACTGTTTACATCTCCTGGTGAGTACTGGGAAGGTTATTTCTTCCAGCTGGTATGTTGGGAAGAGAGCTAAAAGTAACATGGAGATGGACATTCTTGTGGTCACTTACCTTGCTGGTTGGGCAAAGGAAACTCCCTTAAAGTTCTGCCCTAAGTACTATCTTCAGTCCAACCCTGCCACACTCTAAGGTTATCCTGTCAGTCACCTATTATCGATAGAAAAGCCTTCTCAGTGGGCTCTGCTCTTGTGCTTTGACCACATGAAGATAATCCTTTATTTTTATCTCACTCCTGTCATCACTGTCCCTTCATCGTCACCTGGTCTTTCTTCCTCTTAAGTAGTTGATGAAAGTCTGAGAGCCTGAAGATTACCCTTACTCTGGTTTCATTTGAACTGTGATTTCTCGCCTTTTTTGAAAACTGTCCCATTTGGTTGCCATTCTAACAGCTGGCTTGCTCCTGTTCTTTTTATTTATCTTGTTTGCTTTCCAAATTAGAAAGAAAAATTCTTTTTTCATTTTTAAAATTTTTGTCACAGATACTGGAGCTGGGCCTGAGCTGGCTTTCAAACATATCTTTCTAGTTGCACAAAAAAAAGAGCTCTAAGGGAACTGTAGAATTTGCTTTTAAGATTACATAACTGCTAGAATTGTACTGCTGGGCTTCCAGGCTGTAAATAAATACTAAACTAGTGAATATTTCACCAGGATTTTAACTATAGTGAAATTCTAAGTGAGACTTATTTTTGAAATGACTGGTAAAGAGAGATTTTGTACTCTGTATTCTAAGCAAATAGTATAGCCTCCCAAGGCCATCTACCATCTGCCAGCTATGTGTCTAAATTGCCACCAGTCAAATCCCACTCCAGTAAACAACATTAACCAAAAGGTTTGCTTTGCTGAATAATTCTCAAGTCCTGAGAAGTGGTCCATTGACATTCAGTGAGGGAAAAAACATAATGTTAGAGAAAGGATGACCTATACTAAGCAATTAAAAGAAAAGGATTTTTAAAAAGAAAGGAAAGCATAAGAAGTAATAAAACATCATAATAAATAGACTTAATAAGAATTTACTTTATGCAGAGTCCCGGGATTAGCACTTTAGCCACATTACCTGCTTGAATTCTCAACACAATACTTTCAGGTAAGTACTTACATTACCACATACTGCAGATAACAGAAGGGGAAAATAATGTCAGTGACTTAAACTCACATAGATGGTAAATGGCAGAACCAGGACTTAAACCATGCTCCTTACCGATGGTCCTCCTTATCAGGACTGGACCATCACACTTCCTGTATTAGGGTTCGCTACAGGATCAGATTCAATACGAAATATGTGTATGATTGTACAAAGTTTTTGCTAGGTAGGCTTACAGAAATAAAAGTGGAAGAGTTGTAATGGTCATCTGCCATATCACGGATGGAACATGAAATGGTCATCTGTCCTCTGGAGGGCCAGAGGATCCACTCAAAAGGTCTGGGGCTGAGGCTCACAGGAGAGTCTGGTGTGGGTCTGTGCAAGAAAGTTAAAGCTTCTGCTGCATTGGAAGGCTGAAGAGCGTGTTAGAAGCCTAGAGATAATACCTAAAGAAACAAAATAAACCAGTTCTCCTCTGAAAAAGGAAGGGAAGACTTCTATTACGGCTTGTGTGTAGAGATGTCCTCCCAAAGTGGGCACAGGCGGAACTTTTCAGAGGTGGCTGTATCTAGGGTACGTGAAGCTAGGATTAAGAGTGTGCGGTGAATGAATTAGTTCTCTGATTGATTTGACGTGGTTCTGGGTGTGGGTAATGGGAATGCCACTCTGAGTGTGGGTGGTACCACTCGAAAGGCGGATAGCCTGGGTGAATATGAAGGGCAGAAAGAAGGCTGCTGTTGCTTCTCCTTCACTTTCTTTCTTCTGCCTTCCATGAACTGTTTCTCTTCTCTTTGCCCCTCTGCCCTGCCACCTTGCCTTGGAGCCAGACAACTATGAACAGAAACTTCCACAAACTGTGAGCTACAATAAAACTTTCATTGTTTAACTTTAGATGTCAAACATTTTGTCTCAGCAAAGAGAAAAGTAACTAAGACAACTTCCTTCTTTTTATTCTGTTCAGGCTACAATCTTAGTTGTTGCTGGTACTCACATTGGGAGTGAGGGAATCTTCTTCAGTTTGCATGCTGCTTGTCAACCATGCACAGACATACAAGCAATTTACTAATAAACTAGATGGCTCTTTCTCATATCATGCTGACATATCACAATTCCAAACCGCTTTTCCCTGGCTGGGTAAACGGCCTCTGAGGAGGTCATTAAAAATGGAAACCCCTGCTTCATGCAGAGCGATTTTGATTCAGAGGTTCAAATATGAGAGCCAAAGAATTCTGACAGGAGCCACAGTTTAGCTTTCCTATTATGACTCCTACTTTCTGGATTTGTGTCAGATTGCAAAAATGCTCTGTAGATTGTTACTACAGACCAGAGAAAGAAAAATGGATTTGAAAGATAAAAAGAGGCTTTCACTGTCCAAATAAGCTGATTGAGGTTGTCGCTTTTCAAATCTATATACCTAAAATAAGTGGCATGATTTCTGCTCCCTGTATCTCTTACAGTTTTAATGGAAGTCAGAAAAAAATAATGTAGCAAGAAAAGCAATGAGAATGATACAGTGGTAGATGCACACATATCAAAGGCTTGTTACTGTAATGCTACACTTCTTATTCCATGTGCAGACAGACAACTTCAGCTGTCTATACATAACTTGAGTCAGTCCCAGTTTTGTCATTTCTGTGCAAAGTTCACTCTCTACATTCACATGCAGTGCCTTTGTTTCTAACACCTAGTACCTGTGATCTTTCTGGAAGCTTTCCTGGGACAACTGAGGCTGCTTTACCTTCTGACATTTACTGCTATGGAGGGAAATCCCTGTGCAAAGATGAACATGTGGGAGCTGGAGAGGGCAGGGAGCTGGTTCGGGTTGCACAACTTGGAGCACAACTTACTCTTCAGTTTTCCTCTGTAAGGTCAGGATTCTGGAGTTTATCCTGAGATCACTTCCATGGGTGACTTTTGCCCTTTCCAATCCTACCATGTTCACTTCCTTATTGATCTCTCCTGAGAACCCTTTCTTCAAAGAGTACTTGACTGGGATCTTCTGCTTAAGATCTACTTCTGAGAGACTGACTCTGGATTTTTGTCCCAAAGTCCAAAAGGCTTTCTATCCAGAACCCAAAACATGAAAACTCTCATCCGTGCTTGCTTTCTTCACCCTGAGCCTGACATCACTTTTAGTTTGAGAGTTGCAAAGCAGGACTTCAAATCCTCACCTTGCTGGATTTTTTTTCCTTTCTGCTTTTCAAATAATAAAAAGGCTCTAGGTGTGTGGGGAGATTCAGGGCAAGGTCAGGACAAGACATGGGCCATTTGCTTGTTGTCCTACCATATCTATTCCCTGAAGCAAGAAGGGAAGAAGGGAAAAAAAGGAAAATGATCTGGACTGATACTAATTAATATCTACAAAATATTATTTTTTGTCTGATAGCTTTTTACTTAGCAATTCTTAGTGGTCAACATTTTGTGAAGGTAGGTTTCCAAAGCCCACTTCCCTCACTCTCATCCTTTACTTCTACTGTCCCCTCGGTGTCGAGAAATGGGCCCTAAAAATATGACTCAGTGCCTGCATTGGACATGATCTGCTGGGTGAAAAGAAAGTGAAAATTCTTGAAGACACTGGATAAAAACCTGACATCTCTGACCTCCAGAAACATCAGCCTTTGAGCAGCTACAGCAACCTTTCTGCTATTACTTTGACTATTTCTACTTGGCTTATTTATTCAAGCTTCAATGTTTAAAAAAAAACTCAACAAAACAGAAAATTTAACTCAGAGTTAGTCTATCCTTTTTGCTGAATATTGAACAGTGATAGGCTCAAAATAACTATGATAAAGAGGACATCATCATAGTGACTAAAATGGATGCTGTCAACTTCACCATCCATATGCTTAGAAAGAATCTGTTTACATTGTGTGGCTGTTTTTGAATAAAATCTGAATGATTTTATCATCTTTCAAACATCAAATAATCTTTACTGTGACAGATATTCTTACTGGCACCTAATTTTAAACGCTGTTTACTAGAGTGGTATAAAAAAGTTGTTTTCATGCTTGCAAGTAGAGGGCTTTGCGAATAACAGAAAAACTCACTGTGTACTTCCTATTACTGCCTGGCACAGTCTGTGACCCTTAAATACCCAACTTAAAATAAAAACCTCTAAACCCTCTAATGGTTATTTCAGCTGCACAACAACATACAGTTCCACTTACCATGTTTTAATTCTGGTTAATTAATTTGTTTCTACTTAATTACTGAGACAACTGGACTTTTAACAAAAAGTAAATTTATGACTAAAATGACTTGAAAAAGAAGACCGCCAGAGGGGAAAAAAGTACAATTGGAGAAAAAAATGATTTAATCCTTTACAAATAATGCGAATTTAAGGCCTGCTATAATAATTTACTTAAAACCTACTAGGAAGAAACACAAGGCCCATGGATAAAGAGACGATATTAAGACTTTCAGATATACTGTGTTATAAAAGACTGAATTCTGTTTTAGAAAATCTTTAGTAAGATTGCGATCATTATGAACATGTTATAGTATCATGAAAATAATGCAACTATTCTAATATTATGCATGTTAAAAGTTGAGGTATCACAGTTACATTTATGTTTATATTAGAGTATATGCAAAAGTATCAATAGTCTTATTAGATTCAGAACATTTTGATATTTTGTATCTTCAAAATTTCATATAACATAGTTAAATCACCCAAAAGATACAAAAATATGAATTGCTTAAAAAAATCTTTCTTTATTTAAAGAAAAACAGCAAAACAGGAAAAAGGGTAAAAATAATACAGAATTTCAAAAAAATTAATGCTAAGAAATCACTAGTTGATAAATTACATATTGTCATTTAGAAATAGTTGTTCAAGTTACAAAATTAAAACATAAAAGGTAGACAATGAGAGTGCAAACTGTTCTGTTCAATGATCCAACATAAAAAAAAAAAAAACAGTTTCTTTGTTTTAGCAGTACTATACACTGCTAAAACCGCCTTGTACACACTAGGCAAGCACTCTACCACTGAACTACACTCCCACCCAAAGCAGTTTTCAAAGGAGGACTCACAGGACAGCATACTCCCTTGAGCTCTGGAATGTGGCCATATTGTATTACTGTCAGGCATCTGACTCTAATGACATAATCCCCATTGCCACTCTTCCCTGAAACTTGGGGAAGATTTCAGAGAAAACAACACCAAACTTCTCAAACTTCTGCTCCATAAACGCTCTTCTGCTAGTTCAGGTTTAAAAAGTAATTCAGACTCCATAGTGCAACAAAATCTTAGGGATGTTGATTCTTCTTCTATTTTTCTTTGGTTTAATGGTTCAGTGATTTACAATAGAAAATATTAAGATCTAATCAGAGAAAGGAGAATTTATTTCACTAATACAAAGTGAATATTCTAAGTGATAATGGATAATTATGGGAGAGCAAAATAATAAAGTGAAAATAGTCAAGAATAATCTCAAAGAAAGTAAGCATAGTGGCCTTTTATATACTTTGTAACTATTTGGTGGAGATAATTGATCTTTAGGGACAAATGTGGACATGAGCCCTCATAAAGGCCAACTACGAAAGTGAGGATTGTGGTTTGTGCTATTGTGGTATTGTGTGGATTGTGGAATTATCTCCACAGAAACAGAACCATGGGCCACGGGAGAGTAGAACATCTGCATCTTGAAATGCTCTATTTTCACTTAAAAAGTAGATTAACAAACTAACTTTTACTAGTTACTACTGCTTTACTGAATTATGCTGCAAGGAACATGTTTACTGTTTATATAAGATATTGATAAGAGCTTAACTCTCCCTGTTGCAAAGAAAGAAAATATTTAGTGTTTATTTTCCTTAATTTATGAACATTTTAAAATCCAAGTTTTATATTAAGATTGATAATAGAAACCTCTTTTTAAATTTTTGTTACAACCCATCACTTCTATGAAGAAAAGAGAATGTTGTGAGGTAAATTTGGACTTGAGTTTTTTAAAGGTCAGTAAATAGATTTTTAAAAATACAACAGGACTGAGTTTGTATTGCACTATGGCTGTCTTCATAGGTTCCTAAGGCCAATGAAACAAGACTTAAAAAGCTGATGTTGTCCGATGATTATGTGACTATCTCCTTGAATTTATAGAGCCAGTCCTTTCTCTGATGTGCACAAAGAGTTACTCCAGAAAGAATTAACACTGCCAGTGTCAAATATCATAGGAAAGATAAATTTTAGGACAGGAAATGAACTCTGCTCAGAGGAGTTAGCTTGAGGGCCAACTGGGAGTCAGGTTGGACCAGAACTGACACCTGGAACATTTGTGGGCCATGAAGTAGATACCAAATTTCTACCACTTACATGAAAACAAGCTAAACAAGGCATGTGCAAATCCAACCGGACCCTCAGGGTGGGTCCTGGTTTGTCTGATTTGTCTCTGTGTTGTATTTTCCTTAGGTAATAGTGTTAATATCATCAAAAGCTGGTTTAGGTTTGGAAATATGGTTTCCTTATAGATAAGGGAGAGCAGAGTGTTCCAGATTTAATTCGCCACCCCAGATCCATGCACGTGCTTCACTTTTGGCCATGGTGCTAGTTGTCTTCCCTGGGTTGTGTAGCCAGCTGTCTCCTATAGCCAGTTGTTTCCTGAGTTCACTGTGATTACAAACCTAAAGGTTCAGTGTATCTGAATCCTGCCATACACCTGCTCTCCAGGATAGAGCTCAGAGAAAGGGGGGTCAATAAGTCACCAGGACTCTTTTTACACTCATGGTCATTAGATCTCCATGGGGCCAAATTTGACCCATGGGAAAAACAGAAACCAGTGGACAGACAGGCATTTTTCCCTTCCTGTCTCCCAGACAGATGTTTGGGTAGACACTATTTCTCAAAAGATATCTGGGGAAATCAAGAAACTTGTTTTCTGTTATGCTCACTAACACATTTATGTTTCCTCTCCCTCACTCCTTAACTTTATTTCAACAATCAAATGTTGGCACGTCGGTTTGCCCTCAGTATCTTCTTTACAGGGAAACTAGACAGACATGATAATCCCAAAAGTCCATTGTAAGAAAAAGGAGGAAATGAAAGAAGAAAGCTAGGCAGATGAAAAGAAGAAATGTTCAGAATTGGAGCATGAAAACAGAGACTCTGGAGCCAAACTGCCTGTATTCAAATTCTGGCACTATCACTGACTAGCCACGAGACCTTAAACAAGTTATTTGGCTCATTATGCATGCTTTTCTCATCCATAAAAACAGACTAATGAAAGAACCATACCAAAGTATTATGAAGACTGAATGAGTTAATTCACAGAACTGTATCTTACAGATTGTAAGAGCTACAGTGACAAAAGTGTCTATCATCATCATGATCATCATCATTATCATCATCAGCTTAAAGCTATAATCATTTTATGAGAATGAATGAAAAAGGCAAAAATGAAAACAAGAAATTGGATGCCAGCATCATCCTTAAGTCTGCAGGGCTTGTAGTACAACTGCAAGATAACCAAATGGCTTTGGGAAAATCTAATGACTTACCAGATTCCTCAGACACAGTACAGATAAGTTGAAAAATTTATAAAGAAGCATTTAGTTCAGTTCATGCAACATAACTCCCCCACAGTATTTGTGAGTGGCAAGATGGTATAGCCTGGCTCTGTGTAACCTGTTTCTATTGCTTAGAAACTCCAGAAGATCCATACTGATGATGACCAGGGTCAGCTACAGAGTACCTGTAGTGAAGTAGTGTGAAGTATTTTGAGAGAACAGGGTGGGAGTAGAAGACCCACAGAGAAAAGAATGTCAACTCAGACAAGACTGTACTAATAACAGCTGGAGGGCTGAGCTGTGCCAAGGACCACAGCTTTAATTCTTGATGGGACCAGGATACAATCAGACTGCAGCAAATATTAGTGCTAAACATCCACTGGCACCAAAGACTAACCACTACTCAGAAAATAGCATTCAAGTTAAAGCCACCTGTCTTCATCTTGCCTGCAAAGTTAGCACGCACATACCCATGTGAAGGAAGAGAGAGGAAGCAGGAAGAAGGAATATTTAACAAAGAAGAACTGATCCTGAAAAGAAGTACACCTCTGAGTTGACTAAATTTGTATCTGGAAGGTCTGTTTGAATCTGAGTAAACTGAGATGGCTATATTTTCTTGGAAATTTTAAGCTTATCCATGCTCTTTCCAATTTCACTAAAGAAGAGAACTGTAGTGTTATTGACATCAATGACAGATCAAAAATGGTGACTTTTTATACACTGGAAGAACTCTCAGAAATAATTGGGAATTTAAAAGGCAGCATTGTATAACACAGGTATGTAAACTATTTATTTCCAACAATAAAATTCCTCAGGGCTATAGCACTGAATTTGAAAATATACCTTTAAACTTTTTCATTGTCTTACTGATATCCCTTGAACCCATTTCCACTTATCATTATTTTTTCTCCTAGTTGAACTCCAGACATTTAATGAATCTCAAACAAGAAAAAAAAGGAGAATAGGGGCAGTTGAATTCATTCAGAATGAGCATTGTATTCTGTTCAGTTCTCACCAGAGTAAACAGCACAGTCTTTAAGGTCAAGCAAGAACAGGAGCTCAAGCGTGCATAATTAATAGGGATGTACAAGATGTCAAGACTCACGTTCCCAGGATTTGTTAAAATACAGATAAATTGGAATCTGACAAAATAAATTGTGTTTAATAACCCTTAAAAATGTGATCCTCAAAGCATTCTGTACTGCCTTGGCTGCCCATAGTCCAACTTCTTCTATCTTAATTTATAGTTGACAAAGACCAGTGAGAAAAAAATGCTTGAACTTAAGTAACAGAATCAGTTACAAAACCACTTACTTTATCACATATTTAATGTGCTTTTGTCTATCTATATGTGGTTTTCTAATTTCTTTGTTTAGGGATGACACATAAAGCATCATTTAGTTTCAGCTGAGAAAGCATCTTCCATAGTCAACTCCTGTCTTCCAGTCTCAGCAACATAGAATGAATTATCCAGGCTAACTTTCTTCCTTAAGTAAAAGAGATGGGTGATAGAAACTAGCCTCACATACATCAGGAAAGTAAAATGTCCTCTGATACCTGGAAGGCAGCAAGTCCCCAGCATAGATATAATTCTACCCTGACCAAATTATATATCCCCAGAGACACTGCACTGCTGCACAATTGTGTACTCTTCCAGTTTTTTACTCACCATTTCTCACTGGAGCAGAGTGGAAGGGCGATCTTCAAACTTCTCCATTAGTGCATGCTAAATGTTATACATCAGCCTTTCTCAGGTTTTCCACATATTTTCTTCCTTCAAGAATATATGTACCCAATGAAAGTTAAACTATACAGGTCTCATAACTATAGGAAAGAAAACAAGAGCAGCATAGGTTATAACACAGATAATCCCTTCCCGCTCCCTTTTCCACAAGGAAACCGTAGCAGTCAAATTAGCATTGGAATTTAAGTGGATCCAAATTGTTTCAGCAACTCCATTTCGAGTCAATGTTAAAATGTTTTCAGTGTGTGCCTTTTGTTGGTACTGAGTATGGCAAGATAATCATAATTACCTGACAATCATAATTACAGCCTTGACACAATATCCAAAAAAACTGAATCCTTTTTAATCTCAAGTAGTTCACTTAGACATTAAGAAAAACTATGTTTTAGCTAAATGAAATGCCAATATATCATCAAAACTTGAAGTAAATAAATAATCAGATTCTAAAAACAAAAAGAAAAGAAAACCTATGAAACTAAAAGTAGGGTAAGAAAGAAAGGAGAAATACATTTTATTAACCACTGATGATAATAAGCACTACATTAAAAAGTAGCACTTTTCTGATAAAGTTGGAACTCCCAATCAAATAGGAAATGATGCATAATTCACTAAATGGTGCTGGAACAAACCACTAATCATTTGTATGCTATTAGATCAGCTCATATATTATACAGCACCAAAACAAAGTTCAAATGAATTACGAATTTAAATACAAAAATAAAACTATAAAATATTAAAGGAAAATAAGAATGATGATTTATGTAATCATGCATGCAGAAGGCCTTTGTAGGGATTGGGCCAAAAGCAGAAGTCATTTTGAAAGAGATATTGTTAAATTTGGTCACACAGAACTAGAATTTATATGTGCTATGTATCAAAAACTGGGATCAACTTAACACCAGCTGACTTAAATCAGCATGGTGCTGCATGTAGATGGCCCACCTGAGGAAAGTTGCCAGCACAAAAGACAGAGAAAGGAAGGGCAGGGTTGTTAAGTGCTCCTAAGTGTTGTTGTTTGGAACCATTAGTCCTCCTGGAAGAACCTGTCATGCTGGCTTCCACAATAGGAATTCAACCATTTGTCATCGGAGGAGCTCAGGACCTTGTTGTTGAAAATGGCTATGGTTCACTTCAGAGGAGCCCTGGTTCTTACTTGGAGCATCACTTCCTCGTTCTGGAAGGGAAGATGTGTGCTATTTAATTTCCAAGAAAAGTTGTCACACTGGCCTCCTGACACGTACTCAACTGTTCCCATCATTGGTGGAGCTCAGGACCTTTGTTACTGAGGATGGCTGTGGTGCTTTTTAGGAAAGCCCTGGTGCTTACTTTAAGAGTCACTTCTTGGCTCTAGTGCAAATCCCTCAGCTTGGTGACACAGATCCTTCATTCTGCTAGCACAGATTTTCTGGCTTACGCTGCTGATCTTTGGACCTTCCCAGCATGGATCCATAAAACAGACTTTCGTGAGTCCTCATGGGCTCTAGACCTCCAGTTAGACTCATGGGAGGCGTTGTCACGGGCTCTAGGTTTCCATCTGAACTGATACAGGACATTGCTGTGGAATCCAGACCGCCATTGGCTGGATTTTCTAGGTCTTTAGTGTTGTGGACAGATTTCCTGCACTTTCTTGTATTTAACTCTGGGTGACCATCAGAAAATAATAATATACATTCTATGCGTATAATTGTTCTCCTTGTAACCACTGAATATAACAATATGCATATCAAAAGCTCATTGTGGAAACACACTTAAAGAAATACAGGAAATCCATGAAAAATATATGAACAGAAATAGAATTAAGGTAGTAAAAGTCCCTAACAAACACATTAGAAATAGTGAAAACTCCAATAGGAAAAAATAAATGAAATGAAAAAGCTCTTTATAAAATGATACCAAGTAGTCTGTAAACATAAATAAATGCAAAATGCTGTGGTAATTACGGGAATGCACATTAAAACAATAATGAAAAACTCTCTTCCAACAAATTTGTGCAGATTTTTTTAAGCTAAGATTTTGGAGGTTGAAAATGTTTAGAAATATGACTCCTCTGAGGAACATAAATTTTGAGGCAGTAAGTATGAGAAAGCCTAGAATTATTCTTACCCCCTTTTAAAAAAATCATTTCTAAAAAATTATCTTTCATTGATAAATAATGCTATTTCATTTCCTTCTTTGGTAAATTTTTAAAATAGAATGGGGCCTATATTGGCAATTTTTTCTATTCTCATCTTTCCTACTTGTCATTTTCGCATTTAAAAATGTTATAACAAAGAATATTTTTCTATCTTTATGTTACAAATCATGTCCAAGTATAGCTTTTTAATGCTTATTTTTCATTATAAAACTTTCAGCTTCTATGTGATTATATCATGGCCATACCGACCTGAATGCACCCGATTTCATCTGGTCTGTGTGATTATATCTTTAGATTTTTCTTTGTGTTTTCTATATTTGTCAGTTTTGAAAGTCCTTACCAACCAACACAAGTAATAGAAATATTCACTACATTTAAAATGTTTTAAATTTGAATCATACATTAAAATGAAGAAAACAACACATAGACCAACCCGAGTTCACAGCTATCAAACATACATACCTCTTGTTGAATTTATTGCTATTTGTGTTTTACCAGATTTCTTTGCTAAAATATTTTTAAGCAAAAAAAATTTAAACCCATTTTATAACGTGTTATCTTGTTATCATTCACTGTGTATCTCTAGTTTCCTTACAACTCCACAAAACTATTTAAATATCTAACAAAATTAACAATTCTTTGTATATATCATACAATAATCAAATTTTCCCAGTTGACTAAAGGGTGTTGTTTTATAATTAATGATCCAAATAATTATCTAAAATTCATACACACCACTGTGAATTTCATGTCTTTTAGACTGAAGGCAGTCCTGTCTTGTTTTTTCTCTGCTTATTGTTGAAAAGTAGCAGAAACTAAATCAATTATGCAAAAGATTATCTCAACTTTTCAAATGTACCTACTTTCTCCTGATGTTTAAATTATTTCTTTCTAAATATAGTATCAGTAAATAAAGTTAACTTTTCAGGCTTAGTTAAACTTGAGTTTAGTTTTTTTTTGGTTTTGGTTTTGGTTTTATAAGAACTATTTGTAGTAATACTACTGACTTCTATTATATGAAAGTTCTTTAAGGAGACTAATAAAATAGAAAAGACCCAACTAAAGTCAGAGATAAAAATGATAATGTTGCAAGTGATACCACAGAAACAAGAAATTTAAGAGGCATATGAGTAAAATGGGTAATCTAAAAGAAATTAATCCTTGAAAAATACAAACCACTAATACTTAATCATGAAGAAACTGAATATATGAACAAACTTATAACTAGGCAGATAGAATTCATAATCAAAAAACTCCCAAGAAAAAATGTCCGGCACTGGATAGCCACATTTCACAGTATTTTGTGAAACATTTCAAGAATTACTATCAATCATCAAGTATTTCCAAAAAATTAACAATAGGAATACCTTCAAACTAATGCTATAAATCTGATAAAATTCTGATACAAAAACCAGGAAGAATATGAAAAAAAGAAAAGATTAATATCTGTAGTATCAGTGATATAGAATAATTCCACAAAATAGTAGCAAATTGAATTCAACAGCCTATTTAAAAACCTCATTCTCTCAGGCTGGGAACTTATCTCAGCAGCACAAGCACCTGCCTGTACACAAGCACAAGGCCATGAGTTTGATCCCCAGTGCGAATAAATAAATGAATAAGTTTATCTCAAGGAAGAAAGACATCGTAACCTATGAAAAATCAGTGTGATACACATTAAAATAATGAAGGATAAAACAAAATACTCACCTCAACAGATGCAGATAAAATATTTGACAAAAGCCAAAACCTTTTCTCTATTTAAAAAAGAAACACTAGAAGTAGAAGAAAATTTTCTCAGCATAGTAAAGCCCACATACAAAAAAACCACTGCTGACCTCCTACTCAAAAATAAAACACTAAAAAGTTTTCCCCTAGGGGGCTGGGGATTTAGCTCAGTGGCATGAGCGCCTGCTTTGTAAGCAGGCAGTCGTGAGTTCGATCCCTGGTACCGATAAAAATGAAAAAGACAAAAAAAAAAAAAAAAAAAAAAAAAAAAAGTTGTCCCCTAGATTAGGAACAATACAAGGAAGGAACAAAACTACTTCTGTTCAGTATAGTACCAGAAATCCTAGCCAGATTGAACAAAAGAAATAGAAACCATCCAAATAAGAAAAGTAAAGCTAAAATTGCTTCTGTTTTCATATGAAATGATCTTAGATGTAGAAAGTTGTAAAAATTAAACATACACTCACACACAAATTGGTAAATCTATAAATTTATGGACTAATAAAAATCAGTTTTGTTTCTTCTTAGAAACAATAAATAAGGTGAAAAAGAAATTAAGAAAATTATTCCACATTATTTTTTGACATGGAAATAAACATGAAATAAACTTAAAGAAGCAAAAGATTTATACACTGAAAAGTGCAAAGTATTGTAAGAAGTAAAAACAAACAAACAAAAAAATACATACAAAATCATCCTAGGTCCATGGATGGGAAGATTTAATACTGCTAAAATGTTATTGCTACCCAAAATAATTACAGCTTCCTTGCAATTTCTGTCAAATCTCAGTGACATGTTTACTGATTTAAATGAAAAATTATAGACTAAAAAGGACCCAGAATAACCCAAATAATCTTGACAAACAACAAAACTGAGACGCCTCATTTTTTTATTTTAAAAAATGTAAAAATCTAGAGTATTTTAAATCACTTGAATAAAAACAGATACATAATAATGAAAAGAATAGAGAAATCAGAAATACATACACAAATACACAGTTAACTGATCTTTAACAAGGGTGCCAAGAATAATAATGATGGGAAATACCATCAAATAACATTGAGAAAAATGGGTCTCTGTATGCCAAAGGATGAAACTGAATGATTGACTTATACTATGAATCAAATCAAAGTCAAATGAAAATGGATGAAAGATTTAAATGTAAAATTCAAAAATATAAAAACCCTAGAAGAAAATATAGGGGAGCCTAATGAAATTTATGTTAGCACTGATTTTTTGGGTGTGACCCTGAAAAAAAATAGAGAATAAAGACACTCTCAGTAAGTGGGGCTGTATCAAGCTAAAAGTTTCCTACACAACAAAGAAACAGTCAACAGAGAAAATTTTCAGCTGATAGAATAAGAAAATATTTGCAATCCATATACTTGATGAGTTTATAAGAAATTCTTACAACTCAATGGTAAAAATACTCAAACTACCCAAATTAATAAAAAATGGGAAAGTATGAATTGGAAATTCTGAAAAAAATTACTTGCACAACAGATATGTGAAGAAATGCCCAATGTGATGAGTCACTATGATAGGATTATTTCCAAAAGATGAAAAATATTTCCAAAAGATGAGAAGTATAAAACAAAAAGTGGCCTTTATTCTGAGAACACAGAGAGAGATGACTGGCACCCGCCACCGCTGGCGTCAGGTTATCTTTCCTGGACACGTGGCCCGGTAGGGTATGTAAGTAGCCTCGGTTTGGGGTGGAACCTAAGGGGAGCATTAAGGATGCACAGGTAGCCCATTGTTCCTAGGTTTGGCGCCATAGGTAAATTTCCAGGGGCAGGAAGATGGCGTCACAGGTAAATTCCTAGGGGCGGGGGAAATAGGGGCTTCCTGCTTCTGGTTGAGGCTTTCCTGGCTACAGTGTCCTGTCTGGGCCAAAACCCTTTCAACGAGAGAAGCACAAATCAAAATTTCAAGTTTTTGAGTTATCACCTCATATCCTTAATATAGCCATGTTAAATTTTTTTTCTTGAAACAATTTAACCATGAGTGGTAAACATGTAAAAATCATAATTCTTGCATCATTCTGTTGTTCCATTATTCAGTTGGTGCTTATATAAAATGATGACACTGATCTAGAAAAGAACAAGCATGGAAGTTTCCTTCAAATAAATAACAGCACTACTATATATGATCCAGGAATCTCACTTCTGAGACAATCACCCAAAATAGTTGAAATCAAGATCTCAAAGAGATATTCGTCCCCATATGTTTATTTTGCAGCATCATTCAAGACATGCAAGAGGTGAATAAATCCTAAATGTGTACCAACAGAGGAGCATATAATGTTTATGTATATGAATTTATTCATATGTATGAATCCTATTGAAGCATAAAAAATGATTACATTATACTCTACAACACTGGGGGACAGTAAGGAAATCGTGCTAAGTGAAATCAGATAATCACAGAAAGATGCCATGATTCAAATGATCTAATGTAGTCGAAAATCTTGCCAGAGAATAGAACAGTAGTGTTCAGCGGATGGTGAGAAAGAAAGGAGAAAGAGAAAGAGAGGGAGAGAAGGAGGAAAGGAAGGGAGGATGGAAGGATGGAAGGAAGGAAGGAAAGAGAAGGGGGCAAAACAGTGACTAAAAGCATGGCAAGGTTATAAGGGGAGTCCTTACAATGGGTGCGTGCCCGTGGCCAGTCCCCTAAATTATCTCAGAGGCTGCTGGTATATTTGAAAGTCAACCTAACTAGTCTGAGGTTTTACCATCACCACTGAGTTTAAGAGGACAAGGAAAAAGACTAAACAGATCAGAATAAAAAAATTCTAGGTGGGATGGGATCAGTATCAGGGGAGAAGAGCACAGAAGAATTGGCTGAAAGGCAACATTATAAAAAGTCTTCAAATTTTTGTTTCATTAGAAATGTCATTTTTATTCACTAATTAGGATCTACTGAAATTTCCATAAGACATTAAAAGAAAGCATTCTGTCATTCAGAAGCCACTCATTGCATAGCTTAACAGGCTGGCTTGCCACATTTCAAAACCATTTATTTATTTATTTATTTATTTATTTATTTATTTATTTATTGTTAGAAATAGTAAAACTTAGACTAAATTCCACGGAAGCCATCTTTATGATCAAAAAGATCTTTTCCATAGAAGATCCTGATTACAAAGTTTTTGATAAATAATAGTTAAAAATAAATACCAGTATTACAGGATGAGAACTAAATATTGAACAATTGTGATTGCATTTATAGTCACGATGTTGTGCTCTTCTCTCTGTGTCTTCCTAACACCTCCATCAACCCCCATTCAGTGAGAGTGCTTCCTCAGAGCTTAACCAAGAAATTGGATGTCCTAGTAGTTGAAATAATAGACATAGAAAGCAAGGAGTAGAAATAAAATATAGACCTTTGAATTTATCCATATAATATTTATTACAAACGTATTAATTGAAAGCTACTGACCTACGACTGCTCTGGGGAATCTTCTCCAAACAAAATGTACCAGGTAACTGAGGCTGCTGAGTGGATAACCTATGACCCAGTTCCTCACAACTCCTAACTGGAAGGTTGTGAAGAGTACCACACTTAAAACCAGGGATTTTAAGTCTTGGGCAGTATTTACCACAATGTCATTGAAACATTGCAAAAAATAATTGCTAGTAATTCGACCATTATAAACTTCTGACATTGGACCAAAGAGAAGGAATATAGCATAGTTATATGCTTTTTGTCCTTCATCCGGATGGGCTATTTATCAAAAACTGTATAATTAATTTACATCTCTGGAATGTTATAGCAGTTTAGTAATTAATACTGTAAAGTGCTTTGGAAATATCATGAGATAAAAACGTCAACTACTGTGTAACAGTTTCTTTGAATAGCATCTTCAATGAACAATAATGTAGCCTGATTTAATTAAACAATACAAAGTTAAATAATAAAAAGCAGAGGAAGAAATAAATTAAGAGGCATAGTCCAGGGAGAAGGGCATGTTTTCAGATGAGATTTGAAAAAAGATGGTGAATCAATGAGGCAGAGAGACACTAGAAAGCTGCTTTACTTGAGAGAAGATACAGACAAGGTCTCTCCTTCGACAATCTGCTGCATTCCCTGGTACCTAATTATAACGTTAAACGCATCAGCATCTCCAATAACATGAATGTTAATGATGATCATTGCTGAGACACAAAAGAGCACTTAATTACCCTTTGGGAGAATAAATGCCATCATTACTGAGAATTGTTGAAGTCGTAGAAAAGTTGGAAAATGTAATAATTCATGGCCGGCTAACAATGAAGATCTATGTTTCCTTTCTACGATTTAAAGTTGTAGTTCGGGGGGTACCTGATGATCCAGACCACACATTCTCTTCCACGTTGCCTCTAAAGGAGGCCAATAGCTTGTCTGGCTGATATAATGGGAGCATAAATGACATTTGTCACTTCCAGATCAATTTTTCTTCCCGCAGTCAACCTTAGAGCCTATATGTTGAAAATAGTGGCATCAAAAGAGTGGGTGGAGTCTGAGTCCCGGAGTCCCCATTTGAAGAAGAAAGCCAGGACAGCTGCCTACATTGGACCAATCATGAATGAAAAGCACAGTTTATTTGTTAAACCATTGACATTGTAAAATAGTTTATAACGTTTCTAGCAATACATTATCATTACCAATAAAATACCTTTCTTTCTAAAGTAATATGGTTTACCTAAACACCTGTTTAAAATATATTAAAAACAGAAGTATTTAAAGTTATGCCAAGAATGAAGTGAAGGGGTAGGAACAGAAGCAGAAGTTGTGGTTGGAAGAATATATATGTAAAGTGGAGAAGTGAAAGAGAAATCTGCCAAGTCAGTCAAATGGCCAGAAAGAAGAATTAGGCAAAGATCTATTCTGAAATACAGGAGAGAGGTCAAATAAGAAAAAGTTTCTTTGCCATGCATTGTGTTTAGGAACAAGGATATTGTAACTCTCTATAGTGAAAGAAATTTTCATTTAGTGTTTGTAAAATGACTCAAATTGCAATGGATAGAGGAATGAATGAAAACAGAAACAGAGAAGGAATATAAAATACTTTTTTCAAATCACAGCAATAAAAAGATTGACCCAAGAAGGTAGTTACAGAAGCCATCGAGATGAAGTATTGTTTTATTCTGTTTTATTTTGTTTTAGGATTGAAGTGACCATCAGACATTTAAATTTACTAAAAATGCTTAAATGTTACAGAAAGATGGTGGTGTAGGGTTTTGGAAGAACTCCGTGCGAAAATGAGTGTCTTTGTTGAAAGGCGTGCCTTAAATGGCAGAACAGTATTAGAGGAAGGGCCACTAGGTCACATGGAGATTGCAAAGAATCTAGGAAATGTGGATAATGCTTCAGTAAAAAAGAAATAAATAGGGATAGTGTCTAGACAATGTCCAACCGTTTAAGAGTGAAAAGTATGAAAATCCAGGAAAGGACAAAAAGTGTAAGAATAAGCATGCCAAAATAGAGACAGTCATACATTCACATACAAACATGTGTGAAATGTAGCAAATATACAGAAAAAAAAAAGATTCCATAGACACTACAAATATGTTTGATAATTAATTTACAAAACTTAGTTAAGTGAAGAAAAAGTGATTATTTTCAAGGGAATACAGTGTGTCAGAGAACAAACTAATTTTACAAATATTCTCTGATTTGATTACACTTATCAAACTTGTCCACATCACAATTCCACAAGGTATAATTCCCATTTTTTAAAAAATTAGGGAATAGGACTGGGGGTTTTGCTCAGCAGCATAAGCACCTGCCTGGCAAGTATGAGGTTATGAGTTCGATCCCCAGTGTAAATAAATAAATAAATAAATAAATAAAATTAGATAATGAGTTCAATTCATATTTATCAAGAAATTTATATGTTTAAATTAATTCTTATCTTCATTCATGCTTTGAAACTACTATTGTTTTGAGCAATAAAAGAATATTTGTTTTAGAGACAAGCAAACCAGAATTCATATTATTTTTATACCTTACTACCTACATTGTCAACACCATTCTTTTCACCATTGTACTGCATATGCACAGCGTAGTCTTTCAGCATACAGGAGGTGCCCCATAAGTAGGTGAAGCATTACATTTAATCTCTGAATTCCTATTTTATCAATATAGCAAGATAAAAATGAAAATATTACACATAAAGACACATAAAAGAGTAAAAAACCTTTAAAGGGAAATATAGTAAGTTATTTCAGAAATAGGTGAGACTCAAAAATAATAAATAGTATAGCTTGCATACAGTACCGCAATTACAGAGTTTATATAAATGATTTGCACACACTGGTGATAAGAAAGCGCATCCTACTGTCAGTGAATAAAGATACTACGTTCTTATATATCACAATCAAAAAATCTAAACATTGTTGTCAATTTACATCTATCAAATATTTCAAAAAGAGTTGCTCACAACCTGCAGTGAATTTTAAAATTCCATTTCCATGTTTATGTAAATCAAAATTTTAGCTTAAGTTAAATTAACCCTTTTTCAGACTCCACTTGGGAAGCTTAAAAAGTTGCCTCTCAAAAATCAGAAGCTTATATATACAATTTTAACAACATGGTGTTAAGAGTTTAGAATCAAAATGTTGCATATTCTAGCAAAAGTTCACAGTTTTAAGTATCAAAGGAAATCATAATATGCATAATGCACAATAAGCAACATTTGCAAACTACACGTATGGTGTGGGTACATCTGGTGTAATATTTCATTTGAATGCTATCTTTGTGCTATGTATTCAGCATGTCAAATAGTACCAGCTTTCTCGATCCCCTAAAATAACAAAATATTTAAGATACATATATGATCAACAAGGCTCCAAAATAGTAAGTCATAGTAAAAGGAAATAACATGAGCTAGAATTAAAATGTTAAATTTAGGGCAGAAGGTATACCTCAGTGGTAGAGTGCATAAAAAATAAACTTTAAAAATTGATTGTCCTTTGCATCTGTTTATGAAATTCAAGTTAAAAAAAAAAAACAGAAATGGCTTTAAATCCAATCATTTAAAATTATTTTAATTAATCACAGATGAATATCAGATATCTCTATTTTCACAATTTAGAGGAACAATAAGCAAGTAGAGAATACACAACTACAAATTAGGATTATTTCACATATATTTAAAAATTATTTGATTTTATTTACCCTTAACAAAATAGTGAAATAAAAAATTTTCAATTTTACATAAATGTTTTTCTATCATCAAAATCAACCAGAATCACAAAGAAAAAATATAGTGGCTGAAATTTTGGCTATTTGGGGGATGGTAAGTCTTCTGGAGTTCATTAGAGAAAACTGCATTATCCACAAAGGGAAAAAAAATACTACGAGTGCTGGAGTCTTAAGAGTTCCTATTTAAGAAAAACTAAATGTGTAGCATGAGAATTTTGACTATTTTTAAGACCATATTGCACTGTTGATTAGTACTACTGATAATAACATTGAGAGATAAAAAATTATCACACTTTCTTTTGTCTTATGTTATATTTGTGATGACACGTCTTGTTCCCTTTTCCAGGTCCTCTCCATTCCTGAGTTCTCTATTTTAATTCACTGAAGGACTAGAGGAATTTCAGCATCAATTGGTTTTCTCTAGGACTGAACAATATTCAGTTCGTTCATGTTTGGGAATGACTACCATATGTCTTCATACTTAATGGACAGCTTTGATGGTCATGATACTCTTTACATTTACTTTTTCTATGAATTTTGATTTTATTCTACTGTGTATGAGTATTCCTGTGAAGAATTTTAAGGCTACCCTGACCTTCCTTTCTATATGACATTTAATTTTTGCTTAAATGCTTCAATTAGTTTTTCAATCTGTCAAATTTGGTAGCCTATGATATAAGCCATAATTATTCATTTTATGTTTAACTTTTCTGGAATATAATGGGCTTATTTATCATGAAGTTTTAATTCTTAGCTTATTATAAGAAAAAATTTAATTGAAGTATTTCTATTAATTTTCTACTTTATTTGCTCTAAATGCAAAAAAGTGTATGCCTTTTTATTTCAAATTAAAATTTTCTCCTAATCACCAATTTTATTTTCTGTCATACTTCTATTTCTTACTCCTGATGTTTTCAGTTTTACAGTGGTATTGTTTAGAACTTCAAAAAAGGGAATTCTTAGTATTCCAATATATCTGCCAACAAGAAATCAAGATAATACCAATGGACACAAGGCAGTAATAATCATATGAAGTGTTTTTATAAACAAAAATAATTTATATTTCTAATAATGAAATATTTTTAAAACTTTTTACTGCAAACATCTTTATAGCATGTTATGATTAAATATCTTGAGTTCCAGAATGTGAAAAGCACAGTAAAACCATTCTTAGAAACTTCTGATTTGATGTGCTCTATCATTTGAGTGATACTAATCAACATTTTGGCTAATTGTACCCGATATCCGTGATTTCCCAATCTCGACCTACATAAAAACTGTTCACAATGGAGTTTTTTAAATTCTGATTTTACTACCAGGCTTAATGTTGAAGAAAACATACGCTTAAAAATAATGTTTTTGTTTTTATCTTTTTTTTTTAATCTTTGAAAACAACTTCCTTTGGATTCTGAGGACACCTTGGAGCTTCTGAAAAACTGAAATATAAGAATAGATTTATTTTGAGGATTCTTTTCTTTGCAAAGAAGCAAATAACCTAAAATAAATTAGAATGGGGTAGATAGGTTCTTGAAGTAAAGAACAATAAACAGAATGCATTGGAATAATCAATACTGAACAAAGGAGTAAAAGATATTTAAGAGTGAAATGCCATTGTAAGGCATAAAATTCTTCTTAACACACCTAAGGACTTAAGGAAATATATATTTTCTGTATGGGTGGGAAAAGCCCTACACAGGCTTTTATTCTTCTTGTTTTGCAGTTTAAAACTATGTTAGCCAATTGAAAAATATTTAGACATGGGATTTTAAAGAAAATTATTAAATCATATTTAGGCCAGAGGCAGATGTTTGAAGAGAGGTGAAGCATGCTGGGAGATTTTGTAAATCATAATCTAACAATCAGTCCCTCAGAAAGATGCACCCCCTAAAGAGGAATAATACAAATAATAATTCTGGTTAATAATCAATGGTAATAACTTCCCTTCCCCAGATGATTTTGTCATTCCCTTAAAGCCAATAAACACTCATTTTTTCACAGGAAGAAAAACACTATAATCATCTCATGAGCTAAGAAACTGAGAATCAGTGTTTTCTCCCCCGCCCATTCTCCTACTCGTCACGTTTGATCTGTTTCAGAAGATGAGCATCCTTTAATAATGTCCTCTGCTTTTCTGGAAGATAAAGGGGCAGCAGTGAAGTAATCTTCATTCTTGGACAGGGCTCACAGAATGTGACTATAGATATAGTTTTTATCTTTGAGATATGAAATAAAGCAAATATTCACAATTGTTGAAGTAACATTTCATAATAATAAGATGAAGCCTGAATGCAATGAATTTGTCATTTGGAATATATATTTATATATGTGTTAAAAAATAACAACCACTGAAAGAAAAAGTTAACATATATGAAGGCATTTGTCAGTCACTCATAAAAATCTTTGATAACAAGGGGCATGAGGGATTGAAGTTGTTATACGTTTGAGAAAATAGAAAAATTAATAAAAACTCTTTTTACACTAAAAATATTTTACGAAGTTTTTGTTTGCCTATTTAATAGCTCATTTTGCAAGAGTACTTATGGTACCTTCAAATAAACTTACAACCTCAGCAGTCTATGATTGCTTTCTGTTTTCTAAAGTAAACTGTGCATATAACTGTACAGGCAATAGAAATACAATACTGTGCTAAAATAGAAGTGTCTTTCCTTGAAGCAACAACAACAACAAAAACACAAGTTGAGGTTTTCAATTAGTAGAAGGAAATTTATTTTACAGTTAGTATAACAGTTGCTACTGCTGAAACTATATTAAATTAACTGTTACTCTGTGTATGTTCACATGGATAGAACTATCTCTACAAATCCAACCACATACTGTCACTGGCTGGCAGTAGCACCATCTAGGGTAGTATTGGTCTCATACATTAGCTTCATGTAGATAACATGACACCTTCTCTCCTCCACAGCATCTGGGGCTTTTAGCAATTAATATGTTTCACTCAAAATTGTTCTTAATATTAAAAAGCAACTAAAGTCACAAACAAAATACTAGTCATCTCTTTCCAGAAGGAATGTTAGAATAAAAACTTAAATAATAAAGATAATCTCATAGATGACCACTGAATATTTGGTGCATTGCTCTCCAATCAACTTGCATTAAACTGCACAGCACTGAACTGAAAGAAGTTAGCACAGATAGACACCTTGCAGAAAGGTTCAAATAGATTTTGTCATCACTTACCTTAATTTCGGTTATAAAAACACTCTGACATGCTTCACAGATGTGGCAGCTTTCCTGATTCTGCTCCTCAGGTGAGTTCTGAGCTCCATTCTTACTCTTGCAAAGATTAAGCATTACCTTTTGTCTTGGTAACAGGCACTGAGGCAATCTCACCTTGCAGGACTGTTACTATTCAAAGATTGATCGAAGAAATTCTTGCTGGAATATACTTCTTTTTCTTTTACTTCCCAAACCCTCCCTTGACTCAAAATAGTTGCCTCTGATAGGAGTCATATTTACTAAGAATGTTAGGTTTCTTAGATACATCATCACTTTTGAGGCTCTTCAATTCTTTTTCTCTTTTGAAGATTCTGTTAATAGGCAATATTCTTTTTCCCCACACAATAATTTAAGACATCTTTTTAACTTAGTTAACTGTTTTCAGAGCTCTTCAAGGTTCTCCTTAAAGTTTTGTTTCTTGTATTCTGTTCTACTTTAAAGTATACAGAAAGATTGACTTTAAAACTGCTATAGCTAAGAAATGTGTCTTTATACCTTAACTAGTACCAGATTTTACAAAAAGTATCTGTACTCACTAAAGGAGAATAGACTTTCTTTCTTTAGTCTATTATTTTCAACATGTCTCTTTCTGTATAATAATCTCTTTCAAACTTAAAAAATAAGACAATGCATTTAAAGAAGAAAAGAGATAGCATCAGATTGATAACTAGAAAATATAGGGAATTTAATGGAACTGAAAAACAGTGAAGAGCTGCTCTGAGCTTAAGTAGTATGTAAATTGCTTTCTTTTAAATGGTAGCATGATAACAAATGATATTTCTGGATCTTGGCACATCAAACTACCCACAGATGAAAGATGACTTAATTGCTTTGACCACAGTCCGAGTCAGAATAGCTCAGTTGGCAAATATAAAAATAGCTTAGTGTTATTTGCATTTGAGAAAGCAGTGATTTCATTTTAATGCCCAAAGTCTAGGTAACAAAGCAACTCACAGGTAGTGAAGTACACCTTGCAAGAAAGAGATGCAATTCCTGACCGTAGTGACTAGGGTTGCGTCAGACACATTGATCTTGTCAGCTACATCCGTGTGCATAAGGAAATAACACTGTCAGCACAGTGCCTTCAAATTCAGATCACAGTATATGGAGAGTTTATGTCTTTAGAAGCTTAGCAGTTAAGTGTTCCCAGAGATTTGTTGCTTGTGCCATCACCTTTAAATAACCTCCTAAAAATCTTTTAATAATTCATTGTTACTCTGAAAGTCTAATGTCATTGTTAATAGCTTGTTTCTCATAGTTTTACTCTACAAAATACTTCTAATAAATAATCATAGCACAGTGGGGCTTACAATATTTTAGTCTCTGCTGTGTTGCAGTTTGAATGAAGTGAAAATATATGGAAGTGGAAAAATATGACACAAAGAATAGGAAATTTCTCTAGGCCCTGTAATAAATGTGGTAAGGTTAAAGCAAATAATGGTAAAACATAGAGCATAGACTTTGTTTTCTTGGGGAATGATGTTACTTGCATATTTTCTAAACTTTGTAATCTGAACAGGAAATTCAGAGAAAAAAAAACCTACCATAACTGATTACCATAAGCAAGATCATAGACTTTTAAATCAAAAGTCACTTGAGTTGGAAAAGGTTTAAGTTTTTTCAATAAATTATTTTTTATAATGACTATAAAAGTTATATAGTACACAGAGGCTATCTGGAAGCTAGATACTTTACTGTACCTGAATTGCAGGGAATGCTTTTTGAGATATAAAGCTGACAATCAGACATCTGAGTGTGACTGGCAAATGCTAGTCCTGAAAGATTAAACTGAGAATGCTAGTAACCTCAAAGGCAAAAACCATTGTTCTTTCACTTTGAAACCGGGAGATAAAATGGACAAGTTACAATGCAAACACATGTGAAGAAATCAAAAGAGAAAAATCACATTCCAAAATTATTTTATCAAAGCCAAAAAAGAACTTTCTTGCTTCCCCAAAACCTATATTGCTTCTGCCCTTAAAAAAAAAAAAAAAGTTCTGTGGTTGTATTAAAATATAAACGTAAAGTGGCTTAATGTACAAGGTAAATTTGAGTTACTCTTTTTTGAAATGCAATATTCAGTTTTTTTGTAATACGGTAACATTATGTTTTTAATGTCATAAATTTTCTTCAGGTATTTAATAACTAATAAAAAGTGACAGACATCTGTGATTAAACAAGAAGAAAACTATTGCTGATACTTATTATTGCTACTTTAAACACATGTTTTACCAAAACAACACAAAAGGAAATTGTTTCAGGTGTTGAAATTTTGGGGTAAGCTTTTGCATTAGTATTTAGAAATAGGAAAACTACTCTAGATATTTTTAAATGTAGAAAAGAATGAATAATGAAACAAAAGACCTAGCAGAAATATGAAAATTGAACCGTAGCCCATGCTAAACAAGTCCACTGAGCTATATCCCCAGGTTGCTTTTTAAATCACATAAGGTTAAAAAAAAGCTTAGCTTTTTTAACTATTCGTTTTTTTAATTGTTAATTGAAAAACTGCATTAAAAAAGACAGTAAATATCTTTCATCCATAATCTCTCCATTTTTGTTATTTAAAGAAATTTATGAAAAATTTCACGTGGCCTTTCAATCTCCATTCCCAGATTAACTATTCAGTAAATTATCAAAATTTTTTCCCAAATATACCCACCCATCAAAATAATAAAATAAAACAAAATAGGGAAAGACAATGTTAATGGGTTTGTTTTGTCTTACAACTGCTCCTAAGGAGGCAGAACATTTTATCTGTCTTTTATTATTTAACCTACACTCCATTTTACACGCAAGTAAAACAATGCACCATCTTTTCTCTTCATGACCAATGTTGCTAAATTACCCCTGAGAGATGCACCTCCCTTCTGAGCTCTGATTTGTCTTTCTTGATTGAGTTAATCACCAAGTTGCACTCCAGCAGCAGAAAACTTGTTCAGCTACTTCAACCTCCACAGAGGTGAGATACAGATTTATGATTCCTGTCAGCACAGCTCATCGTGGGTTGACCTAAAGTCCCAAAGAAATCTGAGATTTCTCAAGGATCCATCATATACTGTGTTATCACCTGAAATGCTGGAAGGGGGACTCCTATTGCATTTAAATATTAGATATGACCACTTTCCAATTTTACTAGAAAAAAATATCTTTCCAGGCCCTTTTTAAAAAATAAAAATCTATTAAATATCCTATTTATTACTGCATACTATTTTACAATTTGGAGGCACCATAATGTATGATTGTTTCTTTATTGGAAAACATTTAAGTTTTTCATATATTTTATCTTTTAAGAAAATTCGATTATATATAGCTATATGTCCTCAAGCCATTATTGCTGTAAGATGAATTCTCAGGTTTGGATTCCAAACATCTTTCTTTCTCAAACTTTTGTACCAATTTTTATTATAATTTTTTCTTACAAATTCTTACACTGTATTTTAAACTTTGATCTATTTTTAAATGTTTTACTTTGTATTTTCTTTTTATTAGTGATTCTCAACCTTTTTATTCATTTTGAACATTTATGTGTCTCCCACTAATTGTTTTATATTTTTTCTATTTTTCTTCTAGATAGCTTTTCATTTTCTGAAAATTGTGCTTGATGTGTTGTTTTTTCTCCCATTCTTCCATTTGTGTGTTGACTTTGTTGATTTTTTTTCTTCAAAGAACAAGAATTTTAATGGTTTCTTACATTTTAAGAGTATCAATCTTTGGGATTCCTTGGGTTTTCTCTTATTCAAAAAAGTGATTCCACAAAAACTCTATAGAAACCATTTCTAAATAGTGTTACAGTTGCATTACTTTAAGTGTATTTCTCAATCTATAATAGTGATTTAACTTTGATTCTAATAAAATAATAAAATTTCAGTAGAAATTATCTTCAAATATTTACAAAACAGTGAATCCTGGGGCAAAAAATAGCTGGTATTTAAAACTGAAACACATCTGATAACCTTTCCTGATAAAAGTAACTAAATTAGTAAATGACAGTAGGCAAGGTGTGTGATAAATTTAGACATGGGACACTGACTTCATGAATCTTTCTTTAAGAGAGTAATTCAAATTGACTTTCTTAAGCTACACATTTTCCACTGGACTGAAAACTGCCTGATAGACCATCAACAATGTAAATAAGAACAGCATTGATACCGTGACCCACTAGAATGAAGATGCAACTATCACACTAAGACTGATGGCAGATTTAAATTCACAGACCTTTTATATTAGTGATGTTGAAGAAAGAAAAATCGTACAGAATGTCACTAAATTGAAAAGCATGTTCCCCAAATCTGAAAGCATTGTAATGAGAGATTATGTTGAAGGTTAGAAATATGTGATACCCAAATTAGCCACCTACATTGGGCCAACTCCGTGGTCATCTCTCTATCTATATACCAGTTACAGCAATCAAATTATACTGCAGTGAGTACTTTGTAACTGAGTAGAAACCAATCCACTCAGTTTAAGATAGCAAAAAGAAAGCAAGCAAAAAAAAACAAAACAAAACAAAACAAAACAAAACAAAAAAAAAAAAAAAAAAAAAAAAAAACAGTGCGGATGTTTGTAACAGGAGAAGGAAGAAGCAGTAATTGGTGTTGTCCCTGAGTGTAAAGTTTTCAACTATGATTCTTGCTGCCATGAGTCTTACACACAACCCAAGCAGTAAAAGATCTCTAAAATTTGCCAGTACCTGGAAACTGTGACACCCAAAAAACTAATAAATTATAAAGTAGCAATGATAACAAAATGTGATTGAATAAAGGAGCTTAACAGCATTAACATTAAATTCACATATCGTCTCATTGTATACAAAATTCTTTCCTACTTTCAGTTAATACCCTGGGATAGATAGAAAATATGTATATGATATATAGGTTTATTTTTCTACTGACGATAAGTAAGATCAAGGAAGCTGCCAAATATTGCAATTACTCTACTGCAGATCTGCTATTTCTACCTCTATCAGACCTCGTTAAAACATTGCAAAGCAGTGCAATCAAGTTAGATGTATGTAAAAATAATAATACACAAACTTTTTTAAAAGAACAGCAGACTGTATATTTATGGAGACAAGTACTTTCCACACATACTACATATACTAAATGTATTCATTGCCCTCAATTATCTTTCTAAAATGTTTCTGTCTATGGTAACAATGAAATGTTTTGTCATTTATTTGTTTGTTTGGTTGTTTTCAGAAGCATCTATGGCCAGGAGATTTTTTAATTAATTTTGAGACTTGTTTTAATGTCTCCATGCTGCTTACATGCCAATGTTTTATCCTCCACATGGACAATGTGCTATGTTGGTCACAAAATCTGTTACGAACCAACAATGTAAGATGGCACCCTGCAGACACAGAAGAGACATTACTCTAGAGGATGTTATTTGTATGTTAGGACTTTATGGTCATGATTCCTTACAGCTGTTGACTGTCTTTTTACACTAATTGCTCACCACATAGCATAAACTTTTATGTGTGCTTTCTTTTCCGAAGTAGACAATTCAATCAGTAGTTTTTAACCAAATCCAGTAACAAAAGAGTCAGGTTGAATGTTTCTTAAACATGTGTAAATGATTTTATGCAACAATACTGCTTTGCTGGAACAGATCAAATGACCTCAACAAAAATACTGAGAAGGTGTCAAATTTATCCATGCTAAATTTCAAAATTTAACTTATAAAAAGCTCTCTAACTAACCATCTGTTTATCTGGTATCTCCTATATATAATCAAATTTCCTTCAGACAGGAGCTCTTGCATTGACAGAGTACATGAGTCTAAATATTTGACTTAATAAATCTTCACTTTAATTGATCAAATAAAATTAATCTTTTAACTAAAATGACATTATATTTGTCTGTTTGATGTACAATATTTTTGAAGGATATTCATAATATTTTGTATTCTATAAAAATCACATCTACTTTTATTGGTGTTTCCAGCAATCAGACTGTCTGTACAATTGTGGATTAGAAATATCTTAATGCGAATATCATCTCTAAGTTGGTTTTGTTTTGAGTAAGGGGTTTTACTTTTACTTTCTTTGTTTTTATTTTTATTTTGCACATGCTAAACTAGTGTCCTATCACTGAACTACAACTCAAGCACTATAAGTTTTTTTTTTTTGCATTTGAGTCCTATTTATAAAGGGAGTAGAGCTGTAAAAATACTTAGAACTTCAGAAACATTTAATTCATCAAAATATTAAGTATATGATTTTATTATACACAACTAAATTTTTGGCAATTTATTTACTCCAAGACTACATTTAAAACCTGAATTAAATGCTCTATAAGGTTAAATGATGAGGAAATTGTTAAGAAAGTGAGAATTTATTAAAATGGTGAGATTATTTATTAATGAATATTAGTAAAGGACAGTAAAGAAATAGGAGAATGTATGCTTCAGTGGATAATTTTATATTATTTCTTTTGTGCTGCACATGGTGTTTGAATGATTAGGGCATTGAACATTAATTCAACAGTTGGCTTTTCATTAGTTAATTTTTTATAACACCAATATATCTTTTGCATATAATCAATAGTCAAATATTTATTTGAAAGTTGATCTGTGGCTTCATTTATTCCTCAAATTGCATCTAAACAGATAAAATCTATGTGAGTATATATGCAAGTACCTATTTATAAATAATTCACCTTCAAGATTGTGTATGAAAACTTTTAATGTTCATAAATGCTTAGTGTTTTTAAACCATAATCAATTTATCATTAACTTTTGAAATGCAAAATTGCATCTCACACATACAGGGTTTCACGTTCAATATTAAGCATTCATCCACCTCGATATTCTCTTCATTGTCAGAAGATGGCGCTGTGGGTTTTAAATCACTGAGCTAAAACTCCCAAAGTCCTGCTCTGAATTTTTAGATTTTTCCCCCATATTTTTGCACATTCGAAGAACGCTAAAAGTGTTTTGCTTATTCGAATCATTTTAAACTTTAACTTTTAAAAGAATTTTTAAACATTCCATGAAGATAAAATTTCAGGAGGCAGAAAAATGTAACCCAAGTAGTTACATGAGTCCCCAAGAGTATGACCAAGGCACCCAAGGTGGGGAGGATTCTTCATGCACCCTTTCCCTAGTTTTCCACTCTTCGTTGGCGCATCTCGCATCGTTGCCGAAGGGTTCGGGCTCCAGGTTGTTCACTCGCCATACAGATCAGATCGCGAGCCTTAAAAATCACCAAGAGGAGGAAAAGTTAGGGAAGCAGCCAGCTGAACCTCGCGTGGTGGGCGCTGCAACTGTGTTGCTGGCTGTGGGCTGAGCAGGTTGCTTCTCAGGGGTGAGAGTTTCTGTTCCGTGTCTCTTCACACTCAGGTAAACTTGTTACCACACAGTAGTGAGGATAGACTTCTTTTCTTTAAACTGTTTGGGGAAAATCTTCTCCAAAGAACTTTCAGTGAGTTCCCAGTTTCGCAAAGTGGGATCCTCAGAATGGTGGGTACCTGGAGCCTGAACCCCGGGGCACTTCCAAGGGCGCCCCAGCTCCTGCAGGCCTGCAGGCTCTCGCTCCTTACTGTCCTGCTCCTCAGTCCTGCCAGTTCCCGGACACGCGCGGATGCCGCGTCCCTGCGGGGAGCTCTGTAAGACTTAGCAGAAGCTATGAAAATACTGACGCGACAAGCTTAACCCTGGGGACTAAACGAGCTGGAATCCTTCTGCCACCGAGTGGATTCCGGCCTCTCAAACTCCACGGGAGCACAGGACGTTGAGCCCTCCAACCCGCCACCTGGGCCGCTCAGAGTTTAAGCTGACCTGAGGCCACCAGACAGCGCGGAGCGGAGAGCCAAGTGCAACTTCAAGGTCACCGTGCTTGGGACGAGGGCAGGAGGGAGCCCGGAATCAGCAAGCCTGGAGAGACTGCGGAGCGCCTTGCGGCCGAAGGCAGGCGGGGCCCCTGAGAGCCTGCAGCTACCCTTGGCAGGTTCTGGAGAGGTCCCACTGTGGATGGACACCCAGTGGAACTTAGCTATAGACTGGAGCTTGGGGGTGGGTGTGGGAGAAGTGGTCTGGATCCCACGGCTTGGAAAGAAGTCGCATTTTCAAAAGATCACCCAAGTTAGATTTGACCTAATTTTTACCAAACTTTTTTTTATTTTTAAAATGTTCTTAAATACACAAATTGAGGACACCAAGACACAAACCCCCGCCCTCAGAAAACGCAGAGTTACCCAAATCCAGGCTTTTGTTTAATCTAGAGAAGCAGTTAACTGCTTTATCAGATTATAAAAACAGAGGCAATTCCGTCTTTTCACTTCATGGTAGATTGTGTTCCTTTACAATTTGGATCTCTTATTTCAAAATGTAAGCAAATATTAGGGTGGTATCTAAGAAATTTAAATATAACTTGAACATTTCTTTGGTCTGAAACACAGAGTTCTCATTTCAAGGCGGTGCCGCCTGCTGAATATGTCTAAATATTTTCTAAGCCATAAGTGTGCTCCCTCTGGCAATCACAAAGCTATTCATCTTTAGGCCACGTGCTCTGGTGTGTGTGTGTGCAATATATAAGATACCCAACATTCGGCCATGAATATTTCCTTTCCTGGTCTGTTTTTAACGGCCTAAATCACCAGCCCAGTATCAGGTGCACAGGACTGGGCGGTCCCCTCAGTAGTGCCAGCTGCCCCAGCGGACAGAATTCAGGGAGGCAGCACCAGCCAAGAACAGTTTCTTGTGTCTCCTGTGCCTGCACTTCCTCAGGGACTCTAAGCACCCCTCTCTGAAACTGCGGTGTCAGGATTTCCTTCCAGATGTTCCACTCTAAGGGCTCATCTGCAGGTCAAGATGGTTGGTCATGCGTGGTTTCCCACCCTCGCACTGCCCCACTGCCCGGACAAAAATGAAGCTTTTTTTTTTTTTTTTTAACTTCCCTTTTGCCACCTTTCCAATTTGCAATTACCCCGGAGCCCAGACCCTCCCAGCACACAGCTTTGCAGAGCTCCTACGTCCTGAGGCACTTTTGGTGCATGGTTGAGTCACTCTTCCCAGAGACGGAAACCAGGCAGCCTGGTCACACCCAAGCATGAAGTGGAAGCTGAGGCTGTGACTCAGCGCTGGCTACGCTTAAACCTGGTGACATCGGGCAGATGTGTTTTCATTCCCAGTGAGATAAGGGCAGTGTTAAGTGCCTGACAACTTGAGATAAGCAATCAGCGAAAGTTTATGAATGCATAAAGCTCCAAGACCATTCTTCTGACTGCTGTATAAGAACTGTGGTTAATGTGTCTGTAAGTTTTCCATTTCTCAAAGCAAACCTTCTAGCAACTATTAAGCAGTTGCCTCTTCTGGAAAGACCAGGAGGATTTTCTTGAAACTAGTGTTTGGTTCCTACTGAGTGGAATAAAGTTGTATGAAGGTTTGTTTCAGAAGTCCTGATGGTCGTGGGAAATGGAGAGCGGGTGCTGAGAGATCCTGGAATTTGGCCCCGGAAAGGAAAGGAGCAAAGCTGTCCTGTGTTCTGAGTTACTTGGTTGACAGCACAGAAAAATACAAGATCATCTATGAGGCTTTGAAATCTAGCCAGGGCAGGTAGCTCCTCAGCCACACCTAGGGTCACTCTGGCTTTATCACCCTGAGCCTCCAGGGCACAAACCCACAAATCACTAGCCACTAAATCTGCACTTCCACCATGCCTAAGAGTGATGAATCCTATGCCCTTCAAGCACCCACTGCAGACGGACAGGAATCCAGGAGTCTTGAGGAAAGTTCTGGCCTACAGGAAAGGCAGGCTGAATGCAAAATTAGGTCAGGCAGACAGGGACAGGGGACAAGTAGTCATCCACAGCGCCACTACTGTGCTAGCCTCCATGCTCCTTTAAGTAACCCCAGGACTTTGCTATGTTAGCATCATCAGGCAAGCATGTCCTTCCTACAATTATGGAGAATCTTCATTTATGATCTCAGTGAAAACAAAGCTTTAATTGAAAAACAATAACACTAGCCTGTCTTTAGCTTCCTAAAGCCAGAGAGGGGAGGAGCCAGCCAAGCAGAGATTTAACGGCAGCCCTGCGCTTCTAGTAACCTTCTGGTCTCCAGAGAGACACCATCAGATGTGCCTGCCTGGGTCCCAGGAAATGGAGTTTTCTGTAGCCCCTTTGCTCTTTCTCTATCTATGGGATCCAATACACAGGAAGCAGCAGTTTAGGTTACCCACCAGGACTGCTTAGCGTTTTGGTCCCCTGAAGACTGGATGTCAGGCAATTGTTTTGGCAAGACAGCCTGGGCTCCATTTCATCCTTTCCAGGTGAAAATGCGTACATTTCAGTGTGATTCTCAACCTTCCTTTTTAGATAACGCATCCAACTGCTCAGATATTACCATTCAAAAACAGGTTCTGTGGAGAACCTCATTTGTGAATCTATTACAGAGATTAATAGATTATTTCTCCTTTTTCAACTAATTCTCAGTGGGGAAATTTAACCATATGGTAAGGAGAGAATTAGAATTTCATCACATTAGAGGAAAATGTAATGAAAAGAGTCCAACACCTGGGGCCAACTCTGAAAGCCACAATTAAAAGGTTTTTAATGAAACTAGAGAAACCAAAACTGCGCAGCCTTCCGCAAGTCTGCCACACAAGAAAGAATTGTTGGAAGTGTTGGGAAATATTGCTTTTACTTATGTCATAAGGATGAAAGTCAGCTGTTAAATACCATGTACTCCAACAAAGACCCAACTCAGGAGCCAGAGGACTGCATGTACCATTTCCCATCCGGAAAGGAGCACTTGTTTCCACAGTCCTCCGCTTAACGGGCCCTCCAAGTAGAAGCCAGGCAGATCCCAGCGTCCCCATAGGGTTTCCTGGATGCGGTGGTTACTTTTTGTGCCTATATGAACACATGTCCCTAGTTGGTGTGGAAAAGGATTTGACTTCTGGTGTCGGCTCTTCTGATGCACCTGCATTTTAATCTCGAAAGTTTGAGAAACCAGTTTCTTCCTGTTTGGAAAATCTCATGCTTCATGTTTGTATTGTACTGCAAAAGTATCTCCTTTAACCTTCCTCTAATAATTCTTAATAAATCAAATGGACTCCACAATCGTCTTGGTCTTCATTTTGTTTTATTGTGTTTTTTTCTGTTTTTCATCCGGATAGGAAACGGTCAGATAGGAGGGTGTAAGGGAAAAGGCAGAGTACAGTGCTGGGAGGACCAGTACTTCGCTGTTTCACCAGCAGAAAATCTATAGTGAATTTTGGATAAAACAGCTTGGAACACCACCTTCCCCCAAAAGTCTCCTCCAAAAATCAGAGCCTAGACACCCTGCAAGCAGAATAGAGTGTAGCTGTCCCCTGGAAGAGTAATTTAGCACAAGCTGAGACAGCGGCGGCGGCGAGGGAAGGGCAGTGGGGGTGGGGTGCAGTGGGTGGGGGCGTCTGCTTTTCACGGGACTCCCAGGCTTCGAAGCCGATCTACAATTTGCTGAAGGAGCAAAGAACATCCTCGGCTCTAAGTAGGGCTTTTAGTGTGCTCATTGATGAGTGAAAGTCGCCACACATGTCAAGCTAAAGGCAGTTGTTGGGTTACTAACAGGACCCAGCGCCTTGCAAACATATGCGCTAAGCTGTGTATACAGATGGCAGGCAGAATAATGGAGCAGGCGCCTTTTATAAAGCTCTAGCTGCTGCCTGTCTTCAGACCTGGGAAATGAAACTATTCAGACTCGCGGCCAGATAGCGCCTGCGATTGTTTGTTACCGTTTTAATCCTATTAATTAAAACGTTAACCTGATTGGGTAGAAAGCGCTGTCCCAACAGGCGAGTCTTCTTCATAATAACCTACTCAGAGATAATGATGTAAAAGACTCCCCCGGCTGTGGCGGCGGCGGGCTGATGGGTCCGGAAATCTCCTGAAGGTGAAGCCAAGCAAGATAAACGGTGCGGAGCGGAGGCGCGGGCTGGGCTCCGAGCTGCGGCGGCCCCGCTCCCCGCGCGCCCACCCTCCCACCATGCGGGGCCGCGGCCCATGGTGAGCCCCAGCAGCGGGCACCGTCGGCTGGAGACGAAGAAGAAGAAGAGGAGGAGGCGGCGAGCGCGGGGGAAGGCGAAAAAGAAAAAGAAAGAAGGGGCGCGGGCTGCTAGCAGCGGCGGGACCGACGCGCGCCCCAGCCCCGGAGCCCGCTTCGCGTGCGGCTGCCCGGCCGCCTAGTCCCGAGGCCAGGCGGCGGGCGCGGGTGCGGCGGGCCCGGCCCCTCCGGCCCGGGGCCATGGAGCGCGGGCTGCACCTCGGCCCGGCGGCCGCGGGCGAAGACGACCTCTTCCTGCACAAGAGCCTGAGCGCCTCCAGCACCAAGCGCCTGGAGGCGGCTTTCCGCTCCACGCCCCCGGGCATGGACCTGACTCTGGCGCCGCCGCCGCCGCCCCGGGAACGCCCGGCGTCGTCCTCCTCGTCGCCCCTGGGCTGCTTCGAGCCCGCGGACCCCGAGGGAGCAGGGCTGCTGCTGCCGCCGCCTGGAGGTGGAGGCGGCGGCGGCGGTGGCGGCGGCGGCGCGGGCGGCGGCGGCGGGGTGAGTGTCCCCGGGCTGCTGGTGGGCTCAGCCGGCGTCGGGGGGGACCCCACTCTGAGCAGCCTGCCGGCCGGGGCGGCCCTGTGCCTCAAATACGGCGAGAGCGCGAGCCGAGCCTCGGTGGCTGAGAGCAGCGGCGGCGAGCAGAGCCCCGACGACGACAGCGACGGTCGCTGCGAGCTGGTGCTGCGGGCCGGGAGCGCCGACCCCAGGGCCTCCCCGGGCGCGGGGGGCAGCGGCGCCAAAGCGGCGGAGGGCTGCTCCAACGCCCACCTGCACGGCGGCGCGGGAGCTCCCCCGGGGGGCTCCGGCGGCGGCAGCGGGGGTAGCAGTGGCGGCGGCGGCGGCGGCGGCGGCGGCGGGGGCAGCAGCAAGAAATCCAAAGAGCAGAAGGCGCTGCGGCTCAACATCAACGCCCGGGAGCGCCGGCGGATGCACGACCTGAACGACGCGCTGGACGAGCTGCGCGCGGTCATCCCCTACGCGCACAGCCCCTCCGTGCGGAAGCTCTCCAAGATCGCCACGCTGCTGCTCGCCAAGAACTACATCCTTATGCAAGCGCAGGCCCTGGAGGAGATGCGGCGCCTCGTCGCCTACCTCAACCAGGGCCAGGCCATCTCGGCAGCCTCCTTGCCCAGTTCGGCGGCGGCGGCAGCTGCGGCCGCTGCCCTGCACCCGGCGCTCGGCGCCTACGAGCAGGCGGCCGGCTACCCGTTCAGCGCTGGGCTGCCCCCCGCCGCCTCTTGCCCGGAGAAGTGCGCCCTGTTCAACAGCGTCTCCTCCAGCCTCTGCAAACAGTGCACGGAGAAGCCTTAAACACATCAGACCGACCCAAAAGCTGAAGGAAAGCGCGAAGCTGCTCCCCACCCCTTTTATTTTGGTTCTTTTGGAGTTGTGAGACACTTGCAGAGCAAAGAAAAGCAGAGGCAAGACTGAGAAGTATCAGAGACAAGCGAGACTTTTAGTCTGGACATCCCCAGAATCTCTGTCTTTGGGAGGGGAGGGAGGGTGAAGGGAGGTGCAGGAGGGATGGAGTATGGATGTCCGATTTTCTCAGAAAAGTGGCAACTTTGGTGGCAGCCTAGAAGGCGGCGAGGAAGCGGAGTTTTCCTTAAAGGTGAAAAAAAAAAAAGTTCAGAAGTTATTAAGCGTGGAGAATTTTGAATGACAAAATACTAATCCTACTAATAATTGTGAATCTGGCTAGTGCAGTAGGGGAGAGAAGGAGTCCAGGGTTGGGAGGCAGGTGGGACGAAATCTTCATTCAGACAAATCAGAAAGGGCACTTGAAAATAAATTTTGATTCTGAGCCAGGAGCTAACTTGAAATGTAGACTGGTTTCAGTGCGGGGGGAGGGGAAGAGACACATTGCTATGAAAGACTTGTATTTTTTATTGTCTCTGAACTTTAATCCTGTGAAAATGCTCAAAGTTTTGGCGAGAGTGATATAAAAAACTGTGGCTGAAAGAATTGCATTTAAAAATATTTATGTGCACCTTGTTACTTTCAACTCTGCAATGATGTATTAACAATTCATGCTATTTATTTGTTATTCTTCAATGATCCTTCCATATCAACAGTATTTATCATGTGTTAAGGTCATGGGTCTTCTGTGCAGATTTTTTTTAATGCCTCTAAAATTCTGTTTTATAGATTAACTTATACTGTGTGCCAAGTGTTTATTTGCCAACAAGTATGAAGAGAAATATTGATGTATTTGAGCTGCTTAGGTTTATGAAAGGTCACCTGGATATTTTCAGTTGCATCATCCTTGTATTTAAATTGAGCTTTAATAAATTGCTTTAGTCCAAAAATTACAGGAAAGCTGTATTCTTAATTGATGAATTAATTGATCTCTTTTTGAAAGGGGACTTATTTGCATTCCAAAAGGGAAAAAAAAACATCGCAGCAATAGTTCCTATATAAGTAAAAACATGCTTAGCAAATATTTTTTCCAGGGTGTGCTGTGCATTTTTAAAGGTCTAATTTAATTACTTTAAAAATATATGTATTATATGTTATTTTAATTGTGGAGAATTATTTAAGTTGAAAGACTGGTTTGATTTACCTATGGTGTGAAATCCTTTGTTATTTTTCTAAAAAAAAATTTAAAAGGAAATAAAATAAAAGTAAGGAAGAGCAAGAAGCTATTTACCCAAAGTGAGCTTTCAGTTTTAGTTTGCATGGCTATTTGCCTGCCTTTCCATCTTACGAAATTCAAGAAAACTTTTGGGAGTCCTGCTATTTTCCACTCCTTACAGATAATACAAATTCAGCTTGTCAGGTTGGATGGTGAGTTGGGAGTTCTGGTGGATCTGATGGTGGGCTTTGGATGTGTAAAAGAATGATATATAAATATATATTAAATAGGTCAATCAGACAATGACAGCTATGTACGACCATTTGTATGTGTATCTATGTCAGAAAGAATCTTTATTAAAGTATTTTGATCAAACATTTTATGCTGTGCTTTGTGGAAGGAATAATCTCTTTTCTGTGTTACTCTTTGCTTGAAAGGTAACAAAAAAGAAGGAGTTTCAGAGAAGGTGGAACTAAAGTTTTCTCAGGGATGCATAGCTAGGAGTAGCCCTAGTTCTCTTATTTACTTGCTAAAAGGACAGTGGCTGAGCCTCGACATGGAGAGAGTGGTGAATAGGGTCAGTGATGGGACCCGGAAGTGCAGAATTCCTGACTGCTGGCATGAACTTAGAAGGCCTTGCTGTCCCTGATATTCTTTTCCACTTGTATGACAGTGTTATCTGTTCAAAGGGCCACCAAAATAGGGTTTCTTAGAAAGTTCTTAACAAAGTGCCTACCTGCAAATGATTGAAGGCCAAGAAGAAATGGATTTGGATTCTCTGAGCACTGATCTAATTAATTCAATATTTATGATAGAAGAATCAAGTGGGTTGAATTATACTACTGTAAGTAATACCAGAGCTTGCCCTAAGTGGTGTTTGTTAATGGAATTTTTAGATATTTGGATTGGGTTGGGCATAGATTCTACTAAAGAGTGACATCCTTGCTTTTATTTGGACATTTATGTTGCCCTCAATAGTAGAAGGTGTAATCTTATTGTAGTGGAAGTAGCAGAGATGGTGGTGACCACGGTGTTGATATATTGGTAAAGAAGTTACAGTGTTTCTTCTGTACCCAGTGTGCTAAGTGCATTTTTGTCTGTGTAGCCTCAGCTCATAAAGATATCCCTAAATGCCATCAAACTTAGTAGGGGGTAAGGAAGGATATTTTCTGCTCCACTTGCCATCAAAGAAGATTAATCAGAACCTGTAACTTTTCAGAAAACATAACAGCAAAGGACCTTGAAGCTGGAGCCCTCCCAGTCTGGGAGTGGGGGTAGAGAGAAGGAAGAGACCAGGGCAGCCCCCGGGCAGGAGGAGACCTGTCTCTCAGCATTTACCAGACAAAGCCTGGGTGCGTCTAATTATGATTATTAAAACAATTTCCATGACGATGTCTAATATTATGTTAATTTGAAAACAACTGTGTATGAAAACTGTCGACTATAATACCTAAATTCATTTAATGAAACACATCGTTAAGGCAATTAAACCTCCTGGATGTGATTAAGAAACATAATTACGACACTGTTCTGCGCCATAATTGGGTGTCTTTAATCAAGGGGTAAAGTGATCAGCAACACAGCCATTAGTTTGTATTGTTCTGGCCCTGCTGTCCATCATTCTGATTAGGAATTAACCACAGCCACCACCAGTCCTTTTTTTTTTTTTTTTTTCTTTCTCTCTCTTTTGCATATTAACATTATGGGAGATACATTTGCTGCAAGATTTACAGCTTAATATTTCTGTTAAGAAGACCTCTTCAAATACCTCCTCTACAACTTCTGTGCTGTTCAATTATTATTAGAAATCAAACAGAGTAACAAATTTTGAACTTCAGAAAAAAATAGCCTCTTTTCACCCTTTAATCAATATGACTTAAGGTCTTACTCATGAGGAGATAGAAGTAGGTGAAGGGACATGAAGGGATGTGAGAGTAAACTGAAATATCAGATGAATAGTTATGAGAGGTAGCATAGTTAATAACATTTATTTGCATTTTACTAATTCCACACAAGTAAGCCTTCTTTCCAGATTGAAGAGTTGGCTATCCTATGGTTGTAGGAACAATCCTGGGATATCTGAAAGAACAGAGGGGAGATCCTTGGATTTATTTAAGTACCCCTCTCTGCCCTAACTCCAGCCTCTCCAAAGTTTTTCAACTGCAATTTTAAGAGTAAGAAACTAGGGGTTCAAAAGAAACTGTTTCCCCCCCTCCTGACAAGCTATCCCTGCCCAGGGCCACTCTTCTGAGGGTCTGCCCTGTTAGCCCAAACACACATGACCCCGGATGTCTGGAACACCCAAGTAAGAAGGGATGACTTACAGCTGGGGGATTCAGGGTGCTCCTGCTCAAGTGCCCTTGGCTCCACCAGACAGCCCAGAGCCCTAGGGCAGTGAGGATAAGGGTTACCCAGAAGCCTCACTGCATCTTGGGGCATGTTGGGGCACTGCTCCCAGGTATACCTCTTCAGCTGATCTGCTGCTCAGGTAGCTTAGGGAGTTGTGACCTAAAGAGTTCCAAGACTTAAAGACCTGGCCCTTTACTTCCACTTTGATCTTTTCCTGGGCTTGACTGTGGGTATTAACAGAAGCTGCCAGCTTTCCCTTACTTCTTCGTACCACTAAATGATCCCCTTCAAAGCTTCTGTCATCCTTCCCTCCCTCTCTTGGTCCTGTGCCCTCAGCTGTGCAGCTGGGTAACTCTTCCAAGCCTCTGTGTTACACTGATATCTTCTCCCTCCAGTCCTGGCTGCTACTCACCCTCATAGCCAGCAGTCCAGCAGAGAGGACAGAGGCTCATTGAAGTCCCTTTTCCACTCACTTTCCCTCTCTGAAGCCAAATCCGGCGGATTCTACAGACCCCGACCCTGCTATTGCTCCAGAAAGAGTGGCATTGGCTTTTCCAATGTAATCACTTATGAAAGATATAATCATGTGTTAAATTGAATCCTCCGTTTAACTGTTAATGGTGTGCTCTGGGCACATTTACGTATTAGATGCTATGGTAACTAATTACCACTAGGAAAAGGGCTAATACACTTCCTAGCCTTTAAAAAATAATGATGAGAGTTCACTTTTCTCTTGCAGCGGCGGAGCCAGTGGAGATCGAAGAGTGCTCCTGAAAGCGCGGGTAATGAGTGCTGGTCCAACCTCCAAGCAAAATGTGATTCCCCCTGGGGAATCCTGTGTGTGTGTGTGTGTGTGTGTGAGTACACTACCCATCGGAGCTTCTATACAAAATTAAATTGCAAAATGTAAACATCAGAAACATAAATAAGTTTTATTTTAATTAAAACACAGGCCATACTAAATTATTCACATGCCAAGCAACTTTACATCAATTAACATTTTTTCTTCTGTTGGCAAAATAATTGAGCCTGCCTCTGGTGTGCTCTGCTTTGGCATTTATAACTTAAATGCCCCTGGATTTGCCAAGCCAATGAGCTTCAGGCTGATTTAAACTGGGCCTTTTACTTCAAACATTAGGCACAGTAGGTGGGAAAACTGGGAGACAGCAACTTCTGTTTTAAGAGTAGAAACAACTTTCAGGATGAGAGGCCTTTCCCCCAAGAGCAGATCTGTGGTTCTTGCTGTCCATCGATGTGGTCACTAGCATCAGAGTTCCAGGCAGGGTGGCAAGGGGCTCTGTTCTGACCCCAGTCCTGAGCAAGTAGTAGTACAGTGCAAAGAGGAGGCTGTCCTGCCCTTGACTGCAGACTGCAGAGGAATTAAAGACTGAGACTTCCACAGCACTCTTGCCCACCGCACTGTTCATGCGGATCTTCCTCTCTGCTGGAGACCCCGGGCTTAAGGAGCACCCCTTCTCCCTGGGCTTCCCAGAGACTGGCCCTTCAGGCCCATCTAGCCAGCGCTATTGCCTGTGTGACAGGAAACAAATTTGAGGGACTCTGCCTTGAACTTTCTTTTAAGGATGTCCTTAGGCTTTTGCCTTTCAGCACCACCTTGCAGTGCAGTGGGTCTCCTAGGCAGCACATGCCAAGCCTAGGAATTCAAAAAAGTGCACTAATTTAAAGCTCAAAGAACTCTGTTTCTCCCTTTGTCAAGGAAACTCTGCTTGTATTTCTAGACATTTGATTTGAGTTAAAATCATCAGTTTTCTTAAATTACTAACCTTAATATGATCCAGGAGACTTTTCTGACTTGATGCAAAACCAGGAGAGAGAGAGAGAGAGAGAGAGAGAGAGAGAGAGAGAGAGAGAGATCAGATTGCAAAAGGAAAGAGGATTTTGCTGTTAGCATCTTGCCCCCACCAATACATGGTGGACAAGCCTATTTTACAGGACCCCAGGATGTTTGGATGCAGGCACTGGCTGCATTATACACAGTGTGATATCAGTCTCCTCCAGTTTGAGAAAGGGTTAATTCTTTCCCAAAGACTATAGTTGCCCTTGTCTTCCCAACCTGATTCAGAGATGCAATAAAATATGAAGCAAATTTATGATCTGTTTCAAGCATTTTATTGCTGTATTTTTAAATTCATATATGCACATATAAGAACTATGATCTGTGAATAATTTCAAATGCTATAGTAGAATGATACATTTTAGATAAAACATAACCATATCTTTATATAATTGTCTCAGATTAAAATAAAAAAGAAAAATAGATTTCTAATGTGGACCAAACTGAAAAACTAATGACAGCCATAAACTGCTAACCAATCATAAATTAACATCTTCATCAAATGTTAAAATGATATCAGTGGTTATGTAAAGCGATTATTATTTCTCCTTATAAGATTTAGAATAAAGTTCAGGGATATTTAAAGGATCTATTATTTATAAATGTTTCTCAATATTAAAGATTTCAGTTTTTATTAGAAGGTTGTTCACAACTAAAGTATGGTATGTTAATAGAGGTGTTTAGAGAGGAGAGTTTAGATTTAAACATAAAAATGTCTCATGACCTAACCTTCTTTTATATATTTTGCTCTGGGATGCAGGGATTTCTATTAGATATCCTTACATATTCTTTGAAAAGAGAAGACAGTATCTTATTTGAGAAAGTTTGAGATTCTGTACTTACCTGGTAATAACATTAAATCATGCATTGTCTGTTCAAATAAGTGCAGCTCTGTTTGCATGTACAGTTTCTAGTCAGTATTTTGTCAGGCTGAGATTTCCATGAAAGGAAATGACATTCTTCATCAGACCTTTACAGAAACAGGAGACCCCATAAAAGAGGAAAGAACATCCATCCATTTAACAAATGACTAATGTATCAGGAACTGGGGCCAATTACTACCTTGTCTTTATACCTTAGTTTTATTTTGGAGAAACATCAATCTTACATATATTTAAAGTGTAGGCTTCTCAAGAGAGTGAAATGTTAAAAACATTGTTTAACAAATTAAGCTATGTACAATTTAGAAAATTATTTTTATAAAAGCATAAATATGCAGGATGTGTTGACACAGTATTCAAATTAACTGAGTTACTTCATTGTTACAGTATACTGATCTATGGAAAAGACGTAAAGATCATTGTTAAAGGCCAAGAATTAGTGAATATTTCCAACTGCTAAGTTTGATGACCCTTTCCTTAGTTTAATATTTTGGCAAGACTTGTTTAGTCTGACTGACTCCATTATTTAAAAATCAAATGTAATTTTATGACTTTTATGTAATTTAGTTCAAAGTAAAGTTTTAAAAAAATATATAATTGTACAAAATTGAGGAAATACTACATGTATAGTGTTAATGATATCAAACACTTCTTTAAAATATGCCATTTATAAAGCAAAGGTACTTTAAACTTTAAATGTATTTATAGTTCTTAGAACATGGAATCTTAGAATATGGAATGTATTTATTAGTTCTTAGAATATGGAATCATTTTTTTTGTTTCATTTCACTGAAACAAAAAATAAAACACAAAAGCTTTTATTAATGTTTGAGCTATTGGTCAGATAATAATGGCATACATTTATGTTAACTGCAATGGCTAGTTCTTACAAATAAAAGTTTTCAGAAATAAAAGTTATCTAGAAGTAGTAATCTTTTGTAAGAAAATAAAAAACCTCCAACTGGTACATGCTTTGTATCTACGAGTGTTTAAAAGTGACTCTGCGGTGAATCACTGGGTAGTAATACCTTCGCCTGTTATTTCCGTGGCTCTAGTTCCTCCTAAAAGCACAAATTGTTGTAAGGAACATAAAATGCTTCACGATTCCATCTCTAAACAGCTCTTTTCTGTGTAGCCTTTAATGTGTCATGTCTCTTCTTATAAAAAATCAACACATTTTAAAATTTAGAATGTAAAATACACTTCAAATAATTAATAAACATGTCAAATATTCCTTAAAAATCCAGCATAAGCATCAAGTATTTTTTATTCAACTCTATATTACTTGCATGATCATAGCTAGTTCCAGAAATGTAAGTTTTCATTTACTTAGTGAATGTCTTAGTAACACCAAAAGCAAAGACAGTCTATTTTATAGAATATTCACTTAAAGGGCAATATACCCTAGTTGGTAAACAAATAATGCTGAACTAACTACTTCAAACAAATAGAAACATCTCTGACAGTGGTTAGCTATTGTTACTGCTCCAAGGAATGCCTGGTCAACTTGGAATGGGGTCTAAAGGGAGTTCTATAAAATGTCAGTCATCAAATGTTTTTAGAAAAGTTAATTGTCTCAGTGAAACTTTATATGTAGTTACTGAAAGAGTCTTGTTTCATTTTTAACAACATAATTCTACATTATATGCTTTCTTTACATTTTATATTACAGTTTTATAAATAAATAGAATACTGTCCAAAAATTATTCAGCCTTATTTGTTGTCTATGGTAAAATGAAGAAAGCTGCGGAAAATAAGGTCTCCATCTAATGAAAGTCTCTCTGCCCCCTTTTCTGTCGTTCTTATACATCTCTTTCTCCACAGAATAATGTGATTATTTAGAATCGTAGCCCAGCCAGACTGGCTGGTTTAAAATATACAAACAGTGATATTTCTTAGATGTATTTTGCTTCACACATAAACATCTAAGTTAAAACATACCCCAAAAATCCTGAATATAATGATTAATTATTTTAGGGATAAAACACAAAAATAACAATATGTGTGCATAAAAGGGAAGGTCTGGGAAGTACAGACAGAAAAATCATTATTCAAATAATTCATATTTGTAATCAAATTTTTTGTCACCCAACTTATTCCTAGCAGGGAAATAAGGAAACATCCATTTGTGCTTTCAAAATTGATTTATTGAATTCTGTTGTAAATAAAAGAACATTAAATATTATGTTTTCAAAATACTTGCATTTCTTATTTAATACACTTTAATTTGCTTAATCACAGTTTCATGTGTCATTTTTTTAAATTTAAAAGATAATAGTAAACAAATATGTCAAGACAATAATAGTTTATAATATATAACACTTTGTTTTCTAAAAAAATTTAAAAAGGAATCGTTGACAAATTGTCTTCTATTTAACATTGATAACTATCACCTACTTAAAATTGTGCATTTGTATTTTTCATGAATCAAATTTAATTTATCCTAGAAAGCAGCATTAACAAAGTAAATATTTAAACTAAAAGTTTAAACCTTAATGATCACTGATTTAGATAAATGCTATGAAGTAGATTAAGTAACAATTGCTTTAGAGCAATACTACAAAATTTTATGATTGCTTATTATCATTTAAAATAATGCTACAGGGAATATAATTGTAGTATAATCTTCTTCCTAACTGAGTATGTGATTATGAACATCTACTAATATATGGCAAATAAATAACAGTTTGCAACATTGGCAAATTTAGCAAATTAAAAAAGAGCATATTACAAAGGCCTGAGATACTTGTTTACAAAATTGGTGCCATTCTTATATACTAAAATCTAGATCTGGCTAAACTTTGTGTCTTGATTTTCAAAGGTTTTAAGATTCCATTTTAAAATCAGGAAATGCTTAATAGAAATGTTACTCAAATTACTTTCTGATAGAATATGCACAAATCACTGTAAATTTTGAGCATGGAAACTCCTTTTCCTTCACTATCTGATCTAAAACTTAGTACAGTGAAGATATGAAGAAATTTTCTAGAAAAGCAAATATAAGGCACATAAGAGTTTCCATACAGTTGCTTATCAACATGTCTTATTTAGTGATAAACTGTTTTTTAAAATCCATCACAGTATGTATTCAGCTTCTACTAACTAATCAAAAGTGTTATTACTATTAGTCATGGATATAAAGTAATAATGGCTATTTACTGTTTACTTTAATCCAAAACAGGTTAAGTTGTAGAAATAAAAGGATGGGACATGAGTAAAGATAGCTTCTTTAATAAATGGAGCTGGGTAAACTGGTTATCTACAAGCAGAACAATGACTCTAAACCCATACTTGCTTCTTGTACTAAAATCAAACCAAAATAGATCAAAGACCTAGATATAAAAACAGAAACACTTAGTCTAGTGGAAGATAAAATAGGTAAAACTTTGAAGACACAGGCGCAGGTTAGGACTTTATAAACAGAACCATTATTGCACAAGAAATAACATCAAGAGTCAACAAATTGAATTTTGTTTAATTAAAAGGATTGCATAGCAAGGGAAGCAGTCAACAGAGAAAAAGAGACAACCAACAGAATGGGAACTTTTTTTTGTTTCTTTCTCTTTTTTTGGCCAACTACTGAGGCAGAGGACTAATAGAATATATAATGAAGCAAAAAAAATAGACCCCCCCTAAAATGAATAAAAATGAACAATTGAAAGAAATACAACTTTCTCAAAAAAAGGACAAATTGCCAATGAATGAATGAAAGTGTTTGCGATGTTTTGTAATTAGAGAAATTAAATCAAAACAACATTGAGATTCCAAATTACTCTAAAAAGAAAGGCTAACATCAAGAATTAAAAACAACAACAAATTCTAAACAGGTGAGAGGGATAAATTACACTTCTACAGTGTTATTGGAAATATAGACTAGTATAACCACTATTGAAATTAATATGGAGATTCCTAAAACTCAGCTATACCTCTTCTGTGTATGTTAAAGACATCACCTTACAGTGATACATGCATGCTCATATTTACAGTAGCAGACTCATAATAACTAAACCTTAGAAACATCCTGTCGTCCATAAAAAGATTAAATGGATAAAAAGTAACTAAAAATGGATAAAATGAAGTACCACTCAACCATAAAGAAAGATAGATTTGAATTATTTGTAGGAAATTAGATGTATTTTAAGACCAAAATATTAAGTGAAATCAAACACAAATGGTTCATTATCACATGGTTTCTCTTACATGATAAATCCAAGTAAAAATAATTTGAAGAGCAAAACAGATGATAAGAAACTTTGTAAAGACAAGAACCAGATCTATGGAGATGGGAGGGAGTATGGGGAAATGGGGAGTAAAAAAAAAAAAAAAAAAAGGATCAAAATGCAATATGTGTAAGTAATAATTCCCTATGATGACTGTATTTATTTATTTATTTATTTTTGGTGCCAGGAATTGAACTCACAACCGGTGCTTGCAAGACAGGGCTTATGCTGCTGAGCCTGATGCTTCCTGGCCTGATGAAAGTACTTATTATATATTACAAACGTACCAATAAAAAGATTTCTAAGATACACATAACAATTTATAAGATTTGAAGCTTTAATGACTGTTGTCATGGTTTATGTCAATCCCCCCCCCCAAGCCTCATGCAATCAGGGATATGACCAAATCTAGGGTTTGTGATTTGTTTGTTGTCTAGTGCTACCCCACCCAGGGGTGGAGCCAGCACACAGAGTAACTGCAGGAAGAAGGTGTGTCTCTTCCTTGCTGGTTTGCACCTTGATGTTTGCAGCAGCAGTGAATGGCTGCCTCCCAGCCACTCCACCTGCCTTGCAGCCAGCTGAGTATGGACTGAAACCTCCAAGAACTGTAAGAAATAAACCTTTCCTTTCCTAATTTTGATCATCAGGTATTTTGTCTCAGCAATGAGAGAGAAAAGTAAGACAGCTCTTTAGTTTTGGTTATTTTTGATATATTACCACACGAATGCTGTATATATAATTAAACATAGTAGTTTCTCATTACAGCACACTATTTTGAAATGTCTGATGGATGATTATTTAGAACTAGTTCTGAATCAGAATTTAAAGAGATAAATTTATTACTTACTATGATATTCAGAGTAAATAAGTTGTGTATGTGTTTTTCCCTAATGAGTTATGTCTTCTTGAAGGAGAAGAATAACTCAATGTACTGTATCATATATAGAATAGAGGAAAGGCTCAATTAATATTTGATTAAATCAATTAATAATAAATTAATTTTGAAATTATTTCCTTTAAAGTACATAAGAATAATTTTAAAAGGTACATAATTATTTAAATATCTCAAGATCAACAGCTGTATGTTGCATTATAATTTCCAAGATAAGTTCACATATATATAGATGCTTCTTAATCATAACTGATATCAAAAATGCATTATTTTTATTTTGTGAATGAGCACCATGAAGCACTGAGAAGTGAAGTGACTTGTTGATAATAACAAACTAGTTATGTCACAAGTAGAAACCATTTCTTTTTACTTAATTCTTCATGATTTTTTTTTTTATCGGTACCAGGGATCGAACTCATGACCGCCTGCTTGCAAGGCAGGTGCTTATGCCTGTTGAGCTAAATCCCCAGCCCCATGATTCTTTTCTTAATCACAAACACTTTAGTTACGGATTCAACTTTGTCATAGGTTCTCATTTCATACTGGTTCTACTGACTGTGTCTTTCATGCAATCTTAACCATTTCATACTTATTTTCTATTCTAAGTTCATATAAATATATATATGAATAGAAATTGGAATTCGGTTTTTTTCTTGTTATTTCTGCTGTAACATACAGAAAGAGTACTATGCAGTTGAATTTAAAAAATATTAGAGTTTCTGCTTCAGGTAATAAGGTGGAATAGATATCCTGGAACAAAGGGAATGACTTATGCTTATGATGGGCAGGAGATAAGCCTAAGGCCCAAGCTGGGAACAAGAGTGTATGTGCACAGGATTGTATGAAATCCAAAACCCTGGTATACAGCCAAGAACTTGCAGAGCCAACGTAATTATTAGGTGGACTTGAAAGAAACTGTTCCACAGAGCTAGACTAGAGATTTATAGTACTTGCCTGCCTGAGCCTTGTCTCTGAGTGAAGCAAACAAGTGTGTCTTCTGCCCACTTCTAGTCCTAATGTGCATTCTACCCGTGTTATGCCTTATATCTAGACATTCCCCAAGCTCATGCACTCTTAGGTGGAGCTCTTGGGAGATGACTGAATCGTGTGTGTGTGACACTGGATGGTGGGTGTGTAATACTGGCTTAGTCTACTGAGGGGTTTAGAGTTGGGGGTAATGCCGGGAGGCGAAGCCTAGTGGGAACAAGTGACCGTGGGTCTGAACTGAAAGGGTATGTGAACACATCCTTTCTCCTCTCCTAATGACCTTTGCTTCCTGCATGCTTTGCCATGAGCTCTTTCTCTCTGCCATGTTCCTCTGCTGTGCCACTTTGCCAGCTAACAATGGACGGAAACTCTATGAACTTTGTGCTAAAATAAACTATTTCTTGAACTTGTGGGTGTCAGACTTTTTGTCCCAGCAATGAGAAAGTAACTAAGACAACATGATTTAAGAATAAGTTTCATGGGCCTTGCAAGCAGGCAGTCGTGAGTTTGATCCCCAGTACCGATAAAAAGGAAAAAGACAAAAAAAAAAAAAAAAAAAAAAAAAAAAAAAAGAATAAGTTTCACAATACCTATATAATGAGTCTTCCTTTCTTATACTCACCTTAAAAAATTCATGGTATAATTTTGATAAGATGAGTAGTTAGACAAAAGCAAACACAATCCTCTCTGGAGAAATGAACTTTAAAACTAGGTTTTAAAAACTTCTGGAGATAAAATTCTAAGGAACATGGGCTCCAATATCAAACCATTTCAAGAAAACTTAAAGAAAAAAATAGCAACAACAACTATAAAACAAATCAGATTCACAAAACACCAATGAATTGGAAATATTAGCTACAGAATACACAGTATGCCTTATTATTGAGGGTCTGATGAAGAAACAAGATATAAAAATGGCAGAAATTTTAACAAAAAGATAATTACCAGACTTAAAATGGTAATCATTGAACTAGTAAGCTCAAGTAAATGGAAAACTAGAGGACTGCTCAGTTGCAGGCTGGCATCCTGACTCAAAATCATCAGTGCAGATCCCACAGAAGAGAGAGTTGGATGGATTTGAGAACAGAATGTAACAAATTTAGAAAATTTCAGAGTAAAGACTGCCATGGACCAAATGTGTGTGTGAGGTAAGGGCAATTAGAGATAAGGTTTATAGCAGTCCAAGGTGAAAGGTGGCTAGGCATCATAGAAAGGGGGCTGGTAGAAGTTTCAAAGTTCTGCACCAGCCTCTCCCCAAAAGTAACTGCTCCACTTAGAGACCACCCTTGGGTGGAACAGAGCATTGAAACATAGTAAGTGTATGTTATTGAATACTATCTTGCATTTAGGAGCAAAAGAGTAAACATATATGAAACAATGTGGCTGAATTTTTAGAAACCTAGAGTTTAATAAGAAAACTAAGAAATGTATGATTTATGGGTAATAGATTTATGTAAATTAAAAATACGCATGCAAAATAATCATATATGTTATTAAAACATACAGATGAAACATACACTCAACTGGGAGTTAGGGATAAAACAGAAAAAGTAAATAAAGTCAGAAGGGGATTGTTCAGATCAATTATAATTGCGTACTATGAATTAGAGCATTTAAAAGTATGGTTATATGAGACTAAAATAAAAAGGAAGAAAAATATTCAATGGAAGTGTTAAAGAGAAGATTAGATATACTCTATGAAAGAAACTAGAAGACAAATCTAAAAAATAATTACTTTGGATGCAAGTTAGACAAAAACTATGGGGACAAAATGCCACACAAAATGGAGAATACATTGAGAAGGTATAATGTAGAGTCTGAGTGAGGTGATATTCAAAGAAATAGGTAAGGGTATTCCACAGTTGGGAGATGTTTTCTCAAATTTAAGAAGCAGCTCATGACATAAGAGCATAATCAACCGAAAATAAGAACACCAAAGACAAATGCACATATTAAAATAAACGCAGACTACAGTACTAAAAAATTAAGCTGGCTGACAGCTAACCACTTGGTAATAACAATTGAAACATTAGGAGCATGAAATATCTCAAAGAGCCAGAAGGACATGTCTATGAATCTAGATTTGTGCACTAGAAAAATCAACTTTTAAGTATGAAGGCGCAAGCCAGCAGCGGGCACACAGGAAGAAAACAAGTCAGGGTCTCTCATGGCAGATGTTTCGTGGTCAGCCTGAGTTGACAGCAACTAAGGCACATAAAGTAACTAAATGCTTTGTATTGTTGGGTTGATTATGCTGACCTGGGACCAGAGGTCTGAGCATCTCTTGAGAGGATGCCAGTATGCAATATAGCAAATATGTGGGATTTCCTTCTATCTCCTCTTTGAAGGTGAATATTGTTTTCACTGTTTTACTTTGTTTTGATTAATTGTTTTTCTCTATTTAATATTCTGTTTTGATAGGTTTGTAGTGTTCTATTTTTGGTTTGATTTTGCTGTGTCTAATGGAATGGACAACTATTGTGAAGACAAGGACATATACTATGGTACTTATTACTGTTATTCTGGTATCCTGCTTTGAAGTTTTGTACCAATTTCATTGCATTGTCTCGATTGGTTTTGTTCTGTCTTGTTTTATTGTATTTTACTACCTTAAAAAAAAAAAACCAGAATGAGGACCAAATTGGGACTGGGAGAAGAAAGGGAAAGACAATGAGAAAATGAATTAAAATGTGTTATGCACATGTACAAACTACCTGCAAGGAATACAAACATTATGTATTCTAAACATGTCCTAAATAAAGAAAATAACCTGAAAAAAGAATACAAATATAAAAAAAAGAATGAAGATACTTGATGCTGATGTTTACCCACATGACCTGAAATGAATTTGATGAAGGACATCTGTACTCTCATGTTCATGGCAGTACTATTTACAAGTCATATTATGGAATTTACCTAAATGCCCATTTATGGATGAATGTATAAAGACAATGAGTTATATATAATGGAATATTCCTCAGCCTTTAAAAAGAAGTTAATTCTGTCATTTGCAAAGTGATGAAATTAGAGAATATTAGGCTAAATTAAATAAGACTAGACACAGAAAAAAATTCCAAATGATCTCATTCATTCAAAACAATCAAACATATATAGAGAGAAAGTAGGATGCAACCTACAGAGGCTAAAATGCAAAAGGTTGAGGAGATAATAGTCAAAAGATGTACAATCTCAGTTAAAAGGAGGAACTTTATTTTTTAAAAAGTTGAATTCTGTGGCACAACATGGTAACTGTTAACAGTAGTACAATATTGTATATTGCAAAATTGCTAATAGTATACATTTTGCCTGTTCTTATGACAAAAAATGCTAAGTATTTGATGTGATGGATAGGTTATCTGGCTTAATTCAACTACTACACATTGTATTCATAACCTTAACATAATTTTGTAACCCATAAACCTATGTGATTATAAATTTTGAAAAGTAAAAATAACGAGAATGAAAGTGAAGCAATTTTAATAATCAAAACCAGAATTCTTATAAGCAGATCTTCAATAATGGAGCATTGAAAGCAAATACTTCAGCAAGGAAAATTGTACTTAACTACAGTAAGTAAGAATAAGTACTTTAATACCCTTTCAAAAATCAATGTTTTATTAGTGAATGTGATTAACGTAGAATGGTGAGGCACATGTACCTAATCTATCGTGACCATTTTAATCCCTTTATTCCTCCTTTATTTCTGTTTTTTCTCTCTCAGATTCTCTTTCCGCTTTCTAAAGGTCTACATTCTAGTTCCTTGTCATCTCTAATTTAAAATCCATTTATTAAAAAAACTAGCAAATCAACTAGGCTTAATTACCCGCCTTGTCTATTTGTGTATTGTAACAACATTTATGCTAAATGTCAATCTTTGTCAATTTTAATCTAAGAAATTTCATTATACAGTGTATAACTAAAAAATAATATATCAATAAATCCAAGAACAAAAAGTGAGATTTCAAGAGGAACTATCACTATTTAGTTTCTTAATTTATATAACAAAAGAATTTAGCAAAGGATTCATTACAAGACTGGCATGACACATATTTGTACTAAAGGAAAATACTATAATCAATGGTTTCAACATTTGTTCCTATAATTAACCTAATACTAATGTCAAGGGCAATTACTGAGTATATAATAGGTTTTCTGTTTTCTTATACATTAATCTTATCAGTACCTGACTTGAACATGAGAGGTGTTATATAACATAAAATTTTATTCTATTGAGCAATAGTATACAAAGAAATACAGAGCATGTATGGATGATTAAATACTGAAGTTAAGCTGAAGTGTTTAATCTACTGCAAAACTCATTTAATGCAAACATACCCTGGCAATTTCAGATATTATTGATATTATACTTTAAGGGAACATTTTCATCCAGTGTACTTCATGAAAATTTAATTTCCTCCTCTGAGGATTTGGACTTTGTTAGACTCTGTCCATTTTCAGCACAATTTTCCAAAAGTACATAAAAAATGTACTTTGTATATATGAGAGAAAAATTTGAGTGACTTTTAAAAATCCCACAGTACCAAATTTATTTCTGTGAAGATAATTTACTATAACAGTTCAAAATGACAAGTAGATCTTCCCCAAAGTTTTTTTAATTTATTGTCACAAAGTTGATTTGATATCTATTTTTATGCCACTATCCTGTTTTATTTTATGATAGGCTTTGTACAAATTGAACCTGATCTTAGATAAAATATTAACTGGGAACTCTTTTAAACAAAAGAACATAGCAATTATGGTTGCAGAAATTTAAAACTAATAAAGGAGTTTAAAACATTTAGATTCATTTTGAATTCATTTGACTGATTCATTTTCTTCCCATTTGACTCTAAGATTTTACTTTATACCTAAATAAAATATCAGAGTTTGGATACTGAATACCAAAAAACAATCGTGTGTAGTTTAGTTTTATGGACTTATTTTCAACTAGTTCTAAGTCAAAGTAAGTTAATAATACAAGCAACAATAGCTTAATTTCCATAACTGCCAAGAATCGGCCCGGACATTTGTTGGCTCCAAATCCAAAAGGTACTAAGTAAAATTTCAGCCTTTTTCCTCTTTTGTAAAAAGTGGTTTTCTTCTTACCATCTTCCATAAAACGATCAAATCTAAACTCCTGTAAAGAGCAGCAGGACAGCGTTAGTATTAAAATTTCACATGTTGTTCTCCATGTCTGTCTTAAAAGTTCTTGTTAATCTAATGCTGGAAAATAAAACTTGATTATTTACAAATCATATATAAACTTTCAAAAAACTCAAATGCTGTTAGGTAATTATTTCCCCCTATCCAATTGAAACTCCCTGCCTCTACTAGTCCTCTTCCCTCTTCATGTTTCCTTCTAAGGTTTTGGTTAGCTTTCTGACCAAAGAGTACCTGAGACCAAGTAATTTACGAACCAAACAGATTTGGTTTGGCTTATGTTTCTGTAGGCCCAGAAATATGAAGACAATGAGGTTCTGTGCTGCTTTACCTCATGATGGAAATGGAAGGGCAGGTAGGTGTATTTGAAGATGCAAAATCTGAAGAGTGACCTTACTGGATAATAAACCATTTTCCTAGTAGTTAATATAGTCCCGAGAAAGCGAGACCTCACAGAAAGAAACAAACAACAACAACAACAACAAAAAACAAACAAAAACAAAAAACAAAAAAGGTGGGGGGGACCTAATCTCTCTTCATGATTGAATTACCTCATTAGGCCCTGCCTCCTAACATGGTTAAAATGGCAATCAAATGTCAGTATGAGTTTTGGAGGGAACAAACCATATTCATACCAAGCACCTACACTGAGCTCCCCTTGCCCTTTTTTTAAACCACAAATTTTAAATTTGCTTTTGCTCCTCTCACGTTTGCAGAACATCAGTGTCATGAGGGAGAGACCTGTACCAACAGCAGCTAGCACTGCTTTCCCAATATGGAGACTGTATCTCTACTCTTGTTCCCTAAGGTGGATCTTACCATTCCTTCATATTGGGTAGGGGGTTGCAGGAGTGCTGTCCCTGTTACTATGGGATAATAACTCCTAGAATCAATACAAGCTGCCTACTGGATCAATGATTTGCTTTCTCTTAATCCCTTCACAATCACTTACTGATTGATGAAGACTTTAAGATTGTGTGTATGCTTAGATTAAATACATATAAAACAATAAGATTCAAATAAGAATTTATACTACAAAATAAAATTTGCTTCTCTTTTGATAGTGAAAGATTTTCTTTATGAAATTTCTATTAGCATGAACTCTCTTTGAGTTAAATCTAGGGTAGCAAGTGTTTCTTGTACATTTTCATAAATAAATTCTATTACGTGCTGTAGAAAATTTTGAGACTGGTTATCTAAAGCATTTGGCTTTTCATCTTAATTTTCCCACATAGGTAAGGTCATGGCTCAACTCTCACTTGAGTTTGCAGAGGAGACGGAGTGACCTTAATTCAGCCCATGGTGAATTAAATCATTGATTAAATTAATGCTCATGGCTCACATGAAAATGGTCAAGTATTTCCTGGAGTTGGTACTCATTAGCATTAGATCTGCACAGCACACAACTCTGATATAAACCACATGAAGTTAAATGCAAATAAGTAGGTCAGATTCAATGCATTTCAGGTGTGGTAAAAATTCTAACACATGAATTGATTATAAATCTATCAAAAATGATCTAATTTTGTCACTCAATGCCAGTATGGCTAATGTTAGTGAATCATTTCCTTTAATAGCATTGGTTTTATCCTCATTTACATAAATTACTTATTTTGATAAATATTTGAGTTTAGAAAAGCTGCAATTTGCAAGTTGATCCAGTGATAATGGCAAAATTAATCTGGATTCTGTTGATAATATAGGTAAACCTGGGGAAGCTCTCAAAAATTTTAAAAAACTACTACCTAGTCAATAAGTTACCTAGACTTTATGAATAGCAAATATATTTCTAAAAAGAGAAGAGTCAAGACATATTTTTTTCTTTTCCTCTAACTCTCATTGTTGTAAATTTCGCATGCCAATATATTTTCCCATATTGGCAAGAACTGACTGAATGCTTAATGTTACAATAAGTTTAGCAATCAGTATTTGGAAAAAAGATAATCCATAACACGGAAGATTCATGTTGGTAATTTACATGCCAAATTAGATATTAAAACATCTGCTGTTTATCCCATATTGTTTTAAACTTTATTGTTACAAAATTTTAAAAATTCAAAACTTTACCCATCTGTTTCTTTAGGTTATTAAAAAAATCAGAATTACTCGAGAAAGTAGGTCTAAATCTGTGCAAAAACTGAGGGGTATTTCTGAAGTATACAATGTTCTCACTTAACGTCTTCCTTTCACACAATTCTTACTATTCCTAACGTATCCTATATTTATAGTAAATTTACTTTATTTGACCTATTACAGATATATTTTAATGTACATGATCTGTGCTGATTTAAAATTTTGACTTACGTGTATTTTCACTGTCAGTGCATTCACCCATCCTAGCATCCTTTTATATATTCTTCTTATAGGAAAAGTGTCTTGTCGGGGCTCCTGAAACACTAGGGAATTCACCTTAACAAAAGTACACACATCTCAGGCTGGACAGAGGCAAATTCTTAGGAATGAGGTATCAATCAGGGAAAATATCAACCGTGATGTGACTAAGGTGATTATGGAGAATTTTGGATTTTCTGGGTGGACAAATAAGGAGGGACATTTCAGGGATGGATAAATAAGGACAGATATTTCAAGAATAGAAAGATCTATGTGGATACAAAAGCTCTAAGGGGTAAAGGATGACCATGTCCTGTCTTGGAATGCAATACTCCAGGGTCTTGGAGCTCAAATATTCTAAAACCATGCCCCTCCATATTAGGAAGAAACATATCCTGCTAAGGTTCTTTATTCTTTATGTTCTCCAAGAACAACTATCCCTGTATGCAGAGTTAATCTCATTCATATCTTTGGTCCAGTAGTTATTGGGTTTTTTTTTTTCCTGGATTCAAGGCCTGGTTTTCATGCAAGTCTGTACAACACACAAGGCTAATAGAGGTGAATATGAGTCTTTGTTGAGCTCCTAGTACACTGGTCTAAGCTACTGATACAATTTCTCAGAATTTTCTTTTCCTTTTTTCTATAAATGTATGCTAGTTTGAATATCTGTTATGTAAGAATTAATAGTTTCTACATATTACTGTTTTATGTTTTCAAAAACCAAATTATTCAAGGAATAAACCTATATGCCTGAGACTGATAGGTAGATATTTAATAAATGTTTATAGAATAAATGATGATATCTGCACAATTATATAAAGTGGTTTATAATTGTGTCTTTTATTCCTGTTCCAGTAACTATCAGCATCCCACAACTAACTGTAAGAAAGCAATAGCAAAAACTTAGCTAGTTAATTTTTATGTTAGCCAGGCATAAATAGGTTAGTGTTAAATCTAGTAAATAACAGTGCTCATCAGTTCAAGTTAGAGTCACTCTAATGATGCTAAGAATCCAAAGTACAATTTTTATTCTTCTCCTGATTTACTATGAACCACATCTTTCTGATTTCTATTAAGATTGGCTGATTTATATTGCAGTTTTGACATTGCTATTTTGTATTCCACACAAAATGATAAATAAAAACATTTTCAAATTTTAACTTTGGCTTTTAAACACCTGAAGTTCTAAATTGAAGATATTTGCTGTCACGAGGGTGGACAGAAATGGGAATTAGTGAGACAGACAGAGAGAATGTGGAAAACACTGTTGATAACCTCAATATTGATTTCACTATCATAATATAATTAGTGAACTTAAATGACAGTGTAACATTGACAATGAAAATAGAATGTAGAACTTCAATACAAATTATAAGTAGAAATAAAACTTGTAAAATTTAACATTATTTTCAGGTATTAAATCTTTATTGGCTTTTTTGTTGTCTGTCTACTTTGAGTGGATATGTTTCTGATATTTACAAACATGGAGATAAAATTTGAGGATTGTACATTTTTTTTCAGTAGAACTATCTCCCATTTGCTATCATCATTCATATAATACCTCTTTTTTTCTGCAATGCATAAGAAGTTCATTCATTCCTTCACAGCAAGATACTTGCTATTGCCAATAAAATAAATGCAATTTATGTTATTATATCTGGCCGGTTCTTCTATGTCCAAAATTCAATAGTATTGTATTTCAACCTAAGAAAAGCACCTAACTTAAAAATTGGGCTTAACAGTAGTCTAGCTATGAGGCACTCAAGAAGCACACAGAAGTTTCCTTTTGGAAAAATGCATTGTATACACAAAGATCATGAGAGGATGCAGGGTCTGACTGCATGCAATTTGCATGCAGGTGGTGAGTCTCTGAAGTGGTACTGAGGGATGAACCAGGGTGGATTAATTTCTAGTCTTTGATATTCATTAACTCAAGCTTCAGAAAAAAAAAACAAGGAGATGATACAATTACCCTCAGAGTTTTATCCATGACCAGCAGCTTTACAATCTCATGTTCATAATGGCATACTAATTGATCAGAAGGGGCACATACTTTTAGTGAAACAGTACTTGGGCTTAACCAGAGCAGCAATGATAGTTGACTCTGGGAGAATCAATTCTGCTTTGAAAATACCTAGCAAAATAGTTACTTTCTGTGCTATCTGTCAATGGCTACACCCAAACAAAATTTAGTGTTAAAAGTATTGCTGGTCCAGATAAAATTATCATTTTATTTGACTCAAATAGTCATCTCTATTTTTATTTATAGATGCAAAACCTTTCAAAGTGGATTCTTACAAAATACTTTAGAAAGAGGAAAACTAGCCTGGCATGGTGGCCGACACTTAAAATCTTAATATTCTGAGAGGCTGAGGCAGGAGGATCCCAAATTTAAAAGCAGTCTGGGAAATTTAGTAACTTAGTGAGACTCAGTCTCAAAAAAGTGTGGGGCATGTAGCTCAGTGCACAGGGCTTGAGATCACTCATCTGTGATGTGAGTGATATACCACCAAACAACAGCAAAAATACATGAAAACTTCTGATCAGAAGGAAGAATAGAAGTTATCAAATCTTTTCTGAAATGAGGTAGACAAAGGAAAAGAGTGTTATAAAGAAAAGGAATGTTCTGGCCATGTCTAAGAATTAGCAGTGAACCATATGTAGACAGAAACTTATTTACCTCTGGAGCTTCGAAGACTTCAGGGTCGCCATGTATGGCTGGAGGAAAGATGGCTACCAAGTCTCCCTTTCGCAGGCTGCAGTCACCAGTGTCGGAACTGAGAATAAAGTCCTCTTCAACAAAACGAATAGTGCTTGAATAGGAGGATAGTCGAAGAGCCTCAAAAATGATGCTTTCTGGAGGAAACGAACAATAATGTACTGGAAAGTGCTTCTGGAAAGTGCCTTCAATTAGGCATTAGTGCTCATTACCAATAGTCTTCATTGAAAAGCAAACTATTTCTCATCACATCCACTGAGCCCCAAAGTGGGAGTCCATGGTGGCTGTGGGTGGCAAGGCAAAGGTGGGGTAGCCTGACCCCAACACAGCTTGTGAACATTTCATAGGCAGGAAACAGCAGTGATGTGTTTGGGAGAGAAAGCCACTGGTTATGGTTTTTATAAGAAAAAATGATCAACAAGAGAGGAATGCTGTGTTAGGGGTACACCTATTAAAAAGTAAAATGACATCCCTCTTACAGTTCAGTGCTGGTGGATTATTTCACCAGCTTTCAGACAGGCTTAGCCATTTAATAACCATTTAGGCAGTTAATAGTAAAGTAATTGTAGTAGTGCTTTCTGAGACAGCTTAGCACTTAATTTCTTTTATGCTAGCTGTAAATAAAATGTGAGTCAGCGTTTGCTGGAAAAATTTCAAAAGAAAAATACTTATATAGGGTTCAGGAAAAAAAAAAAAACATATTTTCTTTAGCATCCAGGGAGAATAACAGCTACTATCATACTCTAGAAGATTCCAGAAACTGAATGTCCTTGCTTTCCCAGTGGCCTTCACCTTTTGCTCCTAGCACGACAGATTTTATGGCTAATTTCCGGCAATTTATCCTGGCAGTTTGAGGAGGAATTCCTTTGGGAATAATATGCATAATTTGCATAAATCATTCTGATAGCATGCATATCAGCGTGTAGCTCCTGTCTAGGTCTGCATCTCTCCCTTCATAATCAAAACTGACTATGTTTCCACCAGCGTGAATGGGTCTTAGAATATAAAACTTGATTTTTCCTAATCAGAAATGTGAAAAAGAGCTCCAAATGGAGCTTTTCCCCTCTCCTTCTGATATAATAAAATAGTTGTATTCATGACTTGCAATTTACAAATCACACACACAAAGAGTACAGTGTCATAGTGTTCACCAAAACTCTGACACAGCCAGTACCCAGTTACTAGATTATTAAAGCTAGGCCCATCAGTAAAAGCTCACATCCCACAAAAAATAAATGTTATTTCAGTAAATGTGAAATCCATGCATAGCTTGCATAGGGATATGAAGTTGCTGTGGGTGCCTTCTCCCAGGAGGTTTTTCCTTAAGCATGCATTTGTCTAAAGAAATGAGGCTGCGGTCAGCTCTGTGTGGGCAGTGTGGTGATTCGATGTGACGTACAGTGAGACTGTGCATATTCTCTTGGACTGCCTTCGTTATTATAATCAGGCAGAGTCAAATCGGTTTGCTGGTGATGAAGCCAGAAAAGAACTTTGGTTTTGGAACATGGACTCTAACTGCAGATAGCCACAAGGCACCTGACACGATGGATTTCAGTTGGCAGGACACCAACAACCAACTTTTCCATGGTGAAAAGCAAGGCTTGGCTTCCCCTGTACTGTTGCTGGCCTTGGTGGGCCAACAATAGCACTGCGTCATTTTAGCTTGTGGTAGGAAATGGTAGGTGACATATGTGGCAGAGCTGTTCACCCAAGTCCAGTAGGGGTGTGAGAAGAAGAAATACAAAAGCAAATAATGGTGAAGTAGCTGCCCTGACAGCCAGGCGTTTAACAGCCTGAACAACACGGTCACATCCCATTGGCCCGTGCGCTCTGGGGGAGCATGGCAGCTTGCGCCCACCGCAGTATCACAAATGACAATTGGGCAAGCATATCTTATGCAGAAGTTAATCACAATAATGGAGCTCAAAGTGTGGCTCGGCAGTCAGATCGTAAGTGACAAATCTGTTTTACTTTCCAGTACTAGTTATGTGTGCAAGATGAGACTGGCTCTAGCTCTGAGCGATCATGCCGATAATCATTAGACGACAAAAGTAATGAGTTTCATTATTAGCAACAATGGAGAGTCAAGCTTATAGTATCCTGCAGGACAACGTACAGACTCAAAAACCAGCAGCTTTCTGGCCACCCTCAGTATAAATGCAAGCAGAGATATACATTGATAAGAATGACAACTGCATACACACACACACACACACACAAATGCAGCCTCTACTTGTAGTTGTCATAGTTGAGCAGACACCAGCCAGTGCCACTGACAGACCAGCTGGGCCCTGGGAGGACGTCCATGCTACACCAGGAGGTACAGTAAATTATCCTGCACGGTAGAGCAACATCTGTTTCTGTGCTAGTGCCGAACAAACAAGGCAATTTAAAACATACCAAGGGATAACCAAGCAACAAATGAACATGACCCTCATTTTTTTCCCCTTCTCACACACAAAGTGCTAAACTTCATTGTGCAAGCATTTCATGAAAGAGGAGCCAGGTTTTTATTTGATAAGGTGTTGTCAGAGAGATTTTACATATTTCCAAAATGGAAAGAAAAAGCTTATAGTATTGTTATTCTTAGAATCGTCCCCTTTCTATCTTCATTTCTTTTATACCAAAGCTAGCACTCAGTTCTCAATTCACTCTAGAATTAAAAAAAAACCTTTCCATACACTTATAAATATTCAGTCTTTAAGCCTAATTTGCTATACTTAGTTCACATGCCTTCAAGCATTTGTCTTCCAATTTCCACTGAATAAATGCGTACTAATGAGAACTAGAGCAAGCTGCTGAGGCAAAGCTGGGTGACTTGGGTCTGGCCTGCCACCAGCTTGTGATAGGCGGGCAAATTGAGTTAAAATGAAAAGTCTTGTCAGCTGAAATTCAACATGGTAGCCAAACAGCAAGCTGTCAATCATCCAGCCAAAACAAGGGACTGCAGGTAATAAAAGGTCATTGCGAATCATTAGTGCATTGGCTTTCATATGGAAGTTAATTTTAATTAAACATGATCTCTATCTGTTAATGTTTTATATAACTTATTGTGCATAATGAATTGTTAATTTATACCAACATTTAGCAGGTAATAGGACCCTTTAATTATTAGAATGCATTGTAGAAAAATGGTTATCAAGAATGCAAATATTTTGGGGATAAAATTTACACCAGGCACTACAAAGTGCCAACAATCTCAACTGTGATTGAGATAAGACTGCCTGTGTTCTCCTATGAACTAAGTTTTACTGACTAGTAAAATCCATAAGGTAATTGGATTTCAAAATCCAGCACTGAACGCACAATTCTGAACCTGTTTTGCCTTCTTCATCTACCTGTGGTAGATGTGTTTCTGTTTTCAGAATATAAAACTATTCAGACTAAACAAAGAACTGGGGAATATCTATATAGATGCCTTACAATGTAACTGGGAGAAAATGGCAAATAAGAGGAAATGCTGGTAGAAAAAGGCACGCACATTTTCTCTTCAGACCTCTGATCTTGATTCTGGCTGCAATAATTGACAGATGATTCTCATTTGCAGATTTAAAGTGCTAAAGCAGAACATGGCAATCAATAATGCATATTACAAGCAAACACAGGCACCTCCGGTTTCTTCCTCACACTTAAACCATGTCTGTATATGTGGAATGAATGTACTGTGACATGGCCAGGCTGTTAATTTGGGTCATCTTAATGATTAGTGCAGGCTGGCATGCCTTCTGATAGCCTTGGTGATCAGGGAAGGCTGGAGTAAAATGAACAGCAGGCCTTGCCACACTCACTTGGGCTGAACACTTGGGTGAAGAGAAAGGAGAAAGGGCAAGAAGAGAATAAAGTTGAAAAAGATATGATCTGGAAGGTATGATGGAATAGAGTGAAGGTCAGTATGTGTGTATATGTATGTTTTTACATAACTATTTGCTAAACAGATGAAAAGGTATATAAGGAACTGTGATAATCTTATAATTTATAGCAAAACCACAATTTTGGTTCAATAATTATATATATTTGAATAAAATTAGCAATAAATATGGATTATTACAAATGTCTACTTTCACACTGCATTGCAAACACAAGTTTTATCTTACTGCTAAAGTATATAAATGTAAATTCAACAGCCATACAGCCAACAAACATTTGTTAGGTTCTATTTTGCTCAGAACACTGGGCCAATCCTGTTCCTGAGAAAGGGAACAAAACAGAGGGATGTGACCTTCACATACCTAGCAATCTAGGTAGTTCAAGAATGGTCCTAAGAGCCTAAAGCAAATATTGTACAATCCTTTTTTAAATTTATGAATAAAACTGTATATATTTGTGGTATTCAGACTTGTAAAATACTTATATAGTACATATATATATATATAAACATGAATGGCTCAAATAGTCTAATTAACATATGCATTACCTCATGTGTTTATGTTATTTGTGATGAGAACTACTAAAGTTTATTCTCTAAACAATCTGATGTGCATAATTTCATACAGGATGATTCCAACGCTGGTATTGTGAAAGCCCATTTTAGTAGAATATTATTTTTCAGATGGTGGTAAAATTCTCTTCCCTTTAATTTTCACCCTCTAGAAAATAGACAGGCAAAAATTCTAGTATCTTTTCAATATAACAAACTTTAAAAATATGTAAGGATAACTATCATGCCATTTACTAATTGTGTCAAAAATGATACACTGGATGAAACCAGTTGGTCAATATGCCTCTTAAAATGTGGCAGAATTAGGTGTACATTTAGAAAATTACAGAGAAACTCTCATTTTCTGTGTCCTCAATGCCATACATCTATTGATGCTTCCTGGGAATAGAGAAGAAAAATATTTTTGAAATACTACTTCTACTGATTTGTTTTAACTGATATCCCAGAGGCTACCAGCAGTTCTGTTATCCTCCAGAGTCACCTGACATTGTCAGAGTCAATAAATGCTCCATCTGAGCCCAACAGAATCAGAACTTCCACCTTAATGCCTTTGAATTAGTGGTTTTGAAACTTGACTACAAATTGGAATCACCTGGGGAGCTTTAGAAACCATTAGCCTCAGTCCAAAAAAAAAAAAAAAAAAAAAAAAAATGAAATCAGAATCAGTCAGAATCTTTGTGGGCAGGACCAGGGATAACCAGGTTTTTGTTTTGTTTTGATTTTGGTTTGTTCCTTTGGTTTTTGGTCTCCAGGTAATTCCAATGAGCAATCAAGACTGACAGCTACTGCTTTAAGCTAGTTTCTACTATGCTATAAGTTTCCTCATCTTTTGTAGTTGATTTTCAGGCCTAACTACAATAATCTGATACTTTATTTTGCATTCAAGTTTCCTTTCAGTCCATGCAGCTTCTGTTTCCATCACTCATTATCCTATCAAACCCACTTAGGTTTGTTTTGAAATGAGAATTCGATGAATATCCAAATCTGTATTTTTCAGTTTTTTAATGATGTTTCCTTATATTACATATAAACATCTCCAATACTTACATGCCTGGGTTTCTGATATACCCTTTAATGAGCACTACTTTACCCCCTCTCCAGTTAGAAGTTCCTAACATGAAGTAGAATTTATGCCTCCTCTATCTTAGAGAGGATTTGGGTAAATTTCAGAATTGTCTGAATTATGTAAACTTTTAACTTTTAAAGTATCCAATTATTTTATCATGTTGAACTTTTTCAAAATAATGCCTACAATCCTGACAAACATACCAATAGATACAAGATAAAGGAAATTGTATGAGAGGTATATGGAAATTATCACTACTATTTTTGTATCTTTGCCATAAATCTAAAATTATTCTAAAATTAGGTATTTCTTTTTATTTGAAAACATATCCTCAAGATTCTAATGTGAACTCTAGTCCTATCCTCACATTCAAATGCTGCTACAATTGAAAATCAGTGATACATATCCTACAAAAAGCAATGGCCAACCTGACAAATTTCTAGGGAAGTTTTCCCTGAGAAAACAGGTATGGTGAAGCACTGTTCAGGCAGACTCGGCATCAATATCTGGGTCTATTATAGTCTATCTAATCATAAGACTTGGGGTGATTAGCCAATCTTTATGCAGATTGTTACTCAATAATTAAAGAAAAATAATGATACCCAGGGATAAAATATAGTAAGATACATAAAATCCTGTTATGTTTGACACACCATGAGTAATTATCATTGCTACTAAGGCTAGAGAATGTGACTCGGTGGTACAGTATAAGGCCCCAGGTCTAATCCTTAGCAGTACCATAAAACAAAACAATATTACCTTCTCTAACGTCTTATCCTGAATGTTCACTGTATGTTGATCTGACCCACATTCTCTGATTTTGTCTATGTGCTTATAATTGCTGGCTTTGTAGAATCAAGATACAAAGGGTTCTTTTCCCTTCTGAGATGGAACAATGAAAACAGCATCCAACTACTCACAAATCACATGAGTCTAAGGCGAAAGATGTGATGATCAGAAAACACACATGAAAATCCTACTTATCTTACTCCTTCCATGCCCTTTGGTAAGCTATTTAACATCTGAGAATTTTCTCATCTGTAAAAATAGTGACAAAATAATGGTAGCCACAGTTCTCAGAGTATCTTGTGGAAAGTCACATAAAATAAGTATACAACTTTGCTTTGAAATATTGAGATAATATATTTAACATGAACTATATCTAAAGGTTACTGTTGTCTATTGTTAATAGACCTTTACATTTTTCAACTGACCTTTTTTTCTGGATCTCCCATCCCACCAACTGATCACAAGTAATGGGTTTTTTTTAATAGAACTTTGGTGAGCACAGCAAGATTCCAATTCTACAACTGTAATTTATGACCTTTGCCTTTTAAAAAGTATTACAGATTTTTGCCTCATCCTAGTTTTATGGGGCTTTCCAGGATTCCAAAATCCCTCAGTTGGACTGTTTGTAACTCTTCTCTATTTGAGAATGTTTAATTGAACATATTTAGTACCTAAAGTTTACTTGAGCTGTTCAGAAGTTACAATCAATTTTGATTTATGTTCTTAGTAGAATTCTGTTTGTGTTTTTTCCTGGGTGATGCAGAGAAATAGCATTCCTGTGGTAGATAGTAGACTTAAACATGATGCCAGCTTTGATCACAGATAATTGGAAAGCAATAGGACAATATGTTTCACAGGAATATCATAGAAATTAAATATCATTTTGATGATAATGATAGGTAGTAATTATTGAGTGCCAATTATCTGTGCCATTATATTAATACATATGCTTTTCCTGTAAACTGCAATAAATAATATTCACTGAGATTACTTGTTATTAACTTATAAAATTTTAAATTTGAGAACACTATCCTTTTATTAATATTTGGCTTCTTCTCTCTGGATCACCTTTTTTCCTTTACTTTGCCTTAAAATGTATTTTAAACCTGAAGTTCTAAACCCTACTTTCACTTCAGCTTTTTATTCTGAAAAAAAGCTGAAAAATTCTCACTATTCTCACAGTTTCTTAAACTTCCATCCCATTGGCAGTTTCTCATATTGAGATTTTTGACCACAAGTAGCAGTGATCTACACCACACTGTATTTATATTATTTCAACCTTTACTTAAATAGTTGTGGAGCTATTTGCTAAGTATTAATAGATATAAGATTATAGTGAGGTTATGACAAGAACCTTTCATAATATATATAAATATAAAACTGAAACATATTTTCTTTGTCTAAGAGTAGAGTCATTTTAAAAAGAATCTCAAAAAAAGCATAAACTAACCTCTGATGACTTTTTAATTACTTAAAATGATTTTTAAAATTTATTTAGCCTGTGGATTCTAACTTCCTATGCTAACTTTCAACAGTGCTTTATAAAGTATGCTGGCATGCAAAAATCTCTTTTAAAAGAGGACTCTCTTTTGTTACATAATGTCAAAATACTCTTTCTTGGTTATAGACATTTAGCATTTATTTCATTATGGAATTTTTTTCTTTCAATGAAAAGTCAAGATACTCTTTAAATAAAAATTACACTTAAAATACATAGCATCTTTCCTTAAGATGACAATAAAGATACATGCACACACTCTTACAATGTGATGCACTGTAATTATTTAATTATTTCATCTTGCCTTTGTGCTTACAGTTTATGCTTTTTTGATATAGGGAAACACTATAATTGAGCTACAACTAATTTCAGAGGTTGGTATGTAATGGATTAAAAATTTTGTCCTAATTTGATTGAACCTATCTCATGAAAGAAAAAGAAGTATACACTATTTTCCAGAAAATAATCAACTCCATCATTTTAAATTCTCATAAAAACAACACTGGCCTCTACTGGTGACTGAGGTCATGATAAAGTCTTGTTGGCAGCTGAAGGCATTGCCTTAGCAGGTGGATCTCAACTCACTTGGGATTTTTATTGTTATTACTCATTGGTTGATGATAGGAGCCATAAATTTAGGAATCCACCAAGGATGAAAGTCCATAGGTTCTGTTTATGGATTTCAATGAACTCAAATAATTGCTTTAGAATTTGCCACTCCTTTTGCTCAAGTAAATTCAAACATTTCTACACTTTAAAAATAATTTTTTCAATGACAAGGAGTTGTAAGCAAGAGCATTGATGCACTTCAAATAAATTTGAGTAATTATTATGTATACGATAGAAACATATTCCTTGAAGTTTATTTGCATTATTTTTCATCTTATTCATAAAATGCAGTGGAAATTATGTGGCTATCTGGAGAATATTATTTACATCTTCACAGAAACTATCCACAAAATATAATATATCAAAGTAGAGGCAGCTACCCAAAATTTGTGACAAATTTTGTGTATTTGTGCCTTGTGAATTCTGCAAAGAAAAATATAATAATGTTTGGATTATAGTACTGTTAAGATCATTTGCTTTTGCAAGAAAATACAAGATTCTTTTGATAATACATTTGACACCAAACAATGAGGTGACATTTTTCCTAACCTTGGCCAGTTCAGAGCACATTTTCTGGTATTTTTCTCTAACTGGTCTTAGTGTGATCGGTGAGAATAATCTCTACAACACTGGGGCCCTTCTTCTCAGTTCTACCTAGTGTTCAGCCATAGGCAAGAGTAGGAAGGGATTTGCTCTCAGATGTTGCAATCAAAAAACCTAGAATGTATTAAAAAGATAAGAAATTGAGGCCAACACAGGGTAAAATACCAGCATAGACTGTTAAGGAGGGAGTATAAGAAATATATAAGCATTTTTTTCCGTAGCATTTGTCTAAAGGAGCTAGGAATATTGTATCCTAAAGAGTAGTACAGGACGAAATGTAAATACAGAGGAAATATAGAATAATTCATTAACATAACATTTAACTTACTGGAACATAATGAAAAGTCATGTCAAAATCAGGAAAGGTGAATACAATCTGCTGTAATCAGGAGCTCATGTTACAGATGTACAGGCATATGTAGATTTTCTTTTAAAATGTTGGTCCTTTTAACCTCAAAGTATTTGATATAGTGAATATGGGTATTTCAAAGTGAGTGAATATTTTATAAAATATCAATAGTAGACATGGAGTAGTTTGAAGTTGGTATTGTTTTCTCTCTTTCTCCCTTCTTTCTTCCTTTTCTTCTTCATTCAAATCATGAATTTCCAGTGAGAAGCACCTTTACCACATTTTGAGAACCATATACTCCAAGCTATACAAAACATACTAATTTTGGCCTAAAAATATAGACAGCATTTTAAGGAAGAATAAATACATTTTGCACATAGTGTTCCTCTCTGAAATACTTTGCTTTTCAATCTTCCAATTCTTTGCTTGTCAAGATCGTGCAGCAATGTTTGGAAAGCAGTAGCACACCAACAGATGCTCAGAATCAAATGACTTAATAGGCATAAACTATTTTTTTCAAATAATTGCAAAGCTTTGGTTTAGCCTTTTGCATATCTTGCATAGTTAATTACCTAGGCCTTAATGTTTACATGCAATGAGAGTATCTACAGCTATAAACTACATAATTTATAATTGATGTAAATGGGTGTTATTATGTCAATTAGGCAGCTGTGTCCTCCACCTCTTGGTAAACAGCTATGAGTGATAAACTGAGTTTGCAGAAAGGTACCTTCTTTTCTTCACAACAGATAAAAATAAATTACCTAGGCAGACCAGGCTGTCCAATTGTTCTCTGGTGAGGTGAAGGGAAAATCCAGACCCTTTTTTTTGACCTGTTGACTGCAGCAAATGGTCAATTTCATCACGCAGGGCTTCCGCAGCTTCTGGGTGCCGAAGAACATAATACATGGCCCAGAACATAACTGGAATACTGTTTGCGATAGAGGCCCAGAGAAGGGCAAAATGATGTGCTAGGAGAAAATAAGTGAAAAGGAAGATTAATAGCATTTATTACACTGATTAGATTTGCAGTGTGCTAATTAAAAGATGTTAGGACACAGACCCAGCCAAGGATCAGTGCATGCTAATGAGAACCAATAGGCTTCTGAAGTCTAATTTTCTGCTTAATGAGAATAGTTTAAAATGTAATGTGTATAGGGGGCAGGAAAGTGGGGGATGAGATAAGAGGAGTAATGCTGCTTCGTTATACTCTTTCTCATTATCATCATTAAGTATCTTGTTTTACCACCTCAGCAAAAAAAAAAAAAAAATCAATTATCAGAGAGGGTTTTTTCAGAATAAAACATTTTATCATTAGCCAATTAGAAAGAACATAAAAAATTTCAAGGTCGCCATTTTGTCTTTTTATTTCAAAGGTCTACTGTAAATTATTTTATTTTAGGCAAGTAATAATTCAGAAGTTTCTTACCACCTATGTCAAGGTCCTCGAGTCCATAGTATTTCTCCAGAATATCTTGCCTCTTCTGAACAACTTCTGAGCTTCCTGGTATCTTCGCTAACTCTTCTGGGGTCATGCACTTTATAAGCTTCTCCCGTATAGATTTGACATTTCGTAGGAACACAATAGGTATGTCAGACATCAAATATGGGAATTTATCATCAAATTTTAAAATATTATCTCTTAGCTCACTGATAAATGTTTTTCTGTCATCCTCAGGAACTTTTCCATACATTGTTGTAAATGTGATCTCAAATACCATTGTGCAGCAAAACGTTAACATCTGTGTCTTGTTCCAATTTGTGGTTTTTAATAGCTGGGACTCAAATGTTTGTTTTATATTTTGTAACATATCCTCCAGGATTATGTCCAATGATTTGCCTTGCAAAAATTGATAGGCACCGTGAAGTTCATGGTCGAGGTCCTCATAGTTTTCCAGAATCTTTATAGAGAATACTCTCACTGATAATTTTCGGGTAAGTCTTTGAAAACTCAGTTTTTTGTGATATTTATTCAGCAGCTGGTACTGGAAAGGGTCTAGAATAAATGTTATGTATTTGCCTGAAAAGGAAAGAATCAGAGTTTATTTGGTAGCAGAGCAAAAATATATGTACTTTAAATTTGCATTTGTTTTGAAACATGGTCTTCTTGTGAAGTCCAGGCTGACTTTGAACTCTCATCCTCTTGCCCCAGCCTCCCAATTGCATATCACTAAGCCTAGCTTAAAACATTTTAATCAAAATTAGAAAGACTTCATTAACTAAAACACAAAATTAATAATAACCCATTTCACTCAAAGGTCTACTACAGGTTTCACTTAAAATCAGAAGATCATGTAAAAAACTCTAGAAGCTTGAAGTTAAATATACTGAAGTTCTAAATGATTTTTGTATAATAGTTTACACTCACAATTTTAATTTTAACTAAACTACTCAAACACTTTAAATATTCCTTAAATATTCTCATGATGCATTTATGTAAACATTTCTCATTTTCTCCTAGAAAGCAATAAAATGAATTGATAAGATGTAATGCCAGTAGTTTTCATTTATAATTTATAAGGACTTTTATATATTTCATGTCAGCTTTGGTCAAATATAATAATTTTTAACTTAGGTAACTAATAATGCTCTTAAGAATAGCTGAATATCTAGTTCATCTAATTTAAAACTACAAAACTAAATAAAAAACCCAGCACTTCATTTTTATGGATGAGAAAATAGTGGTTCAAGGAGATTCAGGAACATATTCAAGATCACATACTGAATTGTAACTTACACAGGATTTTAATCTAGAACCCATTAGTTCATCCATTCATTCATGTGTTTATTGAACAGTGCCAGAAATTCACATTTTTCTTGGGATATGAAGATGAAGAAATCATTGGGTCATGATCAATAGTGACAGAGCATAGGTTAGATAAAACAGAAGGTGTCAGAAATGGAATTGGCTGTAGCCTACCTCAAGTTGTCAGGAAGCATTCCTTGAGATAATGACTATCTTTCATATAAAACTTAACTAAACTTAAATACAGATTCCTTCAGGATTCTGATTCATAATGCTTGAAGATAAAGCTTACAAGTCTCTATTATGGACAAGATCCTCAAGTGAATATTACCAGGAGGCACCCTTGAGGAACACAAACAATTATACTACGTCCGTTTCTCAAAACTGGCAAGGACCTTGGAGAGTTCTGAGCTCAACCCAAGCATTTATCAATTAAGAAAGCTGAGAAAGTGTTCAACATTGAAGAAATAGCCTGGACAAGAAACTTCTTCGCTATGCTTTTCTTTATAAAATGCTGGTTTCTTCTCACTGGAGTGCTGTTTTAAATTCCTTGTAATTAGAAATATTATGTATATAGTACCCAATAATAGCATTTAATAAATCTCTCCTTTCCAAAAATACATAGGAAGTTTAGATGATCCTAAAATTTCCATCTCTCTCTGTCTCTGTTTCGTTCTCATTCTTTCTCTATCTTTTTAGCTGGAGTACATTCCATTTGTTATGTATAGTAACACAAATGGCATCACAAAAATTTGATTTGTTCTAATTTATTTAGGATAATTTTTTTTTTAGAAACCTCTCACTGTGTGCTTTTTTATTTTTATTTATTTATTTATTTATTTTTGTCTTTTTCTTTTTTTATCGGTACCGGGGCTTGAACTCACAACTGCCTGCTTGCAAGGCAGGCACTTATGCCGCTGAGCTAAATCCCCAGCCCCTTAGGATAAATTTTTAAATAACTTTCAGCCAACTCCTAGAAGTAGGATAAATGTGTTTTTGATTTAGTCCTTGAAAATATGGTTAAAGTTTTTAATGTATATACATTGTGGTTTATTTTTGAAAAATGAATCATATAAGTTGAATTTTCTTCACTCCATTTCCCCTTTTATAAAGCCAATCTAAGAATGAGGGAAGGCTAAAAGAGCTACTCTTTTTCATCTAACACCAAAGAATGTCTTCTACAAAGTAAACTAGATATTTACTTTATCTATCTATCTATCTTGGGGAAAACAAAATGGACTCAACTGGATTTGCACATATTTAATAACACCTGCTTTTCCATCACCATTTAATTAAATAAAATTTCCAGCATCTGCCTGACAAATAATTGGAGAAAAAGTGTCAATTCTCTTATTTTCAGGAGATACAATTTCAGGTAAAGTTGTATATTTTCTCAGGTGTTGAGTGATAATCTTCTTTTATTAAATGAAAAGATTTTGCTAAATAATTCTAGGGTTATTTTAAAAGATTCCCTAAAACTCAGAGAATTAAAAACTATTTAACTGTAAAACACACACATCTTTACAGAATATTTTGAAATTTTTCCTACTAATTTTCTATCTTCAACTAAATATAAGTGGGAAGACAATGTGTTCAGACCCTAACCTGCTACCTGCTCCTGGGCTCTTGAAGTAGAGGCTGGATGTATATAAGTTTGTGTTTTCTCTGTAATTCACCAGAAATATACACATTCTCTGCCCCTATTTCTCTTTCCTCTCTTCTGTCCTTCCATACAATGGAAATGTGAAGTTCATTTCCAAGAAAAGAAACACATGTTGAATGTGAGAAAAACTGTTTCAGGTTTGCCAGTTATTAATATATTTCTTAAAAACAATTATTTTTCTAGGTTTTTAAAAAAATCATTACTGATTAATTTTGGTCTATTTGCTGATAAAATTCTCAATTCTTGTCCTTCTCAAGATCTTTTTATTCTATGATTTGTATTTTCTCCTTCTTGTTTTTATTTTAATTTTCTTCAACATCAAGACACGATGCATTTTACCTTCTATCTTTTTGATTGAGATGTGGATTGCTTTAGAAGTACAAGTTTTGATTATTCAGATTTTACCTTCCAAGTGGGTTTGGAAGTACTAATAACCCTGGAGATGTTATCTGGCTTTCCAACTTTTAATCTTCAGTATAAACAATTTAAGCTAAGTTTTCCAAAATTAATATTAATTTAAACCATCTGTCCACCATCTGCTAATGTGAGATGCAAAACCAGAGTTTCTTTGTGATCTTAATCAGACAGTTAGGAAAACACATATACATTCATAGAAGGAATTTAAATTTTCTAACAAAGGAAATCTTCTGAAAAGTTATGTTATGGGCTATGTATTCTTGGGTCAAAATTAACTTTTGCTCCAGTGTGGCTTTATGTAAATGATTGCCGTGAGTCAATAGGCACGTAGCCTAGTTCACAAAGATCACATAGTAGAAACAATATCTTTTGCCATGTTTTCAGAAGAGAAGAGAATACTGTCAGCAGTTGGTATGCAATAGTGATTTAAGGAATTTCAGAGTTCGCATTTGTCTAAAATATGAATGTCAAAATGGGTCCCCCCTGCCTGAAAAAATATAATTAAACAGTCCTTCTTTTAAACAGTATATTTGAAAAGGGGAAAACTTTTTAATATCTTTCTCTTAAATTATTTTAGTCTCTTCCTTTTAAAGGGAGATAACCTAAAAAGTTCTTTATGATATTAATTCTAGCATTCCTGTATAATCTGTACCTGTTCATTTACTAATGCAATAGACTTTTCCCTCACCAGAATTGCTTTTTTTAGGAAACTGAAGCTACATGGTTCAAAGTACAATGATGAATGTATTTTTAAAAAATCTAGATAGTAATCGTGATGTCTTATACACAAGAAGTTTAACATTTGAATCATTAGAAATTAATTTTGATGTTTTTATGTCTGATATTTGATATTGTATAGGGACCTAGCCATGGAAATTCAGGACAACTATTTGCCTGGGATAGAAATACTCAGCCAACAAATATAAGACAAATTTTAAACTTAAAGAATTTTTCCATAATTATAACCTTTCAATTTCTTTGTCTAAAAATCTCAAACTGAAAGTGTTAGCTGTGTGAATGAAGTATGAGCCAACTTTTTATTTTATGAAGATGACCACTTTTACATAGTCCCCTTCTTATTAGGGAGATTTTGCTAGCTGTTGACAATGATGTACAGTGGAACTTCGCTGGGGTGACATCTAAGGAAAATGATTCCACTGCACCACCACACAAAACCAATTAGAGAACTATTTTCTGAGACAGGTCATGAATTTAAGTGGTTTCTCATGAAAAGATGTATATTTTAATTTCTTTATTAAAATGACATCCACGTCCCTTGAGACTTTTTAGGATGACAATCATTTGTTCATCCTGCAAGAATGTATACTAGCTGAAATCACGTTATGGGACAGGGGTGGAAGACTCTGTTATTCATTTTCTAAATGAGCTACTTTGGAATCTGATCATTAGAATCATACACAGTAACAGGATTTATTGACAGGAATTTATTCAAACTCTAGTAAGAAGTGAAAGAAAGGCAGTAGTACTTATTCAATTGTGTTTGTCTACTATTGAGTTCAAATATGTAACCATGGCTAAATTATTTAGAAATTAAAAATTCAGTAAGGTTCTCAGAATTTAAAATTAACATGTCAAATGTAAAACAAAAACAAAACACTTTTGGGCCAGGGATTTAGCTCAGTGTCATAAGCACCTGCCTGGCAAGCACGAGGTCATGAGTTCAATTCCCAGTACCCAAAAAACAAATGTAAAAAAAGGAAAGCCACTTTTTTTGGTAAAGTGATAAAGTTATTTAAATCTTTCACAAATTTCTGCCAAATCATCATAGGTAAATTTGCATAACATCACTTAAAACGGAAAAGTTGAAATTTTAAAATAATTTTTGCACCTACTTACTGGAAACATGAGCTTTAATTTCATTAGGTAAACATGATTTTTAAAAGAGAACATAGTTTTGTACTTTGGGCCAAACACTCACTTACAAAAGAAGCACCAGCTGTGTCTTTTATATATACTATAGTATTTCATCAATTATAAGATTCTTGGAATTTTTTCATGAAAACTTACTGACTTACTGTGAATCAATTATTGCTGAGCTCTGAACTAAATGTTGATAATACAAGAGCCAACAGAATAATGAAGGGAGACAGACAAGTGAATTAACAATAAATTCACAATGTGTTAAATGCTCTAAGAATAGTAATAGCAAGAGGAATTGGAACCTGAAGAAGACGTACCAAAGGTTTGGGCAGGGAAGAAAAGATTGCAGTAGGAAGTAGTATGTGACCATAGATTCAAAGATAAGTCCTGTCAGTCAGGAAAGAACAGCACCCTAGCATAAAGAACAGCAAGAGGCAGGGCAGAGGCACAAAAGCTATGGTTCTAAAAGTGTGGCATGTTAATAGTACAGCAAGCACAAGGCAAACAGTACCAAAGAGCATGAATGGAGAATGGATTGTAGAATGGATCTTGGGGAGCCTTGCAGGGTCACATTTTATATTACAGTTCTTTTTTTTATTCAAAGATGCACGATTTTTTCCATTTTAATTTTTTCTGACATTAGAGTACACAAAATTTTTAGAAGAGATCTGCAGGTACCAGGCAAAAGGGTAAATTGTAATAAAACTAATACTGTTTGTTCATGGGGGAGATCCACCATGTCCAGTAGTTCACCCAATTGGATTATTTTTAACTCAAATATTACATTAAAATGGTAGCTCTGAATTTAAATCACAGTATACATAAAAGGTTGCCTCTGACCCTAAGTAAGTAATAAGCAGAAACCATGATTGCCTCTTTAACCATAGAACATAAGATTCTCAATCTATTTGGAAGAAGCTAGGAGGGCTGAACTAAAAAAGACTCATCCATAATGTTCTAGATATGCACCACTCTGTTGATTAAGGAACCAGAAGGGTCAGTGTCAAGAAAGTAGGATATTTCAGAAAGAAACAACAGATCCGCAATGTCAAACCAGGTACACAAATCTGTTTAGGCAGAACTGCAGATGATCTCAGCAAGGTCAAAGTCTGGTTATTATTAGAGCTCTAGAAAGGGTAACTAGGGACAGTAAACACAGGCAAATCATCTAGATGCAAAAGAGAAAGCTAAAGAAAAGAAAAATGAAGAGTAGTTAGAAACTATGAGAGAAACATAAGCTTGGTCACAGAGCCCAGGGGGAAAAAGACTAGCAGCACCTATAAAATGTGAAGAACTTAAATTCGGATGCCCAGAAGAGGCAGGAATAAAGAGGGATAGGTAAATGGGGTTTAAACGTTTGTGAAAAAATAGTAAGGATAGTTACAAAATGTAAGTACATATAGTAGATACAAGGGATTATGAGGGAGAATATACCTATTATCAGTTATGTTATCAGTTGTCTAATGAAGGAAAGAGTAAACAGTTTCATCAGAGTAAGTAAGAGTTGGAGGACGAATAGGTCTTCTGCCTGCCTTCTCACTGGTAATAACCAACCAGAAATCAGAGAACAAATGAATGTGTGTAATTTTGTCTGTGGAGCTTAGCCCTTAGGATATAGACAAAAATTAAAATTAACAAAAGGGAGTCACTAGTCCCAGTGATAAATTGGTGTGAGAATTATGTCCAAAAATGGCCAGGATCACTGCCTTTGTCTTTCTATACGAGCTTCTATATATTATGACTTGCCCTTGTCCAGGAAGAGGCCTAGGCAATTTTTCTAACCTTTCTTTGCCTTTGAGCTGCACTGTGACTTGCACTAACAGAATGTAGTGGAAGTGAGGTTTTACAACTCACAGCCAAATATACAAGAAAGTTTGCTTCTTTCCCTCCTGTTTTCTTGAGATCCTAAATGCCAGGTAAGTAAGAAAGTTTCTTGGAGGATGAAAAGCATGTGGACATGGAAGACTGACCAGCATGATGAGGACACCTTGGAGCCTGTAGCCCAAGCCAGCAGGTAGATGACACAAGTGATTATGCCAGTAATCATAGGAATATACAAGAAAGAAGAGTTGTTACTGTAAACCATTAAATTTAGGAGAGATTTGTCATGCAGCAATAGATAACTAACAGCTAGAGAGCTGGGTCTCAAAAGGGGTTAAGAACATTTCTGGCTTTCCTAATCTATGATGTAATCATGCTGTTTGTTTTAGTAAATATTTTTTATGGAATTATGAAATACAGTGAACATTTTCAGAAGAAGAAGTACATTCCAGGCCATTGTTTTCTAGGAACTCAGAGGTAGCAAAACAAGACTGAGTATGTGGAACACAGAGACTTTAGGGCAGGGAAACCGTTGTGTATATTGCTGTAATGGTGGACACATGATGTCATGCATTTGTGAAAATCAAAAAAAAAATCAGAAAAAGTAGACTTCAATACAAAATTGACTTTAATAACATATGAGAGGAAGGTATAGAACCAGGTCAAACTAGCAGGAGGTCAAGGAGCCAAGTTCAAGCGAGGAGAAGGCACAAAGAGTGTCTCAGCCTGAACAAAACCATGCTCCAGCCTCATAGCCAGAAACTAGCCTAAATGCTAGTGGAACTAAAGGCTCAGTCTTGCTGAGATTATCTGCTATCCTCTCATCCTGGCCTCTATCAGTCCAATTCGTCTACTAGTGATAGAAAGATGCACCTTGAAATGGACATTTTTTCTTATTTCCATTTTTTCTTTTTGTTTTCTTTTTCTTGATTGTTTATTCTTGTTTTTATATGAGTATGAACAGTTTCTAGTATTTTTATTGTTGTTATACCCTGTTTCTATTTATATTTCTTCCTTCTCTTTTTACTCTGAGTCTTCTTCACTAGTTTCCCAAAGTTTGTGTGATCTTCCTTTGTCTTCCAGTCTTAGTGTAATCTCTTCTGCTTCTTGTGTTTGTCTATTTCCCCCCTAGTTCCTTTTAAATTTTTTCCCTGGGGGTAAAATTACCATATTGAGGGCATATGTACTATATACAATTTTATGGCTTGATTTAGATTTTGCTGTCTAACCACAAATATATTTTATACTATTAAAAGTGTCAAATTGTTACCCCAGTTTGTCATTTTGTAGGCTGTTTTTGATTCTATTGTTACTGTTGATTATACTAAGTGATTCAATTGTTCTAATCAGTTGTTCTTCCTAGTATGCCAAGACTGAGACTGCCTAAGGATTGTAAACAATACTATAGGCCAGTACCAATAAACCAGGGGCCACATCAAAGAGGCAGAAACTTCATATCCCTAATAAATTGAAGGTGTAGGATTTTGTAAAGAGGCTCAAAACCCAAAAGCCAGCTACACCTAGAAGATGTCTCTGAGAAGTAATCATTTCCTAAGAGTTCTAAATATTAGCAATAAAGCTACTTGGCATAAGCAATTTGAAAGCATCAATGCAGAAATTTAACTTAAAGAAATAGGAAATAAGAAGACACTTAAGCAAGATGTAACTCCAAACCTGCAGTTCACCTAAAACAAAGCCAGATGACAGTGAGGTGGAACAATTTAAAAGCCATTACCTGGATTCTATGAAATAGTAACAGCAGAAGTTAACAAAGCAGTTGAATGAGGCTTCAGAAAAAAATCAAATCAGAAATAACTTCTCAGAAAACTACAGAGATGGTAACCACAATGCAAGACTTGATTAGTGACTCTAAAGCAGATACAGATGAAAAAGTAGAGAAGCTTGTGAAAATGATGGAAACCATAAGTGCTCAACATAAAATAGAAATAGAATCCATGAAACAGATTCAAACAGATATCCAGGAGACTAAAAAGTCTATTGAAAAATATATGCAGCAGAATGAGGCAGTGTGAGGACAGAATATCTGATATGGAAAACAGCATTGCAGCTAATGATCATCCAAAGAAAGATTTCTTAAGAATAACAAGGCACTTTGAAAAATAGATCCAACAGCTGTTAGGTGATGCAAAGAAGAACAACATAAGATTGGAGTCAAAGAAAAAGCAGGAGGTAGCACCAATGACAAGAAAAACCTGCTTACAGAAGTAGTGGCAGAATATTTCCTAAACATGGAAAAAAGAATTTAAAATACAGATAATTAAGGTATGTAGAACTGCAACTAGCTGTGATAAAAAATCTACAACAATGAATATAACAGTCAAGATTCCAGAAATTCAACACAAGAACAGAAAGTTAAAGGCTGTTAGAGAAAAGAAACAAATCATCTATAAAGAAAAGTCCATTAGAATCACAGCAGACTTTTCAATACAAACCCACAAGTCAAGGAGAATTATGAGTGAAATATTTAAAGCTCTAAAAGAAAACAACCTCCAACCCAGATTGACGTATACTGCAAACAATACTTCATGGGACAGGAAACCAGGAAATAGCAGGAGTAGCAATTCTATTTGCAGACAGAGTAGATTTTAAGCCAAGACTGATCAACAGAGATAAAGAAGGTCACTACATCCTTGTAAAGGGGGAAATTCAAGAGGAAGAGATAATAATCATGACTATATATGCAGCAAATACCAGTGAATGCCATTATATAAAACAAATATTAAAGAATACAATTGTAATGGGGGACACCAATACCCTACTGTCACAAATAGAAGATCAAACAGACAGATCAACAAAGAAATATCAAAAACTGAACCAAACTTGAACAAGTGGACTTAGCAGATGTCTACAGAGTGTTCCACGCTACAGGGAAATGCACATTCTTCTCAACAGCACACAGAATATTTTCTAAATACTACAAGCTAGCTCATAGAACATGCCTAAGTAAATTCAAAAGAATTGAAATTATCCCATGAATATTATCAGTGCAATGAAATTGGAAATCAATAAAAAAATGAAACTAGAAATTAGTTTCTACCATTAACTAATAATGTCAATACAATATACCAGAACTTACAGCATTCAATGAAGCAGTACCACAAAGGAAATTAATAGTAAATTCTCATTTCAAAAGAACAGAGTGAGCTACAATACACAAACTAATTGTAAACCTCAACCATCAAGAAAAAGAAGAGCAAGTCAAGTCCAGAGTACATACAAGGGAAGAAATTAAAAAGATGAGAGCAAAAATTAATGCAGTTGAGACTAAGAAAATATAAAGAATTGATGAATCAAAGAGTTGGTTCATTGGAAAATTAAATAAAATTGACAAACCATTTTCCAAACTTATCAAGAAAAGGAAAGACTCAAATCCATGCAATTAGGAATGAAAAGGGTGAAATCAAAACAAATCCTGCAGAAACCCAGAAGATCATCTATACCTACTTTGAAAACTGGTATTCTAGTAAGATGGAATACAGAGAAGAAATGGACAGATTCCCAGAAACATGAATTATCAAAACTGAATTAAGAAAACATAAAAATTCTAAATAAACCAATATCAGTGAATGAAATTGAAGATGTAATTAAAAACTCATCAACAAAGAATAATGTATTATTATTGGCTTGTCAGTTATAATAGATGTATCACCATGATGCAGTGTTAATAATTGGGGAAACTGTGATCAGGGAAGAGAAGGTGTTTATGGGAATTCTGTACGCTATCTGCTAAATTTTCTGTAAACTGAAATCTGCTTTAAAAAATGAAGACTTACTAAAAATACATTCTGTTGACTGAATGAGATTGGGGTTTTTTAGTTATGACAAAAAGTATCCTGAAATTTGTTTTAAAATATGATAATCACTGTACTCAAGAACATGGTATGCTTTTGTATAGGCTCTACAAATAAGGCAATGTTACACTAATATATCAAGTTTTATCTGCAGAAAAATATAAAGGCATTCAGAATAAGTGAGAAATTGTGACATATGTATGTAAGTTACTCATAGCAGTGTTTCTTACCCCCAAGAAGAATAGTGAATATGTCACCATACTGTTTTTGCAGAGTTCTTATCAAACCCAAAGGATCTTTTTGGAACTTCATGGTCATTCCAAAGTAAGGAAGCCAGCCTTTTATCAATGGAGGTTCACCAGGACGCCTGTAAATAAAAAAAAAGATGAATGAAAAGGAGAAATTAAATTATTATTTTAATATTAACATTTGTTCACTCTAGAAATAGATTGCATGAGTGGCCTAGCTTCTTTTACTTCTCTTGTTTAATGATTCTTATATGGTCATGTATTTATGGAGGTTTTCCTGGGGTAGGCAGTTTAATTCACAATTTTTGCTGAGTAAGTTTTGAGAAAGTCTGTCTCTAAAAGCTTGAATGACTGATTGATAGTTAAGTAGCAACGTGTTTTTTTTTTCATTATCATTGTCTTGTCATCATAAGTAGTCATCTGCAGAACCAGAAAGTCTGTGACTAAAGGGATTTCTAGGAAACTAAAACAATTGTTTGAATAATTTTTATACAACTGCTAATTTGGTATAATGCTGATAAAAATCAAAGGTCAGATGGCTGATTTTCTTAGTTTCTCACAATTCATCTGATAAATGATGCCTGATAAATTTAGTCACAGAGACACAAACAACTTTTTGAGGAAATCTGCAACTATATTATACATCAAGGCTTTTGAAGATGATGCATTACGGGGTTTGAAATTTTGAAGTCATTTAAGTACCTTTCATATCTGAAATGAAAGTAGTTCTATTTGTTGGGTACTTTTTTACTGATTGTATTTAGCGAAGATCTTAGAATCACATGGCACCTTTGGAGATTTAGTGCAATAACTCATATTTGTAGAGAAGAGAGCTTAGGATTAGGTCAACAAATCTGCCTAAAATCATGTAACTGCACAGGGACATGGGGAGCACCAGGATGCAAATCCTGGAGCAACACAGCTTCACACTGAATCCCCAGGGATTCAGGCATTCTACCTATGAACTTTGCAAAAACTAAAAAAAGAGATTAAATCAAAGCAGCTCTTGGCCAGAAATGAATGACAGACACATGCAGTAAACACGGCACCCGTGTGAATCTGAGACCTCTTGCTGTGATCTGTGTTTTAGATGCCTGATGGTAGTTGCCAAAGTACAGCTCTTCATTGTAAGATGTCAATTAGACTGGAATTGCATAATCAGAAGAGGGACAATTAATAAATCCTGCAGAGTATTTTATACTCTTGAGAACAATGAAAACCTCAAACCTATTTCCATGAGTTATTTTGCTATATTCTTTTATGATGCTTTTAGTTGAAATTATAAATGAATAGGATTAATTATTAAATTTTCCTTAAAATGGCATTTTTAATAAAGCAGCTCTTAAAATATGAATTACAAGACAAATTTCTTGTTTCTTGATCTGTTATTCTAAAAATCCTGTATTTCAAAAACTTTTCCTAGTCACTTATTTCGTACACGAAATCTGACATAATGTAAAAACCAAAACAAACAAACAAAAGCCATTTTTATCCTAGAAGGGATTAAAACAAATATTCAAAAGAACTCTGATTCTCTAGTCTGCGAGATGACTTATACTACATGCAAACCATTTTGATTAATCACAAGATATTACTAGCTCAGATCTAATCAGATCTAATCTAAGATCAAGATTATGATCATTTCAGTATGGACTTTTATGTAGCTGGATTAACTATCAGAAGCTTTTATTTACCCACAACTCATCATAGAATTAAACTTTAAAAAAACAATAACAGATCTTTCAGGGAATAAATTAAGACAAAATAAATTTGTTCAGGGAACAAAATAAGACAAATTCAGGAAGAATGTGACAGAAGTCAGATTTTGCTCTTTCAAAACACAATGTATCAATAGTAATTTGTAAAATATATGCTGCTGTTTGAATATGTACAAATAAGAAATATAGCATAAAATTAAAATCTTATTCTTCATACTTTTTTTAACCATTTTTCTGAATACAGTCATTAGCAGTAAAGACTTGCTTTTTGGGAAATTTAAAAAGAATCAAGAAAACACTGTAATAGTTGATTTTATATGCACAGATTAAATAAGAAAAGAATCCATGTATGACTGGAGAGTCAGATCCACACGTTGGAAACTGTCACAGGCCATATGCTATCCACCCATAAAACTTCTTTTCAAAATATTAACACTCTTCCTTGGTCCACATTGGCTAATACGTGTGGCTTAATGTTGTACTGTAAGAAAAATTCAGAAAGGATTTTTGGTCACATTCTAATTTAATATAACTAATGCCACCCTCTATGCTGTCATTTGGTCCAAATCTGTATTCTTCACGGGGCTTCCTCAGGAGAAGATGGGACTCAGAAATCCACAGAATAATAATGTTCAGAGTGAGGGAAGCATATTAGGGATAATTTTATTGTTACAAGATGAGAAGGTCATCATTTCTTACAGTTGTGTTTATTTTGGCAGCAGTAGGCTTAAGATTATTAAACACCATGTCACAACTGTGCATTGTTTCAGGAAAAAGTACAGAGCTAGTTCAACTTATGACCCATTCAAGACAGATAACAGAAATCTGTCTTCATCAGTATATTTGTAAAAGTTATTTAGGGAGGAAAGACATCACCATAATGTTCCAGAAAGGCCTGTTGACACATGGCACTGTGAATACTGCTATTTGTCTTCCTCGTACTCAGTGACTTCAAAAATGAAATATTCAATGCCCATGCTGAATAAGGTTATAGGGTGATTCGTGTGCGTTGGGGATAATCAAATTCCAAAGCTTTAAAGAAATAGGTCCTAAAATAATGATGAATAGTTAAAAAAATTATAGTCCACACCCTTTCTTAATTTCAGTTAAACAGTATACAATTTCTCAAAGCTTTTCATTAGTATTTAAGGGACTATGCACGAAAGAAGTCATGCAAATAGACCTTATAAATGGTCTCAAAGATTAAAATAAAGTTCTATAAATACACCATTGCATTGTCTCATGGAATTTCCTCCATATACGTGGAAGGACACATCTTAAAATTCATGCAAAACAACAGGTAAGTCCAAATTTATGTGGAATATAAATTTGGAAATATGGAAATACACTTCCAGAAGAATATTGGATATTCAATATTGAATATTCCTGAAGAATATTGAAAATAAATACTGAAGAAGAATCAAATAGCTCAGGATGACTATAAATTATGAAAAAGTGTTAATGCATGTCTCTTTGTTTAAAAAAAAAAGGCAGGGGGACACCGACATTTAAAAGAGTAGAGCAACACTGAATGCTTGCTTCCTTACAATACCATCTTTATGCTGCAGCTGCACTTAAATCTGTAGTTTCTATGGTTTAGAACTGAAATGTTCCCACAAAGTCACATGTGTTTGTAGGGGATTGGACTATAATGCAATTGGATTATTATCAGTTGGCTAACTGGATACGCTGATGAATTCATCGGTGATTGTGCTGATAGAGCTGGGGCCTGGTCAGCAGTTTCTTGGGGGTAGAACCTGGAAGGGTATAGCTGCTCCCTCTCTGGACCCCTCTTTTTTTCTTCTGCTTCCTGGCTGCTATGAGAGGAGCACCTTTTCTCCAGCCAGGTCTTTCCACCATGTTTTTCTGTCTTGGAGCCTGCTGACCATGGCATGAAATTTATAAAGCTAGGCCAAAATAAATCTATCTTCTTTGAAGTTTCAGGTGTCAGGTATTGTGTCTCAGCAACAATGGAAGTGACTAAGATAACAGATTAAAAAACTTGGCTAATAACTACTGCACATTGCTCCCCTACATTTAAAGCCCAGGACTATTCACAGCAACCAATTCTTGTCAAAATAACAGTATTTTACTTTATTTCTCCAATCTTCTAGGTCAAGCGTCTAGAGTATGGTAACACTAACCTAAGTGGCAAGCCACATTTAAACAAAAAGCAATTTCACTGGAAAAATGAAATTTACCTTGTAGTGTGTCTTAGAACTGAATTGTTTGAATACCCACTATTTCTGGTATAGGCACAAACCTGCATAAAATGCTTCAATAACTCTTACTAATCGTGAGTTGGTAAGCTTTTCTAGATATGAGGGAGGAGGGACCTCACTGCAAGGCTACAGGTGGGAGATCCCAAAGAAGGAGAAGTAGACGGAAGGTGTGGTTGACTGTTAGGATGCTGGAGGCTCCAACAGCTTCAGTGAGAGCTGAGGTGGTACCAAAACGCATGGACAGCAATGCAGGTCTTTGGCTGCAAAAGAGGTGGGTGATACAACCAGCCGGGGACATTTCAGTAACTGATGCAAAGGGAGTATACTATACCTGAAGACTTAACCAAGGGGTCACCTTAGGGAAGCCAGAAAAGACCAGTAAGTCTACAGAACAGGACTCAACAGATAGCAGAAATACAGGGAGGGGAATTCTAAAATTTATTCAGTGATTATATAGAAGACATTATGTTTTTAACTAGAAGTAACTCAACTACTGATCATTGAAAATATTCAGTAGTTTCTGCCATCAACAAAAATACAAGCTTATGAGAAATTTCAGTTAAGGAGAAATTTACATTTTCTGCACATCTGACTCATTCTGGGAAATTTTACAACTAGTACATGAGCTATAAGCTCAGTTTCTTCACCTGTGAGAATAATAATGTCATCCTTAAAAGTATAGAAGTATATCATTTGGACTAAGATAGCTAGGACACAGAGCAAGACTGGGTCTTTCTGCTACTTATGTACTATAAAAAAGATGTATATAGGGGAAAGGGATTTAGTTCAGTGGCACAGGTACCTGCCTGGCAAGCAAAAGGTCATGAGTTCAGCCCTTGTACCAAAAAAAAAAAAAAATGCATGTAAGTAAGAGTGCCTCATACATTTTTCTGATTAAAGTGTTTCAGTTGTCAAAACTTTCTGCTTGCCAACATCTCTCATGGAATTTCATAGGTTTAAAGAACATTTCTACACTTTGAATCATTAGCTAAATGAAATTATGGGCTCAGATACACAGACTACTGCAGATCACAGGCAAAAAGGACTGGGTTTCTCATGAAAATAATTATTTTCATTTCAAAACACAGCTTCAGTGGTGTATTTAATTTTTGTGATGATGTGCTTTGGGCAAGTACTAGTCTAAGAAATAACAAGATTGTTCTGCACATGTGAATGGGATTTTGGAAGGATGTACATTAAGGGAAAAAAGAAAAAAGACAGTGAGGGGAAGTCCAGGGGACTTACAGCGAGCTGGCACTCTCTGAGGACATGAATGGTAGTAGCGAGGCTTATAGGAGTAGAAATGACCAAACTTAAACTCTGATATGTTCTGGGAATGCAACAGAGCATGAAGCCAGAAAAAAACAGCTCATCAGAATCATGTATTTAGAAGGGACTTTAGTCTTTATGCTCCATGTAGGATAGAAATTTCAGACAGATTTACTTAAAATATTTGTACAAATAAATGTATATAGAAATCAAAGGGTACATTTGGAGAATGTATTAAAACTGAAAAACTGCTATGTGAGATAGATGAGAGGAATGCCAAACGAGACCAAGCTTCAGCTAACTCTTTGCATTGAGAAGCCCTACTTTGGGATCTTGGAAATCACAGACTTTCAGTAAAGGGCTGTTGTTTGAGAAAGAACATGCAAATTTAGATGTGTTTACAGAGTCTAATTTTACCGTTCTAATTGATTATTAATCACTAATTATCATAAACCATTCACGTAAAGGAAACTAGGAGAAAAACCACTCCCATACACTCAATTTGAGACTTGCAGTTTCTGCAAGTCTAACATGTAAGGAGGATGGGGGATATCACTTTTATCTTCATAAGAAAAACACTGAACAACCTGGAAGTATGGAGAAACAATGTTAGATACATCTGAGGTGATGTCATAGAATGATCTGTCATCCTGAAAATAAGAACAGAGTGAATACAGGGAGTCATAGTTTACTAAGGCCAGAAGTTGCTGCTGGTGCCATCAGCTAAAAGTGAGAATCTCACCATCAGTTAAAAGGTAATTAACTCACTCTTGAAGCCAGCAAGGAATAATCTGAGAAAGGGAAAGCGTCCCAGAAGCCCAGTTCTCTGGAGTCTTTACAGAGCTTACACAAAGAGAAATAGATATGCATAAAGATATATTTAGTAAAAAAAACTGAATAGATAACTTATAATCTTCCATAGCAGAAAGTACCAGACCCAGATAGTCTCATTGATGAATTCTATTACAAATTTAAGGAAGAAATGGAACCATTTCTCTATAATATTCTGCAAATGAGAAACACAATTATATACCATGAGTAAGTGGAATTTTATTTCAGGTATTCAAAGCTGGCTTAACCTTCAAAAGTCATTAATGTAATTCATTAACTCAAGAGACTAAAGAAAAAAATCATCTAATAATATCAATGGAGAAAAATTGTGACATAATTCAATACTTTTATACTACATGTAATAATCAATTGAAAATGGAAAAAAAGCCTTAAACCTAAGTCCCAAAGTTTTAAAGGCCCTATAAAAATCACATATGGATAAAATTCCTTGATATTTGTATCAGCAGTTGTTATGGATTAAAAACTGGTGGTCAACTTAATGCCAGCTGGGTTACATCAGCATTGTTGCTGAGTGTAGATGTTCCACCTGAGGAAAGTTGCCAGCATAAACAGAAATGTGGAGAAGGAGAAGTGAGGCATTGGTGTGTTGAGGCGTTCATGCGTTGAGGGTGTTGAGATCTCCTACGAGTTGCTGTTTGAGCCATCGGTTCTCCTGGAGAAGCTCTGGTCCTCACATTGAGCATTGCTTCCTGACTCTGGAGAGGAAGAAGTGTGCAGCTTGGTCTCCAGGATGAACTCGTCACGCTGGCTTCCTGGCATATACTCAACTGTGCTTGTGAACGGAGGAGCTCAGGGCCTCTGTGTCGCTGAGAATGGCTGTGGTGCTTTGCAGGACAGCCCTCGTCTTTGTTGTAAGTGTGACTTCTCGGCTCCAGAGTAGAACTCTCAACCTACCAGCACAGCTCCTTCACTCTGCTGGCATAGACTTTCTAGCTTCTGCCACTGACCTTTGGGCTTTCCCAGCATGGATCCATAAGAGAGACTGGTGTGAATCTTTCTTGTAGGCTCCAGACCTCCAGTTGGACTGGAGGGAGGCATTGTCATGAGCTCTGGGTTTTCATCTGGATCATGTGGAACATTGCTATGGGATTCAGGCTCTTGGCTGAATATTCTGTCTTAGGTGTTATGGATAGATTTCTAGCATTTTCTTGTGTTAACTCTGGATGACTATCATAAAACAATATTATAAACTCCATATCCTGATGGTAATTGTTCTCTTCCCAGTCCCTAACTACAACAGCAGTGGTTTTATGGATATGACACCAAAAGCATAAGCATCAGAAACAAAAATAAACAAATTCGGCCACACTAAACTGAAAAGGTTCTCAACAACAAAGGAAAAAATCAACAGAGTGAAAAAGCAACTTATACACTAAGAGGAAATATTTGCAACCATATAGCTGATGAGAAGTTAGTGTTTAAAATGTAAAATATTAATATTTTATATAAAATATATAAGAAACTTCTACAAATTAAAAGTAACAATAGTAAAAATTATTAAACTTGGTTTAAAAACAGCCACAAACTTGAAAAGCTATTTTTCCAAAGATGATATACAATTGGGCAGAATGTATCTGAAAAAATATCCAAAATCACTAATTATCATGACAATACAAATTAAAACCATAATAAAATATCAACACACATTTTTCAGGAAGGCTGTCATCAAAAGTGCTGGTGAGTTTATGAAGGAAGTAGAACCTCTGTATGTTGTTGATGGGAACACAAATTTCGTCAGAGCAAAAAGATTGGTGCTGAGTAACATACAGCACATTCTCTTAGACTTGTCCTCGGAGTAAAAATCCTGTTCTGGAAACTGCTCACCCTCACCACTAGTAAAAGAGTCGGAACTTCCCTAGGTGAATGTAGTTCAGGAAGATGAAGGACTGGAGCCACTCCCTGACTACAAAGATCCTGGTGGGATGAGCAGACAATGTCTGTGAACACCAGAGTTAATGGGTGACAAGCACTGACACGATGTGAAGGTTGTGAAGATTGTCCAGCCTGAATCCATATAGGCAGGTAGAGAAACTTTGGGGTGCTGCATGACAGACATCTCAAAGAGTCCACCAACATTTACTTGTCTGAGAAATTTGTTCACAATATAATTGTAAGTAAATAAAGCAGTAATTAACTATAGGCACAATGACACAATCTGATTTTCCTTCAACAATATGGGAATATGAATGCAAAGAGAAAAGTCTTGGGTACTTTACCTCAAGATGTTAATGGTCATGATTTCTGGATGATGAGATTAAGAGGCTTTGGACATGGATGTCTTTCAATCTGCACATGATATGGTCATACTAATTTTGAAGAACGATTACTTATTTTATAAAATGACTCTTCATTTAGGTTTTATGATGTTTTCTAATGATTACATTCAGGTTGCAACATTTTGGAAAAGACTCTTACAGAGTAATTTGGCTTTTTCAGTCTATTGCTGATTTATATTATAAAGAAACACTAGTTTAAAGATGAAATTAATGGACAGAGGTTTTATCTTGGAAAAAAGCGCTGATGGCCAAAAAAAAAAAAAAAATACACTCTAGGAATGAATGTAAGGCTGATTCAAGAGACCACCTCAACATTCCTAAGGCAGATGACTACAGAATCAGACTCAAATTTGCAATAAAGACAAGCAGAACCCACCAAAGGCATGGTCAGTGAGTTTAGAGCAGACACCAGGAGTCAGATGTTGACTGTAGAAACTGTGGGCACATGGTGTTGCATTATTTTTGATAGGATCCAGAGGACAGGGTCACAAAATAGGGGAAGTTTGTTTCTATGACAGCCATAGAATGGAGTAGTGTTCTTAATCTCGAGCACCACAAACTTGAAGAGTGTCAGCACTACTCAGAGGAAGAAATCTGTGACCCCGAGACACAGTCTCTATTCGCTTTTCAAAGCCCTCAAGCAGCACCTCACTAGTGCAGATAGAAAACAGTTTAATTTGCCCCTTGTGTATGATGAATCACATACCCTTTAGAACTCACAATTCATATGTTGAACATAAATGATCTGCTTAATGTCTGTTTACTGTAAGAATCAGACCTACTATAATCTTTTTTCAGGATGAACACTAATCCAACTCTGTTTAGAAAAATTATGCAATTCATTACCATAAGTAATCTCTATTGTACCCTGTGCGTGACCTTCATTTCCCCCCAATCTTATAATCTTGCAAATCCACTGGTGGCATGTGATCAGCATCTGGTGTTCACACAACCTCTGCCTCACAATAAATATATGAAAAATCCCTGGGTGAAAAAGACAGTTTCTAGGCTGTCCATGATTTGACTCTACTCTTTGATGACCTGTGTAGCATCTAAAAAGGGCTGGAATAGTAAATACGGCTTTACTCTGGAAAGCTTCTGACTCCATCAGGAAGGCAATGGACTTCAAACTTGTCTGAATGTCCTGATAGTAAAGATATTCATTGTTTAAATACTGATCAGAGTATTGAGTGTAATGGCAATGTAAAAGCAAGCAAAGCTGAATGGTCACACATTTCTCCATTACAGGCATGGAATCAGAGCAAAACCAGTGTTAACAGGACTAAATATATCTTCACACCCCGGAGAATAAATCTTCAAGCCATACGCCTACATTTTAAGCCATCAGTTCATCTATGCAGTTTTGTGATCCAAATAAAGCTTTGTTTGTGGAATATGTAATCTCAAGTCCATTTGTAGATTTATACTAATACGTTGATTAAGTCAGTGACTTGAACATACTTTTTAAGATAAGAAATATCCAAAATTGAAAAGTATCCACATCAGTGTAGAATTCACACAGAAAAGTATATTACAGATCTCTCTCATCTCCTCCCCTCCACTCCCCTTTGCTGTCCTCTCTCCTGTCTCTTCCTTTTCTTTTCCTCCCCTTCCTCCCCAGTCCCTTCCTCCCCCTCTCCCTTTTATGCCAGGAAAGATGCCCAGATTCACATCATGCAAATAATATTAAGGTGTATATTTTCAAGAATATTAGTTAAATCTTAGTTGATTTGCAAGCAACAAGACGATGAGTGACCACATCACGGGGTGTATTTCTTTATGAACTTGACTCTAGGCATTAGGGCAGAGTTTAAGCCTTCATTCTTTGCCTGGGCATTACAATAAAGTCCAATAGTCTCCTGGTTAGTCTTCTCACAGTGAACCAGGACACTAGAGGCACACTGTGTTGCTCAGATCCCAAGCACTATCAAATATTAGCTTGGCAACTTTGACTAATTTGCTTATCTTTGCCTATTCTCTTATCTGTAAAGTGGACACACTACTATACTTTGCTTATTTTAGAATTATATTTTAATAAATTTAAAAAGCGGAAGGCAACGATGTGTACATGATAGGCACTGTAATATATCATCATTATCCTTGGCAGCGGTATTATTATTATTATCATCATTATTAATTCAACACTACCATCTGACATCATCTGAAACAATAGATCTAATCATGGTTTATTCTTACTTCCTAGAATTTTTTTTAAATACAGTACAAGTTTTTAAGTTCTTTCTTTATTTGCTTGAGCACTTCCTTTATTTGCCTAATCCAGATCATACTTTGGGGCTGCCAGTTATGACTTGCTGCTCAGAGACGGGGCACCAGAGTCACCTGATACTTTGACAGAAATGCTAATGCTTCTGGCTTTACGTTCCCTGTGTGAATGCCCTTTGAAAGGAACAGAAGTGGTCAGAACAGCACTAGATCTTAGGAAAAAGGCAGTCAAAAACGTTTAGATGCCCTAGACAGTTCCAAAGGAGGGAAATCAATTCATACTTGAAGCTATTTCAAGTCTTTAATTAAAATAAAAAAACATGCAACTCAATTTTTAATTTCCGATATGACCACTTGCTAATTTATTTTACAGATAGGATTTGATTGGATTCCACGGAAAAGATATCAATTCCATTAATCCATCATTTATTATCATTTGATTAAATCATTTGATTTTTAAATATTTAATAAAAAATTAGAGCCCATAGTTTGTGGACACTAAATTATAACAAGACTCACTCAGAAATTCTTGGTAATGACAATACAGACATAATGGTAATGATATACAAATGGGTAGTCTGCTTACCAAAAGGCATTTCATCAACTCAAGTTAATAAGCATCAAATTTCCACTGCCCCAGACCAGCACTAACATAATCAAATGCAGCTTATTGAAAACATAGGTAAGGTAACCCAAAGGTACTTGTTTGCTAAGGAGAGAAGCTAATGAAAAGCATGAAGATCATTTGCTTTATAATGTGACACTTCATAACCATATTTTAATATTGGATAAAGTATTAACAAAAATTAAAATAGCTTTTCAATTTTCATACATTACAAAGCCCTGCAAAGGCAACATTTTGATCCGTCAAAAGTTAAAGAAAACCTAATTTTGATGATATTAAGTTACTGCATAGAAAGAGTAAAATTCCTTCATGAAATCTGTGATCATCAATGGAATATGGAACATAGGCATTATATTTATATGCACTTCACCAAGGACTGCAGTCCTTGTCTGGTGAAGTGGTGAAGTCTGGTGGAGGTAACTTCTGATAGAATTTAAATGTTGTTATTCTTGCAGCATGCTTTGCTTATATTCTTCTTTTTTACTTGTACCTCCCCCCTTATTTTGTGAAATCAATTTTTATGTATGCTTTGAAAAATCATATTCTTCAGTTGCTTTGTTTTGTGTTTGCCCTGTTCACTAAGTATTGATTGCTAAGTTCTCATAAAAGTTTTTCAGTCTTTTCCTTATTCTCAACATGGTCATACATATTATGATCCTGTAATTCTAATATAGCACCTCTCACTTTTAATTTTTCTGTCCTTCCTTCCTTCCTTCCTTCCATCTATCCATCCGTCCAATCTTTTATTTTTCAGTACTGGGAACTGAACACTGGATCATTACACTAAGGTACATTTCCAATATTTTATTTTTTATTTTGAGGCAGGGTCTCATAAGTTACTAATTTCTCAGGCCGGGCTGGATCTTGGGATCTTTCTGCCTAAGCCTCCCAGAGTGCTGGGATTGCTGAATGCCACTTTTACTCATTTATATGGTTAGGAAATGTAATTCTTTGGTATTTTTTCTTCAGTTTCCTAAGTTGTCTATTTTCTGTCTGTTTTGTTTTGTTTTGTCTCCTTCCTTGCATGATGGAAACTTTCTCTCATGTCTCACAATCCTTTCACACTAAGGAAGGCTTGCTATGTATGTTTTGGTGAGCCTGGAAAACTTTTTCTTTTTTTTTTTTTTAATTTTTATTTAAGGAGAAAAGAAAAGAAAGAAAAAAAAACAGTGAAGGGGTACAAGTTATACAGATTTACAGAATAAAAAAATGCGCAGTAGGAAATCACTAGTTAATGGATTACATATTGCCATCTTAGAAATAATTGTTCAAGTCACAAAATTAAAGCTTGTAGAGTGGACATTCCAACAATGATACTGCAGACAGTTCTGTTCAATGATCCAATAAAACTCTGTGATATCATTTTCTATCTCATACATTTAAATATACATGCAGTTATATAGTTTAGAGCACTTTCTTTTCCTCTCTTTTGTACAGTGACTATTACACATTTTGGGTTTCATTGCTCCCACGGTTCTTGTTGCTTTTTTGGAAGAGAGTAAAACCAAATGTGACATAACAGAACGAATCGGTCAAGTCAAAAGGGTGGACATAATAGATAATATAAAAACATAATACAAGGTGATCAACAATGGTTACCATAATGCCTCCCGCTATTTCTAATAGAATTGCCTATATCATTAGTTGTAATACAATTGAACAAAACCGTAAAGAATAAAACCGACAAAACCAAAACATTGGAGATATTGTAGGTCTTCAAAAGTAGATAAAAGTCAACGAGAATGGGCGTTATAATGAATCTCATTATCTTCTCAGCTGATGCCTAAACTTTCGAACCTGATACTATCCAGCAAAACAGAATAGAGGAACCTCAGTCAAAAACCAGATGGTGAGAGTAACACAGGGCTTCAAATCGAGATAATAGAAAGTCAAAGTGGGTTACTATATTATATCCTGCTATATTTTTCCCTTTAATTAAATGGATAAAAATAAAAAAGTAAATAATGGAGTGGAGATTGAGAAAAAAAGAGGGCATAACAGCGAAACAGGGCAGATCAAAACATAACCATTTAAGCAGAATAGTGTTTCACCACCAGATAATCCTGACCCAAAAATAGTTACCATATTGACTCCCTCCCTGAAGTCCTTGAGTACAACTTCATATACTGTAGCATTAAGTATATCAAAACAATGTAAATCCATTTAAGAGAATGACAGCATTATAGAGTATTTAGAATCGACTAACAGAAAAAGAAGAATGGTCTCTGTATAATCTCCTTGTCTTTAAAAGGTTTTTTCTTATACTATCGTACTTAACAAAATCCAATAAGATACAACCTGTTTAGACCATTGGAGACAGAAGAACAAAAGCTAGATGAGACTTCAAAACAAGATGGTACTAAATCAGCATTACCTATTAAGATGTCATTTTCTCCAAAAAAAGCTGTTCCTATCATCCAATCTTCTCTGTCTCATTTCTGTTGAGCTCTTTTTCTGTCAGTAGCTGTCAGTTTGTCTTCTTCATTTTGTTCTCTGCTCCATTCGTTGTGGCCTCCCCGCCCCTATTTCTGGGTTCTTTGTATTTTTCTTTTTTTAGAATATCCTGCAATACTTTCTGTAGGGTTGAATTGGTGGTTGCAAATTCCCCCAGTTCCTCTTTATCCTGGAAGCACCTCGTTTTTCCATCAATTTCCAGGGACAGTTGTGCAGGATATCTCAATCTTGGCTGTAGATTATTATCTTTCAAAGCTTGAATTATTTCTCCCCATGCTCTTCGTGATTTGATGGTTTGTGAAGAGAAATCTGCTGTAATTCTGATGGGTCTTCCCTTGTAAGTGATCTGTTTCTTGTCTCTTACAGCTTTTAATATTCTGTTCTTGTATTGAATTTCTGGAATTTTTATTATTACATGCCTGGGTGTTTCTCTGTTAGGGTTGTAGGTAGCTGGGCTCCTGTATGCCTCATACATTTGAGTATCTTTACCTTTTGCTAAATTAGGAAAATTCTCCTGGATTATTTCTGTGAGTAGCTTTTGTAGTTCACTTGTTTGTGTCCCTACTTCTTCTTTTATGTTCTTAATCCTTAAGTTATGGCTCCTCTTATCATCTTCTTGTCTTTGTATTATTGCTGTGTGTTTCTTTGTTATTTTTAAGAAGTTTTTCATTTCATTCTCCCATGTTTCAAGTCTGCCCTCCAATTCAGATAGTCTGTCCTTAGTTTCTTTCAAGCTGTTATGCCAGTCTTGGGTAGACTTCTTAATTTCTTGATAGTCCCTTTGCACCTGCTTCACATACTCAATGCTTTCTCTGTTTTCTCCATCAAGCAATTCTCCCCTCTTTTTCTGTTCTTCCATTCCACCATCTGCTTTTTCCTGGGTGGTGCTTAGCATTTCTCTAACTATTCTGCATACTTCTAGCTTCAGGTCATTGATAACTTCATTCCTGAATTGGTCTATGAGGCTCTCTAAATGGCGCTTAATGTATATTGGTGCAGTGTCCACTGCCTGATTCTCAGGATTGGGGGTCGAGGAGCCTTTTTTGTTGCTTCCCTTCCCCATATTTTCTGTTCCTTATAAAATGTAATCTTACACAGGAGGCCCGGCTTCCCTGCCTGTCAGCCACAGCTTGATCAAATTGCGCTGGCTAGTTGTTCCCGCTCACCGCTGCGCCCCAGGGAGTTGCGGAGGAGGCAGCCTACGCGGGAGTCGGTCGCTCCTCCGGGCCACCGTCAGGCTCTGGGATCTGGGTTAGGCCAGCCTAGGGAGTCCGCCAGCAGCATCCCTCCGGTCAGGCACCTTTCACCAATCCCGTCCGAGAGGGAAACGTGCGGCTGCAGTTGCCACCGCGCCCTGCTCTTACAGGACTGCCCGCGCCCAGAAAAACCTCCACTGGAGTCAACCTGCGGTAGGGAGTCAGTTCCTCGCTCACCTCGCCACCAGTCAGCCTTCCTCCCTGTCCGTCGCGTTTCCGACTCCGTTCGCAGACTCCCGTTCCCAAGCCTCTGCGTGTCTCTCCCGCTATGGAGGCAGCCGGCCGCCGGGCGGCGGGAAATCCAAACCGCGGTTTCCTATGGCGCGGAGTCGAGCCTCCACACCGAGATTTTTCTGTTCCTATTTTAGCGCCAGGACTGTATTCCAAGTTGGATTCTCTCAGCCCAGTTCGTTCCTGAGTCAGCAGAGCATATCTCTACTGGTTCGTATCTCCTTAGTCCGCATCATTCCTGGCCTCTGAGCCGAGCCTTTAGAGAGCGTTCAGTAGTTGCTGTTGTCTGTCCGCCATGTTCTCCAACTGGCTGGAAAACTTTTTCATAGGCAAGTTGGAAGGTGAACTATTCACTTTGACGAACTAATTTTCTTCTTATTTACACAGATAAGGCTACATATTTTAATTTTAATTTTATTTTGGGGGTTTTAGGAATAGAATGTTATACAAATATACATATATAATTTTTTTCAACAAGGAGTAGCTTTTTTTTGGACATTATTGCCAAAGTCATTTGGTGTAATATTGGTTGATAAAAAATTTTTGAGAATTAAAATGTTATTTCGCAGTATTGTTTCTCAAATTATTCCAACACTCCTGTAAGTAGTGTTAACTTGTTTCAGGGCTAGATGGATTAGGAAAAACTGACAGAAACCTGAATAAAGCAAGATATGTACTGATTTTAACATGTATGTGTACACGGATGCATATGCATTTTAAACTGACCTTGAAAAATTGATGTCCAAGTCAATAATTTATTAATTCTCCCCACAGACAACTTCTCTTAAGGCAAATATCTGAACTCACAGTAGGATACACAGGGATATGCTGTGGCTTTAGGGCCTGTCCCCTAGCTTTCAGATACTTTTTCACTCCTGAGAAACAGCTGCCTTCTGAGGCATGCTTATGTATTTGTACCAAGTGTTGTCATTTTGTTTTTTGCTTTATATTTTTGCCCATAACAGTAGGGCAGAGGCTAAGAAAACAAAGGCCATATTATATTTGTAAAACATCAAGATAACATTTGAGAACTTACATATAGGATCTTAAAATACTGATTTTATGATTACTGATGGACATTTAAGAATTCATTTTGCTTCTTTTCAAGAATGAGAAGTATATTTTATTTTCACAGGTTGTATTTCAAAGACTGAATGTGAAAGAAACAAGTAGTTTATTTGTATTTAAATACATAGATGCTAAAGGTGGGAAAAATCTCCTAAGGTTTAGGGTTATTACACAGGGGAGGTTTACAACCCTGTAATAATAATAGATAAACAATAAGCAATGAACAAAACATTTGAATAAACTTTTCACTAAAGACAATATGCAAATGGATACTAAATCCATGAAAGGATGTTCAACATCAGTAGTCTTTAGAGAAATGCATATTAAAAACTAAAATAAAATTCTACCAGATACCTACTACAATGATTAGAATATATTTTAACCAATGACTGTTCCAAGTGCTTTCAAGGATGAGAAGGAAAGGTCATTTCATAAACTGCTGGAAGAAAATATAAAATAGTATAGTCACATTAAGCAGAGTTTAGCAGTTTCTTATAATGTTCAACATACATTAAATGCTGTAATACTGTCTATGGCCCACTAACTCTAATCCAAGATAATTCTGCACCCCTAAAATATCAAAAACATTGTCCACAGAAAGATCTGTACAGAATATGCACAGGGGCATTAATCATAACAGCAAAAAGCTGGGAACAGTGCCTACTCCCTAGTGAATGATGCACAGTATAGTATATCTATATGATGGAACATTCAGCAGTAAAAATCAAGACAGAACAAGTCACGCATTCATAACTTGATAATATAAAGTCAACGATTTTAATAATCTTCAAAAGCATTTTGCTATGAGTAAAAGTCAGATGCATCATTTTATTTGTATAAAATTTTTAGAAAAGATGGAAATATGGATAGAAAGCAGATCAGTGCTTCCTTCAAGTTTGAGGAAGAAAGAGATTCAATGCAAACAGGCATTAGGAAAATTTGATGGAGGATGGAAATATTTTAAGTTAGATTGTGAAGATGGTTGCACAACTCTATGAATTAAAATGCATCTAATCAAACTCAGGTGTGTGATACAAACTCCTAAGCCTAACATCCAGGAGGCTGTGGCAGGGGGATAGCAGGAGTTCAAGGCCACATAGTGAGTTCACTAGGCTACATAGTGAGTTCAAAGCCTGCCTGAAGTATGTAGTGCAACCCTATCTCAACTTGCCCCAAGTAAACAAACAAACAAAATGCATTTAATCACACAATTAAAATTGATTAATTGATCATAGAATGTAAATATCTCAATGAGCCTGAAAAATACATGAGAAACATCCCATGACTAATTTCATATTCAATGGTCAGATGTCTCTAAATGAAATGTCACTCAAAATATTATTTAAATTTCTATTATTAGGTAAAGAAAAAATAAGTATCATTCCCCAGAACTTAAAACTACAGATACTGTTAGCAAAACATTTATACACTATCCAGGTAATGTTGTGTCATTTTTATATATGAGGAAACATTTTTATTCTCCTATTTTAAAACTCTGTTCATTAACAATTCTTTTTTTTTTTTTGTCTTTTTCATTTTTTCATTAACAATTCTATAGAACTCAAAATACGAATTTTGCAAAGTTTCCTAAGTAAATCAAGGTCCTCAAGCTGAAGAGTCTTGAGAGACTTATCTACTCATTCTAAGCTTCACAAAGAAACACAATCAGAGAAATAAAATAAATTGCCCACAGTTATGCGGCAGCAAAGCAACAGAAAAGATCAGGGTCCAGGTCTCCCGACTCAGAATCTGATGTGTGTTTTCTCTGGCCATACATTCCAAGGAAAGACAGGTACATGTCATGGTTAAGAGAGTCTTGACCTTCTGAAATTGGATTTTTTATCTTTTCTGGTATGTTTTTGCACTTGCAGTGGGGCCAGATGTGGTAATACTATAAAGTAAATAAACGTAAGATGTTATCTCCCATCAGGCAACTTCTGTTTGTGACTAAGTGAGCCAAGATGAAGATACACTTCAAATAAAAGACTCAGCTGGACTAACACAGCCACAAGGCTTCTTAGCTTGAGATGAAATCTGGCACCTAGCCACTGAGATTCATAAACTATAATGTAATAAACTCATATGAACAAAAATCTAATTTACATATTCAACACTAGTTACCTGAATAAGTCATATGAGAACTAATTTTTGGCAACCACATTAATTCTCTGAAAACAAAATGAGCCCCTTTATACTAGACAGAATATGGTAGTTTAAGGGTTCTCAAATCTTATATTCCATCTATATATTTTCTGCATCTCTAGATTCCAAGAGGTACTTCTAGAAACTTTTACATTGCATTTGAATCTAGTTCAGTATCTATTGTTTTACTCACCTATTGATGAAAATACAGTACAAAAATTAGGCATGTGAAGGAAAAGAAATGAATTACAAACACCAAAAGTAAATAAAATGTTGATGACTTTTAAGGAGAAAGGACATGAGAAAATTCTTCAGGATTGTGAATCCACCATTGTGAGAGATACAACTTCATGTGTGGATTTCAGTATAATTATGAACAATCAGGACAAATACTATTGTGGTTTAGATCTAAAATGTGTCTCAGAAATCGCACTAGTACAGAGGTAGGGCTTTTGGAAAGTTACTCGATCATGGAGCTGCTATACTCATGAGTGGATTAATGCTGTTAGGAAGGTGGGGTACGCTTGGAGAAAGCAGATCACTTCAAGTGTGACTTGACTTAGTTGATTCCAACATTAAACAGTTTATTACATTCAAAAATAAATAAAAGCACAAGTTTGCAAAGACTTCTCCGTAGTAATAGTACACTCAGAATAAAGACATATTGGATTGTCTGCATGAATCAAAGTTATTTAAACTGCGTAATATCCAAAATGAGTCCAATAAGTGTAAGTATGTATTAATACAAACAGACTTACTGTTTTAGAAAAAAAATAGAAACAAGGCAAATATTACTCTTGGAAAACATTTAATTCTTTAAATTGTAGATAAAATCATTTTTTAAAATAACCCAGGCAATGAATTTTAAAAGTTTAAATGATAGCTTTGAAATTTTGTTTAACTTGGACATCTGGAAAACTTAAAATTCAACAATGCAAACTAAGTGCAACAGAAATTTTTCTGCATTTCAGATTCACATTTCCTTTCACCCCTACAGTGCGCCTGAGAACTCCTCCACAGCACATGAGGATTGGGCTCAAAAGAAACCAGTGGCATGAGAGCCTTTCCACAGCTGTCACTGGGTGTGTGAAATGTGATTATAAATGCTGATTTCCTATATTAAAATAAAGTAAGAAGATACGTTTAGTCAGTAAAGAACAGAGTCAGAGTTCTACTGAGTGTCATGATAACCTAAAAACTTTAGGAACATTCTAGTTGGGGGATGTTTTCAGTGGTTGCTTAATGTTATCAAAGACATTTGATTTTTCTGGAATACTTTCTCTCATAGAAGTAGAACAATGTAATTCCCCTCTACTCTGCAGCCGGCAGGGAACCAGCAGCTTGAGAGACCTGTTTCTTCAAAACCACTCTGCTGTGATGCCTGCTACACAGATCCAGATTAACACTGCAGCTACTTATTTACACAAAATAAAATGATATGGTTAAAGAGACCCTGGGGAAAGCGGAGGAACAGTTAAGACTCTGGAATTTAAAACAAATACTGATAATGCTTCCTTGGTGATTGTGGAGATCAGGAGCACAGGATATGAATTTGAGTATCGGTTTGTACTATACTGCTACTTAATCCCCAGTTGACAGTGTTTGAAGGATTTGGGACCTTTGGCAGTTGACTAGTTTCACAGAACTAGTGTCTTTTAAAACAAGATCCCAAAGAGCCCCTTTTGCTCTCTGCCTTGCTGTGAAGCCACATCCTGAAATTACACATACAAGTATGTGTACACATACACATACTTGACCTCTTAACTCCTAGTCTTTGACCTTTCCAAATTACTCTGCAAACTTCAGCCATCCACAGACCACTGCCAAAAAAATTTAGCTACATTCATAGCCAGATCCATGAAACACCTGATCAGATTATTTCTTAGTATCTTTTAAAACTGTCTCATTCCTTTTAGATAAATAACTACCATAAAAAAGATAGAAGAACAGAATTTTGTTACTAAATTTTAGCTAGATAATCTAGTCTGCTGAAAGTTGCAAGCTCTTTTGGTTAGAAGGAAGATTAGCAAGTGCCATAGAAGCTTAGACTTGGTCTTGAAGTTACTGAAACTTTGCAGCAATTTGCAAAGAAGCTGACAATTCTTGAAAGATGATTCAGCACTGATGGTCCATCTCAAATAACACACAGACCACAGAAGGAGCTCCACACACTGGGAAGAGCTGTTCCATGGCTCTGCCTCCTGAAAAAGGGCCCTGCAACAGTGAACATCACAGAGATGTGAAAGGGAAGATTTTGCTTGCTGAGATACCAGAGAAATGTTTCATTCACCATATAATTCTCAATATTTTACACAGGAAGAAGTGGTCTAAGTGAGTCCCACTATCAAAGAGAAATCCATTTTTAAACACACAAACTCACAAAAGAGTCCTAGGAGAGAAAAGCTCACTACAGAAAACTTTCACAGCATGCTAGTTTTTGTTTCTGAATTCCTTTTACTGATGTTAAAAAGTATCTTTGATGCTATAGGCTTTATAATAAAGGGATGTCAAGACTACACTGGGACTGGGGAAATCACTGGATTTTAACTACCACAAATATGAATCTTTATTTGAAAATTTCAACTACAAGCAAAACATAAACAGTGAGATGCAGATTGGTAGCTGAGGATCTATTCTGTCCCATAAAAATTCTTAGGTCCATAAAAAAAAGTAAACTGATTCTGTATCTTGGTGCCCATTACTAGAAAAGTTCTATTTATGAAGGACTGGCTTTTATAACAAAATGCTATGTCAAAAACACACAAAATACTGTGAGATTCATCACATTAAGCATTAGTGGCAGAGAAAAGTAGATAAAACCAGGATCTGAATAATTTTTGTAAACCTTAACATTTTTCATGTCTGAGGTCTGAAATGAAACTCATTCTCTAGAAAGAGCATTCTTGATTTGAGTAATTTCTAGTATAAAGTACTACAGCCAATGAGCATCTGTTTCCTCTCAGGAGAAAAACTTTAATATTGGAGAGCAGTACTCAGAAGCCCGCTCCAACTTCCTGAGGAAGAGGAGCTAGTTTCTCCTGGGAGTTCTTCTGACATTCTTATTAGATGTAGGACCTACTATGAAAAATCCATGTCATCCAGTAGATATTTGCGCCAGGCCCTACCTCGTTTTTGGAAAGAGTTGAGTTTTTCCTTTTAAACATCCAGCACTTGTCATATTGTCAGGTATGAGCAGGATTCCAAAATGTATGTTAAAGAAAGTAAAGCTTAAAAATCTAGATTTGGTTTTAAAAATCTGTATCTGTGATAGAAACAATACAGAATCAAGAAGAGCAAAACGTATAACCTGTAATTCAACTACCTCAAAATAGATATTATTAGCATCTAGCATACATCCTACAGGCTTTTTTTTTTTACTAACATACAGAGAATTTCTGTTTTCATTATAGTGTAGAGCCATACAACTGACTGCATATGTACTAGGGATGGGGTTCTGTGGCAGTGCTCACCTAGAATGTATATAGTTCTGAATCTGATCCCATAGGGCACAAAGAAAAGAAAGGAAGGGAAGGGAAGGGAGAGGAGGGGAAGGGGAAGGGAAAGGGAAGAGAAGGGAAGGGAAGGGAAGGGAAGGGAACGGAAGGGAAGGGAAGGGAAGGGAAGGGAAGGGAAGGGAAGGAAAGGGAAAAGGGAAGAGGAAAAAGATGAGAGGAGAGGAGTAAAGAGGAAGATAAAGAAAGAGGATTGCAAGTAAAATTGTAAAGTAATCAGACTTTGTTTGGGATTCTATAACAAAATACAATAAACTAGATGGTTTATAAATAGCACAGAAATTATTTCTCACAGCTCTGCTATTTCTGGAGATACTTGCAGATCAAAGAGTCTGGTGAGGGCCCACTTTCAGGTGCACACTTAGTTACAGCTGTGTCCATTCATAGTAGGAAAGACAAGGGGTCTCTTTAAAGAGGAGGAGAATCAGAACACCCGAGATCCAGCCATGGTGCGACTCAGGCAGCTTATTCACCCGCCCTCTTGGTAAGCACCCGTGGTATGGGCTAGGAAGAGAACTATTACATGTGAGCCTTTCCCCCCACCCCCCCATAGCTACCGGGGACAGATGTCTCAGCATCTCTTGGGAGGATGACCATATGCCATATAGCAAATACTGGGGATTTCCTTCTATCTTCTGTTTGAAGCAAAGGTTATTTTCACTGATTCATTTTGTTATGTTTCTTTTGCTCTATTCAGTACTCTCAATTGGTTTTATAATGTTCTATTTTTGGTTTGATTTTGCTATACCTAATTGACTGGACAACTATTGTGAAGTTAAAAAGATGTACCATAGAACCTATTACTACTATCCCAGTATCCTACTGTGAAATCCTGTACCAATTTCACTGCATTGTCTTGACTGGCTTTGTTCTGTCTTGTGCTGCTGAATTTTTCTACCTTCAAAATAAAATTAAAAAAAAAATAAAGAGCACTAACTTTAATCATGAGTGCTACGTTCCATGATAGAGATACCTCCTAAAGGCCCCTCCTCCTAAAAACATCACCTCAAGGGTTAGGATTTAGACATATAAATTTTGGAGGACACAAACATTCAGATGCTAGCATCACCTTATTAACTAATAAGAAAATTACAGTTCTGTGATTTTTAAAAGTTATTTTCAAAGCATCCAATCTCTCTTACTGTTGGTTATAAGTGTATACAGTAAAATCAATATGTTTTTAGTATACTGTAGTTCAAAACATTTAAATAAAAACTCATCAGCAGTACCTAGGACAGTGTTCTCTTTCTTTTCTTACAACTCACGACCCAGAGTAAGTACCTTTTCTACGCTCTTGGTAAACTGCTACACTTGTTTCTAGCTTTTTATTCAGCTTCTGTCACTTTACCCTTTGCACTTTCAGCTTGAAATATCTCAGAGTTTCTTGAGGTGCAGTTATTTGTTGTCATGTCGCCTGGGAGATCTTTATCCTTTTCATCACAAGTACTTCACTAATTCAGGTGAGAAAGTTCACCTTGAGCTCTTCTGCTTACAATCTAGTCTCTCCAGGGACCATAGTGTCAGCATTCCCATGCTCAGATGCTTCTCTACATCCATTTATGGTAGATTTGAATCCTACTTTTAGCACTATCACTTTTTGTTTCCGTGCTACACTTTCATCCTTCCTGGTCAATTCTCACTTTCAGGTACTGGGCTTGTCACAAAGCATTATCATTAGGAGAAAAGAAGGAAACAACTACACACATGCACAAACAGAATCACAAATGTGCAGTGACTGATCACAAAGAGACCTGGGAGACCATGGTGTGCAGCTAATACTGACAGTGATTTCTGGACTGAAGATCTAGCTGGACTGAAGAGCCAGACTGAAGAGCCTGGTGGAGGTACCAAACAGGCAGTAATGTTTATGTTGTATTTTTCATATTTATATAGTATGTGACTGATATTTAAACTGTGTTATTAGAGAATTGATATGTTAATTAAACTGTGGTAACAAAACTTGTGCATTATAAAGCCATGTAAAATGGTAGCCTATTATAAAAATTGTTATATATATTCACATTGAAGTTTATATTACTATTGTGCTATTACACATATTTTTCAATAGTTGATTTCTCAAATTTTACAGTATTTAAAGATTATTTTTCCATACCAGTAAATCTACAATTACATCATTCTTTAAAATGGACTGTGCAGTGTAGCACTAAATGAATATAAATAAGGTAGTTGTAGTGATTTAAGCAATACTATACATGTGTGTATACATGTGTTCATATTATTCATATAACAAGAACTAATGTTTATTATTTAGCAGATTTATAGGTATTTAAGATAGTTCCTAAATTTCAATGAGACTTTTTGATGACTATCCTTTTATATAGAGGGTAGTGTGCTTTGCAATTGTTGTTTTAAAAGACAAACAATTACTCTTACACAAAATACAATTCTTAGATCATATCTTTTAGGTAAGCAGCAATAGCTTGAGTAGAAGAAAAAGTAGGAGCTCAAACTGAGTTTCAGAGTTGAGGTCCTCTGTGTAGAAGAGGCTGGTAGAGATACCAAACAGGCAGCAGAAAATGAACATCTTTAGTTTAGTGAAGCTTGCGGGTTACCAGTGCATACAAATGCGAAAGTCCTGAAGTGTATGAGATCCACTCAAGGAGAGCCAATAGTAAAAGACTAAGGACAACACCTGAGGCAAAAACCAACAGTTAAAAAATAATAACACTAGATACTGAATACAATTTAAAAGCCAACATTGAATATTTACTGTCAGCCAGAAAGTCTATCAGCATTTCCTATAGATTATGTAACTTAGTCCTCAATTAACCATTTACTATGTAAGGTATTTTTATTATTGTAGCTTTTTTACAGATTAGAAAATGGAGGTTTACAAAAGTTAACTTTCTCATTGCCAGTTGTAATCGTTGGCACACGGTGTCAACTTGAGAAGGACAGAAGTTCAAGTCATTCAGCAGTGAGCCAGGGTCCCTAGTCTGTAACATCCTCAGCCTGTGTAGGGGGAGGAACAGGCAGATGGTGTGAGTGCCACACTCCTGAGGCCAGCAGTCTGGGTACAATAAAAGGCAAATGAGAAGGGACCCACTGCTGGTTCTTCGGAGGCGCTCCAGTCTTCACCTTCAACTTGGACATCCCTCTCCTGGTTTCTGGGACACTGTTCAGCTTCCACCGGAACTCTTCAGCCTTCAGTCACAGATTCTTCAGCCTTTTGTGGAAGATTCTTCAGCCTGCCCTTGCAAACCTATCACTCTCCTAATATGGACTTGCACAGGACACTGAAGTAAGCTCCAGGTCTCATGTTAGATAGACCCTTTCACCTCTTGTGTGCAAGCACCCACTGCACACTCCTCATTGGACTCTGTGGCTGATCACCGTTTGTAATTTCTTATACATTTGTGTATCTTGTGTTATATATGTTTCTCCAGTAAACTCAGATTGATGCACTAGTTATTAAACGTGGTGCAGACAGGAATTTCATATACACTTTCTCTCTCTCTCTCTCTCTCTCTCTCTCTCTCTCTATATATATATATATATATATATATATATATATATATATCTGGATCTGTAGTATTTTGTATTAGTTATCATGTTGCATAACAAGTAATTCCTAAATTGAGAGACTAAATCCATAAACATTTATTATCTTACAATTTCTGTGATCAGGAACACAATCAACAAAACTATTCTCAACTGTTGCTTAAAACAGTGGTCTCATTTAAGAGCTCAGTGGAGCAAAGCTGCCTCAGATCTTGATCTTTTGCAAAGTGATTGCTCTGCAGGGCTGCCCACAATATCAGAGTGGACTTCCTCAGTGAGTGACCAGGAGGGAAGTCATAGTCATTTTACTACCTAATCTTGGAAGTTCCACTCTACCGGTCTACTGTTTCTGTCAGTTAACACAAAGCAAAGAGTCCAGCACATGGTCAAGTGGTGGGGAACAAAGGAGGGAGGACTACTGGGGGCAGGACCATGGGGAGCCTTTTGAGCACCACCTGTCACCATTCTAAAAGACATTTTGGTTAAGCAGAGGGACTGACTCAGCAACTGGTAGTGGTTGCCTGCACATTATTGGTCAATATTTGGAGTCTGAAACATCATTCTTGTTTTTGATTTTGCTAAGTTGATAGAGGCTAATCTGGAAAATATGAATGACACAACTCACAAAGGTCATCAGTGACAGGTTAAAAAAATTTTGAAATTTTCAGAAAACTGAGAGAAACAATCTTCTAAATGTGAAAGAAGATGCATTATGACTTGCAGCTCTTCAACTTAAAGGATAGCAAAGCAATACCATCATAAACTGCAACTCTTAAGATTTCAGAAAAGCTTGAAAGGTAAGATCCTGGATGAGAACTTCTGTGAACACAGGAACAGCAGCTCACTACAAAGTGTACACCTTCCCTCCAGACTGAAGAGTGTGACAGAGGCCCTTGTTGAACATGAAGAGTTGGACCAAATATCTAGATTCACATGATGACAAAATTAAACAGAGCATTGTAAAGCATTTGGAATGAGGCAGGCAAATCTTTCCTAGAAGCCAATTTAGTCTCCTTGAAATTTGTATCTATCAGTTCAAAAATTCTGAGATGACTTATTGCCACTGGTTTGCAAGGAAACCAGTTCTCATTTTCTTTCTTTTTCTGTTTCTGAATTAAATATGGTTTGAATCACGTTTCCATTGTAATGGAATCAGAGAAGTTGATCCTGGCTATAGCCATACTGGGATCCAGCTGTACATACGGTTTGTGTTGCTCAAGTTAATTTTTACTAAACTGTTTAATATTGCTAATAATCCTTTAAATCCTTTAAATATATGTATATTTGTGTGGTGGGGAAAGGAAAACAGATCTGATGCAGATTGGAAATCACAGCTCCTGCAGAATTTCTGTTGATTTGTCAAATCTGACTGGTTTCTAGCATTTGTTCCAATTTTGTTGAACTCATAGTCACCTTCCCTATAAGCTCAGCTTCAGTAGTTCACTAATAGTGACATCAAGTGAATGTGAACTTGACTGTTCTGGAAGGATATGCTTTTAATATGAAATGCATACTTTACAAAAAAAATTTAGCTCTAGCCCATAATTCTATACAGGATAAACATACAGTGAAGGAAAGATAACCAATAGCAATATTCTCCTCTACAATCAATGGATTCCATGATTGTCAGTTTTCAATTTTTAGAGATAAGATCTTGACATACTGCCCAGACCAGTCTCAAGTTTCTAGGTTCAAGCTCTTCCTGCTTCAACTTCTTGAGTAGCTGAGACTACAATGTTCAGCTTCTGTTTTCATTCTTATGTATCTAATACCTGTGCCTCTAGCCTACATTAGAATGTAAGGCCCTACTGTTTTCCTCAATTAGATCAACAAAATTTTCCTGAACTGCTGACAGCTTTGCATTCAACTTCATTCCTACAAAGGTAATTAAAATAAGAATGAAGGTATACTGATAGATTATTATTGGGTTAGGCACAGTGCTAAATTCTTTCCATGATTTCTTTTAACCTACATTACAATATAAGAAGTGTTCTTTTACTGTCTACATTTTATAGGTAAGTAAACTGAGGCTCAGAGAAAGTTTATTCAATTTTCCCAAATCATAAACCAATTCTATCTTTTCAGTTCACTATGGTTTGAACATAGGTTTGAACGGGTTTCCTTCCAAAGATTTCAGTGCTTGAAGGTTGATTCCCAGTGTTGCAGTACTGAGGTACTAGAAATTACAAAGTGGGGCTTAGTGCAAGAGAGTCAACTCCATCCTCAGAAGATAGAATGCATTTCTCTTGTGACTCTATTTAATCTGTGACAATGAGGGCTGGGGATACAATTCAGCAGCACAGCGCCTGCCTAGCAAGCATAAGGTTGTGAGTTTGATTCTCAGTACCAAAAGAAATCAAGAACAAAACAAAAAAAAAAAAACAAAAAAAAAAAAACTTGTGACAATGAATAATTATGAAAACAGTGATCCTGGCCCCTGAAGCTCTCTGGATTTCTGTCTCACAATGTCACTTCTTCTGCATACACTTTCACCATATGATGCCACCAACCATATCACTTTACCAGAGGTGAATCAGATAAATCTGCCTCTTTTTGGGCTTTCAGCCTCAAAAATTGCACTTTAAAGAAAATTCTTTATTTTATAAAGCAGCCAGCCTATTTTTTAATAGCAAAAGAATATGTAAAAACATACTATTCAACCAAAATGTAAAAGCAAATCATGCCACTTCACAGATTAAATACCGTTACTGGCTCCTTGAAATGAACAAACAGACAAATTACTTAGCAAGATATTTAGTATATTGGTCAGCTTTCCTTTTGCTGGACAAAATATCTGACACTTGCACTTTGAAAGAGGAGACTTGTTCTTTGGCTCACACTTTCAGAGGGTTTGATCCATGGTCAGAGGTTCCGCCCATGGCAGAAGGGCACGGTGACCAGAGTTGCTAACTCCAAAGAGGTGAGAAACTAGAGCACAGAGGGACAGTCACAAGGGTGGGGACCAGAAAACAAATCTAGTTCCCAAAGACATGCCCTAAGACCAAACTGTTGAATGTTTATGCGGAAGCTGACACCTCAACTTTATCACCAAAGTTTATTTATAACAGATAACACAGAATCATACGTTAATTTTCTTCTACTTAAATTTATCTCTGTTTCCCCAGCTTTTAGCACAGGGTGTGACAATATTTAAATGCTCAAAAAAACAAGCAGCTGTAAAAAGAATGAGTAAACTAATGGAGGCTTCACTCAGGAGTTTGAAAAGGCTGATTTAACAACCGTCATTTCTGAATCAGACTGGAAAGCTCCTGAGATATGATCTACCAGGACTGATCCATTTTCTTTCTATATTTGTGCTAAGGGCCTCCTTGATCTACATGCCAAATTTTTAAAAGAGGCATTAAGTAGTCAAGCAACACTTGTAGTCCCTGAAAGTTGCAAATACCAAGGAAACATGTTTTACTTTTCTCCCTTCTGAGGACCAGCAATTTCATTCCTGTCTACTTGAATCAGGCATCTATATGCATCTCTCTTGCCTATCTCCCCGCACCCAACATCCCCTCTTATATTGTCCAACACTCACCATCTGTCAGCAACGCTGTCCTGGTCAGGGTCCCTCTAGTACGGTGGAAAAACTAATGATGGCTGCAGAGTTTTTAGATCCATCCAGGTCATGATGGAAAAGAGTCACTTCAGGATGAAGTCATTAATGCTCCCCATAAATGTCTTCAAATCCCACATGTAGCCCCTGCCTGAGGTCAGCAGCTGGTGTGAGTTTGCATGTGTGTGCACATGAACATGTGTGCACTGGGGAATCAAAGGCAAGATTTGAGAAGAGCCCCATCTATTTGAGATTTGATTTATCTAGCTAACAAGAGTTCACTATTTTCTCATGGTACATTGTACATATTTACACACACATATGCGTGCACACACATTGCTACTGTCTGAGTTTAATAATACTAGCTATTATTTATAGAGTCCATTTATGTCAGACACTGCTAAGTGCTCCAAATAGTTATCTCACAGCCATCTTCTGAAGAAGATTTTATTATTATCCTCTCTTATAGAAGAAGGGAGAGAGCCCAAGACTACGAAGTTAGAAACTTGCCTTTCTCTAGGCAACACAAAACCTGGAATTTTACAACATAGGAAAAAGAGTCTGGGGGTTCAGCTGTCTGACCTGCAGGACTCACATATCTAAATCTTTACTTTGCCCTAAATTATTATCCAGCTTTCATTGGCTTTTTATTGATGAATGCAAAGATGTAAGAGGTGCACTTACAAAGATCTGTGAGACCTGTGACAGGACAGAGCTGTGCGCTCACCCTTATTCTCTATGACAGGGCTAGCGAGGCTGCACCTTCACTTTACCTACAGATTGTTGTCTGTCCTAATGGCACTGAAGCATAAGAAATATGGAGATAGTACAGAGTTGAAATTCCAACAGAACAATAGCACAATTAGTTTGTCCTAAGGAAACTAAGCCAAATGCAATTTGGCTTGGTTATGCATAGAATGAAAATTTGTCTCTCCCAGTCACATTAGCATCATCATAAAAGAAGCTCTCAGACCACGGCTAACCAGTGAATTAGAACCCAGTAACTTACATAATTACTGGCTATGTGCAATATATGAAAATGGTGCTGGTCCATGACTGTCAGTGGGATGCACATTAGTATTTATCAATCAATTCAGCAAGCACTTATTTAGTGCCTACTCTGAATGGAGCTTGGGCCAGCTCATGTGTGTGGTACCATACAAAAAGCTATCATTTTGCCCAACTGTAGGAGTCATAATCAAGAAGAGATGGGATGATTAAGCGGGGGAATTAAGGCTATATGAGGTATAAAGTATTCTCTTGCTTGGGGAATTAGAAGTTATGTACTTAGGAAGTACTCTGGACAGGCTTCAAGGAAAAGGAGGTGTTTTACATGAAATAAGCAAACAGGATTTCAAAAGACAGAAATGCTAGAGGAAGGAATTCTAAGAATAGAATTATAATAGTTAATATCATGCAATTATAAGAAAACCAGGTTTGGAAAAATTATTTTAGTTTAGCTAAACTGCTTCATCTTCTGGTGGATTTTAAAATTTTTAATATAATTTCTTGAAAAAAATTTTATAACGGCCAAGTTAGTGTTAACACAGAGACATTACACTTTCAGGTAGATGTTTATGCTGCTGAGTTATATCCCTGGCCCACTATACTTTCAGTAGCTGAAAAGTTAATATATTCATTATGTAGATCAATTTTTTAAATCAAAAATATAGAATCTTTATTTTTTAATTTTATTTTAAGGTAAAAAAGGTAAACAAAGAAATTGAGTTATAAAACAGATTAGTAGAACAGTTACATTGGTTGATACATTGCATATTGTTGTCTTCATAGTAGTTATTTAGATATAAACATATTTTCTAAACAATATTAGCAAAAAACATTGCTTTCAAACAACAGAGAAAAACTACTTATATAGCAATTTTAACTGTCTTGTGAATATATATATATATATATATATATATATATATATATATTTCCCTTTCTTTCCCCTATCACACAGATTTTTTTCTTTTGAGCAGTGTCTTCTCAATTTACAATATGCATTTTGGACCCTATTTACTTGTTCAGTTTCTCACACTAGTCTGATTTATTTCCTTCATGAGTATAGTATTGAATTCCAACCATTTACCTATGAAAGTCTTCAGTTTATCCTTCTTTATGGCTGAGTAGTACTCCATTATAAAAAAATACAACATCCTTTTATCCATTCAGCAGTTGATGGCCATCTGGGTTGTTTCCAAGATTTAGTTATTACAAATAGTGTTGTTATAAACATCATGGTGCATATATTGCTGTGGTATGATGTTTTTAATTCTTCTGGAAAAGTATCAGAAGAATAACTGGATCAAATGGGACCTCTAATCTTAGTTGTTTGAGGAATCTCCATACTGATTTGCACAGTGCTTGTATCAGTCTATACTCCCACCCACAGTAGAGAAGGGTTTCTTTTTCCCCACAGCCCTACCAGCATTTGTTATTGGTTGGTTTCTTGATAATAGCCATTTTTCTTGGAGTGAGATGGAGTCTCAGTGTTGTTTTACTTTGCATTTCCTGAATGACCAGTGATGGTAAACATTTTTTCATGTATTTAGTAACCATTTGTACATATTCATCTGAGAAGTACATATTCATCTCAGGTCCCTATTTTTGGATTGGATCTCTGAATTTTGGGAGTCTGATATTTTTCAATTTCTTTTTCTGGTGTCAGGGATCAAGCTCATAACCAAGCAGGTGCTTATGTTGCTGAGCTAAATCCCTGGCCCTTCCAATTCTTTGCATGTTCTAGATAGAAGTCCTTTGTCTGAGGGACAGTTAGCTAAAATTCTTTCACATTCTTTGGGTTTTCTTTTCACTCAGTTGGTGATTTGTTTTAATGTTCAAAAACTTTTTAATAAGATGAGGTACCAGTTGTTTATTTGTGAAGTTTTTCCCATGCAGTTTGAGTTTTGTTCATGAACTCTTTGCCTACACCTATGACCTCAAGATTTCTACCTACTTTCTCTTCCCGATGATTTAGTGTTTCTGTTTTAATATTTAGATCTTTGATTTATTTTGACTTTAGTGCATGATGATAAACATGGGTCTAGTTTTAGTTTTCAGCATGTGGAAAGCCAGCTTTTCCAGCACCATTTATTAAAGAGATTATCTTTCTTCCAGTGAACATGTTTAAAGCTCCTTTGTCAAATATAAAATGGCTATGTGTGTTGGCGATGTGCTTGTATCTTCTAGTCTGTTCCACTGACCCTGTCCCCTGACGCATACTGTGTTAATTTTATCACAGTAACTTTGTGTATGATTTCAGATCTGGAATTATGATGCCTCCTGACTTGCTTTTGTTGCCCAGAATTACTTTTGCTATTTTGGGTCTTTCCTGTTCCAAATGAATTTTAGGAGTGTTTTCTCTATATCTGTGAAGTATGATAATGGTATTTTGATTAAGATTGCATCAAATCTTTATAGCACTTTTGTGAGTATGTTGATTTTCACTCTGTTGGCTCCTCCTATCCAAGAGCAAGAGATATCTTCCCATTCTCTGATACCATCTTCAATCTCCTTTTTTCAGAGCACTGTAATCTTCAATATATATGTCTTTTATTTCCTTTGTTAGATTGATTCCTAAGTATTTCATTTTTTGAATATTATCATGAAGGATGTGCTTTCCCTAATTTCTTTCTCTGTGAGTTTGCTGTTTGTGTATAGGAATACTGTTGACCTTTGAGTGCTGAATTTGTATTCTGCTACACTACTGAATTTAGAAATTAAATCTACAAGTTTTTGTTGGAGTTTTTGGGGTCTTCTCTATAGAGTATCATGTCATCTGCAAATAATGGTAATATAACATCTTCCTTTCCTATGTTTATTCATTTTATTTTTTCTCTTGTCTAACTGCTCTGGTCAACATTTCCAGAACTATACTGAGTAGGAATGGTGATATGGGTATCTTTTATTTTGCTCCTGATTTTAGAATGCAAGTTTTCAGTTTTTGGTTTTATCTGGTGGTTTGTCATAGATGGCTTTTATAAGATTGAGATAAAGACCATATTTCCAATTTTCCATAGAATTTTTATCATGAATGGGTGTGGGACTTTGTCAAATGCTTCTTCTGCATCTACTGAGATTATAATGTGAATTTTGTCCTTATTTCTGTTAATATGATGCATTACATTTATTTATTTGCATACAGTAAACTATCCCTGCATCTCTGGAATGAATCATACTTGGTCGTATTATATGATTCTTTTGATGATTTGCTGCATGCTGTTTGCCAGTATTTTATTAAGGATTTTTGCATCAATGTTCATTAAGGAGGTTGGCCTGTAGTTTTCCTTCCTTGTTGGGCTTTTCTCTGGTTTTCAAATCAGGGAAATGCTTTTAATTTCTTTAAATAGTTTTAGTTTTAGTAGCATTAGTTCTTCTCTAAATTTCTTGTAGAATTCAAAATGAATCCACTAGGGCCTGGGCTTTTATTGTTGGTAAATTTTAATTACATATTCTATTTCATTGGCTAATATTGGTTTATTTAAAATTTTTATATCTTCTATTAGCTCTTCTTGGAGTTTTTTCTTGAGTATTTGGTGACCAGTTTTGGCTTAAAGTTCACATTGTATGCAAACAATAGTTACCCCTGCTATTTTCTGGATCCCTGTGGCTTGCAGAATTGTTTTTCATCCTTTGACTTTTAGTCTATGAGTTTCTCTTCTTGAATGCAGCATACTGTTGGATCTTGCTTCTTCATCCATTTTGCCAACCTGTTTCTTTTGATTTGTGAGTTGAGACCATTTACATAAATGGTTATGACTGCTATGTGTTGGCTTTTCTTTTTCATCTTGTCTCCTTGTTGTTTGTTCCCTGTCTTTCTGCTGTGTTTAATTGATTGCCCTGCCCAGTCAGTGGCTTCTTTGTATTGGTGTTGCTGCGTATGTGGTCTTTATTATCTCTTTCAAATATGCTTTTAGAGCATTCTGTAGAGCTGTTTTGGTGATCATACATTTCTTCAGTTTCTCTTTTTCATGAAAATACCCATTTCTGTCTTCTAGATCTGATATTCTATCCTTGCCTTCATTCAGTCTCCTGCAGATATTTTCAATGGAGTTTCTAATGTCCTTCATTTCCTTTTTGGATCTGTTTCATTGATTCTATTTCTTGTCTATGTTTGGCATTCATGGTTTCTATAGTTTTCTTGAGCTTCTCTATTTGTTTTTCTGTGTCTTCTTTCATGTCTTTTGTTTTGATAGTCATTTCTTTTTGCACCTTTAAGATTATTTTTCTATGGCCTCTTCCATTTGTTTTTTCACTTCTGCTGCTCTGATTTCAGAGAGTTCCCTTTGTTGGCTTCTGATTTTTTCTGCTTATTTGTGTTCTGGACTTGTCTTGGTTGGGCTGGACATTTGGGATTGTATTTTGCTTTTTCATCTTGTCATTTTTGTATTTTATTTTGTTTTCTCTATTGATGCTTTTAGATATCTAATGCTAGGTAGCCTTATCACTGAAATCGAGGCTTTCCTAAGGGTGTCCTAACTCCAGATCCCCCCCCCCCAGCAGCACTGCCACACCGTTCTTGCCTGCACTTAACCTATTCCTCTGGATGGCAAGCCATCCTGGTGACCATGGAGGAGCACAGATCTCAGGTTCACACTCTATTTGATGTCACCACCTTCTTGGGGGCAACAGAGGAAGGGTAGTGCATGGTCTACGACTGACCAATTCCACAGAACAGGGTCAATAGAGGAAGGGCAGAGGCATACTCTACTCACCAGCCAGATAAATTTTCTTTAAAAAAAACTTTTAAAAAAAAGTTAACTGACACATAAAACAAAAATTGTGCACATTAATAGGGTACCATTTAATGTTTCAATACATGTATGATAATGTTTAAATCAGGATAAATATTTATTTCATCAACCATTTATTTTCTTTTCTCTTCTTTTTAAATTTTGTGGGGATTGAATTTACTGGGGATTGAATTCAGGGCCTTTGCATTGAGCTACATCCCCAGTTAGCCTCCCATGCCCTTTTGAGATAGGGTTTTCTTTTCTTTTTTATGGGTACCAGGGATCGAACTCAGGACCATGCACTTGCAAAGCAGGCACTTATGCCGCTGAGCTAAATCCACAGCCCCAGAGATAGGGTCTTCTTAAATCACTCAGTTGCCCAGGTTGACCTCCAACTTGTGACCCTTCCACAAAAGCCTCTCAAATTGCCAGACCACTGTCATTCATTTACCATTTGTTTATGGTGAAAACATTCAAATCTATATTGTGTAGGTAAACAATTTGTAATGCTCTGTTTAAAATGACTTTTTATTGGTGCAGAGGACAAAATTAAAGGCTGTCTGCATACTAATCACTTGTTTGTTCTACCACTGAGATACACCACCAGTCCTAAAATAACTTTATAAATCCTGAGAGAAAAAGATTTGAAGCATATATACCACAATGTTAAATTAACTGTAATTGTTTTTAAGTATATTGGAACTATGGTCAATTTTCCTTTTCCTTTTGTGCTTTTCTGAATTTTTAAACTTGTCAGTAATAAAGATGCATTTCTTTTATAGCACATAAAAACCACAAAAATATTCTAAATGATCCTTTCAATTATATATTTCACAGAGTCAGAACGAATAACTAATTTCATACATTTTACAAATACTTGAGTCTCTCTCATTGTCCCTGTCATTATTGACAGAGGTGAGCCAAAGGCTCCTGATGGGCTCTGCAGTCTATTGAAGAAAAATAAATCAAATGACCCACATTCATTTAAAAAATACAGAATTACAACTAGAAAGAAATGAACAAGATTATGTGCTATGAGAGAAGATGATAGGAACACACAATTAACTGGGTGACAGGAAGTTTAGGTGATAGGAAGTTTAGAAGAGCTTAGTTCCTGAAAGTGAATCAGTGGTGAGGCAAAAACAGCATCCTTGGTCAGAGGCACAGGAACTGAGCTGGGGTGGGAGTGGGGGTGGGAATGGGCAGCTCTGCTCAGTAGCAGAGGTGAGGGTGGGGGTCTCCAGATGCCATCAGAACTTTGTAGGCTCTGGTCTATAGCTCACAATAAAGCTATTTTCATGAATAAGTAGTAGAGAAGTCAGGGCTGGGTGAAAATGAGGTAGGCAGTCCAAAGGAGGTCAGTCAGACTTCATATGAATCCCAGGTTCACGTTTTGTGAAAAGAAGGTTGGCACAACCTCCTAATCCTCTTCTCTTTAATTCATCTGTGAAATGAAACCCCAATGTGGAAGTAATTGTGAGGATTAAATGAGATATATTTGAAAGACTGTGCCTTAAACAAAGTAATCAATCTAGAAACAACTAATGATTTTTACCATTTTAGATATCGATATAAAAAATCCTTTTCACATTCTTGAAAAACACTAACAGAGTAGATATAAAGTGTTCTCCCCACAGAAATAGGAGCTATATAAGGTAATGCACATGTAAATTAGCTAGATTTAGTCATTGCATAATGTATATATAAATTTCAAAATATCCATTGTGCATAACAAATGCCTGCATTTTATATGTCAATGTGAAATAAATAATTGTAAACAAATCCTTTTCATTACTTCTTTCTAGAGATGAAAGCAAAAGTAATATGCATTGGATTTTTAAAAATGATTATTCATTACACAACTAAGAGACACATAGGGAAGATCTTGTTTTATGGTATAAGTTTTTATGAAAAATGAAATACTTGTTTAGATATATATACCTAGGGGTCAGGGATATAGCTCAGCTGCACAAGCACCTACTTGGCAAACGTGAGGTAGTGAGCTTGATCCTTGGAACCAATACACACACACACACACACACACACACACACACACACACACATACACACACACATACACACACACACAGGTACATTCACGTCGTGTTTCTTTTTTACAATACTATTACAGGTTTCCATCACTAACTGTACTCAAAGTGAACAAATAAATTTTATAATGCCAGTGGAATCTACTTTTTCATGTAATCACAAATGCATTTTAGAAGGGATATAATGCACAAGGCATTGCATCATCAGATTCATCATCAAAATGGATACAGGAGGATGTGCGTTCTTCAAGTTAGGTTTTGACAACATTAACTAAAATCTGATGTAATGAAGGAGACTGAGTAGAGCAAACTACAGTATTAACTCAGAGAAAAACTGTCCAGTATCCAGTTGTTTATTTCTTTGGAGTTTCCCTTTCAATAACATTGAGTATCTCTGTTATTTAACATTATGATTAGTTGATTTGTTATCGCTTTTCTGAGTTTTAAAAAAATTACACACAAGACCAAACAATACTGGTTTTTAAAAAGTTAAACTAGTATCATTATTTTTTAATCTGGGAAATTCAATTCAAGTGAAAATATATACTCCTACCATGTTCTATTTCTAAAGTCTTTTCAGCTCTAGAGATATGTTGGGGAAAGAAGCCAGGTTTTCACACTATCCAAACAATTCACCAAGTTGATTTGGAAAATTGTTTTCTAATTAATATAGCTATTTACTCTTAAAGATGGTGAAATGTTTGAATAACTGGGTTCATAGGAAAAAATAAAAAGGGAAAACTCTCACTATGTACTGAGTCATGCTAATAAAATTGTAGTCTTTAAAGAACAAAAAATTTTTAAAAATGATTTCATATAATAATGAAGTAATTTGAAATTGGGCAGAATTACACATTTCTTCAGGGACCATGTCTCCTACATAAACACTCTTATGGTAGAAAATGTGCTACTACACCAAAAACCCAGTATAAGAGTGCAAATCAGGGGCTACAAAGATTATTTTTTGATATTCTGAACACAAAGAGGACCTTGAAAAACCACCAGGGTCCTAATACTCTCAGGAAACAAATGTTTTAGGACTTAGTGACAACAATGACCTTTAAAAATCGTTAGGCCTTGAAACAGGTAAGGAAGATAGTTCTTACTTGACCCTCTTCTGCTAAGGCACATTGTAATAATTTATTAGACTACTCATCAAGTGACAAGGGATAAGATTCACCTTTAATTTGCATTAAAGGGACAACCTGCCATCAGACAATGAAGTTAGGGTAATGTGTGTGTGTGTGTGTGTGTGTGTGTGTGTGTGTGTGTGTGTGTGTGAGTGAGTGTGTTTGGTACTGAGGATTAAATCCAGGACCTATTCATTGAACTCCATCCTCAGGCTGCCCTCTACCTTAGGTTTTATTTTGAGACAGGGTCTTACTAAGTCACTAATGTTTCTTATGCATTGCAAAATGTCTGACGGAAGAAATCACAGTTTGCCTTCCATGTAGTGAGATGAGAAAATGCGTATCTAATTCTTTTTTCACATAAGAAAGTGTTTTGATTACATTAGCAGCTATAAATATTAAATATAACATAACACATAGTAGATGACTCTGTAACTTCATTAAGTAACAATTTAGTGACATGATCCTCTTGAAACAGTCATTCAGAGTCTCTGTACATCTCTGAACTCAGTGTTATAGATAATTGCTTAATCCTCCAGAGTCATCTTACAGTATAGGAATAGTTTCAGAGGGTGATTCTTTTTCTTTTCTCTTGTGTGTGTGTGTGTGTGTGTTTTTCCCCAAGCAAGACCAGCCTTTCTGTCAACAGCAGTGTTTGAGATGTTTGGGCCTTTACCTTTGATGAATACATGACATGCCAAGTTCTGTGTGCTTACAGATTCATCACTCTCCAAATTTATAGGGATGCATGCAGTGTCATTTGATAAATTGTTTTGTTTTGCCTTTCATCACTCACGTGATATTGGAAGGATGCTCCCTGTATATCTTAGGCATCATCTATCAAAAATAAGGCTTTGGAGAGAACAAATAAAATGCAGTAAAAACTTGTTGAACTGATAACTATATAATATGAATGTGTCGTCTCTGAATATGAAGGGCCACTATATGAGGCTCATATTTTATGTTTTTTAGCAATTTTACATGTCTATATTCCTGTGGTTTAAATTGTACTTTGGTTCAAATGTTTGCAAAGCTTTCCAAGTGTCTTTGGAAAAGAGAGTGCTGTAAATTAAAGTAGTTATTAATCTTACTAAATCTATTTCTTTTTACTGGTATTTACTTAGAAATTCCATGCCTCTTTGTGATGGATTGGTTTGACAAGTTACTCCACAACTGGGACATAAAGTAAGAAGCTAGAGGAACTTGATACTTGGTTTTGCTTTTTGTTTTCATAGGGAAAAAAAATTTCTACTAAACTGACAAATAAATTGACAAAAATGTTAAAAAGAGAACTCTGAGGCTTTACAGTTTCCAGATCTGACAATTTAAATCAGGGTGAAAATAACTAAAATTAAACATATATATATATATATTTTATTATGAGAAGCACAAGTTTTCTCTAATTAATAAAATATTCTCTATACAAGGTGACTAAGGACAACAAACCCATGGAAATCTGTTTGAATCCCAGAAGAAACTTGCTTTAAGGACTAAATTTCTTTCATTCATTCATTAAATACCAAGCACAAGCTGGTCATGGGCCTACAATTCCAGTACTCTGGGAGACCAAAGCAGGAGGACCACATATTATAGCCATCCTAGACAACTTAGCAAGACACTGTTTAAAAAATTTCTTTAAAGGATTTGGGGCCACAGTTCAGTGTGAAGGTTTTAGGTTCAATGTTCAGTATTATAAACAAAAACCATAGGAGTCCTGAAGCTTCAATGGTTGCATGGACCAGGCACAGGAGTTCGGAGTGCTTGTGTCCTGACTTCACTCCTGGAGGCGCCCTCTCGCTGGAGTGGGTACTGCTGCTGCGTGTTAAACGGCTACTGGGGCCTGAAACCATGAGCCCTGGGGTACAGACTGCTCTGCGGGGCTGCTGCTATCCATGACTGGTTGCTCCTGGCAGGCTTTTGGTCCTCCAGTGCAAAGAACATCACTGACCTTCAGGACTGGGATTTCACCGTGAGGGTGAGGGCAAGGGCAACAGCAAGAACCACAAGGATAACTACAACTAAGTGGCCACTACAGAAAGTCTGACTGAGGCCAGGGATGATGTTGTGAACAAGACATTAGTCAAAGAAGTAGAATTTGGAATGTGCACAGCCACCTGTGGTACTGGTTTTAGAGTTTTATTAACAAATAGGTGTCCTGGATATGAATCCAAGTGTATTATTCTGGTAGAAGGATGCTGTGGACGAGTATGCTATGGCTGTGGTCAGCCAATTTCAGAAAGTCTTGAAAGTGTTACACTGGCTTGCATTCATATATTTACTGTAAATCAGTTCATAATCTGTGGAAATTTCTAAGGCCAGACCAATACCCATTGTACTTGCAAATGATTCAGCAGTCCTGGAAGTACAGAGATGTTCACTTGGGCTTCTGAATGTGACACTCTGGAGAGCAGTGATGGTAGCATCTGTTGGGTTCACAGTCTATACAGTAAATGAAATGCAGATGAGATCAAGCCGACCAGACACTGATGGAGTCCTAGTGTATGTGCTGACCACAGGAGTCATTATCTGTATATTCATAATCTTCATATTGGTCTTTATAATTACAAATTGTCTTTTCCTCCTAGGTGGCAGTGAAAGCTTTCGAGGGGAGGGGCAAAGACCTCTACAACTGAGATGGGCTCTATGAAACACAAAGATTCAGCTTCTCTTGACCAGGCATGAGCAGAGGTACCCAGACAGGAAGATGACTCATTAAGCGAATGGAATGAAAAAGGTGGTGTGGATGATGTAAGCTGAGCCAAAGGCTACTAGAGCTCAGATTCATACTATAAAAATAAAATATTTACCAAAATGCTTTAAACAACAATAACAACAACAACAAAATAAAGCATAACAATAATTGCTGAACAGATCTCACTGTTGAAATATTCACACCTTTTCCAGACCTTAGCTGACCAGCAACATTATAAATAATGGCATATCTGTATTGCCATGATACAATGCACAGAGGAATGAGAATGAGACAGAATAAATTGAAAAAACAGAATTATGTCAAATTTGCCCTTTTAAAGAAAGACATTTCAGAAATTGATAATTCCCAGGGCTATTGATGCATAGAGCAAACAGGATTTCCCACATGCTTATTAGCACTGTTTGGCTCTTAGAAAAAAATCAGGTATAGCATACTGATACAGAAGGACTTTTAAGGCACATTGTCCAATGCAAAAGGTGCAGAATAATAGTTATAGTGTAATCCAATTTATCTAAGTGGTTCACCCAATCATGTACATATAAAATAAATGTAAAAGTGAGGCTTTGGAAAGTTTCATATTCTCACAAGAGGCTGGATGGGGTAGGGAACAAAGGAAAGTGGGGAGCAGGTTAAGAGGCACCCCACTTTTACTTTAGATGCAGCTGGACTGACTAAACTTTAAGATGTCTTGTATTTCTTATGTAATTATTATTTTTTAAGCATAGATTTATAAAAACCTGTGAATGAATGACCTCACTCACAATTTCATATTGAATTTCAAGGCAGGCATAGGCATCATTATATTCTCTCAAGATTATGATTTGTAAACTAATCTGGAGTCCCCTTTGGAGTAGGTAATGAAGTGCACAGCTGGGACTTTGTATGTGTTCCGATGCATGTACGCACACAAGCATACACACACAGAGATATACAGAAAGACAGACAGACAGGTATTTCTGCCTACTTTAACTTCCAGCTTTGCTTTACTCTGTTATACAAGCTGTATTTAAACATAATTCTATGACTTAAGTATACTTAAGGGCTGTACAAGCTCAGTTTTGTTTTGTTTTTGTTTGTTTGTGTGTTTGTACTGGGGATTGAACTCACGACCTCATGCTTACGAGGCAGGCACTTGTCCTGCTGAGCTAAATCGCCTGCCCCCCTATTTTGAGTTTTGAGTTATCTCTGCAATGAAAGTGTGACTGGCTGAAAGCCATACTCTACAGATTGAGAATGTATATCATTACTTCCCTCAACTGCACAGGGCCATGTTTCACTTATCTTCTCTGTAACATATGGGTCCTTTCATCCCACAAGCACATTCACTGACCTGAAAAGCAGTGCCACCAGCAGTAGCACCAAAGTCATGAGAATACATTTTCTATATGGTTATATTTATTTTTTAAATATCATATACATGTGCAATCACATGTTCCTTAGGAAGGACAATGATTGTGTCAGAAGTGGTGGCACATACCTATAATCTCATCACCCAGAAGGCTGGGGAAGGAGGATCCAAATTTCAAGCACAGCTCAGACAAATAAGAAGGTCTGAGGAAGTAGCTCAGTGGTACAGTATCCCTGGTTGAACCCCAGTAGTAGCACCAACACTCTCCAAAACAAACAAACAAACCAAAATGTCCATGTTTGTAAGTATACAAAATAGAAACAAAATATGTTTTCTCTATTTTTCTCAAGATAAAAAAATTCCAAATTAATAAATAAGCGAAAACCAAAATTTGTTATACTCTAGTAATTCTATATTGAATTTTAATAAGTACAAAGTAGCTTAAATGAACCACCTCCTTCCACCCAATGAAAGCTGACCCACAGGATCAACAGGTAGGATAGGACTTGCCACTCATTCTCCAGAACCAAAGTGAAGGATGAACCAAAAGTTCTCCCAAGAAAACAATTTTTGTCATCATACCTGAAGAGACAACTAAACTGAAGACAACTAAAGACTGGGAGAAGACAAAGGGAAAGCACCTCACTAGGTTATCAACTACTGCCACATGATGCCACGTACTCTAAGATAACCCAACATGAACTTCCTGGCCCCCAAATGAGTCTCCTCTCACTTTTTGTATTCACAAAGAATCTTTTCTTCTCTGAATTTCTAGTCTTTTTTTGTCTTCTAACGGCATCAGTATTCTCATTTACATTGCCCAGTACCATGACTGAATTATTTCCAGGCAAGAATGTGTCTTCCCATCTGGAATGCAAGCGCAAACAAAGCAGAATCTTATCTTTTTGGGTATCTTATACGGCTTGTACAACGAATTAATTAGTGAGTTGCCAACAAATATTATTGACAAACTACTATGTGCCAGGCATTCTTTTAAACACTAGTGATAAAGACATGTGCTGTTTAGTGTTGTGTGTCAATTGGGCTAACCTACAGCACCACATTATTCAGTCAAGAAGTAATCTAAGTTTCATTGAGAAAGTGCTTGGATCCAGTAAATATCTACCTTCAGTTACTCTTAAGTACAAGAGCTCATTCTCAATAACATAAGACACATCTAACTAGATGAAAAAACTTGAAAGCAAAGTTGATTGGCCAATGCACTTTAGCTTACATAGGAATAAGAAGCTCTGGTATGCTATTAAAGGTAGAGGGACTATAAATAACAATATGTTTCAAACAGCTAGAAGTATTTTGAATGTTTTCATCATAAAAAATAATAGATGTCTGGAAAGATATATTTACTCTGATTTAAACACTTCAATGTATACATGTACCAAAACACCACACTGGTACCCTGTAAATATATAAAATGCTTAAATTTGTGAGTATTACTTAGAATAAATAAAAAGGCGACACCAAATTTTTCCCAAGGAAGTAGAAATTCTGACTCAAGACTGTAGCATCAGTCCCTACCTGAAAGTCTCCAGTGAGCCAGCCTATGGATTTTGGGCTTGATACGTCCCACAATGGCATGAGTCAACTCCTTAGCATAGATGCAATACATATAGCACACATCAGAAAGCCCCCTCCCCCAGGACATATGTATACATATCCTACTGGCTTATTTCTCTGAAAAATCTAGACCAAAACAAGAGTTAGACAGGATGCAAGGTTCTGCTACTAAAGAATTCATATTCTCCTACGTAGGGGAAAACTAAAAATTTCTCTAAAATATCACTAATCAAAAGAAATGCAGTGAGTGACAAGTCTGTGAAGAAAATGAAGCAAGACAAATATGACTGTGCATGGTTGGTGAGCTTCATTTAGATGAGATGATCAGGGAAGGCTTCTCTGAAGCAGTGACATTCAAGCAGATACAGGAGTTGACATTCTCATTACTGTTTTTGTTCCTCCCATAGATCTTGTATAAAGTAATTTACATACTATGAGCTTAATAAATTATTTGGAAAAAATAATGAATAAATTAATAATGTGGTTTTAAGGAACTCTAGCCATTTTAATTTTAGGTAACTAAGAAACAAGCTGAGTTTAAGACCTTAATGAAAAGATTCTTTCCTCCGAGGTGAAATTATACCCACCTGGAGCTGCAGGCTTTTGTTTCTAACGTGATTAATGAGTGGAGGTGACTGATTAAGTCGTTTTAAGTATGCAATTGCTTTAACCTGCACTAATTTGAAAACAGTATAGACACGACACAGTTGGTAAAACAAGTATAAAGCAGAACAAATATCTCTTTCTGGCCCTAATCTGGCCCCTTCCTGTCTCCTTTTTTGTTCTTTCCTTCAAAACACAAACATCTTTTCCATCCTAAACATACAAGGCTTGATAGGTTATTCTTCAGGAAGAAAAGATGTTGTATCTCATTTTTTTGTCTTTGCTTCCCACTATATGCCAGTTGTGTTTACTATCTTTATTTCTGAGTGCAGTGTGTGTGTGTGTGTGTGTGTGTGTGTGTGTGTGTGTGTGTGTAAGGGAGGAAGTGGTAAAGAGAAAACTGAAATCCCCTCTTAATCGAGCATGAAGTGACCTTTCATTCAAGAGCTGGGACTCTTTATCCATGAGGGGCAATCTGAGCCAAGTAAACATTTCAGAGCGGGCAGCAACATACAGTTCTGCCTCTCAAGGAATGCTGACTTGCATGTTCTGATTTTTGGCACATGTAAGCTGACTTCTGGGTCTGAGAGCATGCATATGTCACAGATAAAGACCAGATGTAAGTGAAAGCAAGGGCCACTGTCAATCAGAGAAATCCCATTAATTTGTTTCTTGGATTGTAACTGTTCAAGTAATATGAACTGTTGTTTAACTTTGCTCAAAAATTTTACTCTGCCCAGGCATGGTGGTACACGTTTGTAAATCTAGTAATCATGAGGCTGAAGTTAGAGGATTGCGAGTTGTAAAATAGCCTGGGTTGCCTAGGGGAAGCTCTCTTGAAAAACAAATCAAAAAAGTTACTTTATTCACTTGGGTTTCATAAATATCAAGTATGAACTGGGTGGCATTGTTCAAGGCTAAGAAAGAAATTAAAGAATAAATGACACACAATGGCAAAACTACACCATGAATGTTAGAAGCTCTAAATCAGAAAGCCAGACTGAATTGTCTCTAGTTAACACCTCCAGAGAAATCATCCCTACCTTCACCAGCGCAACATGTCAGTGCCGAGCCAAAAAAGCCAAAAGAAACCCATGTGAGGCCATCTTGTATCAGGCTACTGGGAATGATGGGGAATGAGGCAGGTCAAGGAGCTGGCCACTCTAAAGGTTCAAAATGTGTTGTTAGTTAAGATACCATGCTTCAAAATGATTCCACCCTATTGGACAAGTTAACTGAGTGAAGTCTGTGCTGTTGTCCTCTTGCATACACTGTTGGTTAACTTTTTTTCTCCTTGCTGGGACAAAATACCAAACACACACATTTAAGGGAGGAAATGTTTATAAACCTCAGTTTGTGGAGGTTTTGGTCTGTAGTCAGCTGGCTCCGAGGCAGGATGCCATGGCACATGTGCAATAGTTCAAGGCAGCAGATGACAGCAAAACCAATAAGAACAAAAATAGGGGATCACTAGAGAAGACTCTTTATCTCCCTTATATTGTATGTAGAGGGCCCGCCAAGGGCAGGCGTGGTACTAAGATCCATAATCCCAGCACTGGAACATGAATCAATCACAAACTCTAGAAGCCTGCCTCCAAAAGATGCCTCCATGACTGTACTAGGTTTTGGAAAGACATCCAGACAAAAGTCATAACACATACTATTATTCTGTAAACGCTCTCTGACTTGGTTGGTATATAAAAATCATGACCAGAGGGTGAGACTCCAGAGAGGCAGTTTGCAGAAATTCCAAGCAAACTCCTGTAGGCAGTAGAGGTTGACCCAAGTAGAGAGTGTGCAGAGAGATAAAAGGTGGTGCTAAAGATACACCTTTTCTCAGAGTAACAAAATACACTACCCAACAGGCTTGAACAGGATTTTCATCAAAGCAGGATTTTCTCCCATAAACAAATGCTTGTCTTCTTCAGGTGGAAGCTACCCAAGTTAACCAATAAGTTCTTGATAGAAAAATATTTCTTCAAAGGCTTCCCTGTGCTATGATATTACAATAAACCATTTATAAATGAAATCCTATTGTTTCACAATTTGTGAGTCATCCAGGTATGATCACAGCTGTAATCTCAGCTAAGCTACACATATAACAATAATACTAGTAGTAGACACTATATAAATTGAGAAAGGCCAACATGCTGAGTATTGTGGTAGGGATTTATAGGCAATAGTTGATGGAAAAGTATTTTAGGCAATATGGCAATTGAATTTCTCTGTGAACCCAGTATTTCTGATAACTCACTATATGTAGAGCACTTTATGTGGCACTATGCACCCCCCGCTGCCCCAACCATATATAACATACCCTGAAGACTCAAGCTCTCCACCTAGCCTTCTAGTTTGCTTGTTTCTTGGTCTTTCTTTGTCTTTTGTGGATCCTAATATCTCCAACAAGTTTATGGGACTGCGCTTTGTTGTGATTTCTCTCACTTTGTTTGCAGGTGAATTTGTTTTGATGACTGTTCTGCATAATGTATAATGTGTTCCTCTAATCCTAAACCTTGACTAAATATACCCCAGGCTTTAACTATTCAACAAATAAAATGCCTTGGCCACTTCTTGATATGAACTTCATTTCACAGGGCTATGAACGACTTTCTGCCATGTATAAGGTACCACATTTAGCCTCCACCTTGTGCTTGCTAGCTTTGGGCATGGGCCCTCTTCCTTCCAATGGCTGCTGCTGGAGCATCACAGGCATTTCCTGGAAACAAACTGTAACAGTAAATGTTTGAAATTCTATAGTTCTTCCTATGGTAAGTCAGGTGTGGTAGCAAAGGCAGAAAACATAACTCAAACCAGTACAGAATTATGACCTGCAGGTAATTCATGATTCTAGTAATTGTTTGTTCTTTTCTGTTCTGAGTGAGATATTAGCTACCATTGAATCTTTAGCTATAACAAACAGGCAGACAAGGTGACAGTGGAAACAGATCCTTGATTAAAAATCTATGCCCTGCAAACCTGCAAATTAGATAATCAGAATGGATGAAACAGAGGTTCTTAACAAACATTGCTACTACCACAGACCTCTCAGAAAATACACAAATCACAGATCTAAAGGATATGTGATAAATGATGACTGGAAAAGTACAAAATATGCTTTAAGATTGTGGTGATAGCCAATATCCACCTACAACCTTAAAAACAATATAAACTGTGTGGTCCTGAAAAATGCCAAAGAGCTAGCTTGACTGCTCTTTTTCACTCCTTCCCTCTGCTTGCCCCTCTGGAACTGAGCAAGGTTTTAGTACCTTGTTGACAGAGCCAAGAAATGAATGATCGACACTAATGGGATTTTTAATCTTCAACCTAATTAACTTTGTTAAAATTAAGGCTTACCAGGAAGATTCTGCACAAAGAAATTAATTAAAGCAATGGAATTTTTGCTGGATTTAACAGCTGAGTACTGACTATATCTACAATGCACATTGAGACAGATATTTTAAATTCATCCCCATTTTTCTATTGTCACCTTGGTGTTTGTATTTTCTAGACAGCCTGTGTTCCCATTACTGAGAGTGCACATTGCTGATTTGTCATTTAGCACAGGCCAAACTGTATGCTCTGGAGGGGATTTCTTCATTAAGACCACTGTATGATTTACCTTGTTGATCATGGATTTTTGCTAGTGCCTAGCAAGGTGTCTAGCATATGGCAAGTGTTTGGTATATGTTTATTAAAAGAATAAATGCATAAATGAGCAATAAATGATAATTAAATAAGCATGGCATCAAATGATAGTGCTAATACTTTCATACCATCAGGATTCATAGGGATGGTCATCTATAATGGTTTTAATTCCTTTCTTTACATCTGTCTTCATTCCAAACTCTCAGACAAAACATATCTCTAAGAAAATAAAAAAGAGTGGTGATTCATGAAGTTCACCATGGTACCATATGTGGGCAGAAAAGGGAACAGAGTTCTTGTTGGAGTTGGGAGGAAATGCAGGTAACTACATGGGGCTATTCCTTAGAGCCCTGGAATACAAGCAGAGATCTAGATGGTACAGCAAGGGAATGGAAAAAATAGTGATTCAAGAAAAATGAGTCAGTATAAAGAATGGGAACAGTAGCTGGTCAGCGGTGGGTAAGGATTAGAAGAGAAATAGAAAGCATGTTCTGGTATCTGGAAATACACTGGAAAGATCTGGACCACAAAGGAAGGAGAAGCCATTAAAGATTATTATTAAGAGAAGAACAAAATATGTAAAAAGCATTCTGTCATCAAGGTGAAGAATAAGCAAAAGTGAAGAAAGACCCAAGCAGTGGAGGGGAGACATGGAGAGGCCCATTATACGTCATTGCAGAGAGACTGCAGAGAGCAAATAGGGATGTGGATTCTGTGAGCAGCATCTCACCAGCAACCTGATGTGACCTGTTGGGAATCTCTTGAGCACTTGAGTTCCCTTTCCACAGCTGGGACACCACAGTAACTGAAGGAGGTGGTTCCCACAGGGGTCCCATTGCTTGAGACTGATATATGATCCACACTTCCCTCTTGCATTGGGTGTCTTGGTGTACTGCCTGCTGACAGCCTGCTGACCCCTCCTAATTCCTTCCTAGACCATCCTGACTGATAGCTTCACAAGCTGAATCTAGCTAATTCTCAGATCACAGCAATTTCTATTTGGGTCCATTTCACTCATACAGCCTTGAGTTATAAATGTGACATCTGTGATCCTTATCTTTTTAACTCTAAATCAGTGATGCCTGGGTTCCACACTTAGAAATTCTCATTAAATGCCTCTGGCATGAAACAAGCATAAGTAGTTTGTAAAATTCTCCAAATAATCCTAAAATGTGGGTTGAGAACTACTATTTGACCCATTGCCCCATCTTTGAAAGGGTGTCAATGGCAGAACTTACATATTTCCAGTTACTGTAATTGTTTCATTGCCCTTGGCTTTATCCAGTCCCATTTCCTCAAAGCTCTTAGCTGGTGACGGAAGTATTATATCCCACCCTCTCCTGAAGACCTACAGGTAAAATACACATAAACATAGCTTCATTCATCAGTTTGCTACTTCTTATTTGTTAACAACCAAGTCAAGGAAATATTCTGTATCATAATGGAGCTGAACCAGCAAATAAGCAAGGGAATCATGATCTGAAGAATTAGTATCACTAAAGGCAAACAGAAATAAAGAAGCACAATACTCCAGGCACAGAAGTTATAGTATAGAATGTCAGTAAGTAAAGAAGTTGCACCAGTAGAGAAGTAACAGACACATACAGGAACAGATGGATCAGAACAAACATTTTTAGGAACAGAGATAAGGGTCTAGCCAGTGATGGCAAACTTAAAGAGTTTTCAGTGATACAAACAGCTCACTTCAGGATGTGCACCTTAGGTTTGCCTCCACTGGTCTACACAGGTTCCACAAAATACCCCTAACATCTGCCTGAGGAAACCCTGGTTCTACTATCAGGCAGGCCTAAGTCAACTGGTGGAAAAAGGAGATGGTCAAGTGACATAGCAGAACAAGGTAGAACCGTGGATATAGTCCATCTTGGGTTCAGCTAATAAGGTGAGCAATATGTACAAAGGGTAAAAAGGAATGATAAAGCTACAAAAACGCACCACCGATTCCAAGTTAGTGACCAAACAAGCCACATCCTAAAAAAAATTATTGGTTTCAAATCCAAACAGATGTTGGGAAACTCCTGGAATTTTTACTTACGCTTAAAACTTAGAACAATGAAACAATGAAAATTGTAAGTTGAATTCTTTTTATTTGGTAAATGTGAATTTTAGTTCATGCATGGCAGATTTTACTGATTTTGAATAGTACCTGTAACATTTAGAATCTTTATTAATTTTAGAATTTAAAATATTAAGAAAGTATTTATTACTGGTTATAACATAATAATAAATGTCATAACAGAAGAAAACTACAAATCTGCCCTAGGTGTTAAATGCCTCAGTTAATAACACTGCAACACAGGTGCAGGAAAATGAGGAGGATAAGGGCAGGGAAAAAGTACAGCATTCCTTGGGGTGTGCACTTGAACTTTTAGGAATAAGTTTAGGGTTACAATATTATTACATAGCTAGATCCTGAACAAGGGTTAATTCATTTTTCCTGCTGAGATTTAAATGACCTGTTTATATGGCTCCAAGGTCCTTAGAGATCTATGATGCTGAGTAATATTCCACACAGTTCTTTGATTCAGATTCAGTCTTTAGTTTCATCAGAATAATGCAGCTTATACAGGTTAACCCTGTATCTTCTTAAGAATAAGGACTAGCTGTTTTATTTCCTCCCTGTGCTGTCCTGTTACAGTGCATGGAACAGCTTAAGTGCAAACAGTATGAAAAACCAAATGAATATTCTGCAAACAAAATAAAGTTCTTCTAGCATATCAACTGGTACCTCTCTAAACGTTGTCTAATTATTGTTTTCAGTTTATGTGGATTTTTCTGTCAACTATTTACTGATCAATATTTACTGTACACAAGCAAAATTTTAAGTACTGTAATATCATCAATCAATGGAGCAAGATATTTAAGTCTTAGGAGTAAAGAACATCCTAATGGCTAACAATGTGAAATGGCATCTCAACCAAGAGGAACACACCTTGTGCACCTGCCTAGACTTGTTAGAGCCATCTTGTCAGTGATTCAGGAAATACAAGCCAAATGGGATTCTCCAATAAATCATACTCAGTGCCTTAGGTTTTACACAGTGTGAGTCCATCCAATACAAAATCTTTGAAGAACTTATTCAGACATCAATCTTTGAACTGAAATTTTGTCCTACCACATTCCTAGAACAAACACATTGGTTCTGAACTCTGGTCCCATACATTTCCACTAAACTTATTACCTGGCACATAGTAGACTCTCAATAAATATTTATTAAATGAATTAATCATGTAATATCATAATAATACCTTTGTGATTGATTAACAATACATAAAATCCACAGTGATGTATTTTCTATTGTAACTTGATTTCTCTTGCACTCTTAATTTAGTCTTAAGTGATCGTTTGCTCGTTTTCTTTGAGTAGTGCATAGCATTAAAACACTGCTTTCTTCCCTCAAGCTTTCAATTTAAATATGCTCACAGAAATTCCTATTAATTTCATTCCAAGTATTTGCACAGAACTGATCCACATAGCCGTCTGCTAATGATGCATCTGTCATTTTATTGACACCCCTAAACAGCTTTATTCTCTTTTCTAATTAAGAGACAAAACTGGTATTGTCAGCTGATGAACCGACATTTGGGGGCTTTTGTTTTAATGTAAAAGGCAACACATTATGATGCTAAAACAAAAACTCGGCAATGTTAACAGATAGCTCACTAGACAAAATTTATTTACATGTATGTTTTGAATTAAGCTTATTATAAGCTTAATAGGCATACAATATTTTGAGTTACAGGGGAAAATATACACTGCAACAAAATATATTCAAAATAAAAAAGTAGTGTTCCTACCCTAACTATCCATTAGATTCAGAACAAAGAGTCTCACATCCTCTCCAGACAAATAAAAGTCCTGAGAAAAAAACTAAACCTTTTAAATCTAATCATAATGAAGTACTGGAATATAAGTTGCCATAAAAAACCTCATAACACTCAAATAACAGCTAAATAAGAACTGTAAGTCCTTACAATAAAACACACAAAAAAAGGTAAATAGCTCATTTAAAGGCTTAAAAAAGATAACTACTTCTGGATGATTATATTAGACAATTCCCAGGGAAATGACAATTACGTGCAAGTATAGAACTCACAGCTCACCAGAATGTGAGCAACTGAGGACAGGCAATAAAAGAAGTATCATCATCACATTAAAAATCTAATCTAAAATCATTGCATGTCAGAAAGTCAAGGTTTCACCAAAATATTCTCATAGATTATATACTGAAAGGAATGCTTAAGAAGTCGCCACACTTCTTGATTTCTTTACATAAAAGTGTATCTTAGGATCTACATTTTAAAATAAAGTGACTATAAAATCTGATCTGCCAAATACTTGTTATAAACGAGTACACTTTCTTACATACAGTTTCTGATAGTGTTAAAGTGTTGTTTAATATTGTGGTGTCTGAATCAGCTCACTCTATTTTAAGTTTAGAAGAAACTCTAGAAAGATTCCTTATGGCTAAACTGTAATTCCAGCTAATTCTTCTATTGCTATCATCTTTTCTGTGTTTTCCTTTGGTCTGACCCTTTGCTCTCATACTCTTAGCTTGTACCTAAATTTTTTGCTTAAATGAGTGAAGCTTTATTGCTAAATTCCCACCTTTAAGTTTTGTTTTCATTACCCGTTTAATGGTAACTTGTCTTTGTAGCACTCAAAATTAGGGACAATGGATGAAAACGGCTACACATGCAGTCCAGGGCTATGCTCAGATTTCTGCTTGTTGAGTATATTAAGAGTGAATATCATTTCATCAGCCTTGAAGCCTACAGGAGCCAAAGCTGAGAATCTACCACTGTTCTAAGTTCCTAAACTTTTGGCCCTTCACTTAAGGACTATACACTGTTCTTTTGGTCACTAATTTAATACATTTCTTTTAGCACCAATTCCTTAATCCTACAAAATCATTAAAACAAAAGGAAGAACCTATCAGGTTTAAAAAAAAAAAACCTGTGATAAGAAAATCAGCATATTAGCAATAAATCAAACCTGGTTCATTTGTCATGATCTCCAGGACACTCATGGAACATTTAGTGGACACCTCTGACTACCATCCTCAGAGGAGATACTGTGGACAAATGACCCACTTCATTGGTCCTGGGTGGGCATCTCACCCACAATGAGCAAAACTGAGTCTATTCTCTAGAATATCTTGGACAAGAGAAGAATGTGACAACATTTAGCATAGCACAAAATAGTCAAAATGTACCCACATGGCTTCTGCTAAGTATGCTCATTCTATCCATAAAAAACAAAATAATAATGCTTTGGGGTAGACAATATACAGTGATGGCAGTGTGGGCACTGGTAGTTAGTTTATGTGTTAGAAGAGATTGATCCCTATGTGATGAGGAGTGTACAGGCCTTTCTCACCCCAGTCAGGGCTCTTGGATAATTTGAGGAAAATGGTTTTATTAAGTGAAACAGAGAGGTAGAGGGAAAGAAAGAGGGAGAGAGAGAGAGAGAGAGAGAGAGAGAGAGAGAGAGAGAGAAGGAGGGAAGGAGAGGGAGAGAGGAGGGAGAGGGAGGTAGGGAGGGAGAGAGAGAGAGAGAGAGAGAGCTGAATGTTTCAGAAAAGCAAGGTAGTATATTAAAAACTGAGTGGGAGGTGCTTAGGAATATATTTGGCTGCAATTACACATCAGGCCTTGTGTGTCCTGAGTTTTATAACCTTTCTGTTGAAATTAAGCTTCATTAAGATTTTAAAAATTAAAATGCTAGCTTGATAGTAAAACTATTTTTCACATTCATATACACATTCATTCATTCATTCATTCATTCATTCATTCAACAGCCACTTTGAAGGATAGAACACTGACTCAAAACAGTTTTACTCTGAAACTGAGTACTACAGCTGCCTTAGGGAAGGTGATAAGGATTCCCACCATCATGGCTGACTAGTCAGTGGCAGGGTTTGGTCCACAGGCAACTAGGAGAACACATTTTGTGAAAGGCAATATTGCAAGCCTATGAAGATACAATTAATAGTAAGCAAACATCTTTTAAATTTGAGCCAGAGTCTTACTGAGCAAGGGTCCTTCTCTTTGTGTATAAATGGAAACGAATTTTGCAGATATTTTCTTGTTTTTGAAAATTTTTATTTTCTAACACTGAAACATGATTCTTAAACTCTGTGGGCAAAAGACTCAATGTAATGAATAGCAGAAATGGTTTATTTTAACTATAAGTTATGTGTTTTTTCAACGTTTTCTTGTTTCTCCTAATTCTATTTTGTAGAACAACATTTAATGAGAAAAAGAAAATACTTTCCCCTTGAATTTTTCTGTTAAAATAGATTTTAGTCTCCATTAGAAAAAGGAACCCTTATTTTCACAGCCTTTCTATGACCTTCATCTTAAACCTTTTTGGAGGAGTGCTGGGGATAGAACTCAGATAGAGGGTTTGCATGCTAGGCAAACCTTCTACCTCTGAGCTATGCCCCCAGCCATAAACTGTTTTCTTTCACTCATCACATATTTGTTTTTCTCTTCAGAGCTGTCCATACCTATTTTAGTCCACCTAAGCAACTGGGCCTTTCTTTTTTTCTCTCTGTCTCTCTTTTCTTTTTTGTGGTACCGGAGATTGCATTCAGTGCCTTGTTAAATGCACACTTATTTTCCTGGTCCACTCCTTTTGACTTTCCCTAGATGAGCTCCTTTACTTCCTCCTCTTGGAGGGTAATGTGAGGATCCCTGACTAACCCAGGAAGACTGTCCCAACACTTCTATTTCACATAGACAGAAAATATGAAATCAGATCTTAGGCATCCTGTAAGACCAGGCCGTTTTGTTTTCATAATAAAAGTGTCTATGACTTTAATGAATTAATAAGAAACCATTGTACTGTTCCTTTGACATTTAAAAACACAAAATAAGGGTGGTGACAGTTACCAATGGCAAATTTCAGAGAATTTAGATAGAAATATAGTTCCACTGAAGACATGATATGGCAACAGACCCTGACCACTACAAGCTTTCACCTGCTCTTAGCTTCTGAGATTGGAATTAAAACTTCAAACAATGTTTAACAATGTTATATTAACGAGAAAGTATGGTTTGTGTGTGTGTGTGTGTGTGTGTGTGTGTGTGTGTGTGTGTGTGTGTGTGTTAATTATCCATTCTCATTTTCTTTAGCAATCTTGATACCACCCAGGTCTGCAACACCTGTTAACAGTTCTTTTTAAAATGACTTTCCTTGTTGGTTCAGATGACACATCTTCTCCATAATCAATCAGCCAATCAGTCAGTCATTCAACTGATGAAAAATAATACAGTTTTCATTTGCAGATCTATATTTCAGCCCATAATGGACTACATATATGATGATGTCCCTGAGATTACATTACTTTGTGGTATAGTAGCCATTTTAATTCATGTAAATATATTTCTGGATATTTGCACAATCACCAAATCACCTATAGATATATTTCTTAGAATGAAATAGGCAGAAACAATGTGTGATTGCTGTGAATCTATTGCTGCAGATTTCCAGCCTAGCTCCTTTGTATCTGGAGTTCTTTGGGCTGGAATATTCTCCCAGAGACAATTGTTCACTACATTCCTCACTGTTCAAATGACACCTACTCAGAAAAATTTCCCAAGTTCCTATTTATCTACACGTTCTTATTACTGGATAGAGGGTCTCAGGAGAGTTGCTTCCAGGTTCTTGGTACCTGGACAAAGATTTAAGTTTTCTTAGTATCTAGAATGACTGGAGCGGGTGGTGACATTTGAGCCAACCAGCAGGACATTCAAAAGGGATAACAAGATTAAGATTTATAATTCTTTATATGTTCTAGACAGAAGTTCTTTGTCTGAGACATAGTTGGATAAGATATTTTCGCAATTTGTGGGTTTTCTTTTCACTCTGTTGGAGATTTCTTTTGACATGCAAAAACTTTTTAATAAGATGAAATCCCAGTTATTGATTCTGGGAAATAGTCCCTGTGCGGTTTGCTTTTTGTTCATGAATTCTCTGCCTACCCCTGTGTCTTCAAGATTTCTACCTACTTTGCCTTCCAGCAGATTAGTGTTTCTCTATTTTAATAACTAGATCTTTGATAGATTTGGCTTTAGTTTAGTACATAGTGATAGACAAAGGTCTAGTTTTAGTTTTTGGCATTTGCAAGGTCAATTTTTCCAGCACCACTCATTAAAGAGGCTATCTTTCTTCCTGTGAATACGGTTGGCCCACTTTTCAATGATAAGGAGGTTGAGTGTGTTTGCAATTGTGACTGTGTCTTCTAATCTGTTCCATTGATCTTCAGGTCTCTTTTTATTCCAGTATCATACTGCTTCTATCACAGTCACTTTGTAGTATAATTTCAAGTTGATCATTGTAATGCCTCCTGCCTTGCCTTTACTGCCCAGAACTACCTTTGCTATTCTAGTTCTCTTCTGGTTCCAGATGAATTTTAGGAACAATTTCTCTAGATCTGTGAAGTATGCTAATGCTATTTTGATTGGAATTTCATTAAGTCCATATAACAATTTTGGAAGAATGGCCATTTTCACAATGTTTGTTCTTACTATCCATGAACATGGAATGTCTTTCCATTTTCTGAAATCCTCTTCAATTTCTTTTTCAGAGTAATGTAATTTTCAATGTATAGATCTTTTACTTCCTTTATTAGATTGATTCCTCTGTGGGCTAGTGCAATCCTTATGGAAATCAGTGTAGAGGTTCCTCAAAAAGCTAAGGTTAGAGGTTCCATTTGACTCAGCTATTCTGCTTCCGGTTATTTTCCCAGGAAAATTGAAAACATCCTACCACAGTGATATAGGTGCACTCATGATTACAGCAACACAATTTGTAATAGCCAAATCTTAGAAACAACCCAAATGCCCTTCAAATAAGGAATGAATAAAAAGAATGTATTTTTGTACAGTGGAGTACTACTCAGCTATCAAGAAAGACTGCATTAAGGCTTTTACAGGTAAATGGATGTGACTTGAAACTATGCTCATAAGTGAAATAAATCAGAATCACAAGTGTAAATATCATATTGTCTCCCTAGTGCAAGAAACCTTGAAAGAGCAAATAAGATCCAAAACCTACAATAAATATTGTGTAAGATTAAGAAACTTCTCAAAGAGGAAAAGTAACTGGGATAGGGGAAAGTAAGAAAGAAGGAAGGGAAAAGACACAAGTTTGCAAATATATACATATGTGTATATATATATATATATATATAAAAGCTAAGATGACTATACTACTAATTCTATTAGTTCTTGGAAAAAAACAGTTAATACTCACATGATTACATCAATTTTGCATGCCTATTTCTGGTAATCTAAGCAACTCTTGAAGATAACAATATGCAATGTTATAACCATTGTTAAATTCCTATCATCTTGTTTTGAAAGCCTTATTGTTATTGTTTTGGGTTTGTTGTGGTTTGTCTCTTTTGTTTTTTGTTTTTATTTTCTGTGTCTGTTTTCTCTTAAATAAAACTTTTAAAAGATTAAGATTTATAAAGGCAAGGTGGTAGCAGGCCAATGAGAAGAGCTCACAGCCCTTATAGTGGCAGGTACGGGGTCTCTCAAGGACCTCGGGTAATGGGAGGATCCAATAGCTGGGGAGTGACAACAGTCACGGTCCAGTGGGGTACGACTTCACTTATATTAAGAGGGGTAGTTTTTGGTCATACAAGAATTCAGAGGAAGAAGTACTGTGGTGTCCAAAGCCCACAAAAGGGTGGTGTCCATGATGAAAATGAGGCTGGACACAAGTCAAGGTCATGTATTTTTGGCTTTGCCCATGCCTGGGGATCTTGGGGAGACAGAGTGACTGGCATCTGTTGGTTTTCTGATATTTTGACATAGTTGTCTTTGCTTTATGGTTTCTTTATTCCCTGCCCATGTATTTCCATTGTTTACTCCTCCTTGATCTACCTCCTCCATCGCTCTCACCATCATCCTCTTTTCCCTTTATCCTGTTACAGATAACAGATGTCTCTGCTTACAGGTGTCTCTTAGTACTGTTCCTCTACAAAGTGAGTCCACTCAGGGCAAGAACTCTGCCTCATCTCTTCACTGCTGCTCCCCTAGTGCAAGGAGCTATGACTTCATCCAACAGCTATTTGTTAAATGAATGTATGACAGGCTCATGCAGGCCTTATCCCAAAAAGTGAGCATGAGTGGGACCATGTAATATCAGAGGGGCAACAGAGCACAGTAGTTCAAAGGAAGAGATGCAGAACAATATTCCTTATTAGCTATGTGACACTGAGCAAGCTTTCATCTCTTTTTGCCTTAGCTTTCTTACATATAACTGGAGATGATAACAGTATTGATTATTGGTTGCTACTAAGATTAAATAATTAAATGAATTAATCACCTCCTAAACAGCAAAAATTATGCTAAACTAATTTATTTAGGTGATACATATATACTAAGTAGATGATATTTTAAAATATGTATGGTTGCAATTGGCATTTAAGCCCTTTTTCAGGGTTCAGAAATCATCTAACTCAAAAATACCTACAAATGGCACCTTCTCAAATAGTTGCCAGTAGGTACGGAAGTCCTGTTCAACAAGCATCCAGTGGTGAATTAATATCACCTCAGTTTTTATCTCCTGAGTAATTCACAAATGTACAACTACAAACAAAATTAGTCCTAGACATTCCTCTCCAAAAAAGTTGTACAAATGATCAGTAAGTACACAAAATGTCCAATATCACTATCATTATACCAGTGCAAATCAACACCACAAAGAGACAACATTCCTCACTCTCTAGGATGGCTACTATCAGTAGACAGAGATGACTGCTGGCCACAATTTGGAGACACCAGAGGTCATTTACAGTGCTGGTGGGAATGTTAGTGAAAAACAGCAGATACTCAGAAATTTAAATACAGAATTATTGAATGACTCAGCATTTTCACCTCTAGTTATGCATCCACAGGAAAAACAAATAACACCCATATGAAAACTTGTATACAAAAGCTCCTATCATCATTATGCACAATAGTTCAGAGTAAAAACAGTCCAGGTGTACACAAACAAAATGCAGTATAGTCACACAATCAAATATTATTCAGCCATAAAAATGAAGTGTGATATACACTAAAACATGGATGAACAGACCTTGAAAATGTTATGCTAGTGAAAAAAGGGAGATGCTAAGAGCCACATATTGTGTCATTTAATTCGTATAAAATGTCCAGAAGAAGTAAGTCCACAGAGACACTAAACAGACTTTTGTTTTCCGGAGGTGAGGGGAGGGACAAGTGAGAAAGGAATGATAACAGGGGTTTTGTTTTGAAGTGAGGAAAATGCTCCAGAATCAGATAGGGGGGAGGGTTGCACAGCATTGTGAATATACTAGAAACGGAACAATTTAAAAGTGTAAATTTTACAGTGTGCAAACTACACCACAATTAAAACTATTTTAAAATATTTTAAGAAAAACAAACAAAAAAGATGATAGCCTCCAAAAGTATGTGGCATATAACTGGAGCTCTCAACATGTAAATTTTTCTTTAAAAAATTATTCCTTGGATAACACAAGTTTTCCTCAAGAATGTATCATTCTGTTTAGCTGGGAAAAGAGCTCCACCTGCTTTCAATATTGTGAAAAGAGTAATAAATCCTAAAAGTCTCACTCATCGTAGACATTTTCTCAACTGTTGCATTTCTCATGCTCCCGTGGGTGTAACTATAGTTGTCTGCAGGATTCTCTCCAGTCTAACCCTGGGACAGAGTAAAGTCGGTAGCACTGGGAAGCAGACAGAGTGCTGGTTCAGGAGCCACTGAGAGCACACTGCAAAGTCCCATTTCCTCTTCCTGCCTCCTCTCGGATTTGGGGAGTCCTCTTATTCTATATCATTATACATTAAAGTACACTTACTAACAACACTACTCAGACATTTGTCCTCTGCTTTCACCAGTAACCAGCATGAAGCTCATTTCCTAAAAATTGTGGACTTAAAAATAAATGGAGGTAGCCGTAATTATATGTAAAGGCCCTTCCATTTCTCTTCTAATGCTGAAATGAGCTTCATGCTGGTTACCAGTGAAAGCAGAGGACAAATGTCTGAGTACTGTTGTTACTAAGTGGTGGAGCACTTGTCTAGCATGCCTAGGGCCCTTGGTTTAATCCCCAGCCTATAAAAACCTGTTAAAATATTATTTGTTTTTAAATATAGCATACCTTTTTAGATAAAATGTTAACGTCTGTATGAATATCAAACTCCAAAACATAAGTGATATTTATAATGTCCCATGGGAAATCATAATTTAAAAAATGATAATGTAAATGCCTATATAAATTTAAAATACATAAAACTGAATCATAGATTCAATGTTATTTCCTGGGTTTTCCTAAAGAAGAGATGGGCATATTAATAACTGAATTATTTCACAAAGGCATCCACACTCTTAGCTCCTACTTTAGTGACAGGAATCATGAGTACCATCTTATACACAGACCCTTGCAGGCACATATAAAAAACTTTCTATTCCCAGGAACAGCACAATACATTCCTTCTTGTGCACTATTATTTATAAATTAAATCAGCCCGTATTAAAATATCCTTTGTTCCTACAGATTGTATACAACTTTTAGCTGGTCAGTAACTCAGGAAAACAATTATATTTGATTCTATGTTACAGCTAGTATCTCTACTCTCTGGAAAAGCCTTCAAATAAAGTACAGATATGTATCTATCAAGTCAAAATGTTATGCTTCTCTCACACAGAGAAGGAGAAAGAGAGACAGGGAGAGAATGAATTATATCCTCATGTAAATGATATAGTGCTAATCTAATTCTAAAAGAAAGCCCAATGCAATATTCTGTAAAAACGAACCAATGATTTGATAGCACCATTTCCCCACGTTTACGATAAAACATCCTATATTTAAAAAATTGAACAAAGTCAGAAATTGTGTATGTTTTTAGAGCACAAAGCTAATTTCATCTGTAGCCTAATCTGAAGTCAGTAGCTTGTAAGGCCCCTGTAATTTTTAATTTCTTTTTCCTGTTTAGAAAGTGCTGGTTAGAACAAACAAAATGTATTATTCTTTGTCAGTCTTAAGGAGTAATTTACATTATAAATAATATATATGTTTGAACTATGATTAACAAAGTGTGTGAGACTTGTTCTGTTCAAAATATGTAGGATATATTTTGAAAAGTAAAAATAAAAAAATATTTCAACCATGCTTATATTTTTCCTTTAAATAATTTTCTTGTTTACTCCACTGTAGGATGTGGATCCAAATATCCCCACATTCCCTTTTCACCAAGACATTTCTGTGGCTTAAACATGCACATAAGCTATTAGCTTTATGCCTTCCAGTAAAAAATTGAAATGATACCATACTCAAGGCATGGAATGGCTGCACACAGGAAGCAGTGCACAGAACTCACAACTCTCCCTCTTTTTCGAATGATGATGAACAATCCTGTGCTACAATCACTTGGGACAGGAACTACTTGGAAACAGTGTGAGTAAAGGTAGTTTCATACTGCCAGTGCTGAGAGGCTTATCAACAGTTTAAAATAACTTCAATATTCTGTAATAACACCTGTGGCTTCTAAAAAGCTTCCAAAAACTTAAAGGGACATATAAATGTTTATCAAGGTGTAAACACCAAAAGGTTCTCATTTATCAACATAAACTCAACCCTTAAGTAAGTAATACCCTATAGGAATATTAAACTGGCTTCGTGTTCACTTAAAAGCCATGGAATAAGGGCATGTGAAGGCAAGTGGATACTCATCACCTGCTGCTCTAACCCATAACTCCAGGACACTGTCAAACACAGACTTCCAGACAAGCAGGGACCCGCTGCACACACTATGTGTACAATGTACCAACACGCATGATGATGGTGGTAGTCAAAGGTGGAATGTGAATGGCCGGCAAAGTCCTTTTGCACTAGCACTGTTTCTGCCTACTACTTCATCCCCAGTGCCTGAGATGCAGTGGGTAATTCAACGGTACAAAATCACCTTTCACGCAAGGTGGTAGGAGTATAACTGCGTTGTTATTTTACATAATGATCTTCAAGAGTTCCTCAGATCACTATACAATAATATGCACAATTGGTGCAATCCTGTGAATGTTAACTTTTTGTTCCAAGAACTTATAGAATTTGTAGCAAAATCATCTTAGCTGTCTAAGTGTGTTGATATAATTTTTGATGTTTTCCTTTTCCCTTCCTTTTTCTTTTTCCTCCTTTTCCATGAGATATTATTTTTCCCTGCTATTGTTATTTATTTGTCTTTCTTGCATCATGTTTTTCTAGGAATTGTTTTGTTTTGTTTTTCCTCTAATACAGAAAGGATAGGTACAGATGCAGAGACTCAGACATGCATAAAATTTCTCCTAAACAGTTTATATAATTGATTATATAATGCATGTGAAATGAACAGCTACTTTGAAGAAAAAGAGACACTGTGGTATCCAGTGCTGACTCCGTAGCATCATACTGTGAAATCCACCAATACTATTATTCGTCGTTCACAGTGATGTTAGTCTGTTTCGTATTGCTTAATTTCAACATACATGAAGGTATGGACAGTTATTTTGAAGAGAACAAGAGACATTATAGCAGCCATTGTTGATTTCCCTAGTGTGGCTTTAAAGACCTATAATGCTTTCATCACTCTCTTCTGATCAGTTTAATACTATTTTGTTTTGTATGAATTCATTGTGTGTGAAGATATGGGCAGCTATTTAGAAGAAAACAAGAGACAATATGATACACAGTGAAGATCTCCTGTTGTCTTGCCTTGAAATCTGTGTTACATTGTTTTCTTCTGATCTGCTTTGTTCTGTTTTGTTATGTTTAGTTTTACTCTTTTTAAAATAAAATTTTTTAAAAAATTAAAGAAAAAAAAGCACTTTTCTTTTCAGTGTGCCCTAGGGACTAACAGGTTTGTGGTAAACACCAGCTCAACACTCACAAGATCATCAGAGAACTGAGAATGGAGAGGTCTTGATTGGTCACCAATCTAACCTTCTGCCTGCGACTTGATCAAGTTCAAAGACACAAAAAGAGGGGACATACTCCTGAAGCCATTTCCCCACTCTGAATTATAATAATCTGCATTTGAATAAGCACATGGACCCCGATATTTATTTATTTATTGTCTACCTACCACCAAACACAGAACCTGGTACAAGATAACTGCTTAGTAAGTGTTTGAATAATGTAAGAATGAGTGAATGAGGCTCCTTAATTTTTCTAAACTGTTTAAAGCCACAAGTGACTCTTCCAGGGGTGAACCACAGACATTTTACTGGGATGAAAAATACTTTTCCATTTCAATTTCCAGAACTTCCTATTAGAAATCAAAGTGTTCAAATCTGTCTCCTCAGGGACTGAAAAAGCTGGTCAGAACTGGGCTCTGCCAAGTGCCACAGCATGGAGACCACCTGCTTCCTTGCTCTCAGGGCAACGACCTTGTGATCTCATTTGTGATCACTGTCTTCCAGAGGAAGCTTGTTTCGGCCATTTGTGGAGTGTAACCAGGATGCTAGGACTTGTCACGCAGAAGTTGCAGGCCTAGCCATGGCTGTAGGGGAAAGCTGAGTGTCAGGCACCTGAGACATGTGTGCACTCATGGGAATGTCTGTACACGTGCGTGTACGTGCATGTGTGCCTGTGCATGCGCACGTGTACATGTTCCCAAGTGCCTGTGTGATATGCATGTCAGTTGACGAGGATGGAACAGTGGGGCTTGGCACTGAGCCTACTGAAGCAGGGTTCACTCGTACCCATCCAAACTGAGTGCCACACTGTGAACCAGCCCTGGGCAAGTGAAGCTACACCTGGGAGATGGCGTTTAAATGATTTTTCTATTTTTTCTTAAAATAAATTTTATTCAGTGTATTTTAGATTTATCACCTTCCTTTTAAATTAAAGATAAAAAGAACCATCTACTTAAAGTCATAGGCAGACTGGTAGTGAAGTGAGAAAAGGCTATAAACATATACATGTAGGTCCATAAATTGCAATCAGTTATCAATGTATCAATGTATACTTCAGGAAAAATAAATGTTTCATTAAGAAAAACATGAAGGATCATGCCGTACACACATGACATACACAAACACACATACATATGTGCGTGGAAGTGTGACATGCTTGATGCTTTCTAAAACCCACTGACTGTTACTTTGATCTTTCCAGCAAGTAATCTTGTGAGGAAAACTGAGAAATCACAGTCTTCCCATTTTACAGAAAGAAAATCTAGGTCTCAAGTGATTCGATATAAGCCATATGGCTATTAAATAAGGACAAGATGATAACTGGGTCTCTTGATTCCTAGACCAGAATGTCAGTTTAGCTAATCTGTCTTCAGTACGTCTTAGGGCTTGGAGGACAAAATGACCATCAGCTCTATTTCAAAAGGGCACCTAAAGGGGGAAAACAAAGACAATGTGTTCATTCTATTGTTTTTGTTTTCTCTAAACTGTCTAGTTTCTTTACTTCTTCATTTCTGGCCCAAATTTAAAAGGAAAGAAATAATGTAATAGTGTGCCTTTTGTAGTGCAAGGTGTCCAGAAAATATCTGCAATAAAATTATATACTTCCAGTCAAACACTTGAAATCTTGTTCGTATTAAAACAACACTGTCTGCAATGTTTCAGATAGCTTTTACTATTTACATCAATCCTATATTCAGATCAGAACAAAAATCTTTCAAATATTCCCTTGCTCCAGACATGGAAGAAAAATAAGGCAGTGCCATGAAAGGTGGAGTTTTGAAGTATCCAAAAGGCAAAACATGCTACACGACCCTTATCTGAACGCTTTAGAAAAAAATTGTTTCAGATTTCTGACTTTTTCAGGTGTTGAAGTATTTGCACATATGTAACAAGGTTCATTTATATTTCATATTATATATGTATTTCCTGAAGGTATATTTTTACAGTATTTGTAGTTTTAAATCAGTCACATGATATCAGGAGTGAAATTTTCTTTATGGTGCACAAAAAAAAAATCTCATACTTAGAGGCATTTTAAATTTCAAATTTTCAAACTAAGGATATTCTTCCCATACTACTTATTCTCTGACTGGATCACTAGGAAGATGGTGAATTGCAGTGAAAATGAGAATGTTATATTAGGTTAAAGCAATGTAAACTGGCACTGTGTGTGCTGCTGTACAATGAGATATGAGAAAGTGTTTAGAAACTCTCATAGCATTCGTAATTTCATGTCTTTTGAACATAGTAATAATAAAAATTAGGTAATAGGTCATATTTAAAATGCTTTTCATTTCATTTTCTTAGTAATTTACTTTTATTGTATTGTAAAAAAGGTGTGAATCCACAACAAATTGGAAAAGCACTGGTTTGTCCTCACAGGTAGTTTGCGATGCACTGTGCTATGCCACTTTACCAGGCCTTTCTGGGTCAGACTTTATCTGGTGGGGACGTGACTTTTGAGAATTCCAAAGATAACCAATGTCTAAATACAATAGCAGAAGTTACATATAAGTATGATAGATATTAGCTATTTGGAACTTCAATTACTCATCATCTCGTGACCCTCTGGCTGATTTTTGAGCACAAGGATAATGAGAAAGAACCTAGAAATGGATGAAATAACACCAGTAACGTCTGAAACACAACACTAAAGCAAAACCAAGGGCCCTGTTGGAAGCCTTAAATTTTAAAAATGTGAGCTCTTTAATTACATGCTGCTGACTGGAAACCAGCCACCCTGAGAAGGGAATGGCTTTCCTTGCCCTCCCTCTGCTTCTGGGAGCCGAGGTGAAAGAGCAGGTGTTTCCAGTTCAGTTCCTCATTTATAAAGCGGCTCTGTGAAAACACACACGCACAAAGCCACTTGTTTGGCAGCCTCAGAAGAGGCACGGAGGGCTGACTAGACATGAGACCCAATTACCCTCTCACCCTGCAAGGAGGTCCCAGCAGGTTAGGTGTGATGCACAGCAGCAGGTCAGGATGCTAGAAGCCAGGGCGCCTGCACCTGCTGCCTGGGGAAGTGAGGGTGAGGAGGAAAAGACTCGTCCGAATACACGAGTCCTAAAATTCAAGCGAGCAGGGTATCACCACTCCGCGTGCTTTAATTCCTCATGTTCTTTCCAACTGCTAAGTCATTGTCCCTTTCAGAAACATTTTAAATTGTTACCAGCTTTTGAAAATTTTACATTTTTTTAAAGAGCAGAAAAAACTATGGTGATAAATTTCTTCCTTTTTTAAAAATAAGGGGCCAAATGAATTTAAATTTGATTATCATAGCATTCTCTATGCGTAGGATGCGGCCAGCGGACAATCAATATGTTACCCACACTTTCAAACAGCCACTTTCCTGTTTGCCGGTTTTCTTCCACATTCAAGACAATGTAGACTCCCTCTGGTGGCCAAAATTATTTAGGTAAATTCACCTGTTTGTTAACAAAAAAAGATCATTTTTTGTAAACTTGATGTTTGTAAAGGAAAGTAAATATTTTTTGATGTACAACTTTACAGTGTTTAAGATGAATCAATTATATGCAAGCCTAAGTAAATGTGCAGATTCTATTCTTCCATTACTTAATATCTGGTAAATATGATAGTTATAGTCTTTATAATTTATTCAATACTAATTCATTTTTCTGCATTTTAATGCTAACTGTTCAGAATAAAGATCCATTATCAATTTTATTATTCTTTAATAAAAATTATTCTATGTTTTTTTTCTTTACAAACACTAGCACTTACTTGGGTGCTGAATATCCACAGATTGATCATTTTGAAAGCAAGTATGAGGTCATTCTTTGAGATCATTATATTTTGATGCCTGTGATGAAGGCTTTATGCAACAGTAAAAATTTAACCTTTCTAGTGAAATTACAGATTTCTAAAGAATCAGGCTGAAAGTCCTGGTTAAAAAGATGGTATGACATACATGGAATCTCTATAAACTTCAAAGCAAAAACTCATATAAAAATTATTTTGCTATTTAATCCTCAGACCTTCATTTTCAGATGGAAAAATAAAACCTTGAGAGCCAGAAAGCTCACATGAATTGCTCATAATTCCAGAGTTAGCAGAAAAGGCAAAGAGCAGGCAGAACCCTGGCACAGTCTTTGTGAACTGTGGTAACTGAGGGGAGAGGGCCCAGTTTTCCAGCCTTCTTCCTTTAAGTTAGTATGTAGGCATGACTTTTACCAAAGTATTCAGACTCACGGGAGAGTTTCATTATCTCATTTCACTTATATCCTTTTACATGTTATTGATTATTTGAGCACTTTCAAAAGCATATGTTAACTGATGAAACAGCTAGAGAACCTTTTTATGTAATAAAATAAGAACATAAAAATTAATAATTACAAATATATATGTAGGTTTATGATCCTCATGCCCTAGTTACTATGGACTTAACATATGAACTCTGAGTTAGCTGTAACTTTCTGAGATTTTTCTGAAGAATAATACCACATTCCAAAAAACTACTTTAAAAATTGTGGCAAAGTCTACAAAAAGGGTTCTTGTCTTAGTTAAATCATTCAGATAAAAAAGATTTTATCTACAGCTTTAACATCCTGGAAAGTAAATAAAAATAGAAAGAAACAGCCAGTTGTTTAGAAAATGAATGAAAATAGAAGAAAATCTCAAATTTTCTCCCTAACCATGTATTGACCACAAGGTTCTATGCTAGATATTGTAGAATATATTACAATTTCCAAGAGTTTTGACATTTGATCTGAATTAGAATTCAAATCTTGTTACAATCATAGCTGTGAGCTATCATGATTATATTTACATATAAATACAGTAATGGGTTTCCAGTTGTTGGGGAAGACCAAATACATTTTGAATTATTTTAGTTTTTATGCAATGACGATGTCCAGGCCCCTCTTACCAAAGCAGATTGTAAACTCAGAATAAAGGTGTCCGTCTGCCAAATTCTGTGTGGTCAGTGGTTAGAGTGTGCCAGATGCAAAGTAGGCATTTACCATGTTCCTGAATTTGACCTCCAGATTGGAAAGTTAGTAAAACTCCATCTGAAGGGAAGAGAACTGAAGGGATGAAGAGGAACTGAGTTCCTAAGAATGCTTTCGTGCCTTATACCGGAGACACACAGGCTTGAAAACAGGCTTCCTGAACAGTTTCTGCTGGAGAGAACATTCTATGTGCTTCAGTTCCCAGCTGGCTAAACGTCACCAATGCTTACCTGGAGATTATGAAGTGTCCCCAAACTGTCTTGTATTTTCCAATTTGGCAGACAACTCAAGCACTAATAGAAATCTCCAAAATGCACAATAAGACACATTAGCATGGACTCTTCATAGTCAATAAAAAATGATTGGTGTTTCTCATTTTTTATTCCTTAAATATTGACCATAAGGGACAAGATAAGGCTCCCTGAGACCAAGTATTTTCATACATTGGACTTTTTCATTGTGACATTTTAATGAAAATCATGAGTAGAATCACCTCAGTCCACATCCCTGTGTCAAACAGGATATCCACTTTTTTTAAAAGTGCAAAAAAAAAAAAATCACCCATAAAATTCCACCAGGTTTCCAATGTCTCATGCTTTTGAAAAAATATTTTTAAATTCTAAGGCATGATGAGTGATAGAAGCTTCTTTTTACTGTCAGAGAGATCAAAGAGAGGTTGAGACAGAATCCATAACAGATGCTGTCCAGTGACAAATCTAAAAGAAACAGACAGTGGGGCCAGATGTTGGAGTGACCTTAGGTCTGTAGAGCACATTGACATGGTGTTGATTTAGATGGCTGTTGGCAGAAGCTTTAACTCCAGCAGCAGGGGGAAAAAACTAAACTATGGAATTCTTTCCTACTCTTTTCCTTCACAGGAAATCCAAAACCACTGGTCAGTTGCACTGATGGCTGTCAAAGAAGTTGAGTTCACCACACAGCCCTGCCAGTAGGTATCACATCAGAAGGGGGTGAGCTGAGTGAACAAGGACATCTTCAGGCTGTGCCATTTTGCATCCATTCAACTTTCAACAGCTGTTTCATGAGCGCATACAGATACAAAATAATTATATGAAAAGAATGACATATTCAACCTGTGAGACAATGTTTATATTTAATACATGGTTGCTGATAGTGAATGTAACCAAGAAAGATGTCTGAACATTAAATGCCCTGTCAGTAGATACAATTAGCCTTTAGTGAAAGTTTTCTTATATGGAACTCTGAACCATGAACTTTGAAGATAGCATGAGAAAAGTTTTTTCATCAAACGGAATTTCTCAAATCCATACTGCAGATACACAAAGGAATGTATAATGATACATGACACTTATAAATATTTCTATCCCATATATTATTATTCCCATTACTCATGCAATAGAAATTTAAAGAATTTTTCTAGTGACGCATGTTTTCAATATCATAAACACTGATAAACAAGGTGAAAACCCTCTTATCTTAGGTTTCAGTAGAATTTAAATCTTAGCCACTATCCTATGCCAAAGCACTGAACATAAATAGAGACTTGCTTTAGAATATTAGATATGATTGAAGACCTCACAGTTCCTCTGACGCTTTTAGACATTTTGTCACTTTACCTGGAGAAATATACACTGCTTATTCTGAATTGCTGCTGATGTCCAGCACTTGTCAAAACCTCTATCTGTCAAGGCCTTCACAAAGAGTTGCAAAGTGACAGATCAGGATGTCTGAGTTGATGGAGCCTCAGGAAAAATGGAACAGATAGAAAATTCATGACTTTAAACTACATCAAAGTGACTTCTGTCAACATCATGTCAAAAGAACTGTTCATTTTTAGAGGTTTTTTTAAATTACATAAACATTTTTTGAGTATGAGCTAAGTGTAATGAAAAAAATTTTTCTTAGTGTACAATATGATCATGCAAATATTCCAAAAATATACATTAGATCATCTAGGAATAACAAAATTCTAATAGTAGATATTGTCTGCTAGTTAAAACCAATGACATTCAATGGAGAATTATGAAGACACTCTCTGCCTATAATAGGACAAACCATCTGGCTATTATGGAACAAAAGTATATTTTTTGCACACATCAAATTTCTACAACTGGATTAATTTTTCATACTTATACAATGATTTTTGATCTCTTTTTTTTTGCTTAGTGTATCAACTATAAAACACCGACTCAGTGAAATGTTCTTAAAATATCTGGCATTATTTTAATTTCAAAAAAATCAATGGAAAATTTTTAAAAATGCATAATTCCTTTGAATTACTGCTTTCATATGGAAGTAAAAAATAAATGGCTTATGATATGCAGTACTGCACATGCAAAATTATTCCATAATCATATTCAAAGAGTCATTCATAGAATGAAATATGAGTTGCATAAATCTAGAAATGACCACTCTCCCAGTTTAATTTCCAGCACCTTTCAGGGAAGATGGCTGGGACCTGCTCCTAGTACTAGGCAACCAGATTCCTAATGCTCATTGGCCACAGGTTTAAACAGGACAAGTGACCTTGTGAGGACAGGTCATGGACTCTGCTGCGCATGTGTGTATGGAGCAGACAGTGAGCAATCACATAATCCACCCCACACATATGTGCAGATACCTCGTGCAAAACCACACATGCAGGTGCACATGTGTGCACACACACACACATACACACCCCTGAAAGAAGAATCAAATGTAGGCAACTCCCATAGTCATTGTAACTGTCCCTAACATGGTAACACTGTCAGTCACACCATCCCATAGATCTTTCCTTTAGCTGTGACTAAGAAATTTTGACGTCACTATTTTTTAGCAACTTCCATCACAAAGATCTCAAGAATAGGGGCCACTGATTTGGTGCACTTGTCCCAGAGCAAAACAAAGTCCATGATCTATACAAGTCAAATTATTTTTTATTTCTAGAATGACAAAACTTTTCAAAAATAACCACCTCTGGCTTTGAAAGGAGCTTGCTTGAAAACAGTATCACTGTCTTATTCTATAGTATACAGAATGTACTATCTATTATTACAGAAGTAGAACAAGATCATCATTTCTTCTTATAGGCAGAACTCAATATATTTTGTGTCCTACTTATGAAAAAATGTTTATTACCTGTACATCTACAAAGATGTGGGGGCTCTATAGCAGCCGTGACTGGTAATAAGCCTCTTTTTCTCATTTACATTGATAGCAAAGCATTAGTGAAGATATATGCATTTCATTTCATGGTTGAGAAAGAACAAAGTATATGTATATGTGATAGCAGTGGGTGGTTAATGAAATGGTCTGACAAACATAAGCTAATACATAATCATACCAGAATGTGACGGGAACACCTGTTCCTGCCTCACAGACTTCCAATTCTTAAGGAAAAGTTACCATTCTCAAAGAGTAAAGATGCTACTATTTAGACATCAATATGCTCCAAGGAAATTTTAGTCACTTTTTGTTGTTGTTGTTGCAATCACTAAAGGGTGGCTATTTTAATGATATCAAATCTCTTTTTCTTGTGTCCTAAGAGTAATGAAAACTTCACACATGCATGAAGCTCCAGTAATTATTTTAAACTGCCTTCTGTTGTCCCCCTGAGGAACACGGTGGTATTTGTTTGATGCAGTTTAATTAGTGTCAGGGTAATTAATGCTATGCTATCTACATGAGATCAAAACCCTTTCTTTGTAACACTCTGGTAACTAAGAAGTAAGAAAAGCGAGCGTTTTGAAAATGTCGAGGCACAGTGTTAACCTAGGATCACCACTGAACCGAACTGCTCATCTCTCCCCCTAAGCTTCACCCTAATGGCAATTTCAGCATCTCTTAGGACAAGATCAGTCCTGTAATGCGCTGGAACCACACTGCCAGGCATAAGACCCGGTAGCTGCTATGGAATTAAATTCTTTTTTATGGGCATAATCAAATTAACTAAAACATTCATGGTCACTAGGCACCTTTTGCTATAGTTTAATCTTTTAATAATGAAATACTAAACTTCTGCACTGACAGAGAAGTAGAGTCCCTTGTAAGCAGGGTGTGATATCACCATGTGCTGATACATTTTTTTCAAATAAAGAATCATTTGGTTTAATGAATGAATGTGATTCTGCTTAAATGCCTGAATAAAATTTGCATTAATTGTAGATATAATTCCTCCATTAAGAGAGGAAAAAGCAGAGATAGGCAAGGAGAGAAGTTAAATACACAAAAATTCCAGACACACACAAAACGTATACCACTATAAATCCTTTTTAACTGTTTCTTTGGTAATAAGCAACGGCAGTATAAATCTCCCAACACACAAACTGAAGCTGATCACAGGCTTAAGGAAATAGCTTCAGTTATCTTGACTGGATAAATTATTATATCCTCGAGGTTATTCCAGTTTCTAATAAAGCACTGTAGCTAACAAACAAAAATAAAATGATCAACCATTCTCTTTATTTTATAACAGATGAAATTACAGGCTGCATGGGATCAACACAATGGCATTGGATTTATTTTTATTCTCAAAAATACACCATCCAATATTCATTTTGGAAAAAGACTGGTGCTTTAACGCAATGAGGAAGACCAGCAATCGGCTGATAATATATTTTATGGTAAAGGGAGGTTTAATGGCACATATCTAAAAAATAAACATAACTGGTTTTAAGTCAAACCAAATGGATTTAGCCCATTTTGTAAGCATACTAAGCATGAAAATAACCTCTGCATGGCCTAAGAAACAAATGAAGGAAAAGACCTCTAGATGGTTCACATGCTAAATCTATAGTACTTATGAAATTGTATCAGTATCCATCAGTGGCTAAAATTAAAGTTCTTGTTTCAAATGAAATTTTCCAATCTAGGCTGGCTGCGTATCACCAGCTAAGAGGGCTTGTGTAAAATGCATCTTCTTGAGGACATTCATTACTGAATACCTCCTGGGATCAGCTGACTAGCAAAATATGTTTCTTCACATCTTTGGTTCTGCTTCCTGTGACTTAGTTGTTTTTCAATTAAAGTGATAAATACAAGTGACTTTGATAACACCAGAAACACATTATGCAGTAAAATAACCTCCAGGAACCTTGCAATAAGAACTGTATGCAAAGTTCAACAACTGTGAAGGAACTATTAAAGAGGACACACAAACAAGTGACCTTGACTGACAAGCGCACTTCATTCCAGCAATAAACAGCGGTGGAGCTGATAACTGTTCATTGGCGCAGAGAGTAATTACCTGTCAGCGTTGCTGGTGTGTGCGAAATAGTATAAATGAAACATACATAATGTACGGCAATAATATTGGGCATGCAGAACCTAATGTATTATCATCATTCTCAGGACCCAGGTTTATGTGGCTGCCACCACTGAGTAAATGCCTTCTAGCCATGATAATTTCATTCTAATCTCCGTTCCATATTATAATTTTCATAGCTAAAAGATACTAAGGAGCAATACGTTTCAATCAAGGGCTAAATAGAACACAACCTGTAACTGGGTATTTTAGACACCTATATATTTTTTTCCTTCAAAAATTTAGTCAATTTATGAAGCGACTGGAATAAGCTGTAAATTTATGGGTGACAAACCCTGTCTATGCCAATGTCACTGTCTGTGGGGATGGACACTAAGGGGCTTAAAAAGGGTTGTCAGCTTTTTCTTTCATTCCTTTCAACACTGACAACTCTATCTTTTTAAATGCTCTAAAATAGAAGGTTAAAATGCACTTTTAAACAAAAATAAAAGATAGTTCCTACTCAACCAGAGAAAAATAATCTTGTTTCTAAGACTAATTATGTGGATTCGCTTGAGTTGCTTAACTATGCAAGAGAATCACAGAATAACCTCCTGCACCAAGATACGCAACTCATCTTATAAAACCCTCTGGTTCTTGCATGCTTTTTAAAAGATGAAAATTCAATATGATGCAACCTCTAAATTATATGTAAGGCCATACAAAAGAAACCAAGAAAATATAAGTAGCAGCTAGGCCATCCCGACAAGCCCTGGTGAGGATGAAATGTCTAGGAACTCCCCCAGTTAAAAGGATAAGCAAAGAAAATCAGTGGCTACCAAACCACATAGCAGAAACAGTGGCTGGCCACCAGGATCTGTCATTCAGAAGAGGAGAAAATACATGAATATTCAGAAAACAAACTGGCACTCTAACGTTTTAATTCAGTCCTGCTTTTACAACAAGAGAGGATATTTTGGAAACTTTAGTCTAGTCTGAACTAATAACTAAGACAGAAGTCCATTTTTTAAAAAAGTATTTTAATTGTTTGCTCTATTTCACATGTCAAAATCACAGAAATGAGTGATTTTTGTCTATAGAATGACTTCTTCATTCTTTGGACTTTTGTTTGCAGATTTCTTTGGTTTTCCTCAAGTTAATATCATGGGCAATAAATGATGTTCTGATAGGAGATTAAGCAAATCAGAGATATAACACAGAGTAAATTTTTCTGTTTTTGTTTGTTTTTTGTTTTTTGTTTTTTTTGCTTTCTGCAGTTTTTTCTATATTTCTGGTCAGAAGAAAGAAGAACAGCAAGAGAGAAAAGGAGAGAGAGACAGAAAGAGAAAGAAAGAAAGAAAGAAAGAAAGAAAGAAAGAAAGAAAGAAAGAAAGAAAGAAAGAAAGAAAGAAAGAAAGAAAGAAAAAAGAAAGAAAGAAAGAAGAAAGAGAAAGCAAGCAAAAGAAAAATAGATAAGGAAAAAAAAAAGACACCCCCCCCAATCTCATATAAAGTTAGGGATCATACAATGTGTTAGCTCTGAAAGACACACTTGTAATTTTTCAAAGAGATGGCCTGGAGAGAACATGAACAAATAAAAACTTTATTTACTTTTTTTAGTTTCTCAGATCACGATATTAAGAAGCTTATACATTCTTATTTATCAGCCACTTTTATTGTATGGCCAGCCCAATACAGAAATGATTTTAACTGAATTTCAAGTCATTTATCCAAATCCAGAATTTCAAGACATTCTATCAAAAGGCAATATGTGATACATGAATAATGTCTGTAGATTCCACGACAAGTCTTAATCATCTCAGGGAATTCTCACTTGATTTATACAACATTATTTGAGTAGCTAATGTCCTTCCTGATGTGTACTATTACATGTGTTTTACACGAAGGTTTAAGAATATAATATTTACCAGAACACTGAAAATTTCCAGGAAGTGTTATACCTCTATTTCACTGATTCTGAGAATGTCAGTATATTTTTTACATTTTAGCCTTTTGAAATAGCTTCTTTTAGTCACTTATAGCTAGATGGTAAGATCAAGACTGCTCCAGTATTAACTGACCTTTGACTTGTATTTGATGAAATACAATGTTATGTATTTGATAAAATAAAATATGAAATATGATATCTCATAATTGATGAAATATATTTTATCCTTTTCTGACTGAGGAATATCTGTTGCATGTTTATTTTAGAATGTTCCTGACCACAAGTATATATTAATACAGTAATCTGACACCTAGAATATTTTTGTATGACACAAAACATCTAGTTAACTAGTTAATTCATTAGGGAAAATTACCTACTTCTGTAGATTACATTAGCACCATAAGAACTATACATTGAATGTACTGAGACATTTATCTCTATGGCCTAACCACTAATTAAGTATGATATATCTGTAAATATTTTGCATCCTAGGTTTATCTCCATGACCTAACTAATAACTAAATAGAATGCAATTATCAGTATTTCACAACTAAGGAATGAGGCAGAAAATCAAGGGGTTCTGATTTATTCCTAGGTCCTGCAAAGGGGCAACTGACCTCCTTCATCTAGCCAAGAAGCGCTTGCCATAACGGCCACTGTGTCTATCTAGTGGGGTGTCATAACACTCTGATGTGTCAAGCTGGTAAAATACAGTAACAGACAAAAAGAAAATGCAATCTGAATAGTTCAAACGATGTGGGGAAGGCAGGGAGATCACTTTTCTATAATTTTCTCAAATATCCCTAAGGATATGTATGTACAATATGATTAGAATTTAAGTTCCTTATTGCCTCTTAATATACCAGAAAATTTCTATTGCATTTCCTAGTCCTTCTCAGTACCTAAAGCAAAACTCTTTTTAACGATATGTGTTGAATGGAATGGATAAGGGAATCAATAGCATTCTCCAAATAGGATTAATTATTTTATAAAAATGTAATGTCTTAATCTGATGTTTCAAAGTGCCTGCCCCCAGAAAAGCCCCTCAAAATATTAAGTACTCTTTTATCAAGTTCTTTGGTATGATAAGATTATTTGGGGAGAGGAATGATAGAATTATTTGGAATTGATGTTTCTGCAGTTAAAATACACTTTTATATTAGAAATTAAATCTTAATATATGGCTGTGTGATGATGATAATACTGAAGTATGTAAAGTATAGTTGTATTCTTATAGGCAATATACTTGATTAATTTTGAACAATTTAACAGTGAAAGATTAATTAAGAATTTCATCCAGTACAGGCCATATTTCTCTTCCAATTACCTTCCTTTAGAGCCATCATAACTGTTTTAATAATTGCATTGAAAATGCTAAAAAGTATCAAGACAATACAGTGAGTCAGGGAGAACAATAAAATTCAGAAACATGGCACTTTAATATCGGGCATATTTAACACTGTGGTGAATATGTAAGCCCTCTGCAATCCTACAGGTTATGATGATCCAGCAAGTGTAAATTTACCCTTTTATTATTTTGCTAAATACTACTTTTATTAAACTTCCATTTAGAAATACTCTGCTGGGAGAAAAATAGCATTAAAACTGTTTAATTTGATGACATTAGATTTCAAGCTCATCTAGTGTATGGACAGTTGTCAGAATCAAGATGGAATCACTTATATCAACTCTACCAAATCAAGATTAGTATCAGTATGTTACGAGGGAGTGGTCTTGTACCAAATAACCTAAACTCTTCACATAACTTGGCCAGAACTCCAACTTGAATGAAGGCCACTGCAACATTAATACATACATACACATACACATACACATACACATACACATACACATACACATACACATACACACACACACATATCAGCATAATGCATATATACATATATATGCTGCAAAATGGTCTATTCTAAATTTTTTATTTAATACTGAACTAACACCACCCTTATTGTTGATCGTTGTGGTCTAGAATTATTATTTCAAAATATCTTATGTAATCCTCCTCATTTTATCTTTAAAAATTTCCACTGGTACTGTTGTACATCGGTTGCCACTGGTTTGAACATGTCGTACCTTACTATATTTTACTATTTGCGATAGTATAAACAAAATTTTTTATAGGCAAAGAGATAATATAGAAACCATTGTTCGTTTTCTATTAACTGGCTCTAAATACCCTGTAATTCTTTAATTCTCTTGAATGGCTTCACACTGTCTTGATATGCTTGATGCTATAGTATACTAAGTTATACTCAAATAATTCAAGGAAAGAGGCACTATGATGACTACTATTATGTTAGATTATCTGGGGGTGAAACACAATGATGCTTAAATTGTTCGGTTCTGACCTGTGTTGTTCTGTTACAATGTCCTCTTTTATCTCAATCTCTGCCCTTTTTTTAAAAAAATTAATCTATTTTTTTCTTATTTTTTTTTCAATGAAGAGAAAACTAAATTAAAAAATAGTGGGACATATTATAGTAACTTTTTTGTTTTCCTATTAACCTGATTTGAACCCCAGTATTGCTCTCCCCATCTTGTTCTATCTGATTCTACTATATTCTATTTTGTTTGATAGTATCAAGTTTGAGGGTATAGGCAACCACTTTGAAGGTAATAAGATTTACTATGATGCCCATTACGGTTTGACTATTATTTTCTTTTGAAGTCCTATAAGGTCTCCAGTGTAGGTTTTATTGGTCTTGTACTGTACTGTTTTGATCAATTCTATTATACCTGATGATATAGGCATCTCTTTTTAAAAATAGCAAGAGGCACAATGGTAACCATTTTTGATCCCCTGATATTCTATTTTTACATCATGTACTATGCCCATCCTTCTGTTCTAACCGACTCTGTTCTGTTTAGTAACGTTAGGTTTTATTCTCTTCAGAAAAAGTAATAAGAACTGTGGGAGTAAAAAAAACCCAAAAAGTGTAATTGTTAATGTAAAAAAGAGAGGAAAGGAAGGAGGTCTAAGGGATATAACTGCATGTATGTTTGAGTGTGTAGGATGGAAAACCATATTACTGAGCTTTTGTTGGATCACTGAATGGAACTGTCTGCAATCTCACTGTATGAATGTCCTCTTTATATGCTTTAATTTTATAATTTGAACAACTGTTTCTAAGATGACAATGTGTAACCTATTAACTAGTGATTTCTTACTGTATATTTTTTTCTTGAAATTCTGTATTATTTGTACCTTGTTACTGCTTTTTTTAATTTCCTTTCTTTTTTCTCTTTAAGTAAATTTTTTAAAATTTCCACTTTTTCAGCATCTGTGAATGCATTCAGTTTACATTACAGTGTTCTTGCATTCTCAAAAATCATTATTGTTTGGAGAATCTCTGTCATTGTTTTTAGGTCAATATGTTTCTCTTTAAAACGTATTTGATAGAATATTCTTTGAAACAAAAGTTTTCTTAGCTAGAAGATAACAAACTTTAGGGGCTCTTCTCATACTCTTAATCTAGCAAGTTCACTGTTACCAAAACAACCATTCTTTCCATATGCTGCCTGAGAAATTGTTAATAATTTAAGCACACACTTTCCCATCTTTCTAATTTTGGCAATCAAGATGTTAATTACAATGAAATTTCTATGAAACTTTTAAATGAAGTTTCTATGAAACTTTTAAAATTGACAACTATTTTAATAATTTCTTAGTTATTAAAATCAGAACTGAGATGGAATCACTTTTATCAACTCTACCAAATCAAGATTAACTAAGAAATAGTTATTAAAATAGTTGCCAATTTTAAAAGTTTCCTTCACTTTTCTGGCTTCCAATATGCAGACTGTAGCTTTGTTACTTTAAGATGATAGAAAAATGTTCTTGTTCCAAATTAGGTTTCTGGTATTGTTGATTATTGATTAGATCATTATGTTATTATGTTCCCTGATTTTAAAAACTAGTGAAATAATCACAGTACAATCGATGTTCTTGAAAGAGGGGCTGTTCTGAATCACCACGAAGAATAGGAAGACCTGAGTCAAACCTTCCTAAGCTTTTTCAATCAGTTGATATCTTTGACTCTCACTTTAAAGATAGCTTGGGAAGAGTACTGGTTCACTGGCAAATAGCTGCCTCTCAGTTATTAAGAACAAAGATTCCTATTAGTTTAAAATGTTTTTGCATTTTAAAAAATGAATTTAGATTGCTACAAAAACAGAAACAGAATGTGACACGGTATTATAACTGAACGATTTACCCACTTAATGCCACTAACACCTCACAGAATCAGAATTTGTATTAGAAACCTTGAATGATTTGTCTTTAAGCAATAACACATTAGTATGCATTTAGAATCTACACCTGAAAACTCAAAATGCGTAGCTATGGAACATATGTGTATACCAAACAAGCCTTCTAATGAGAAAATGAAAATCTGAGTGTTGCTGAGATAATGCTTTTATCCTTAATGAAGTTCATTTTCATTTAGTTTTGAACATCCCTAGAGGTGTCAACAAAATGAAAATTGGAGCCAATATTATTTCCCAAATTTCAGCATCTAGTATCCATTTAAACATGTTCATCTGATTCCAGGCCACATCCCCTGTTAAGTGGCAAGTCAATCAGTGCTCTGATGTGTAAATGTCATCTCTATGTGGAAGTTATTTTCTCAGTAAAAGTACAAGCCAACTTAAGGGAATATATTTGATACTGAAGAGACAGACTAGGGTCTTCCACATAGTTTTGGAATGAGCAAAGATTTCACACAGTCAATCATGCAACAGTAGTTCAAAATTCATTAGACTCTATTGTGAGGATGACTCCTAATCAAAAGCCAACCACTAAGAACCATACTCCTCTGTCATTTGAATGGACTGTCTCCTCAGTTAGTAACACGGCAGGCTAGAATGCCCAATCAGTTACCATCAAGTTACACTAGTAAATCATGTCACAGAACATTAACATTTCATTAACTTAGTTTTGGGTTTTTTTTTTTTTTACATTGTTCAAACACTCTAACTTGTTTTCTAATTATCTAAATTTTAAAATTAAACTTAATGAGCCAGGCATGGTGGTGCATGTCTGTAATTCAAGCTCTTAGGAAGCTGAGGCAAAAGGACCATTGCAATTTTGAGACTAGGCTGTGCTACAAAGTGAGCTCAAGCCCAGCCCTTGTATAGCAAGACGTTGTTGTCTGAAACACACACACACACACACACACACGTACAAAAAAATTAAACTTAACATTCTCCTTATTCTGATAAATCACAAACTGTGGAAATTTGAAGAAGATACTATTGAAAACCATAGACAGGAAACAGTATGAGGCTATTTTAAAAAAATTTTACTATAGCAATATATCTGGAAGCCAAGACTTGTACACTGGGCAGTGCATAAGGGAGAGAGGTAGAGAAGACCTAAGCCAGAAATCACAAGTGCTGGCTCTATAATTCTAATCTTGGTTTTCTGTTGGATCTTTTGAAATGTCAGAATGTGGGAGCATGGGCCACGGCAGAGAAAGGCGAAGGACATGACCTTTCCTTTCTTGTGGGGTCGTGTGTCAGTGTGCCTCAACACAGTCATTTGAATGGAGCCATTAATGTTGGGCAGTAGAGTACCACATTCTACTGGAAATACTATTCAATATGAATATCTTACTAAAATCATAACAAATGTAAATGGAATGTAATTTTTAATGACTGAAATATAATTAGTTTTGAGGTTCTGTGACATTATCTTCTGCTCTCTCCATAGTCCTCATTGTGGCTGCCAGCTCACCCCTCTTGATATGACACTCTTTGTACATTCTCACAACTGGCCAAGGTCCTGCCATTTTTCTTCAGTATTTTGTGAGGCCTAATAATCACCGTTTTGTTGCACATGGAATTCTAAAGGAAAATGTCTCTTTTACAATCCCACATATTTATGAATAAAACATTGCTTCAGTATATCATCATCATCAGAAGTGCTCATTCTATTAGTTCACTGAAATGAACAGTGCTTATACTGTTTGATCAGTTTTCATGCCTATATCCAGTCATCTGAGCAACTGTTCAGAAGACATTGTGCAGTACAATAATCATTTTATTTTGAAATTTTGTATTACTTTTATTAGTTTTTAAACTCTTTAAAATTAAAGAGAAGTACTAAGCAATTAATTATTTTTTTTTTACCAATCTGTGGGTTTTCTTTTCACTCTGTTAGTGATTTCAAAAGACTTCTGTCTACAACATATAAAGAGCTGAAAAAAATCAGGCCCCTCAAATTTAAAGATCCAACCCAAAAATGAACATCTGAGATGAATACACACTTCTCAGATGAATAAATGCAAATGGTAAATAATGTATGAAAAAAATTTTATACATCATTGGTCATTACAGAAATGCAAATTAAAACAACATTGAAATTCCATCTCACCCCAGAAAAAAATGGCTATCATCAAGAAATCAAACAATAACAAATGCTGTTGGGATGTGTGAAAAAAGTAACCCTTCTCCACTGTTGGTGGGAGTGTAGATTGGTAAAATCACTGTGGAAATCTGTGTGGAGATTTCTTCAGAAATAGGGTTACTGGTTCCATTAAACCAGCTGTTCTCTTCCAAAGGAACTGAAAAGACATACCACACAGATATATGTGCACCTATGTTTATAGCAGTACAATTTGAAATAGCTAAACCTTGGAAATCACCTAAGTGCCCATCAATCAAGGAATGAGTAAAAAGGACGGGGTATTTCTATACAATGGACTACTACTCAGCTATAAAGAAGGATAAATTCGAGGCTTTCATTGGTAAACATATGAAACTAGAGACCATGGTCATAAGTGGAAGAAATCAGTCCTGCATGTGTAAACATCATATTGTAATAAAGTGAAAGTAAATAAGATACAAAATCTACAATGAATATCGTGAAAGATAAAGAATCTGCTCAAAAGAAAGAATAATTGGGATGGAAGAAAGAAGAAAAGAAGGAAAGGAAAAGAAAAAACTATATATATATATATATATATATATAATATATATAAATAATAGCTAGGATAATTATATTACTAATTTCTTTTAGTCCATTGAAAAGAACAATTTGTGCTTATATTGTCTGATCAATTTTGCATGATTTATCTTGTAATCTGAGCAACTACTTTGAAGATAACAATACTCAATATATTAACACTTATTAATATCCATTATCTTGTTATGAAATTTTCTGTCACTGTTATTATTTTTCTATTTAAAATAAAAAATACTGTGCAGCCTATACATTTCAGCTTGTTTCCCTATGCACTGTGAAATATTTCCATTTAATTACTGATGATAAATATTGAGGGGTTTGCAGAAGAACATGCCGTGAGGAAAACAACAGAATAAAAATGATCAGACACAAAGCTTGCAGAAAAGAAAAGAAAAAAGAACAAAATGTATAAAGATTAAAAAGGCTATTTTGTGGTTACTGAAAAATCCTTAAATGGTATCTCCACATTGATCATTATGAGTTCAGCCAGGATTTCTAAAACAATTCCATTCATTCACATATAATACTGTAATGAGGGTTTTTAAAATTACTTTCTGAATTAATGTTTTATTAGGAAGTCATAGTTATTTGGAATACAGATTTAAAGTATTCTGCACTCTTGAATGTATAAATGTATACAATATATATATTCTATCTAATCTTCCAACACTGAAATTGATAGCTATTAGAATCAGTCACACATAGCAAAGAATCACAGAAAAAATTTGCATACACTTGTCTTTCAAGAAAGCCTGACAATATTTACAAATGTGTGCTTGTGTATGTTAGAAGGGAAGCTGCTTTCCTCTGGTTCTGTGCATCTAGAAGGAAGGATTTCCCTGTATACCACAAGAGTCTCTGTAGGCCTACTTGCCTCCTCCAGAGAAGCCACCCTAACTTATCCAACTTGTGTGGCCACAGTGATCTGACATGCACTGATCCATGTCACCAACAGATGGAGCTAATCTTCAGAAAGAAGAAGCAATAGAGATTATTCCTCCCTCCTAGCTGCAGATCAGTGGGCGCAGGGACACTCCTGGAAAAGTGTGTACTCAGACATATTCACTTTATTACTACTTTAAATGTAATATATTAATACAATAGTATTTTTAAGAAATCAGAATTCTAGAACTTAAAAAATTTTCGTAAGAATTTTGAATGTGTCCTATGATTATTATGCTGATTGTGTATTTTACAAAGATCTCAACAGTACTAAAAGTATGATAGTTTACAGCTAAGATATGATGGAACTATAATCTGTATTACAAGCATAAGAACAAGCTTAGGGGGACTGGGGATGTAGCTCAGTGAGGAGTACTTAACCTAGTACCTAGCTCCAACACTAGGCCCTAGATTGATTCCCAATAGTACAAGACAGAAAGAGAAGGAGAGGGGAAAAAGAGAGAGAGAGAGAGAGAGAGAGACAGAGAGAAAGAGAGACAGAGACAGAGACAGAGAGAGAGAGAGAGAGAGAGAGAGAGTCATAAACGATGTATATAGCATTTCAAAGGGGAAAACTGAAAGTATGTGCCCCAGAAACTCCAAAGACTATCAAAAATAATGCACAATACAGCAAAGGATCTACAATACTCAGTTGATGTTTTTCTGCAGATTACATTAAGTATAGTTCTATTAAATAACCCTTGGGTTCAGGTCATTAGACAGGTATTGTTCCAGCAGGCAAACACCTCAGCAGATTTAACTCCACTGACTGCACTGTTCTCACACTCAGCCTCTTATTCTGGAATGTCTCCCTTCTCTCCTCATCCACCAGTTTTTACCAGCTAAATCAGTAAAGTATAGATCTGACCAGGTCGCTCCTCCTGTCTGAAACTCAAAGCTTACTATGGTACAAGATAAAATCCAAATGTAAAGAAACTTCTGAGGCCCTCTGCTATATGTCTCCAAATTACAACCGACCTTTAATATGTGTGGACTTCAGGACCGGCACCTCAGATACCCAAGCACTGGATGCTCAAGTGCTTTACATAAAATTTTATCTCTAAACTATGCATAATACCCAGTACAACACAAATGCTGCATAAATAGTCATTATCGTGTATACTTTAAGAAATAATGACAACAACAAAATTTGAATGGGATCAGTACAGATATAATTTTTAAAAATATTTCAAGTACTGAACATTTGAAATCTCAGAGGCGGAAGCTGAAGACATGGGAGGCTTGTTACATTTTTGAAAGCCTCCTCCCTGAAATCCAGTTAGACTGATCTGACCTCCATTCCCTAAACTTGCCTTGAATAGTCTTTTTCTCTTCCTTTTCTCACTTGGTTTTCTTTGCTTTGATAGTGTTTCCACCCTGCTCATTTCCTAAGGCTCAGTGTGGTATCTCTTAAATTTGCTCATTTGTTCCTCATTCCTGGAGTACATAGAGTTGAAGCAGCTCCTAAGTACCAGGCAGTAGGTTAGGCCTTTCTCTTGCATGTCTTTCTTATATTCTGTATTCCTCCAACACTGCAAGTAATCTTTTCTTTCTCTACGTTCTGCTAGCACGTTGTACCTCAGTGAGGACCCTGATAATGAATTCTGCTTCATAGAAGGTAAGGGAGGGCAATAGGGGGCAGATGTGGTCAAAATGTACACATGGAAACTCAATCTTTCGTGAAATTAATAGACACTAATAATAAAAAGGGAAATAATTAAAATTTGGCCGGAAATATTCAATAACTTTACTTATTTCAAAAAATATAAGAAAATAAAAAGGAACAGAAAGGAAAAGAAAGAAAAGGAAAGGAAAGGAACAACAACAACAAAAAAGCTTCAAGTTCTTGCTGGTAATTTCCAGCACACAATCATAACTCAATAAACTGTATAAACTATATGAATGGATAAACTAATAGTTAAGTAACAGATAAATATATAAATACAAAACACTTTGTAAAGTTTTTGTAATATGTGCAAATATATTCTTAATGTGTATATAATCTTTATATATTTGTATAAATATATGATATGCAAAACACAAAAGTGATAAAATATCTTACTTTCAAACTAAGTTTCATATTTAAAATTAGATATGACATAAAAGCAACCTAATTTTAAAAATATCTACGTTGCAATATTTTAAAACAGGAAAACTTGCAAGATCTTAAAGAACAAAACTATGTATCTTTGTTATGCCTTCATCAATATTTTACTGAAATGCCTTAATATCTAGATGTTTTCTCAAGAGATTCATGCCCTCCTAAGTAGGGATTTGGAAGAAAATTGGATTATGGGTGTGCTATTGTGTCCTTGCTGTGAGAAGCAGGGTTTGGAAAGAGGCAGTTTACTGGGAGCAAGACACAAGAGGCTTATCTCCCTTCCTGTCCCTCTCTTCTGTTTCTTAGCAGGCAAGAGGTAACAGTTTTTCCTCTACCATGCCCCTGTGCCACATTGTTGTGCCTAGGACCCAGCTGACTATGAACTGAAATGAAAGCCGAAATAAACTTCTTTAGTTACAGGTGTCAGGTCCCAGCAAGGAAGAAAGTGAGTAAGAAATTGTACATAGCAAATTTCCCCTTCTGTTTTTGCTCCATGTTTTTAGAAGTGAGAGGAGAACCCACTGGAGTGAGATGGGTGGTGAGTTTCACTTTTAAGTCTGGCAGCTTAATCCAACATAAAAAGAGGTGCTAGGAAGCCTTAATGCCAACACCATCAGTCATATTTTTTCCTGTGAGCTCAGTATATAAAGGTCTGCAACAACTTCTGGAACAGTGGAATCACGACAACCCAATCCTCTGTTTATACACAGCTCACAGCTGAGCGAAAATTGCTTCACAGCTGCATGGTAAACCTCCTGGCGTCTTTCCTGTTTGGCGGCCCCACTGCCTAGGAGCGGTCACTGCAGAGTGGCCCATCACCACTACTCTCTGGGAAGGGACAAATGGTAGCAATACAAACAGGGTAAGGTGCCAAGGGAAGGCCATCTGCCTAGTGTTGGTTTTGTCATCTGTCATTTTCTGAAATAAGTCCCTCTCTTAGAGAAAGAAATCAAGGCCTTCAGAAAAGACATTTGGGTACATCTGCAGTGACCCTTCTAATCTAGTTTCTGCCTCAACTTTTGACTCAGCTCTGGGAAAACTAGTTAAGTGGGTCATTTACCTTTCAGGCAGGCAGGGATACTGAGAAGGCACTTTTGGGAGGGCTATTTTAAATTCTATTCTTTTATACACCTTTCTTTTAGAAAACACTGTAGAATTTGATTTGGGTTTTCCAAATAAGTCATTCTCAGAAAGCCATCTACTCACTCATCAAGTCAACAATGCTAATTCCAATTTACCATGAGCAATGTAACATGTGCTAATAGTCTTATTATAGAACTTCCAATGAAGCAGATTAAAAACTATCTTTGTCTTGGTGACTATTCACAAATATTTTTCATAAATATTTGAAAATCGATTTTTTTGCCAATCTTTACTTTTCTCTTCCATGTTATCATTATCCTTCACATCACATGGTTCTATTAAGGATTAAGCAGAGTTAAGTAAGGAACAGAGCCTCTAACACACTATCATCACATGGTGACAAGTAAGGAAATCAGAGCTAGTGGCTGCAGTCCCAAAGACTGCAGCGTTGGGAACAACGTCTGTGTAGCAGTTCAACCTGACTTTTCTTTTGCAATTTAGAATTTTCTTGAAATTTATACCCTAAAATTCTAAAAATGGAAATTCAATTTATGTACACAAAAATAGCATGAAAAGATAGAAGCATAAATACATCAACAATACTTTTAAAAGGAAACATTTACCTGGAACTATCCATTATCAGCAGCACTTACAATCTGAATTGAAGAAGACGAAACAAACCAGCCCACCTAGGGGCAAGTCTTCTATCATTAACACAGTGCTAGCATCATCACAGCACTTTAAAAGTGGTAAGTTAAATATAGAGTGTTCGTTTTAAAATGTATTATATATTATCATCCTTGACTTTTGGTTTGAATTTGCATTTTGAAAAAACCTTGTTTTGTTCATGACGGTGGCTCCAGCTTGCGAATTGGTACATTAAAATCAGTTACTAACATTTGTTGAATAATTCTTGAACTTTTGTAAAGTGCATACCTCTTATCCTCAATTATATAATTACATATGTAGATATATATATATTCCCACTTATATTTTATTCCCTTTATATATATATATACATATACATATTTTATCTTCATATATATATATATATATATATATATATATTCTCACAATGTAGAAATGTGCATGACTAGTTTTCTGAAATACTGTAAGGCCAAAAGAGAATATCAAAGAGAAAATAAAATGATATGGGTATATTTAGGTTGAACATTTACACATAGACTTGGGAAAAGACACCAACGAATTCTACAGCAGTTCCCACAGAATGCTTGATAATATTTTGTTCATATTAATGTCCTTTTCAGACCTACAAGCTCCTGAATATTTTTATTCACCTTTATTTGATCAACAAATATTCACTAAAATATTAATAGAATGAAGAACTGATTAATAAATGCATTTCAATAAGAAGCATTGTAAAACAGATTATTAGTCTATGAGACTTGTCAAAAATCATCTGTTTCCAGACTTATCCTCATGAAACTTAAAAACAAATTTCAAATGAATCATATTGATACTGAAAAGCTCAAATGTGTGCCAGGACAAAGTATAATACTATTGAAAGTAATGTAATGAAACCCAACACACAATAATATAGAATTGTCAAGATCTAGCATGCAATAAAATCTATCATGCACACAAAGAAGCATGGACATACAGAACAAAAAAAAAATCAATGAATAAAAGCAAATTCCCAGAATGAAAAACAATGGAATTATCAGACACAAAAGTTAAAATAGAATTTATTTAAATATTTTTCACTTACTCTAGAATGTAGAAAAAGCATGAACTTGAAAAAAGTGATAAGCACAAAAAAATAGAAATTTTAGAAGGTGAAAAATAAAATAGCTAATGTAAACCACACCAGATGAGATTAGATGATTAGGTTCGGTAGTGTGGAAGAATCAGCCAGACTGAAGAAATATTAGTGAAAACTAACCAAAAGAAAAAAGAGAAATAAGTGGCTAAAAATAAGTATAAGTCACAATAACCAGTGGAATAATGTATAGAATCCAAGCAACACAAGTATCTGGAATCCCCAAAGGAGATAGAAAGAAACAAAAAAAAAATTTTAAGAAAACAATAACCAAGTTTTCCCAAATGTGATCAAAATTATAAACTCATGAATCTTTTCTTTTTGACTATGCTATAGAATATAGGGTACATTTTGGACATGTAAAACTTCAGCAATATAATTTAAGAACAGAAATACCTATCTTATGCCACACCCTGTTCTAAACACTCACTAATAACTACATACTATATTCCTAACAAAATCAATGGATAGGATCTCTTGTTATCCTTGTTTCATACATAAGGATACTGATTACAAGAAAGATTAAATGGTGGCATGCCAAACTGACTAGCAACAAGTAGAACCAAAACTCAAAACCATGTGGTTTGGTTTCAGTATCCTTACTTTTAACCATTATGCCCCACGTCTTCTCTATTATCTGTTAATGGACATTAACATATAAGTCTCAGTTAATCTAGAATTTCTCACTTTTATGATAAACATGACTTTAAAACACTGATTCAAGTCTAGTTTTAATAAAGATTATCAATTTACTTCTCATCATTCATTTTAGTAATAAATGCGGCAAGTCCATGAACAACCTGGCAAAAAAAAAAAAATGAGTAGGTTAATATTCAAATCAGAATAACCATTCATGGAGCCATGAACTATTATAATAAGAACACTGTGTGTTGATCACCTTGTATTATGTTTTTACATTATCTATTATGTCCACCCTTTTGACTTGACCGATTCTGTTCTGTTATGTCACATTTGGTTTTACTCTCTTCCAAAAAAGTAATAAGAACCGTGGGAGCAATGAAACCCAAAATGTGTAATAGTCATTGTACAAAAGAGAGGAAAAGAAAGTGCTCTAAACTATATAACTGCATGTATATTTAAGTGTAGAAGATAGAAAATGATATCACAGAGTTTTACTGGATCATTGAACAGAACTGTTTGCAGTATCATTGTTGGAATGTCCACTTTACAAGCTTTAATTTTGTGACTTGAACAATTATTTCTAAGATGACAATATGTAATCCATTAACTAGTGATTTCCTACTGGTTTTTTTTTTCTGTAAATCTGTATAACTTGTACCCTTTCTCTGCTTTTTTTTCTTTTCTCCTTAAATAAAATTAGAAAAACAGAACACTGTGTATATGTAGAAGAATGTATCTGTGATTTTCTATAACTACATTTCAAAAGAAAATCTAGAAGCATCCAAATACCAGAGTTGTCAGCACCTTGACTCCTTTTATTTGCAATCATAGGGTTCTTCCTGACACACGGAGCCCTGCTGTCCTTTGTCACATATGTGCTTCCCCTGCAAACTGTCAGTGACATGTCAGAATTGATCAGGAAGTCTAAGGTCATTCCTCAATGATGGACAGGTCTAGACACGACAGCATCCCATTTCTAATTCTGTGTCACATTCCGTATGAAAACAAATGTGCCTGTCCCTTGACTCTCAGAACAAATGGCTGCATACCATGCTACTAAGTTTTAAAAAAAACCTGACAATATAAATTAAACATTTAATCATATTTTAAGTAATTATTTAGTCTAATGTTGCAAAGAGAAGGAATGTTGTGAAAATGTCTGATCCCTTCCATGTTATGAATGAAACTGCCCTATGCTTTGTTTGGAAATGAAACTATCCAACAATCAAGTCCAATAATACAGAAATAAGACACTTCAGTACATGACATGACATCCTAATAGCTCCAACCAATGAATTACATACCGGAAATCTAGAATATTGTGTCTTTCTAGGGTGTCTACCTTGAAATTTGGTAGAAATTAGGATTTGTAATATACTTCAAAGATCTCTATTTGTTTTTAAAGTGAGCATCTTACTATATTACTCCCCTCTCAGTCAGTGCTACTTTCTACTGCTTTAGCTACCAGTGGTCAACTTGGATCTGAAAATATTAAATATAAAATTCTAGAAGTAGTTTGTAAGTTTTAAATTGTTTGTAAGTTTTAAACTATAAATAGCATGATGAAATCTCATTCTGTTGTATTCTTCTCCACCTGTGACACACTGACTACACTACCCATCTGCCTATTCATACCAAGTGGCTTCTTTGGTAATTAGATCAACTTCACATTGGATCACAATGCTTATGTCATAGGAACATGTCAGCAGTAATATAAAACCATATCATACTGCATGTTATTTACTTCCTTTCTCTCCATTGCATAGATATTGAATTACCCCATGTCATCATAAGAAGGCTGAACACAGTAAGATATTGTGATAAAGGAATATCCATAAACTATTCAGTAATTGCTATAACCACTCTGTTAATTTTTACTGTAAATAATTTATACAATAATCTTTATTATAAATTTATATGTATACAAAAATTTAGTATGTGCAAGATTTAGTATTATTCATGGCAACCTCCGAAGGTCATGAAAGATATCCCTCATAAATAAGGGAGAACTACTGATTTAAATTGCCTTTTCTAGAAGAGAAATATTCTTTTAAAGTTTTTGATAGTAATATTTTTAAGACACCATTGAGATTTATCAAGAATTTATAAAATAATCTTTTGGGGGAATGATGGAAAATTGCTAACTATGAACCTAAGGCCTAACATATTTAACATATTGTTCAAAGGAACACAGGACTAAGGTCAGAACAACATCAAAGAGATTCCATGCTGTTACTGCTAACTATCACATGAAATTTTCCAGTAACTTTGGCTGAACATTTGAGAATGTTGTGAAAATTCTCCAACTGTTTACTGACTTGTTACCTCTTTACCATTTGTGAGATCCATTAAAATGTGATTAAAGTAGGAAATGTGAATAATTCACTTAACTCACATTCATCTATTCTACCTTTGGGAAGTCTACAAGTATAAAACAATATATTTGGAGTCAAAACAGATCACCGGATCCTTTCTGATGCACAACTTTAAGAGTTTATCTCTTCAGAAAAGCAATTTAAAATAAAATTCTTTAACAAATCATTATAATATTGTAATACAATACTGTAATACCTAGCAAATCACTGTAATACTAACATAGATTTAGGTAACAAAATATATTATTTAAATTTATAATATAAATATTACTATAAATTACTATATAGACACAAAGTTCACATAATCCACCCTTAACTACTCCAGTTCTATAGGAGCATTTAAGTATAAGTGAGGCCATTTATGCAATGTGTGTTGTTGTACATAGTATATGGAATTTCACAAACCTAGGTAGAGTATAAATCACTTTCTTCAGGAACTTCCTGCCCTAGTTTATTCTGTTGCATGGTTTCCTGCATGAAGAACAGATCTCCTTGCTACAGCAGTATCAGAGAGTGCTTTTGGCATTTTATTACTGGAAATTCAAGATGAGAGTTATTAACTATTACTTTGCTCTTTGTCCAAAGGTAGAGATGTTTATGCTGCTCACAGGCAAGGAGTCCAGTAGCCAAGGGTATCTGGTACTTCAGCTCCTTTACCTAAGTGCTCAAGTTCTAGGTGCTCACAAATGGAAATCTCTGCCTCAATGGGGAGCCCACTTCCAGGGCATGTAGGTCTTCCTGAATGGGTCTGTCTATCAAACACCCATCATACAACTATGATATTGTCCTCTAGGTCTGAGATGAGCCAATATAATTATTTGGAGTGGAAGTTTGATGATGTTTCCTGGGGTCAGAGTAGCTTGTTTCAGGCACACAAGAGAAAACAGCATTGTAGAATGGCAGATGCAATATGTGGGTTAAGAACTGCATTTGTATCTGGGCCCCACAATTGTTACCAGAATCCTAGACCTGAGGCCCATCTCAGGGTTCCAACAAGTCAAGCCCAACCACCCACTTCAAAGATACCAAACTAAAGTTAATGGTAAAAGACAGGAAAGGAACTTTAATTACATATCCATCCTTGGAACACAAGGGGACCAGTGTTTCTTGCTCAGCCTTTGGGAATACGGACATGCTCTTTCAGATCATATAGACAAGGGCATTAAAAGCATGCAAAGCGACATAGTCTTGGTCAAATAGATGAATACAATCTCAGGACTGGTCAGTTGGGTCTTTGTACATAGCAGGTTAAAAAGAAAGTTATTGTTTGTAGGGGCAGGGGTGGTCATTTTGACTCATCATAAAATGTTCATCAACCAGATCTGGTGTTTTTGAAATCCAAGGTAACTGCTAGACAGAATAACTCATTATTAAGCAGATAGAAAACAGAGGCAGAAATGGCAAGTTTTCGTCCTGACCATAATTACTATTGGATGTGACTAGACACTGACAAAGAGTCAGTGCTTTTCCTAAAATGATCTCTAAGCTCTTATTACACAATTATCAGAGACAGAGTTTCTTCAGGGTCCAGAAAGGTAACTATGAGGTAGATCCTCTCAATGGCCTAACCAACCTTCCAGTGGCAAGGCAATTATGGGTGGGCTTATCTATTCAAGATCATAAAGGTTCCAGTTGTTCCACTACAACAATCATGATTTAAACTGTCTTGAGATATAGAAGAGGCAAAAGTGGGGTTAGTATAAAATTTTCAGTTCACTAGAGTCAGTTTTTAAGGAACTTCAACTGATGACAATGGTTCTTCCAGATTTTAGGGTTATTATGGGTACACAACTGGCTGTGTCCAGCACCCCCAAAAAACTAGATTGAGATTTATAAGAATAAAATTGGGGGAGATCATATGGATGTCATTTGAGATGGTTGGTTTGGTAAATAACACTGCAAAATCTCTTTCTCTCTTGCATACATTCAAATTATCAATTACCTAAATACATTACATTATTTTAAAATTTGTATCATTAAGATTCTCAGAAAGCACAATACTTTCTCTTAAGCCACACTTTCACATTAAATCAACAATGAGTACAGTGGATTCACATATCATTAAGTTAATTGTCTGTCAAGAAATGTACAGTGCTTATTTCTGAAAAGGAGTCTAGGATTTTAAAAGCCAAACGGAGTCTATCTGCTGTCTGGGACAGATTGCTGCTTGTCTAAGTGACTTAGTTTGTTTGACAGATCTACATGCTGCCTTTGGGTTCACAAGTCCTTCAAAACCAAAGATCTATGCTAATGGAAACCTTTTCAACATAAAGCACCCAACAATCAGAGTTAAAGTTTTATTTATTGGCTTTGACCATCTACTTCTGTTATCAACCATAAGGGCCCATACACTTCATCAACCCCTAACAATAGCTGCAAGCTTGGACAATCTGTCTTGTGTCTTCATTGGGTAAAACTTCAATGGAACAGCCTGGATTAAAGAGCGGCCCATGCATAAAATGGAAACTCATTAAAATAAACTTTCTCAAAGGGAGAAAATTCAGTTCCAATTGAACTGCACTGTTTTTATTTGAAAGATGAAAGACCCATTACCCATCCATACATTCATGTGCTCTTGGTCCAAGTGCTTTCTTATTTGATGACTTTAACTTTGAGTCCCTTCCCATGTCTTTTTGGAAGGTTTAGAAACATAATAGGAATTCAGGGCTTATTGAGCCTGATTGGAACATAGTATCTGTGAACCTCTTAATAATACTTCAGACCTTTATTGTTTAATTTGCAATGGTGTCCCTTTTGTCTGCATTACTGGCCTTTAATCTAAGGCACAATACATCCACTTCACATTTATTTGCAGAAAAACACTGAATAGCTAAGGATTTTTTAATGTGCCCATTAGAAATAGCAAACAGGTACAGTCATTTACATAACAGAGTGTCAAGCTGAATGAACAGAAGAATGATGTCAAAGGCAGTTGTCACTTGTTTACACAAACACTGATTTATAGCTTTGAGCCTGAAAACATCACCTTGAACTTGTGAGGGTTGTATTATGGAAAGAATAACCCAATAAAATGAAAAAGTAGACACTTGGAAAAATCTCCATTATGGGAAAATATAAAAGAGTAATGTAACTGGCATTAGCTGAAGCAAATAATAATATTCCTAGCTTTAACTTTGTATGAATGACCATTAAGTGAAATGAACCATAATCATGGTTACTTAGATACACAGATATTTAGAAAAAAATGTTAATACTCATAGAAATGTGAAAACATCCACTTAATGGTTGTATACACATGCCATCAAAAGGGAATTAAGTTCTTTAAGAATGGCTATGTGGTTATATAACTTTAATTCATACATCTCTGAGATCAAAATGTATGTCATGTACACATTTTAAAAGACATTAATTAAACAAATATAAATCCCTCGTGTCAAAAATGCTCCTTTAAATTATGCAATTATAAAAGTCTGTGTATGCATTTATTATAATTAATAACTAGCATAATGGTCTCTGTGTAATGAAAATGCTATAATTTTCAGCAGAGTTTGTTAAAAGCTTCTCAATTGTATTTTGAATTTAATCTATTTGTAAATTATTTCCAAAGGTTATTTTTCTCTATGCAAAAATCTATCAGCAACTGAATATATAAATAAAACACTTTCATGCAAACAAAATCTATCATTTAAAAGCAAAAGATAAAAAGTTAAACAGAGCCAAACATAATCACAAATAACACCTAATTCTTACCAGATTCTTTCCCTATAAAACCAATCTCAACTTTCTTGTTTTTTTTATTTTTAAGATGAAATACAAAATAAAAAGTTGACATTAACCTTAACTAAAAAGCAAACAAAGAATCAAAACCTTCTTCATTGAAACTGCAAGGAATTCTGTTAATCACCAAGTTACACAACTAGTTTCAGTACAAGACAAACATCTGTCAAGACTAGTAGAGAACAGTTAAGTGAATTCTTCATCTAGTCAGAATCACATAGATTCCAGTTCTTGTCCATTTCTTTTTTTTAATACCTTAACTTCTCTACTTGGCATTACTTTATTCTTATCATATGTATTCTATTACTTGAAAATATAAATATATTAAGATGAGTGAACCAAATTAAAAATAAGCAAAAATCACTCGGCGAAAACTAAATAACATTCTCACTTTAAGCAAAACCAGCATATAATTGTGTAAATGATGATTAAAAATTAGTATTTGTAATGTATAGTATAGCAATAAGACTTCTGCAGTAGCTAGCTCTCTTACTAAAACTTACTGTTTTAACAATGCATATTACTTAGAATTGTCCTAGTCTATATCTAATTTACAAAGTAATACTTTATATAATAAAAACCACTAGAAACACCTATTTCATATGCATGAAAACAATTGTAGTAGATAATGTCATAGTCATCATTATGATAGCATGTAACATATATAATTATACATATAATTAAGGCATTGTCTCTTGCAAACATTTTCATTTACTGATCTATTCAAATAAGCTCACAGAATCTGTATTATTCCACCAAGAATATCAGTTCATAAAAATATAATTTTTGTTAATAAGAAGCTGCTCGTGCCTAAAAGTTAGCTTATGAATTTTAATTAACAAGTCATTTACAGACTTAGAAAATAACATAGTGGAAGCATAAATATTTTTCTTATCAGAAATTTGAGTTATAGAAATTCAGAAACCTTGAATACTTTCTAATTTAATAGGGTTGGCCAAAGTTGTTATATATCACCCCATTGTTTTAACATGACCACCCAGTAAGCTTTGTTTCCCAAAATGCAGTTTCTCTGTCATTTTAAGCAGCACAGCTAATGTATAATCACAATGGAAAACTGTATGTTGGGAGCTATGGCCTCTCTAGGCTACGTTTGCAAATTGCACCCAAGAACAGAAGAAATCCGCTAGTTTGTGCTTCCCAGACCTTCGATGGTCCATTAGATAAGTTCCCAAAACATATTCAGTACTGAAAATATATGACTATGAATATCAAACACAAAAAACATTTTAAATTCAAATAAATTTTAATGTAAACAAACTACATAATGTGAGGTAATTTTAAAATAAAGAATTAGATGCTAAAAACCTTTTCAAATGTGGACACAACATTATCTACTGAAGAAAACCTAACTTATTTGTAATGATTGTAAACTTCTATTGAAATGACTGTGTATCACAAAATGAAATACAGTAAATTTACCCTTTTAAATACACCTCTTCATAGGAAGTTGGGACATGGGTAATTCTCACTTTTATGAGTTTATCTCCTGATGCTTTCCCAGAAAAAAAAAAAAAAAAAGAATCCCATAGTAGAAAATTTAACAACAAACAGATTATTTTAAGCATGGAAAGTTTTTTTTTTTTTTTTTGGGGGGGGGGTAAGTGCTTTCTTAGTTTTTACTTTTTGCCTTTTTTTTCTCTTTGCCTTAATCCTCTCATTTGGTTTAGAAACATAAGGCCTCATTCACTTCATTTAAGCCTCACAATGACTGGAAGCCTGATCAATCTGTCTTGTGTCTTCTTAGGGTGAAACTGCAATTGAGCGGAAGCAACAGATGAACAAAGCCCACATTCAAATCTGTAGCTCATTAAAATAACGTTAAAATAGAGAAAAAATCTCAGTTGTGAGTGAATTGTTGCTGGCTTTTTTTTTTCCTGCTAAATATATTTGATTAATAAAGTATACAATCATTACCCCTGAATTAGTGATCTTTAAAGTAAAAGTTAAATGTCTCCTTCATTTTTAAAATTTAAGCATTTAAAAATCATTTTGGAAACAGACTTTCACTAGAGCACTACCTAGGATAACTTTACACCATGCTCCAATGACACATTCCATCAAGACAACGGTTCATAAAGACGCTTGAGAATTCATGATTCTTTCATAACCTATATGGAATCAGTATTAGTCAATGGAACTTTTATAGGTCTGAAATCTTATATAATGATACTTTTTAGGAAGCATTTAAAAATGATTCAAATTTAATAAGCTGTACAGAAATTTCCTTTCCAAAATATCTAACATGTAAAAATTTTAGAATGTCTGTGAATTTTAAGTGGCCCAAAAAGTTCAGTAGGGACATACATAAATAAATCTACTGTTTCTGGCAATTTATGTTCCACTCAATTCTTGGATTTCAATCTAAGTAGCCTTGTACTGAAAAGTTTGTAATCGCATTCAAGTAAGTGTCAGAGTTTGTGAAATTCACATTTTAGGTGAAACTCACAAATCCTTTCTTCTTTTCCTGTCCTTTCCTTTCCTTTCTTTTCCTTTTTCATTTTTTTTTTTTCTATTACTTGGGACAGGATCTTATTAATGAGCCCAGGATGGACTGAACTTCAGCCCCTGGAGTAGCTGGAATTACAGGCATGCTCCATGTCTGGCCCTTGTGATCATTTTAAGTTTGATGTTGTAATGGTTTGAACTTTAAATGTTTCCCGGAGACCCATTTGTTAAAGGTTATCCTGTGGCACTATCAAGAGGCAGGTGTAAAGGAGGGAAATTTGGTCACAAGGGCAATGTCTGCACTAAAGATACTGGGACTGGAGCACCCTTTCTTTCTTTTTTCTTCTTGGCTCCACCATGTGCTCCTTTCTGTGATACACTCTGCTGCCAACAGGCCCAAACCTATAAGCCTAAGTGACCATGAACTGAAATCATGAATCAAAAATAAACTTCCCTAACTTGATTTTCTAAGCTAGTTTGTCACAGTCTCAGACAGATGACTAATATAGATGGTATTTGATAAAAGACATAATCATGTGCTGTAAATAACTTAGGCAACCTAGACATTAACTAAAATAAAAAGTACTCAGTTCATTCCAGGAATTGAGTTCTTTAGCAATAAAATCATCAAAACGAAATTATGTGGAAACAAAAGTATTTAGAGCAGAACTGTTTCTTGGACTTAAAAAAAGAAACAGGAATCAAATAAACAAACAAAAACCCTTGAAAAACAAGTAGAGAAACTCTGGACCCCCTATGCTATGGGATGGTACATAAGCTTTATAATGTGGTAAAGCTATATGGGTTGACTAGGAAATTTTTTCATGATGTACTGACGAGTTAATAGGAAAATGATAGATTTTTTTTAAATGAGCTTATTTTTTAAAAAGAGCAACAGCAAAAACTCTGTACACATATGTTTATTCTGATTCTGATTAAATGTTTGTGACAAACGACTTGAAAGGCCATGTAACAGGTTGTAGAAAGAACACAGAGAGAGGAGGTACAGGGGAAGTAGATGCAAGCTGAAGGTTGGCAGATAACCAAAAATGTTATCTGTTTTCAAAGGCTCTCACATTATTCTATAATATCCAATTTTACAATGAGTGTATAGGCTTTTATAATCAGATTAAAACAGTAAAGCTATTTTCATAAATAAAAAAAGAAAAAGAGACAAAAGTTGGGAGCTTTCCAGATTGTACATGGCTTTGCAGGTCAATTTTCATCACTTCTATATGCATGCTTTATACTTTCTGGGAAATCTTTGAATTTTGCTAAACTTCCATTGCTTCACTTTGTGCTAAACAAGACTACAACAAAGTGAGCATAAAGTGAAATCTTGTGTTTAAAGACCTATAAAAGGAAATGACCAAGCAGATTCCCATAAATGTCTTTCGCTATTTCCTGTCCTTTCTAACAGACCTTGAGTCAGGAGGAAGCAGCTCCCAAAATGCTCTCAGAGAGACAGACCTGCAGGGCTTGATCCGGCCAAGTCACAAAAAGAAACAGCAATAAAAGAAAAAATAAGAAAGGAAAGAGGTCAGTAAGAAGAAGAGAAAAATATAAATAAGAAGATGGGACAGGGGAATGACACACTTCTTAGATTATCACTGGTAATAAGATTAAAAAATGACTATTAATCTGAAAAACGTTAGTAGTTATTTTTAAATCTCATTACCAAAAAGCTATTTAAGGCTCTGATATATCAAACTCAGGGTTCTGACGATCTACCTGGCTCAAATCCCCCCCAAAGGCCCACTCCTCCTTCATCAGGGAAAGTACACAGACTACCCACAGCCACCCTCCCGAGTCCTGTGCATAGGGTCAGAAATGTCAAAGTAAACACAAAGGAAGCAGACGGTGTGGTGCATGTATATCTGGTTCCCTGGTGAGGATCTGACTGGCATGTTTTAATTAAACTAGCCCACTGGAGTTTAATTAAGGTGTTGTCTTGAGATGAAACTAAAGGAAAATAGGGAACAAGTATCTAGGATAAGAAGTCATTTTCTTTCAATCCTGGAATCTTTTTTAAAAAAATATTTAAAACCCTCTCTATTGTTTCTCTTATTCCCAACCCTTTCCTTCCTTGTACTAACAAATTTGTTTTAGAAGTGATTTAAAATGATTCATAGCCCAAATCAATAAAATTGTACCTGAGATATTACAGAGATGAATAGGCATCTTGGAGGATCAGGAAGTCCTTCATTCTAATTCAGTGAAATAGAAGTCAGTATAAAGACTAAGTATCTGGGGATGCATTCTAAAGCCTACAGTGAGTATCTAAGTCAGCAGATAGTACTGAGTCCTGTGTATGTTGTGATTATTTTCTATGCATATCTACCTGATTGCAATTTAACTTTAAACTAGGCATATTAAGAGATGAAAAGTGATGACTAATCATACAATAAGCTTCAATAATATACTGTAATAAAAAAAGAACTCAGAATGGTACACAATTTAAAACTTGTGAATTGCTTACTTCTAGAATTTTCCACTTCATATTTTTTGGACTAGAGTTGATACGGGTTATTGAAACAGCAGAAAATAAAACCATAATGGAAGACTTTGCTATGGGTACAGAAAGTAGGAAAAAATTAAGGGCCTAGGATCTTTCTTACCCCATGGTACTGTCAATCAATGATTATACAGTGAAGAAACCTAAACCTTCCATGCATAGACATGTGACTCACAGTCCTGAATTCTGTGGTAGAATTAGGCTGAAGCCCACCCTCTAGAAAATTTTGCCTGAGACAGATCACACCCATTTCTCCACTACCTATCTTCCTTCCTTCTTCCCTTGCTCTCTTAAAGTTTACTGTTATTCTACTTTTGTAGAAGCCAATAAGCAGCAGTGTGCTATGACAAATGTCGTGTAACTCATTTAATTTGAACACTTACATTTCATACTTCTTTAAGAAATAAGTATAATAATTCACCCGATGTCTTTGTTGACTAGGTTTCCAAATGATATAATTCTAAGCATTCACTATTTTCATTGAGTTATTTATCTAAAGCAAAGTATTTGTTATTCTTTTGGGTTCTTTCAATGTATCTATAGTCAAGGAGTGAATTTTTATGATAATTCTTATGAAATAGATCATTATCAAATATATACATTAATCATAATAGTAAATAATACAAAGGTCCTGAGTTCTTGAAAAGAATAATTATCCTGATGATTCTAACATCAAAGTCACGGGATCCCTGTCACTACTTCATTCTTCTAAACTGAAAAGGACCATAGCTGACCAAGCAGAAATCATTAGGTAAAGATTATGCTAATACACTTGTCCACAGAACCAAGGAAAAGTTAGTCCAGAAAGACCCATAAGAAGTCTATGATCTTTTTAGACTTAAAAATTTAAACCCAAAATTCCAGGTTCACTGCCAGGGGAACGTGTTTTGCCAATTCAGTTATAACACAGAATTCCAAAAATATCTTCCATTTTAAAACATGGGAAATTAAGTAAAGAAGATAATGTTTTAATCATACTGAGTCCAAGCTTTGAAGAAGCATCTCATTTGAAATGTATCTGAATATTTAACCAAACTTTAGAGCAAGAACATTTAAATTAACCTCTTTCATGATCGTTACTATCTCTTCAATCTTTCATTGACCACCACAATGGAGAAGTTATGCCTGCCACTCATTGGACAATACGGTCATAGTCTTAAGTTTAGCATGCAGTACCTGCTGTGGTATATATTCTTCTATTAATGAGCATGCATAACCCTTAGTCCCCAAGGAACCATCTAAGCACATAAAAGGATACATAATTTTTATAATGCCAGAAAGAAGTAAATACAGCTCATTGAGTTTTCTATGGAAGGATTTAGAGAGCTTAATTATCATGCATTGCCAGTATCTCAGACACTAGACTAGTCTTTCCTCATGTTTAAGTTTTTTTATATTACACAACCAAGCTAACAACTATATTGTTAGTATCTGGTGAAAGCACACATTAGATCCTATGAGCAATTTCAGTGGGAAGAACTTACAGTTCTCCTGAGAACATGTCTCAGGTTACTGGAGCCCCTTGGATGCCTGAAGTAAGCAGAAATACAAATTATCAACTGATCTTCTTCATACTCTCTCAGCTTTTTGCCTGTATGTAAGCTACATTTTCAATAACTGATAAGCAAAATTCTTTGCCCAGATATATTCCAATTTTAAGCTATTTTATTTTCTCTCCATGGGATTGGGCATTGAACCCCAGAGATCTCTGCCTCTGAGGTATATTGCCCAAACCTTTTTATTTTTCTACTTTGAGACAAGGTCTTGCTAAATTGCTCAGGATGCCTTTAAAATGTGATCCTTCTGTATACCTCACTTATCTTTCTTGACTAGAAGGAAAGCAAAAATGAAGCTTTTTAAAGGAGTTGCACATATTAGGTATTCAGTAAAAGCTAACTGCATTACAATTGTTATAAGTGTTGCTATCGTTAAGAAAAACTCCAAGTATTACCATAGAAGTCTATAAAAAATCAAAGACAACTGAAATTCAATTTATAAGCATTTAGGGAATTTCCACTCTTAAATCCTACACAATGCAATTATGTTGTTAAGAGAGAAAATTCAGAGGAATCCTAGCTCAGTAACAGACTGACACCAGGGAATCAAAGCTATAACAAAATTAAATAGAAATTGAAAAATAATAGCATACTTAAAGATGTGTATTCAGACAGACTTGTTATCTGGTAGAGCAAGGCAAAGTTCCTTAATCCAGGACTCCCTATGCCTCATACTTCGATACTTGATCAGAAGTCATGTACTACACTCACTCTCTCACACATACACACATACATACACAATCTCACACACATAGACACACGCTAAGGTAGCCCTTAGTTTCCACAGTCTGCAGAACTGTAAAAAGACCACATAAACTGAAACCATGCAAAAATTTTAATTAATCAATGGAACTTTTATGATAATCTGTGGCCTTTGTTTTTCAAGACATTAAAACTTCTTTATGCCAATTATAAATGTAATAGAAATTAAAAGTTAATGAAAATTCATATTTACTTAGCATATTATAATTTCAAACATTTTAAAATGGGTTTTCCTTCATAAAAATTAAAGATAAGTTGGATTTATCATAATAAAACTTATAAAATGGGGTAATCATCTTTTCTACGTCTAGATGAATCATGACATTCTTTTCTAAATTTGGATCAGATTCCAACATTTTTTACTATGTCCTTTCAACATAATGCAACATTTCAAAATTCCTTTCTTGCAAAATCACTGTCCTTTCCTTCATCCCTTTTGACACACTTTTTATCATTTTATCGTAAACTATTCACCTTCTGCAAGTTCCTCTGGATCACAATCTGGAGTCTCTTCAATAGGGTCAGTATTGGTTTGTCTTCTATATATGTTTGATGTGAATTCACTTCCATTTATATCAGTTTTCACTTCTTTGCTGCATTTTCTTATTATTTGCAGCACTGGGGTTGAACTCAGGTCCTAAAGCATGATAGACAAACACTCTACTTCTGTGGTACATTCCTAGTCCCTGTCATGCTCATCTTTGTTGATCACCTCCTTCTTTTGATCTTCCATTTTTATAAAATGTTACATAGATTTGTCATTGAAGAACAAGGAGAAAATACAACTACATTTGTTAATTTTGGGTGAACATGTGCTGTGACTCAGGGTAACAGACTTTGAAGGTAGCATGTCTGATCATTCATCTAGATGAGCCTTATTATTGACCTGATAATGTGTGAGCTGAAGATCCAATAGGAAATTGTGTTTTACACAATTCACCATTGCAATATGCAGCTGCAGAGGAGTGGAGGATGAAAAGATCACTCAGAGATAAGATTTGGTCCAAACACCAGAAGGCCCAGTGGTACTGTCCCAGCAAGAACCACATCATCAGGGAGGCCGAAGGGAGCAGCCCAGAATCAAGAACTCTTCATCCTTATTCAAAATATCAGTGCAAGAGAAAACAAAACAAAACAGAAGAAAACATCCCAGGTAAGGAGCTGCACCAAGAATAATCACTTTACTGGGGCAGAGAAGCACACTGGCTAGACATAATATGTTTCAGCAGTCTAAACACTCTCTCATTTTCAGCCTGTGCTGTCTTCAGCACATTATGTTCAGGAGCTAAGTGCTTTGTGCCTCAGTCCTCCCCTGACTTTATCATTCATTTCTTCAACCGAGTCTCCCACAACTCATAACATTGTTAATATACTGTAATAACAAATTTTGAACTGTGTTGTTGGAGTACTGGTATTTAACTAAACTGGGCCTACTGAAATTCACATTTATTGGAACTGTAGAAAACAAAGACTACCAGCACAGACACACACAAACACACACACATACACACACACACACACACACACTCACACACACAGAGTATATGTACGACTCTATATTCATAAAGAGTCATCTCTGATGACTTTCTCCTTTAAGAGCATAGAAAGCCTGGCACAAAGAAAAATTTAAATGAAATTCATTAGTTTTAAGAGATGTTCCATTACTATAAAGATACATGAATATTAATCTGATAATCTAAAAGCAAAAGAGAGGAAGATATTTCTCAAGGCCACATTCTGGGCCTTCTCTAACAGATCAAAGGGGTTCGGGATGCTTGTATAGGTGGAAGATGATGATAACACTTCTCACTCACTATCAGAAGACCTAATAGAGCTTTACTAGTCTTATCTCCCACAAAAGCCTCAAAGGAGCAAAATGGTTCTATAAAGAAGGATTTGATTTCCAATAGTCTTATATGTTTGTACCAGCTCTTCTTCACTGTGCACTACTGTTTCCCAGTTCACAACTAGAAGGCCAGCCTGTATGTCAGACTACTTTAGGTCTGGTAACAATGGAAGGCACCTAGAAATTCGAATTCAGCTTAAGGTCACAGGTCTGGCTAGATGAATACTAACTCCATTACTCTAATATTCTAATATTCTATAATTTTAGAGTATATACATATTTATTTAATGGATAGAACTAATTGTGCTTAGGCTTGTTCTAATCATTTCTAGATTGTATTACCGGAGCACTTGCTGAACACACATTTTTATTTGTTAATACAGCTTTTCACTTTAGGAAACCAAGAACAATTTTTCCTGTAAAATTGTTGGGTTTCTTTCTTTTCTTCTTCTTCTTCTTCTTCTTCTTCTTCTTCTTCTTCTTCTTCTTCTTCTTCTTCTTCCTCTTCCTCTTCCTCTTCCTCTTCCTCTTCCTCTTCCTCTTCCTCTTCCTCTTCCTCTTCCTCTTCCTCTTCCTCTTCTTCTTCTTCTTCTTCTTCTTCTTCTTCTTCTTCTTCTTCTTCTTTTTTTTGAGAGAGAGAGCGAACGTAAATCTATTTTGCTCATGTTATTTTCCCAGTTCTGGGAAACAATCCTCCAGTCTCAGCCTCTGAGTAGCTGTGACTGCTTCCACGTACCATCATGCTTTGAGCTCAACTTCTTTAATTCCACAAGCAGAAATTGCACGACTCTAAGTTAGTTACATACATAACTTAAGTCTGGTTTCTCTCAAGAAAAAAAGTATTTTCAGGACAATAGGCATTCTAGATCCGTGACTTCTAATCTTGTCTTACTGAATCTCTTCTATAAAATTATCTGTATCCACAATATCTGTATATGTATCTTAAAATGAATATACTGTAAGGGACCAGAATATACCAATCCAAAATATGATTTATTGCCAAACTGATTATTTTGAAAAACTGCAGTCATAGAAGTTCAAAAATTATAGAATTACTTTTATAATGAAATTTTATAATAAAACTTTACATTTCAAAGGGTGTCTTTTTCTGCATTCTATTTGAACTCCTAAAAATCTTGAGAGGTCTATTCTAATCGTTTCTAGATCATATTCTAGGAATATTTGCTGTATATATATTTGTATTTGTTAATACAACTTTTCACTTTAGAAAAGCATGAAGATGTTTTTCCCATAAAAATGTAGAAAAAGAAAGCTTAAATTAAATCACAAGAGAGTCATCGATGGAGAAGGCAATGACAAATATATTTAACAAACATTACTACTTTACTATTCATGGTCACCTCCACATTATAGGACTCCCCACCTGTATCTTTCTTTGAATATCATATTCAAAAAACTAAAGACAAAATCTTCAAAGAAAACAGAGGGGGGAAAAAGGAGGAACACAGATAAGAATTACAGCAGAATTATCTTCATTGGAACAATAAGAAAATGGACTGAAATATTGAAAGACGGAAAGGAAAAATACCCTCTCAATGCTTGATATCTACCAAAGTCATCTTTTCGAAGTAAAGGAGATATCTTAGCTACTGTTCTTACTGCTAAAACAAAATACTTGACAACCAAAGTTAAAGTAGAAAATATTTATTCTGATCACAGTTTATAGAAGTTCCAATCCATAATCAGCTGGCTCCCAGGCAGAATACCATGGCAGAGTGGCATCACAGAGGAGAAATAGCCAGTGGCAACCAGGGAGGAGACAGCAATGCAGCAAGCCACAGCAAGTGACAACCAACAATCACAGTAGCATGTGATCCAACATTTCTGTATCTTGTATTTTATCCAGGATACCTGCCTTTAGGGGAGTAGTACTTACACCCTTAGTCTCAGCATAACGTATGCCAGATCCGGTCACCTCTTGAAAAGCCCCACTTATGACCACCTGAGGCATTGGGAGGGACATCTAGATACATAACATTAAATATAAAGATTTTCTTAGACAGAGAAAAAATAAAATTCACCACTAACCAACAGGCCTTGAAAGAAATGTTAATTTCTTTAGAGAAAAGGAAAGTAATAAAGATTATAAAACAAATACAGAAACAAAACAAAAAAAGTGAATCTAGAAGAAGACTACTGATGAAGATAAAGTAAGTAAAGCAACTATTCTTCTTAAGATCACGGGGTATATCCACTAAGACAGGTCATGTAGTGAGCTATAAACCAGACCCTCACAAGTTCTAAAATGTTACACTGTGTTTTCAGATCAAAATATAATTAACTAGAAATCAACAAAGAAAATTAGAAGAACCCCATGTATTTAAGAATTAAACAATATATTTATAAACAGTATGTGAATCAAGAGACAACTCCTGAAAGAAATTACAAATACTTTAAACTAAATGAATAAAAATGAAATTAATTAAAATTTAGGTGCTAAAGTAAAAGTAGTATTTACCAAAAAATTATAGCATTAAATTCATATCTCATAAAAGGAAAAACCTTGACCCAAACTAATATTCTATTTCAGAAAATTAGACCAACATGACAAATTTAAACATAAATCAAGTGTAATTTATAGCAGAAATGAATGAAAGAGAAAAACAATAGGAAAACTCAGTAAAACCAAAAGCTGACACTTTGAAAATATCAATACATTTGTTAAACTTTAGACAAATTAACCAGATACATACAAAAGAATGAAAAAATTAAAGAAAGAGAAAAAAGAGAGACAGAAGTTGACAAATATCAGAAATGAAAAAAGAATCATATAGATCCCAAGCACATTAAGAGAATTACACAGTATAGGAATTTTATGAATAACTCCATTTTCACAACTTTGATAATTTAGACTAAATAAATCAGTTCTTTAAATGAATACCAGTGGCCTAGAAAGGCAAAATCATATGGTGATACCAATCAATGGAGAAATATTTGAGAAACCCAATGTCCAACATCAAATCCAACATCAAAAAATTAGGATGATGACATCAACTTTATAAAGAACATACATAAAGATTATATTTTTGATATAATCCTTAGTGAAAGTCTGAATGGGTTTCACATAAGATGAAGAATGAAAGTTTGTCCCTCACTATTGTCTTAAAAAATCATGTTGGAAATCCTAGTCAGTTTATAACACCAGAAAAAAAATAAACTGTATGCAGAATGGAAGACAAAGAGAAAAAGGAAGTAATAAAAACATAATTTCAGATTAAATGACTCTACTTAGAAATTCTACAGAATGGTACAAATTCTCTTGGAACGTGATCAATTATAGCAATTTTACAGGATAAAAGGTCAATATACAAAATCCAATTCATTTCTTATAAACCAGCAATAAAAAAATGTAGTTTGAATTGAAAAACACAGTATTACTTAAAATTACTTCTCTATAAAATGGAATATTTGATATAATATTTGATATAAATTTTTGATGAGAGCAAAGATTCGTACTCATGAATTAGAAGATTCAACATTGCTAAGATAACACTTCTCTCCAACTTGATCCATAGATGCAACACAATCATAATTCCAGCAAGCTGTTTTGTAGTTATCAAGATAGACTAACATAAACTTCCTGAATTTTTCATTTGATTAACTGACCAGACAGGTTACATTATGCTGATGTAAGATCTATGATCAGGAGAAATGGAACATTATGTATTCAACCAAACTAAATAATGGCTGGATGTGGTGGCATATGCCTGTAATTCCAGTATTCAGGAGGCAGAGGCAAGAAGACTGTGACATCATTCTGGGATAAAGTGAGTTTCAAGGCCTGGCTGAACTGCACAGCAAGACCTTGTCTCAAAAAAATTTTTTAATTGATTTATAATTCTGACAAATATTTTATTGCAATAGAAATTTTTATCTGTTCTATATTGATTAAAACATAATTTCCAAGATCTTTATTTAGGTTTCATATTCTGATAAAATTATACTAACATAGTAAATAGGCTCTTTGAATATTTGAGTATTACCAAGAGTAAAATACTAACCAATAGTCCCATCAAGTATGTATTTTTCTTCCTGTCTGTATACATGTGAATTAATTTTACCCCTGTGTTTACATTAGTGGCTACACTGATATTTGATACTTTAAGAATGTGTAAAATGGTTATCTACTGCTTATGGAGATCACATTGTGTGTACTCATAGACTTCGTTATTCTGCTAAACTGCTCGAAAATTGACAGTTATTTCTGAGACATAAGGGTTACCTCAGACTCAAAAAAGCAATGGTTAAATGATCATGAATTGAAAGCTCTGAAACCATGAGCTAAAATGAATCATTGCTCCTTTTAAATCCTTTTTCTTAGGTATTTTGTTACAGCAATGGAAATATGACTATCACAAACTCTAAACATCATAGATTAATTATGGTCTCTTACTACCTCATGATGTTAAATATCATCCTGAATTTTGGTAGTATAAACTATTTTAAAATCATAGCAACTTCCAAGGATATGTGAGTAGAGATGTTTTCTCAGCTTTAACTTCCAACCACTCTTGGAATCACATAACCAACCTTAATTTAAAACAAAACAAAGTGAACAAACAAACAAACACAAACAGTGAACAAGAAGGCCTTTGAATACTGATGTATCTCTCGTTGTAATTAGTTTGGAATAGTAAATTATTTCTTTCAATATAGAGAAATTGGACTGCTCTGCAAATATATTTGGTCATTAAAAAATAAGGCTATGGGTCAAGTATCGTGACCTCCTGCTTTAAAAGTGCTTAGACTGAACTGGATGCTTGACTGCCTTCACTGTGACCTGCACTGTCATACGACCACCATGAAGACCTCCACAATGACCGCGATGAGAATGGCTATGATGACCACCAGGCTCTCACAGGTCACCAGAACTACCACCCAGATGCCGAAGCTCTAGCAGCCTCCCAGCTCTATGCCTCCTATGTGTACCTGAGAAAGTCTAATTACTCTGACTTCAATGAGGTAGCTTTGAAAAATTTTAACAAATGCTTTCTTCACCAGTCTCACAAGGAGAGGGAACATGCTGGAAACTGATGAAGCTGCAGAACTGTGGGAAGCCGCCTATGATGGCGCCCATTTCCTGCTTCCGGGTTCTTCCCAGCCTGAACAAGCCCGCCAAATTGTCATGTCTGCCCAGTTACCCGTGACGCTAGCCTATCAGCTTGTTAGACGCGCTTCTCTGTGATTGGATACTGCTTCCCCTTATAAGAGGTTGTTCCTGCCCCCAACGGGCAGAAGAGGAACCAACGTTGAGGGTGGCGGACCTTGTTAGGTCCGGTTCGCTGTACGCAATAAACTTTGAGAGCTGATCCTGCTCGAGTCTGGCCTCCTGTCTCCCGCGGCTCCGGTCATCTGGTGGCCCGTACGGGGAAAAAGGTAAAAGACTCAGCGACGTGCCTCTTCGGCCGGGAGGTGCGATTGCTGTCACCTGCGGTACGACGGAGGACCTGGCCCAATAACAACGGAAGGCCCCGAGCGCCTCTTCTCTTCACCCTGATCAACTACGTGAGATACAGCGGTTCCCGGGACAGGTGAGTACTGGATCGCCTGGGTTGGGTGGACGCACCTAACAGATTTTGAGCGCCACACGGGTGGACGCCGGTCTTTTTTTCTTTGCATTTGTTTCGCTTTCGTTTCGCCATTGTGGGCAACACTGCTCGCAAACCCCTCGCTGACTCCCTAAGAGTCCTGCTGCGGACCCGAGGCATCTACATAAACCGGGTCACCCTTTCGAGATTTCTGGATAGTGTTAATGAAATTGCCCCCTGGTTTTGGCCCACGGGCTCTCTAACCCTCCCGTCATGAGAGAAGTTAGGAGGGGATCTTAGATGCGCCCGAGAAGAGGGACGCTTGGATCCCATGGTTTTACCCCTGTGGGAACTGATTAGGGCTTGTCTGATGGACGAACAAACCCCTGGGCTTTGCTCAGCCCGACAGGCTCTTGACAAAGCTCGATCCGAGTGCTCGGAGGAGCCCGAAGTCACACCTGACTTTGGGCCTCCAGAGAAACACAAGGGCTCCGATTCTGATTCGGATTCGGAAGGCTCAGAAGAGGAGGTCGTCTTTGCTAAGCATGACCCTCCTACACCGTTAAAAGAGGAACTTAGGGCTCGGGAAGATAAAAAGGGGAACCAAACACCACCCTGCTCGAGCTACTCCGCCTTACGGGAGGAGCTTAAGCCCTTCCGCCCTTTGGCAAGTTCGCGACCCACGATCGCCCCCTTCAGGGCGCCAGGCCCTACTGCACCGCCGTGGCCGGAAGAGGAGTTGTTCCCTGGGCTGCCACCTCCACCCGTGGCCGCCAGAGGGCGCCCACAACCTATGGCACCGCCCTGGTTAGAGGGAGAGCTACTTCCTGGGTTGCCTTCTGCGCCCCCATCTGGGGAGGGAGGAGGACGTTCCTTCCACCAGAGGGTATGGTCGCGGCTTCCCTTTGAGTGTTCCGGTCTCCATGCATTCCCGGTACAAGTAGGAGGCAGGGGAGGAGGAGGATATTATGAGCCCTTAGAAATTAAACAACTTAAAGCTATCAAGGACGCAGTTTCAGCTTATGGGCCCAATGCGCCATTTACCATGGCGCTTTTAGAGGCATTGGCAGGTCTGTGTGATCTCTTCACCTCAACAATCTATTGGTGTTAACCCGAGAGGACTGCGTCCCAATCATATTTGGCAAATGGATGTTACACACATCCCAGAATTCGGAAAACTCAAATATGTACATGTTTCGGTTGACACCGCTTCTCAGGTTATGTTTGCTTCGGCAGAACCTGGAGAAAGGGCCACCCATGCTATTAATCATTGTCTTGCAGCCTGGGCTGCTTGGGGAAAGCCCAATATACTAAAAACAGACAATGGTCCTGCCTATACCAGCAAAATTTTTATGACATTTTGTCAACAAATGGAGGTCACTCTTAAACATGGCATTCCTTACAACCCCCAAGGACAAGGCATCATTGAGCGATCCCATCGGACACTCAAGGGTGTCTTACAAAAACAAAAGGAGGGAATAGGCCATGGCCTAACGCCCAAAGGAAGAATATCATTGGCACTCTTTACCATAAATTTTTTAAACCTTAATCACAATAATCATTCCCCTGCCATGGAGCACAATAACCCGTCCCCGGCCGACAAAGGGCTGGTGAGATGGAAAGATGTCCTTACAGGACAATGGATGGGCCCGGATCCAGTGGTTAGCTGGACCCGAGGTGCGGTTTGTGTCTTCCCACAGGAACCAGGCTGCGAACCGCTGTGGGTCCCGGAAAGATTGACGCGAGCAGTAAACTCCCCACCAGTTCCTGATAAAGCACAGGAGGATAAGCCCGCGGACACAAGTCAACTCGACCCTTCTGGGACTGACGCTCAGCGCCCGAGACCATCTATAAACTAAAATGTCTGGTTTGGAGCCTTTTCTATTCTGTGGGTTCCTATTAATCACCCCTGTTTGCACAAATTTGACCAACACTGTTAAAAATATGACAGCTTGGCTGCAAGACACCTACCTACCTAAGTTTCACAATTTGTCCCTCATAGTCGGTCAGGAACTTGACAATATGGACGGTATCCAACTAGGTCCAGTCAGGTTCGATTTATCAACTTTAGGCAGTGTTATAGCCAGTTTGTGGGAACGCGTCACCTCCTGGTTCTCCTGGCCCAACCTGACTACTTGGATCCTGATTGCCGTGGCCATCCTAGTGGGGCTTGTGGTTATTAAATGCTTGTTAGATCGCCTCATACAAACTCAGCAGCAGGTTAAGATCACAGCTATGGCAGCCATGCAAATGGCAGCAGGTGGCCCATCAGGCCAGCAGGCCGCCGCATATCTCCTTCACATTGCAGAACATCAGCTATAAGAGCTGAGTGGGCAAGCCAATGACGGGTAAGACGGGAAAAGCCCTCCCGGTCAACCTAAGACAGGCTCCACTCAGATATACATGGCCTATAAGGCCAGGGGTCCCTCCCGGAGTCAAATTATTGGCATTGAGATGCGAGACCAAGGGTACTGCAGTGCCATCCGCCCCAAAGGTTGGGGGGAAGGCAGGAATGAATGTCTATATGCATCCAGTTTCGGTTCACAAAAGCCTGGCCCTGCGAAAAAATGAACCACTCACCTTGAGCATGGTCCTGGCGCAAGGATATGCACAAAACAGGGTGATGCACAGCAGGGTATAGACCTCTACATTCTCTCATGCCTCGGCCTACAAGGTAGGCCCACTCCTAGGTGTCTAACAGCAACAAGGTCATAGACACCTTGGAGGGACCCACAGACCATCCTATTTTAATAAATAAAAAAGGGGGAGATGTGGGAAGCCGCCTATGATGGCGCCCATTTCCTGCTTCCGGGTTCTTCCCGGCCTGAACAAGCCCGCCAAATTGTCATGTCTGCCCAGTTACCCGTGACGCTAGCCTATCAGCTTGTTAGACGCGCTTCTCTGTGATTGGATACTGCTTCCCCTTATAAGAGGTTGTTCCTGCCCCCAACGGGCAGAAGAGGAACCAACGTTGAGGGTGGCGGACCTTGTTAGGTCCGGTTCGCTGTACGCAATAAACTTTGAGAGCTGATCCTGCTCGAGTCTGGCCTCCTGTCTCCCGCGGCTCCGGTCACAGAACCAGCATGGTGGCCAGATCTTTCTTCACAGTGTCAAGGAACCAGACCATGACGACAGGTTGAGTGGAGGAATGGCGATGGAGTGAATATTACACTCTGAGAAAAGTGTGAAACAGTTACTCTTGGAGTTGCATGAGCTGCCCACTGGTAAGGATGTTCCCTAGTTGTGTGACTTCATTGAGTTTAATACCTGGGCGAGCAAATAAAGGTCATCAAAGAGCAAAGGGACCAGGTGACCAACCTGCACAAGATGAGAGCCCCCAGTGTGGCATGGCAGAGCATCCCTTTGATGAGCATAGTCTGGGGAACAGTGACCATGAGAGAGAACGTCACCAAGGCAGCATTTGCATGTTGGGGTTACCTTTACCTTTTCTTTAAATTATACCAGAACATCTATTTAAGTCCTTCAGTTCCCTCAAATAAAGAAATGTGGTACCTGCCCAAATAAGGTTATTGATTTCCTAAGTAATTTATTTTATAATATTTAACATATTCTCTTTATTTTCTTAAATTCTTCCTGTTCATATCTTTTGGAAAAACTTAACTGCACTTCCTATAGTTTATATACTAGAGAATCGATAAATGTGGAATTTTTCTAATAAATTTAGTCATAGGGAGAAAATTATCAAAAAAGAGATATTAACATATAATATTAACTTCATCAAAATTCTATTAATCAGGGTTAAAAATTACAGTCTTTTATTGCTGAAATTCTGTCTAATGGTATTGGTACACTACTTGGTTGAAACAGAAGTGAAGGTAAAGAAAAACACTTTAGACACCTATAGGCATGAGGTCTAAACCAAGTTTCCCAGTTGTTTAATTGTGGGACCATTCACAAATCCTAACTTACATAAGTCTTATTCCCTTATCTGTACTAAAATGCAAAAACCTATCACAAATTGGGAGGGTTAAAGAAACACAAAATAAATTATAACATTCTCCACATACTGTATTAATTTGGTGGGGTTGGGCAGAACAAAATACTACAGATTGTAGGTCTTAAATAACAAAAACTCACTTTCGCATCATTCTGAGGCTAAAAGTTTAAGTTATCAGCTAGTTTGGTTCCTTCTTAGATTTCATCCTTACTTTATAGATTTTTTTTCTCATAACCTTTCTTCTAGGGCACACATTCCTAGAGTTTCTGTCAGTGGGTCCAAATTTCCTTTTTTATGGTGCGCTGGTCAGATGTCTCATCAGGTCACCTTTATGAATTCATTTAACATTAATAACTTCTATAAAGGGCTCGTTTCCAAATATGGTCACATTCTGGGGTTCATAGGTTAGGGATCAAACATATAAATTTCAGGGAGGCATAATTTAACTCATAAAACATACCAATATATTTTTCATATGATTAGTTTGAAGCAGAAATAATATTTCTTTCCATGTAAAGAACTTCCATGTAAAGAAGTTGAGCCTCCCAATGGCACATAGTAAGTCTAATATAAATAATCATTGTAAGTGCAGCACTATGAGCATTGCGCAATTATTATTTGGGGGTTAACATGTCCTTAGGTCATTGTTCTGAAGTTATTTACAATAGTTATCATTTCTTCTGCACAGCCTGGGAAATCTGATCCAATGTTCACTCACACTAGGAATATAATTTAGAAATTGCTTTTTGGAATAAATTCTTTATTATTTATTCTTTTCATTATGATCACTCTCATTATGCTAAAAGTATAAGAAAAATGTAAGTATAATCAAATATTTGTTAGAAGAATGAAATTACTTCCTATATTTATTAATCTTATACATAAAATATACTATAAGAAGTTTGATCCAATGGAATTACAGATATTTCACAGCCATTGCATGAAACAAAATTACTCACACATTTCAGGTAAAAATCAAAGATTTATCAGAAAAGTAACTTTTTTATTTTTTTCTTTCACTACATCAGCCTGCCAACATGGTGATGCCCTGAATTTGCCAAGGTAAAATACTCCACATGTCCTTCCCCACATCACAGTCACAGTGACACTAAGATACCTGAACATACATGATTGAAACAGTGTAGGTTGTTCAGAAATAGCAACACTTTAATTAGTGATGGGATCTGTGGGAAAATTAAATGTATTTTTAAAAATTTTCTTAAGAAACAACCAGTTTTATGCAACCCCTCAATTTTCTAACAACAAAAGTAAGCTTGAAAATATTTGTGTCAAGGCTTTGATTTGACATAAATTTCCCAGATTTATGAATCATCATGTTACCCTGAACTTTTTTTATTTCATGGCAATAGAAAGGAAAATTCTATCTATAACCAAATGTCTCTACTTAATGGACTTTTCATTCTAAACTGAACCACAGATGACTTTTCAGAGTCAGAGTACAGATGTTTTTATTCTCCAGCAAAATCAGTTTTAAAAACATTTCAATAGGGTTCCATAATATAGTGACAATAAGTTTAGATATAATGATACCATGACTAAAACTAAATTATTCCTATGTTATAACTGGCTGATCACACAAATAATTATTAAATATAAACACATATGCTTTTGTAGATTTGTTGGAGAGATTCGTTAATTGCTTAATGAAAGATGTCTTCCAGATACTAATTCCTTCATTTAGTTCAACAGATTAAATTTTATATGAGGAGATATTAGCATGCATGCAATGAAGTGACAAGGACAACCAAAAAGCTTAAATGTTAATGGATAAATGTAACATTCAAGTTACTTAAAAAGTGACACAGTATGATTTTCATTTTTTGTGCTTCCATTTGCTTCCTGCATAGACAAAAATGTCCCTTTTAATATTCATGCAAATATTCCAGGATTGTTTCCACATTTTTCTGAGTTGTAGATAAATTATGAAACTTTAAACAGCAAATGAAAAACTCCAAACAGGCAAAATTTGTGCATTTTCTAATTGAGGAATTAGTCAGGACTTGACATCTGAAACCAAAGAAATTTTTTTTTTTTGCTATAGTTTTAAGTCATTAATTTTATGGAGATTCTGCAATTATAGTCTGCAGAAAGCTTTCATAGAAGAGTAGCTCTGCCACCATAGAGTTAATGTTGACAATTATTTTTGTGTGTGACAGAAAATTACCACTAATACCAACAGACCTGTGACTTCATTCCCCCCAGTCCCCTTAAACTGCAGTTCAATCTGCTATAATCTTTTTTCTCCCCCAGTAGGGTGCAGAGAGCCCTCTAGCTTCCAAGCCTGTTTCCCACTGAGGTACATATTGGCCAGCATACAGCTGCTCAGAACAACTATTTGCATCTACAATGGGGTCATCCCACCACGTTCTTTTCAAATCAATATGATTGGTACAAACAATAGTTTGATTTTGATTGCTCTATAGTACGCTTGGGTAGAGCCTCTGAATGCAAGTGAATTGCTTAGAAACAATGGGCTGGTTCATCATCCAAAGCGTCCCTTTGCAAACAGCTGCCTCTGCCACACTCACCCCAACCACGTCCAGGAAAACAGATGGTTTCAGCATTCATGGCCAGTTTAGAGAAAGCCCCTGAGTCAAGTATTCAATGCATGTTTTTTAATCTACTTGATATTAAGGGGTATTTCTCTCTTCTAAAAATTCCAAACACATTTAAAATCTCTTGCTAGACTTAAATTGAATTAAAAAGCAAGAAGTGCGTATTTTGGAGAGGGGAATAAAATCTCTGTCTTCAATCACCACAGCCAGGATTTTGGTAAAACTGCAGTGCAGACTCTCATCTATGATAGGTGTAGTAATTCTGTAACACAAAAAGGTAAGTAATAATGTAGTACTGGTCCCTGAACACTGGTCTCCAAGCTTCTGTTGTCTACTTGAAGTAGCCCTTAAAGTTACTTTGAAAGAAGAGCATTTTTCTTTTGCTTTTGTTTTATCACAAGAAAAATCAGTCCAGGGAATTGCATGGGGAATAATAAAAGAGGCACTGACATTCCCATGTGCTATTATCAATCATTTTAAAAAGATATTAAAATTCAGCTTGTTGCAATGGCTGTGAAGACTCAAACATTGATCTATATACATTTGTATCTTGGTGATTTAAAAGAAATAACTGTTATATTTGGACTACCATCTCCATACTTCTGCATTTTTATAGTAAATATTAAGAGCAAGAAATTTTTACCTGGTAGCCAGGAGAAATATTTTAACTTGAAAAATAAATTAATAGAAACCAGAAAGTAAACAAGCTATAATTGTTATAATTAAATTATTCATTAGTATTAGCTAAAATACTGACTTTGTAAAAGAATTCCAAAGTAACCCAATGTTACGCATTTTTCTAAATATCCCTTGTTTATATCATAAATATCTAAGGACACAAAAAAGTTCTATTAAATGGGCATTTTGACATGATTATGTTAGTAACTACCTTCTATTGGATGTCTTTAAACCTAATTTCTTAATATTCATTCAAAAACACAATATTTTATGTAATATAAACCCTTATTTTATAAAAGATTTTATTCTGATAATCTGAAGATGAAATAAGCTTATAAAAATAAATTCTACTGTCATCGACTTTCTCATAAATTACTACCATGCATCAATGTAAAATCAGTATTAGTCTATTCATAGAATGATGTTAGTATGAGCTAAACATTTATTGTAATATACTTATGAGCCATAGATACAATATAAATATATTTGTTTTAAATTTGTATATTTTATGGTATAAGATAAATATGAATTTTAACATTATAAAACATATTATAAACATATGATTATATTACATAGCACATAAAATGCAATATACATTGTATAAAATAAATATATAATAATCATATAACTTATATTTGATTAACATTAACATTAATAATCTGTGAAATTAGGATAATTTCATTCAGTTATTGGCTGACATAAAAGCATTGAAAGGCCTGGCTATTCCTTATGATTATTATCGCCATGGTCACCATTATCATTACTAGAGTAATAAAAAGAAATAGAGGACAAAATATGAAGTCCCACAGCAGGTCAATCTGAAAACTTGCAAGGGAAGACGCGAGGTCAAGGCCCAGCCTGTGGGCTTCCACAGCACTGGGAAGCAGCACCTCCCACCTGGAGGAGCCCTGCTTGTCTCCTCACCAGACTCTTCTCTGGGGACCACGAGATGATCCTCCGGTCTCCAAGAACCACCAGTGTCGATGCAGTTCTCACCCCCATTTCCTCTCTCCTTGATGCTGCCTAGTCACCCCTGAGCTGGATGTCCAGTTCACCCCGCTTTGGTGACCTCTGCCCAAGACAGGAGCATCTGCAGAAGCCCTCTGAAGAGGGTGAAGCTCACTGTTCACAGCTGCTCACATATCTGCCACCTTCATATGCAAATGCCCCTCCTTCCTCTAATTTCACGTTTAATCTACTGCCTGATATTTTTCCTTGCTTCTCTTTTCTGCTACACTGATGTATCCTTGCCAAATCTCCTTCTTTGCCTTCTTCTATTAAAACTGTGAGCCGGTTAGGTGTCAGAGATCCAGTTCTCCTTTCTTTTTCTTTCCTTCTTGCTTTCTTTCTTCCTTGGTTTATTTTTTCTTTCAGCCTCCTTTCTTTCTTTCTCTTCTCTTTCTTTTTCTTTCCCTCTTTCTTTTCTTCCCTTCCTTTTTTCTTTCCTTTTCTTCCCTTTCTTTCTCCCTTTATTTTTCTTTTCCTTTCTTTTTTCTTTCTTCCTATCCTTTCTTTTCTTTCTCGCTTCCCTCCTTCCTTCCTTTCTTTACCTAATTTCATTTCTCTCTTCTGTCTTCTTCCCACTTCCTCCTCCTCTTCTTCCCTTTTGCTGTGGTACTAGAGGTCAAACACAGAAATACTCTACCACTGAGCTACGTATCTCCATCCCTTTTTTATTTTTTGAGACAGAGACTCATTAACTTGTCTACCCCTCCATTTGCTATCTCCTTCAGTCTCACAAACAGCTGACATTACAGCTAGGCACAACCATGTGCAGTTTATTTGATTTGACTTTGCTAAAGAATTTTTTAATCTCTTGACTAAGTTGCACTCTCCCATTCATCAACCTGCCTCAGTAGACTAGGGATCCAATGAAACGCTTACTGACATACCCTACTTCTCAAGATACCTCTTAAAATCTCTTTTCGCTTTCTACCTACTTTCTCAGCCACACTCACAACTGTACTGTCTTTATCAGTCAGTGAAATGCTAATGTGTTTTTAGAATTCTATTGCTTTTTCCTGTTTCCAGTCCACACACTCTCATTGTCTATCCATTCATTCAAAATAGCACCAACTAAACTTCAAAGTTTATTTGTGCCTATGACTTCAACTAAAACTGATCTCCCAATTGGCATCCTTCATTCCTACACAAATACTGGCAAGCCCTTACTGTGTGTCAGGCATAGTGCCTGGTTCATTCATTTACCAATGAATAAAGTACAGTATAGGTTCCAATTTAGTAAAGATTTCTGTGTAGTCTGAGAGAAAGTAACTACAGAGACAATGGCAATACTAGATTACAGGTGGTCCTTGTTTAAGGACCAAGGTAAGGCCCTGAGGCTAGGCTGTTAAATAAATTTGTATCTAAGTGAGAAACTATATATAGTTGTACATTACAATATTCAGAACAAAAAAGTGAAAGGAATAGTCCAATTTGAGGATTTTGTTTTTATTTGCATTATCTTGCATTGCAGTATCAATGTATAATGGGACATAAAATTATAGTACTGTACTTTACAGTATTATCAGCAAAACTTACACTACATAACAAGGTATACTGTACAAAAAAGACACTGAAGTTCTATGAATACTATGTACAGATCTACACCTCCTCAAAAAGGGGTCATAAGTCTGTGCTATATCTTGGAACAGTCAGTCAACAGGGTACTAAACAAGGAATATTTGTATGTAGAGATAGAAGCACTAAAAAGATTAACCTATCTTACATAAATGATTTAGATTTTATATGTAAGAAATCAGAAGAGATACATCCTCCATTTGTATTTGAGAATGACCACTTTGGAGAGAGGGGCTAAAAACCAAATTTGAGAACAATGAGAAAAAGTGCGGTAGGTTAAGCCAGGCAAATGATGATGGCAAATTGGATTTAAGGGAGAAGAAGAAGCTAGAAGAAATAGATTTTATAGGGTAGATTTGATGACTTAGTTTTTGAGCCTTGAAGCTGGACAGGATATATGTGGTCCGATACATTTATGTGGTTGTTGTACAGTTCTTTTGATTGCAGTTTATACCTTCCTGTATGTGAGTCTGTCTCCTATGTCAGACCAACAGTTTCAGTACTTTTTGACCTCCATATTATCTATATATTTAGTCAACTTCCATCAAAATATTTCATGTTAAAATCATGATGGAAAGGAGAAAAGGATGATGCTCAAAACCTCTAAGGACAGGTATAGAAGGGAAACTGGAAATCCTGTACTACATGAGGTATTTCTTGCCAGCAGAAGGGGTATCTTAAATTCTGTCTACCAGAGACTAAGCACAATGTCTGGCACAAAGCGAGGTGTTTGATGTTTGACTGACCACCTAGATGAATGAATGAATGCTAAAGTAGCCCTTGGTTTTCAGGCATACACTTTGTAACAATTCTCCAGGAAAACAGAGCCAGATCTCACCTTGGTCTGGTGTCTCTTTAATCAGGGATGGAGTGGACAGATACGAGTCAAGACATGAACATGAAAGTAAAGACATGACTCTAGGCCCAAACAGACCTGAAGTTTTGGGGCTTGGAAGCATCTGCCACCTTTATCTCACTTCACAAATGGTGATAAGGACATCGAAGTTTCCTAACCCAGCCAGGCAATGTACAGTATCTACCTTCACCTACCAGAGTCCGAGGGTCTTTTCTTGTTTAATACTTTACACCTCCAAACCTTTCTCAAGGATTAAAACATTTAGTTTTTGAAATGATCCCAATTTAAGAACATTTTTGAAGTCAAAAATAATGAATTCAGCCAGAGATTTAGCTCAATGGCTTAAGCACTACTCCTGACAAGCACAAGGTCATGCGTTCGATCACCAGTACCATAAAAAAAAAAAAAACAAAATTAAGAATTAATAAAGAATGAATTTAACCACCATTGCCTCCTAGGGGAAAAAATTAAGCAAAAAACACACTGCCTCTGCCTGTTGGGTTATCTTTGTCTACTGCTTACCTTGTTCCAAGCAACTTTCAATACACTAGCCTTGTGCTTTGGTTACTTTCGGACAAATGATTCCCTAAATCTTGAGCTTTGTAGCAGAAGGATGCATGCCTGTTTGGAGTACTATTAAGGGAAATGTAGAGCGATTCAGTAACTTAATACACATTTGAACTTGCTCTGCTCTCCACTCCAGGTTTGTGTCCACTTATGGAGACCGTTCTACTTCCTGCCTTTCATTCTCTTCTGGGTCTCCCCCTTTCCCTAGAACAAAGGTTATTTACCTGTTGGGACTATCTCTAGCACCATGGCTGGGACCCGCACTCAGCCATCTCTGATGCTATCTGTCCATGCCTGTGCTTCCCAGCCACCCTGTGGAACACGCAGCATAGCAGCCATCCCAGCTACGCCATCGTCTCCCTGCCTCACCTCATTTCCCATTAACCCCCTCTCCAGCTGTCCCCACCAGGTCCTTCTTTGTTTTCTGAGTCCCTTGTTGGTTCCTATGATCATATTTTTAAAAATTCTTTTCTTAAAATGTAAACTATTTTAATTTTTAAAAGTCATATATTTTTATTGTAGGCAGTTCAGAAAATAGAGATGAGAAAGAGAGGAAAACAAATGTCATCTTTCATCTTATCTCTGTGTTAACCACTTGTGGTATTTTCATTACATCCTCTTCATAAAACCACAGATAACTCTTATGCACACATAGAGTTTTACCTCTCCGTGGCACAATGCAACATTGTAAACCTTTTTACTTAACAATGTAGTATAAACATTTCTCTTGCCATTAAATATTCTTATATATTTTAATGGATAACTATAATTGCATTTTATGGACATAATATAATAATTATTAACAACTCATTACTACTTATTATTTAGGTAATTTTTTCACTATTATAATAAATGTTATAATATAGAATATGCTTATAAAGAAGTGCAGTAACCATACACAATTCTTCAAGTACTTCTATGCTTACTTTCCAAGGATAAATTACTTGAATTGGAATTGCTTAGTCAAATGACATGTATGCTTTTCAGGATTTCAATGTATATAAGAAAATAGTTTTTCATAAAAATGGAAATAATATACAAGAGCAGTATATATGAGAGTATTTACTGTTATTCAAACCCCATGTTTTCCTGCCTCAAAAATGAGGGCATCATTTTCTCTCTGCACTTACCAGGACTGGGTTTTGCTTGGTCTAGTTTGTGAATCTAGAGATGTTTTTAAATCTTTTTGATCTTTTGATCTCCCTGATCTTTTAACTTCTCTGGTGTGAAAGAACACAGTAGTACACAGAAACACAATCATTCACAATAAAAATTCATTTTCCCTCTCCTTCATGTCACAATTCCAGTCAATATATAAATGATATTTGCCATCCTGTTTTGTTACTTATGTTTTTATGTGTACGTTTGTTCTGGTGTTAAAAAAATACATAGTGATCTTCTTTCAAGTGGTATACCATAATAAAAAGCCATGCCACCAACAGAATTAGAAAACAGTATCACTATTACCAGCAGGTGCCACTACCTGATACAATAAAATGGAAAAAAAGTTTAAGTATGAGGTCCACATCCAGTAAGCAAACTAGTGGTATAGTCAGATCACAAGTGGTGCACATCTGAAATTATATTTAAAAACTGTACAGAGAAAATTTAATTGTTAAAAGTGATATATAATTTAGAATATATATAATTGAATGTCTTCTTCAACTGTCTGTTAAAATAAATTATGTTTGTGTATTATAGACATATATACACATATATGTACAATTTAAGTCCTAAAGCTCCCTAAAAGATTGCTATTAATTATGAGCCTCTCTCCAATGTATCTCTGCCACCTACTGAGTTCTAATGACTTTAAAATATGCTAGTAAAAAGGAAAGACATATGGGATGTTATGTATAGTGGAGGTAAGTGGTAAGGGATAGCAAATGAGACTCAAGTAGAGAATATTTTTTCTAATGTTCTTGTGTGAAATACTACAATATTTGAATGGAAACTGAAAATCTTTATGTTTTTTACTATATATGTAAGTCTCTCTACATGTATGTATGAATATATAAATATATATATGAAGCATTGACTCTTTGCCCAAATATATATATATATATATATATATATATATATATATATATATTAAACTGTTATCACTTCTTGCAACACATAAAGAAATTTTAACCCAAAACATTTTACACTGTAAAGTTATCCCGTGATGACTTATTTATTACCCAATAACCTAATGTAGATTTTCTACCCCAAAATTATGAAAGTTCTGGTTAATTCCCCAAGCATATACAATATCTATCATGTATTAAAATGATGATAAGAAAACTGAGAGAAATAAAGACAGCATACACAAATGTTTAACAATCTGAAAAGGTTAAAATAGTACAAAATAAGGTACAAGTAGATTACTAAGCTCTTCTAGCATGTGAAATGGTATTTTTTTCAAAGAAAAGGCTTTTATTTAGAGTGTATCTGAATTGAATAGTTCTGACTCAATGGTTAATACCCTTCTAAAAAGTAGAAATGATGAATTCAGATTTGGAAAGATTAATAGGAATTTCAATAGGAGTATTAATTTCAATAAAAGTATTGACAGTAATTTTTTAAGAGAAATAAAATAAAGGCCCAATCCCGACTATTTAAGTTTATTCTTGATTTCAAATTTATTAGTGATATATATGTCACAGTTTAAATTTAGAATGAACCCTAAAATCTCCTATGTTTAGAGGGAGGGCTTTCATGATTGGATCATGAGGTGTCTAGCTTTCTCAGTGGATATGTCAAGTGATGATATCACAAGTTTGATGATAGTTTTGAGTTGATGGAAACAGAAATCAGCGCCCAGTGACAGGAGCAGGTCCGGGAGGGGTGGAGAAGCCAGGAGACAGAACAAGAAGAGCAGTCTGCCCTCATCTGGTGCAGTTTAAGGCCAGCAAGGAAAGAAAGGCAACACCTTTTTTTTTCCTTCCCTTTTTGGTGCTGGGGCTTGAATGCAGACCCTCACGCATGCTAGGCAAGCACTCCAGCACTGCATTAGAGCTCCACTACTCTGGAGGTGTGAGCTTGGGGACTAAGAATACACATGGCTTTCTAGGCCCTTCTCTGGCTTTTCCTTCTGTCTCTGCTCTGATTGATTTGAGGGGAAATGCTTGCACTGCTACGCTCTGAAACATTGCCTAATACTTAGTATCACATCAGTTCTCATTGCTTTGCAAACAAAATTGGTTCCTCTGTTTATTAACTAATTACATCCAAGATTTATTTCAAACTCATATATGTATCCATGAAGTTCACGATGAAGAAAAGTAAACCATTCCCTGCAGAAAATGATCAGACCTTTAGGTCTGACATTTGATCATTTATTCAGAAGCTATGAATAGGTACCAGATAGCCTACGGACCATCTCAATGATTACAGACTCTAGCACTCACAACATTTACACTATTCTTTATAGACAGACAGGAACCAAGACATAAACTCATGCTCTAGAAAACTCCAGGCTGCAGTAAAAAAAAAAAAAAAAAAAAATGAAGGTACCGGGGATTTAGCTCAGCGGCATAAGTGCCTGCTTGGCAAGCACAAGGTTGTGAGTTCAATCCCTGGTACTAAATAAATAAATAAATCAAAAATGAAAATGAATTCATGCCACTGAGTAAGAGGTCAGAGAGCTGGAGGGTAGTAAGCAGAGGTCACATTTAAGCTGCTCTGTGGATGCCAAGCTTGACCCAGTGCTGAAAATGCATGAGCCAATTTTCAGACAAAACTAGGATATCCAAAAACCAAAGAGCCCACACTGCCATTTCCCTGTACACAGAAAAGGCAAAAAAAGTGGGAGCTACATCTGATAGGTTCCTATGTCCCAGGAGACACTTGTAGCACGTATGATTTCATTGCCTGTCCAAAAAATCCAGGGTACACTGAATGCAATTTTAGTATTAGAATATTTGTGCACATTTGATGCCTTACCTTCATAAAAGTGTTTTTTAAGATCCATAAAAGGTCCAACATTGGAGAATGTTTTATCATAAGAGTTACGTTTGCCCTGATAGTAATGTGAAATGCTCACAAAACAATAACGAATGTTTAAGTGTTTAAGATGCCTAATGGACAAGGGTCAAGTCAGTCCTGAAGGATTACAAGTTAGTTCAGGAAAGGTAAGTATTAGGGTCTTGAGACCCGTAATCAGGCAAAACCATGGGGGGAAAAAGACAGCAAAGTGAGATGCAAGGGATGGTTAGGGTCAGTGGGGATGGAAGTACAGATATGCATAACTAGGATGCCCAAGTGTTACCAAGCCTTCATCGTGGTAATGACAGGCCCCTGTGGAATCTTCAGTGGAGGAGTGGAATGATACGAACAGATTCAGGAGGCGTAAGATATTCAGAGAAAGGTTAAAAAAAGGATGACAGAGATGAAACAGAACTGGGGACTGATTGTTGGTCCAGCCTATTTATGCAGGGAGTTTAGGACAAAAGAGGAGTCACAAAGGCAGCATTATGGAAAATAGAGAAGACTTCAGAGACTGAGAAATGAGAAATCCTCTGACTTTGATAATAACAAATTCTACCTGTAACTCTAGAGAACAGAGAATTAGTAAGATGGATGGAGAGAAACACAAGAAAATTCCACAAATCAACATGATAAATTTTGGCTGACCTGAATTTTTTGGCTCAGGATCATGTTTCCCTCCTACCAGAAAGTCAACTAAGTGTAGATATGTGGGTATATGCATATGCCATATTTTAACACAGTATAGTTTTAACACAGTATAGATGGCTATTTTGAAGAAAACAAGAGACATTACATAGCCATTATTCATTTCCTGTTATCTTACTTTGAAGTCCTATAATGCTTTCATTCTTTTGATTAGTTTTAGTCTGTTTTCTATTGTTTGATTTCATTATGCGGTGAAAGTATGGACAGCTATTTGGAAGAAAACAAGAGACACTGTGATAGCCATTGTTGTTTCCTATTGTCTTGTTTTGAAGTACTTGTAATACTTTCATTCTTTTGACTTCACAGAGAATTACTTTTTACTATGTTTTGACAGCAATGATGACTTTTTGCTGGTAGGAGGCAAGCCAGCTAGTCCTGAAAGATTCTACCTACATGCTTCAAGTAAAAGAACATTCTGTTTCTTATACTTTATTTATAGCATCACTTCACTGTCCTCTGTTTCTCCTTTACCCTTGCCCATTGTCTGGTCATCTTTTCTTTTGTCTGGTTTCTTTTTCTATTAACTAGAGCTGGCTGTTGTATTTTTCTGTAAGGAGCAAAATACTAGATATTTTCAGTTTTAAGGACCTAGAGGCAAAAAACATTGTGTAGATATTTACACAAGAGGAGAAAAAAATTTCCACGTACCTCTCATTAATGAACTTAAAATTAATAATTGACTATAATTTTGCATGTTGTAATTCATATTCAATTATTGGATCTGAAATTAATAAAATGAAGAGAACAGGAATTAAGGGAGGGCCTGGCAGTCCCTGCAGGTGAGGTTCAAAATTAGTGTTCTAAGTCATTACGTTAGTTTCCAACAGTCACAAGTAGAATTTATTCCTAGCTCACACGCCTAACAGAGAGGCACAGGTGGTAGTTGACCCACAGGTTGCTGCTGGCTCACCCCTGTTCTAAATAATCACAGTATTCACTCATTCTGTATGCTTTCTAACTGGTGGTCTTGAAATGAGCAAAAGAGAAAGGAATGTCTGGTTTCCACAGTAATGCTCATAATCTATATTTCCCTTCATGTCTAAATTTTCCTTTTTTTCCTTTTTTTGGTTCTGTGCCCTTCTGTAATGAAGAGCACTCTTCTTGGCTGTGATGTATAGGTAACTTGGGTTTTAGTCCAAGGGAATGATTTTAGTATTTCAGAAGACCCCTGTCCTTTACAGGTAAAGCTAGGAATGTCTCTTCAGCATTTATACATGTTGCTTATTGTAGAATATATGTAAATGATACATATAACCTGGACACTTTATAACACTAACTATGTGTAACAAACTTCTATACATATTTTTTTCTGAAAAATGTATATCTGTTCTCTCATTTCATTATAATTCCTTAAGTATTTTCTTATGATCATATAGACAATTTTAAAGTATAAAAATATAATGGCACATGGTATTCCAGTAGCTGCAAGCATGGCAAAAAAAATACTTGATAAAGTACCATTGATGGGGCACACCTTTTAATTTCACAATTAAATACAAATGCAAATATATATTAATGTGCAAATATATCCCTGAGGGGAAGAACATAAGGATTTAAGATCCTTTACATTAAGATCAAAATAAATGTCGAACCATTTTTTAAGCTGAAGGTTTGCTCTGGAAGCACAATTTCTAACACTGGAATAGGCTGAAGGGCTACCACAGAGTAGCTGGAGGGAGCACAGAGAAGCAGCTGCCAGCTTTGTATTCTGCCACCGTGAGGCAAACAGACTCGAGGTACAAGGAAACACTGAAATCGTATCTCTAGCATCTCACAATCTGCTTCTGTGTAGCCTCTGTATCTTAAATTGTAGCTTGGAACGGGCCTTAGAAATCATGAAACCTACATTCTTTTTTTATAAATAAGAACACTGAGAAGTTAACCAAAATTTTCTTTGTAACTTTAGTGTACTAGAGAAAATGTGGCTCTCCAGCACGTGTGGGAAAAAGTAGTGCAGTTTCTAAGAACTTTCAACTTCAGTTTTTGCTTATGCAGACAGTTTAAAGATTCATGGGCTCAGAAATTCAGCTCTGAGTCAGAGGGGATTTCCAGCACTTACTGTGGAGACTCAATAGGTCTTTAGCTGACTCACTTGGAGGATGCTGATAAGCCTATCTTCTAGAAGTGAGTTCATTTCTTGTCCCAAGGCAAAGCTCAAGTGCTCACCAAACAAGAACCAATCCATCAGCCAAATAGCCAGTAAAGTAGAAAGAACATAGATTTAAGCATTAGTTTGGATTTCAGCTCTAAGGGAATGCCCATGAGCAATTCAGAGTGTCTCCCCCGTGAGGGAAAAAGAATAACATCCCTTTTTAGCAGTGTATTAAGGAACAATGAGATCGTGGCCTGAGATACCCAATAAGATATTACTGTTAATTCCCAATGTGCTTATATTCTCAAAAATTGATAATTTATGAGCTCAACTTGCTGGCAAAAGAATGACGGGAAGGAAATTAGGAAGAAGTTAAGACTAGATGCCGTTAATGTTACTCTAGAGTACTCGTAGTCTTTTACCACATGGCTCACATGTACCAGGGCCATGAGAATTAAAAAGATCAGCAACAGTCAATGCCTTGTAAGGTCCTTCTTTAAGACATCTATAACTGTTGTATTGATACAACCATCACTGAGCTAACCAAGTTCAGTGCAGGCTTGCATCAGCTTCACTCAGGTGCAAAGTGACAATATTTTACTTGCAATCTACATTACTGGCTTCTTGCTTTTTACTCCTGTGCTTCTTTGATACTAAAAAGAAGAGAGCCCGACTCGGAAATCCTGAACACTCAGACATGTTTCATCTCACAGTGCAGAGGAGTCAACATCCATAAAACTATCTCCATCCAATACAACACAGGAACCTGTGCATAAAGGGTTCTTCCTCTGTGATCCTCCCATAGGAACTCAGACCTGTGTCACGTTTTCTCAAAACATCGTACCAAATTGTAGCCACTTTATTAAATGTGCTTGCATCTGTTTTCCCTCCATCCTTATCTCTTGTTTCAGCCCCCTGGCATCATATTCTAATTAAACTTTTAGAGTATTCATAGCCTTTGTCTCAGAGAGATACAGGTTAAGACATGCCTACACCTATGGTTATCCAGAAGGATAACTTGTGGAGATGAAATGGACATTAGTTCACTTCAAGGATGAGATATTTCTATGAAAAAGGTCACTAATTGAATGAGACGATCTTTCCCAGGGATTCTAGACAAAGTCTTGAAATTCTTTTAACACTGTTGTAGATAATCCTTCAACTGAATGAGGCTGATCCTTGAGACAGATTTCACTGACTACCTTGCATCCAATACTGGACCCAAATCTCAGTTATTAGCTATGTTGCCTTCAAAAATCTTTTCAAATTTTTCTAAACCTTAATTTTCTCATCCAAAAAATGGATATAAATGGTTTTACATTAATATTAAGCATACTTAATATGCTTAACTAATTTATTTATTGGATGTTTAATAATGTAAACATTTAGCAAAACATGGGTACGCAATAAATTCTCCATACATGTAATACTATTCTCCCTTGCTTTTATTTTAAAATGCAACCATTAAGAAAAAGTGACTACAATCATTGTCGAAACTTGGTAATTTAACAGATTTGTAAAATATTTGTAAAAAATGATACAATAATTCATATCTCATTGCTCATCGAGGATCAAATGAAATGATATATAAGCCATAGTAATGTTTTCAGTAGTAACAGTAGCTTTATTTTAAATGAAAAATTCTGTGCTCAAGGCTATGAGCTCATTGTCACCTAGCTGGTAAAGACAGAGTCCTTGCATCCTACTCCTTCTATCAAATTGCCAGATCTGGAACTTCATACAGCTTTACCACCACTGTTAGATTACAAACCCAGGGAGGGTCTGTTGATGAACGATTGCCAACCCAGCTCAACAAGCACCACAGTCCAGCTGTACTGCTGGAAGACAAAGAAGGAGGAACAAAATAAGGAGCTTTCCAGCTCTGCCAGCTCTGGAACTCAATGATGGAGGAAGAAAATGACCACAGAAATTCTAATCTGCTGGTACTCACCAGAATAAAAGATGTACTCAGGAATGTCACAAACAAGCTACCATATCAGAGGAGAAAACATAAACAAAATGCAAAATGTCATTAATTGCTTATTCTGAGTTAAGAAATTCTCTCTCCAAACCAAAATTAAGCTTCTGAGCAACTCTGCTATCACTTTTAATAGATGGACAACTTTTTATTACTAAACTTCCTATATATCTAAAGTTTTGACACAATTTTGCAAAAATAATTCCAGAAATAAATTTCCAAAAATAAATTTATTAACTGCATAAGAAATACATAAGAAAATAAGGAATGGCCACCAAGGATGAACAATTGTTGAATTACAAGAACTAGCAAATACAGAAACTGATACATACATTATTTATAAGAAAATATATGGAAATATGATCAGATTACAATATGAGTAAAGGATGTTAAGATTTTTATGAAAATGGAAATTCAGACCTGGAATAGATCTTACAGATTATGAAACATAAAATTCTTTATATTATGGGCAAGGACACTGAAGCTCAGAATAGTTAAATCAATTTGCATTTTAGATAAATACCTAATTAGTGAGAAAGATACTGCTGGTTAAAAATTCAAGAATCTTTTAACGCTGAGCTCCAAACTAAATATTCTTTCCACTTCCATAGTTGTATATCATGGAAAATATGAACTATTTTAGGGAAAAACAGAAAATTTTCAACATGAGTTCATCATATTATTTTCAGTTTTTATGACCGAGAGGACCAATATTTCCAAAAGTATTTTATAGCCTTTAAAGGTGAAATAGCAAACTAAGATCTCTACAGTTATAATTCATAATAAGCATTACTGTAACAAAAATAAAATTATAGGACAATGGAACATTATGGAAGGTCCAGAAATAAGCCTATACATACATAGTTAACTGATCATAAATAAGAATGATAAGAAAATCAGTAAAGCACACACATATACACAAAAACATATAAACAAATGGGGAAAGGAGAGTCCTTTTTATAAACAGTTTTTGTAAAACTGGTTATCGACATACAAAAGAGTAAAATTGGAGGGTTATTTTAGAGAAACATGGGTAACTCAAAATAGACTAAAGAGTTTATCACAAATTCTAAAAGTACAGAACATTTAGAAGAAAGTCTATATGCTTCTGGACATTGGGTTTGACACTGTATTTTCAGATACGACAGCGTAAATACAGACAGCAAAAGTAAACTACATGAAATTACTTAAAGTTAAAACGCTTCTGAACAATAAAAGAAACATTCAACAAGTGAAAAGTCAACCTACATAATAGGAGAAAGCTCAACAAACATTTATATCAAAAACATAAAAACAACCAACAAACATATGAAGAGATGCCAAAACTCCTCAGTTAGCAGGGGAATGTAAATCAACATCATGATGAAATATTGCCTCCCACTTGTTATGAAAAAAGTTAATAGGTGATAGCAAGTTGGTAGAGAATAGAGAACTCTCGGACACTGTTGGTCAGGATACAATCTGGTATAGCTGCTGTGGAAACAAGTATGGTGCTTCCAATAAAAGTTGACATACAATTATCATCTGATCCAGCAAACTGATATCTGGATGTATTACACAAAGGAAATGAAATCGGCACCCTGAAAAGATAGCAATACTCCGGCATTCACTGCAGCACTACTGACAGTAGAGAGGATGTAAAACTCATAAAATATCATTCGTTCTTTAAACATCTTGTCATTTGGGACAACATAAGCACACTTGAAGGACATTATGTTAAGCAAAACAAAGCAGTTATAAAAAGACAATATTGCAAGATATCACCTTTGTATAGGCTCCAAAAAGTGGAACACAGAGAAACAGAGTAGAACAGTAATGGTTGTGGACGGAGGTCAGAAATAGCAAGATACTAGTAGAAGTGTCCAAACTTTCAGTTATCAAATAAAGCTCTAGAGAACTAATATATAGCGTGTTAGCTATAGTTAATAATAATGTGGTATATACTTGGAATGTATTGCGTATATATTAAATACTCATAGTTACTATGAAAGGTGATAGACATATACATTAACTTAGTTTTGGCAAATATTATAGAAGTGCACATATATAAAAGCACAATTTTGTTATATATATATATATATATATATATATACATATGTATACTACACACATATATGTATAGTTTTTAGGTATCAATCATATCTCAGTAAAGTTGGGAGAGGGACTTCATTAAAAGAACACTCATTTCCTCAAATGGATTGAAAACATTTAAAACTATGTTTATTAAGTAAAGAATTACCACTCAGGTAGAAAAGACTTGAAATTATCCAACCAAAAAGAAAGTAGCAAACACATTCTTTGGGAAAATACACCTGCTCCCTGCTGACCCCCTAAAGCCCCAATTATTGGCATGTGTTTTACAACAGAATGCACATAAACCAGAATATATTTAGGTTTGGTCTATTTCTAGTCACACAAGCTTTATTTCCTAAAGAAGACTTCAAATTACCATTTTGGTTTGTTCCCCAAAATTTCAGCACTCCATATGGTTTCTCTAACTCCCATCTTCCTCACAAGACCTTGTGTGAACTGTGTACAGTTCCGTCTTCAAACCCTCCGCTAGTATGTGTATTCCACGGTGAGGAGACATACAAGGCTTGAAAGAGAAGGAGGAAATCAGAGAGGCAGAATGATCCAAAACTGAGCTTCTGAACTGTTTTCCACATTTTCAAACATGAAAATTTCTTTAGTTTGTTAAAGCTGTTATAAATGATGGCAGAGAATACACACATTCAGCTTATAGGAACTCATACAGTATGATAGTTATCCTTATTGGGGTTTCAAAACCTACCGTAGCAGGGATTTTTTTGGTGCACAAATAAAAATATAATAGTTACAATTTTATCTTACTCAAAACAATTATTTTTCAAATGTGTGAGTCATAAAAAAGAATCCAGAGGAGATATTAAAATTATTTTAATCTGATATAAAAATAAACCTAACTCTTCAGGAGAGATCATACTGATTTTCTTTGCTGGACAGTCTCCAGTTAAAGGTTTAATGATCAATTTTACTTATATTAACCAAATAAATGCCCTCAAATTCTAGAATTAGTATAACATTGATAATTACTTACATGAAATGAAAATACGATAGTGAATTATTAAGACAAATGGGGTTAGTTTGAGAAAATAAAACATATATGCATAGCAAATGTGTTATTTCATTTAGTTATCACACACTGAAGCACTGGTGAAATAATGCAATGATCTACTGTTACCAAATGGTGTGGTACAAATCTACACAGACTCAAGGCATAATTTATATTTAATAGTTGATAACTTTATAGAGAGGAAACCATATATCATGGCTCTCATTCATAAAAGTACAAACCCATCTAGTCATCATTTAGGTAACTGTTTTATGAATTGATCTCATTAACAAAATTAATTAAAAGATTGTATAATATTTTTCTTTCAAAATATCACCTGTACTTATTTCACTGTTCATTGTTGTTGTTGTTTTTGGGTTTTTTTGTACCAGGAATTGAACTCGCAAGCTCACACTTGCCAGGCAGGCACTTATGCCTCTGAGCTAAATCCTTAGCCCCTCACCATTCATTGTTATAAATATAGATGAATATTATTTAGAAATTTTTTAACTAGCAGATAGATGGCTATAGTCAAGCACATATTAACAACACTTTAAAAACTAAATATAAGAAGTGAATAAATAAGTATTTTTATCAAGGAGCAATTCTTTTTAATTTGCTTTTCAGGTATATTCCAATATATAATTTATTCATAATTGAATTTTTAATTTTTTTCTGTAAGTTCTCCAAGATAGGCAACTTTTTGAAAAGTCACATTTAATTTCACATTTAATTTCATGATTGACCTACAATCAAATTAAGCTATTCACATTAAAGGAGAGAGAAACAGTCCTCACTGATAGCTTTTATGTTATAAGGACTTATTATATACTGTTTCATTTACTTTTCAGAACAAAATTATGTTAGTTCTCAATGTATTCAATTTCTTTATGAAAAAATGGAAAAGCAGAGTAGTTAACTAATTTATCTAACATTATATGTTGGTAGGTAGCCAAGCCTAAATTTATTTTTTTTCTGATTTTGAGCATAATCAAATCCCTCACTAGCCCATTAGAAAAATCATGCCAAGCCAAAACAAAATACTCAATGAATCACTTACTCTTGAGTGAGACTAGTTCCTGATTGATTTTTCAATATAAACTGAAAACTGTATGGGAGTCATTACATCAAATTATCTAAACACATTTCATAGATTACCCCATCATATATCTCTGTGAAAATTATATATATGTATATATATATGTATATGTATATATATATATATATATATATATATATATATATATATATATAAATTTTAAATGTTGTTCTTAATGCTTGTGACCATTAATTAAAAATGCTCTTCTGGGCCAAACCCCCATTAAATTGTTATTGTTACAATCATTAAATTGAGCTAAATCAAATAAGCACATTACACAGTTTGATACAGTATTGTTAAATGTGAAAGTGAAAATTATTGGATTCTAACCCCACAGTGAGTGTACAGGAGGAGAAGACACCTGTTCCTTCAGTAAATTGTCATGACAAACACAAATATCTATCTACACTTGCTTTCCTTCTGTTCCTCTAAGGTATAGTGATCTTCTCTCCACTCCCCCAAACGTTATCTTCACCGCTCCATCTCCATGCTGTGGACCTCCCGTCCACCTCTGTTGCCCACCTCCAGCTGCACAACAGAGCACACGTAAGATGTCTTCTCCCTGAAGACGAGGACCCTTCATCCTCCAGACACTGTGTCATGTCTTCTCAAAATAACACAGTCAAAAATACAGCCATTTTTATTGCTTAGTATTCTCGACTACTATCTTGTGTATGTGTGTGTGTGTGTGTGCGCGCACGTGCATGTGTGCACATGTGCACATGTTTGTCTGTGGGGGGGCGTGTATACAGAGGTATTCATTTTTTATCACAGTGATCCTTAAAATCCATATTGAGAACCAGCCTGATCTAGTAACAAAGAGGAACACATAATCCCATGTGAGACTAGCAGTGCTATTACTATAGGTAGCACAGAGGAGGCCAGATGACCCCTCCCCTCCACTCACTGGAGTTTGCTTAACATCCTAGTGCTGGCCCTCCTTCCACAGCTACATGTAACAAACCAGAACATTACACAGAACAAACACACTCATTGAAAACCCTTAACTCAAGATGATGCAACACTCTCTTAATCAGTAGTACTATCAATCTTACCTAGCAACCCAATAAATAGCAACCCAAGCTAAGATATATCTCCTTAGAAACCTAAAAGCCTGATTTATGTGTGTACCTCTTTTCTCCCCCCCCCAATATTGTTATGGTATCACTTTTCTGGTCATCATACTTTTGTTCTTTACTGGCATGTATCTGATCAACCCGGAACATATTTTCAATGAATGTAGCTGTTTTTTTTTTTTTTTTAACCATTGAATGTTTGCTTGAATTCTTCACTCACCATGCACAAAATCTATCTGCTATATCTATCTCACAGGATCACCATAGAACAAAAACAAACAAAAATAAAATCCACTTCTAAGTCTCAAAAATAATTTAAAAGATGAAACTGCTCTGTAAGCTGTAGATTTAGAGCTATAATGGCTCTCAGAGCTCCAGTTCAAGCTCCACAGTTTATAGATGTAGACTGTAAGGTACAAAGAAGGTGAAGAACTTGCCTTGAATTTCAGAGCAGAAAAATGGAAGAAATGACATAAGCACAGCTCTGCTGACAAACACGATAAAGATCTTCTTACTATATTCTACTGTTGTTGTAAACGCCTATTAAAGTGGAAATACTTTACACACTGAGTGTTTAAGGAGCCTTAATTTGTAGTAAAGTATTTACCTACCATAAAGAATAAAACTACTGAACCATAAACCCACTCAACATAACAAACATTTAAAAATAACACAAATAAAAACCACAGTGAACTCAAGAGTGACAGCCATACTTCGGCACTCACACGGTGCCCTGCACACTCAGATCATCATCAACCTACTAGGGCAACTGAACCTACAGCCTTGTGCTGGCCCTCAGGCTCCACACAAAGCTGATTCTAGAGCTACACAAATATGATCCAAGGGAAATTTGAATACTTTTTTCTTCCTCTATAAACATCTCGGTAGAATTCAGAAATAATTCCAATATTAACGAAATCATTTAGGTCAATAATTAATGAGCAGCATCTAAATAAATGGAAGCTACCATGAACTACCTCATCTATGAGGATTTCAGTCTATGTTTGTTCTCCACCAGCCTGAAGTTTTGCAGACATATTACTCAGTCTATCAACTGAATCAAAATTCCAGATTAGCGATATGGGCATTGTGTAACTTCAATAATAATTCTGGCACACTGTGAGAAACACTTGTTTAAAGACCAGAAGCTTTGTTAATTAGCATCCCATTTTTCTTTCTTTATATTGTCTGAACATTTTGACAGAATTCTCTGTTTCAAGGAACAGAAACCCAAACTGTATCAGTTCAAGGCACAGAGAGAAATGTGCTACAACTCGGAGCAGAGCTGAAACCAGACACATCAGGAACAGAGTCTCAGAAATTTAGATCCCGACCCCTAACTGATTTGATGTCTGACTTCGCTTACTTTCCAGTCTATATTCTATGACCAATTTTTTATAATCACTCTGTGCCTGTCTCTCTTGACTCTCTTGTTCCGCTTGCTCTGCTCAAGCCCCATAGACACAAGCATAGTGCCATAACCATGATGTGCTACATTATCTCACTAAGCCTGTGTGAAAACACACGTGGAAAATATACAATTCTGCTAACAGGTCTCACTTTCATTTCATAATAACAAAGCTGGACAAAGCTCAATTCTTTCTGGCAATCAGATATTGCCTGCTGCCATCACTTGACCACATGCTTGTTTCCCTCAAGTTATGGCAAATGTTTACCAGCTATTGCCAGGCCTGTAACTTTTGTAACTTCAGGACTTTAGAGGCATTGGATCTTCTTTAATAAAGCATTTTTTTACCTCTAAAGAAACCTTTAAGTCCATGCTGCCCTTCAATCAATTACTTTGACCCAGAAGATATCACCTTGATGCGGGTAACGTTTCATGCAGCTTGGGAAGGTGCATCATCATCAGTTACAAGTTACATAATACATTTGGTCAAAAGCTGTCCTGAGCTGGCAGCTACCTCAATTCATTCCTGCTTATGTAACATGAATCATGAAAGTAGAACTGAATTTTTAAAACCAGCATACATGTATTAACTTGCTAAAGAAAACACTATGACAGAGTATTTCACAGACTTTGCATATTTCTTTGTTCCCAGCTCAAGTCTTAATTTAAAGCATAAGTGTAAGGATCAACTGTACTCCTTCCCTCTTTCCTTCTTTCTTCTATATCCAAGACAATATCAAATCAAACAGGTCCCACTCCTAAGAATTTGTCCAATGCAGCCCCACTATTAACATTCGTTTTATCTGTGACTCATCTCTATTTTGTGTAATGCACTTGTTGGAAACAGCCTTGAATCACTTTGTTAATACAAATTTATTCTAGAAACCGTAGGAATACTGTGGAATCTAATCTGTACATTTCTTTATTTGCTGAAACATTCACAAATAAGCTAGAAAAATTGTAGTAAACACATTGTCTACAACCTAAAGATTCCATCTATCTACAGTTGGGTTTCAGCTTTGAGGTCTCTGCATCTGAAAACATTAAAAGTCTAACTGTATGAAAATTCTCAAGATTACAAGAGACAAGTTCCATATACAGACACAGAGAATTCTGATATAGAAAGAAAACACTAATATGAATCATCTTCTATTTAAAAAGTCAAAAACATGGCATTTGTATTTTTCTCATTTTGTTTAAAATGTGTGTTCTTTTGAGAATTGTGGGTATTAAGGCCATGTATTATTGCCTACAAATTTATCAGTTACAAGTTCCATGATATATATGGTCAAAAGTGTTTACCCTTCTTTAGTTGACTCATGATTTCATATGTTCTAGGAATATTTTTATTCTTTGGCATGGTGCTATATACCATATGGCACAACAAACTGACAAGCAAAAGGGTAGAACTTGTTTGAAATATATACTCATATATATTTATCCATATGTGTACACATGTATATGTATATACACATATATATACATGCACATCTACAACATAGGTAAAAGTATCATGTATGGCTACAAAAAAACACAACAGTAAAGTTACACATTATTTATATACTATACAATGTGGACTTTTTTGCCAATGTGAAAGAGGTCCTTCAAAAATCCAAAACAAGATTAAAAGTTCAATATGTACTTGAAAGTATTCGAGACATCTCAGTAACCACACTTTGCTACATCAAGAGTAAGCCTTTCTTGGGCTGGGGGTTTAGCTCAGCAGCATAAGCACCTGCCTTGCAAGCAGGCGGTCGTGAGTTTGATCCCTGGTACCGATAAAATATCAAAGACAAAAAAAAAAAAAAGAGTAAGCCTTTCTTACTCAATGTTTACTGTTGCTTTTCTAAGTACAATAATATCTGTAGCAATGTCAAATGCAGTAGGCTGCATAATCCATTTACAAAGGCTTTTAAATTGAGAAACACACTAAACTTCTTCGATTAATCCCAAGAGGTTGAAAATATGCTTTCCTTTGGTTTTAGGTTCCTCAATATGGCATTCCTTTGGAAAACAGTGATCTTGCATCAAATTTCACAAGTTTTCAGGAAGATTAAAGTGTTACTCTCAGTTTTTTCACAATACCTATGTCATGGGACCAGTTCCTGCATCATCTGTCTGACTCTCTCTTACACGTAAATATAGAATAGTCTAGACATTGACAACCCCAAGCACTCTGCTGAGCAAATAAGGTCTTGGATGCAAAGCCAGTAAATCGGATAAGCAAACAGAGATGTATGTTTGACCACATTCTCCATCAAGTGTGGCTGTCACACAGTCTAATGTAGGAGGGAGGCAGCAGACCATTTATGCATGTTTTACTTTTTGAGACAATGTGCCTTTTTTAAAAAGTGTAGATGTATGTATATATTCATATCTTAGTTATATTTTTACTAAAATGCTTAAAAGTTGTATTAGATTTTAATATGCTCATTTTTTGGCAAAAAGAAAGAGAATATATCAGAACATTGCTAAGGGAAAAAAAAACATTAAGAGGTTAGTCTTGAAGTCAAGCAGTTTGAATTTGAACCCCAAATTCACTAACATTTTAGCTGTATGATGTTGGGAACTTATTTAACACTTACTGTCTACCTCTAAAGTGACTGCTATTGTGAGAGAGCATTCAATAAAATTCAATTTGCCATATGCCTGGTAGACATATAGGAAGAGTTCTGAAGTGTTGACAGTAATTATTATATGTCAGAAACAGTTCTACAATGCTATATAGTCAATATACAAACATAAATGAAGTAGTCAACCATGATGGTGTAGTTAACCCTGAAGGAATTATCATCAAAGGAAGTTAATCCCTTCACATCCTAGACCAAAAGGATAGCACTACCAAAGTACAATACCAAGACATTAAGTTCTCACTGGATATGATCAAACAGTAAGCCGCTTGTCTTTATGAGATAATATCTTTTATATGTTCATCATTCTAAACTGCAATTAATATAGAACATTGCTTGTACAAGGACACTTTGATTTTTCAACCAAAACCTTAGTGACACTACTATTTAGGAGCACTTATCCTACTATTATTTGTTTTAAGTGTACTAAGGACCAAATGTACGTATGATTCTATGTAATTACCAAAAACGCCTGGTAGACATATGGAAATGATCCCCTTTCACAAAGGGGATAGATTTTGTTAAACAAACATACTATCTGTCTATACTATATGGATTGAGTACATAAACCTGAAAGTTAGAGCACAGTTTTTAACACTGAAGATTTAGGAGCAGGAATTGTAGGAGTTGACTATGCTCTGGTTACTGTGTTTTCTATTAGGTTTAAACTGAAGAATAATCATGGTAGCAATATATTCTCTAATTTTTATGATAAGTTAGTGCCAACTTACAAAATCTTCACATTTTAATTGACGTAGCAGACAATTTTATGTGTGACAGTGATAATTTTTGTATGAATTTGAGCATCTTAATATTTAGAACCCTAAGACACTAAGACACTATATAGAAAATGATAATAACTGATTCACTAAACTGTTTATTCATTAATTCACATTCCTTCTTCATTCTTCTTACAAATACTCAGGGCTAGAAATGGTGATAGATATTGAATCAAGTGAAGTTTCTAAAGTTTTTATTAATATTAACTGTTTAGGATAAAGTTAAAAGGAAATGACAATGAATTTAAATCCTATTATAGCAACACTTTTGTTAAAAATTCTATTAAATTTTATATTAAGCAATTATAGAAATAATTAATTCTTTTCAATTTTCTATAGACAAAAAAATCCCATCCCAAATAATCTATGTTTAAAAAGCCAAAGCCATTAAATGAACACTTTAGCTATAAAAATGCATGATATAATTGATGGCACCTTCTCTCATCCAGTAAAATAGCTTTCCATAATTTTATCCTTTGCTTTTCACAGAACAGTAACCTCGTGTAGTTTCAAAGAAATTTTACTTCGAATAAAGTGAAAAACATTCTCCTCCAAGAAGCTGTTAATCTTTCCTCCATAGTGATGGCTCTCACTGGTCAAAACTTGGAAGATTAATGAAGTACAGCTCCCTTGCCTTGGATCCCTCAAATCTTTTCTTTCCAGCTGACTCCAGCTTCTGGGTTGCCTGCAGTAGGTATCCACTATGCTAGAAAAATTCTCCTTACCAAATCTTATCTAGTACTAAGGACTATAACCTGTGTCCTATTTTCAAAATCAATTTGAAGATCCATGGAGTTGCTACACACATAGAAAAACTCAAAACTTATTTGTGAATTTATGGACAAAGAAGAGAAAGATCAGTGTGCAGGCCACCATCATGTGTGAAGCCGGGGTCACAGTACTGACTCTGCAGAGCTCATTTCCACTTCCCCTTATCCTCCTCATACTACCAACACACTGGGGTAGAGTCAAATTTTGTTTCCAGGTTCATTTTACCTTCATGGCTATGCTCTTTACAATACACTGCTTTCTTTTCAATACAACTTCACTGTTAACAAAGACACAGATGACTTCACGTACACAAACTGCTGGCTATGTACCTGAATGTGTATCTGCTGACAAATGCATATGTGGAAATCCTGCTCCCCAATGAGACGGTACTGGGAAGTGGGTTCTTTGGTAGGAAATTTACATCACGAGGGCATAACCTTCCTCAGTGAAACTAGAATCCTGATGAAAGAAGCCCACATGAGCACTTTTGTCTCTTTTATACAATCAGCTCTGATGAACATTCCATGAGCCATTATGTGGTTACCTTCAGTGACAAGAGTAATGGCAAAATGACTGTTTTGTAGAGACATCACATTTCTTTACTGCATAGTATGAATAATCTCCTTAGAATGTTTGTTTTTTAATTTACAAAATAAACCAGGAAAACAAGTCAGACATTTATCATAACTGAATGCAAGATCAAACAAAATTCTGAGTTTAATACATAAGACGCAGTGTACTAGTGGACTTCCGCAGAGTCTCCAGCAGAACACGACTTTGCTCTCGTCTGCCACTATCCTTTTCCCGTATTTTATTACAAGAAATGGGGAAAAAATAAAAAGGTATCCATTAATGATGGCAGCCTAGTTCTCATTCTTGGGGCAAAGGTAACAATGTGATTGTTATGGTTTGTGTCTGGGTGGTCACACAAACTTCATGTAGTCATGGACACGGCTGAATCTAGCATTTGTGACTGGTTTGTTGGATTGGTGGCCTAAGTGCTGTACCCTCCTAAGGGTGGTGTCATGGCTTATGTCAGTGGCCCCCAAGTCTCGTGCAATTATGGGTATAACCAAATCTAGCGTTTGTGATTGTTTTGTTGTCTACTTCTTGGATTGGTGGTGTGAGTGCTACACCCACCTAGGTGCGGAGCCAGAATATGATGTAACATACCAAAGAAGGTATGCCTTTCACTCTTTTGCTTTAGTTTTTGCTTTTGTTGTTTGCAGCAGCCATACAGAGCTGCCACTTCCCACCATGCTGTCTTGGAACCAACTGAGTATAGACTGAAACCTCCAAGAACTGTAAGAAATAAAGCTTTCCTTCCCTAATTTTGAGCATCAGATATTTTGTCTCAGCAAGAAGTAAAAATTAACTAACACAGGTAAGTAACCAGCATACCATATAGGGAGGTGAAGAGGCCTGTTTTCCTTCCTTTTGCCCTTTTGCTCTTGTGGCTGCCATGGCAGCTTGCCGCTGCCATGAATGGTTGCCCCTTAGCCACACCACCCTGCCTTGAAGCCAGCCAAGGATGGACTGAAATCTCCAAAAAAACTGTAAAACTGTCTTGCTTCACCATGGGCATCAGGTATTTTGTCCTAACAAGAAAAAAGTAACCAAGACAGTGATGGATGTAGAGCATCATGGCTCTTTTTTGGGAGTAATTATGGTCAACTCTCCAAATCTATGATCAGCATCTGTGGATTCAGTCAACTGCTGGCTAAACATAGAGAAAACCCACATAAATACTGATCATACACAGCACACTTTTTTCTTTTCATTATTATCTAAACTATATAACAACAATTATTACAAGTAATTTACAGATGATTTAATGAATATGCAGAAAATATATCGTGTTATAAAAGAGACTTAAACAGAGCAGATTTGGTATCTAAGAGTTCCTAGAACTGATACTCCATAGATTAAAAAGGAAAATAACTGATTTTGTGAACAATGAAATCAATAAACCAACATTTCAAAATAATTCATTACCTATATAAACAATGTCTTGCAAATCAATCAGAAAAGTCATTGAATTTACATTAGTTAAAATATACCTTAATGGTACTCAAATGTTATTTATTATTAATTAAACCAATTAGGGATATGAGGATGTGTGTGTGTTGGGTAATGAAAGTGGGAATCCATGTAACTTTTTTCTCTAAACAATAACTAGGAGAAAAAGTTTCTGGTTAGTATCAAGGAAAACTTCTGTGTAAGCCAACCATCATTTAAGTTTTCAAATCCACACTGCTTGAATCATTCTGGCATCTGTGACTTTATCTTATGCCCTCATCTACAAATGGCAAGATCATTTCTGCTTCCAAATAATACTTTGCTCTAAGAAACGAGAGCTGAGCAATAGTTCAACACATCAATGTTAAAGAGCAGGAAGGTGACAATGAAGATGGTGGGGCAGCACTTTGCAGTTTCTCCTGGAATTGAGACAGCTGGAAAACAGCTACTAGAGGAGAAAAATGAGACGAGATCCAAGGATCAAGAAAGTGATGACAGAAAACCTGAAACATATGGAAAAGCAGAAAGTGACCAATAGAGAAATAAATGAAGTAGTGAACTCCAAAGCCAGCCCCAGCTCTTGATGGTGAAGGAAAGTATTCCACAAGCACGAAGTATCCTGGAGAGGGCTGGAAGCTCCAGTGGTAAGTAACAGACCAACAATTCCACCTGTAGAAAAACCCACGGTCATTGCAAGCTATCAACCCAGTGTGGGGATGCACTGTTACGAGGTTGGGCCTGGCTGGAGATGGGTTACTGGAGGTGTGACCTGGAAGGACTCACACTTGTTTTCAGCTCTACTTTCTCTCTCTTTGCTTCCTTGCTGCCATTGGTTGACCAACTTAACTAGGCCATGCCCTTCCAATAGTACAGTACCCTCTACAACTGTGAGCCAAGTCAACCACTGCACCATTACATTGAGGGCATCACATATATTTCCCAAGAGTAGGAAAACTGAATAATATAGTAGTCACTAAGAAGAATAACACAGAAGTGGACAACCATCCTAACGGAGACATCCATTTCAACACAGAGACAAAATAAGTATGGAAAAATAAGGCAGTATGATTCATCCAAAAGTTCAAAACTTATAAGTAAGTTTATTATCAAAGAGATTCCTCAAAAAACTAAGATTAGAAGTCCCATTATATAAAGTTATTCCCTTTTTGGGTATTTTTTCAGAAGAACTGAAAACATCATACTACAGCAATACAAGTGCACCCATGTTTATAGCAGCACAATTTACAATTGCTAAATCTTGAAAACAACCCAAATGCTCATCAACTGAGGAATGGATAAAAACATGTGGTATTTTTAAACAATTGAGTGCCACTCAACTACAAAGAAATAAACTCGAGGCTTTCATAGGTAAATGGATGCAACTAGTAAGTGAAATAAATCAGACTTGCATGTGCAAACATTGTATCATCTCCCTAGCATAAGAAACTGAAACAGTAAAAAATATTCGTACAATAGATATTGTGAAAAGGAGAGAAACTGCTCAAAAGGAAAGAACAACTGGGATGGGGGAAAAGAGAAAAGAAGAAAGGGAAAGACATTAGCTAAGATAATTGTATTACTTATTCTGTTAGTTCATTGAAAATAACTATTAGTGCTTACATTGTTTGATCAATATTGGTCATGTGAGCAACTATTTTGAAGACAACAATATGTAATATTATCAGTAATTTCCTGTCATCTTATTTTGAAATCTGTATTGTTTTTATTTTTTTTATTCTCTTTAAAATAAGAAAAAAAAATGAATGGCGGTCAAAGAATTCACAAGACTGTTTTTTAGTATGATCAATGACCTCAAAGAGGAAAGCTGAACGAAGGAAGACAGTGCAAGATATGAAGGAACAATACAACAAAGACATAAAGAAGACTCAAATAAAAGTTCTAAAACTGAAAAACACAGTAAACTACATGAAAAACTCAGTGAAAAATTTCACCAGTAGATAGGATCAAGCAGAATATAGAATTTCAGGTCTTAAAGATATGACTGATGAATTATCACAGTCAGATATTAATTTAAAAAATACAATTGATGTACCACATATCCATGAATTCTGGGACAAGTCGCATCATGAATTTTCAATGTGGCATCAGACTCAAAGGCAGGTTTTGAAGGCCCAACAAAAGCAGTGTATGAAGTTATAAGAAACTTCAGATGCAGTGTAAATTTTGAGAAGTCATAGATATCAGGAGTACAGAATATCTGTGGAGGAATTCTTCAGGCTGTGAATGAAGCCAGTCCAAGAGACAAGGTATGCGGCTGCAACCCAGAAGGCCATAGGGATGGGGCTTCTCAAGCCCTTTGGTAATTTCATTTTATCATATAACTGACATGGTAGATACGGAACTCCATGGCTTATCATGTGCATTGCTAGTTTTCAGTCTGCCTTTAAGTCTTTGCTATCCTCTATTCCTTTCATTTAGAATCAGAATGTTTACCCTGTGTCACTGCACCTTGGGATTATACAATTTGGTGTTATTTTTACAGAGGTTATTTGTTAACAGTTTGCCTGGAGTCTTAGAAGAGACTTGAACCTAGACTTTTTAAAAAAATGTCAGAACTGTTAAGACTTTGGGGAGGGATTATCATGTCTTCAGTTTTGTGCAAGATAGATGCATTATAGTAACTGGAATTGTGAAGTCGCTATTTTCTTTATTTGGTGATTAGGACTATGTTTGAGGATGAATTGACAAGCACTTTAAGTGGTGGTTAAGGTGCAGTGTCAACTTGATTTTCTTTGGGATCTGCAGAGGGATGGTAGAATATATGTCTTGCTATGTCTGAGTGGATCATGGAGTCACGGCTTTAGGAATCTGTATCTGGTCCTTCATTTTTTCTCTCCAGCACTGATTCTCTGCTCTGCTTTTCAGCCTTCATAAACTCAGCAGTTTTGCTAGACCATTTCCTCCTCCTCTGACGTTCCTGCCATGAAGCCAGCCCACCCTAGACTAAAAGCCTCTGAAATTGTGAGAAAAATTAAATATCTCGTCACTTAAATTGTGGGTATAGCCTGATGTCCCAGCAACAAAAAGCTAGTACATTTCCAATGTCAAAGCTATCCTTCAAAATAAAGGACTTCTAAGATAAGCACAATGTATAAAAATTCCTGACCAGTAATCCAGCATTTCAGAACATATTTAACGGAATCCAATAAAAGAAGAGGAAGATAAATAAGCTCCTGAGAATGAGAAAAGAAATAAACATCACAAAATGAATACAACGACATGAATTAGTGCATAACTTCATAACTCCAAATGTTCATAATACCCCAATTAAAAGATAGACTGCTAGATTAGATTAAAATAAAGTAAGACTCAACTCTGTTACCAACAAGAAACACACATCATTGGCAAAGATCTACCCAGACTGAAAGTGAAAAGATGAAAAACAATATTCAATGTAAACAGAATCTGAACGTAAGCTATATTCATATTTGATAAAGTAGACTTCTAGACAAAATTTGTCACAAATGACAAAGATGCCCTCCAGAAATTGTTAAAGGAAACAACCCCCCATAAATATATAACAATGATATATGCACCAAACATCAGTGTATCAAATTTCATAAAACAAATGTTATTTGAGGTAAAACATACAGGTTTCAAAACAATAAAAGTGGATGATTTCAACACTCTGCTCTCACAAATAGCTCATCCAGTGCTAAAGAAAGAAAGAAAGAAAGAAAGAAAGAAAAAATCTAACACTCATCTATCCACAATGTTGGTTCTGAAAGGAAATAAAAATTTGAAACATTGAAAAGATCTTCTCTAAGCTTTAAGTATATTATTCTTTTTATCAAGGGAAATATGTTTACTGAAGGCAATTTCACAATACCTGCATGCATAAAAAAGAAAAGAAAAATAATTCACAGAACCCTATCACCTTAAACAGTTAAATTTCTGATACAGAATTTAATTTTCTTTAATGGTGGGATTGGTTGAGTTAACCTAAAAGTTCTCAGATAACTAAATATGAAAAAATAGCTCATATTACCCGAAGAACTGTCAAAAAAATTTTAGGTACTCACAAGGTAAAAACCCATAAAGAACAGACTAACGGACACTGAGGTCCATAGTAGATATTTTCCTCAGTAAAAAACGACATACTTGAGGTGTCACATTTTGGGTTACTAAAGTGATAGAAAATCAAGGAGAGAAATCTTTTTATAAAGAGGTAACAACTTTCCAAAATATGCTTAACAATGTCTTTCAAATTCTTTGCAAATCTTGGAAGTGTGCATTTGCAGAAGAGTCCAGAGAACTTGGTGGAAGGGATCCACTAGAAGGCTGAGCTCAGCAGCTGACTTTGCTGCTGTCTACCACCACCGAGACAGAATTTCATGTTTGAATCTCATCTGCATTAGTCTATTTTGGCTGTTCTAACAAAATATCACAAACAAGAGAAATTTATTTCTCACAGTTGTGAAAGCTGTAAAGTCCAAGATCAAAGCATTAGTAGATTCAGTGTCTGAACACCTACTTAACACCTACTTTGGATTTCACAGATGGCCATCTTTTTGCTGTCCTTACATGGAAACTCTTTAGGTTATCACTTTGGTGGTAACAGGATTGCAAATTATGAATTTAGGGGAACACAAATATTCAGACCATAGCACCATCCAAAAAGGGAGTCTTAGTAAATATCCGAAGTTTTCCACAGGCTCACTTTGATAAAAGATAAAACTAAGCTTCAACAAATTCAAGATAATTATCCAGAAATGTATGTTCAAGACAAAACAAAATCAACACTTCATAGGGAAGCACCAAAATCCAGATTTTAGATAAACAGAGGGAAAAATGAGACCGTTTTTATAAAATATTAGTGACATATAGAGCAACTTGTACTTTCCTATATAATTTCTAGAAGGATTAAAGTGTGGTAAAATTAGTTCAGAAAGCTGGGGGAATTTTCTTGAGTGGTTGTAAGCTATATCTGTGTATCTATATCTGTATCTGTGTATCTCCCTATCTTAGTACATCGTATCACCATCTACACTGACCATACACCAAAAAAGAAAGATTTAAGAGCCACTGTTGATTTCTCTCTCCCTCATACACAATTAGCAAACCCTGATTCTAACCATTTTCCATCTACCCTAGGTTAAGTCAGGATCACACCTCCTCAGGGGTAACCCAATGGCTTCTGTGGCTGACTGTCTCACCATAGGGGAAAAGAATTTCACAAAAAAAAGATCAAAGGGCCTGGGAATGGCTGCATACATCTGTATTCCTAGCTACTTAGGAGATTGAGGCAAGAAGATTACTTGACCCAGGAGTGCAGATCAGCAACATAGCAAAAATCCTAGGAAAGAAAGAGAGACAGAGACAAACACAGGGAAAGAGAGAGGGGAAAAGGGAAGAAGGGGGAGGAGTTGAGGGGAGAGGAGAAAAAGAACGGAGAGGGGAGGGCAGAAGAAGGGAGAAGGGAGGGGAGGGAAGAGGTGAGGGGAGGAGAGGAGAAGAAGGGAGGGATATGAAAGGAGGAAAGTAGGACAGGGGAAAATCAGAGTACTTCAACCAAAAGAGGCAGAATCAAGTACAGGTAGTCAAAGGCAGTAAATGACTTTTGAGATGGGTCTTTTTTTTTTTAATTTTAGCAATTTTATAGATAACTGTGATTGGTTAATCTTGATTGTGAGCTTGATTGAACAAAGGCCTAGGCAATCAGTAAAGCATCTGTCCCACAGACAGTTAGATCATGAGGGCTCTCACTCCATCAATGGATTAATTTATTGATTAGATAATACTTTAATGGTGCTACTGGAAAGCATGGAAACAAAATTGGGCTTGTTGGGCAGTGATCTTGGAACACAATCTTGAGACTCACATCATGTCTCCTGCTCCTTTCTCTGGCAAGCTTTTTATCTCTGACTTTTGGCTGCTGGAGACTGAGCAGCTCTGCTCTGCAACGTTCTCTTGCCATGATGTTCTTCCTTGCTATAGGCCTAAAACAACAGAACTGGCCAACAACAGAGCGCAAACCCTGAGACTGAACCAAAGTAAATCTTTCCTTCTCTAACTTGTTTGCTTCAGGTATCTGCTCACAGGTGACAAAAAGCTAACATAGCAAAATTGAAATTTTTACTTCTGAACACCCAGCACTTCTATAACATGCTGTATGACAAACTTTTCAGACATAATCATTTAAATGATAAGAATGGAATGAGAATAAAAATGTAATTGATGTATGTGTTAATTAAAATAAGTTGATGATGAGGGGATGGTTAAATGCAAAAGTGCTTTCTAAGCAAGAATATGTATCTTAAAACTCTGAAACAAATACAAATTACAATAGTGAAAATAACAGTACCAAATGTAAAAGAGTATAAAATTCTCTATCATTCAAGAGCCATGAATGATGAAATGGAAAAATAATTCAAGAGAAAAGTAAACAGATAACAGAAGAAAACAAAGCCCATTTTTTCTTTTGAAGATACCCAAACTCCCCCAAAGGAAATTCATGGAAATTGGGATTTTAAATGTTTTATTTTATTAGGTATAGGATCAACAAAATTAAAATGATTTTTAATATTAGGAAGCACTCACTGAGACAGGTTATTAGTAGCAACATAAAATGAGAGAGAATTTTAACATCAATTAAAATGTAAAGTACATATATACTTTGATTACTCCATGATCCTGCATAAATATTACCTTAAGCATACAAAGTTATCCATGTCTTTGGATGGTATATCTCTGTATAATCATACAAACAATGATTTTTGATATTCATAAACTGACATAGAATGGTATCTCAAATTTCTTGTAAAATGTAAAATGCAAGTTGCAACAGAGTATATTTTCCCACTACTTACTAACATATATTCAAACATGTTAGTATTAAGATTAAAAAAAAAAAACTTGTAAAGATTGTACTAAGGATTCCTAATCATGGTTTTACCCTATAGGTGACACCAAACAGAGCATTTTCTTAGAGCATTAGAGTAAATTATCCAAACACAAGAAAAGGTAATACAAGCCTGGGACAAATGGAGTTACAGTTTATGTACTGAACTGTATTGCATTCAACTTTTCTATGTGAAGCCCTGTAGACTCGCATTAAATACTGTCTCCCTGGTGTGAAATAATTGGCAATTGATCACATGAATAGCGTTACAAAATAATTTTCAATAATAAAGAGAAAGACTTCTGTTTTGTTCTCAGAATGCTTAGGGAGAAAGCCTACTTTGTCGCCTTGCCTTTTGGGTTGTACCCCTGACAAGTTCCACATTCTCACCCCAATTATTTTCAATGATCCAGAATACCCTAGTCAGTTTGTCTGTTTCTGCCCTGCATGTAAAGTGGGAGCAACACAAACAGCCTTCTTGTCCACCACTTCTTTAAAGACACATTTAAATATGAATCTTAAATGCAAATGGAGGAGGTGAAACTTAGACAGAATCATGCAACACTGAAGTTGAAGTGTCCTATCTTGGTTGCAAGGCTAAAAGCACAGCCACCGGAGAAGACAACTGGGAAAGAGTACTACACATTCCAGAAAGCCCTCTGAAAACTCACATGAGAGGGAATAAAATTACTTTTACCTACATATTCATCCATGGGCATTCTAGACTTGTCCAAGATATTTACCTGTAATACAAGTGTGCCACTTTCAAAAAAAAAATCAGAAAAACAACTTGCATCACACATATACAGAAGCATATGTTGATATATGCACGTGGGTATATATATAAATATAGGTACAGGTTAGATATAGATACAAATTTCAGTTACCTCACCTCTCCAGCTTTATTTATCTGCTTGGTGCTGAGGCAAAAAGATTACAAATTTGAGATCAGCCTGTAAATCATAGAGGTTTAAAAAGACTCTGTCTCAAAATAAAATATTTTTTTTTAAAAAGTCTGGAGACATAGTTCAGTGTGTAGCTCCTGTACTGAATCCCCAGTTCCCAAACAAATAAATAAATATTAATAAATAGTAACATTGTACTGCTACAAATGTCAAAGGAGGGGAATATAAAGTAGATTCAAAGTGAAAAATTTTGTTTGAACTTTTCTGTTTCTACTTCCACATTTCCAATCAAATGAAGGGCCACACTTCCAGGTTGTTATTATTTTCGCCTTATTAAAAATAATAGGGCAAATGCATACATAAATACATACTAATGTTCATTTACTACTCACAAAAGTCCTATGAGGAAAACATTACCATTTCATTTTTCCAGATGAGGTGCAGCCTGGTAAACTGAGCCTCTGGGCAGCACCCAGAGTTACTGTTCAGACATGCATGCGCTTCAGGCATTTTCCTAAAACACTCCCCTTTGCTGAAAGAAAGGTAAGAAAAACCCCTCCTGAAATGCTATTTGAATTTTAGGCCATGAAGCACTAACCCACAGTAACACAGCGCAAAAACGTCCCTGTGTGAACGAAAGCCACTCGTCACACACAACGCCCACAGGGAACCCAGGCAGTTATTACGTTGAGAAGTACATCAAAGCCAGCCCTAAATCTTTAACATGCACGCATCTGTAAGAGAAAGACACAGGAAACCCTTCGTTACTATAAACTCTCGCAAAAGCGGCCAGTGGCTCGCAGCAAGTTGCGTCTGCGCTGCGAACGTTCCCTCTGCGGGGCGCGCGGCCGCGGGCCAGGGCGCATGCGTGGGCCCGCCGGGGTTACCTGGAGCGCCGGGCGCGCAGGCACAGGAAGAGCAGCAGCAGCGCGGCGGCCAGGGCGAGGCCGGGGAGGCCGAAGGGGCCCATCCTCGAGGACGCGTCTCCCGCCGTCGGTTAGTGCCAGGCCGCGGTGGGCAGCACGGGGATGACTCCGCCGCCGGTCGGCTTCTCTGAGACGCCCGCCTGCCTGCGTCGCCGCCGGGAAGGTCTCGCGGCCCGGAGGCTGCTTGGGAAGAAAGTTAGCGGAGTCGCCTCCTCCCTCTCAGCCCCGCCGGCCGCGCGCCCACACGCGCCGCCCCGCCCGCCCGCCAGGCGGCTTAGGGAAAACCGCGCCCCGGACGGCCAGGGGTGCCAAAGCGGGGAGCGGAGCGCACTTCCCGAGAAGAGGCCCCCAGGGCCCGGAGAAGGGGATTCCCTCGGAGTGGGAGCGAGTCCCGGGCTGGTCACCCTGTAGCCTGCGCGGGCGTGCGGCGCGAGGAGGAATAGTGTGCGGCCCTGGGAGCTCCGCGATGCCGCGCTGGAGCCGGCTTCCTCCCGCGCGAGGTCCAAGGAGCTGGCAGCCTAAGTGGCTGCTCCACGGCCTCAGCTCCCCACATCCGGGTGGTGCACAGGCTTTGTTCAGAGCCTGTTGTGTGCACATTGGCGCCGAGCGCGAGCAGGGCCATGAGCACCAGGGCTGTGAACTTTGTTTGTGAGGGCACATTGTCCAGAAATCTCTCACCGGCAAAACAAGAAATTGGCCAAGTCCCAGAAGTGGTCTTACAAGTTCGACCGAGGGCACTAACAAGGAGAAACTTTTTTAAGTGTCTTTTCTTGAGTGACCATCACCATGTATGTTAACATGTTTTCTTTCCTCCCTCCACTTGTGGTGTAAATTTTAGCAGTATTTCATAGGAAACAGACTTGGGTGACCTAGGTTGTCCTGGCACCTGCTTGGTAAGGATTCTAACTAGGGCCTTTTCCCAAACCTCTGTGTGCTTTCTAGCTCCACACTCTTCAGAGCTACTGCAATAACTTCAAAACTGATTTCCATCCTTTTGATCTTTCCCATGTATTGGCACCTAAATACCGACTTGCTTTTACGTTGAGCAGAACTCTTGGTAGTCATAAACCTCCCACCTGCAATGAAAAATACTCCACACTGTACTTCCATGGTTCAGTCCCCTGGCAAGGACACCTCCATACACATTAGAGCAGAAGCCTTGGGCACTTAAGTTCGGCTAAGTTGTTCATACCTTTGTTTAGGCTGTTTTCTTTAAAATTGCTCCAACTCTGCTTGTATAATTAATCCTTCTACCTCCAAACTTTAAGCACTCTACACTCTGTGGCTACCTTTTCCTCCATCCACTTTCCTTTCTCCATTTTCTTACATACTAAGTTGTTTTTTCCTGATTAGAAAAAGTGAATACTGTGAATTGCAAGAACCATTTTAGCACAAATAAAGATGTCCCAAATGGCGCATCTAACATTATTTCTTATACATGTGGAATTCCACTTTAACTAGAGTCCTATATTTTTGTTTACGAAGTATAAATCTAGCAAATCTAGCTTAATCTCAGCACGGAGATTCATATGGAACACATATGACAACTATGCCAATTCCCTTCAGTCAGCCATCTTTCCACATTGGTCACCAGCATCGTGGTGTTATGTCCCTTGGATGTATTGATTAGTCCATAGTCAACAGTCAAACCTAAAGGTATCACCATGGCTGATCCTTAAGACTTTGAGTTGTCACGTATGAAAATGTTTCAGTGTTAGGTAATAAATGGCTAAGTCATATCATTTCTTCTCAGAAAATATTGATGGTGATGCACATAAAGGAAGAGATACAGAAGCAAAATGAAAAAAAAAAAAAAAAAACAAATCCATTGGTGTCTTCAAATGAGTGAACTATGAAAGCGAGGTCATACTACGGAGCCGCATGCCACCAGTCCAGGTGACCCTTACTGGGTAGTTGAAGTGATGCTATGGTTTAAATATGCTTCATCCTCGAGAGTTCATGTGGTAGAGGCTTGCTCTTCAACATGGTGTTAGAATCTTTGAGAAACAGGGCCCATTAGGCTGGAGTTGGTTAGGTCATTAGTGCACTTTTGTTCTCATAGGACCTAGTTAGTGTGTCTGTCTGTCTTGTCTGTCTGTCTGTCTGTCTAATTATAAAACAGTAAAACTGGCCCCTAAATCTCTTCCTGACTTCCTATGTGAGTTCTCCCTTTTCCATACATTCCTGCCTTAAGGCCAATAAACGAGGTATGATGCAGCCAAGAGCGCCATCATTACAAGCTAAAGCAGTGTGGTTGCCCCAACTCCACAACTATGACCTCATAAAACTAAGATCTTTTTGAAATAGCTAGCTTCAGGTATTTTGTAATGGTAATAAAGAAGATGAATATAAATTATTTGTTTGCTTTTTTTTTCACCTAGTACTGACAGTTGAACACTGGAAGTCCCTTTTGTTTGTTTGTCTGTTTTCCTGTTGTGGGTGAATTCTGGCCTGGTTTCACTGCAGTCTCAGTGAGTCTCTCCCTTGCCTATGTACTCTAGTGGTGGATATTGAATCCAAGACTTTCTGCTGTTATGAAAAATCACTGTTTCAGACTGTTTTTCCAACATGACATACTAATTCTCTTGTTCTGAATTACTACTTTAGTCAACAGCTTTGTTAGAGATGCAAACTTTGTCTGTGGTACTGTACTTGGTTCAAGCAATGTATAAAAATGAACACAGTGTCACTTTTTTTTAAATAGCTGGGATGAAGAGGACAAAGAGGATTACTCTGGGTAAAGAGAAAAACCAAGCAGCATGCTCTTATGGAGTGGCAATGGAGAAATTAATGGACATGCACCCATATGGCTTCAATCTTGTGAGTTCATGCAAAGCACATGATATGCTGGGGAAAGCACAAATTAGAGGCATAAGTTGTTGGGAAACATTAGAAAGTACCACTGGGAAAAGCCAAAGTGGAATTCCATGCATTCTTTTCCCAGTATTGGGAAGGCCCTAAAATTAAAATCGAGTACTTAAGCCTGAAAGTACCTATCAACTTCTAACAAAAACTATAGACTGAGTTTTGAATCATATCAAAGCACCAGCTTATGTAACTAAAAAGAATGACTACAGTTGTCTTTTTTTCTTTTCCATGAATTCTGTTAACTAAACTTTGATGTCCTGTCTCTTATTAGAATTGAGACCACCACTGGGAAAATTTGTGAAGGAAAAAGAGAAGATAAGAAGATGACACATACTTTGTTTCATCTAACCCTCAAAACAAACCCCTGGAGTTTCTGCTTTGATTCTTGACTTTTCTTGGCCCTTGGATATCACAAAGGTTAGTCTGAGGTTTTTCTAACTGCCAAAAATGCTATCAAAATTCCTTCCTTATAGGTTTATGCAGAGTTAATTGTGAAAAATAAATATGTACAATGGAATACCTGGAGCTTCTCCCTTTTTTTACAGTTGAACACTGTACCTTCCACGGATACAAGCATAAGTATAAATGAGTTCATTAGACAAATTCAGCCAGCCTAACGGTCACCTTATTGATCTGATACTTCCAACCAATTAAAATGTAAAACACATTACTTTTCTGTTTCCTGAAGACTACTGTTCAGGCTGAGATAACAATAATCACATATACTGAAACTGCTGTAAGTCTGGGAGTTACTGTTTCGTTTTGCACATCATAAACAGGCATCGTAGATGCGTGCAACAAACTTTACTAAAAATACTTCAAATTAAAGTGTATTTTTATTTTCTGTTTATCTTGTTTTCCTTTCTTCTCTGAAGGCAGTTTGAAGGATTAACCAAGCATGGTTCAGTACAGGACACATACAGACCTAACAGGCAAAAATGTATTAAATAAAATGCCACTGACTAAGCAAATTGACCCACCAATAGAGAAAGTGATTCCCTTTAAACTTTTTTATATAAAGTACAATTTTAGATAAGAGCTAAATATAATTATTTTGAAGCAGCTGTAAAAATGGTGTAACAGATGGTTTTGATTATCTCCAACTAGAAGAAAAAGATTGGAGTTTGTCATTTCTTGTTTAACCATTTTGGCATTGCTTATACACATTTAAGTTCTGAATTCTCCAGTTTATAAATTCGGAATTCTGTACTAAACCTTCATTTATTCTCACTATCTGGTCCCACCTCCCATGCCAAGTTTTGAGACTGTTTCTCTTTGTCTCTGACTCACACTGGCTTTTTCTAGTATTTCATTCCTAGTTAGCCCCAAAATCCAGATTTCTGAGGACACAAAGTATGAAGTCCTACCTGAGCATTACTTTTAATGAGAACCATTTTCTTTGTCTCACCTCCCTGGCCACCTCTATTCGCTAAAGGAATGCTTTATAGACTGCGAAACGTTTTCTTATGGATTGTACTGGGCTGGTCCTCCGAGAAGTACTGAAAAAAAAAAAAAAAACACAGAGAAGAAGATTCCCTAAAGACTCATAGGTTTATTTGGGATAGCACAAAATTGCATGGGGAGTATTAATGCCATAACAAGCTATGAAAACATTAAGAGGCTGAGGCAAGGGAAAATTTTCAAAGGTAAAATGGGGATTATGTGAGACATTTTGAACGTTAACTTCTGACTACAAGGATTAATGACAAAGGTGGCTCAGCCAAGTATTAAATAGTTATTAGGCAGAAGATCTTTGAGAATTACTTTGTGTGTGTAAAGTTGTGGCAGTCTTTGTGTGAAATTGTAGTTCTGACTTTTGTGCATAGTTCTTGTTACCAGGCAATTGTGCATAAGATCCCATCATTGATAATTATTCAGGTTTATTTATTTTGTAGTCAGGGTATAACAAAAGTAACTCCTTTTTAATGCTAACTATTTCCACAGTTACCATAAAAAAAATCCTTGGCATGTTTTATACCTTAGTCCTTTTAAGTCACATGGTGATAGGATATTTTCTTATTTTTTTCCCTGGCATTTTTCAGTCACTCTGGTTCCATTCATCCTCTGAAATTTTCCTGTGCAAACATCAAATACCTCTTGCCTTTGAAATGCAAAGCAAGTCTGCTTGTATATTTTATTTAAGCAAACCATTAGTGTCCCCTATGACACGTAACCACCAAACTTTGTTCTGAATAATGAGCATGCACAGTTTTTAAAAAAAATATTATCAACAACAAAATGCTTAAATATTTTTAAAAATTGGCATGCATCATACTCTCCTTCATGAATGTAAAATATTAGGCGAGAAATTGTCTTCTTGCCCATCTTTTCTTAAAGATTTAATCACAGTCAATCAGAACATATATAAATAGAGAGATGCCAACATGTGTCCCTTCTGCACTTACAGTTTATTTCTAGATATACTATGTCTTTTCTTCACTTGCCTCTTCTCTCTTTTAGTAGTTTCCTGATCTAGAAAAGTACAAGGGCCAATTCAGAATTTTCCTGCTTGTTGGGTATTCATTGACCTCAAAATTCCTTCATCTTTTCCAGTCCATCCTCTTTTTGTTATTGTTGCTTCTTCATTTAGTTCTGTGCCATCCTGCATATCCCTTCCTTCTCTGGATTCTAACTACTACTATCAGAAAAACTCAAGCCCTCTAGCACACATTCCCCATGCAAAGACTATCATAAATATAATGCTTTAAGGAATTTTCTAAATCTTACACAGATACAAAGTGTATATTAGAATTGCACCATTATTCTCTGCATTACTGATTCAGTAATCAGAACTTTTAAAAATAGAAGTCTGAAAATAAACAAGTACTTCCTTTGACTTGTAAAGCATTTTCAAATATTGTCATATTTGGTCATTTTGTAATCCAGAGAGCTGCATATTTTCTTAACCTTACACACATACCTTATCATCTATAGTAATGGGCACCATGTCTGTCTGTTTTTGCTAATGCACACACAGTGCTTGACATAGTAGTGCATATATTTTTTATATTTACAATAAATATTTGTGGAATAGAAATTAGAAAACTGATTTTGAAAAGTAAAATTTATGTGGTAACTACCCTTTATATATTGATCACAGAATATCTGACACCCACACTTTAAAGAATGAGAGGTTTATTTTGGCTCATGGTCACACTCCTTGGTTGGATGTCTCCAGTGCAGCAATGAAATGGTGAAAGGGTCAGCGCAGGGGAAAGCTGCTCACATCTTGATGGTGAGGAAGCAGAGAGAGAAAAGAGGAGCTGGGGAGAAACCATACACTTCCAAGTGGCTGCCACAATGACTCACATTTTCCAACCACCTCTTAATAATAGTGTATTCAGCTCTGATTTCATCAGTGGGTTAATCCTCTCATGAGTGGAGTCCCCCGTGATCTGCTCAGCTTTCATCTTACAAGACTTACAGGGAATATTTTAAATCCAAACCATAACATTTTGCAATTTAACATTTTTTCTAAAAGGTATTTCTAGATCTTGAATAAATAATCATAAATCACTGAAGTTTTAATTTGAAGAAATCACGTAAATACAGAGCTCACTTACAGGGGGCAAAATGTAACTAAGTTATTTTATAGAAATAAAAAGAATGAACGATAGAAGCCTGAGGATGAGATATTGGAACTCATGCTACGGAGTTTTATTTTATATTGTTTCATAAAGAAATAACCTGTATTAAAAGCTTTGCAGACATCCCAAAATTACATGCCAGCATAACAGGAATAAATAACAATTGTCTTACTTAAGATTCAGTATGATATTATTTTAGAACAAAATCGACTCAGTTGTAGTTACCAGGGACTTATCTTCACAGTATCTATTGTGTTTGCTCTAAGGGTTTTTCAGTATCTTAATGGAACAAAGGGATGGCCCTGCCATAAGTCCACTCAAATAAGAGATTATGTGCCACATGGAATACATAAATTTGTTCCAATGATAGTGGGAGAGAAAAAGGATAATTTTTGGATTGATAGCCATTGTTTTCATGTCTCTGCATTTCTTTCCTCTCTGCCATTTTTTAAATCTTGAAACAGAACCTTTGCAAGTGAAGGCTATTGAAGAAAAGAAAAAGTAATGATTTTTGCTAAAATTTTTTCAAGCACAGAGCAATATCTTGTTATCCAAGCATTCACAATAACCTAAAAGGAGGTAAGAGTACATTTCCTGTTCCATGAAACAACAGCCTAGGACCCTTAGCCTCAAGTGACCAAAGTCCAGAGGAGGAAATAGAATTCAGCAGCATAACCAGATGATTTTAGATAAACTAAATTCATAGTGCCAAATACATTTTTTCATATTCCTATGCATACCTTAACTTTTCCTTTTAGCCATACTCTCACTTTATTGAAATACTTTCTTCTCCAGGCTTTTGCAAATGTCCTTTGCGTGCTCTTGTTGGTTTTGTTTTGTTTTCTGTCTCATGGTTAGTTCTTCTTCTACTTGGCCACTCAGTGCCAAAGAGCTCAGTCTCAGGTGCTCTTCTTATTAAACAGATAAACTTTATACTTTAAAAATGATCTCCAGATAGCAGTTCCTTAACATATCTCCTCCGGACTTCTATGAGAGACAGTCTTATACATAGCACTTGTCTTACAGCCCCCACGGCTGTTTCACATGCACCTCAAACTTGGCAGATAGGAGCTCAAAATTATTTCTACCACACCTGCCCCATTTTCCTGTGCGCTACTATCTATCCAGGTGCTGAAGTGAACCTTGCCTTAAGTAAAAACCATTTAAAACATATGTTAAACTTTTCTGATTTTTTCACTTTTATAGCTGTCATTCCTTTCAAAGATAGTATTATTCATCTCCATCTGCGTGTCCTTAGATTGCTTTCACCCCGTTCAGCCATACTGCATTCTCCACACTATGATCTTGTAGTGTGTTTATTTTCAAAGTGCAAATCTAATCATGCTTCTACAATATTTTAAATCCCTACAATGTAACATCACATTGTTTTTTGGATAAAATACAAAAGGCTTACGCTTTAAGCTTGCATCATCTTCAATGAGTAGTCCCTCACTTTGTATCTCCATGACAATCCTAAAGGAACCTAGTATTGACTGGCATTTGTTTATTGAATGAACCTATACTTTTTTCTGCCTTTTCACATAATCCTTCCACTACTGTTTCATGTCCATCCCTTCTTTGGCTATCAAATTTTTAAATCTTCTTCTGAACAAAAATTAAGCATTGTTTACTTGTAAAAGTGATTCCTGGTTCCCTAGAAGAGGTCAGTAACACTTAATCTTTGTCTTCTTACTGTACTAAACTTCATCTGACTAGCACTCATAATAGTAAATCATAACTCACTGTAATGTGTTGAATGTCTTTTCATTAGAATGTCAGCTTATTAAATTAGAACTTCTGTTTGTGTAGTATGCTACTGTATTTTCACACATTTTCAATATAGTTGGCAGTTTATACAAATTTATTGAGTAGACATGTCATTTAATCATCAATTCCAAATCAAATAAGTAGATAAATAAATGAAGCCATTCAATATTTATTAATATTAATTATTATTTATCATTTCTTATGTGTCATTTGCTGTTTTGGTCTTCCATGCAGTTTTTATTTCAATCTCACAATGACCATATGAGGTAGGTACTTTTATAATCTCAACATTAATATAAGCATGCAGGCAGAGAGTAGTAATTAACCGCTTTTTAACCTCCATCTCTCTTTACTATCATGGCCATTTTCTTATGAATCTATTGGTCAAAGACTGGAATAGTTGAGGAAAAGGCTGATTATTAAGATCTTCCTTGGTGCAATTAATTTTTGGGGTAGTGTCTGTCCTATAGAACAGAAAATATGTTTTCCTTTTAGGTCCATTTAGAGAGGTTTATCTCTGTCCCTCTCCACTGAACCCCTTTGTTAACAATCCTTTCATGATTTTTCTCCTACAGACATAACCACACAACTAAACTGTTAGACATTGCCTATGAAACTGTATATGTATAAATCTGACTATGTCTTGTTGCACACAGAATAAACCTTTAGATACATTGTATAAAGTTCTACTTGGAAAATTTCCCCTTGGAACTATTCTTCAAAATCTCTTCTAACTAAGGATACAGTGCTGCAGTTGGCCATTTTTGAGTGGTACCAACATACCATGCAGCACTTTGCAAAGCAAATTATTTTTTCCTTTGAAGTAAAGAGAGCATACAAAATACTTACAAGTTGAGAAAGAGCAGGTACTGAAAAAACTGTGATCCTTAATAGTGTGAGCTGTTGTTCATAGACATTCTTTTAGGATCTTTTGAGGTTGATATATATAAATCTGTTCAATGAGAAAGTGCGTCTGTGTATGTTTGTGACTTGTTGTGTCTGGTCCAGTACTTAACAGAAAGTTCAGGCTGAATGGTAATTTAGTGACCATAGTGTATAACATTTTGTATGCATTAGGATTCTGAAGTAAAACAAAAGTTGCTTCTCAGTGAATAGTTATATACAGAGAATAGTACTTTTGCTGTGATTAATCTCTGTGGACCTTCCAGTGGGTCCATTAGCAGATTTATTTTCACACACACTTTAGGTACTGTAAGATTTGATGGGTCAAATGAATAAAATATCAGAACAGTTCAAATAATATTCCAAACTACTCAGAGCCTTGTCTTGTCTTGGACCCTACTCAAAATTGTAAACTTCTGAGTTACTTAGTAAATAAGTGAAATATTAAATATGGTTTCTGATGCTATAAATGAAATATGCATGAAGAATATTTTGACTCCAAAATTCAAAGAGCCTAATAAGTACTGGGCCTTTTTTTAAGGTGGGAGGAGTCATGTACAACCATTTGTTCTTCACTCCTGGCTATTTGACTGCTAAAATTTTCATAAGGAAGCACACATATATCTAATAGGATGTTCAAGAAAGTATTATTTCCTCTTCATCAAGCCCAATCAGCATAATATTAATGTAGTCATGTAATTTGTTATCTTGTGGGATAAAATAAAAGGTCTCTTTTGACTAGATGCGATTATGATCATGACAAAGAGCTGAAGATTTGATATTGGTATGACTGTGAGTGTGTATTGCTGGCCATGTCATGTGAAAGTAAACTTCATCTACCAGGTTAATGGCTTCAGTATGCTAGGGGATTTGCTGATGTGCTGCGGAAAATAAACCACATCTGGAGTGGCAGCTGCAATTCAAACCATCACCATATCAATTTTATAATATTCCGCTATAATTCATTGGATGTATCTGTCTTCTGCATAGGTCACATAAACAAATTAAATGGGAATATAGTAGGAATTACTACCCCTGAATTCTTTATGTTCCTGATGAAGCCTAATAGCTGCATTTCCCTCCTCTAAATATGCCATTGTTTTTGGTTTGTTATTTTGATCAGCAGAAGCAGTTCTGGAAATTTCCACTTAAATTTTCTCATCATAACTGTCCCTTTCCTTGTTAAGGAACCCATATAGGGATCATGCCAATTGCCGAATACATTTATTCTGGTCTTGCATTATAGAAGAGGACTAATCATTGGTTTGCATGCAAGGAGATGCTAAAGCCACTGTGAGCTAGACCTAACCTCAACAACTTCTTAATTCTTATAATAATCTGGGTATTTCTTTTTCACCAAAACACAATGACTCTGAATTCTTTTGAAGAAGGTCAAAACTGAAACTTTTGCAGTATAACAAAATCCTTTCTTTAGAAATCCTGGCCTTTACATCATACAATAAGGTTTGGATCTGTTAAATTAGTCAAATTTAAAAACTAGTAAAAATTATAATTTGTAATGATTTCAGTCAAATTTTAATCACTCAGATTTACAGCTATTCTGAGTATGTAAATCAGGTGAGACTTTACATGGTTACCAGTCTATTCTGATTCTAAGGACACTATGATCATTTATGTAAATTCGAGAGTTATGCACAAAGTTGTACATAAAAACATTCTGATTCCCATTTTTCTGCAGCATTTCTTGTTACAGTGATAAACAACCCTGAACTTACTGATGTTAAATATAACAATTTTGGGTCAGGAATACAGAAAAGGGCATCAGGCGTAGTTTGTATCTGTTCTTCATGATGTGCAGGACCTCATAAGAATAACTAAATTCCAGAGCAGAGAGCTAGAACCATCTGGAGATTCTGTCACTCATACATCTGGTAGTGGATATTGACTGTTTGCTGAGCCCTCACCCACACTTACGTTCTTAATGCGACATGCTGTGCCTCACCACTTGCTGGTGTCAAGGAGATTAGAATACTTATAGTATGGTTTAGGATGTGAGTATAGATATCCCAAAAAAACAGGAGAGATGCCCTATTATCTTTTAAATTTAATCCTCACTAGACATGTAACATTGTAGTTCTATCCACAACCAAGAGAAAGAGACACGAACAGGAGGGTGGCTGCAAGGCATTCCCTGCCACCCGTGGTTTCTGTCACTGCTGTAGATTCTAGGGAGCCTTTTTATTCACATTCCTCCATCTCAGGGAGTGAATTTTGAGGGCTTTGTGTCTCACTGCTAGTCCTGATCTGCAGAAAACTAGATCTTTTCAGGGTTATTGATGCTAACCATATGAATTCATTTTTCAAATCTTCTGAGGAGAGAATGTCCAGTGCACCTTCCCAGGAGACTTGGTGAGGCAGGCAGTGAGTGGTAAGGTCTTATTTGATAATACATTCCATCCCTGGGTCATCCTTTAGCAAGAGCTGGCAAGCTACAGCCAAAAAGTCAGCAGCCAGGTCTTCAAAATAAAGTTTCATTTGAACATAGCCACTCCTATTAATTTATGTATTGTTTAAGACTACTTTAGGCTAAAATGATATATTTAAATAATTGTAACAGACCATGTGGCCTGTAAACCTACCATAATTACTGTGTGATCTTTTAAGGAATAAGTGTGTTGTTCAGACTGCTGCCAGTATATCAAAGAAATTCTGATGCTTTCATTCAGTAAAAGACACTTTCAGGTCCAGGTTTCAGTTAACCAAGTAACTGAAGCCACTCTCATCTTCTTGAACTAGTACATCAAACTCTTGGTCTCTGCTTAGTACATCGAAAACAATCAATTATGGTCTTCCTACCTTAGATTTCTTTAACTTAACCCAATACTTGTAGGATCCAATCTCATATACTGTCAGTTACAAATATAGCAGTTATTTTGGTGTATGGATAACTGATGCCGTGGGTCCTTCTCACTAGCCGAGCCCCTAGAGCCACCTGGGATCTGGATCTGTGAATAGATAGGAGCAATGACAAGGGTTAGAATTAGGTTTTAAGAAGGATCTGACGTGCTCCAAACATTTTAAAAGAATTTTACTTTGGAGAAAAGGAAGTTCAAAAAAGAGAAGAAGTATGCTTTGTCAAAGTAATTGTGCAGAATTAGGAGGTGCAAAGACAAATCTTTATCAAATGAGAACCAAATGAGCAATCTTTATCTTGATAAAGATTTGTCTATGTACTCTCCTTTCAAATTTCAGAGTCTTATTTTTTTGCCTTCCAGTCCCCTAGCGACAGTTAAAATTTTGATTTGAATTTGTATTATACTTTATTCACAATACCAGATTTTGGATTTGGGTTTTAGAAATCTAGATTCTGTAGGCAGTAAAGATAAAATCCACCTTGAGGGCCATTACAAATGATTTTTCATTCTTTGCCAAATTGTTCAAACTGTGAATTTAAAGCCCTAATCTTATTTGAGTCCCTTTAAGTTCCCTAACTCATTTACAAATAATCAAATCAATCCATGCATTTGATTTTCCTTATTCCATTTCATTGTTGTATGGCAGCCACCATTTGTAAATGCTCAGGAGGTTCAAAGGTGATTTATCCAATGTTCTTTTACTGCATGCCATGGATCACCAATCCCTGGCAATAAGCACATTTTTTCTTTAAATTTAACCATATCAGGAAACCAATTCCAGAATTCTAATATTAAGGTTCCATTATGCTGAAATTAGTTAGGTAACAGCAGCAGTGCCAGGAAACAGAAGCATAATGCATGTGATGGAAATAAGTTTAGTACAGGAGTTAAACTTCATCTATTATGGGAGGAGCTGTTGCAGTGAAGATGAAGTATGGGCGTTTGGAAGAAGAAACATTAATTTGGATGCTTGAAGTGTTGTGACAGTAGACATGTTGGGGCTAGGAAAGAATTCAAAAAACAAAACACACCCAACAGCTCTACTCTGTTGTGAGGGAGGAGTTTAGGTGCAGTGTTTGGGAAGCTATGTCTGTGAGTCTGAAGTCAGGCAGCTGGTGGTGGCATTGGTGCTGCCATAGGTCAGTGGGACAGTGGAAAGATGAGCCGGATGGGAAGTAGAGAGCATCAGAAAAGAAAAGAAGGAAATTTAGATAATTAGAGTGTGATCTTATGAACACCAGCTAATTTTGTGAACTTCCATTTTTCTAGCTGTGAATGTAGATAAAATATTTAGGAGCTGTTTAAGTGTCTAACATTTTTTAAAATTCAATTTATTCTGCAAATTTTTAAGTTGAAAATGATTTTTAACATAACAAAGTATTTTCAGCAATTTTGATAATTGACATATTGACTTTTGATAAAAAATTATAAATATCTGTCTAATGTATTATATACCTACTTTATTCTCACCATCATCAGTTTTAAAAATACATGAATTAGCTCTTCCTTAACATCCAGAAATTTTACATAATTTCATTTTTCTCCTTGAGCTCATATTTCCATTCCATTTCTTCCATAAAATTTTATCCTAACATAATATATTTTTATGCTTGAAGGTCTTTTATTGATAGCATTTTATATATTTCTGCAATAAAAATATGTATATAAATTGAAATTAATTTTTATGTTTTCTGTGACCACAAGGCGTCATCTTTTTATCTAGATGAAGAGATTATTGCAATTATTATTGGCACATTATTGAATAAAGTATCATAAGTACATTATAGATGTTAATATGTGATCAAAAAGTTAATTAGGAATGAATACACTTTTTAATATGTCATGGGACTCTGTCCTCTGATAGTGAGAAATTTGAGTTCTGTTGTCAGCAATACGTATACCTACTTAAGCAATCGCATACATGTAACAACCTGCTCTTCCATTGCCCCATTTCCATAGTCTCCTTACCTCCCTTGAGAATTTCCCGTGCAGTTTGATTTCTGTTCATGAATTTTCTACCTACCCCTATATCTTCAAGATATTTACCTAATTTGTCTTCTAACAGATTTAGTGTTTCTGTTTTAATATTCAGATCTTTGATACATTTAGATTTTAGTTTAGTATATGGTGATATGCATGGGTCTAGTTTTAGTTTTCGGCATATGGAGAGCCAATTTTTCCAACACCATGTATTAAATAGACTGTCGTTCTTCCGGTGAACATGTTTGGCCCCTTTTTCAAAGAAAAGGTGGTTGAGTGTGTTTGTAATTGTGGTTGTATCTTCTTTTTATTTTTTTGTGGTTGCATCTTCTAATCTATTCCATTGATATTCAGATCTGTTTTGATTCCAGTACCAAGTTGATTTTATTACAGTAGCTTTGTGTATAACTTCAAGTCAGGGATTGTGATGCCTCCTGCCTTGCCTTTCCTGCTTAGAATTGCGTTTGCTATTCTAGGTGTCTTCTGGTTCCAGATGAATTTTAGGAGTGATTTCTCTAGATCTATGAGGTATGCTGATGGTATCTTCATTGGGATTGCATTGAATCTATATAACAGTTTTGGGAAAATGGTCATTTTCACAATATTTATTCTTCCTATCCATGAACAAGGGATGTCTCTCCATTTTCTGAGATCCTCTTTGATTTTATTTTTAAGGGTATTATAATTTTCCCTGTATAGATCTTTTACTTCTTTTGTGAGATTAATTCCTAAGTTTTTTGTTTTTTTTGGATGCTAGTGTGAAGAGTGTGGATTCTCTTATTTCTCTCTCTGTGATTTTGTTGTTAGTCTACAGAAATGCTATTGATTTTTGAGGATTTTGAAACTACCTATATTGCTGAATTTATTTATTGTATCTAGGAGTCTTTCAATGGAGTTTTGGGAGTCTTCTATGTAGAGTATCATGTCTTCTGCAAATAATTATAATTTAACTTCTTCTTTTCCTGTCTTTACTCCTTTTATTTCTCTCTCTTGTCTAATTACTCTGGCTAGTAATTCCAGTACTATGTTGAATAGAAGCAGTAATAAGGGACATGCTTGTCTTGTGCCTGATTTTAAGGTAAAGACCTTCAGTTTTTTCCATTTAATATGATTCTGGCTGATGGTTTGTTGTAGATGGCCTTTATCATATTGAGGTAAAGACCATCTATTCCAATTTTCTGTAAGGTTCTTACAATGAATGAGTGTTGGACCTTATCAAAAGCTTTTTCTGCATCTCGAGAAATGATCATGTGATTCTTACTTTTGGCTTTATTGATATGGTAGATAACATTTATTGACTTACATATGTTGAACCATCCCTGCATGCCTGGGATGAATCCCACTTGATTGTGGTATATAGTCTTCTTGATGATTTGCTGCATCCTATTTGCCAATATTTTATTGAGGATTTTTTTTTCATTTTATTTAAAAGGAAAAAGAGAAAAACACAAAACAAAACAAAGCGGTGTAAGGGTACAAGTAATACAGAACTACAGTAAAAAAAAGTAAGAAATCACCAGTTAATAGATTACATATTATCATCTTAGAGATAGTTGCTCAAATGACAGTATCAAAGCATACAAAGTGGACATTCAAACAGTGAGACTGCAAACAATTGTGTTCAATGATCCAACCAAAAACATTAATATGGTCAGCTATTTAACACTCCTAAACACACTTGCTGTTGTATCCATTAGAGCTCTTTTTTTCCTCCTTTTTTACAACAAAATCCACAAATTTTGGGTTTTATTACTCCTTAGGTCTTATTACTTTTTTGGGGGGTGAGAGAATAAAGTCAAATATGGCAAAACAAAGCTGTCAGTCAAAACCAAGGATAGACATAGCACATGATGTAAAACAGAGTACAAGGTTATAAACAATGGTTATCAACAATGTCTCTTGTTTCCTTAAAAAGAATTGTCTATCTCATTAGATATTATAAAGTTGAACAAAACAGTAGAGAACAAGACCAATAAAACTTAAGCATTGTATACATTACAGGACTTCCAAAGGAGACAATAGTCAAACCAGAATGGGCATCTTAGTGAATGTTATTGCCTTCAAAGTAGTTGCCTATACCCTCAAACTTGATACTATCATACAGAATGGAACAGAGTCTAATCAGTCAAAACAAGATAGTGGGAGTATTACAGGACTTCAAAACAAGTTAATAGGAAATAAAAAAAAGTTACTATTATATATCCTGCTAATTTTTTTAATTTTTCCCCTTAATTAAAAAAACCATAAAAAATAACTAAATAATTTTTTTAATGAATAAGGGAGAGATTGAGATAAAAGAGGACATAACAATATAACAACACAGGTCAAAGCATGACTGTTTCAGCAACCTAGTGCTTCACCACCAAATAACCCTACTTAATAGTAGTTACCATAGTGTCTGTCTTTTTCCTTGAAATATTTGAATAAAACTTCATATACTATAGCTTCAAATATTTCCATATCAAGAAGCCCAGAATAAAGCCTTCCCAATTAATAAGTGAAAACTTTATAAGGCTTCAAGGCCACATAATGGGGAATCATGATTACCACATATTTTTATATATTTGAATTATTACTTACATTAGGGAAACTATTCGGTATTCACACATGCGAGATTGATTTATTTCACTTATGAGTATGGTCTCAAGCTGCGCCTATTTATTGATAAATATCTCAATGTGATCCTTCTTTATAGCTGAATAATACCCCATTGTATAGAAATACCACAACTTTTTTATCCATTCCTCAGTTGATGGACACTTGGGTTGTTTCCAAGATCTGGTGATTACAAATTTTGCTGCTATAAACATAGGTGCACATATATCACTGTGGTATGATGCTTTCAGTTCTTCTGGGAATATGCCTAGAAGTGGAATAGCTGGAATAAATGGGACTTCCAATCCCAGCCTTTTGAGAAATCTCCAGACTGACCTCCACAAAGGCTGCACCAGTCTACACTCCCACCAACAGTGTAGGAGAGTTCCTTTTTCCCCACAGTCTCTCCAGCATTTGTTGTTGTTGGTTTTCTTGATCCTGGCCATTCTTTCAGGAGTGAGATGGTATCTCAGTGTGGTTTTAATTTGCATTTCTCTAATGACCAATGATGATGAACATTTTTTCATGTATTTATTTGCCATTTGCATTTCTTCATCTGAGAAGTGCGTATTCATCTCACATGCCCATTTTTTGATTGGATCTTTGAATTTTGGGGGTCTGAGTTTTTTTAATTCTTTATATGTTTTAGACAAGAGTCCCTTGTCTGAGAAAGAGTTCACTAAAATCTTTTCCCAGTTTGTGGGTTTTCTTTTCAGTATGCTGGAGATTTCTTTTGACATGCAGAAACTTTTTAATAAGAAGTGGTCCCAATTATTGATTCTGGTAAGTATTTCCCATGCGGTTTGTGTCCTGTTCATGAATTCTCTACCTACTCCTATGTCTTCAAGGTTTCTACCCAATTTGTCTTCCAATAGATTTAGTGTTTCTGTTTTAATATTCAGATCTTTGACCCATTTAGATTTTAATTTAGTACATGGTGATAGACATGGGTCTAGCTTTAGTTTTCGGCAAATGGAGAGCCAGTTTTTCCAGCACCATTTATTAAAGAGACTGTCGTTCTTCCAGTGAACCTGCTTGGCTCCTTTATCAAAGATAAGGTGGTTGAGTATGTTTGTAGTTGTGGTTGTATCTTCTAATCTATTCCATTGATCTTTGGCTCTGTTTTGATTTGAATACCATGTTGATTTTACTACTGTTGCTTTGCAGTATAACTTCAAGTCAGGGATTGTGATGCCTCCTGCTTTGTCTTTGTTGCTTAAAATTGCCTTTGCTATTCTAGGTCTCTTCTGGTTCCAGATGAACCTTAGGAGTGATTTCTCTAGATTATTGAGGATTTTTGCCTCTGTGTTCATAAGGGTGATTGGACGGTAGTTCTCTTTTCCAGTTGGGTCATTCTCAGGTTTTGACACTAGAGTAATATTTGCTTCCAGGAATGACTTAGGAAGGATTGATTCCCTTTCGATTTCATTGAAGAGTTTGAGAAGTGTTGGCATTAAAAGTCTTCTTTGTATTTCTTGTAGAATTCCACAGTGAATCTGTCTGGACCTGGGCTCTTCTTTGTAGGTAAGGACTTAATTACATTTTCAATTCCATTAATAGAGATTGGGTTATTCAGCAGTTTTACATCTTCTTGACTCAGCTTTGGTACTTCATATGTTTCTAGGAATCTGTCCATTTCTTCTGTGTTATTGAACCTATAAGAGTAGAGGTTTTCAAAATAAGTGTTGATGATCTTCTGTATTTCTACAGTATGTAGTGATTTCACCTTTTTCATTCCTTCTTGCATGAATTTGAGCTTTTCTTCCCTTTTTTAAATTAAATTGGCAGGGCTTATCAATTTTATTTATTCTTTCAAAGAACCAACTCTTTGATTCATTGATTCTTTGCATTGTTTCCCGGAGTTGCTTCTTTATTTCAGTTGCTATTATTTCAGGTATTTCAATTGTATTACATATATTTTCTTCTATGTACATGGCTCCTAGGCTTTCTTGGGATGGGCTGGAGGTTTGAGATTGGATTTTGGTCTTTTGTATTGTCATTTTCCTATATTTCCATGTTTTAAGTGATGTCCCAAAGCTTCCCTTGGGTGTATTGGAAATCATCTCCTATGACCTTGGCCCCTGGGACTGAATGGCGGTTGCTGAGTATGGTCCAGTCAGGCCCACAGGTGAGCCACCTCCAGTGTTCCAGGAAGCTGGGTGGGCACCTAACTACTGTAGATGATGATCCAAAGCTCTCCCCGGTTAAGGGCCAATGTGCTGGAACTCACTCGACTCCCCTGATTGAAAAAGGTCTCTGGGCATGGTCTAGTTGGGCTGCAAAGCCTCTCAAGCCTAGTCTAATGTGGCTGAAAGCTGAGCAGGTTCTTGACCACTGGGAACAATGATCTTAAACTTTCCCGGGCCTGAGCAGGTGTGGAGGAACTCATCTCCAGAAGCCCAGTTCCCGGATTGAAAGAAGATCACTGGGCATGGCCCAGTCAGGCCAAGAAACCTGCAGAGTCCAGTCTAGTGTGGCTGGAAGTTGGGCGGGTTCTTGACCACTGGGAAGAATGATCTTAAACTATCCTGGAGCCTGAGCTGGTGTGCAGGAACTCCCTCTGGCAGTCCAGTTCCCAGGATTGAAAGAAAGTCACTGGGCATGGCCAGCGAGTCCTGAAACCTGCAGAGCCCAGTCTAGTGTGGCTGGAGCTGGCGGGTCCTTAATTGCTGGGAGCGATGATCTTAAACTCTCCTTGGGCCCTCCCGTAAGTGTCCTGCCTGACTTTTGGACTGCATTATTCAGAGCAAATGAGGAAGAGAAGAATGGCAATAGATGGGTTCATGCATTTTTGTAAATTCTTACTCTTGCAGTTCTGTGACTGATAGATAAACAGACAGATAGGACACAGATCCTACCTTATTCTATTATGCTGTTATAATAGAATGTCTGAGACTGCATAATTTAAAACAATACAACTCTGGATACCTGGACATCTACAGTTGAGAGGCCTTTCCTTTTGTATCACCCCATGGCAGAAGGTAGAAGAGCAACAGAAGATGAAGGAGAGAGGAGAAAGAAACTAATTCATCCTTGTCTGAAGAACCCACTCCCACAATAATGGCATTAATTCACTCTTGTAGGCAGAGCCTTCATATTTAATGACCTATTAAAAGATCCAACCTCTCAACGGTGTTTCCAACACATGATCTTTGTAGGACACAAAGTATAATAGAGCCTTTCCTTGGGTTTTTTACCTAGGAAAATAGTGTAAGAGCTTTTAATATTTACCACTAACCATCTTCTTGTTTGCTCAAGACTTTTCCCAGGCTTAGTAGTTTCTCTGATAAGAGTAAGGGAGATAGAAAAAGATATACATCTTTAAAAGAGAATTCTCACTATTCCTCTATAATTATACAACCATATGTGATTCAAAATATTGCAGCACAGGAAAGTATTCCATTTCTAATCTTCACTTTGTTTAGAATAGAAAATTATGCAAGGAAGGCAAAGACTAATGCCCTCTCAAAAGCTTGTATAGACTTAAGGAAGGTTTTGGACACTTGAGTCAAGATAGGTGGAAAAAGAAAGTGCCCTTTTCTTTTATTATGTATTTAGTTGTGAGGTGGAGAAGTGAGACAGGAAAACCAAAGTGAAACCTTGAGTACAGGCCTAATCACAGGAAAATCAAAAAGTAGAGATTTAGAGTATGAAAAGATCTTTATTAAATCTTTTAATTTCTACAAAGCTAAAAATCTACATAGATGTTTACAGTGTACTTACCTAGTTTAGGAATCATTGCTCTATTACTAACAAAATTAAAAAGTAGCCATAAATATTAATGGGTTTATAAGTGTGAAAAAAATAACACTTGCAGATGTTCATGGGATTGAGATAAAATATATTTAGATGTCACTCATTAAAAAGAGTAAGAAATGAGTGTGAATTTTACTTTGCTTCTACAAGGTAGAACAATATGTAGTAAAAGTCATAGTCATAATTTTTGTCTTAATTTTTTCTTATTTAAATCCAACTTCTCGTATTAATATGCTCACCTCTGTCATATTATTTCAGCTGTTTAATAAAATTATCACAACTTTTTAGATTTAAAATGTGAATTTTAAATTCCAAAGGCAAGAAATGCTTTTAGCAGTTCTTTACTTACCTATACAGTTTCATCATTCAGCAGACAGTTGAATTAAGCACAGAGGCAGGCATGGCTCAGGGAACATATTAGTGGGTGGAATTAGATACAGTGTCTGCATCCATGGAGATACAGTCTATTCTTTTGACTGCAAGCTAAGAGATCATAGTTTAAACCAAACAATGAGGACCAGGTGCAGGACAGGGATGAGCTGGCCAAATTGAAAGACCAGAAACTGCTTTACTTTAATTGTACTCTATAGTTATGAAATGTTTTAAATTTTTGGTCTTTTTGTTTAATGTTTTATTGGGGGGCAGCTTTTGTACTATTCATAACCAGTCATTCTGACTGAATTTATTCTTTCATTTCTGAGAAACCACAGTAATTAACCTGCACAGTCATCTTACAGTTTCACTATTTATCAATAAAGTCAGATTTCAGATACTAAACTTCTATTACATCTCATGGTGTGAGACTCACATTTGAAACCAGTTTGTTTTCTCCATTGATGACATCTTAGTATGTGTTTCCTACCTCTGCTTATAGGCAACCAGATTTACCACAGTCTTGACTTTGAACTGCTTGTGACAAGCCTGTTCTGATCGTGTTACATAGCACCTGTTCAAGCCTCAATCCAGATGCCCTAAAATGTGCCTGTCTTTTGGGTCGGCCACTCCTCCCAGTGTGCACAGGTCTCAGTTGTCCTCAGAAGAGCATTCTTCTCTCGATTTTCCTCTGGAGGCTGTTCATTTCAGAAGACATTTAACTCAGAATTCTCAATTTTGTTTTATAGGCTTTTGATGATGTAGTGCTAAAACTGACTGATTTTGAACTTGCTTTTTTTCTGATAAAATTTCTTGTGACTATGGTTGAAAATAATTTTGAAAACAATCATTTCTGAAAACTAATAAACACTGGGAAACCATACTCATTCAAAGTATAAAGCAATTTAAAATATATCATATTTATAACAAATATAACAAATTGAGATATTTGAAATTCTGCTCTTTCAACGTCCTACATATAATTTATATTATTTTTCATAGTATTTAGGCAGTATTTTAATTTAAACCATTCTAAACACAGTCTCAAAATTTGATGAAAACGCTATCAATGTGTTTTCATAAGATATGCCTTTAAAAAGACAAAGACTTTATTTAAAAATATCTCATGATGATACACTTCTGTGAATTCTTTGCCACTAGAAGTTGGAATATATTGCCAGACATTTTCTTGATGAAGACAACGTATTTTCCTGTCTTAGTCTGATCTGTGATGTTATATCAGAATAAAAACACTGGATAATTTACAAATAATAATCTCACAGTTCTGGAGAATGGCAACACCAAGATTACTGGCTCTCCTAATGACCCAATCTCTGGTTCTGAGACAATAAGGGGTCACTATGATGAGGAAGTAGGGGCATAGAAGATTGGATGACAAGATAAGGCCGCCAGCATCATAAACTGTTAACTTTGTAGTATGACATGTTTTAAGACACCTTGATAAAATCACAGAAGCAGAATATTTTGATGAAATGAGGAAGTTTTACCAAGAAAAATCCTAAATAAGCCCTCTAGCCTCACTTGTTCTTTAGTCAATTTATAAATGACTGATTTTGTAGAACACACTGCTGGCAATACACTGTTCGTTTCCCACTAACACTGCTGTAGATAACAGCTCTGACCTATCAGTTATGATAACAGTTGTCTGCATTACTTCCCAGTAATGGCCACTGAAGGCCGCTTTTGCTGAAAACATTGACCTTTCACTTGAGCTTGCAGAAATCTGATGTGTGAATGAAGGAGGTTACAAGGCTTGGCATCTCTTTCTCCCATTATTTCTGTCTCCTTTGGTGCCTTAACTCCTGTATTGAATTCTACTCAGCCTTGCATAAAAAAATGTTGACCATTTAAAATGTTTAGTCCAGGACTATAACATAGTTAATTTGACCTGCAGCCCATGGGATTTTGTATTTTTCAGTTTCTCTCTTTTTCACTTGGCCTGATTTCATTTCCACCATCTGTGGATAAAAAGATCCTTTAATATGATGTCAGTTCCAAGATAATATCTTGACTATTGCATCCTCTAGAAGTGAGGAATACTGTTACCTGACAGAAGAGCAAAATGAGAAAACTCCTTAAAATGCCTTTCTAAAGGCACAGAGTCTGTACAAGAGGGTAGAATCTTCACCACCTAATCATCTCCTACATGTCCCACTTCTTGTTATTATTACAATTGCAATTAAATTTCAAAATAAGTTTTGGAGGGGACTCACACTCAAACCACAACTTCCGAGCTCTCTACAACTCAACTTTCCTAGACGATCCCAGGGAAGTAACATGTGTAAAGCATAACTTTGGTATGGTGACAGTGACCTAGCAGTATTTGGACATTATCTGATTTAAGGGCAAAGCATAACCCAGAGAATATTTGATTACTGGGAGAAAGAAGTATGAATATGGAGATAAACCAATACAACCTTGCTTAGATTTTTTGTATCCTGGCTGAACTTATGTTAACTATTTGTAAAAACAATAATTCTCAAAGGATATTTCACTTTCCCCTTCTTTTCTGTGAAATTATATAACTTTATCAATTTCAAAATTAAAATTAAAAATAAATGAACATGACATATAATCATTGTCTCCAGATTCTTGGTTGTCAAAGTGCCCTATTCATATACAGTTATGCCCTACATAATGATGCTTTGTTCAGTTATAGGCCACATGTATGATAGTAGTCCCATGACCTGCTGGAGCTGGGCATGGTGGTGTGGCACATGCCTGAATTCCCAGCACTCACCAGGCTGAGGCAGGAGGATTGATAAGAGTTCGAGGCTCTCCTGAGCTACATAGTGAGTTCTGGGGCAGCTGAACTATACAGCAAGATCTTAGCTCAAAAAATCAAACAAACAAATAACAACAAAAAAAAAATAAACCACACTGGACCTGAAAAATTCCTGTCACCTAGTGACATAACAGCCATGGTAGCATTATAGCACAAGGCATTATTCATGTGTTTGTAATAGTGCTGATGCAAATATACCTACTTCACTTCTAGTATTATAAAAAATAGCAAAGCAATTATGTATAAAACATAATACTTGATAATGGCAATAAATGACTCTTAATCAAGTTAACCTATAACATCTAAATTATGCCATCATGGTCCAACTGGCTTTAATGTAGTAATTACCTAGCAATGTATGTTTCAGAATGTATCCCCATTGTTAAGTGGGACATGACTGTATTCTAATGGATTTGACTTATTTTATTTTTAATATATTTAAATATTTATCATGTCTGTGTGGTAGAGTGTGGTTTTTCCTGCATGTATACAACATGCACTGGTCAAATCCAATCATCTTTTAAAATTGAAAAATGATAGGTTACTAAAGTCAGCACTTCAATTTTCAAAGGGCTTTGACAAAGTAATTCATAATCCATGTGACTAGTGTCTGTTTGGTTGTTGCAAAGATATTTTGTTATAGTACATAGTTATCTTTTCCTGAACTCTACTCTTGTTTGAATCTTAGAGAAAATTTACCCAAATTCTGTTAATAAATGAGTGATTCACAAGACCTTATCAATGCTTTGGGTACCTGGAACAACTTGTATCACCTGAAAATATGGGAGAGGAGAAAATATTTTAGGAACTGGCACCTTCAGAATAAGAAAGAGTAGAAGGAAATATATCAAAATATTGACAGTGGCTGGAGGAATTTAAGGTGAAAAAATATATGTTATAATTCTCTGTATTTTTAAAAATTTCTAATTTTAGCATGTGGTGAATTTATCATTAGAGCAAAAGATCCTTAAAAGCATTTCTGAGGACCATTTGCATCTCCAAGTTCTCGTTGTGCTTTTATCAAGCCTGTTTTTCCTTTTCTTCTGCATCATAGGGACAGTTAAAAAGCTTGAATCTGTTACTATACCATGTTCTTATACTAAAACAAAAAGCAGAATAAAATTATGATTACAGACACCACTTAACAAAGTAGAAAAAAAAAATACGTAGTTACTCACTCCAGGGAAAGATCTGGCCAACCTGTTTATTCATGCCTTCACTGGAAGCCAAATCATCTCCCAAAGCCTAGAACAATTGGAAATAATTGCCTTTTTTGTTGGAATAAAAACCATTTTATTAGTGTTTCTTGCTAACAATCACATCAGGTCACAGATGCACTAGTGACATGAGTATGAGGTAAGAGTAAGAAAACAATTTAGAGCATGAAATAGTCCAGAAAGATAAAATACATTTGGTTTGAGCTCCACAATGGAGGATCTGTGGGTGACTAGTGGTGAGGCAGAGTGCTTTGCACCAGGTACCTAGAAATAAAGGGGAAGTTTTCAAGAAGTGTAAGAGATTTATAGAATGAAGATGGTATACGTTAGACAAACTTCACTGATCTGCCAGCTAACGTGGCTGAAGCTAGGAGCTGAAGGGACAGGTAAATCATATGGGTCTAGGTATGCCATTCCCAAAACACCCAGAAGGTCCAGGTAATCCGGTCCAAATCCTGCATAATCTGTTTGCTGGCACTTAAGTTGTATGATTTAAACCTAACAAAAGTTTAATATACACTGAGTGCAAAATATATAAGTCTTAGAAAGAATGAATAAACTCTTGAGTTTGGGGAAAAAAGCAATGTGATCTTGTGGTTGGAAGACACAATGGACAGTCCTTAAGGGGAGAAAGTCAAAATAACTAGAAAGCATTGATAACTGATACCTGATTCCAACCATTAAAGCTGAAAATACATAATTACTGCCTTGTGAAGCTGTGAAATGCTTTAGAGTAGGTATTGATGGAAAATCCTGGTTCTCCCATGCTCTGGCAGGCAGTGTGAATGTGTGAGAGAAGTTCTGTGGTTTCTCATCCTTTCAGCTATTTGTACATCTCTTACGCTCCTCTGTCCTCAGTGACTTCTGTACTTCAGTCTCTTGTTCTCCCTCCATCAGCTAATAGCACTTAATTTCATGACCAGCTCTCTTCAGCTTTCTCCTATAAAATCAAAAGTGGTTTTAGACATTTGTTTTGTTCCATTTTATTATTTGAGTTTTATTGAATTGTTACTAACATTTGAATAAAGGTGTTTTCACACTTAATTTCTGTTTATTTTGTTTTGGAATCTTTTATATTAATGTGTTGTTTTATCATCTCACTTTTTATTTCTTGCTTTATAGAATTCATGTAATTTCCTTGTGTCCTGAATTTATGTATTATCTCTAATTGAGTTTAATATTAAAATGATTCAAAAAAAGACTTATTTGTTCAAATAAGATGATGGGGTGCTTAAGTGATTATATAAAATTTCACGTTTCTATAAATTAATATGTTTATATTTGTGTTTTATAAAATAAAATATCTATTTTAAAGATTAAATAATAGATTCAGAATAGGTGGTGTATATGTCTATTAATTTTATCACTCAATTTTCTGTATCTCCATCTATCTTTCTTGGTCTTTTGCACAAAATTCCCTACCAGCATAGTACCTAATGGTCCTGAGCAGCAATGATTCTGGAATCCTATCATGTCACCTATCATGTATGGTGACCAATGTGGCAGCTAAAAAGCTAGGTATGCTAATGCTCCTTGTAATGACTTCAATCTCCTTAGCAAGGTGAAGTCCTAATATTTATTTATGCTCAAGGTCATTGACTTAGTCCTGACTTTTAAAACATCACAGCAAACAGAGTGCTTGATTTCTTAAAAATAATTGTAATATAATTATAAAAGTATGCTAATAACACATTTTTGAGAATAAAGCACTCCTGATTAAAATAATTACATGTGCATTATAAATGAATATATGTTTATTTAGTGTTGTGAGTGTGTGTATATACATAAATCTGAGAATTCTGACTTTGCTACCGTGATTTTTCAGTGCATAACACAATATTTGACACATAGTCTCTCTTTTTTTCCTTCTGTTCTTCAGTCTCTTCCTTTTCTAATTCTTCTCTTATTTGGATGACAGTGGGAGTAACCAGATGCTATTTTGAGTTACAATAGTAAACTATTATTACTAAACTGTTATTATAACCTCAGATAATTCAGAGGAAATAAGACAGAGACTCTCAATATCCTTAATCCCTAAGGTAATATATTGCAAAATAGTACAATATGTGAAACCAAGATACTGAGACTGAGGCAGCCAAAATGCAGAAAGTATCGATGGCTCTGAGGGTCCCTAGGATGCCCTTACAGAGCTACACTCATTTGCCATCAATTCCCCACCTTTCTCAACCCTGAACTGCAATTAGTTTGTTGTTTCATTGCCTTTCACTTCAGTACGATATTTCATTTTCTATGAGACTTATTCTTTGACTCATTTATTTACTGGTGTGTAGTGCAGTTTCTGACTGAGATTTTTCTGTTATCTTTGGTTACTAACTTGTTTTAATTTTTTTTTAAGAATTGACATGAATGTACACATTCATAGGAAATAGTGTAATGATTAGCTTTTACATTGCTGTAACAAAATCCCTGACTTAAAGTAGAAAATGTTTATGTTGGATGATGTTTTTAGAAGTTTTGGTCCACAGACTCTTAGCCTCATCACTGTGGTGTGTGGCCAGGCAGAACACTGAAGAGAAGGGTGTAGGGAAGCCTTGCATCTCACTTCATAAATGGTCCGAAAGGGAACAGAGAACCAGTGAAGAAGGGGCCAGGGACCTGATATACTTAGCAAGGGCATATCCCGTGACCCAGTCCCTTTAACTCTATAGATCCCATTTCTGAAGGTCCCATTACCTGCCAGTACCTCATGAAGTTATGAATGCATCCACAAAGTCAGAGCCCTTGCAATCCAATAGCCTTCCTAAAACATCACCTTTGAGCACTACTGCCAACATGGGGAGAAAGTCATCAAATTATGAGCTTTCAAGGGACATTTTAGACTTAATCATATAACACACAATCTGGTATTTTAATGCATGTATACAGTGTGTAATGATCAAATTGGTAAATGTCTTATCTGTCACTTCAAACATTTATCACCTTTTTTGTATTGGAAATATTCAAAATACTCTCATATAGCTGTTTTGAAATGTAACAAATTATTTTGCCTAGAGTCACCTTACTTGCTATAGAACACTAGACCAAATTCTTCCTATATGAGGCATATTTTTGTATGAGGTAATTAATCTATTTTTATATCCTACCTTTCCCAGCCTCTAATAATACTTTTATATTCTCTATTTCTGATAAGGAATTATTTATCTTTCATACAAACGCTACTGATTTCTAGTTGGATTTTTTTATTTGAAAACACTCCATATGATTTAGATTTTGACAATATTTTGAAGTTTGTTTTATAATCTAGGATATAGTGTGTTACAGAAATGTTAGTATACATCCATGGATCCTTGAAAAAATGTGTATTCTGTTGTGTACTCAGTGGAATGTTCTATGAATGTCAATGTTGATTATCATAATGAGTTGTATACCCTCTCTGGTACTCTAGAGTACTGCTAGAGTAACCAGCAGTTATTCTATCAACTGCTGAGAGAGGGATGTGTCAAAGTTTCCAACTATAGTTGGGAATTTTTATTTCTCCTTTAGATCTATCAGTTTTGTTTCATGTACTTTAGAGTTTTGTTGTCTGATGCATACACATTTAAGATTGCTGTGCTTTTTGGTGGACTGAGTCTCTCTCAATAATGTTCATGTCTCTTTCAGTTAACATTTTTTTTCCTGAAATCTTCATTTTCTGCTGTTGATACATCCATTTTAGTTTCTCTCAATTAATGTTCACATGGTCTAAATTTCCCTTTTTACTATCTGTTTGCCTCCATTATCATATTTGGAGTGAATATTTTATGGATAGAATATAGTTGAATATTTTTGTATGTGAATCATTGGCATTGTTTACTTCCAGAATGTCTTTTAATTAGTATATTTAAGCAATTTATATTCAATTCATTTTAGCCTAAGTATTTGTTTAACTTTATTGCTTTTTCTCTTTGTTTCCCAGTGTTCTCTTTTTCCAATTTCCCTGTCCTTCACTTGAACATCTTTCAGTAATTCATTTTGATTTTTCCACAATATTTTTATTGCATCTCTCTCTATTTTGTTAGTGGTTGGTCTATATATGGTGTATAGATAATTTATAGTCAATTAGGATTGTATGTTAAAAGTAAAAGTCCTTAGACCATTTAAATTTAGTAGTTTATTCGAACAAATAAATACAGATTGAAATAAAGTTCATGTTTTGATTCATAAGGAAACTCCCAGAAACAGAGCAGGTTCAGAGATATACAACCACCAAATGCGACCTGATGGAATACTATAAAACTAGCAGAAATGAGGTACATAAATTGCTTAACTAATTACAGCTTAATTGGTTAGCTGGTTACAAAACCTCCTATAGTTACTTAAAACCACTCACAGCTTCTTAGTTGCCATAATTGTGTCAGTCACTTTCCCTAATTAGTTCCCTTAATTTATTTCTTTCTAAACATTCTATTGATTTTGTCTCTCTAGACAACCTGACTAATAAAGCAACTTTGGGTAAGTACAAAGTTTTACCTTCTTTTATTCTCCCGTATCCTTCACAATTCATAGTATTATTGTGCCTACATACATTTAGAACCACATCAGAAAATGTCATAAGTTTGCTTTAACCATCAGCCATGATTTTGAAGGAGTGTCGATTATACTTATCCACATTTGGGTGTTTTATGTTCTTTCTTCATAATCTTCCAAGTTTTCTGTTACATAGAATCCTTTCTTTTTAGAAAACTTCCATTATAGATACTTTTAGTCAACAAATAATTTATTTTTTCCATTCATCAAAGAATTTTTGACTTCTTTGTCAGAGACATTTTCAGTGGACTAATATTACCAGTCTTTTATAAATGTACAATTCTAATATACTTTTGGCTTTCATTGATTGTTCTTTTCTCATTGAGTTTGATACGGTTCTTAGTATGATAAATGATTTCTGATAGAAATTTGGACATTTTGAATATCATTAAACTTCGTGTTTTACTTAAACTTTGTATTTTATTTTGCTTCCTTTGTCACTGCGCCAGCGATCAATGAAAAGGACCCTGCTTCATATGCCACTTGAGGGTAAAACTCCAGTTTCCCCCCTGCTCTCCATTCACTTCTGAAAAGCAGGGATGGTTTGCTACAGCTGGTAAGCATGGGAGTCCTAGTTCCCCTTGAACACCCACTAAAACCTTCCTGGTTGAGAAGGGTAAAAGTGCCTGGTTACTGGTCTCCCATGACCCCCTGAAACCTGGAATTTAGGGTAGTATTCCTGATGTGGTCTTCCCAATCACTCAGGAAGGGAAGGACCCATTGTCTACTGAGGATGAGCATTCTGACTCCTTCCTCCACCTTTTCTGATACCAGCCTTCTGGCAACATTCATGCACCTTGCAGGAGCCTGGCAAGTGCGTAAGCGCTCACTTTTCTCTCAGTCTCTGGTGACACAGAGTTGGCTTGAGTCACAGTTTTTCTGGGTTATTTGGCTGGGTAGAATGATTATTACATAAAGGTGTCCTGTTTTTGTAATCTGTCTCTTTCCTGATCCTTTTACTACCAAAAGAAGGCTTTTGTTTTGAGTTTTATTTTACTCTTTCTCATCTGTTTTTCCTGTCTTCCTTACCTCCCTCTCATCTTTCCCCATCGCTTTTTCTTCGTTCTTCTCACTCTGTGTAACTCCTCCTCCCAGAGATAGTTTGCTTTTACAGCTTCTGTCCTTAAATTTCAGTCTCCGGATTCATCGATCTTCAGACCACAGGGTTTATACCAGCTGCACTTGGAGCTTTTAGGCTTTTGGTCTTAGATTTAGGTTGCATTATTCATTTCTCTGCTGTTAGGCTTCTGCTTTCTTTATGGTTAATTTTACTGACCTCCTTATCCCTGTATCTTGCATCTGACCATAGTGATTTTGAGCCTTTGTGATTATGTGATCTAACAATTCCTCTCTAATATGTATATTCTATTTGTTCTCACTGTAGAAGTCTATTTATACATAATTGTTTCATGTATTATGCCTGAGTCTTTAGTTGTATTTAGCAGGAAAAAGAGGAACGTATGACTACCTCATTTTCTTGCAAATGGAAATTTTGCTATAGGATTTTACTTTTACTTTTTAAAACGTTTAATAGGTATATTGGTGAAATGTGTTGCTTTTTATTTAGCGTTGTTTTAATAATACTACAATGAAACTATCCCTAAATTTAGGACCTCAAAAATCTCACATCTTCAGATTGGCTATATATTACTTGACCAAAGCTAATTTCCAGATTATAAACTCTCATGTGCTATTTGCGATACTGTTGAAAACACATGTCTCTCCTCTTCTTGCAGCAGTAGATCTTGGGATATATGGAGTGTTTAATGTGTGTCATTGAGAAGATCAGCTGAAAGAGTAGACACTAGCTGAAGGTACATTCATTCCATCTCATCAGAGCCCACAAGACATACAAGGCCTCTGATTATATCTTGTTTACTGACATTTCATTGAAGCAAAAGACTCACATGGTCAAATCCAATATCAGTGAAATATCGGGTATCTCCCTGCATGCAGTGGAAAGTGGGGAGTTGTGATTTATAGACAGTAATACAAAGTGTCACTTTATAACCTTGTCCCAATGATAAAAGGAAAGAAAATTAGCTCATATACACTTTACAAATGTATCAGGATCTTTTCTGGTTTTTTATTAACCTTGTTTAAAATACTTGACAAGTCTCCTCATCTTTGCACCTGAATTGACCACTTACCGGCTATTTTCTGACCTTTCCTCTCCTATTTAGTTTCAAAACATCTTCTTCAAGTTTTGCTGCCTCCAGTTCAGTGAAAGCACCTTTTTTCCTACCTTTCTATGCAACCAAATAAAAAAACTTATTTCTTGGTGACCGTAAGAGTGTGTACAGGTGTATTTACCCATTATCCCTATAGCAGTACCACCTTTCTAAACTTCCATTTTTTACTTTAACTGTTATGGAAATACTGTGATCAGGATGTTCTACTGTAAAGAACATCCACATGTTTGGGTTGAAAAGTTTGGAGATGTGAGGAAGTGTACTTTGTTTTCAGTGTGAATGTGTTTTGTTGGAATATGTTTATATGATGCTAAAAAGAATCCTAGAATCCTTATATCAAAATTTTCTTTTTCTTGTGCTCTTGCACATTTCCTGTATTGCTGTTCATTTAACCCTACATATTTAAAAGATTTTCTCTAATTTGAGATTTTATAAAACTTACAACATCAAAAAGTTACAGGAAAGCACAACACTTGGTATTTACCTCTTGTTTTTCATAGATTGTTTTCAAGGGGCCAGTCAGGAGTCCTTCCAAGGTTATCTCTCCTGGGCTACAGTGGACTGATAATACTGATCTTACTAGACTGTAAAGAAGGTTGCATGAAATGATTCATTTTTAAAAATAAATTTTTATCTTTTATCAAGTGTTTGTTGTATATATTACTAAGATTCAGTACGATATTTCCATGCCTGCATACAATGCCAATCACTCTATCCTTAAACCTATACCTATACCTTTTAGAATCTGGTAATCACTATTGTACTTTCAGGTTAATTTTTTAAAGTTTCCATGTATGAGATAGAACATGTAGTGTTTGTCTTTTTCTATCCAGTGTATATCACATAACGTAATGTCCATCATTTCTATCCATTTTGTGCAAATCACTTTTTATGGTTGAATAACAGTGTGCTGTGTGTGTATATATACTAGACTCCATATATAGTATTATATAATTTTTATATATTTTTATATGTAGAATGCACAGTATTTTATTTATCTGTTCATTTGTTGATTAGTACCTAGGTTGACTCCAGATCTTAGATATTGTAAATAGTACTGTTATGAATATATAGGTCTCTCCTTGGTATGCTGATTGATTGCTGGATCATATGGTAATTTTATTTTATTTGAGAGTTTTTACTTATTTGCTTGTTTTTTTAGAAATCTTCATATTGTTCTCCATAATATTTATGCTAATTTATATTCCCACCATCGATGTACAGTATAATAATTCCTTTTTCTCCACATACGGACTAAAACAAGACATTGCTTTGTCATTTTGTTTTTCATTTCCGGAATGTCTAAGAATACTGAATGTATTTTCATATATTTGGCCATTTGTATTCTATCAGTAAGTGACTATTTAGATCATTTCTCCATTTAGTTTTATTACTTTATATAATTGTTCAGAGCTTTTTGTTCTGTATGTATTCTGTATATTAATTCTGCCAGATGAATAGCTGCCAAGTATTTTCTCCCATTTTGTACACTGATTCATCATTCTGTTGTTTCTGTTGCTGTACAGAAGCTTTTTAGTGTGGTAAATTCCACTTGTTGAATTTTGCTTTTGTTTCTTGTGTCTTGGGGTTTATGCTGAAAGTCAATGCATGTACCAATATCTTGGAAGGTTGCTTCTCCTTCATTTTGAAGAATACTGTTGCTGGTATGCTAGTATATAGTAATCTTTGTTGGAAGTTATTGTCTTTGAATATTTGGACTCATTACACACAGTATTTACCTGGCCTGTAGTGTTTCTGCTGAGAAGTCTGTTGTTAATTTAATGGGACCGAGCTGAAAATGTGACTCGGTATTTTTTTCTTGCAGTTTTAAAAGTTGTTTCCCCTGTACTTTTGGAAGTTCGGCAATAATATGCTGTGTTAAATGTCTTTTCTTGTAATATGTATTGGGGTTGTATAAGCTTCTTATGTTTAAATGTATACACTTTCTCCAAAATTAAGGATTTTTTCTTCTGTTGTAGGCTTTCTGTGTCCTTAATCTTCATTGCTTTCAGTCCTGGCATTGGTTTGGATGTGTTTGTGACTGGCCTTGCCCTGGGCCATAGTCGACTAGCTCCCTGACCTTCTGTTTCTCCATTTCCCTTGATGTCACAGAGCCTGTCTTCTGCAGTACAGAGTGCCCATCAGGCACTCTTCCGATCCAAGTTCTGTTCTAGAGTCACCTTCCCTGAGTCAGTGTAGTGGAAGGTATGTGAAGTCCCAGAGATGGGAATGTGATATAGGCGAGTTTCTGACTCCTGACAGCAGTTATCATCTGGAAATGGCTCCCAGCTATAGTACCTGTGTGTTTACTGAGAGATACAGTAAAATACTTTTCAAAAACAAAGCTACCATATACATCTCAGGTTACTTATCTAGGTGAGCTGCAAGCCCATAAATATTGAGAGGGTTTCCGGTATCTGGGATTACCAGCATCAGTGCTAATGGTCAGCTCTATTGCTTTTACGGGCTAAGGGAAGGCTCCCCTCCCTCAGTGGTGAAGCAAAAGTAGCAGATGCCAAGAAATTTTGTTTCTCTTAGTATGTTATTTCTCATCTCTCTGACTCTTATGAGGTTCCAGGTTGATACATAGTCTCAACTTGAGAAGTCTAGAAGCTTAACTAAATAACTCGGTGGGGAGACAAGGTCCTCATTTTGCAAACATCTTGACTTAGTGAAAGAGGGCACAGAGATGGTGTGTTGTACTCACCATGGGTAGATTGCACACAGTATAAAGGAAGGAAAGAGGCTTGTTCTCCCGTTTTGCTCTTGGCTGCCTTTGCTGTTTTCCGCTGCCTTGAACTGTTGCTCCTCACCTTGCCAGCCTTCCTTGGAATCAGCTGATGACAAACTGAAACCTTCACAAATGTGAAGTAAGTAAACCTTTCTTTCCTTAATTTTGGGCATTGAATATAGAGAAAAGTAACTGAGACAGTCACTCACATCAAAATGTGGTTATACACTTGCTACATTGGTTCTTTGTGAAGGAAGTGAGTGTTTGAGACCTCTGTTTTGCCATCTTTAATAGTGTCAATGTGATGAATTTTAAATTCCTCTTGAACAATTCCGTGTTCTCCCAGTTTTTCAAATATACAAATTGAACTGAAGGGGAAATGATAATTTTCTATATTTATTCTTATGCTAAGTTCTGATCAAATACATTGGGAAAAAATGAAGATCATTAAACAGCTGGAATGATTTACTTTTTGCATTTATTGGTTGAAGTGATTTCCATTTATTGGTTGAAGTTCATGAAGTTGGATCTTCCTTGGGTCTATTTGTTGTATTGTACCAAACATTTCATTAGGCGTTGATTAAAGGGTAATATTTCCAGCACCCATTTGTCTAGCCATAAGCCTTGGTTTCATCTCCTTTGTATGCTTTTAAGATGGGAATTATGCATTTTTATACATTACAATGGACTCACAACTCACAGTAAAAACAAATTTTTTACTGTGAAGATGGAAACCATTTCATAATTGTTTCTATGCTGTTCAAAAATTAAAAATGTTTACTATATTATTATAAGTTCCAAATTTAAAATATGTTGATACTATTTAATAAAAATATTTCTATTTTTATTTTAGATTTTCTTACATATACATATATGAATACATATATGAACATACATTTGAGGGATTGTCAGACATTTTCCAAGTATCTTATAATAAAATAGTTCTAAGTCATGCAAACTGTAAAAGAAGGATCCCAGATCTGGCTTTCTAGTTATGTGTCCTTGGAGGATATTCTTCATATTTATGGACCTGCCAGTCCTCACTGCTGGATTGAGTAAAATTAATGTTTCAAGTTTTTGCAGTATTAAATTACACAGATCTCTAGTATATCTTCCAAGTCCCTGTGTAATAGGTAGAAAATGTCTGCTCACAAAAGATGTTCTTATTTTACATTACCTTCTATAGAAAAAAAGACTTTATAGATATAACTAGAGTAAGATTCATAATGGAGAGGTTATGCTAGATTATCTGGGTATGTCCACAGTGATCTCAGAGGCCCTTACAAGAGAATTAAGAACATAGGCAAATGAGAAGTAGATGCAATGACAACAGCACAGGTCAGGGGACATCATTATTTGCTTTCAGGATGGCAGAAGGCCACAACTAAGGCATGGAAGCAGTCTCTAGAAGCTGGTAAAGGTAAAGGATGCATTCTCTCCAAAAGCTTCTCAGTCGGGTTGACATCTTGGTTTTAGTCCAAAGAAATTGCTATGAACAATAAATTTATACTTCTTTAACTCACTAGAACGTTAGTAATTTGTTATTTGTTATATTGGCAATAGGAAACTGACAGAGGCCTGTCATTTGTGCCTGTAAACATTCTCTTGTGATCCTAGGCATCCACTCTCCATCTCTGTTTTTGACCCTAGGTTCTGTGTGCTTTAGCTTTACATTTCTTGATTCCGTTACGAATGTTTCTTACTTGCTCCTCTTTGTTCTTATGCACAAGTTCCTTTCCCTCTCTCCCTTATAAATAATGGTCTTTCCTTCTCTTCCCCTGACCTTCCTGAGCAAAATATCTCTATCATGTACAGTAAAAAGAAGAAAGTTTTTTTCTGTATGTTGTCTATAGCTGGCTGCCTTCAAACCTGCCAGCTAAAACAGTATCTGCTATCACCTCCTTAGAAGTACAGTGGATGGTCGGTGAAGATGTATCTTATTTGACTTGGGCTTTCCCTTTCTCCTGGTACAACAACTCAGTTTCTTGGTGAAAATCAAACTTGACAAGTCATATCCATACTCTCAATCAGACCAACTGCTTTTTACACTCCTCAGTGCATAAACCAGGTAGGATAGGAAGATAGAGGAAACATTTCAGAGACTGGGACCACAATGAAGAAGGAAAGTGTCAAAAGAAATGAAGGTCTGGGAGATAGTGAGTAAGAAACCAAGCAGAGATATTATTTTAAAAATATGAGTTCTTAAAGGTCAAGTTGAATGAAAGAGGACCAGGTCACATAATGGGGAGGCTATACAGATAACTAAGTCAAAGGGCATGGGCTCTGCTGTTTGAGGTTGCCATGAAACAGGTCCAGTGTACAACAATTAGTTGATACATTGAAGGACAATTGCATTTTTTCAGCCAATTTCTGATGGCTTCTTCCTCATACCTTTTGGGCACTTGCACAAAAACCACTGCAATGCTTCTCAGTATCCAAAGTATGCTATAGTTTTACCCTAAGGTATGTATTTCATTTCTCCATAAGGTCTGTATTAATATGATAAGAGCATTGCTAAGAATAAGACAAGAGATTTAACCTTCTGATAAATAGATCAATAAAAACTCATCTTCACCTAGTATGCAAACATTTGGAAACAATGGTTTGGAAGAGTGATATACTCAATGAGGTACAAACAATAAATATTTTCTTTTACAGCACTGCCTGCCACTGTGCTGTTATAAATCTTCAGATTTTTTAAATGGCATCTACCACAACCCTTACAAGTTGTCACCTTTATGCACAGAAATTTCTTTTTTTTAAAATTTTATTTAAGAAGAAAAAAAAGCAGAGAAAGGGTACAAGTTATACAGATTTACAGAAAAAATACACAGTAGGAAATCACTAGTTAATGGATTACATATTGTCATCTTAGAAATAATTGTTCAAGTCACAAAGTTAAAGCTTGTAAAGTAGACATTCCAACAGTGAGACTGCAAACAGTTCTGTTCAATGATCCAATAAAACTCAGTGATAGCATTTTCTATCTTATACACTTAAACATACATGCAGTTATATCATTTAGGGCACTTTCTTTTCCTCTCTTTAGTACAATGACAATTACACATTTTGGGTTTTGTTACTCCCACAGTTTTTATTACTTTTTTGGAAGGGAGTAGAACCAAATGTGACATAACAGAACAGAGTCAATCAAATCAAAAGGGTGGACATAATAGATAATGTAAAAGCATAATACAAGGTGTTCAATAATGGTTACCATAATGCCTCCCGCTATCTCTAATAGAATTGCCTATATCATCAGTTATAATAAAATTGAACAAAACAGTAAAGAACAAAACTGACAAAACCAAAACATTGGAGACATTGTAGGTCTTCAAAAGTAGATAAAAGTCATCGAGAATGGGCATCATAATGAATCTCACTATCTTCACAGCTGTTGCCTAAACTTTCGAACCTAGTACTATCAAGCAAAGCAGAATAGGGGGACATCAGTCAAAAACAAGATGGTGAGAGTAATACAGGGCTTTAAATCAAGATAATGGAAAGTCAAAGTGGGTTGCTATAATATATCCTGCTATTTTTATTTATTTTTCCCTTAATTAAAAGGATAAAAATAAAAAGTAAATAATGGAGTGGAGATTGAGATAAAAGAGGGCATAACAGCAAAACAGTGCAGATCAAAACGTAACCATTTAAGCAGAATAGTGTTTCACCACAAGATAATCCTGACATAAAAGTAGTTACCATATTGTCTCTTTCCTTGAAATCCTTGAGTACAACTTCGTATATTGTAGCATTAAATATATCAAAACAATGTAAAACCATTTAAGAGAATAACAGAATTACAGGGTATTTAGAATCAACTAGCAGAAAATGAACAATGGTTTCTGTATAATCTCCTTGTCTTTAAAAGTTTTTGCTTATACTATCATACATAATAAAATCCAATAAGATACAACCTGTTTAGACCAATGGAGACAAAAGGACAAAAGTTTGATGAGACTTCAAAACAAGATGATACTAAATCAGTATTACCTATTAAGACGACATTTTCTCCAAAATAGCTGTTCCTATCATCCAATCTTCTCTGCCTCATTTCTGTTGAGCTCTTTTTCTGTCATTAGTTGTCAGTTTGTCTTCTTCATTTTGTTCTCTGCTCCATTCATTGTGGCCTCCCCGACACTATTTCTGGATTCTTTGTATTTTTCTTTTTTAGAATATCTTGCAATATTCTCTGTAGAGTTGAATTGGTGGTTGCAAATTCCCCCAGTTCCTCTTTATCCTGGAAGCACCTTGTTTTTCCATCAATTTCCAGGGACAGTTGTGCAGGATATCTCAATCTTGGCTGGAGATTATTATCTTTCAAAGCTTGAATTATTTCTCCCCATGCTCTTCGTGATTTGATGGTTTGTGCATAGAAATCTGCTGTAATTCTGATGGGTGCTCCCTTATAAGTGGTCTGTTTCTTGTCTCTGACAGCTTTTAATATTCTGTTCTTGTATTGAATTTCTGGAATTTTTATTATTATATGCCTGGGTGTTGCTCTGTTTGGGTTGTAGGTGGCTGGGGTCCTGTATGCCTCATACATCTGAGTATCTTTACCTTTTGCTAAATTAGGAAAATTCTCCTGGATTATTTCTGTGAGTAGTTTTTGTAGTTCACTTGTTTGTGTCCCTACTTCTTCTTTTATGTTCTTAATTCTAAAGTTATGGATCCTCTTATCATCTTCTTGTCTTTGTATTATTGCTGTTTGTTTCTTTGTTACTTTTAAGAAGTTTTTCATTTCATTCTCCCATATTACAAATCTGCCCTCCAGTTTAGATAGTCTGTCCTTAGTTTCTTTCAAGCTGTTATGCCAGTTTTAGATAGAGTTTTTAGTTTCCTGGTAGTCCTTTGAACCAGCTTCACGTAGTCTATGCTTTCTCTATTTTCTCCATCAAACAATTCTCCCCTCTTTTTCTGTTCTTCCATTCCACCATCTGTTTTTTCTTGGGTGGTGCTCAGCATTTCTCTAACTATTCTGCTTACTTCTAGCTTCAGGTCATTGATAACTTCATTCCTGAACTGATCTATGAGGCTCTCTAGCTGGCACTTTATGTCTATTGGTGCGGTGTCTGCTATTACCTGTTTCTCAGGATTGGGGGCCGAGGAGCCTTTCTTGTTGCTGCCTCTTCCCATATTCTTTGTTCCTTATATATGCAAGCTTATATAGGAGGCCCAGCTTCCCTCCCTGTCAGCCACAGCCTGATCGAATTGCACCGGCTAGGTGTTCCCGCCCACCGCAGCACACCAGGAAGTTGCAGATCAGGCAGCCTACGCGGGGCCCGCCCCTCTAGGCCACCCTCAGGCTCTGGGATCTGGGCTGTGCTAGCCTACTGGGTCTGCCAGCAGCTTCACGTAGGCTAGGCACTTCTCACCAATCCCGCTTGAGAGGGGGATATGTGGCTGAAGTCGCCACAGCGCCCTGCTCCCGCAAGTCTGCCCAGTCCCAGAATGTCCTCCGCTGGAGTCAAACTGTGGTAGAGTGTCAGTTTCTCTCACCTCACCACAAGTCAGTGCACGGCTCCCAGCCCCTCCTGCAGAGCTTCCAAGCATCTCTCTCCTTGCCGAGCCGATGTAGACGCAGCCGCCGCGCGGCGGGAAACCCAAATCCAGGCTTCCAATGGCGCGGGCTCCAGCCTCCACCCTGAGGCTTTTCTGTTCCTGTTCTAGCACCAGGACTGCATTCCAAGTTGGTTTCTCTCAGCCCAGTTCATTCCTGGGTCAGCAGAGCATATCTCCACCTGCTTATGACTCCTTACTCCGCACCATTCCTGAATTATGAGCCGAGTCTTTCAGAGAGCCTTACATAGCTGCTGTTATCTGTCCGCCATGTTCTCCCGGAAGTCTACGCACAGAAATTTCAATCCAGGTTAACCCAGTTGAAACTTTTTATCTTACACCAATTTTTATTCTCCATATTTTCATCATCTCAGTGCCTACCAGACTTCTGGGCTGTCTTTTCTTTACTCTTTTTCTACTGTTTACTAAATTTCTTACTTGAAAATGGTAAGGCAGGAAGAGATCAGAACATGCATCTGCAACTCTGGTATTGTACTATTGCATTCTCTCATGGTTGACATAGGATAGCAATGCTCTCTGTGACGTTACTGTTTAAATATTAATCCCTCTGTGTACATCCCCCTGAGGGAGATTGGAGAAGGCCTTTATGCTGCCTAGATCCTGAAGTAGAAGTATTCTGGGAGGACTCTGCTCTTAGCCTCCTTTCCCGGTAGTCTCTCGTACACAATTTCCTCCTATATCTATCTCTCCAGACAACCAGTTAGCTCAAATGGGATGTGGTGGCTCCTAAAATAGCCCAAAAATGGTGTGGACTATGTCCATTTGACCAATGAGAAGCTCATACATACACATATGCATATGCTACTTAGGTTAGCCACTTGCCAGTCCTCTCCTCACCCTATTTTAAATTACATCCCCCCATCTTAATCAATGGTAGGTCAGTTAGAAGATAAACCTTCCCTTGTCAAATGTATTTCCAATCTCCATGAGTGATTCTCTAGAGCTTCCGGAGAAGAGAGACAGAGAGCAGGAAATGATCCTGGTACCTCCCTCCCCATCCCTCTGGTGCCTGTGGTTGAGAATGAGTCAGTTTGGTCAGGAATAGAACTAGGAAAAAAGGGTTTACTAATTTTTTGATAGTGGACTCTTCATATCTTTACTCTCAATCTTAAATTTCATGGTAACAAGAAAAGCCATTTCAACTTTCTGTTACATGAGGATAGAACAATTTAAAGTAACCCACAAGTTGGGCTTTCCAGAAGCAGAAATGGAGACACAAGATGTTTATAGTAGTTAATAGCCATGAAAGAATTGGCAAGAAAGATGTTGTGTCAGAGATGCTCTCATGGTCTAAGACCACTGAAACCTCTGTACTAGAAAGTATCTGTCAGTGTTCCTCAGTGGGTCAAATTAACCAGGCTTGCTTCCTACTTCTACCTCCTACTGTCACTGTGCAGAAGCTGCCTGGAGAGGCTGTGCCCTGGCTGAGGACCACTCTGAGGCTGAGGCAGACCTTGATGAAGCTGCGAGCTGGAGTCCATCTCTGATTGGACTCTTCACATCTGGGAAGCATGTCCCCCTTGAAAGGGGCATGTGTTTGGGAAGGGGAGACAGGGTAGTACTTCTTCAAATCTGCCATAAAAAGTAACTAAAATCCTCTTACCCAGCCCAGAATTTTGTTGCTATGTACATGAAGGATCTTAATGTAAGTATATTTACTAAGAACAATTAGAGAGTAACTTTGACTTTTCCATTTATGGAAAAAAATTCTTAATCACCGTGAAATGTTTAAAAAGAATGAGTATACTGTGTCTAATTCAGAAGCTGCTCTCTGACCTAAATTGAAAAAACAAAGTCAGTCAAATTTCTGTAAAATAGATAAAGGTACTTTAATTTAAATATATGTATGAAATCTTTTATGGAATATTTGAGAACAGTCAATCTCCCATGGCATAATTATTTATCATAAAAGTAAATTCAGTCTCACACTGCTCATCCAGAAGCATCCACTGGGGAATAAAATGAGCATTTTTTCAACTAAGCTGAATCATTCTTGTCAACTGGAATGTAGATGCCTGCCAATGATGGTGGAAGAGAGGCTATAAATAATGTTTGTATATGTAAGTATACAAACATATAAATATTGTTTGTGTGATTGTTCCATGCAAAGGGATTTGTATGATTTGTGCAAGAACAAGAATTAATTTTTATAATTTCTTTCTTAGGTTTCCTTCATTTTCCACAAAGTGCTAGATACTTCATAGGGGAGACTTCTTTGAACAAAAAGCTTGCAAACTTTTGAAATTTATTTTTGAATTAAAATCATTCTATTTATTTGACCAAATATGCCTTTATGTGCTATCTTTTTGAAAAAGTGCTCATAGAATTAGCTGCGTAAACACACCTTTTACATTCCTGAATAAAGCAAATATACCAGGGATGTCTCTCAAGAAGCTTTACTCTAATTTTTTTCTCTAAGCATATCAAGAAACATTTTTTTACTTAGTAATTGATACTGATCAGGAGTAGGGCAGAGAAAAATTAGAATCAGGGCATGGAGTTTATATTATTATTTATGATGGTCACCCAGAGTTTACACAAGAAAATGCAGGAAATCTATCCAAAACACCAAAGACATAGAATATTTAGCCAAGAGCCTGAATCCCATAGCAGTGTCCTACATGAGTCCAGATGAAAACCCAGAGCTTAAGTCTAGAGCCCACAAGAAGGACTCACACCAGTCTCTTTTATGGATCCATGCTGGGAAGGCCCAAAGGTCAGCAGTGGAAGCCAGAAAGTCTATGCCAGCAGGGTAAAGAAGCTGCACTGGTAGGTTGAGGGTTCTATGTTGGAGCCAAAAAGTCACACTCACAACAAAGACCAGGGCTGTCCTGCAAAGCACCACAGCCATCCTCAGCAACATGGAGGCCATGAGCTCCTCCGATGATAAGCACAGTCGAATACATGCCAGGAAGCCAGCATGATGAGTTCATCCTGGAGACCAAGTGTCACACGTCTTCTCCTCTGGAGTCAGGAAGCAGTGCTCGATGTGAGGACCAGAGCTTCTCCAGAACCAAAGGCTCAAACAGCAACACGAAGGAGAACCCACAATGCCTCAATGTATTAACACCTCAACACATAGCATCTCCTTCTCTACGTCTCTATTTATGCTGGCAACTTTCCTTAGGTGGAACATCTATACTCAGCACCATGCTGATGTAATGCAGCTGATATTAAGTTAACCACCAGTTTTTAATTCATAACAATTAGTTTTTTTAATTGTTTATTTTAGGGAAAAAGAATGGAAAACAAAGCACTATAGTTATTAAAAGTTATATTACATTTGATAGATTAGTACAAGTAAATGAATGATAATAGAAATAAGAGATGGCTGGCATACCTAGCTCCAAAGAGATCAACAAAACAAGCAAATAGAAACTTGTGCATTCTGCGGTCTCATTAAAACGTGAACTCACTGGGTTTGAAGGTGGAAAGTTCTGTAGTCAATTCATATTTTCTTGAGTACTGCATATTGGATTTTCAAATGATGAAAAACAAAATTAAGTAATCTGTAGAGAAATATTTAAAGATATGAGGCTGATTAGTATCCATCAGTAGCTGAGTGTCTTTTACCTTTCTGTGACATAATATTTTTATAAATAATGTTATATTTTCTTGTGAGATAATGCATATAAACCATGTAATACCATGCATAGGAAATAATAAGAACTCAATGAATGTAACTTTTAAATACTAATTGAAATCCATTATATCAGATATGTAGGATATAAAAAGGCTATGACTATGTCCTATACCAGATAGGCAGGAAACTGAAAGCAGTAAGACTTTCCTGAGGTGAAGTGCACAGTTTTTCATATTATTGTTCTCTAGAAACAAAATAATATTTGCATGCTGAATATCCTACAATTTTAGGCTGAAGTGAGATAAGTATGTAGATCAGTTGGCTGCTGATACAGTACCTCACAAGATCGCAGTTTGTAAATGGGATCTCTGGCTCTGGTTTTGTATGTTGAAACACATGGTTTTATGAAGATCAGAATGTAAAAGGTTGTCTAGAGAAGACTCACATTGAGTAAAGTTGCAGGAGATAGATATCTAACTGAAGATGTCAGTGTCAATTTGCCATATCAAGTACTGAAATAGTTGAATTTTTCATTGAGAAATACTGAGCATGGATCACAAGTGAGATTTGGTGAAGAGAGAGGAAAAGCCATTAGATGGTGGGTAGCTTCAAGAAGTTATCTATCAGAGAAGGGGTTGTTTCAGACTTTCTGAATAACAAAGGATTGGGCTGGGAATTTAGCTCAGTGGTATAAGCACCTGCCCACCAAGCATGAGATTGTGATTTCGATCCCCGGTACCAAAAAAAAAAAAAAAAAGAAAGTAAGAACAATATAACAACAACAACAACAACAAAATAAAGTAAGTCTAATTTTCTTATTAATGGAATATTTTTCCTGCTAGACTCATGGTCTTTCTCCTTTACTGAGGCTAAATGAAAATTTCTAAATTGGTGCTCTTTCAGAATCGCCATTGTTCACTTTTCTCTAAAGATCATTATGGTAGATTGTATTTTTCACAGGTAGAAAAAAATCTATCTCATGTGCTGCTCTTAACAGTGCGTCATTAAAAGGTAGTCTGTATCTATCTCCTACTGGCATAATGCTTGGGACTACTCTATTAGAATATATCAGAATGGACACAATGCTGGTCTCATACATAGCTTTTTGTGGAATTAAAAGTTTCTACTTCTTGTCTCTTGGAACATTCACTTTTAGGTTGGCCAGAACATGGCTATCATGGATGTTGAGCTGCAGAGTCCATTGGCTTCCAACCAAAATCACTGTCAGTTATTACTTCCATGGATGAGTCACCTTCTATGCCCTGCCCCATACGGTAGCCCCAGCTTCTTTATGACTATGCATCTTCTGTGAGGCCCCAACCAAGAACTATCTGGCTGAAGGCAGTTAAGTCAAATAACTTGGAGGCATTGGTCACTAAGCTTGAGGAGGGCATATTATGCAGAATAGATTCTAGAAAAAACTATTTGCTGTCTCTCAATCCATGTTTTGTTTCACCTAAGTTAGGATATTAAGTGAATTTACTTTGTATTCAGTCATTCTTTGATTATCTTCCCAAGTTCTCCTTATTAATGTATACATGACTACTTATATATATGGCTACTGGGTATCATGTAATCTTCTAGAAGTGACAAATTCTCTTTATTCATAGATCTTATATCTTAGTGGAGAAGACAGACAATTAGCAAGATAAATAATTTATAACAGCAAAGAAAAAAAGTAAAATATACAATGTTGAAAAATGAATAGTATATATACTTAAATAAGACTCTTCTGAAATACTTTGCACAGGAGTGATGTAATTATGCTTATATTTAATAGAATTATTTTGAGTATTATTTTAGAACAGATCATGAAGGAGACGATCTGGGGCACCAATGAGAAAATTATTACATTGATCTAAGTAAAAGATAATACTGATACTAAACTAGTGTGGCATTTGATGAGTATCAGGAGCCTGGGAATTGTTCCATTTATAACTAATATGTTAAACTATAACTATTTTATAGATTTTTCCAAAGAATGTGAGAATTGTGATTAAAATTAAAAGGACTTTGTTACTCTCAGCACATGTTTGCATTGGTTACACTTGTCCTGAAATGCACTTTGAAGGAAATAGAGATACATGAACGCAGCATCATGGTTAGTGATACAGCTGAGGAAGACTAAGCTTAAGAAATTTATTCTTTTTTATAGTAGTACAAGAAAGCAACTCTACTATGTGTGCTGGAGGGTGACATTGCTCCATCTCTTGAGGTTACGCACTGCAAATATGATCCCAAGAAATGTCTTGAGTGAAAAGTGGTCAGACCCTTATATTCTTGGCCCACCTGGGGCCTCAGACAGTTTGCCTGGAAGGTTGAAATGAGAAGTGGTCAAATTTCATGTATGATTTTTCCAGGTGCTTTTACTGTGAGACTTTTTTCTGACTAATTCAAATTTTCATTAGTTTAATTTCCTTGAGTTGAATTTTAACTGAAAGTATTGGGACTTCTTTGTATTAAACCCCATTGTACTATATATATTCCATCCTACCAAACTCTAAGCTTCAAAGTATATATGCAAGGTATAACATGCTTGAAGATTCTCAGGTAAAATAATAAACCAAACATCTTAATATTTTACCACACCTCAAGAATTTGCCAGCTCTTTAGATAATGCACTATGTATCTATATAATACAGTTTACAAAAATTTGAGTGTTGATTAAAGTTTTCTCTAAAATAAACAATACTTTCTCCTGTAATATGTACTAATTTTATCATCTACTTCTTAAAGATAACCATCTTTACACTACATTTTGTATTTGTGCAAATTTACATTTTTTAGCCTCATCAGAGATAAAATAATATTTTAAAAAACCAAATGTATTACGTAAGGCTTGCATTGCTGGGAACAATATGTACTTTACCAAAGAACCAAATGCATAAACATGTTACATAATGAATTTCTCTTCTTTATAATTAAAATAATATTCTAGTAACTACATGAAATATTTCAGTAGGCCAAGATATTTCTGAATTTTCTAATTGAGTTTTCAATTTGGGTAGGTTTTTTAGTTCTTTAGAGTACATCCTAATCAATAAAGAATAATTAAAATGTAAATGGCTGGAGTGTGATCTGTAGAAAGTTTAATTAGTATGATCTACTGAAATGTACTAATAAAGCATTCTTTCATGTTGTAGCTCTCAACACTCACTATAGTTATGAATTACTCAGTATTTAGAATACAAAATAAAGAATACCAATGTCCAGGTTCTAGTTCTGGAAAATCAGATACAACTGGATGGATTTAAGCATTAGTGTTTTCTGAAAAGCACTGTAGGTGAGTACAGTACAAGTACTGATATATGTACTGAATTTGAAAAGATCATTGCTCCAAATTCAGTTGGTGGGCCTCAGAATATAATGTCATTAGATATAGAATAGATTCACACAGAATAAATTCTAATACTGGAAATCATTTGTCATAGAGAAGTTGTTCTCAAATATTCTACTATAGAACTTTAGAACTTTAGTACAATTTTCCTTATTTCCCTTTCTTTCTGCATGCTCCAAAACATACAAATTTGAAACAAAAATAAAAACAGCAACCAAATAAAAACCCAATACAAGACTTCTGTCTCTGCAAATTATAGAATCTTCCTATGTTAATAGTGACTCCCAGAGTTGAGCAGGCTCAGGTTCTGCACCACTTCTGACATAACTAAAATTGCTCCCAACCTACTTGTCAGTCCCTTGACTTAAAGAAATCCAATGCCAACTCCATGATTTCTGGAAATTCTCCTAGTACCTTCAGTTTTCTGGCTCACTTTGCCTCTGTCTGTAACATGTAAGTTGTATCCTGAAACTAGTCCTTTGGCTTTCACACCCATTATACAATCCCTTCTACAGAATATCTCTGAATTTTATTACAGAGTACTGACCATGCTGGCCACAAGAGGAAGGGGTGAGCAGTTTCACTCTGAGGAAAATTACTAATTGTTCCTCAGTATACATTATGCCTTCCCTTTAGGAAATCATCACTGTGTTCTTGCCCCACTTTAAAGAATCTCTTGGCTTGGCAAAATAATTCTATTCTTAAAGGAAATTCTGATGTTAGCTATTATGACAATATAAACCATATTGAATTCTTTGAACAAACATTGGTGTATGTCATACTTTTATAAATAAATATTTTCCTCTGTTTAAAATATTTTGCAAGGATAAAATCTTGTTTTTCTCTTTAACTCTAATTTCCAAAATGTGAAACCAAATTATCTGCTGAAATTAAAAACCATAGAATTTGACTGACTATATAAAAGCCATTTAAAATTCTTTGCTTTTTATTTTCATTTTAGCATAAAATAAATTAAGATTGATGCAGTCAGTGTTGACTTTGTGGCAAGACCAACTCTGTAGTCTGGTACCATGTAGAAACATCATTAAGCTTCATATTTTCTGTTTCGTGATTGTTTTGGTTCTTTTAAGACTGAAATTTTATAACTATTTGAGTAAGCTAGCTATTCAATAATGAACGAATTGAGTACTCTGATAAATACAGATTGTTTTATCTGAAAGATTTTATTTATGTCATAAACTGTAAACTAAGTTTGAAGAATTTAAACATAGAAAGCTGTGACTGTGGGTGTATCATTTTTTTTAAACTCAGTCTTCTGTCAGTAAGAGGAACACTCAGCTAAAGCCATGGCTTTTAAATCTAAACAAGTTAGGCTGGAGGTTTACAGGAAGCAACCTAGGGCTTTGAAGGTTGAGTGGAGAGTAAAGATGGTGTTGATGTATATATTTTAAATGTAGGTTCAGAAACTGGATCTCTAAGGATCAAATTTGAGTTACTATCTGTGCTGCTTAACACCAGTGTGATATTGGGCTACTTGCTCAACATATTTGACCTCCAGTTGGAATAAAGATCTATAAAAAGAGGATAATGATTATTTCTGCCTCATAGGGGCATTATGATGATTAAGTTAATATACGTGGGGTACTCAGTGTGTTGTAAGAGCTAAATGAATGTTAGCTATTCTCATTAAGAAACTTCACTGACAGGGTTGATGCAAACTGAAATTTCAGTTTATGCAGGCAGAGTCTGATACATAATATCTCATCACCTCTGTAACTAGTAATGCCAATTTATAAAAGTGACACATTCTATTATCCTAGACCTGAAATGAAATCTCCTTTGTCATAGAAAATTTTCTCCTGCCCATACTTTTTTTTCTAACAGATTCACCTATTTTAAAAAGAGTGAGAATTTTTAAGAAGACATCTGTTTGTTATACTTGTTATATATGTCTTCATACTCACAGTGTGTATACTTTTGTTTTCTAGACACAAATACAGCAAATAATATTGTAGTCACATTTTACTCTGCATTAAGCATCTGGTGTCAACTGAAGAGACAAGGAAAATGTGATTGTACTGTCACAGTTAATAATTCAGAAATATTAATCAGCTCTTATAATCATCTATAGAGTATCATGCATAATTGGCCCTTGTGAGTTTTTCTCCCTTGTGTCACTTAGTGAATTTTGCAGCTAGCATTTTAACCAAACCAAATATTAGATTTATTTGTGTGCATGATGCTTACTTACCCCTAATACTGCTTTGTAAAAGTTAGTTTTAAACTTTAGAGAAAAAGCTTAACACCATCCTTACTGTTTAAAATCAGTTCTAACATTCAGCTTCTGAGTGTTGCATTTTGTGTTCTACAAAGTGATTTTCTTTATTTTTCAGAATTGCACTAACTTCTACTGTACTGTCACATTTTACTATGCATTAAGCATCTGGTATCAATAGAGCACACAACACAGAAGCAGGATTATGCTGTCAGCCTTAATAATTCAGAAATATTAACCAGCTCTCCTAATTATCAGATCTTCACATGGAACTGGTCCTTGATGTACATTTTATACTTCTGGGTAACTCTCTGCATACCAGTATAAGATAATAGAGTTTAATCTTTCATGTAACTAGCAGAGTTAATTTGGCTAAATGAAATCAGTTCATCAGATAGTAGTTCCTTGCTATCCAAACCTTCAAAAATTAGTTAAACACACACACTTGCAAACATGTGTATACACTCTACCAAATAGCTCTTTTAAAACACACAGCATACTTACTGCACAAAGCAACAGATGAAAGAAGCTATTTTGGCTTAAGCAAAGCTATTTTGCCTTAAGCAAACTTGAGAAAGTAGGCAAGTAAGCCGTGTTGTAACTCTTGCCTGTGAAGTTAATATCGAGAGCTCTGGATTACTGAGAACATCAGTTTGAAACCTTTCACCTCTGTTTGTAATTAAAATAGATTTGTCATATACAGTGACTGTTTACCTGCTGTACTGCAGTGCTATGCAAATCTGCTTCATCCTAAATCTCTTTGTGTGTAGTTCATACAATATGTCACCACCAGTGGAGGCCCAGTGTGTGGGGTCCTGAACTGAGCCTGTGAACCCTAGACAGAGGTTCTCCTTGTCATGAGACCCATACCTGAGCATTTCAAATTGAAAGACATCTACTGAGCTGATACTAGGCAAATATCTTGAACACTTTAATACTTTATATTAACATTTTTCATCTTCTTACTGCTTCTTATTTTCTTCTGTTGCCCTCAGATGCTTTTTTTTTTTTTTTTTTTTGGGCATGTTCAATATATCTGAGAGGAGCAGCTCTTTATCTCTGTTAATTTTGTGCTATTTCTGTGAAACAACACTTTGAAACAATACAACAAACTTTCTAAACACAAATGCTAGGTAGAGTAGTCAGCTTAAAATATAGTACATCTACTATAAATCAACAATTTCATCTGCTTTTTCTTTCTAGTTTTGTAACAGTAAGAAAAATCAGTAAGGTAGACTAAAGTACTATTTATAGGTGCAGATTGATGGATACTAAGATGACTTTTTGGAGGACTGCTCAAAGTTTAATTTACTTATATACAAATGAATTTCTAAGAAGTAATTGTATACAGTTGTTCTCAATCTTGATTTATGTCAGAATTCTTTTTTAAAGTGCATCTTGCAAAATGAATATTCATACTAACTTGGGGAAAGCTAGAAGAAAAATGGACATACCTTTGTACAGTAATTTGAGGTTCCACAAAGGAAATGCCTCAGTGTATTTGGTAAAATATAGACTCACAGATAAATTTAGACAACTGGGTGAAATTGAGAAATAATTTTCAGATATTATAACATTTAAATTTTAAGAACTGATAGCTATAGTATTAGTAGAGGATATTAAGATAAGTATATAATCCCATCATGCGTCTCAATACCAGCTTCGATAAGCAAGGAAATTGAAAGGGTGTATGGATTTAAGAAGTTGATAATGATTTTTAAAGTTCTATATTCACAAAATCATAAAAATTAATTAAAAAGCTGTAGGTCACATTTCCTTTTTTAATTCAAATTTCTCTTTCTGAAGTAAGAAATCCATCTTGCTTGACCACAAGATTGCCCTAAAGGGAAAGCTGGGTGAGATTAGAAGAGAAAAGGGAACTCAGACCTTACCAAGTCTGTTTTTATATTTTTGGATCAAGAAGAATTTCAAACATATGCAGCAACAATCCACAGAATAGTACAACAAACTCCATGGTCTATAATGTGGCCATCTGACCATTAAAAATCCACCACCTGTTCTGTCTCCTCCTAGATGATTTTGAAGCGCATCTTATATATAAACTAATCTTTTCTGCAAATATTTTAGAATGGATCTCTCCAATATAGGGGTTTTTGAAAACATAACCTCAAAATTATTCCCACCTAGCAAATTAATAATGATTTCATATTATTAAATACCCAACAAAGTTCAAATTTTAAAAGATAATAGATGGGTCTTATGAAACAGAAAAAACAAATGCACCTTACAGTACAGAAAACATGCAAACATAATAGATAGATCTCTAAAAATGGAAAGGCCCAGCCTCTTTCCCATGGGTACCCAGTTAGCAGATTTTCTCCCTGATCTTAGGTGTTACCTTTTCTTCAAGTTGTGTGGCCACTGCCAGCAGGGAGACCCTTGACATAGCTCTCCATCAAAAGCCATTCTTAAAAGACAGGAAAGAGAAAATATTTTCCAACTTTATTTTCACATACTCAAAAGGCCAATTAATTTTTTCTCAGAACACCAGAACAGCCTGTTCTCAAAGGCTTTTATGTCATGCTTCAGTTAACTTGTCTGGCTTATGTCTATGTTATTCTTGGGATAAAGTTTACATGATGCTTGAGAAAGTGGATTTGAATCTTGACATCTTGCTATTTAAATGGATTTGGGAAGGTTACATCGTTTCTTGAGCTTTCATTTTGTTTTCTACAAAATGACCTTGGTAACATTTACCTTTCGGTTGTTATAAGAATTAAAATAAAATGTTATACAAAAGGAGGATGCCAAGAAAGGAAGAGGTTTCTGGACCCAGATGATGAATTGGTATGAAGATTGTCGCCTAACATTTTGGTAGATGATTCAGTCAATGGCAGTTATAATACTCATTAAACCAAACATAAGCACAAAATTTTAGCTGAGTGGCAGTTTGAATATGAACTTTAATTCTACATGTAAGAATAAAGGTACTTGTAATATTCATTAGTTTATTCAACAAATGTTCATCTTACTGGCTAACACTTTTCTAAATATTAAGTATATACCAAAGGGGGAAAAATACAAAGTATTCAAAATAAAAACACCAAGGCTCTACATTGTTATTGTTTTGGGCTCTTAGGTATAATTATTTATTTGTTGTTTTGTTTTTCCCTTTAATTCTGAAAAGATAAATGTACATGGAAAGGCTTATATATGCCTTAAACTTCACCTAAAGGGTTTATAATAATTGATTTTATTATATATGATAGTATGAACAACTACACTGAAGAAAATGAAACATCATGGTAACCACTGATGATTTCCTATCATTTAGGGTTTTTTTGTTTTGTTTTTGTTTTTAATCAGTACCAGGGGTCGAACTCACAACTGCCTATTTGCAAGGCAGGCACTTATGCCGCTGTGCTAAATCTCCAGCCCCTATCATTTAGTTTTGAAGTCCAATAATGCTTTTATTCTTCATTTGGATTGGTTTTAGTCTGTTTTCAATAATTTGATTTCAATGTGTATGAAGGTATGGGAAACTATTTTGAAGAAAACAGACATTATGGTAGCCATTATTGATTTCCTAATGTCTGATTTCTAAGGCTTTCATTCTTGTGTTTTGATTTTATTACTATTCTGATTTGTATTAACTTACTGCAGGTGAAGGTGTGGACAATTATTTCAAAGAAAACAAGGGACATTATGGTTGCCACTATTGATTTCCTGTTGTCTTCTTCTGAAATCCTGTGTTATTTGCATTTTTTTTGCTCTGATCTGCTTAGTTTTGTTTTAGTCTCTTTAAAATAAAAAAAAAAACACCAAGGCTGTGTTAAAAATATTGCCTATATTTTTGTTTGCAGATATAACTACTTCAGTCTCTGCCTTTGTATTGCTCTGTGTTCATGTGTGTTTTCAATCAACCAGAAGAAACCAGAAGTATTCATGGTGAAACAAGTTAAAGAGGCTGTCATAAAAACAATACTGATAAAAATGTGGGCCAGCGGTAGAGAAACTAGAAGAGCACACAGTGCAAGTGTCAGGAAGCCTCTTACAGTCCATAAGTCTAAGCATGGAGAAGAAGGTAGAGGCTTCTGGGCCAGAAGGAGAAGCTATATGATGATGGCTTCCTGACTTTTGGTGGAGTGGTTAAGGCAGACTAATAGTGACTTTTCATGGAGACCATCAGGGAATGAATTCTCACACTTCTCTTTCTCACCCTCTCAGTCACCTGCTTCTTTTGAATTAACCTGACCAAAAGCCAGAGTGCAACAGGCCAACTATCACCATACACAAATCTTTGCCTCTCCAGATGCAGAGTGAATGGATGACTTTACAATATATTGAGAGAATAAGGGTGATTTAAAAGCTTTTTTAAATTTGCATGTTTTAATTTTGTAAATTAAAGTTACTGACTTTAGTTCACATATATACAGTGTGTTTTGATCAAATCTACTTTCCTTTTATTTGCAGCACCCCATTTTCCTGCTTCCCTATTTCCAGTGAACAGTATTTAACACTTAGGTCAATTTTTTTAAAATTTCAAAAATAAGTGAATACTTATTTTTCTCTGTCTGACTGATTTCACTTTAAATAATACTCTCGTGTTCCATTCATTCTATTGCAACTAATAGGTTTCATTCTTCTTTATGGTTGAATAATTCTCCATTGTGTACACCACATTTTCTTTGTCTGTTAATATGTTGATAGGCACCTATGCTGATTCCATTTCTTAACTATTATGCGTGGTGCTATAGTAAATATACATACTTGTATTTCTTTGGTATGTTTATTTCACTTCCTTTGGATCAGAAGGATAATTCTGAGCGTGAGATGGAATGAATTTCTTATAAAGCCAAGAATTCTAGTGCAGTAAAATAAGATTGTTATAAATAAAGTGGACTATGTCATTACCCAGTAAACTCGAGAAGATATCTGAAGCCAAAAGGAAGTAGAAGATATGGTGCTCTCTCATGCACACACTCACACCCTTATAATGTTATGCTAGGGCACAACCCAGCTATACCACTTCTGGGCATATTCCCAGAAGAACTGAAAGTATCATACCACAGTGATATATGTGCACCTATGTTTATAGCAGCACAATTTGTAATAGCCAGATCTTGGAAACAACCTAAGTGTCCATCAACTGAAGAATGGATAAAAAGTTGTGGTATTAAAATACAATGGAGTACTACTCAGCTATAAAGAATGGTCACATTGAGACTTTTATAAATAAATGGACGCAGCTTGAGACCATATTCATGAGTGAAATAAATCAAACTCACTTGTATAAATACCAAATAGTTTCCCTATTGTAAGAAATCATAAGAAAACATAAAAGTATGTGGTAATCATGATTCCCAATCATATTGGTTTGAAGCCATATAATGTTTTCAGTCATTAATTGCAATGGTTTTAACCTGGGTTTTTCGATTTTACTATCTGTGATAGTACGAATAGCTATTTTGAAGAAAACAACACAACATAAAAGCTAGTGCTGATTTAATATCATCTTGTTTTGAAGTCCCGTCAAGCTGTGGTACATCTGTTTCCAATGGTTTTAACATGTTGTATCTTACTATATTTCAATATATGCAATAGTATAAACAAAATTCTTTATAGGCAAAGAGATAATATAGAAACTGTTGTTCGTTTTCTATTAGCTGGTTCTAAATAGCCTGTAATTTTTTCATTCTCTTGAATGGCTTCACACTGTCTTGATATGCTTGATGCTATAGCATACGAAGTTACACTCAATTCAAGGAAAGAGGCACTATGATGACTACTATTATGTTAGATTATCTGGTGGTGAAACACAGTGATGCTTAAATTGTTCGGTTCTGACCTGCGTTGTTATGTTACAATGTTCTCTTTTATCTCAACCCCCCCTTTTTTAAATTAATCTACTTTTTCTCACTTTTTAATTAAGGGAAAACTAAATTTAAAAATAGTGGGACATATTATAGTAACTTTTTTGTTTTCCTATTAACCTTATTTGAACCCCAGTATTGCTCTCCCCATCTTGTTCTGTCTGATTATTCTATATTCTATTTTCTTTGATAATATCACGTTTGAGGGTATAGGCAACCACTTTGAAGGCAATAAGATATACTATGATGCCCATTATGATTTGACTATTATCTTTTTTTGAAGTCCTGTAAGGTCTCCAGTGTAGATTTTATTGGTCTGGTTTTGTACTGTTTTGATCAACTCTATTATACCTGATGATATAGGCAACTCAATTTAAAAATAGCAAGAGGCACAATGGTAGCCACTTTTGATCACCTGGTATTCTATTTTTGCATCATGTACTATGCTCACCCTTCTGTTCTGACTCTGTTTTGCTTAGTTATGTTTGGTTTTATTCTCTTCAAAAAAAAAAGTAATAAGAACTGTGGGAGTAATAAAACCCAAAAAGTGTAATTGTTATTGTAAAAAAGAGAGGAAAGGAAGGTGGACTAAGGGATATAACCGCAGGTATATTTGAGTGTGTCGTATGGAAAACCGTATTACTGAGCTTTTGTTGGATCATTGAACGGAACTGTCTCCAATATCACTGTATGAATGTCCACTTTATATGCTTCAATTTTATAATTTGGACAACTGTTTCTAGGAAGACAATATGTAACCTAGTGATTTCTTACTGTATATTTTTTTCTTGAAATTCTGTATTACTTGTACCCTTTTACTGCTTTGTTTTTTTAATGTCCTTTTTTCTCTTTAAATAAAAATGAATGAATTTCAAAAAAATTTAAATTATAAATAATTTCCTATACAACATGCTTTTTAAAAACATACAGCTTCTAAATATAGGAAGTTACTCTATATAATGATTGTGTAAACATTTCACTTTTGGTCTTTCAGATAATTTTTTATTTTCCCATATATTGTAATATATATTACTCAATACAAGTAATTATGGCTATTGCTAATTATTTAATGATACTTGAGCAACTACTATATACTATTTACCAATGTAAAGGGTCAAACTAGCATAGTTTTTATAGTTGCACTCTAGTGGTAGAAACTTTAAACACCAGCCTCACTAGGGAAAATATAGACCTTCCTGCACTAAAATAAAATAACTACCTATCTAGGAGGTTGAGAGAGATAAGGGCCAAAATACTAACTCTTTACCTCTAGCATTTATTGTCCTCTATGGGTATTCACAAAGTTATGGTTTCTGCTTTATAGGCATCCATGTTCCTGCCCATAGCAATTCCATCCATTAGTCATTGGGCTACAGTGGGGAGTGTGTGGTACCTCCCTTTTGTCCAGTTGCCTTCCTTAGTAGGGAACTGGATGAGCAGGGCCAGCTATTCTGGCCCCTCTTGGCTGAGTCTGAGGGCAGTTGCATATTTCTTCCAGGAGATAGTGTTTGGAAACAAAGACCTAGGGTGAAATTTGGCTGAAGCTAGAGACCCAAGTGTTCCAGGGTAAATTTTATAGTGATAAACTTAAAGGCTTAGGGAAAAGGTGATAAGTTACAGAAGCAAATAGAAAAGGTGAGTTGTCTTGGAAAGTAGGAAAAACAATAGGTAGGGGCTGATTCTCAGGGCTGAGTTTGACCTAAGGAGCCCTAGACAGGAAGGCCTGATTGATGTTAGACTCTTCACATCCCATGGTCATCTCTCCCATGAGCTGCCTGTGAATAAAATTTAAGGTAGATGCCTTAACAGCCTTGCAAGACTTAATTATATTTTGGCCTCTCTTTTTGATTTTACTCTATAAATTCTGCTCTTGCTAATGTGTTCTGCCCTTCTGATTCTCCTCTAACCTGCCACTCTCTCCTTCCTCACAGGCTGAGCATTTGCTCTACCCATTGCCAGAAATTCCCTCTCTGTTGCTTTGCAGGGCTAGTTTCTTCTTACCCTCACATTATGACTTCTTAGATTTCAGATTAGCTTCCTCTAAATACTCTAGCTCATGTGTCATTTTTCCAAGTAGAACTTGTCATCTGAGGAAATTATGTTGCCTGTGGCCTACTTATTGGGCATCATTCCAGAATTTTAGCTACACTAAATAAGGAAATCAGAGTTTTCCAGTCCTGATCTTGCTTCAACTCTCAGGTACAGAAAGGCACCAACCCTTACTGGTCAGCAACCATCTCTAGGTGAATGAATATATGGTAAGTTTGCTGCTCAGGCCAGTGTTCTGGGATGGGGTTATTTTCTTTAGTCTTCTAAATTTATAGGTCTTGTGTGAAATGAGTCCTTTAATTATGTAAGCATGTCCTTTAGTGACATAAGCACAACATACATCCTTTTGTGAATGGTTCAGTTCATTTTATTTCCATAATAAATGGAAAACTATCTTTTTTCTTGACTATTGATTTTATATTTTAAAAATATCTCTATATTTAATGACTGTACACTAATTCAGAAGTCAAGATGGCTTCTAGACACACTATGTGCTTCAGATCTGCATTTTGGGTTGCTGTAATGTAGGTATAATCTTGAATGTCAATCATTGATTCATGAGCAAACTGTCAGTTTTAGATACTTAGGTAGTTTGAATATCTTTTCTCACTTTCCTAATCCATAGCAAGTAGGTCAGATAAGAAGTCAAAATAAAGAGACTTTAAAATACCCTGAGTTGATTGTATATCATGCTTTATTTTTCTTAGTCAAAAAAAGTAACACAAAGTTATTCTGAAAGTAGAAGCCCATGAGCACCCAGAATATCTATCATGTTGTTCACTTGCACATTTTATTTGACAGTTCTGTGCAGACATGTGTGCTTATAGATAGATAATTATTAGATAATATTTATCTCATTGACAAGTGTAGTAATTAGAAAAAGATTTTAGAAAAAATGTAACTCTAGAGAAATTTTTCAGCAACGTGAAATGAAATGGATTTTACCCCTCCTCTTCCCCCTGTCACCTTAATGTATAGTTGTTAACTGTCTTTAATTGTTAACCAGTTGAATTTCATGGAAAATATAATGAAACATATAAATGCAAAATGAGTACTTTTAACCAGGCAAGCATATCTCTAGTTTTTGAGGGACAATGGCTTTTGATGCAGTCACCAAGAGAGATGGAGTGTTTTGTTCATGCTTGTTCTTGCTGTACCTGTTTATATCATTCTCAGATCCATTGTACACCTGGATGACAGTGGTGGTTGCCGATGACATACCTAGGACTCTTTTCTATATTTCTCTTTTATATAGCTTTTTCTTTTTGAAAGATCCATGCAGATGTAACTGTAAAATCTTTATTCAAATGAGAGAGCTGAGAGCTCGGGAGAGCCCACCTGGAAAATCTACTCCCTTTTATATATTTTTCTTGCTTTTTTTATAGAAAGCTCATCAAGTTTATAGGCTAGGGAAGAATTAAATGAGATAAAAAACTAAAATTAGGGAAAACTGTAATAAAATAACAGTTGAGAAGAAAAGGTGAAATAAAAGTCTTGCAACAGTGTTCATTTCTTTATCGGGAATGGCCAATATTGAAAAAGTCTGTAACTCACCTTTAAAATAACTTCGTGGTGAGATATATTTATCTTAAATGTTTAGAAATTTTGCCTCAGTAACTATGGCACATATTTCTTGTTCCTAATGAAAAAGAATGAATAAAAAAACCTTTAGGGAAGCTACTGTGTTTATAATTTATAGAACAGGAAAGCTGGGATTTAGTGGCTTTTCTTTGCTTAACTATAGAATAACCTCACATGGCTGCCGCCATTCTGGAACCTCATATGGCCTGTGTCACCATTTTGGAGCATGTGCTCAGCAGCTTTCCTCTCTGAGCAAATTCTTTCACTTTTGCAGTTTTGAGCCTGCAAACAGTGGAGACTCTGTGCTTCCTGGGATGCCCAGAAGCCATCTTTCTTATCTCTCTGCTTCTCCTCAGCAATCCAAGTCTCAACTCTCTTTACAATCCACAGTTTTCCTGGAATTTTCCTTCTGGCCAAACTCACAGTATTGTAAATTGTCCTACTGGGCTCTTTGCTCTTGATTTTCAACATAAAGCTAGCTAAAAGCCCCAACAATGGCCATGCTACAGCCTCAACATTCCACTGCCTTGAAATTTCCTTTTCCAGATTAATCAGTCCATTGTCCTTAGTCTCAGTCCCAGGCAAAGTCTCTGGGCATGAGCAAAATGCGACAAACTTTCTGCTAAGCCATAACACATACAGTGGGGAGTCCAACAATCAATGCAGTCCTTCTTCCCAGGAGAAACCTCTTAAGCCTGGTCTTTACCATCAGGCTATCAGCCTTCTGTTCTCCTGAGCTCTCACCAGAATCTCCTCTACAAAACAGCGTAGGCTGCTCCAGCTCTGTGCATCAGGCAACATGTCTGAAGCTTTCCAAACTCTGCCCACACGCCATTTCCAAAGCCTCTCAAAAAACATGGTCAGGTATAGTCACAGAAATGACCCCACTCCTCAGTACCAAATTCTGTCTTAGTTACTTTTGACTTATTGCTGAGACAAAATACCTGATGACCAAAAATGGGAAAGGAAAAGTTTATTTCTTACGGTTTTTGGAGGTTTCAGTCCATACTCAGCTGCAAGGCAGGGTGGCATGGTGGGGTCACAGTTCCTGGTGGCTGCAAACAGTAAGCAGAAACCAGCAAGAGAGCATTTCTCTTCCATTACATCACATCTTGGCTCCACTCCTATGTGGGTGTAGCACTGACACCATCAATCCAAGCACTATACAATGTTACAGATGCATAATGTAAATGCATGAGGCTTGGGGGTCATCGACATAAACCATGACAACAAGATATATTGAAATAGAGGATTTTAAAAGTCATACACCTGAAATCTGTGAAAAGATAGCAAGTGAAATAAACAACTCCATGAGGATATAGAGGAAATCAAATTAGAAATAATTTCTCAGGTAAACACAGAAATAAAAACCTTAATAAAGGTTCTCAACATAGCTAGAGAAGAAATAGATTTTTTAAAAAGTACAGGAGCATGGAAAACCAATTGAAACCTTGAATGAACAATATAGAAAATAAGCAAAATCCATGAAATAACTCAAAGAGATATCCAAGAAACAAACAAAACAAATCTACTGAAAGCTGGCAAAACCATTAAAATGAAGCTGAGAATTGAATTTTGGACCTTGAGGATAGGATCACAATTGATGATCATGAAATGATAGAACTTTTAAAAATAAAGCCACATGAAATGATGATCCAGCAGCTTCAAGATGATACCAAGAGAAGCAATATAAGATTAGGCATCAGGGAAGATGCAGGAATAAGTGACATTGGTAAACTATTCACAGAAGTAATAGCAGAAAATTTCCCAAACATAGGTAAAAATTTAATAAGTGAGGCATTTAGAATGCCAAACAGTCACAACCAACATAATTATATATGCAGGCATATAATAATTAAGGCCCCAGATATACAGCATAAAAACAGAATGCTAAAAGTTGTAAGAGAAAAGACACAACTCACCTATCAAGGAAAGCCCATTAGAATCATGGCAGACTTTTCAGCACAAACCGTCAAGTCAAGATGAGCTGGGAGTGAGGTGTTTCAGGCCCTGAATAAAAAGAACTTTCAACCCAGATTGATGTACCCAGTAAAACTTTCTTTCAAATTTAATAGATAAACAAGATACTTCCATGACAAAGAACAACTGAAGAAATTCATATCCACCAAACCAACCATGGAAAGAATACTGAAAGACGTACTAAATAGAGATAAAAATGACCACAATCTGCTGAAGAAGAACAGAAAGAAACCACCAGTTAGGGCAAGCAATTAAACAAGGGGGAAAAGCAGAAAACCAACAACAGGAACATGACAAAGTTGAGCCAATATATATCAGTTATATCCACCAATGTAAACAGCTTTAATTCATCTATTAAAAGAAATACATTGACAGAATGGATCAAGAAAGAGATTCCTACAATACGCTATATAAAAGAAACACATCTGACTAAAAAGGAAACTCATAGATTAAAAGTCAAAGGATGGAAAACAGTATTCCATTCAACAAGAACCTAGAAAAAAGCAGGGGTAACTATTCTGATGGCAGACAATGTGACCTTCAAACTTAAAATGATCAAAAGAGATAAAGAAGGTCACTACATACTCACTAGTGGAAAAATTCCAGAGGAAGAGCTAACAACTATAAATATATATATATATATATATATATATATATATATATATATATATACCAAATACAGGAGCACCCAACTATATAAGACAAATACTAATGGACATGAAAAACAAATACATATGAACACAATTGTAACATGGGACACTAATACCCTATTGTCACAAAGAGATAGAACAACTAGACAAAAGTCAGCAAATAAATAATAGAACTGAATCAAACCTGAGAGCAAATGGACTTAGGAGATGTTTAGAGAGTGTTTCACCCAACCACATCAGAATATACATTCTTCTCAGCTGCATGTGGGAAATTCTCCAAAATAGACCATGTATTAACCCATAAAACATTCGTAAGTAAATGCAAAGGGATTGAAATTATCCCATACATATTATCTGACCACAGTGCACTGAAATTGGAAATTAGTGGCAACAGACATTGCAAAAGCTGCATAAGTTCATGGAAATTAAATAACAACCTGCTGAACAACCCGTGGGTTACGAATGAAATTAAAGAAGAAATAAAGCAATACCTACAATTCAGTGAAAATGCAGATACAATATACTGTAATCTCTGGGATGCAATGAAAGCAGTTAAGAGGCAAATATATAGCAATAAATTGTCATAACAAGAAAACAGCATGAGCACAAATAAACAACCTAATACTACATGTCACATTTATAGAAAAGGAAGAGCTAGTAAAACCCAAAATTCATAGAAGAGAAGAAATTTTAGAGATCAGAGCAGAAATGAATGCAATTGAAACTAAAAAAATACAATTAAGGAATCAAGAAGCTGGTTTTTTGAGAGAATAAACAAAATTGATAAACCTGTACTCAACCTTAGAAATAAAAACTCAAATTCTCACAAAATGGACTGAAAAAAGAAATTACTACAGGTCCCATGCAAATTCAAAAGATCATGAATACCTACTTTGAAAATCTCTATTTACATAGGGTGGAAAACACAGAAGAAATGGACAGATGTCTAGAAATATATGAATTTCCAAAGCTCAATCAATAAGATATAACAATTTTGAATAACCCAATGTCAGCTATTGAAATTGCAATAAAGTACCAAGAAAGAAAAGCCCAAGCCCTGAGGGATTCATGGCTGAATCTTACAAGAAATTTAGAGAAGAACTGACTCCAATATTCCTTAAACTCTTCAAAGAAATTAAAAGGGAATCAATCCTTTTTAACTCATTCCTGCAGGCAAGTATTACTCTAATAACAAAACCAGAGAAAGATCTAACCAAAAAAGGAGAACTATTGGCCAATTTCACTAATGAACATTGATGCAAAGATTCTCAATAAAATACTGGCAATAGAATGCAACAAATCATCAAGAAGATTATACATCATGACTAAGTGGGATTCATTGAAGGAATGCAGGGATGGTTTAACATATGCAAATCAATAAATGTAATACAGCACATCAACAGAGCCAAAAACAAAAACCACATGGTCATCTCAACAGATGCAGAAAAACCTTTTGATAAAGTCCAGCACTTGTCATATCAAGAAAACAAGGTTTTCATAAGATGAAAACCCCACAGAAACTCAGAATACATGATTGCTACCTCAATCTCACAAATGCCCTTTATGACAAGCCAACAACCAACATTATATTAAATGGACAAAAACTGAAAGCTTTTACTATAAAATCAGGAACAATCCCCAGCTTGTTTGGGACCCTCGAACCTTCCAGGTGCACTGGAACAGCTAGGCGGGTCTGAGGCATCTGCATCCGCCTCCCCATTCCAGCTGTGCTTGGAGAACTATGGAGTTCTAAGCAAGCAGGAGGGCACCCACTTTCCCTGGATCCCAGCTTGTTTGGGATTGTGGAGTTCTAAGCAAGAAGGCAAGCACCACCTGTTCCAGAGGCCCAGCAGGCTGGGGAGCTAGGTGCCAGAGTCCCAGGAGCTGAGGGCATAGAAATGAATTTCCAACAGACCTTGAGGAAGCTTTCAAATAACACTTGAAACACAGAAATATAGCAAAATGACAAAATGAAAGACCAAATTACAATCTCAAATCTCCAACCCATCCCAAGAAACATTAGGAGCAATGTATATAGAAGAAAATATGTGCCATACACCTCAAATATCAGACATAATACCAAGTGAAATAAACCAGCAACTACAGGAAGCTTTAAAGGAATTCAAACTAGAAATAATCTCCCAGGTAAAAGGAGAAATGATAAAAGAAATGAAAGAGATGCTGAATGTATCTAAAGAAAACACAGTTAAAAAATTGGAGGAACTAAACAAAAAGATAGAATCCCTAGATGAGCAATATAAGAAACAAACAGAATACATAAAGCAGATGCACATAGATATACAGGAAATTAAAAGCTCCACTGAAAGCTGTAAAAGCTGCCTCAATGAAAGTGAAGATAGAATTTCAGACCTTGAAGACAGGATTGCAGCTAGTGAACAGGAAAGGAAAGATCTTTTAAAAATAACAAAGAATCAGGAAATAACAATTCAACAACTGCAAGATGACGCAAAGAAAAACAACATAAGATTGATAGGGATTAATTAAAAAGAAGGGGATGACATAAAGGATGTCAAGAGGATATTTAGAGAAGTAATAGCTGAAAATTTCCCAAGCAAGAGATCGGAAATGGACATCAGGTTCAGTGAAGCCTATAGAACTCCAAAGAGTCATAACCAAAATAAAACTACACCCAGACATATAATAATCACCATCCCAGAAATCTAACACAAGGATAGATTATTAAAAACTGTCAGAGAGAAAAGGCAGATCACTTATAAAGGAAACCTATCAGAATCACAGCAGACGTCTCAGCACAAACAATAAAGTCAAGAAGAGCATGGAGTGAAGTATTCCAGATCCTAAAGGAAAATGATTTCCAACCTAGACAGATGTACCCTGCAAAACCATCCTTCAAAATCAATGGTGAAATAAGATAATTCCATGACAAAGAACAGCTGAAGACCTTCACGATCACCAAACCAACCCTGCAAAAAATACTGTAAGACAGTTTAGATACACAAAGGAGAAAACCACTAAGCAAAGCAGATAATTAAACAGAACAGAAAGATAAATATGCAACAGCAGAAAGATAACATGTCAACAATAAACCAACATATAACAGTTATAACTATCAATGTAAATGGTCTCAATGCACCAATTAAAAGAAACAGACTGGTGAAATGGATCAAGAAACAAAACCCAACCATATGCTGTTTACAGGAAACCCATCTAACCCAGAAGGATACTCACAGACTGAAAGTCAAAGGATGGAAAACAATACTTAATGACACAGGAACCAAAAAAAAAAAAAAAAATCAGGAGTAGCCATACTGTCTGCAAAAAATGTGAACTTTAAACCAGAAGAGACAAAGAAGGTCACTACATACTTGTTAGGGGAAAACTTCAAGAGGAAGAGATAACTATATTAAATATATATGCACCAAATTCCAGAGCACCCAGTTATATAAAACAAGAAGTAACAGAAATGAAATATCAAATTAGCAGTAACACAATTATAACAGGAGACCTTAACACACCATTGACACCAAGGGACAGATCAAACAGACAGAAAATCAGCAAAGAAATAACAGAACTGAATCTCACATATGAACAAATGGACTTGATAGACATATACAGAGTGTTCCATCCAACAACATCAGAATACACATTCTTCTCAGCAGTACATGGGTCATTCTCTAAAATAGACCATATATTAGCTCACAGAACATATTTAAATAAATGCAAAAGAGTTGAAATTATCCCTTGCATGCTATCGGATCATAGTGCTTTGAAGTTAGAAATTAATGATAACAGATACTGAAAAAATCCCACAAACACATGGAAACTGAATAATATACTCTTGAGTAATCAGTGGGTCACAGGGGAAATTAAAGAAGAAATTAAACAATACCTACAAGCAAATGAAAATACAAATACAACTTACCGGAATCTGCGGGATGCAATGAAAGCCGTCTTCAGAGGAAAATTTACTGCACTGAGTTCCCACATCAGGAAAGCAAAGCAAATACAAATACATAACCTGATGCCACACATCAAACAGCTAGAAAAAGAAGAGCAAGTCAAGCCCAAAGCCAAAAGAAGAGAGGAAATTATAAAAATCAGAGCAGAAATCAATGCAGTAAAGACTAAGAAAATAATTCAAAGAATCAGTGAATCAAAGAGTTGGTTCTTTGAAAAAATAAATAAAATTGATAAACCCCTAACCAACTTTATTTTAAAAAGGGAAGAAAAAAGCTCAAATTCATGCAATAAGAAATGAAAAAAGTGAAATCACTACAGATTCTATAGAAATACAGAAGATTATCAACACCTATTTCAAAAACTTCTACTCTCAAAGGTTTGATAACACAGAAGAAGTAGACAGATTCTTAGAAACATATGAAGTACCAAAGCTAGGTCAAGAGGATGTAAAACTGCTGAATAACCCAATTTCTATCAATGAAATTGAAAATGTAATTAAGTCCCCACCTACAAAGAAGAGCCCAGGCCCAGATGGATTCACTGAAGAATTCTACAAGAAATACAAAGAAGACCTAATGCCAACACTCCTCAAACTATTCAATGAAATTGAAAGGGAAGCAATCCTTCCTAAGTCATTCCTGGAAGCAAATATTACTCTAGTACCAAAACCTGAGAAAGACCCAACTAAAAAATAGAACTATAGACCAATCTCCCTAATGAACACAGATGCAAAAATCATTAATAAAATATTGGTAAATAGGATGCAGCAAATCATCAAGAAGATTATACACCATGACCAAGTGGGATTTATCCCAGGCATACAGGGATGGTTCAACATACGTAAATCAATAAATGTTTTCCACCATATCAATAAGGCCAAAAGTAACAATCATATGATCATTTCTATAGATGCACAAAAAGCTTTCGATAAGGCCCAACATTCACTCATGATAAGAACTTTACAGAAAATTGGAATAGATGGTCTTTACCTCAATATAATAAAGGCCATCTATGACAAACCAAAGTCAGTATCATACTAAATGGCCAAAAATTGAAGGCCTTTACTTTAAAATCAGGCACAAGACAAGGATGTCCTTTATCACCATCCTATTTAATATAGTACTGGAAATACTAGCCAGAGCAATTAGACAAGAGAAAGAAATAAAAGGGGTAAAGATAGGAAAAGAAATTAAATTATCATTATTTACAAATGACATGATACTCTACATAGAAGACCCCCTAAACTCCATTGAAAGACTCTTAGATATAATAAATAAATTCAGTAATGTAGCTGGATACAAAATCAATACTGAAAAATCAGTAGCATTCCTATACACTAGCAACAAAGTCACAGAGAAATAAGAGAAGCCACACCCTTCACCTAACAACCAAAAAAATGAAATATTTAAGAATTACTCTTATGAAAGATGTGAAAGACCTATACAGGGAAAATTATAATACACTGAAAAAAAGAAATTGAAGAGGATCTCAGAAAGTGGAAAGACAACCCTTGCTCGTGGATAAAAAGAATAAATATTGTGAAAATGACCATTCTCCCAAAATTGTTATACAGATTCAATGCAATCCCAATAAAAATACTATCAACATACCTCATAGATCTAGAGAAATCACTCCTAAAATTCATCTGGAGTGAGAAGAGACCTAGAATAGCAAAGATAGTTCTAAGCAAAAAGGCCAGGCAAGAGGCATCACAATGCCTGATTTGAAGTTATACTACAAAGCAACCGTAGTAAAATCAACATGGTACGGCAATCAAAACAGAAGATCAATGAAACAGATTAGAAGATACAACCACAACTACAAACACACTCAACCAGCTTATATTTGATAAAGGAGCCAGACAGGTTCACTGGAAGAATGACCGTCTCTTTAATAAATGGTGTTGCAAAAACTGACTCTCCCTTTGCTGAAAACTAACTCTAGACCCATGCCTATCACCATGTACTAAAAATCTAAATGGATCAAAGATCTGAATATTAAAGTAGAAACAGTAAATCTATTGGAAGACAAATTGGGTAGAAACCTTGAAGACATATGGGTTGGTAGAGAATTCATGAACAGGACTCAAACCGCATGGGAAATACTTCCCAGAATCAATAACTGGGACCACCTCTTATTAAAAAGTTTCTGCAGATCAAAAGAAATATCCAGCATAGTGAAAAGAAAACCCACAACCTGGGAAAAAATCTTAGTGAACTCTCCCTCAGACGAAGGACTTCTGTCTAAAATATGTAAAGAATTAAAAAAAAATCAGACTCCCAAAATTCAAAGATCCAATGCAAATATGGGCATCTGAGATGGATGCACAGTTCTCAGATGAAATACAAATGGCAAGTAAATACATGAAAAAATGTTCATCATCATTAGTCATTAGAGTAATGCAAATTAAAACAACACTGAGATTCCATCTCACTCCTGAAAGAATGGCCAGAATCAAGAAAATCATCAACAACAAATGCTGAGAGGCTGTGGGGGAAAAGAAACTCTCTTGCACTGTTGGTGGGAGTGTAGACTGGTGCAACCATGGTGGATGTTAGTCTGGAGATTTCTCAAAAAGCTGGGATTGGCAGTCTCATGTGTTCCAGCTATTCCACTTCTAGGCATATTCCCAGAAGTACTGAAATCATCATACCACAGTGATATATGTGCACCTATGTTTATAGCAGCACAATTTGACATTTCAAGATCTTGGAAACAACCCAAGTGTCCATCAACTGAGGAATAGGTAAAAAAAAGTTGTGGTATTTTTATACAATGGAATACTACTCAGCTGTAAAGAAGGATCACGTTGAGATATTTATAAATAAATGGACGCAGCTTGAGACCATACTCATAAGTGAAATAAATCAAACTCACATTTAGGAATACCAAATAGTTTCCCTATTGTAAGAAATGATTCATCTATATAAAAGTATGTGGTAATCATGATTCCCCATTGTGTGGCTTTGAAGCCTTATAAAGTTTTCACTCATTAATTGGAATGGCTTTATTCTGGGCTGTTTGATATTATTGCCTGTGATGATATGAACAGCTATTTTGAAGAAAACAAGACATCATAATAGTAATCAGCTTGTGCTGATTTAATACCATCTTGTTTTGAAGTACCATCAAACTGTTGCTCTTCTGTCTCCATTGGTTTTATCATGTTGTGTCTTACTGGATTTTATAATGTGATAATATAAACAAAAAATTTTGTGGGCAAAGAGATAATATAGAAACCATTGTTCATTTTCTGTTAGCTGGTTCTAAATACCCTGTAATACTTTCATACACTTGAATGGTTTCACACTGTCTTGATATGTTTGATGCTATAGTATACGAAGTTATATTCAAATATTTCAAGGAAAGAGACACTATGGTAACTACTATTAAGTTGGGTTATCTTGTGGTGAAGTACTAGGTTGCTGAAATTGTCATGCTTTGACCTGTATTGTTTTGTTGTTATGTCCTCTTTTATCTCAATCTCCCTCTCATTCATAAAAAAATTATTAATTTATTTTTTTAATTAAGGGAAAAAATTTTAAAAATGAGCGAGATATATTACAGTAACTTTTTTGATTTCCTATTAACTTGATTTGAAGCCCTGTATTACTCCCACTATCTTGTTTTGCCTGATTTTACTCTGTTCCTTTCTGTTTGATAGTATCAAGTTTGATGGTATAGGCAACTACTTTGAAGGCAATAAGATTCACTATGATTCCCATTCTGGTTTGACTATTGTCTTCTTTTGAAGTCCTGTAATGTTTCCAATGTTTAGGTTTCACTGGTCTTGTTCTGTACTGTTTTGTTCAATTTTTTTATACCTAATCATATAGGCAATTCTTTTTAAGGAAGCAAGAGGCATTATGGTAACCATTGTGGATAACCTTGTATTTTGTTTTTACATCATGTGCTATGTCTATCCTTTGTTTTGACTGACTGCTTTGTTTTATCATATTTGGTTTTATCCTCTTCCAAAAAAAAAGTAATAAGAACTATGGGAGTAATAAAACCCAAAATGTGTAAATTTTATTGTAAAAAAGAGAGGGAAAAAAGGTGGTCTAAAGGATACAACTGCAAATGTGTTTAGGTGTGTTAAGATAGATGACCATGTTACTGAGTTTTTTTTTTTTTGATCATTAAACACAACTGTTTGCAGTCTCACTGTTTGAATATCCACTTTGTATGCTTTTATCCTGTAACTTGAGCCACTATTTTTAAGATGACAATATGTAATCCATTAACTAGTGATTTCTCACCATTTTTTTTTTGTAATTCTGTATTTCTTGTACCCTTATACTGTTTGGGTTTTTTTTTTCCTTTAAACAAAAACAAATCAGGAACAAGACAAGGATGTCCATTATCACCACTTGTATTCAGTATGGTTCTGGAAATATTATCCAGAGCAATCAAACAACAGAGAGAAATAAATAAAGATAGGAAAGAAAGAAGTTAAATTATCACTATATGCACATGACATGATACTCCATATAGAAGACCCAAGAAACTATTGAAAGACTACTAAAAGTAATACACAAATTTAACAATGTAGGTGGATACCAAATTAACACTCAAAAAATCAATAGCATTCCTGTACACAAACAAAAAATGCACTGAAAGAGAAATTATGGAAATATCGTCCTTCACAATAGCATCTAACAAAATGAGGTACTTAGGAATCAACCTAACCAAGAATGTAAAAGACCTACATGCTGAAAGTTATGCTGCACTAAAAAAAGAGATTGAAGAGTATATTAGAAAATGAAAGGATATTCCTTGCTCTTATTTAGGCAGAGCCAACATTGTGAAAATGGCCATACTCCCAAAACTGTTATACAGATTTAATGCAATCCCAATCAAAATACCATTAACTTACCTCACAGATCTAGAGAAAACACTCCTAAAATTCATTTGGAAGCAAAGAAAACTAGAATAGCAAAGATGATACTGGGCAACAAAGATAAGGCAGGAAGCATCTCAATTCCTGACTTGAAAATATACTTACTACAAAGCTACAGTGATAAAATCAACATGGTACTAGAAAAGATGTAGACCTGCAGATCAATGGAACAGATTAGAAGTTGCAAACATAACTATAAAGACATAGTCATCTTATATGTGACAAAAGAGTTAAACATATTCACTGAAAGAAGGATAGCCTCTTTAATAAATGGTGTTGGAAAAATTGGTTTTCCACATGCCAAAGACTGAAACTAGACACATATTTATCACCATGCACTAAACTAAAGTCAAAATGGATCAAGGATCTAAATATTAAAACAGAAACACTAAATCTACTGGAAGCAAGGTACATGGAAAACTTAGAGACATAGGTGGGGGGGGGAGGCAAAGATTTCATGAACCCAAAATACAATCTGCATGAGAAATACTTCAAAGAATTAACAACTGGGGTCTCATATTATTAAAAGTTTTTGCCCTTCAAAAGAAATCACCAACAGCATGAAAAAGAAAATGCACAGAATGGGAAAGAATTTTAGCCAACAACCCCTCAGACAAAGGACTTATATCCAGATCATATAAATAATTGAAAAACATCTAGCCCCCCAAATTCAAAGACCCTCTCCAAAAATGAGCATCTGAGATGAACACACATTTCTCAGATGAAGATATACAAATGGCAAATAAATACAGGAAGAAATGTTCACCATCACTGATCATTTGAGAAATGCAAATTAAAACAGCATTGAGATTTCATCTCACTCCAGAAAGAATGGCTGCCATCAAGAAATCAACTGATAACAAATGTTGGCAAGGCTGCAGGGATAAAAGGAACACTGCTCCACAGTTAGTGGGAGTGTAGACTGGTGCAGTCACTATGGAGATCAGTATGGAGATTCCTCAGCAAACTGGGATTGGAAGTTCCATTCAATCCAGCTATTTCCTTCCTAAGTACAGAAAAACTAAAAAGGTCATGTCACAGTGATATATGTGCACCCATGTTTATAGCAGCATACTTTGTAATAACTAAGTCTTGGAAACAACCCAGATGCCCATTAACTGAAGAGTGAATGAAAAAGATGTAGTATTTTTACACAATATTACACAGCTATAAAAATATTACACAGCTATAAAAAGGATGATCTTGAGGCTTTTATAGGTAAATGGAGGCAATTTGAGACTGTCCTTGTAAGTGAAATAAATAATTCATACTTGCAAATATCACATTGTCTCTAGTGTAAAAAGCAATAAAAACTGAAGGAGTAATAAGCTCCAAAATGTGTACTAGATATTGTAAAAATGAAAGGGAAGGAAAGTGCTCTAAAGTATATAGTTGTATGTATAAGTGTATAAGTGAGATGACCATATTAGTAAGTTTTTGTTGAATCATTGAACAGAATTGTTTGCACTGTCATTGTTAGATTGTCCACTTTTTATGCTTTGATTTTGCAACTTGCACAACTCTTTGTACAATGTCAGTGTATAATTTATCAACTAGTGATTTCTTAGTGTTAATATTTTTTAAATTCTGTATTATTTCTATCCTTTTTTTCTGTTTTGCTTATTTTAAAAGAAAAAGAAATAATAGAGCAACTTAATGAGAAAAAGAAAATTACTATTACATTTTTCATGCCTGGAAATGCTATGGTGTTTTAAGGCAGTCAGGATTAGTTTCCCATCAAGGACTAAGTAAACTTCAACCACAATAATATTATTTGTTTAAATTGAAAATAGCCCTTAACTTATTTTCTAGGCAACAAGTTGTCAAAAACATTGTGTATTCACAGGATGAATTTCCTAAGATAACAGGGGGCTTCTGTTAAATCCAGTGATATTATCAAACAATTGTTAAAATGCAAATAATTAAAGCAGACACAGATATGCAGTATACATGAAGACAAAATGCATTATCTTGAAAAAATGTGGTTTAAAAAAAATAAGCTAATTATACATCATAAAAATTTTTAGGTTCTTAAAATCTCAGTTTAAAAAACTAATAGTTAAGTAAAGAGATGTGTGTGCCTTTACCACAGTACTTTCATTTCTTCATTTTCCTGAGAAAATTCTCATCATGCTTGTGCCAGGTGTACATGCACATATCTATGCCAGAGAAAGAGGATTTGACATTAAAAGTTTCAGCAAAATATTTTCACTTTTATAATAGCTGGTTTTTTAAAGCTTCTACACACAGTATTTAGAACCTTCTCTGCCTTCTGTGGGAATTGATGACTTGCTGTAATCCTCCTACCAAGCTGTTGGTTCTGAAAGGGCAGGAATGGAGTGGCAACTTCTTTGAATCCTAATGGCAAACAGTATAGGGCTCTGCACAGAGTAAACAGCAGAGCATTTTGTTCTTAACTGTATTTTTAACAAAAATATAAAGAGATAAGCATTTCATGTGGAAGAATCACGCTTGAATTTAGGAAATATTTTGCTTTCTTTGTTGCTAACATCAAATTCACTGAGACAAACTTCATCCAAAAGACTCAATAGCAGCTATTGATTTTGATCAATTTTTAATTTCTTTGTTTGACATATAACTGTGTATAATAAGAGAATAATACTGAAGGCAAAGGACAGTGCCAAGATGATAAAAGAAGAGTCCTAAAGTCATTTGAGAAAAGAGGATAGGAAGAAGAGGATGAGTTACTTTTGAGGAACTGGGACAGTGCCATTGTCTGTTTGCCACTACTTTCACATGGAGAACAATTTGCAACTTGCAAGATTTTTTTTTTTTTGAAACAAAGTCTCACTGTGTAGTCCAGGCTGACCTGGAATCCTCCTGCATCAGCCTCCCTAGTGTGGCGATTACAGGTGACAGCACCACAGCTGGATCATAAGATTCTGAACTGCATAGAATGCTGGCCTTCTAGTGAAGTGTTCATCCATGGAACTGATTGATGCTGCATTTTCCATGTCTACTGCCAAAGCACACCCATAATCATAGAACATGTCCTATGTCACAAACATGGTACAGCTTCCAATTGCCATAAAATTTGTTTAGTTTTCAGCAAAATTCATTTTTCTTTTAAAATTCTATACTGAAGCAGAGATAGGAAATAAGCAAGAGCTTCGTGTTACAATGCTGAACTTGGATTAGGCATAATAGGAAACCCCCCAGTGAAGTACATTGTGCCTACTCAGGCTTAGGGAGGCAATAATCTCTGCCCATCACTAGAGAGTGAGTGGGAAGGGTCCATCAGGACCCGGCAGAAGAACACTTGCCTTTGCAGCTGAGTGAATTAGAGTAGACAGGCAAAATTTAAACAGTTAAACTGTTGAGAACTGACATTCTTTTTGTTTCTGCCCAGAGTAGATACTATGCAATGGAATTTAGAAGTTCCTTGAGTTTCCATGATCCAGCATCTTCACTATTCTTTACTTAATTTATATCATTTCTCACCTGGTTTAAGCCTCAGACTTCAAATATGTCTCCTTCTCCATCCTTGAATATCTGTAATCTGTTTACAATATCCTTCATTGGCAAATGCCTCAGATACATGAAGCTTCATTCATGTCTCTTTAATCAGTCTATTTTCAGGGCTTATATACTCTTCTTCCTCCACTTAGCTTGCTAGCTTACAGATTATCTTCATATGTGTCCCTTCTTACTGTAGTGTTTTGTGCCTGGATGCAAATTCATCATTAAGTTGTTTTTTAAAAAGCCCTCCTTCAAATTCTGTCTCATCTGCATGCCAGGGCTTGGTGTTATTCCTAGGTATTTCCTTTTTTCCATGAGCCATTCTCCACACACCACATCCCTCGGACAGGAAATTCTCCATAATTATCCTATGAATGAATATATGAATAGGAAATAGGTGACTATGACAAAATTTAAGAACATGTTTAACATCATTGTCTTTAGCAGTCTACGTTAATGGCAAACTTACGTTGTTTCTCAAAACTGTTCTGTGTTGATATCTATATATATATATATCTATATCTACCTATATCTTTTTATACAGAAACTACAGAGAAAATCATTGATTCTGTCAAAATACTTTTGAAACAGTTTGTGAACCATTTTCTGCAGTTACAATCAGAGGGAAAGAGTCCAAAATGCTCTATAAATAGGGTAATGCTATCCCAGTTACACCAGTTGTTCTGAAATAAATCTTCGTAGCATCTCCTTTTATTTTCCAGTTTTCTGATGTCCATGATGGAACACTTGGAGAATTTTCTGTATATTTGAAAATACAAAAAAAGTCAGTGACAAATATCAATCCAAGTTTAAATCAACAGTAAAATGTAAATATAGCCAAAGCTTTGCACAATGGTGATTAATGATAAAAAGGGAAAAAAGCATTTTAAGCTTTTAAAAAGTTATTCTCAATCTCTATCAGTTATCTAAAGAGAAAACATTTGTGAATTATTTTAAGATTATTTTTGATTAACAGATAATGACTAATGTTTCTCAGAGTTCTTTCAAAAGCATAGAAACCTGCAAGAGTTATTTTAGATTGCCTCTTGCTTCTCATTCTTTCTTTTGATTGCAGATAATTGTTAATTTAAAAATAAATTGATATGAGGAAATGAATGTATAATTAAGTGGTTTCTATATGAATGTCTTTACTGAGTCATATTTAAAAACAGTTCTAAGAGTGCCACATTGCTCTTCAAGGTTTTTTGAATTCAATATTAGATTATCCAGAAGATTTTTTTATGTCAAAAACCAACCATTTCAATTTTTTGGAAACTAGAAAGGAGCAATAACTGTAGTTTGTTAACTCGTTTCCGTGTGTCCATTCCAGGTATTTCTAATTGAGATGTCTTTTATTTAGAAGAGTTTGTTTTTCTTCATAAGATGTCTAAAAGGTACTATGAATGGAAAGTTTGTTTTTAATTGAGAAAATGAATCATACAATGGTTGATTGGGATTCACTAAGATTACCCCAACAGGAATTGAAGAGTATGGTTTTATCTTGTTTGACTCACACTCTAATTATGAAATTGCCATCTAGACCTTTACACAGGAATCCGTAATTACTACAAGGACTTTATTTTTCCACTCACTTTTTTCTATCCTTCTCTGTCTATCCATGGTCCTTAATGACCAGTAGTTGAGCCACAGTAAAAACAGTTTCATCCTCAAGCCCTGACTGCTGTCTCTGTGAGCTGGGTTCATGTAGAACTATTCTGCCTTTCCATACAGCCCTGCACTTGAAGAAGAGTGGGGTTGCCACTGATTTTAAAAACTCTGAGATAAAATCCACATGCTCTTCCTTAACTGCTAAACCATTATCATTCTTGATCTACAGCCTCATATCTGGGACCAGTTTGCTCCTTGCAATCCCTAAGTAAGGGCCAAGACTAGCCTTCATGTTTCTTCCATGATCGTCACCCCACTAATCATCTTGAATATGCATGTTAGTCACATGACTCTACTTGTGTCAATCAGATTCTCTCTCCCTGTGGTTGGGAATGAGAAACTGTTGGCACTAGACTGACATTGAATAAGTCAGGGATTGCACAGTCATCTCTTGTAGTCCGCATGCGTGTCCATTGAAGCATTTTTGGCATGGCACATACTCTGTTGCAGAGTCAGCAAAGAATCTCATTACCTCGGAGAAATAGAAAAAATGATTCTGATTTCTGTTTTCTAGTTCCTGGCTTGAATCCATTAAAAGATGTACTTACTTGTTCTGTCTTGGCTCCACTGGACACTGATATTCACAGTTTCTACTTGGTATAAACAAAATTTTGATATGTGGGCAGCTAAATTTCATACTGGCTCATTGTGGTACTTGTTAACAGAACCAAGTTTGTGAGCAAAGTTATTTATCATTGATTACTACGCTCACTGTCATATCCACTATTCCTTCTTCCCAAGGTTATTCACAAAATAAAACTATTTCTGAATTAGTGGGGATAGCTTTGATTTTACTAGCAAATGTTAATAAACAGTTGAAGTGAAGTTATTTGGATGTAGCTAAAAAATAGATAACTTCAAGTTTTAATAAAAAGAGAAGAGAGCTCAGCTATAGATGAAGGGACCAAAGATGAACTTGGGGAAATTCACATTTTTGTCAGGGTTTAGCCTGGACTTACCTTTTAGAAGGTAAAATTTTATAAAGTAGAATATAACCAAGTATAAGAGTCAGTGTGTCCTTCATATGTGAATCACATATAGTAATGTGATTAATTCCTAGATGAATTTATAATGTCAAATACATTTATAGATGGCAAACAAAACAAGATAATAATTACAGATCATTATTTCTGAATGGTTTTCAGCTGGGTTGTTTTGGAATCTGTGAAGAATCACTTTTAGATAAGCATACTTCTTACTTTCATTGAAAATCGAATCAGAAGAGTGAAGGTGGTCCCCAATTAGGTCTGGATAAGCATTTTTTGATGCTCTGGCTTCATAAAGTTTTGACTTAAGAAAATTTCTTAGTTTCTATCAAGCATTAAAGAAATCCTTTAAAAATGATACTTGTATCCATGGAGTTAAGAAAAGAAATATTCTCTGAATAAGTATTATATGCTATTGTAAAATAAAAGTTCCTGGAAAGAATTTTAGCAATAAACAGAACTAAATGTCTTCATTTTTGTAATGAAAAAAATTGGAAAACTGAGACTTGGAATTTCAGTATTTATTAACATTATTTCTTACATATTCTTCATCCATAGAAAAAGTTTCAAGATAGTTCATGAGATTATCAGTCTTATTAACAAACAAGTGAAGAATCTTGTGTAAGAATGTGAAGACTGTGCCAACAGATATAAAGTTGAAAACCCATGTGAATTTAAATCTGCATTGAATATGCACTTGAATGTGTTTCTTCAAGTTTTTTTATAAAACAGATTCAAAGTGCAAACTTTTTATTTTATTTAAATCATAATGATTAACATATGAAAACCAAGAGAAAAAATCAAATGATGAAGAGAACTTTATAATATGAGAAGATACTTGATATTCTGTTATTTTCTATTATGTCACTTCTTACTTAGAGACCACAAGCCCGAATCGCTTCTGTATGTAGCTAACATGGAAAGGCATTTTATCTGGATGCCCTACTTGCAAAATCATCTTGTGGCACTACTTTCAACACCAGTGTTGATCAGAAAATACATTTCAATTGTTTTGCAAATAAACTTTCCTCTGATTAATAATTTAAGAGAAGAACAGCTTGCAGTATATTCTTGGAAATAATTTTACTATATATAGTGGGAAATGAAAAGCACATATGAAGATGTGACTAAAGCCTGGTAACATTTAAATATTCAGCTTTTCCTCTGTTACCTTGACTAGAGCAAAGTTGTTTCCCAAGGTAAAAACTAAGTGGTCTGCCGGCATATGGTCTAACCTCCATTTGAGTGCTAAAAGCTGGATACTGTTTTTGTGAAACAGATGTTGCTGAGTGCAGCAATGCACAACTGACTCTAGCTAACAGCTGGGAATCCTTCGTGACCCATATAGTGAGAAATAAACATGGTCCTATGCTTGGCAAAAGTGTAAGAAAGCGAATTTCCATTTGTTAAGAGCTTATCAAAATGAAGAATAAATGTTTTTAGCCATAAACTGATTTTATTCACCAGAGTAATCTTTCCAGCAGCTTATGTGATGGCCTCATAATATTACAGGCACCCTTTGCCAGATAAAGGCTGCAGTTGCACTGACATATAGTGCAGATGGAAAATAAACATCTGCCTCAATCAGGAGAGAAGACCAAGGACAAGGCTGACGAATATTATCTGGCATGACTATCTTTGTGGGGAAGCATATAAATGCTACAGGACCAAAACCACTGGCATCGTCTGGTGTTGTCCTTATGTGGTTACTGACCATGAAGAGAAATGATTAGTATGCACTCTCCAAGGAGGGGTGCTGCAGATGTTCAGGACGCTATGATTCCAACTCTCCAGGATCTGCAACGCTGTAGCCTCACCATGTGAGTCTCAGAGCAATTCTACTTTATTTTTATTCATGGTTCGGCTGCATTTATTGTCTTCACAGTTTCTTATCTTTTCATTGGAAGTGACAAGTGAGGTGAGGAGGGAAAAAGAAGAGAAGCTATTTTGGAAAAAGATAAATCTTTTTTCATTACCGTAGGAAAATGTCAACAAAGGCAACTCCAAATGGGGACTAAGCTCTAGCATTATGATTTTAATTGTATAGCCCAGCCTCATCTTTGGCAACTCCTGAAGAGAACAGTATACACTCTTAGAGAAAGACAGTCATGTCCACACATAGCCACGCATGCAGGCGCGTGCACACACATAAATACACACACACATATACACACGCTGCAGCCCCAGCACTAAGTTGCTTCTGTCCTGTCTGCCACCAAATGATTCATGTGGCACAAATAATATGACAGCTGTAGCTTTAAAAATTCAGTTTTATTGCAAGTATCTTTGTGACTGAAACTTCTTTCGTTCTGTGGTATCTCTTGTGGCCATATGGAGTTTATATGGCAGTGAATTGCCTTCTCCTAACTGAAACTCTTCTGCACCTGGGCACAATTTTGGACAAAGAATTAAAGAAAATGGAAAAAGTATCAGACTTAATATACAGCTTATATTACAAGTGAAAAAGTACTTTTTCCTTTTTGTACAGAAACAATTTCAGGACTATGGTTTTGTTAGAATTCTATTCGTAAAAGCAATCTGGTAGGTAATTCTGTCTATAGATTTTGGTTACTACTTTCATTTGAGTTACAGAGAAAAAAATAAAAGAAATTTGCTTAGAATCTACATATTAATAATCTATTTGGAGCAATTATGATTATAACTTCTGTTTTACTCCAGAGTTTAAAAGGAGTTGAATTGTCAGACTTCAGAACCTTAACACTGATTTATTGTTTACTATGTATCTAATACTATGCTTACCTCAGTATACACACTGATGTTTAATATTCATACGATTCTATTAATTAGGTACTATAACTATTGTCTCTGTTTTACAGAGGAGGGTTCTGAAAGACAGACAGGTAATTTATCTAAAGTCACACAACTAATAGTAGTGGAACTAGCATTTGAACTTAGGGGGCTGAATCTGTTCTAGATCATATTGCTATTGGTAGTCTAAGAAATTAAAGCTAGCTTGATGACAAATATCAAAATATGTTGTTTTCAGTCACCTTATTAATACAAACTATTTTGTGTGAAACTCAAAAAGATATCTCATTTAATTATTTTTACTATATTAAATTTTAATTGTTCACTGAAGTAACATGGCCATTTAAATTTATGTAAAATTAAGTCTTCTGATCTCCCTTCAAATCATTTTTTTCTAAAATGACAGTGTTATCTATTATGAATATATCTTTTCCTTTTATCATTAGAAATTTTAACTGTGTATAGTAATAGTACATAGCATGAAGTTATGATATACATGTATATGATGTTTAATGATTAAATCAAACTAATTAAATATACCCATGACCTTAAATACTTAATATTTTTATGACAAGAACACTTAAAATTACTCTTTTGGCAATTTTAAGGTATTCATTATATTATCATTTGTAGTACCATGATGTACAGTCAATTTAAAAAAAAACTTATTCTTTCCCATCTAAATGAAGCTTGGTACATTTATGTCCCATTCCTCCCACACTTAACCCCTATTAACCACCATTCTACTTTCTGCTCTTAGGAATACCATATAGAAAGAACATTGTGTGGTATCTGTCATTCTATGTCTGGCTTATTTTATGTAGCATAATGTCCTTCTAATTCATTGACATTATCACAAATGACAAAACTTCCTTTTTTCATTTAAGTCTTTATTGTTTATTGGTATAACTTAGGTATACATAATCACCATATTTATCATAGGAAATTTGTATCTCTATATGAAATATCTTGAATCTTTTTCCCCTTCAACCTCTCTTCTCCTCATTTACAAAGCTTTGTCTCCATTTTTTTCTTCTTTTCTCATTTTTTCTCCTCCTCCTTGCCCCTCTTTAGTTTTGCTTTCTTTTGAACAATTTATTCCTATTTCAAAATACCTGTTACTTTAGTCTTTATTTACACTTTCGGTTTCTCACAACAGAGAAATAATGCAATATTTACCAATGTGTGTCTGATTTATCTCACTAAAAGTATGGTCTCAAGGTGCAACTATTTACTGAGGAATCTCAAGTTTATCTGTTGTATCAATTAAGGTTTACTAGAGGAACAGATATACAAATGTATAAGAAATGAGAAGATTGACTTAAAATGGTCAGCCACAAAAGTTGAATAAGGAAGGGTGCAGAGGTGTTAGAGGAGCATGGTAGAGGTTGAAGGGTCCAGTCCAAAGACCAGAGCTTCCTACAATGTTCTGTGCAAGTCCCTATCAGGAGACCAATGGGTCAATGACAGAAGGCTGAAAAATTTACGATGCAAGGCTGAAGAGTCTATGAGGAAGGCTGAAGAGTTCCAGGCAGAAGTCAAACTGTTTGAGCCAGAAACCAGAAGACATCCAAACTGAAGGCAATGCCTGGGGCTCCTCTGAAGAACTAGCTATCAGTCCCTCCTCATTTGCCTTTTATTATGTGCAGGCTGCTCGCCTAGGGTGGGTGCAGCGCTCACCATCTACATATCTCTTCTTGCACAGCCCAAGGATGTTGCAAACTAAGGACCCTGACCCCTGCTGAATCACTTAGTTAAATTTCTGACCTCAAATTGACACAATGAACAATATCCTAGAACCATAATGACTTGTCCTCTACACCCAGGATGTGGAGCTGCTGAGTCACTTAGTTAATTAAGCTTCTAGACTGCTCAAGTTGACACAGTATATAAACTGTAACATCTGTTTTGATGGCTGAGTAGTAATTTAGTGTTTTAAAAACACATCTTTTTAATCCATTCCTTGGTTGTTGGGCATTTGGGTTGTTTACAAGATTTAGCTATTGCAAAATGTGCTTCCATAGACATGGGTATGCATATATAATTGTTATAAGATGCTTTAATTCTTCCAAGAAGATACCCAAAAGTGAAGTAAGTCAAATGTGACCTCTAATCCTACTTCTGAGGGCTATCCACACTGATTTCCACAGTAGTTTCACCAGTCTACATTCCTACAGGCAGTGCAGAAGGTTCCTTTTTCCATACAGCTCCTCCAGCATTTGTTACTGGTTAATTTCTTGATGATTGCCATTCTTTCTAGAGTGAGATGGAATCTCAACATTGTTTTAATTTGTATCTCTTGAATGACCTGTAATACTGGATATTTTTCATAAATTTCTTTGCCATTTGTATTCCTTCCTCTGAGAGTACGTATTCAGGTGAACATTTTTGAATCGGGTGTTTAAATTGGGACATGGCTGATATTTTAAAAATTTTATATGTTCTGAATATTACTCTTCTGAGGGACAACAGGATAAATCTTTTTCACACTCTGTGGTTTGTCTTTCTACTCTCTTGGTAATTTCTTTTACAGTGTAAAAGCTTTTTAATAGGATGAGATCCAACAGCCAACATTATACTAAGTGGTTAAACAATGAAAGCTTTCACTTTCAGTGAAATCAGGAAGGCAAGGACGTCCATGATCAGTACTCCTATTTAATATGGTTCTGGAAACATTGGCCATGGCAATTTAATAAGAAAAAGAAATAAACGGGACAAGAATAGCAAAGAAAGAAGTTAAATTATTATTATTCTGATGGCATGATATTCTGCACACAAGACCCCCCCCCAAAAAAACCAGAAGATTTATAGATTTAGTAACCAGATTCAGTAGCACAGCTTCATACAAAGTCAGCATTCAAAAATCAGTAGCAAACAAGAAACACACCAAGAGAGAATTTTCACAATAGCACTAAAAAATGAAATACCTAGGAATCAATCTAACAAAGTAAGTAAAAGATCACTACACTGAAAACTACAGTGCTCTGAAAAAGGAGATCAAAGAGTATATCAGAAAATTAAAGAGATATTCTTTGTTCTTGGGTAGGAAAAAACAATATGGTGAAAATGGTACACTTCCAAAATTATTATACAGATTTAATGCAATCCCAATGAAAATATCATTACAGAAAACATTCATACAGTTCATTTGGAACTAGAAGAGACCTTGAACAGCAAAAACAATCCTAGGCAACAACGCTAAGGCAAGGGGAATCACAATCTCTGACTTGAAATTACACTATAAAGCTACTATGATAAAATAAAACAGCATCATATTGTACAAAACAATCAAAAAACAGACCAGAGGATCAATGGCACAGACTAAAGCCTGCAAAAACCACTCCAAATACAATCAGCCAATTTATCTTTGACAAAGGGTCAAGCATGTTCACTGGCAGAAAAATAGTTAAAAGTGCTTGAAAAACTGGCTTTCCATATGCTAAAAACTAAAACTAGATGCATGTCTCTCACAGTGCACTAAACTAAAATAAAAATGGATCAAAGATCTAAATATTAAAACAGAAACATGAAATGTGCTAAAAGAGACATTAGGTAAAACTCTTATGACGTAAGTGGAGACAAAGATTTCATGAACAAAACCCTGATCACATGGGAAATACTACAAAGAACTCTTTTTATTAAGGCTGAAAATTATTCCATTGTATATACTCATGCATGTATTTCCTAACTTTACTGTGTTGCTGATTTCTTTCTTTTCTCTTCCTTTGTGGTTCTTTCCTTTAAGTCTTCAAATAGTAGCAGTTTAAAAGTACAATGGCCATAGTGGATGTGTACAGTCAATCTGAGCACACAAGCTTGAGTATTGTCTGCTTTTGCTTTTATGAGGAGCCAAAATTTCAGGGCAAAAAATAAATAACAGGAAATAGATAGATCTTCTGTAAGTGGGATGAGAAAGAAGATATGGAAGGAGGGAAGGGGAAGATAGGGCAGGGGAAGGTGATGAAAAAGAGAATTAGGATTGTTATATATATATATATATATATATATATATATATATATATAACTCCATATATGTATATATCAATTCCATTTATATATGTATATATCATTTCCATCTCTCTCTCTCTCTCTCTCTCTCTATATATATATATATATATATATATATACTCCTAATGAGGAATCTAATCATTGCAAACTGCAAACATGTACTAATAAAAATTAAAGAAAAACTGAATTTTTTAAGAAAAATCACATGCACACACACAAAATATAGTCCTTTAATGGTTGTCCTGCTTTATTAATACATTAATTTTGTGATTTCTCCTAATTCAATCTGCATCATACAGATTTAGCTTATATTTATATTTCTGTATGCATCTAGTGTGTGTACTTTTGATCAATGTTGATGAAAGAATTTCCCATAAGTATCAGTGATAATCAAAGAGTGTATATATTTTGTTTTACGCAAGCTTTTAAAATTTTTAGAGTACAGAAAAATTTGATCTGTAGTTATGACCTCTAATGATGCTTATAGCTTTTCTTGTAATCTGCTTTATTGAGTTACAATCTATATATTGTAAGGTTGACCTTTACACATGCAGTCATATGAGATTTGATGCATGCATGCAATTGGAAAACCACAACAGTCAAGATATAGAATGTTTCTTACAACTAAAAACTTCCCTCTTGTCCCTTGAACCCATCCCTTCCCTCAGATATCTGACTATAGTTTTCAGAATATTATGTAAACAGAGTCAAGTGGTAGGTAGCCTTTACATTTAGCATATTGTTTTTGAAATTCATCCATCTTGTTGCTTGTATTGGTGACTCACTTTTATTTACTAAGTAATATGTAATTGTGTGATTGTACCACAGCTTATCTGTTCATCAGTGGAAGGACATTAGATTTACCAACAGATCTAGTGTTCATGAATTAGACTGCTATATTTGCCTAAAGGATTTCTTAGTATAGATGTTCACTTCTCTTGGAAAACACAAATGGAGGAATTGTCAGATCATAATAAATACATTTTAACCTCAATAGAATCTGTCCAAATTGTATTTCAAAATACTTCTACCATTTTGCTTTCCCAGCATCAGTATGTTCACATTCTAACAGCTCTATACGATTGCTAGTGTTTATCATCAGTTTGTTCATGATTTTTTAAGCTTTAGTCATTCTGTATATAACACTGGCACTTCAATATGCATTTTCCTAATGACTTATGGTATTTATTTTCTATTCATGTATATTATTCTATAATCTCAGGCAACATATATGTTAAATCTTTTGTTTAGTTGGTAAATTCGTTTTCTTCTTTTTGTTGTTATAGCATATTTAAATATCGGGATGCCAGTGCTTCATCAAATAAAACAAATTGTAAATGTACTCCTGTAATCTGTGTAATATTTTAATTCTTTTGAAGAATTGAAGTTGTTAATTTTATAAAGACAAAGTTAATCAACTTTTTTATTATAATTTTGGTGATTTGTGTGAAAACCATTGGCCAAAACTAAAAGATTTTTTTATTTTTTCTGAAATGTTTATAGTTTTAGATTTAATTAGGCCTAAAATTTAAATTTAGGTTTGTGAAATGTTTTTGACTAATTTTCATAATTTTGTAAACTATGCTTTTTGTGCATCTATTTAGGTAAATAGGCTTTGACATAGTAAATTATGTTGATTATTTTTGTAAAGTGAACCAGCTCTGCATTTCTGAGATAAACTTCACTTGCATTTTGTATTAGCCTTTTAATTTGGGTTCAATTTAATAATATTTTACTAAGAATTTTTGCATCAATATTTACAGGGTATACAGGTCTATAGTGTATTGTATGAAAGTTTTTATCTGGTTTTAGTATCAAAGAAATCATGGCATTATAAACTGAGTTCCACATTTTAGATGTTCTGGAAAAGTTTATGTCATATTGTCATATTTTTTCCTTGACTAGTTCAAAGACTTCACTGCATAAACCTGGGCCTGAAGGTTTGTTTTTTGGGGTTTTTTGTTCGTTTGTTTGTTGTATGTGTACTCTTTTTTGTTTGATTGCTTGCTTGTTGAGATTCTAAATGTTAGGTAGATTCAATTCTTTAGTAAATGCAAGAATATTATAGTTTTTTTGAAAGGGCTTTGGTAGTTTGTGTCTTTTAAGAAATGTTTATATTTCATCAAAGTTGTTGAACCAAACAGTGTCATTTTAAAATTTTTACAGTGGTCATGAGGTCTGTTGTAATGTCAACATTTTCATCCTACAACTTGTAATTTGTTCTTTCTCTTTTGACCTTGGCTGTTTTAGCTTTATGTGTGTCAATTTTTATAAGTCTTTTAAAATAACCAATTTTTGATTGCATTAGTTCTTTCCTATTTATTTCATTCTGCCAATTTTATTTCATTCATTGTCTTTATTTTCCCTAATTATTCTTGCTTTGGGTTCAATTTGCTCTTTTCCCAGTTACTCAAAGTAGTATCTCCGATCACTGATTTATGAACCTTCTGTCAGCTCTCATTCAGCATTATCATGCAAACACATGGGAAAGTCTTTTGAAGACAATATGGGATGATATGATTGGCAGATATGAACAAGCAGAGATTTTATAAGAAACACATGTGTTCTAATTCAAACTCTTTAGTTAAAACATCAGGTAATGATTACTTAAATCTTAATATAATTTTTAAAGACTTAGAATAAGTTATTCAACATGAAATGGTGCATCTAGAATAGTCATTCCAGTATGAGGCAAAGGCATAAAGTAAAACAAATTCACCATCTTAAGACCAGATCACAACTCTAACAGTAATTTATACCTAAGTACTTCCATATTCCACATGAGATAGGAAAAGGAGGTTGCCACTTAAAGTACCAAACCAGAGATAATGAAATAAGCTAAACAGGAACAAGTTAGGTATACAAGAGCTGGAAAAAACAGCAAACTTACTTCAAATTCTGTGTTCTATTAATAGGAAAATCAAGAGCAAGGGAGGTAAATTCAACCATTATACTCTAAATAACAAGGTCAGAATTGAGTTTCCTTGAAAACTTTGTTACACCCAAATTCTCAGACTTCTGAAGGCAGGGATCATGTTACATTGTTTCTCTGGTTCACTTATTGAAGAATATAAATCTGTGTATTATTTCATAATTAATAAGTGTTAGAAATAGAAACACAGGAAACCTGAAGGGGAATGTTGAGCTTACAAAACAAATCATCTAAAAAAATTCATTAGACTCTACTACTATTTTTCTTTAAAGGAAGAAGAGCCTTATATTTGATCACTGTTGTTTTTCTCCTCTCAGGCCTTAGTAGCCCTTCTGCCTGAAGAGCTTATTTCCCCTAGCTTCATTCTTTCACATTCAGCTTCTTTGAAGAGCAATCTGAGTTCATATATATGTACACACAATTTTTCTTTGTTTTTTTTTTTACTGCAGCACTCCACTTCAAATGGTAAACCCACTGAAATGCTACAATTCCAGGACTCGACTTTCTGCTGATTTGAGCCTGTTGATCCTCCATGTACTGGTGGGCAGGGGAGGATTCTCTACGTTCTGGTTCAGTCTGCATTGCAGGCGGGCACACGCCTTACCTAGGTGCAGCTGAGTCTTAGGTTGTGACTTTCTCAGAATCTTGTTCCTCTTCCAGTTGCTGATTGCCCTAATAATTTGGGACCAAGATAATGTCCCGCTTTGCAACCCAAAAATGTAGTGTTTTTTTCTGTTTTCTTTTCTTAGCTTTCATGAGTCTTCTCATGTAGCCTAATAGTGGTATGTACTTTTCCTTAAGTGATTGAAAGATTTTTTTATATGTTTTAGGCATAAAATGGTAGAAGAAACAAGGTGGGCTTTGAGTCTTCTATCACAGTTTTTGTTCCCTTTCCTTGAATTCCATAAGAAAAATCTTCTCCACTGCTCTCCTTGTCTTCAGTCTTTCTTGTGAGCCCCCGATGTTGGCCATAGATAAGAAACAGGTGGATTTGTCTTTTTCTTGTTGTCCCTGGCTGCATGGGTCCTATAGTCTCACAATAGTTCACATTGAACATTTAGCATTTTATTAAAACTTTTAGCTCATTTATTCTTGCCACCTTGTGTAATAGCTGGTGTTTGTCTTAGGTAATCAAATCTCATTCTGGCTTTTTTTTCTTGGAAACAGCTATCTTTCCTTAGACTTCAGACTATTTGGAATTTTATGACCTGAGATCTTTAATATTTTCAAAGAAAACTTTGGGCTTTGTGTGTGTGTGTGTGTGTGTGTGTGTGTGTGTGTGTGTGTGTGTATGCACATGCAGAGTATTGACACAGAACTACATCCTCCATCCTTTTTATTTTTTTAATTCTGAGACACTCTTTCTAATACACTGAATCAACAGACTGGACTTGAGCTTGCGATCTTTCCACCTCCACCTTCCAGTTTGCTGGGATTACAAGCATTCACCACCACATCAAGTTGACATTTTATTTTGTATACTGTTATCTTTCTTAATCTATTTTCGTGTTGCTGTACCAGAAACTCAGAGACAAGACAAATTTATTTCTCACAATTCTGGAAGCTGTGAAATCTGTGACTAATAAGCATTTGGTGAAGTCCTTCTTGCTGTACTATATTATAATGGAAGACATTACCTGAATGAAAGTGAGCAAGTATGTGAACTTTTGATCACAGTGACAAAATATCTCAGAAGACAACTTAAAGAAGGAAAGGTTTATTTTAGCTGACAGGTAATTCAGTCCATTGGAGGCTGGTTCTATTGCTTTTAAGGAGAAACATCAAGACAGAGGGGCATGGCCAAGGAAATTTGCTTACATTATGGCAGCCAGGAAGCATAGAGAAGCAGAGAAGAAGGAGGTGGGATCAAGTTATAGTCCTAGAACCATGCCACCACAATCTACTCCCTTCAACTAATGCCCACCTCCTCAGATTCTATCGCTTCCATCAAATTATGAACCCAATAGATTAAACCAGTCACAAAGTTAGATCCTACCTGATCCAATAGCCTTCCAAAGTCCTATCTCTGAACATTGCTGCATGGGGGACCAAACCTTCAACACACAAGCTTTATATCCAAATCATGCCAGAGAGGAAGAAAGGGAAGAAGTGAGAGGGGTACAAAAGAGAGAGAGAAATAGGGAGAGAGAGATAAATAGGGAGAGAGACAGAGAGAGAGGAAGAGACAGAGAGAAAAATCTAATTCACAACATCCAGCTGTTGTATAGTTGGCATTTATTTATACTTGACAATGGAGTTTCCATAGCCTAATCACCTCTCAAAGGAATCACATCCTATAATTGCTGCACTGAGGAACAAGTTTCCTACACATGCACTTTGAGGGAGTATATTCAAACTGTAACATTACTTTTGTTTCTTTTTTAAATTGGAATGATATTTTTTCTGGCTTTTAATACTTCAAGAGGAAATCAAAAGTTTTGATTTCATTTTAGAAAGATTTTTTTTTTTTATCGATTCCAGGGATCGAACTCACGACCGCCTGCTTGCAAGGCAGGTGCTTATGCCACTGAGCTAAATCCCCAGCCCCTAGAAAGATGTTTCTGATGAATAATTGTAAGTTTACAAGATTTTTGATATTTCATATTTTTAAAAGACATTAACCAGTTGTCTTTGGGCTTGTAGGATTTCTGGTATAAATTCTGCTGGTTTTTGTTCCTTTGTAAATATTCTGTCTTTTTCTTCCTCTGTGTGCTTATAAAATGTTCGTTTACTTCATAATCATTCTTTCTTTGCAGTTTGATTATACTTTTCATGTCTCTTTTACCTTTTTTTGCCTAAACTTTGTTGAATTTTTGGATCTTTCAGTTTGTAATTTTCACCAAACTTGTAGTTTTCTATAATTATTTCATCACATTTTTCCTGTTGTCCTGTGATTCTAATTATATTAACACTTGAAATTTTCCATATATCTGATGCTTATCATAGCTTTTATTTTTTATTACTATTTCACTCGATTTCATTTGAAAAGTTGCTGTTTCTACATCTTACATAGTTTCTAATTCTGTGTCTGAGAATTCACTAATTATTTCTCTGCCTAGATAAGCATAGAAAGCTAATTCATAAAATTTAAATCCTGCTCAGAGCCAATTCATAGTGGTCTCCAACAGTCTTATATATTCCATTATTCTTCTCAATATTTTCCTGATTTCTTCTATTGTTTAAACATACAAAGTCTATTTCTAATAGTAGATTTAATGCTATTTGATAGCATCTGATAATAGTATCGGATAATTCTCTCTATAATTTATTTGCCTATTGGTATTGCTTACTATATTTCCTGGTTTGAAATTTCATTTTACTGATTTTTGCATGAGTTGTGTTTTGTTTTGTTTTACTAGGCATCATAAATTTTATAATGTATATTTAAAATTTATTGGCTCTTTGGAAGGACACGGTGAAGAATATGGCTTTATGAGTACTTTTTTTATTTAGGCTTCAAAAAAAATTTTTTCTGTCTTTTTTCCTTTTATCGGTACCAAGGATTGAACTCACGACTGCCTGCTTGCAAGGCAGGCGCTTATGCCGCTGAGCTAAATCCCCAGCCCCTAGGCTTCAAAATTTTGAAATCTTTATAAATTCATTTATTTCATTAAGATTAAATAAAATGTAATTCAGTAAAAAAACACACATGATCCCTAATTATTGAGGAAACATCTTTCTTTTTAAAATTTATTTTGAAGAGAATAAAACTAATTGAAGTAAAACAGAATGGAGTTAATCAAAACAAAACAATGAATGTGGTACAAGACTTCAAAACAAGATAAGAGGAAATCTACAATGGCTACTATACTGTCTTTTGTTATCTTCAAAATAACTGCCCATATCTTCAAGTACAACAAAATCAAAGAAAACAGAACAGATTAAAACCAATAAAAGCAGAACAATAAAAGCAATACTAGGCTTTAAAACAAGATACTAGGAAATCAATGATGTGGACCATAATATATTGTGTTATCTTTGAATTAGCTGCCTATGCCATCAAATATAATAAAATCAAATATAACAAAGCAGGTTAAAACCAGACTAATCAGGACAATTAAAAGACAATACAGAGTTTCAAAACATAGTAAAATTAACAATGACCACTTTCTTCCATTTTTAGACATTTCCTCCCTTTGCACTTTCACATTATCTATTGTGCATTTTGGATCCCACTAACTCCTTTAGTTTTTTATACTAGGAAGACAACAGAATGTTCACCCATGTGACTCTGAACTGTTGCACTCATGAGCATGATCTCAACTTGTACCCATTTACCTCCAAGAGCCTCAACGTTATCTTTCTTTATAAGTAAGCAGCTTTTCATTGTATAAAAATGCCATGTCTTTCTTATTCATTCTGCAGCTGATGGGCAAGCTACTGCCATTTGTGATGGTTCCCTGTCACATAAAGCATTGTTCTCTCTCCTTTGACTTTCAGTGTATAAACACCCTTTTGAACTAAATGTGTTTCTTGTACAAAGCATATTGATGGATCCTGTCTCCTGATCCACTCTGCCTGTGTTTCTTTTTATTAGTGAATTGAAGTCCTCTACATTAATGACTATGGCCAATATGCTTTGCCTCATCTCTGCCGTGCTATGTTCCTGCCACTGGCTGCCTATTTTTCTCTTCCATTCAATAGCCTGCCCCACTTGGTGATCCTCCCCTACCACTGTTCCTGGAACTGTGGTCTTCTTCCTTTTTTTTTTAATCTCTCTCTAGAATGTCCTTCAGTATTCTTTGTTGGGTTGGTCTAGTGGTTAATTCCTTCAGTTGTTCCTTGTCATGAAAGTATCTTGTTTCTCCATTAATTTTGAAAGATAGTTTTTTAGGGTACATCAATATGCGCTGGAAGTTGTTTTGTTTCAGGATTTGAAATACTTCACTCCAAGCTCTTCTTAACTTGATGGTTTGTGTTGAGAAGTCTCATGATTGTGATGGATTTTCCTTTATAGGTGATCTGTCTCTTCTCTAACAGCTTTTAATATTTTGTTCTTATGTTGAATTTCTGAAATGTTGATTATTGTATGTCTTGGTGTAGATTTATTTTTGATTATGGGTAGCTGGAGTTCTATATGCCTCACTTATCTGTATATCAGATCCTTTCCCCATATTTAGGAAGTTTTCTGCTGTTACTTCTGTAAATAGAATCTTAATGTCATTTGTGTTGACCTCCAGTTTTTCACTAACACCTGTTATTCTTAAGTTATTTTGCTTCATGCCATCTTGTAGTCATTGAATTTCTATTTCCTGGTTCCTTGTTATTTGTAAGAGATCTTTCCTTTCATGATCAAAAGCTGCAAACTTGTCTTCAAGGTCTGAAAGTCTATCTTCAGTTTCTTTCAAGTGGTTTTGCCAGCTTTCAATGACTTTTTTAATTTCCTGGATATCTCTTTGAAACTGTTTTGTGTACTCTGAATTTTTTTATATTGTTCTCTCAAGGTTTCCTCATTTTTTCCTATGGTCCTCTATATTTTTATCAATGTATTCTCTAGAGGTGCTTAGCAATTCTTTTATTATGTTTTACATTTCTTCTTTTACCTGAGATAGTATTTCTGCTCCAATTTCTGTTATAGCCTCATAAAGTTGTTTCTTTACTTCAATTGTTATCACTTCAGAAACTTTAGGTGTGTGACTCCTGACCTCTTCCATGTTTAGATCTCTTGAACTTGCTCTGCTTGCGTGGGATAGGGACACCTTTTGCTTCTTCCTCTTGGCATATTCCTAGGTTCTTCCATACACGAAGGTAGTGGGATCCCAGGCACTACATGCATTGGCTAAAGTTTGTCCAAAGCATGATTGTTTGGGTCTCGTGGCCAGTGTTGGCTATGGGTAGCTGATGGTTGTCATTGTGCGCTATGGTGTAGGGCTGGCTGCTGCTTTTCCCTGCCTGCACTAACTACCATCAGCAGGGAACCTCCACAATGACTGGAGTGTGTACATGTGTGGGACTGGCCCACTGCTCCCAACCTGAGCTTGTTACCCAAGGGGATCCCCCAGGATAGTGTTGAGGAAACATCTAGATGCTATGTGAGTCTTCCTAAGAGGCCAAGGTATTTCTACTATTGCTGATTGATGCCCAACCCTATCTCAGCCACAAGCATCACTGTACTTATCTCTTATTTCTTGTAGTTTTTACACTTCTTTGTACAGCTTCTGGTACTTTCAGATCAGCCCACAGTTGAACACTCAAGAAAAATTCTCTGTAGCTCTCCTGAGCCATGTCTATGCAATTCCTTTTTCTGAGGATTTTTCTTCTGTTTGTCTATAAACTTTAGCCACCAGGGCCTTCCTGAACTTAGTCTTTCCTATTAAGCAAGGCCTCTGGGCTTGGCTTGGGTTTACCTTTACCATGAGGCATGGACAGTTTCTTTGGTAATTTAACACAGTCAACTGTAGATCTCAAATTTGTGTTTGTTTTCCTCAGGGATCACTGTTTTGGATTGTCTGCTGGTGAATATCTGAAAACTGTGTTTCATGCATTTTATATACTTGTGTAGTTACTAAGGTAAGAGGACAAATTTCATCCCTGTAAGTCCTTCATGGGCTCCTTGAGCCTATTGCATGCTATACTGCAGTTCAGAAACTTGGTTTAATCCAAACTTCTGCCCATTCTGGTTTCTGAGATGCCAGGAGGATGCTGGAGGGAATCACATAAATGTGAGCAATGGTGACATTACACTTTTATAGTCTTCAATTTAGGCTGCCTTCTCAACACTGTTTCCCATTACAGCTGTTTCAAAGGTTTGCCAACTGCTTCCCATCCCCAATTCCAACTCCAGAATCTTTCTCTAAGCAAATTAACCTTTTGCAAAAATATGCTCTAGAGGAGATTGAAAGCATCTTAACAGAAATTCTTCAAATCTCCCATCAGTATGCCTAAAAATACAACTTTTTACAGGCCCTTACTCTGTACTCATTAGAAAATTCCTTCTATTTTTTTAGTGAACTTGATCACATATTTATTCTTTTGTTGTTGTGCTTTTTAGTATATTTTTATCATTACTGTAATATTTTCTGATATAATTATTGCTAATGATTAAAACTTTATGAAAGAGTAAGAACCATTGCAAACATGTATCATAAAAATAACTTACTTTTAAAGTCAGCTATTGCTATTTATTTCACTGCAGTGAACTACTCTCTTAAAGAACATTTTCTATAATCTTGAATTAAAGAACATTTTCTATAATCTTGAAAGTGGCCATTAGAGGCTGCTATGCAGACAGCTGTTGTCTTTCAAATAACTAGTTCCTTGGTGCTTTTCTTGGCCAAACTCTTTCTCTCAAAATCCCCAGTTGACTTCCTGTCTTTTACAAAGTAAAAGACAAAATTTTAAAATGGCAGACAACAACATGCATAGGCTACTCTACCCAAAAAACTCATTGATAGTAAAGTTAAGCTCTTTTGTTATTTTTGTTACTCATTTTTATTTCTTCTATGGCTTTTGATGATTTTGATTTATCTGTTAAGAAAATTTCATAGTTTGGACGTATTTTACTTATTTGTAGTCAAGCTAGTTATTCAGATTATCTGTTTATCTGTCTTTTGATCATTTAATCTAAAAATTCTAGAATAGTTTTGAAAAATGGTTTATAATTACTGTGGCTTTAATTCTCACATATTAACAGCTTTGCTTTTTTTTTTTTTTTTTTTTTTTTTTCTGTCTTTTTCCTTTTTATCGGTACCAGGGATCGAACTCACGACCGCTTGCTTGCAAGGCAGGCGCTTATGCGGCTGAGCTAAATCCTCAGCCCCTCAGCTTTGCTTTTGATATTATTGAATATTCAAGTATAAAAATGTTTAGACTTTTATCACATTTCTGATAGTTTTCAAGTCCTTGGCTGTATAATTTCTACTTAACTATTAAACTTCCTTGTTCCAAAATGCTATCAGTCTTAAAATTTGTCTTTAGAACTTACAGTTTTTCTAAGGTTTTGGTTTAAATAAATCCTTTTCTTTGTATTTGCTACTTTTCATGTATTTATCATGGAGATTTCTCAAAAGTATATTTCTTTTCTGAATTTATCCACTTTCTATCTTTAAACTTCTGTTCTTATCTAGATCTTTGTTGCATTCCTATAGACCTGCTGAAGTTATTTTAAATTAAAAAACATCTGAAAGGAAACATGCAAACAAAGCAACAGGTAACCTTCACTCAAATTATTTTCTTAAATTTGAACACACTTCTAGTTCTCACTTTTATTTTTTTTAATTGTTTGTCTTTTCAGTCAAGTTACATAAAAATTTAAAACCACAGATTTATTACATTTACTTTTTCTATCCTCCCTAAAATCAGTACTCCTCACTCACATCACTGTGGAATCTGCTCAAGGAAAATTTATGACTGCTACATTCAATAACTCTTGGTCAAGCCTTGTACTATTTGATCATTTCTCCACTTAATATCTTTTAACTTTGTTGGGAAAATAATTCTATCCTTCAACTTTTATGAATACTCACCTTTTGGGCTCCTTGGCTATTCATGATTCTTTGGGTTCCATTACAAACTTAAGTTTACCTCCATTTGTGACTTTATCCATAATGTATGGTTCACTCTGAGTTCTGTATCTTGATATAAATTTCTCTCCTAAACACACAGAATGCTAGACAGTCTATGTGGATAACCTTTAAAAAACTGAGAAAATACATATAAAACTGAATTTATTGTCTTGTGTCCACTATACAAAGTACCTGAATGCTTTTGTTATACCTATTCAATTGTAGTTCATTTCTTTCTGCCATATCAGAGACTATTCAAGTGGAAGGCTATGGCATTTTAAGGTCAAAAGTCTCTCAGACCCCTGCAGAGTGCATCTTTCTACATGGAAACTCACGGAATATTTTTTGTCTTTGTGATGAATATGAAAGCATAACAAGATGGAAAACTAATGTCTTGGCCCATCAGTCCTTGAGGGCAGAGACCGAGTGTTACCATAGATTCATTCTTGATTCTTGATTCTAAATGGTATGAGAAAAAAAAATCAAAATTTGTCCTCAATAATCCTAATGCTAAACCATTGTAAATGAAATAAATTCTTCTGCAAAATTGAAATTTTTATGCTAAATGAAATTTAAGCCCACAGATTTATTACATTCACTTTTCCTACTTTTCCTAAAATCAATACTCCTCACTCACATCACTGTAGAATCTGCTCAAGGAAAATTTATAACTGCTACACTCAATGAGTCTGTCAAGCCTTATATTATTTGGATGCCAAGTTATCTACAGATAAATTTGGGTGGCTATAAGATAAGCAAGTTAAAAAATATTCATAATTTCTAGTCATTCATGTAACTTTAGTTTATCAAAGAATAAAGTTATTGTCCATTTAACTTGTAGATATATCAACTTTGTTACTTGTCATGCAAAAATATGTCATACTTTCGAACCCTAGTGCTTCTTCTTTGAATACTGTTGACTCTTTTATTGCATGCCCTAAAAGGTTCTGCCAGTTTTAAACCTGAGGCTAGTATCCCATCTGTTTAACTGGAGACCATCGAATCCTAACAGACACTTCATTTTTTAGGAGGTATTTCCAGTGTTCTGTGAAACCAAAATTTCCACTTGGTGCTGCACATATCTTTCTGAATCTGACAATGCATTGAGCACAATGGGGTAAATTCCCAGATGCCCTTGCCACTATGGAGATTGGCTCAAGTTTGACCAACAATAGAAATCTAGAGAACAGAAAGTCACAATGAAAGATGCTCTCCGGCAATCCAATTTGGTGCAGACTCACAACATTCCTCATATACTCAGTGAAGTTAAAGAAATTTGGTAGGTTTAAACCACACACAGTCCAAGATGAAGGATGAGAATAACCCAGGTTTGCCCCAGAACTCTAGTCTCTTTAATATTAAAATAATTATCAAAGATAATCCTGTAGATTAATGTAGACCTGGACTGATTTATTAAAATAATTTTACTTGCATTGTATAGTCTCCTTCCTGTATACAATTTTCTCAGACACTCCTATTTTAAAATTTAAGGTACTTTTGTATTCCTGAATATTTACATAGGTTATCAAAATTTATTTGTTTTTCATAGAGGTTATGATTATTATATTGAAATTTTATATTTATTCTTTTTCTAGATTAACTATGATATCTGATACTGTTTCATTATTTTTTACATTGACTATTATGTACCAAGTTCAACTCTGGCTGAAAGCTACTCGTTTGATTATTTTAAGAGCCTGCTACTATGCAATCACTGATTTGCAAGTAAGGAAAAGAAGGATGCTAGATAGTCCTTACCAATTTCACAAAAGTACTACTTTATATTGTTATTATGGAAACATACTTCTGTTTTATATTTATTATTTCTCAGCATTATATTAATATTATATTTAAAATATTATTAAATATTTTAATATTTATATTAAATATTATTAAATAATATTAATATTATATTTAAAATATTATTATATTTAATTATAAAATATTATTATATTTTCTGTTGCCAGAAAATAACTGGTTTGTATAAATGAAAGGATTTCCAAAAGTAATTTTTTATTCTCACCCTCAATTTTTCTTAATATATTTTCTAGCCTTCCTGTTGTTCTATAGTCTTCATATAATTCTGTCACTTTTGGTATTTTAATGCTTGTTTCAGGTAATATCTCACTGAAAGCTTTTGCTAAATATTTTCATCTTCAAAATTAATTTTAAAATGCTTTGATTTTTATTCTTCACCTCATGTCTCCTTCTGTGTGACATATTACTTATCTGTGCTCTTCAGTTTTTATGCCATTGAATGCTGCACATCAGATTTCTTGGCAACAGTGTAGATAAGTTTTCATCTCCCAAGGCATGTATTTCAATAATTATTGAGATTTGTGACTTTCCAGCTCTGACTGCCTTTCATTTCACTCATGTGTGATTTGAAGGTCGCCTAGTTTAGAAAACTTGCCTGACCACCAGAAATTTCCAAATTAGCAGAAAAGATCAGCAGGACATATGAACATTAAGGTGCAGAGAGGTTCCACATTCACTAACACATAGCTTTTGAGAATTTATGAATGGAGGCATGTGAGACAGAATGAAATAGAATAATTTATGTAGACCTGCCACTAACTCCCCCATGAATACACTGCAATGTCAGAAATTTGCTAAAGTATCATATAGGTTCTATAATTTTTACTGTGTTTACTATGAGTTACACTGAGAAATCCAAGCTGCTCTTATTTTTAGCCTTTTACTTTTGTCCAGCTGCTATAGCATGGATCTTGAATGCTTCCCAAAGGCTGTGTGTCACAGTCTTGTCCCTCAGGTAGCACGATGGGGAGGCGGAAGAACTTAGTGTCCCTGGGCCGTGCCCTCGAATGAGATGGTGGTACTTCAGTTGCTTCTTCCTCCTCTCTTTTTATGTCCTAGCCCTAAGATGAGTGGTTTTGCTCCATAATATGCTCCTGCCAAGATGTGCTGTCCTTCCCTCACCAGTAGCCTGAAAGCAATGACCCTGCTTGATCATAAACTAAAACCTCCAAGCACTACAAGCCAGAATAAATCCTTTCCTTTCATAGCTTGATTTATCTCAGGTATTTGCAATAGTAACGGGAAGCTGATTATCACACTGAACTTTTTGGCCCTAAAGATCTCAAAAATATAGATTTTAACCAACTCTGGCAAATTTTATTGCCCATAGTAAAAGAATTGGAAGAATTAAGTCTGTTTCTTTCCCCACTCAGACTTTCTCAAGCTCATATACAGAAACAGAGCCAGTAAAAATCAAGGTGTTTCCAAACATATTAGTCACTCATTTATTCATTAATCTGTCAACAATGGAGTGCTTTTATACATGAGGACTGTTTATGCTTTGGGCATACAGTGATAAATATAAATGAGGGTGGATGAATTGTCTATGTACCCAAATATTTGCTTAAATAATGAAAACTATTTACCAGCATGATTTGTACTATTTCATCTTATCCATTCTTAGATAAGAAACTAAAATAAGCAGTATGAGAATAGTAATCTTGCCTGGAAAGCAAATCCAAATTGGATAGTTTAATAAAAGTACTAAAATATATCACATATTAAAAATGAGTAAGAGAAAATAGCATAGATTTTGATGCAAAGAGAATAGTTAATAAGTATATTTTTCACTATATTATTGCTAGTCCTACTTATAGACCTACTTATAAGGCCTACTTATAGAAATCGAAACACTTAGAAACTGTATTTGGTTGTTCATTGATTAAAGGAGTATTTTTTTCTTCTCAATGAGATATTTTAAAATATTTGTCACAGGGAAAAGAATCAAGACTGAATTTAATGCCTACTTATTCTACTATACTATGTAAGTGTGTAAGTTCTGCACGATTTAGAACTGCATAACATAGTTTGAAGCTGATGACATCTTGACTATTTCAGAAGTTTGGAAGAGTTTTTAATTCACAAGAAAAGATGTAAGATGAATATTCTGATTTTATGAGTTCTTGAATCTCCCCATTTTCATTAACTTGTCCCTTCTGTATTTAAACTATTTTTGTAATAAAAGAAAATTGATATTTTAATGTACTTTCATGGATCCAAGTATCATTTTTAAGGTGAAGATGACATTTTAAAATTATGTTATTGTAGTTATTTTATCAAGATCTTATTTACTCATTAATCTACAAACTCAAGGCAGAAACCATTTTTGTTTCTTAATTTGTGTTGTTCTACAGGTCTAGCATAATTCATGACAATTTCTAGGTTTTATATAAATATACATTGAATGCCTAAAATCCTTAGGTCTTAGGTCTTGTACCCTGCATTAGATGTTGAGGATAAGCAGTCAATTCTAAAACTAAAGATTTCTTCAAGTATCTCTCAGTTAGTGAGGGAGTTATGGGGAAAGATGTAGACTTCCCTTTGCCAATTTCCATTTCCTTCCATCACAAATCAATATAGCCATTCAACAGCATTTCTTGAGCACCTATAATGTGTCAGACACTCCTTGAGATGGAGATAATCAGTGAACAAAAGGCAGGTACCTACCTTTGTGGAATTTAAAATTTGAAGACTGCTGAGTTTTTTAGATTGATATTTCATGGTACCCAGATACAGCAATATAGTACTCATAAGGTCTAAACATCTTTTAGTTGACTTAGTTTAATAAGATATCTTACCCAAAGTAAATGTTTATATATTGCTTAGTTTTCTACACTCAACATTACCACTCTTCTTTGAACTTCTTGTAATGAACTCCTTATCCTCTTCTAGTTAGACTGGGCCCCCATGAAGCAAACTCGCTCACAGATCTTGCAGGACTGCTGCCATCTCAGGACTTGTGATTTGGAAAACAATCCTCTGGTGTAAGTACTTTTTCTGCAGGACTTATTCAGTAGTCTCGCAGACTTGGTTTCCATTTGTTTACTCTCTGGTACCTTCATTCTGTACCTCAGGCTACTGGCAGGAATAAGCATCACTTAAAAAGTAATTTAGGAAATAAGTATACTTCCCCCAGGGTTCAAATAAAAGAAAAAGTTGTAGTAAATAGCTAATGTAAGCAAAAGGTGCCTTGGGGGAACCCTAAGACACACTTCTTTCAAACTAGCAATAACTTCTGGTGCTATTGGTCCTGAGGCAGCAGCCGTCAACATTGTTTAAAAATGCTCCCTTATGGTGTTCTCATTAATTAACTGCACTGTTTGTTGATTCTAGATTGATTCAGTTTGCTCTCCAGAGAGTGTTTGTGGAAAGTCACTAATGCCTTGATGTAGAATTGCTTCTTTAGGCTCTAAATTCCCAGGATGATGGTTTACTGGGACATATAGAAGATGAAGTGAAAAAGAGAATTTGTTAGATAAAAATGATAATCAAAATATTTTAAATTCAGATGTAATTTTTGAAGATTTTCCCCACAGAGCTAAAAGAAATTACCTGAAGCAAATTTGACTGACAGGCAGGATTAACAAACACAACAAGACAAATGGCATGCAAAGCAGATAGGGAAGTATTTGTTGCTAATTGCTTGAGAAAGCATTTTAATTAAGTTGTTTGCCAATTAATGCCTTATTTTTAACATTCCATAAATATTTAAACATGTTTCATAAATTTTTCTTCTTATGGAAACATTTACAAATGCTACTGTGGAGTTTCTTTGGGAACCTCATAAGAGAAAACTTGTACAATTTAGAAGTTTCTGCTTCCTATTTTCATACGAAAATTTCCTTTTTCCCCCACCTTGGAAACTATCATAATTTAAAATGTCCAATCTACATAAACATATTTTCCATATTATCCTAAGAAAAGTGAATAAATATAGGCTGCATATTGTTTTGGTCCTTTCATGAAAATTGAAAATAATCTGAGGCAGAAAAAAATTACAGTATGTTTAACTTAGTCTTATAGTCAAATACAAGAATATGATTTCAGGTAATTTCTTAATTTCAACAAATAGCACTTAGTAGTAATTCATTCATTATCAATGTAAATCCTCTAACATACTGCCTACCCAACTAAAATGAAAGGATCCACAAGCGAAACAGATTGGTATTTTCACCATACCAAGTTTGGGTTTAATTTGTAACACAGCAATCATGAACTCTGCCAAAAATATAAAACAGCCCCTCTTTTTCATGTTTACTCTAACTGCAGCAACAGATTCCCTTTAAATGGTTTTCATGAAACTAAGGAATGAGAATATGATTAGATTTTTGGCCAGAACACTCCTTTGTGAGCACATGGCATTTTCTTATCCACTGACCATATTACCAGCATCAAAGACCTACTTACCTAGAATGTGAACTATCAGCATGAATTACTAACCATAATGTATTAGGCAGTGCAAAGGAAGTATCTCCTACACTGCTATCATCGATCTCATGAAAATGAAGGTGAGGAAAAGAAATTTCAAGGGAGTTTTTTCTAACAATGAAATGTTTGATCCTTGGGGGTATGTGAGAGTGAAGAGGGCTGAATGAGAGGAGTGCGTGGCAAGCACTATAAATACCCTCAAGAAATCAGTATTTGTTCAGGCTTAGAAAAAATTGTGCACCACCAGGAGGCTCACAACTAGGGTCTCAAGGCCAATGAACCCCATTAACAGGTGATTGTCCCAGTGTGGAGAAAGCCAAATTGTATACATTTCAAAAAGTAGAGATGACTATGGGACTGTAGAAATTTAGCCATGTAAGTAAATGGTGGTATTGGTTCAGATAGCTGTGTGACCATGGAAGGTTTTTCTGTTATTGTTCCTATGTAGTTGAAAATTAAAAGAAAATTGTGAGGTCAATTTCATAGAGGTTATCATTTTGCATTTATCAATTAAAATCTACCAGTTGTGTTTTGGGGTTTGATGTGGAAGTGATTATATACTAGGAGAAGTAAAGGAGTTATAGGGTCATTTTACCACAGTGAAAGTCCTCCCAAAATTTCTGTTTTTTTGGATTATAATATGGCTGTTAATGCATTTTACACTCATCTGAAACCAGACAAATAGTATCTCCTACCTTTAGTCTGTTCAGTTTTTAAATTATAAATACTTCAGTTATTTTAGGATTATGGTTGAACTAAAGTTTAATTAGCAAATTTTCTTGAAACTGGGAAAAAGACAAGAAATAAAGAATTAGAAAAGTCTTACATGATTAATTTTGTGTCAACTGGCACAGTGTTTTCAGATATCTAGAGAAACACTACTTTTAGGTATGTTGACAAGGTTGTTTTTAAAGAGATTAACATTTGAAACAGTGGACTCAATAAAACATAACTCATCTCTGGATGCAGCTGGGCATCATTAAATTTTCTAGAGATAGAACTTCTATCTTTGGTCCTTGCAGCACTCCTGGTTTTCAGACCTTCAGACCTAGATGAAATCCTATACCACTGGCTCTAAGGCTTTTGAACCATATCATCATTTTATGCAGATAGATCGTGGGACTTTTCTGCTTTCATTATATCTATCTACCATATCTATCTAGACATTATATCTATCTACCATATCATCTGTCTATCTACCTATATCTACTACTGGTTCTGTTTCTCTGGAGAACATTGACCAACTCAACTCATAATAAATAATGTTTTTTTCGCGTTTACAAGATGAATGAAGGAAACATGTTAAAATTATTTGAGTCACATTTCTTTTGTTGGCTACGAAGAACTCACTCACACTGGACTTGCCTTCCTGCTGTAGATACTGAAAACTTGGACAAACATATATGTAACTGGTTTCAGATACTCGCACTGTACAGGTCTATGATTCCTTAGAATGGTTGCCTTGGCTTTCTGCCTTGAGAAAGTTTCCTAACCAATATGTAGGGCAGGAGCATCACTAAACACTGAGTGAGGGAGTCAGAGCCTGGAGCTGGGAAGCTCAGGTGAGTGAAATCTGTGTGGCAGTAAACCAGAGGTAGGAAGAGTGACAAACAATTCCAGAGACTCCTGGTGTCCTGGAATGGATATTGAACAGTGATCTGGGCAAATATAAGGTGAACTCAGCTAATTTGACTAGTGATGATAGATATTGTGAGGAGAATGTTTCCAAGGGCTCTCACACGGCACAAAAAGCTGCAGTAGAAAAGAGCTGTGGATGGAGAATCAGGCCTCAATAGGAGGTGCAGAGATCCAGGACAGACTATAGCTCAGTAAAGCAATCCGTTCATAATATGTACAATTCAAGTAATTTTATTTTCCTTTGTGATAAGCTAATAGAAAATGAAGATTTGGAAATTTCCATTGTGATGTCCCCCCTTAATTCTAATTATTTAGATTTGTTTTATTTTCCAAATATATGGATTTGGGGAATATATGTTCATTACTGATATTATTATAATGCAATACATGTATGATGATCAAGCCAATGTAAGGAGCATTTCTGTACACATAAATATTATAATGTCTGTTTATCGGGATCCATCAAACTGTTCTACTTGCTTGGAATGTATAATTAATTGTTGTAGAGTGTGTTTGCCCTACAGAACCATACAGCATCACAACTACTATCTACTGTGTCAGTTTTCTGTCATAGTGAGAAAACACCAGAGATAAATAACTAATAAGAAGAGGCTTATTTTGGCTCACATTATCAGAAGTTTAAATCCATGGGTAGTCGGTCCTGTTTAATCTAGGGTTGGCCCTGTTGTTTTGGGCCTGCAGAGCCACAAGACATCATGGTAGGAATGTGTGTAGCACACACATTTATCTGGTAATTCCCAGGAAGTAAAGAGAGGGATAAGAAATCACAGAGGTCCCAGTATCCCCTTAAAGGAGAGTGACCGAGCTTCCTTCACATATACCCTACATTTTAAGGTTCTGCCACCTCCCAGTAGTGTCACTGCCTGGTGACCAAGCCTTTAATGCACCAGTCTTTAGGGTTCACTTCTGATCCAAACTGCAGACCTCCCAGTGTATTTTGATATTCCTTATCTACTTTCTCACACTTGTCTTTCTTCTCATCTTCATTTCAGTTTCTAGTGATTTCTTTTGTAGTTTGTGCTTCTACATAATCATTTTTAATTTCCACAAGTGATAAGGAACATGTAGTACTTCTATACTTATCTTATTGGAGTTGGACATAATTCCCTCCAACTTCATCCATGCTGTGGCAAACTACAGGACCTTATCTTGTTTATAGATGATTAATATTCCATCATATAGACATATACACACTTTTAAAAACTTGACCATCCATCAGTGGACACCTTGGTTGATTCCATATACTGGCTATTGTGAATAGTGCAGCAATAAACATGTGCATCTTTTTGGTATTGCTAATTTCATTTTCCTTAGGTATATACACAGCAGTGGGGTTGCTGGATTGTTCATATGGTATATATCTATTTTTTTCAGGTTTTTTCCTAGGTACCTCCAGACTTTTTTCTTTAACTTACATCTACACCAATAATATACAAGAGTTCTTCTTTTGGCCTGATCAGGACTTTGAACTTAAGGACATTGAAAATGTTCAGAAGTAGACTAAAAAAGTCAAAGACTGTCTGACCTTCTTTTGCTATATTTTCAAAGATAGTCTTTTAAGTCAGAATGTCTCTTCCCCTTGAGGGGTAATAGAAATTAAATTCCCTATTCCCCTAAGTAAACTGTGAAGCCTAAAAGTATCACTATACCCTCCCCCTACTTTTTTAAGAGTTATAAGGAAGAAATTCCAGTTCATCTTGTCTTGTCTGATAGTAACTTATTCTAAAGGGAGCAAGGAATGCTGCACAGAAAAGACAAGAAAATCTAAATACATAGGCTTGCTGGGTTTCCCTTACAGTTGGCTGGCTTTAGATCATTCCTTTTTTCTGATTACACTTCAATTTGGCTACTCACTCAATAAATCTCATCATAAAAACAGAATTTTTCCTGGGCCTTTGGATTATTGTTCTCAAGCCTACTAAGTCATGTAAGAAACTTTGATTAAATAAATTTATTATACTTTTCTTTTGTCGACCTGTCATTATTATACTGCTAGGAGTGCTATGCTTGACACTTATGCTGGTTGAGGAAAGTACTATACCATTCTGCCCCTAAATTCTGCCTCATTTCTTACCCTATGTTAAACTCTGTAAGTTCTTATCAGCTTTTCAGCTTTCTTTTGTGCAATATTTGCATGATGTATTTATTTGATACTTTAATATACAATAGTCCATGTATTGATTTACACTTTCCTGCATACTGTAACAATTTACAGCTAGATTTGGGTTTATATTTTATGTTTCTGTGTTGATGACTTTAATGGTTTTACTCACACTTATTTCTTTCCTGTTAACTATATTTTTTCTTTGTATTCTTTTACCTGTGCTTTTATTTGTCTTTAAAATTATTATCCCATATCCATGTTGTGAACTGTTTCAGCTTTGGTTTGATCCGCACAGTTTTGCACACATGTCTACCCTATCTTCTAAAGTAACCAGCTTTCTGTTTCCCATTTCCAGTGGTTTTCTTCCAGCCATGTGGTTCCTGACTGCAGAAAACTCTGCTACTCTCCAGGCTTCAGTGAGGCAGATGACTCCTCAGTTATGCTGTGGCTTTAAAAACTGAAATTTCCAAACCTCAGAGTAAGATCCTCTTTATTGACCATTTTGTTAGTGAGATGGAGAATGCAAATAAAATCACACATTTTACCTTTAATGCCTCACCCCACACCAGTCCATCCGTCCAAAAGCACTGGTGGTTTCTTTGTGCAGTTTCTCATGACCTGAAGTTTCCTAATAGCATCGCTATCATGCTGTCATGCATACCATGTTTTGGGCCCTATTTTTCCTACATACTGGTAGTTAGATCTGAAGCTGGATCAGGCTTCAGAGACCCCTATGACCTTCAGTATCAGTTCCTATTGCTTTGACTTTGAATTTCTTATGCTTCTTACCACAAGAGTATTTTCTTGCTGTTTTGATCAGTTAAGTTTTTGTGTGTGTTTTTCTAAATTTTATTTAAAGAAAGAAAGAAAATTTTAAAAACAAAAGAGAAAAATGTAGACTATAGAGTGCAAAAAATTAACATCGTAAAATTGCTACTTGATAGATTACATATTGTATCTTAACAATAGTTATTAAAGTTACAAAATCAAACCATAAAAAATGGCTAGGCACTCAAACATTGACAGTGGAATCTCTTCTGTTGAATGATCTAATAGAAATTTAGTAATATGGTCATCTATCTAACATACTATACATATCGTTATATCCTTTAGAGCACTTTCCTTCTCTTTCACTTTTACAATATCCGTTACACTTTTTGGATCCCATTATTCTGTCAGTTATTATTATTTTTATGCTATAGAGACAGTGTAATATTTACTAATGTGAGCTTTGTTTATTTCACTAATTAGGATATTCTCAGGTTGCCTCCATTTTCCTATAAAGGCCTCAAGATCATCCTTTTTTATAGCCAAATAGTATTCCATTGTATAAAAATACCACATTTTTTTTTCATCCACTCTGCAGTTGATGGGCATTTGGTTATTTCCAAGATTTAGCTATCACAAATTGCGCTTCGATGAATATGGGTGCATATATATCCTTGTGACATGATCTTTTCAATTTTTCTGGGAAAATATCCGGGAGGGAAATAGCTAGATTGAAGGGAACTTCCAATCCTAGTCTTCTGAGAATTTTCCATTCTGATTTCCATAGTGGTTGTGCCAGTCTGCAGTCCCACCAACAGTGGAGCAGTATTCCCTGCATCCTTACCAACATTTGTCATCAGTTGATTTCTGGATGGCAGCCATTCTTTCTGGAAGATGAAATCTCAATGCTGTTTTAATTTGCATTTCTCAAATGACCAGTAATGGTGAGCATTTCTTCATATATTTAATTTCCACTTATTTATCTTCATCTGAGAACTGTGTGTTCCTCTGATGCCCATTTGTGGAGGGGGTCTTTGGAGAGCTTGATGTCAGTTCGTTATATGTTCTGGATAAGTCCTTTATCAGAGGAATGGTTGGCTAAAATTCTTTCCCATCCTGTGAGTTCTTTCACTTTGTTAGTGTTTTCTTTTGAAGTACAAAAACTTTTTAATAATATGAGATCCCAGTTGTTGATACTTTGAAGTACTTCCTGTGCAGTTTATGTTTTATTCATGAATTCTCTCCCTACCCCTATGTCTCCAAGATTTTTACCTACCTTGTCCTCCAGTAGATATAGTGTTTCTGTTTTAATATTTAGATCTTGATCCATTTTGACTTTAGTTTAGTGTATGGTGATAGGCATGGGTCTATTGTTAGTCTTCAGCATGTGGAAAACCAATTTTTCCAACACCACTTATTAAAGAGGGTATCTTTTTTCCAGTGAACTTGTTTAGCCCCTTTATCAAATATAAGGTGACTGAGTATCTTTGTAGTTGTGTTTGCATCTTCTAATTTTTCCATTGATACTCAGGTCTATTTCTTTGCCACTACCATGCTGATTTTATCAATTTGTAGTATAGTTTCAATTGAGATGCCTCTTGTCTTGCCTTTGTTGCACAGAATCACCTTTGCTGTTCTAGTTTTTTCTGTTTCCAGATGAATTTTAGGAATATTTTCTCTAGATCTTTAAGATATGTTAATGGTATTTTGATGGGGATTGCATTGAATCTGTTTAACAATTTTGGGAGTATGGCCATTTTCACAATGTTGGTTCTTCCTAATCAAAAGCAAGGAATATCCTTCCATTTTCTAATATCCTCTTCAATCTACCTTTTTAGAGTAGTATAATTTTCAACATATAGGTCTTTTACATTTTTGGTTACATTTTGGTTAGGTTGATTCCTAGGTATTTCATTTTTTGGATGCTATTGAGAAAGGTGAAATTTCCATAATTTCTCTCTCAGTGAGTTTTTTGTTTGTGTACAGATATGCTATTGATTTTTGAGTGTTGACTTTGTATCCAGCTATGCTGCTGAATTTGTTTATTACCTCTAGCAGTTTTTTAATGGAGTTTTGGGATCTTCTTATGTAGAGTATCGTGTCATCTGTAAATAATTATAATTTTACTTCTTCATTTCCTATTTGTATTCCTTTTATTTCTCCCTCTTGTCTGATTGCTCTTGCTAATATTTCCAGAACTATATTGAATAGTAGTGGTGATAGTGGACATCCTTGTCTTGTTCCTGATTTTAGAATGAAGGCTTTCAGTTTTTGTCCATTTAGTATAATGTTAGCTGTTGGTGTGTCATAGATGGCCTTTATGAGGTTGAGGCACATACCATCTATTCCAAGTTTCTATAGGGTTTTTATCATGAAAAGGTGTTAGAGTTTATCAAAAGCTCTTTCTGCATCTATTGAGATGATCATGTGACTCTTATTTTTGGCTCTGTTGATGTGGTGTATTACGTTCATTGATTTGTGTATATTGAACCATCCCTGCATTCCTGGAATAAATCTCACTTGGCCGTGGTGTATAATCTTCTTGATGATTTGCTGCATTCTATTTGCCAATATTTTATTGAGAATCTTTGCATGAATGTTCATTAGTGAGACAGGTCTATAGTTCTCCTTTTTGGTTGGGTCTTTCTCTGGTTTTGGTATCAGAGTGATACTTGCCTCCAAGAATGAGTTAGGAAGGACTGCTTCTCTTTCAATTTCATTGAAAAGGTTATGGAGTATTGGCATTAAATCATCTCTAATTTTCTTATAGAATTCAGCCATGAATCCATCAGGACCTGGGCTTTTCTTTGTTGGTAAATTTTTAATCACATTTTCAATTTCAGTAGTTGATATTGGGTTATTCAAAATTGCTGTATCTTCTTGACTGAGCTTTGGTAGTTCATATGTTCCTAAGAAATCTGTCCATTTCCTCTGTGTTTTCTATCCTATGTAAGTAGAGATTTTCAAAGTAGACATTCATGATTTTTTGAATTTCCATGGGATCTATAGTAATTTCCTTCTTTTCAGTCCTTATTGTGTGGATTTGAGTTTTTCTTTCTTTCTCTTGATAAGGTTGGATAGGGGTTTATCAATTTTGTTTATTCTCTCAAAAAAACAGCTTTTTATTAATTTTTTCTTTGCATTGCTTTTTTAGTTTCAATTGCATTAATTTCTGCTGTAATCTTTACAATTTCTTCTCTTCTGTGAGCTTTGGGTTTGATTTGCTCTTCCTTTTCTAGAAGCGCATTAGGTTATTTATTTGTGTTTGTTCCATATTTATTCTTGAGGTGACTGTTTATTGCTGTGTATTTCCCTCTTAGGATGGCTTTGTGTCCCATAGGTTATAGTATGTTGTATCTGCATTTTCATTGTATTGTATGTATTGTTTTATTTCTTCTTTACCCACTGCTTATTCAGAAGGTTGTTATTTAATTTCCATATATTTGTGCAGGTTTTGCAGGTTTCTTGCCATTGATTTCCAATTTTAGTGCACTGTGATCAGATATTATGCATGGGATCATTTTGCTCCTTTTGCATTTAGTTAAGAATGCTTTATGGGTTAGTATATGGTCTATTTTGGAGAATGTCCCACATGCAGCTGAGAAGAATATATATTCTGATGAGGATGGGTGGAACACTCTGTAAACATCCACTAAGTCCATTCACTCTCAGGTATATTCAGTTCTATTATTTCTTTGCTGACTTTTTATCTAGTTGATCTATCTCTTTGTGACATTAAAGTATTAAAGTCCTCTATTACAATTGTGTTCTTGTGCATTTGGTTTTTCATGCCCATTAGTATTTGTCTTATAGTTGGGTGCTCCTGTATTTGGTGCATATATATATATATACATATGTATATATATATATATATATATATATATATATATATATATAATTTATTAGTTCTTCCTCTTCCACTTACAAGTATGTAATGGCCTTCTTTATGTTGTTTAATCCTTTTAGGTTTGAAGTTCACTTTGTCCGCAACAAAATAGCTACCCCTGCTTTTCCTGGGTTCCTGTTGAATGGAACACTGTTTTCCATCCTTTGAGTTTTAATCTGTGAGTTTCTTTTTGAGTCAGATGTGTTTCTTGTATATAGCATATTGTGGGATCCTGTTTCTTGATCGATTCTGTCAACCAGTTTCTTTTGATAGGTGAATTGAACCCATTTACATTTATGGATATCACTGATTAGTACTGGCTTGACTTTGCTGTGTTGTGTTCCTATTGTTGGCTTCCTGCTTTTTCCCCCTTGTTAATTTCTTGTCCAGCCTGATATTTCTTTCTGTTGTTGTTCTGAAGATTGTGGTCATTTTTGTCTTTATCTCACATGTCTTTTAGTACCCTTTTTAGGGTTGGTTTCATGAACATGAATTCCTTCAATTGTTCTTTGTCATGGAAGTATCTTGTTTGTCCATTAAATTTGAAAGGCAGTTTTCTGGGTACATCAGTCTGGGTTGAAAGTTGTTTTCTTTTGGGCTTGAAATGCTTTACTCCAAGCTCGTCTTAATTTGAAGGTTTGTGCCAAAAAGTCTGCCATGATTCTAGTAGGCTTTCCTTGATAGGTGAGTTGTGTCTTTTCTCTAATGGCTTTTAGTATTCTGTTTTTATGCTGTTTGTCTGGGATCTTAATTATTATATGTCTGGGTGTAGATTTATGTTGGTTGTGACTGTTTTGCATTCTTTCTGCCTCTCTTATTTGTATATCATATTTTTCCCTATGTGAGGGAAATTTTCTGCTATTATTTCTATGAATAATTTAGTTATGTCATTTACATTGACTCCTTGCATCTTCACTGATGCCCATTAGTCTTATGTTGTTTCTCTTATTGTTTTGAAGCTGCTGGATTGTTATTCATGCTGCATTGTTGTCTTTATAATTTCTACCCTTTCATGATCACTATCTGCGATTCTGTCTTCAAGGTCTGAAATTCTATCCTCAGCTTCATTTAAATAGTTTTGACAGCTTACAATAGAATTTTTTGTTTCTTGGATATCTCTTTGCATTTGTTTCATGGATTCTGTTTGTTTTCCGCATATGTATTTCTTCTCTAGCTATGTTGAGCCACTTATTTACTAAGGTTGTTATTTCTGTCTTTACATAAGACATAATTTCTAGTTTGATTCCTCTATAGCCTCTTGGATTTGTTTCATTACTTCATTTGCTATCTTTTCAGATATTTCTGGTGTATGACTTTTAAAGTCCTCTATTTCAGTGTCACCTGTACTTGCTCCTGATGGACTAGATGTTTGAGATTGCATTTTGCCTTTTTGTTTTGTCAGTTTCACCTTTTAGGTAAATATTTTGTTTTTCAACCCCAAAAGTCTCAACTGTCTGTAGTGTGAATTTTAGGGTCCTACTGTGTGGTTGATGTTTGACCAATTTCTGGGTACCACAATGAAGAGGAAAGTCAGTCACTTGAATCCCTCCTATGGGGCCTGTTGGATGAGTCCTATATTCTTCCTAGGCTGGCTAGCCTAGGAGTCTTGATGTAAGTCAACCCTTAGTTCCTGCTGTTACTATGTCTTCAGGTTGTTCCAGGCTACCAGATCTCCCTGTCTATAGTGTTCATGTCAGCTGAGGCCCTACTGTGTCACTGCGGGTCTCATGAGCTCTTTTAATTTTCTCCAGTTAGCGGAGGCCTTATTGGTGCACCTGTCAACCTGTCTGATGTTCTCTGTATGAAGGAGGGGATTATCCACTCTCATGCCACGTTCATCAAGGCCTAACAGTTGGCTGGAGTTTCCTTCTGCTCCTATTTACCCACCGCAGACCTTTATTTTAGGGCAAACTCACCTCATTGACTCGACTCTGCTGAGGTCTTTTGTTTGGGTGAGCGGTTCCTGAGTCTCCCATCCAGTCAGCACAGTAATTTCCTGTAGTTCAAGGTTCTGGGAGAGGGATTGGATCTAATGATCAAATGCAGCACTAGGTCCAGGAGATGGGTGGGTTCCCCAAGGGGTAGAGCCAGCAGCAGCAGTCTGAGGCCTGTTTTCTGTTTTATTTTCTGTTCCTTTTGAGCCAGAAGTCTGCCATGCAGTTTCAGGCTGGTCTTGAGTTCACTTTCTAGCTCAAGCTGGTCTTGAATTTGCAGTGATTCCCTTGCCTCAGCCTCCTAAGTGCTGGGATTATAGGTGTGCACCCACACCTGGCTTAGTTAGGAAGTTTCTAAATTAAAAAAATAATAAATTTTTTCTTTCTTTGAAGATAGGTGGTTTGTTTCTGAAATGTGAATTTTTCTTTAGGCTTATAATTTTAAGATAACTCCTAAAATGTCTAATTGATTTTAGGCTAAGAACTTGGTAGGCACTTTAAAAACACAGATAAGTGGTTCTTTGATGAGCTTACCAAAGTTTTCTGAAGTAGTTGACTTGAATTTTCACATTAGTCACTGTTACTCTGGTGTCTTCTTTATGTAGTTGAAGATCTGTTGCAGTTTCTGCTCCTCGATTGTGTCTTTCAGTTGTTTTACAACACTTTGTTATTTTCTTCTTCTTTCTGAAAGATAACCATGCTTACCCTGCTTCCCACTGCTTAGATTTTATAGTGTCAACTACACTTTTTATTGTGCTTTTCTGACTGTTAAGTTAGTTGTATCTAGCTTGTTCATAAGGGATATGATTGAAAAATACAATGAATGTTTAAAATAAAAATTAATAATAGAAGACACATTGCTATTAATCTCCCTTCCCCCTCACTTCAAACATTCTTTCAATTCTTTGCAGCAGTTCTGCAAGTCACCTTTCATAAGTGTCTTTAGTTGTGCTATCATGGCTACCTTGATATTATGAAATCATTCAAAATATTTATACTCATGGTCATTTTGATTTTATGGAAGAGTCAGAAGACACGTGCTGCCAGACCTGGTGAATAAAGCGGAGGAAGATACAGCATAATGTTTTTCTGAGCCTGTCTTTCCACTGGATGGCACTTGTAGCAACATTCATCATATTTTTGATAATTCCTCATAAAGACCAGAAAAAGAGTCCCAGTTATGCCTCAAAAAATGGCAGTAATAATGAGACGGGGTGTATGAAACAAAGAGGAGTATTTTGAGGGGTTAATGGCAATATATATTTTAGCATAATAATTTTTAAATTTAAACATTCACTTCTGTATCGTTTTCCTTTTTATTCACTTTTCCTTCATTTCTCTTCTCTGTATATGTTCTGTTTTCATTTCATAAAAGCTACATTTCTATATCCTACTGAATTTTCAGTTTCATCATTTGTCTTTTCTGAGAGCTATACTACATCACTTTCACAAATGTCTTCTTCTGAGTCTTTCTGTTCCCTTTGTTCTGTAGTTATGTTGAATCTCCTGCATTTGTTTTGCCTGCATGTGCACATTTAATTTTTCCCTTTTAAATTTTACTGTATATGGCTATCTCCTGACAAGAAGGCAGCTTACATTTGTGAGCCTAGGGTACTACTGCACTTTTCTAATGCATATATTCTTGCCTTATATAGTAAGTTTAAAGTTATCCTACTAGGATTTTAAGACTGAGATGGTTTCACAAAAGTATAATACAAGGTATGGAAATATGATAATTGCTTCTAGATGAATTTTGTTTTGTTTTGTTTTGTTTTGGCATTGAGAATCAAACTCAGGACCTTGAAGTTGCCAGGCAGGCACTTATGCTGCTGAGCTACATCCCCAACAAGGCAATTGCTTCTAATGGGAGATATAATTCTAGATTAATGTTGTAGTTAGGAGTTGTCAGGAGAACACTTAAAATCAGGACGTGGGGTTTATGATATTATCTTATGATGGTCACTTAGAGTTAACACAAGAAAATGCAGGAAATCTGTCCATAACACTAAAGATAAGTAATATTCAGCCAAGGGTCTGAATCACACAGCTATGTCCTGCTTGAGTCTAGATGAAGACCCAGAGCTCATGACAGTGCCTCCCACAATTCCAGATGGAGGTCTAGAGCCCACAAGGACTCACACTAGTCTCTTCTATGGATCTGTGCTTGGAAGGCCTAAAGGTCAGTGGTGGAAACTAGAAAATCTATGCCAGCAGGGCAAAGGAGCTGTGCCGATTGGTTGAAGGTTCTACGCTTGAGCTGAGAAGTCATGCTCAAAACAAAGACCAGGGCTGTCCTGAAAAGCACCACAGTCATCCTGAGTGATATGGAGGTCCTGAGCTCCTCTGATGATAAGCATAGTTGAGTACATGCCAGGAAGCCTACATGATAAGTTCATCCTGGACATTAAGCGGCACATGTCTTCCCTTCTGGAGCCAGGAAGCAGTGCTTGATGTAAGGACCAGAGTTTGTCCACGAGAACCAATGGCTCAAACAGCAACACATAGGAGAACTCACAATGCCACAATGCCACAATGCCTCAGTGACTCAACACACCAATGCCTTCCTTCTCTTTCTCCATGTCTCTGTGCTGGCAACTTGCCTCAAGTAGACCATTGACGCTCAGCACCATGGTGATATAATTCTGCTTGCATTAAGTTGACAACAAATTTTTAATCCGTAACAATTAGTTAGAAAGAATTTGGGGAAAACAGTGTATCTTCTTTAGGAGACTATGGATATAAGAGAGCATTATCAAGGGTAAAAAAAGTATTGAACACAAAAAACTTCTATAGAGTAGATATAGCAGGCAAATAATGGCCCCTCAAAGATGTCCATATGTTAATACTGTGGATACTGTGACTATGTTGTCTATTTGGGGAAATTTGTAGATTTTATTAAAGATCTGTACATGGGGAATTACTCAGGAAGATGTGTCCAGTATATCACAGAGAACAGAGGCAAAGAGGCTGGTGATCAGGTGAGAGTCAGAGACCAGTGATAGATTGTTGGCATTGAAGATGGAGGAAGGTGCCAAAAGCCAAGGAATGTATGTGGCCTCTATGAACCAGAAAGGAAAGGAAACAAACTTTTCTCTGCCTCCAAAAAGAATGCAATTCTGCTGACACTTTGATTTTGGGTCAGTACAACTTGTTTTGTACTTGTGACCTGCAAAAGAATAAGGTAACAAATCTGTGTTGCTTTAGTCCACTAAATCTGTGATAAATTATTACAAGTATGTAAACAACTCATAGGCCTGAGTTAATAGAGAAGCATAAGTCACTTGATGGAACTTTCAGAGTTTGCTTCCCATTTCTGTGGGGGAGCTCTAGAAATGTGCTGATTTGTATGACCATCTTAAAACTCTCCTCTGCCATAGACAGTTGCCTATGAGTTCCTTCAGCTGACTGCTGATCTACAGACACAGGAAGACTCAACGAAAGCAATTTCCCTGAAAGGCACTTTCAATATTTCATCAGCTTGATACATACAGACTTGTAACTCTCTTCCTGGAAATTTTCCCTGTTGAGTCAACATTAGGCACCAAATATTCAAGAATCAATTATAACAAATGCTTCCATGAATTTATGGTCTCTGAAATGCACAGTATACATTTGTGCTTGCAGGAACATGTTTCATTATTAATGGAAATTTACTTCCAAAGTAGTTTTAGATAATCTTTTCATATCCACCAGTCATAGAAACCACTCTGATTTTTTTGTTTTGTTTTGTTTTGAAACAAAAAAGAGTGTAGAACAACTTGTTTTGCTGGTAGTTTTAGATTCCCAGAAAGCTCTGACTAACATAAGGATGTTGAAAGGCCAGACTTAAGGCTTATAAAATACTTCAGTGCAATTTGAAGTCTAAGCCATCTGTGATTCCAGTGGCGAGGGATATGAAATTAATCCTCAATGCTAATCTAGATTCAAGGGTCAACATCCAACTACCAGGATCCTAGTTATACAATCAAAAGAGCAAATGCATTGAATCTTTCAGACATCTTTGGACTAATTTTTTTCAGGTTAAATGAAGAGATAAACTGTTGTGAATTACTTTCTCAGCCTGTATTATCCCACAGAATCCAAAGCGTCAAACACTAGTAAATAAAAAAGTGCCATAGAGAAGCTTCTAACTGTAGAGGTTGGGGCTGGTGGGATGAAACAGTGCATCCTATAGTCAAAGGAAATATGTAATGACTCATTGGGGTTTGATTTTGTTAGAAAGGCCAGCCATGGCAGTTGCCTGTTGACCTTATACTGTTAAACAACTTATCAGATTGAAAACAACAAGGAGGAAAAAAGTATATCTGTTATTCTCTTTGTATAAGTTGAATTGACTAAGTTGCTTCTAGAACTGCAGATAGTATGATTCAATGCAACATTTTCTGAGCAAAAGCAGTCAGCTGTTTATTAATCATTCATAGTAAGTGATAATACATCAGGAAGTACCACCAAAATTTGGTACACCTAAAGAATTTTGCTTTGAAGAGATTGGACTTCTGGATCTTACACAAAGCTATAAGTACTTTATTCATGAGACATCTTGATATTTCATCTATTGAGATGTTTAAAGGGGAAAATCAATGTACTGGATCATCTAAAAGAGAGTAAATACAGAAATTAACTCCTGGCACATCCTTTGTTCCGGGTCGTTATACACTGCATTACAATTACCCCTATAGAACAGCTTCTGAAAGAATTTCTTGCATAATGGCATTTTAGTCATTACTGAATGTCAACAAACAAGGCAGATTAATGCTTCCACTCCTGAGTTGCTTTGCACTCTGCTTATTAGAATTGTAGTCAGATCTTCATTAGAATGAATGACATCTGATTCCATAAGGCAGTCACAACAGAGGCACCTTCTCGCTATGGTGTTACCCTGCAGATGACAATGTAGGCCGTAATGAATGACACTCTGCAATTCTTTACTTCCTGCCTCAAATCGTAGTTAATCTTTCATTGAAACTGTACACATGTGTAGCTTTAAGTGGCCTATCACAGCAAGTACCATAATGCTGTAAGCACATGGAGACTGACAGAAGGTAAATTGCTTGTCAGAAGGTCTGTATTTCAATTCACAGCATATTCCAAACACGTTGTGGTGAAAGCATGCCACAACAGCTGCTTTCATTGCTAACTATTTTTGATGTAAATGTCAATAAAGCTCCAGGCCCTTTCATATTTTTGGCCAAGAATGTCCATCTATCCCTATGCAGGCTGGCAGGTGGAGTTCCATTTATCTACTCTTAGGAACATGTCCTATAATAATGATTGTCTCCGGAGGCCGTTTAGAGTGATTGAGAGCAGTGATTGGGACAATCGGCTGCTGAATTTCATTGCTGGAGTGGGTTGACAGGTGACTGCTTTTACACCCTCTCATCTGGTAGAGAAGGAAATAAAACACACACTTCCATCCAGTCCACAGGCAATCACATCCAGGTTAAAGATCTATACTTATAGTTCACTCAATTCATTGAAAAAATTGAGAGTTATGGTTATTAAACAGTTTTAAATTCCCTAGTAGGTCTAGAGTTTTTAAAGAGACAGCAATGACATTTATTTTCTATAGGATTACAGCTAGGAGAATTAAGAAAACAATTTTGCTTGGGACATGAATGCATTTGAGGACCTCTTTCCTTCCTGGAAATGCTCCTTTTGGGTTACCAGCTGTTCATGTTATATAGATACAGATATAGATATAGATATAGATATAGATATAGATATAGATATAGATATAGATATAGATATAGATGTAGATATAGAGCTATTAAAACAAAACAAAATAAAATAAAAACCTTTTAATTAATGCTCTGAGAATGAAGACTAAATCTTGATCTTTAGCAGTTGAAAGGTAGCAGATATTAAAAATTAACTCAATGTGAATTTGCATTTAAATGTCACTCTGTTCTGTTACAGTAATGACTTTTTATTTTTCAGCAGAGTAAAACCTCATGTTCTTTTATTAAACACATGCATTGAGCATATGCTATAGGTAAATTTTATTCACAAGGATTAAGGATACCAACTAGAATTACACTAATACCCACAAAGAAACAGCATTTTAGAACAATCTAGGATAAGGAAAGTTTTAATATCATTTGTATTTATATTTTATATAAGTTATTTGATTCTATTTGTGTGTTATACGTAATTTAGCATTACAAACAAAATTATAATAGTAGTATGTATGTACTTTTCCCCTGCTGATAGGAGTATAAAACCTAAAATTTGGGAATGATATCCTCAAGAAAGGTATGTGGATTTTGGAGTTAGGATGATGACATTTCAGTTCAGTCTATAATTTATTAGCCTACTGGCTTTGTGAGGATTAAATAACTTTATTTAAACTTTATCAGCCTCATTCTCTTCATATGATAATAGTTGACATATGCTGAGCATTTATTGTGCATCAAATTCTTCATTTAACCTATTGAATTCTTTAGGAAGTCCTTGGAATTGAGTGCCATGATCATCCCATCTTACTGAGGGCAACATGATATGGCTAGTAGGTAGAGCCATAAAGAGTATTTCTATAAACCCTATTTTAAATTTCTGCTCTAAATTATTATGAATAAGCTTAATTTTTAACTGGATTGTCTTGGCAGCCACCTAGATTAGTAAAGAACACTTCTGGGTGTGCATAGACATGTCACATAGGTGTGACCTTGAGATCTGTATCTGATCCCTGATCCCTTTCACTCTGATGCTACTCCATTCCCTAGCTTCCCAATCACCATGAAGTGATCAGTTTTGTTCTCTCATTTCCTTGTATCATGAAGTTCCCACTTTGAAGATCATGGACTGAATCTGCTGAAAAACCATGAACCAAACTGTATCTCTCTTCCTTAAAATTGTGCTTATCAGGTGTTGTGTCCCTACAGTGGGAAAGCTGATCAATAGTACACTTACCTTTAGTTTAGTAAAAATGCCTCAAACGTCGTGTACTGGATGTTTGGTGATTCACACTCAACAAGTGTCCTAAGAATTGAAAACAACATGGAATAATGTTGCCCTGACCTGAGGAGATAATCCCAAGGACCCAAGGCAGTTCCATGAGCAGCTGTGTGCTTGGAGCCACCTTGCTGAAGAGGTCTGATGTCCAGCGGTCTGAGGTTTTTATATGATAAAAAGTGTCAGATTCATTTAATATGTCATCACAAAAATCTAACTATATATCACAAATAAAGGTTATAATTACAGATTAACAAGAAATATTTGAAAATTTATGGAAAAAGTTCTATCAGATAAATTTTTTACCCCACAGAGCGATTATATTAACATTGATATAAATTCAATAGTTATTAACATTGATATAAATTCAATACATAGCCTTTTCTAACTACAATTTGAAGGGGTTTTGTGGTCTTTTATACTTTTGCTGCTCATATGTGTACAGATCAAAAATTATGTAATGCTTTTTTTGTGTTTACAAATTCTGCATAAATAAACAGCATTGGAAAGCATGCTTCTCTATTTAACCTACTCAGGCCACTAAGACAAGAGGATCATTTGAGTTAAAGAAGTTAAGGCCTGGACAGTGTAACAAGTAACTTTCCCCAAAAATATTTTTGATGTAAATAATAGTATACTGCTTCATTCTAGTTATTTTTCCCTCTTCATTTATTTAGCACATTTCCAAAACACCTGAGTGAATTTGGGTCTCCTTTGATAAGAAAAGGACCTGAAAATAATATTTTAAAAATGAATAGGCAGTCTTCAGTGTAACCATGACACAGGTCTAGTGTTCCCTTTTCTTATCCTATGCTTTGAAGCACCCAATTTTTTTTAATGGTGTAAAAGCTAGAAAAATAAGAGCACATTTTTGGTAGAACATATTGTCATTTGCTCATAACTATTTGAAACACTACTGGCACCTTTTAACTGCCTTAACCAACAGCATTATGGCATACACAAAGTATAACTATTCTTATTCTATACACAAAACATTACATAAGGGCTGACATAGTCACATTTATATAAGCATTAAGCATTTACTGTATTGAAAAACTTAGTTCTAGTACTAGCAGTAAAGAGTCACAGGCATTTTTAACACTTAGTTGAAGGTTTATTAAATATGCGGTATGTCTCATGCACTGGAGGAAAATGGATATTTTTGCTTTTGAATTTATTGATAACTTAAATCTGAATAGTTCTGCTGAGCATCAATGTTAGAAACATAAAAATAAAACTGTTTATTGTTGTTTTTTGTCTTTTGGTAACATTGTATCCACAGATATCAATTTTCAGATTTTCCTGGATTCAGTAGAAAAACCTTCTAAATGAATTTTTGTACAATAGAAATTTCTTAGCAATCAAAATTTAGACTATAAAAAAACACACAGAACATACTTTTCTGCAAACACTTAACTTTGAACAAAGCACACAAATGCAGAATAAAAAGAACATTCAGCTCTACCCAAAGCAGTCATTTTAAAAAGTATACAAGTCACCTAACTTCACTAGACACGGTTCACTTTTTAAATGGGCAGTAAAAGTATTGTCTACAAATAATACTGCAGCTCTATGGCAGATTTCAGAAAGTTTTCATCTTCATACTTTAATGGTGCCTGACTGAGTAGGACTAAGATCTGGAGAATGATGTGTCCTCCATGACACTAATAAGGGCACCGCCTGTGTCAATCTGAGCCCTGCCTTGAGCAGTCCCCTCCACCTCTTGCTCTTATCTCCTCGCTGTAATCTGCTGTAGTAATCTCAGGCATCATAGCTATGGTCTTATCCTCCGTCATCCTAATCCAACTGCATGAACATAAGTAGGTCTCCTCTGCAAATTTATGGTATTGGAGTATGTGGTTTTTTGTTATAGAGAAATTAATTCTGCTCTTACATCCACCGAGTTCCATTCCTATAGCATGGTCTTTAGTTTCCTAAGCATCATCTACATTTCCAAACTACACAAAGGCAAACCCTATTGTATGCCTACACTGCTTGTCCTATAAAATAGACATGACAGCAGTTGGGCCATACTTAAAGAATGTATCTCTTTCTGTGGTATACAAGTTCAACCCAAACACTCCAAGACAACAGTTTGACAACAGTTTGAGTCAGGATTTTCCTGGTTGCTGACATGACATCTTCGAGGAGACATGGAGAATGGCAGTGGCTCTGGTGTCTGCGATAATCACCACTGTAAAACCTGCACCTGGAACTTCTATGAGCATGAGCTCGAGATCATGACCTTGCAAAACGCCTTTAAGAGCTTCTTCTGGATTTAGACCTAGATTTACATCTGGGCCTGCACTTTTCTCTGGAACTCCTGTATACTTCCTAGGAGCCAGAGCTTGAAGGTTACACCTTGCAGATTCCCCCAATATGTAAGCACTTCCATTTCTGGAAACAATGGGATTCCCACCCGCCTCTGTCACTCATGACACTGATGTGGAGGTTGCTGCCCTCCCAGATTCAACTGACGCTGCCAATCTCTCCTGCCTTCTTTACAGAGGCACCCCCGCAACTTATCAGGCTACTCTGTTTGCTGACTCACTCAGAGCCGTAGAACCTTATTCCAATTCTTGATTTCTTTTGCTATTCATACTCTTATTTTTTCATTCATCTTCGTATTTTTAATTGATAAATAAAGGTTGCCCATATTTAGGATATGCAATATGTTCTGATGTATAGGATAACTAAAACAAACATTAGCATATGCTTATCATTTTCTTCTGATGAGAACACTTAAAATTTAATCTGAGCAATTTTTAAGTATTTAACACATTGTTATTAACTATAGTCACCGGGATATAGATCTCATGCTTTAATTTATCCCTCCTAACTGGAATGTTATATTGTAGGAGCAAAAGGGGAAATACTTTTCCTCAACCATCATAAAAGTCAAGGATAACACTTAAATAACAAAAGATAAGTTAATAACAAGAAAACATGAAAATTTATTTAAACTTTGCACACTACAGAAGCCTTTGGGATAACAATCTAAAGATCCACCCAAAACTATTTTTATGTTTAAATTCCATGAAGGATAGGCAATTATGCAGAAATGTAACTGGACAAAGGTGAATTGTCTAATAATAATAGACAGGAAGCCAGTGAGGGCTCTCTGTTCCAATTCTTGTTGGCTTTTCTCTGAAGGTTCTTTCCTTCTGGTGTGGACATGATCCCTCTGGAATGAAGTTCTTTGTGAGAGAAGGAAGAAGACCAATCTTTCTATGTTTTATGGTTTACTTTGAAGAAGGAGGATTCTAGTTATTGTGGCCCACCTAGGAAAAGAATAATTCTGGTTTCTGTAACTAAATTCAGGGGGAAGAAAGAATGACTAGAAATAAGAGGGCTAGAGAAAGTCTCTACTTGCAAGGCCTTCCAATTTTCTGTTGCATGTATTCACCCTTCCCAAGTACTGTGCATTTTAGACTCATGTTTTGAGGCCCAAATATATCCTCTGAGTAATGTCTTCAATCCTTTTACAGTCTAGCCCCAGCCACTACTGTTCTACTCTCTGCTTCCATGAATTTTACTTTTTAAAATTTCACATACTGGTGAGACTATTAGTAGGTTTTTTTTTTCTGAGTCCTTTAAATTCATCTATCTTTTCCCAAGTAACAAATTTCCTTCTTTTTTTATGATTGAATAGTGTCACATTTTTGTACATACACAACATTTTCTTTATCTGTTAATGGATACTTAGGTTGATTCTGTATCTGGAGTATCTCTTTTTTAAATTTTATTTTAATGAGAATAAAACCAAACAAAATGAAATAGTAAAGTCAATCAAAACAATAAAAGCAATACAGACTTCCAAACAAGATAATAGGAAATCAACCATGGCTACCATAATACCTTTTTATCTTCAAAATAGCTGCCCATATCATCAGATATAATAATAATGTTTCATTGAACACTGAATTACAGATATTTCTTCAGCAAACCAATTTCATATCTTTTGCCTATATAACTAGTAACACAATTGCTGGAGTGATGATAGTTCTATGTTTAGCTTTTTGTCTTTCAGTGTTTATTTGGTGATTTTGTAGGTATGACACATGGAGAGTTGCTTACATTGTTTATATATCACTTAGGCTTTTTTACATTATATAGCAAATATGTGCTAATGTTATATATAACACAAAATAAGATCTTTTTAACAGTTACACACAGAGATTCAATTTCGATTTATACACTGGATCCCCAGATGACTGACTAGGGGGAAAAGTTGCTCTAGTCATGTTCGATGAAGGCATCAGAAGTATATAACACACAGTAAATACATATCTGGTTTGAAGACTGAGCATATGCAACATTGGCGGTGATACTTCAGAAAGGTTGGAACAGTTTTACACTGTTTGAGGACTGAACAAATTATGTGACATCTAGCATCAGGTTACAACTGCACCCAGGAATTAGATGGGAAGCCCCCAAAGGCATTCATTGATCTTGTGGCCCTGGCTGTCCACTGGATGGATAGGCAGACAGATGCACATTAGGATTTGCATAGTTAGAAGGCAGGAATGTCAAAAACATTGACAAACCTACAAATTTACCCTGCTTACAACATTGATGGTCCAGAAGTGTGTAGACAGGTATGATTACTTAGCCTTTGTCTTTATCCCTTCCCTACGGTTAGAGACATCATGCAATATATTGAGGCCTTTGCTAACTATATTCAGGAGGCCTTAAATGACACCACTGCTGGTCCCTCTTTCTTAAATGAAGAAATAAAATTAATAAGACAGGCTGTCCTTCAAAATCAGATGGTATTAGACATTCTAACAGCAACACAGAGGGACACTTGTGCAATTGTAAAAACTAGATGCTGTGTGTACATTCCTGATTCTTCTGCTAATGTTTCATGTGTACATTCCTGATTCTTCTGCTAATGTCTAATGTCTAAAGACATTAGACAACAAGTTAACAACATGTCAGAGTCTAAGATTCTCTGGACCTTGTCTTCCTCCTCCTCATGGAAAGCTATTACTAGTTCCTCTTGGTGTAAATCTTTGTTAACTATACTCATGATTATCTTATTGATTTTATTCTTTGGCCCATACATGCTTACCTGTGTCTTTGCCCTTGTCTGCACCAGACTTAATGCTGTATCCCTGTCCCAGATGAAAATGCCTGGTGTCTATCTAGGGCTCTTAGACAGGATCTCTGCAGAAATATCTCTGCTAGACAACCACTATGACCCTCTTCAGTCTGAAGAAGCCAGATCGGTCATCACCCATTATCTGCTCATGGCAGTTTGGGTTACTTCTTCAGAGGGGAGATTGTTACTGGCAGCTGAGTTAGCTGGAAATACTATAGGCAGTGAGACAGAGCTAGGTCCTCAAAGGAGCCAGTATAGAAGCCCAGATACCTTGCAACTGCTGGGGAAACAGACACCTCTTGCTGTGGGCCAGGCCTCCAGACAAAAGATCAAACAAATGCATCCATATTCTAAGAAGTAATATTCTAAATAGTTCTCTATCACCCTGTGGAAGTCAGAAGTCACCATTCCAAACCCCTAGGAAAGAGTCACTGTACTCTAAAGAACCACTTCTATTTCCAGCTTTTGGACTTTGATGTTTCCCTTAAACCATCTTATTATTCCTTCTTTAGTCACAGATCAGATAAAAAGGGATAGTATGGCAAGGCCTTCAACTGAAATCCTATTATACACTAAAACCATAGCTCTCTCTAGATCTCCCAAAGTGTACCTGAACTGTTCTTCAAACAGGCCTCTTCCTCGGAGGTCAGTCATTTTCACAGCATATGAGATTTCATGTTGTCTCAAAATGCAAAAAACAATAGGAAGACATTATCCTTTAATCCACAGATATTTTAATCATTATAGAAATTGAATGCACCTGCATATGAGTCCTCATTATATACTTACATCCAAATCTGACACAGATAACCAGTGTCCCAGGATGAATGACTTTTCAGTTTGGTTACCTCACAAGCATTTTCAGCCGTCTGTTGGTGAACTTCCTTTCACCTTTCCTCACCTGCCAAAGTCTGTGTGTAGGTTCTTTATGGAGACACCTGTAGCACTCACTCTGCTACATACAGGCACACTAGAAACTTACAGCTCCCCGAGGATCTACCCATACAGTTTAATGGATGAACTCCCACCTTTTAAGCAACATTTATAGTAGTCACAAAGCTGACACAATTTAAAAAGCATTTTTGAGATCATGGAGCATAGAGTGGAAAATTGTATATGTAGTTAAAATCCAATTACTGTACATTTATCACCTACTAAAATTGCTTATATGTACCACAGTGTAAAAAAATACTAAACAAATGCAAATCTTGAAAACGGCCCAATGAAAAACAAAATAACCAGTAGCTTTTAATAGTTTTTCCGATTAACAGTGCTACAAAAGACAAAAATCTCATCCACATGGATGATAAAACTAGGCAGAAAACATTTACTAAATTAGATCTACCAACAGAAATATGCTATCAACCCACATTTTCCACCAAAAACTTTTGTTTGTTTTGATCTTTGAATCTTTGAGGCTCATTTGGTCACAATATGTTACAAATCTTTGCGTTTTTTACACCACCTTATCATATGTTTGTCTGGCACTATTCTAAAGCTGGTTTATAAGATGATGAGGAAGACAGAAAAAACCCAGTACCCAAATGACAAGTGAACTCACTGTGTAAAAGTGAGAGGGGAGAAAAGCGTTCAGTTCCACGGGGACTGCTCATCAGCCCCGCTTGCTCCTGCTCTTTTCATCCTGTTCTTTATTCACTTATTTATTTATTTGAAATCCACTGGCTTCCTAATTATTTGATAGTACTCCGGTGACTCTTTCCTGAAGGGTAACTGAATGAAGATGTCTCTGAGTGCTGCCTTGAATAATCTGTGTAGTTGATCACAGTATCAATGACAGCAGTCATCTGTTTTGTAGTGTCGGGGATTTGGTGACAGTTTCTCAGCCAGAAGGCAAACTTTCCTCTTAGCTTTTTCTTTTTTTTCTTTTTTTTTTTTTTAACTTGGCAACCAAAATTTTTTTTTTTTTATTTAAGAGGAAAAAGAGAAAAACACAAAACAAACCAAAGCGGCGTAAGGGTACACGCAATACAGAACTACAAAACAAAACAAAAAACCATAACAGTAAGAAATTACCTGCTAGTAGATTACACACTATTTTCTTGAGAATAGTTCCTCAAATCACAGTATCAAAGAACACAAGGTGGACATTCAAACAGGGAGACTGCAAACAGCTGTGTTCAATGTTCCAAAAACATTGATAAAGTCAGCTATTTAACACCCCCAAACACACTTGCTGTTATATCCGTTAGAGCTCCTTTTCTTTTTTTTTTTCCCCTCTCTTTTTTACAACAAAATTTACACATCTTGGATTTTATTACTCCTTAGTGCTTATTACTTTCTTTGGGGGGGGGGGAAGAATACAGTCAAATATGGCAAAACAAAGCTGTCAGTCAATACCAAGGATAGACGTAGCACATGGTGTAGAACAGAGTACAAGTTTATCAACAATGGTTATCAACGTTGTCCCTTGTTTCCTTAAAAAGAATTGTCTATCTTATTAGATATTATAAAGTTGGACAAAACAGTAGAGAACAAGACCAATAAAACTTAGGCATTGTAAACATTACAGGACTTCCAAAGAAGACAATAGTCAAACCAGAATGGGTATCTTAGTGAATCTTATTGTCTTCAAAGTAGTTGCCTATGTCTTCAAACTTGATACTATCATATAGAATGGAACAGAGTCTAATCAGTCAAAACAAGATCGTGGGAGTTTTCTTTGTCTTTCTTCACAGGATCTTTACCCACATTTCTTCATCTTTTTCTCTTCTTAAACTGTACTGTCTCTTCCATTTCTCCCAAATTGCCATCTTCAATGGTCTTTAACGTAGTTGGTGAACAAGTCTCCTTGCTTGGACCAAGTCTCTCTCACAGGGTAAAATGTAATTTTTCTTCTCTGCTTCTTCTTCTTCTTCTTCTTCTTCTTCTTCTTCTTCTTCTTCTTCTTCTTCTTCTTCTTCTTCTTCCTCCTCCTCCTCCTCCTCCTCCTCCTCCTCCTCCTCCTCCATCTCCTCCTCCTCCTCCTCCTCCTCCTCCTCCTCCATCTCCTCCTTCTCCTCCTCCTCCTCTTCTCTTCTTCTTCCTCCTCATCCTCCTCCCCTCTACCACCACCACCACCACCACACAGGAAAGAAAATTATTTATCTGTCAGAATCTGACTTACTATGTTTAACATTGAGGAATTCCAGTTCTTTTCATTTCCCAGCAAGTGATACCATTTCATTCTTCCTTATAACTGAATATTCCATGGTGTATTTTTTTAATCTCTTCATCATGTGATGGTCACCTTGGCTGTTTTCATAGTATAGCTGTTGTCAAATATACTGTGATAAGCCTAGGTTTACAGATATCTCCCTAATATTCTGATTTTAACTCTTTCAGAAATACATCAAGGAATGGTAAAGCTAGATTATAAAATAGCTAAAATTCTATTTTTCGAGGAACTTCCCTGTTGGTTTCCACAAGGATTGTATTGATTTACTTTTCTACCAACAATGTGGATGGATTCCTTTCTTCCCTACACGTGGCCAGACTTTACTGTCTTTGTTTTCTTGATGATAGTAATTTTTTTGTAAGACAGTACATTTTATTCATTTTTGGAGGCATAAAACTGGATAGTACTGCATGTCTTTCAAAGGGAAAGCTAAGCCAATTTTCATTTTTTCATTTTACTTTTTGCCCTTATGACAAACTAATGAGTTAGGCAGTTATTTATAAACCACAGAAATTATCTAAGGTGAACTAACAATTAAAGCAAAAAACTAGAGGAGCTTGGCTAAAGATAATATCAAATATAAAATAATAATATTCAGACAACATCAATTTATATCCAGATTATTTAGTTCTATATTTGAACTTTCCATTTAAATCCACAAAGCTCAGTTCATTACCAGATCATTCACCACTCTTTTCTTTTTAGATTTTCTTTTACGATTTAATGACTTTTGCTATATTCATTTTAGTTACCCTCAAAAGAGACCTCCACCCTTTGTCATCTGTCATGCACTTTCTAGTAGTCTCAAGCAGGAGAAGCCCCGTGTGCTATGCTTCTACAGACTTGCCTGTTCTGGGCGTTTCATGTAAATGAAATAGTATTGTACACTATGTGGTTTAGTGGAGATTATTTCAATTAGGATTGTTTTCAAGGTTTGTTACATTGTAGCATTTATAAATATTTTATTTATTTTTGCTCCAAAATAGTATTACATTCTGTGGGCATATCACATTTTATATATCCTTTCATATACCAGTTTGAATTGCTTCTACCTTCTATCTATTATGAATACTGCTGTTACCGGTATTAATGCACAATCTTTAAAGTAGATGTTGTATTTTATTTCTCTTGGGTACTTACTGCTTCAATGTATGGTAACTTTGTGGTTAACCACTGTAGGACTTGCCAAGCTGTTTTCCAAAGTGGTTTGTACTATTTTGCAGCCGCACCTACAGTGTATGAAGGTCACAATGTATACAAAATCTTTCTGAGATATAAGATCCAAATTTTTCCAATTTTTTGCTTATCTTTATACATTCTTGATTGTGTGGTCTTCAGAGGCAAAAAGCTTTTTTTTTTATTTTTATTTCCAAGTTATCTTTTATGACTGCTGTTGACACTTTCAGTGCCATATCTACAAAAAACTGCGAAAGCTAAGGTCCCAAAAATATATGCCCATGTTTTCTTCTCATGATACTAAACTTTTAGCTCCTACTTTCAAATACTTTATTCATAATTAGTTAATTTCTGTGTATACTCTGAGATAGAAGCCTATTTTCATTATTTTGCATGTGAATACACACCCGCCTTTTGATCATTGGTGGAAAAGACTCTTCTTTGCTCATTTAATTGTCTTAACACTCTTGTTGAAAATCAACTTGTTATCAGTGTCATTTATATGAAAACAGAGGATGACAAGATAATGGCAGTGTTAACAGAAACTCATGCAGGAATAATCCTGTAAGTATTCAGGAAAATCCTATAAGAAAATTCAAGGGATTATGTTTAGTGATAGTGTATAAGCAAACAGAGAAAAGAATTGCACAAATTTTTCTGCCTGAGATCGCCTTCATAGCGTTCTGGCTTTGTTATTTATTTGCTTGATTAATTTTTGTCATACTTGAATATGGTTTTATATTTTCTAAAACTCAAGTTGAAATTTAATCCCTGTTGTTAAATACTGAGGTGAGACTTCTAAGAGATGATTAAGTGTCTGCCCTCATAAATGAATTAACTCATTCAAACAATTTTTAAATGAATGAGTTAGTGAATAATCTTGAGAATGGATTGGTATGAAAACCATTTGGTCTAGTCTATCATGATTGCTGTATTAGTCACCTTTCCCATTGCTGAGACACAATACCTGACACATACATTTTAAAGTAGGAAAATTTTAATTTAGCCCATGGTTTCAGAAAATTTAGTCCCTGGTAGGATGGCACTAAGACAGAATATCGTGGTGGAAAGTTTGCTGAAGCAAAAATGCTTGGTTCATGGTAACCAGGAAGCAGAGCAGGGATTAGCAGTAGACTGGAGGGGCCAGACTTGTACAGGTGATTATAGACTTTATTAGCAAACATGCAGATATTGCTGATTATAATAATCATTACATAGGCCCCATTCTCATTACAAAAGACAAAAACATGAAAATAACAAATACAGTCCTTGCCCTAGAAAACCAGAATGAATAAAAGAGGACCCAAAAAAAGCAAATATATGAATATAAATCATACTTTAAGATTAATAAAATTTAGTTTTAAAATCATACATTTAAATACATAGGCAACCAAACAGAACAAATGAGCAGGAACTGAAGACCATTCTCAGCCTTTTAAAAACTTTCAGTTCCTATCCATGGTTTAGCTCAAAATTCCAAGTTCCAATTTTTGGGACATTCCATAAGAGTAAAAGAATTACTACATTATTTGCTTTCTATGCTCCTAGCCCAAAGAAATGGAGGAAAATTCAATAGAAGGCTGTGAGATCAATAAAATCTATAGCTTTATTCTTGAAGGTTGAGTATGTTTATAGAAGATTAAAGTAGAATAGCTAGCTATTGGAACTTGGTCTGTTTGTACTTTGTTACTCAGTTCACCTTTTGTGGGAATTTAGGTCTCCTATGAACTCTCCCATGGTAACATTCACAATGTCCACACCTCTCAACTTTCGTTGCTTTTCTTACATCCATAGAATGATGATATCTGGAGTTTTTAATTATTTTTCTTAGTACAGTAATATGTGAGAACTTCATTTGAATGAGATCTTACAGTGACTAAATTCACTCTGTGAATTTAACCTGCTAAGCTCTGTGAGATACGTAATCTTTCTAATTTAGTTGAGTACCATTTAATGTCACATGTTTATTTAAGTGACCCTTTGTGTAACATAAAAACTTTGAATCTATTTAAAAAACTACAATGTTAGTATAAAAATAAGTCAAATCTTCCTTAGCTAATGATGTGTGGAGCTCAGTAAACTACGAGAGCTGACCAATGATGCAAATACTGAATCTGTTGATGGTTAGTGGCTGGGTTGAGAGACAAGTATATTCTGCTCCTCCAAGTGACAACACAACTCTCATCCAGAATCTGTGTCTTGCTTTGTTTCAAAACACTGGACCACATGGTATTTGTATTCTGGACTTTGGGGCATTTCTTTTTAAAGCTTACATCTACATTCATGTTCTACATTATGGGATGGTGTCATTTATTATTAAATATAGAGTAATTCTGATTATGTTCTCTGTAAAACAAGAACAGCTGTTAATAATTCAAAACAAGCATAGTTTTGAAATTAACATTTTCTTAAACATTTCTAACCAAACTATAGGCAGTTTTTTTCAAAAAAAATAAACTTTATCCATAATTGTATTTCTGGCTTTATATTTAATCCTCCATTTAAAAATGTATGAATGAGTAGTTCTTTTCTCCTTTGATTTTTAATTTTATTGCTCTTTAAAAATGTTTTTATTATCATGTATTGACTCCACATGTTAATTGTATTTCAGTGTGATATGTCCATAAATGGATACAGACTGCACTGATCAAATCTAACATCCCGTTTCCCACACTCTCACACTTTGCAAAAACTCTAATCATCACTGTTTCACTTTTAGATCAACATTTTTAGTTTCACATGGAAAAGAAAACATACAGTACTTGTTTTTCTGTGCCTGGATTAGTTCATGTAACATAATATTCATTCTATTATGGCACAAATGACAGGACATCATTTTTATTGCTGGATAATGCTCCATTTTATATATAATATCTATTACACATATTATTTCATTTAGTTTCCCATGTCACGCTTTATCTTTTACTCTTGCTTTAGCATACTTGCTTTTTCTAGTGCCAACTGAGACACCTTTGATTTTGTTGCATAGGCAGCCAACTTCTCTCTCCTGTAACAGTCTTAAATATATAAGAAAGTTTAATGAGAATCAAAATATATGTGATGTCAGAGCCAAAATTACAGTGTTTATATGATTGTAAACATAGAAAGAACAGAAATAGAAACACAACGAAATTTGAAAAGAGGGTCATTTAAAAATTTTCAAATTTGATGAAACCTTCAACTTGCACTGAGCACTGACTTTCAAATTTAAAAGATAATTAAACAATATTGTAAGGCTGACAACAGTTGTGTAAGACATTCACAAAGCAACACAATGGAATTAGTGAGTCTTTCCTTAATAATAGTATAATTTAAGTACAAATCAGTTTAAAGTCGGTAGTCAAAAGACACAGTTAAACAAATGAAAAAAAAACAGAAGTCAACTATATTTTATATGGAAAAGACAAAGTCAAAAGTCAAAGAGTAAAAAAGTTAATTTTTACAAATTAACTTAAATCAAAAGCATGAATGATTATATCAGAAGTAAATAGATTTTAACTTAAATATGTTAGAAGAAACAAAGAAGATTTTCAAAAAATAAAAGGGTCAATTCAACAAGAACATTAAAAAATCATAAACTTGTGTGTCTCGGCTATCAGAGCTTTTAAATACAGTATATAAAATTAATACCAATATAACTGATAAGGAAAAATACAATTCTCTCATAATTTTAATGCTTCACTTTTAGTATGTAAAAACTTTGGCAGAGGAGCAATGGGAAAATAGAGAACTTGTGCAACATTATAGACCAACTGGAAATAATAGGTAAAGGCAGAGCAACTTCATAAAAGCAGCAGCACAATATTTTTTCAAGTACACACAGAACACTCTCCAGAAAAACCATATGTTAGGCCACAAATAAGCCTGGACAAATTTTAAAGGATTAAAATCACAAATAATATGAGATAATATCCTGATGCAAATTAAAAGGAAAATTTAATACATTGAAATTTATGGAATGCAGTGAAAGAAGTAATAATAGAGAAATTTATAAATTCAAATGCCTCCATTAAAACAAGAGAATGACAGTGAGTTAGTAACCCTCATATATACTTTAAAGAACCAGATAAAAAATGAACTATGCCTAATGAAGCAGATGACAGGAAATAATTAAGAATTAGGAGACAGAGTAGAAAAAAGCAGTATCAGTGCTTATGATTAAACAGATAAATGCAATTGACAAAGCTTTAGCTACCATGGTTAAGAAGAAATGGCAGAAGATTCAGCTGAAGTCAGAAATGAGAGACTATTGTTACTACTTTTAAGAAAAAGGATTATAACAAAGCACTCTGAAAAACTGCTCATGAACAAATCAGGTAATCTAGATAAAATTAACAAATTCCTTGAAATAATCTACAAAGATAGCATCATGAAGAAATAGAAAATCTAAACAGACCTATTCATACCTACTCAGACTTATTCAGACCTAAACAGACAAGGGAATTAAATAACTAATCAAATACCTAGTAAAAAAAATCAAGAATTAGATGACTTCATTTGTGAATTCTACCAATCAATTAAAGGTTTTCTTCAGTAGATGAATGATGTTTCATTTTAGGGTATCTTTGTTTCATATTTGGTGACTTTAATAAATGAGCTATCAAAGTTCAAAAAGATATTTAGGTTTAAAAATGTTGCTGTCTTAAGTTTTCATTATCATTTTGTTCATCTTTTGTTTTTAGTTTCTTGTGTGTTTTTTAATTATTTTGATATATGGTGTTTAATTTTCAACTATTTGGAAGTCCTGTATATGACTTATTACCATTGATTTTTGAACCTGTTTAAGTCCCAAAAGTGCAAAAATCTCTAAATCAAATATCCCACTGTCATAGTCTATAAAATAGTAAAATCTCAAAGGTTGAAATCCTAAAAACCGTTGATTGGCCCAAGGCAATCACTAAGGTTATTCAGGTCTTCCATATCTGTAACTGACATTTTTAGTCTACTTATTCTATCAATTACTGAGAAAAGAGTAGTAAAATTTCCAGTCATGGTTAGTAAATTTTTCTAATTTATTCTCTCAATTTTTGCTTTATATATTTTGAAGCTGTTCTGTTGGTACCATATAAACTCTAGATCATTTGCTTGCTGGTTGAATTATTCACTGTTATGACATTTTTCTGCTGATCTCTGATAATTTTCTATATTTCAAACTCTATTTTACTGTATATCATGGCAACTGTTACATTCTATATTTGCATATTATATTTCCTTCTTCCCTTTTGTATTATGTGCATATTTTTTTAATTGTTACAGGGATCGAACTCACAACTGCCTGCTTGCAAAGCAAGCACTTATGCCACTGAGCTAAATTCCCAGCCCCTTATGTGCATATTTACATTGTGCTTCCTTTAAATAATGTTTAAGGTACATTTTATATGAGAGAATTTGGGAAATGCAAATTGTATCTTAATAGTGTTAAAATAAGAGATATAGGAGAGTATTACTTTTTGATTTTCATTTGTTTTTTACCTGGGCTACTTAACACACTTGTATTCATTTGCATGTATTATCAATATAAGTCTCACTTTGCTGGACTTACAAATGTGTGCCACCGAGGAATATTCTCCCAGAAGAAAACTCATTCTTAAATCTCAGACTTACTGAATATTGGACTTAAGTCTACTATTTAGTACTTATTTTTCTTATTTGTTCTTTATTCTGAAGGTCTTTCTACTGAATAATTTTTTTAGACTTCCTCATTATATTTTGTAATGTCTTTTAATCTACCTCTCTTTGTCCTGTTTAATTGCCAGTTTATACTCCAAATTTATATAATCCACCTTTAACTAGTATTTTTTGGTTTATACTTATAAATTGTGTAAAACACAAAAAATGCTAGTATGTTAATATACTTATTATGTTCTAATATAATATTTGTATTACATCATGTAATAAAACTATATACATGTAAGTATTCCATGTTATAGCATATATAGTACATTTATAAATATATATTGTACAGCTGTGAAGTAAACCTCTAGGTTACCTGTATTAGGTAAGTACATATAAAAAAACATGACAACAAACATAAAAATAATTTGTAGCCTTTTGAAGAATTTAAAAATATACATAGTAGACTTTATATTTATGTACATTGTTCTTTCTGGAGTTAAAAACAAATTCTCTCAACTTTAGTTTCTCTGAAACATTTATTTAATCTTGATTTTTGAAAGATGTTTTCATGGTTTTAGAACTCTAGGTTGGTAATTTTTTAAATTTTAACACTTTGGGGCTGGGGATTAGCTCAGCGGCATAAGCACCTGCCTTGCAAGCAGGCGGTCTTGAGTTAGATCCCCAGTACCGATTAAAAAAAAAAAAAAAGTACAAAAAAAAATTTTTTTAACACTTTAAAGATGTTCCATTTTCTCTTGGTCTCCATTGTTTCTAATGAAAAGTTAACTGTTATGCATGTTATTATTTTTTAACCTACCATATTATTTTTCTTTGGGTGCTAATTAAATTTCCTCTTTTGTCATTGAGAACTTTGACCTACTAATATATGATTTTCTTGTTTTTTTGATCAACTATTTTCATTGAGTTTTCTAAATCAGTGAGTTGATGTCTTTCATCAGTTTTGGAAAAGATTCATTGCATATTATGTGTCTAGTTTTCTCATTTTGGCATTTATTATACTTTATGAATATATTAGTTTATGTATATTTCTTCATATATATGTATATCTTGATCTTTTTTAGCTTTCATTCTAAGGCTCATGTATTTGCATTTTCTTATTTTGCTTTTTTATAACTTTTAAAAATCTTGTTTAGGATATTTTGTATCAAAGAATATAGAGACTAAAGTAAATATATTCACTCTAGGAAAAAAAATGGCCTCTTGTTGGATGGATGTATTCTAGAGGCAACATGATCTGCAATTATGCATAGTCTAGGTTTGGCTTCAATCTTAATTTAAAGAGATTCATTACTGGCTTCAAGTATTTTGATAACAGAGTAAAGATTTTACTTTTTGAACTCCAGAGAGATTCTGAAAGTCTTGTGCTTTGCCTCAAAAGCTTTGGATGGACTTTTCTTAACTCTTCTTCCTTTCCCTCTTCCCCAGTTTCTTTCTGTAGTTTCGGTTACCCATGGTCAACTGTGGTCTCAAAATATTTAAAACAATATTTCAGAAATAAGTAGTTCATAAATTATATATTATGTAGTTTATTTTACTTATATGTTATAGTTGATATAACATGCTAATTTATAAATCACACTTTATCATAGTTATACTTGATAGGAAGAATGTAGCAAATGTAACATTTCATATTTATGATTCTGTCCAGGCATCCAGGTGTGGGGGTGACTTAAAATATATACCCTGTGGCTAAGAAGACACTGTCTTTGAGATCTTCATAAAAAAGCATCAGCACTACTTGACTTGGGTACTTATTTGTTCAACTACGTCTAGTGTTTTGCCATCTCACATCCAGATGCTGAAATTTGTTACAAGTTCACCTCTAATCTCTTTATTTCCAATTCTATCACCACTCAGAACAGTAGTGGATATGTTTTCTACTGTGAAAGTTACACACCTCTCTGGAATTTGCTTCATTAAGGTCTCTGTTTTCAATTGTTTGGAGTATAAATAAAATCTAGATTTTTCTTATCTTCCAGTTTATTTTTAGTTCATAGTGTTGCTCATTTATGTTTTCACTTTTAAGTTTTTTTGAGAATCTGATGCCAACTTGATTTTCTTCTATTTGTAAGTATATTTTTTTACTTTTCCTGGAAGACAAGAGTTTTTTCAGATGTCCAATAAATCCAATAATTTAATTTTGATAGCTCAGAGCTCATTGTTTTAAGTTAGTTATTCTAATTGTTTTTTGTTTTGTATGTTAAATATTAGTTTTATTCCATTGTTTTTTTCTTCCTCCTTAGAAATTCCAAAAGTATGTTACACAAACATAGGAATTTTTGTGGGTTTTTGTTGTTGTTGTTTGTTTGGTACTAGGAATTGAACTCATGCCCTCGCTCTTCCCAGGTAGGCCCTGTGCCACTGAGCTATATCCCCAGCCAAAAATATAGGAAATTTTACTCTGTCTTTTTTTTTTTAAATCTAATCACTGTAGCCATTTTACTTAATTTTAAGTTTCACTTTCACCCTGCTGGTTGTTTTCCTTCCATTAGCCAATGTTCTTTATTGTACTTTTGGTTAAATATAGTCTACCATGGATGATTTATAAGCTTTATATCTGAAATAATTTTCCCACTTTCATATTTCTGAGTTTAGCAAAATCTTCCACATGTTACTCCTTTTCACCTATTCTTTTGCCTTTTTTAAAATAAATAATCTTTAAATTAATATAAACAGTCAAAAAATGAGCAAAATAATCAACAGAGCAAAATGATTTAATGATAACAAAAACACTTAACAGAAAAGAACACAGATCTACCATGTACTAGTGACCTGAACGAAAAAGGTGCTAAGAAACAGCACACAAGCTGATCAAAATCTTTTCTCATTTGAACAGTAAAAATGAAAGTTTAAGAATTCTATTAGCATTTTAGATGTATATATAGCTCCTTTTTCTGCAGTTTAATCTAGAAAAATTTCCTAAATAGGATAACATATTTTTATATATTTTTCTGATAATTATCCAATGATTTTTATATACAAAGACTGAGTGAGACACAGAAATGGATAGTAAGTGTCCTCAAACTCTAATACCTATCAAGCTCTTCCTTAGCTCTGGTCAGCCATGCTGTGAACGGAAGGGCTAACTTTGGCTCCTACACCATGAAAGTGCTTTACTGTCTCAAGGTTCTAGACATAATGAATCCAAGATTAAGATGTTATCAGGACTCTGTTCCTTCTAAAGGTGCTAGAGATGGATCTGCTGCAGACGTCTCTCTCAGCTTGTGTTAGTCCTTTGGCTTGTGCTGAGTTACTATACTCTCCACATGCTATTCTTCCTTGTACTTGCCTCACCCCAGTTTCCCCCCTTTTATAAGAAATGCTAGTCCTATTGGGTTAAGATCCATGTTAATAGTATCATACTAATTCAGTAAACTCAAGAAACATTATTTTCACCGGTAGCAGGAGTCAAGATTTAAATATCTTTTAGGGTAACACAATTCATCCTATATCACTAGGAGAAGCATTCCATAACACTTGAGATTTTGGGGTAGAGTTTTAGTTTCCCATTCAAGGTAAGCACTTGAATTCTGAAAAGGAACTCCAGATAACATGGTCTTTGTTGCTTCACTCCTAGAACTGGGATCTAGTACTAGGATCTCTTAACCGTGCTATAACATAGATTACCAGGCCTGACTACTGGTTTTTGGAGTTTCCTCCCACATGTATAGAAACTGAAGTTTATGGTACTCTCATTTCCTAGCTGTGTTGAAAAAATGACTGGGGTTGGTTTTTATTGTTACTTGCTCTATTTATTTTATTTTTATGTTTCAGTTGCTCTTTTTACTGATCTACATGGTTTTTCAATACTGCTTGGAGAAATTCAGTTTTGAGTATCTACTGTTGTGGGAAATGAGAAATATTTATGAAAATTCATTATAACATTGATATAAAAACTCCAAAATTCTTTTAAAAATGTATTTCAGTCAGAAAATTTTGATTAATTGTAATCTATTTGATAAACTGAGTATATATTTTTGTATTTTGTGGAAACTGTGCTAAAATATGCTTTTGGTGGTCAGAGTTCCGTCAACATGGATGACTTGAGTAGCCAACAAGACATACCTGATTAGCTTCAAGCTATTCTGATTTATTGAAAACCCAAATGTTTTTATTATTATTTCCCCTTTCAATTCATATATATAATATAGTCAAAGAAATATGACACAGGAGATAATGTGAACATAATTGTGAATTTAATAATGTATAAGCTCACTAAAATTGGTCTTTTCTAGGCTATCGCTCTATTTAATCTGAACAAATACTGGACTACCTAAATATTAGGGACATCAATGGAACTGCATTCATTTTCCTCATGGCTCTTTTTGACGCCTGGATGAGACTTTCTCTTGGACCAACAGACTCTTAACACCTCTTCTGGAAACAATTCCAACTGATGATGAGCTACATCTGGCCTGTGAAAGGAAAATAGCAAAACCTTTGATTGAATCCAAGTTAAGTGGATCTACATCATCTGCTCAGTCAACTTTTGCCAAAATGAATGATGCCGTGTCAGTGTTCCTTAATTTCAGAGGTGGATTTCCCTCTTTAAAAACAAAGTGTTTTCTTCAACATAAGCAATGAAAGGGGGAAAAAACCTGCTGTGTGTATAAAAATGCATTTTGGCTTCTCTATATATTTGGAAACAAAACCCTAAAATAACCTTACTTGAGCCCTTTTTCTTTGTTTGGATTCATGCCATTCTAGCCCTTATCAAGTTGCACAAGGGGGCACTGTCATTATGAAAGTTCTGGGGAAGTGAGTCATATCCTTCCATCGTACTATCCAAAGAGGCCAAACAGGGACAAAAATGTGATGAGAAATGAGAGAACACTAACTTCCAAGAAACTATGAGTATTTTATAGTTTTTTAAACTATTAGTTCAGATTAGAAAATATCCCAGGAGAAACACAAATGGTCACATTAAGCAGAAGGAGAAAGTTGAAGACTTTGAAGTTTATTTGACACATCTGATATATCCAATTTAACACACAGAAGATCAACAAACATAGAAAGTGACGTGAGCTGAAAATGGATGTTTCAAAAGTCAAAAGTCACCCAGCTGTAGTGCTAATGTTGTTATGGTGGACACTGCAGATCAAACCATGATACCTAAAGCCCATTCCAGACCTGTCTGATCTATGCATGGATAAGTGGAAGTTGGAAACCTTGATATAGGCTGATGAAGCACCACAGTAAAAGCCTTTTGGGGTAACTTAATTGACGGTATTATGGTGTCATGATCAGTGGCATGTAACCCCTAGTCCCTAATCTTCAAACAACCCGTGATCCAACTGCAGTGACATCAATATTAGCTTTGAAGTCTTTTGACTAGTGGCTTCATTAAACTGACTGTGTGGCTTCCATCTCTGTAAAAGTTTTTCTAGATTATGTACAGAATATTGAGGATATCCATATCAATTTCTAGTGCCCAGGTATGATCTATGCTTTTACCTACTAGTTTTGTGTACTTCTATAATTCTTTAAGATTCTCTAATGCCATCTTTTTCTTCTTAACTAACTTTGCTATTAGTCAGGAAACAAGGAATTGAGTTGTCTCATAAAAACAGAGCTGCCATAGGAGCATTTAACTTTGCATTGCACATTTCTCACTTAAAGGAATTTATTTGAGCTCATTCTTAACCATTTTCATAAGTCCTCTCTGTAGTGCAGTCAAGTATGCACCAAAACAATAAAACAAAACCTGAGAAGTCCATAGGTTGGCCTGTAAAGAAAAACTGGGTATTGAAATACCAGCTGAGATTAATCAGAGCTTAGAAACTTTAAAAATCTTGCGGTAAAATGTATAAACTGTGTGTTTATAAATTATATGCTAAACATTTAAAAATTGTGTAAATTTATTTTTAAAGTAAAGATTAATTGATAATGCATACAATAATTGAGCCCATAGAAATCAGAATAACAGACAGAAAAAGTACTGTATCATGCAGAAGTTAAATCTGAAAAGCTCTCTCAGAACTCAGAGGAAATGTTCAAGGAAATTGAAACAATGGACAATTTTTAAATATGTAGTCTGGAGACTACACAAACAATGTCTCTGAAGAAGAAAAGACAAACTGCATATCAGTAATTATGGAATAATACTAGAAAAGTTCCCTGAGCTAAAGGAAAATGAGCATGCACACTGGAGATCCCCATCAGGAAGCAGTTAAAATTAATGAGAAGCAAAAAATACTAAAATAGGTCTTATAGAGTTTTAGGGCCATTAGAATCAAACAAAAAAATACCCTTCAAGTAAGCATTCATTTAAAAAAAATTATTCTTCTGTGAGGATACATCAGTGGTAGAGAGCTTCCCTGTAAAACAGCTAAATCCAGGCTGGCTTCGAGCTCACGAGTGGGATGAAAATAAGTATTTGTACAGTGTTGGTAAAGAAAAATAAACTATACACTATAAAAACTAAATGTGTGGGCCATCCCTCTTGGGACCCCTTCAGTCTTCCTGAGACAGAATTCTCTCTCTCTCTTCTTCCTACTTGTAAATAAATAAATAATAATAATAAATTAAATGGGTCCAAGTATCAGCAAAGATATTATTAATGTTATAAGAGTTCAGCAAATAAACATGAATGTCTTTTTCTCACAATTACATGTGACAAATATGCTCTAACTTACCAAATTTGAGTAAATATTAAATAATAAAGTCAGAGAGCAGTAGCCAAAAAGTGTCCTGAAACTGGATATTATAACAGTTATATTGTATCAATTATTATAAATATAATTTAAATCTTAGTATAAATGTTAAATATGTACTTAAAGGCATAATATACAAAATTTTAAAACAAATGATTTCCAACTTTACATCATCAGATTAAAAGTACTTGGAAGTAGAAAATGTAGAGTAGAATAATGGGACACTAAAATATTAATATTAATTAAGCAAATGAATATTGTTACATTGACATTTAAAAACAAGTGTAAATATATTTTAGCAAATCAAAAGATAATTTTTTACTTCATATCAGCATCTTTATGTTATTAAAAAAGGTAAAATACAATTTCATAACAAAATAATCGGAGATAAAAAGTTAATACATTGCATATGGCCATCTTCAAAGTTCTTATTCAGAGTACAAAATATGGTCATAAAAATTTTCCAATCAATATTACTTCCTCTTCAATGAACTAACAGGCACTAATAGTGTAGCTACCTTGCATTTTACTTCCTTTTCTCTCCTTTCTTTCCCCTTTCCCCCTTCTCGTTTCTTTTTGCTTTCAAGCAATTACATCCCATTTCACAATATCTACCGAACATTCTAGACCTTATTTACTCTTTCAGTTTCTCACACCAGGGAGGTGATATGATATTTATGCATGTAAGTCTGATTTAAAGTCTGATGTTCATCCTTCTTTTTTTTATAGCCGAGTTGTACTTCATTGTACAAAAATACCATATATTTTTATCCATTCCTCAGTTGATGGGCATTTGGGCTGTTTCCAAGATTTAGTTATTACAAATTGTGCTGCTATAAACATGGGTACACATATATCTTCGTGGTTTGATGTTTTCAATTCTTCTGGGGAAAATGCCCAGAAGCGGGATAGCTGGGTCAAATGGAATCTTGAATCCTAGCATTTTGAGAAATCTCCACACTGATTTCCAGAAGGGAACTAGCTGGGTCAGATGGGACCTCTAATCCTAACTTTTTGAGGAATCTCTGTACTTACTTCCCACAGTGGTTGCACCAATGTACACTCCCACCAGTAGTGGAAAAGTCTTCCTTTTCCCCCAAAATGCCTCCAGTGTTTATTACAGGTTGATTTCTTGATGAGAGCCAGGATTTATGGAGTAAGATTCAATCTCATTTTTTTAATTTGTATCTCTTAAATGACAAGTAATGTTGAACATTTTTTCGTGTATTTATTTGCCATTTGTATTTATTCATTTGAGAAGTGTGTTCCTCTTAGATGCCCATTTTTGGATTGAGTCTGAATTTCAAGGTTTAATTTCTTTAAATTCCTTATATGTTCTATATAAATATCTTTTGTCTGAAGGACAGCCTTGGCTAAAATTTTTTTCACTCTATGGGTTGTCTTTTCACTTTGTTAGTGATTTCTTTTAATGTGAAAAAGCTCTCTCAGTGAGTTGGTTTTTTGTGTACAAGAAGGCTATTAGTTTTTGAGTGTTGACTTTGTAGCCATATACACTATTGAATTTGGTTATTAAATCTAAAAGTCTTTTTTTAGAGTTTTTGGGGTCTTACATGTAGAGTATCATGTCATCTGTGAATAATGATAACTTAACTTATTCCTTTATTATGTTATTCCTTTTATTTCTGTCTTTTGGCTAATTGCTCTGGTTAATGTTTCCAGAACTATATTGATCCTTGTTTTATTCCTGCTTTTAGAGTGAAAACTTTCAAATTTTTTGTTCATTTAGTGTGATGTTGGCTGTTGGTTTGTCATAGATAGCTTTTATCAGATTGAGGTAAAGATCATCTATTCCAGTTTTCTGTAGAGAATTTTATCATGAACGAATTTTGGACTTTATCAGAAGTTTTTTCTACATGTTTTGAGAGGATCAAGTGATTTTTGCCTTTGGCTTTGTTAATATGATGTGTTACATTTCTTGATTTGCTTATGTTGAACAATTCCTACATTCCTGGGATGAATCCCACTTGGTTATGATGTTTAATCTTCTTGATGATTTGATGCATGCTTTTGCTGATATTTTATTGAGGATTTTTGCATCTATATTCATCGGAAAGATTGACCTATAATTATTTTTTTTGTTTGAGTCTTCTCTAGTTTTGGTACCAGTTTAATATGTTACTCCAGGAATGATTAGAGGAGAATTGCTTAATCTCACTTTCACTAATTTAAGAGAACTGGCATTAAATCTTCTCTAAATTTCCTGTATAATTCAATATTGTGGGCTTTTCTTTGTTGATAAGTTTTTAATTACATCTTCAACTTCATTAACTGATATTGGGTATTAAAATTTTTATATTTTCTTGATTCAACTTTAGTAATTCATATGTATCTAAGAATCTATCCAGTTCTTCTGTGTTTTCTATCCTGTGTAAGTAATGATTTTTGAAGTAGGTTTCAATGATCTTCTGAATTTTCTATAGTAATTTCACCTTTTTCATTCCTCACTGCCTGAAAGTGAGTTGTTTTGTTTTGTTTTGATAAGGTTGGCTAAGGGTTTATCGCTTTTCTTTATTCTTTCAAAGACCCAGTCCTTCACTTCATTAATTCTTTGTAGTGTTTTCTTAGTCTCATTTGCATTAATTTTTGTTCTGATTTCCTTACTTGTATGGGCTTTGGGCTTGACTTACTCTTCTTTTTCTACAAGCTTAATATACAACACTGAGTTATTTATTTGTGTGTATTCTTACTTCCTGATATGAGAATTCACTACTATATATTTCCCTCAGGACTGCTTTCATTGTATCCCACAGGATCCACTATATGTATCTGCATTTTTGTTTAATTATGGATATTGTTTAATTTCTTCTTTTATTTTCTCTGTGACCCAATATTTGTTCAGGAGACTGTTGTTTAATTTCCATGTTTTTGTGGTTTCTTTTTCCATTAATTTCCAATTTCACTGTACTATTGTCAGATAATATGCAACGGATAATTTCAATTACTTTGCATTTACTTAAGCATGTTCTATGGGCTAATTTATGGTCCTGTGTGCATCTCAGAAGAATATATATTCTGATGTTGGGTGCGATACTGTAAATGTCTACTAAGTCCATTTGTTCACATGTTTGTTTCAGTCCTAATATTTCTTTGCTGATTTATTGTCTAGTTGATCTGTCTCTTTGTGGCAGTGGATATTAACTTCCACTGTTACGATTGCTTTATTGATTAGTTGATTTTTCATGTCTACTAATATTTATCTTATTAGTTGAGTGCTCCCATATTTGGTACATATATATTTATGATTGTTATCCCTTTCTCTTAAAGTTTTCCTGCAACAAGTATATAATGATTATCTTTCTTGATCATTCTTGGTTAAAAGTTTACATTGTCTGCAAATAGAGTAGTTACCTATAATTTTTTTTCTAGATTCTTATTCCATGGAATATTGTTTTCCATTCTTTTATTTTCAGTCTATGAATTTCTTTTTAAGTTAATGTGCTTCTTGTGTACAGCATATTGTTGGATGTTGTTTCTTGATCCATCCTTCCAGCCTGTTTCTTTTGATTGGTAGACTGAGGCCCTTTACATTGATGGTTATAACTGTTGCATATTGGTTTATCTTTAGCATGGTATTTTCCTACTGTTGATTCCCTGCTTTTCCCTTCTTTTTTAACTGCTTGCCTTACCTGGTGGTTTTTTCTGTTGTTGTTCTCAGAATTGTGGTCATTTTTATCTCTATCTATAGTATCTTTCAGTACCCTATCTAGGGTTGTTTTGGTGGTCAGGAATTTCTTCAGTTGTTCTTTGTCATAGAAGTATCATATTTCTACATTAATTTTGAAAGATAGCTTTCCACAATACATTAATCTGTACTGGAAATTTTTTCTTTTAGGATCTGAAATATTTCAATCCAAGCTTCTTGAATTGAGGATTTGTGTTCAGAAGTCTGTCGTGATTCTGACAGACCTTCCTTTATAAGTGATCTCTTTCTTTTCTCTAACAATTTTTTTTCACTTTTTTTTTTTTTTTGTCTTTTTCATTTTTATCAGTACCAGGGATTGAACTCACGACCGCCTGCTTGCAAGGCAGGTGCTTATGCCGCTGAGCTAAATCCCCAGCCCTTTCTCTAACTATTTTTAATATTCTGTTCTTGTATTGAATTACTGGAAATTAAATTACTCTGTCTGGGTGTAGATTTACTTTGGTTGTGGTTAATTGGAGCTCTATATGCCTCACTTATCTATATGCCAGATTTTTTTCCATACTTGAGAAATTTTCTATTACTCTTGCAAATAGTTTTTTTATGTATTTGTGTTGGCTTCTGCTTTTTTATTGACACCAATGACTCATTTTTCTCTGTGCATCATCTTGCAGCTATTTAATTGTTATTTCCTGATCCTTTGCTATTTTTAACTGATCTTGCCTTTCATGTTCACTCACTGTGATCCTGTCTTCAAGGTGTGAAAATCTTTGTTCAAGCAGTTTTGCCAGCTTTAGGTGGAATTTTTAATTTCTTGAATATTTGTCTGAATCAGTTTTATGCATTCTATTTCTTTCTTATATTGATCCTTCATGATTTCCATCCTTTTCCTATCATCTTCTATTTTATTATCTATTTCTACTCTAGATTTGACAAGCAATTTCTTTATGAATGTTGATGTTTCCATTTATACCTGAGAGATTATTTTTTTACCTGATTTCCTCTATGGTCTCATGGATTTGTTTCTGTATTTTAGCTGCTATCATTTCAGACATTTCAGGGCATGTCTCCCATTTTCCTCTATCTTGCTGTATTCTGGACTTGTTCTGAGTGGGCTGGAGGTCTGAGATACTTTCTGTGTTGAATCTTGTAAGCTTTTGTACTAGGTAGCTATATCACTAGTATCAAGGCCTCTCTAAGAAAAGTCTGTCCTTCAGATATATCTTCTATATATATAGTTGTTCCTTGGTTTGTATTTGTCCTAAGATCCTACCTTCCCAAATAACTAAAAGTGGGATATTGGTACCTGTTTGACTCTGTCCCCAGTACTTTGGGGCTGGGCTGTGGTGAGATTATTATCCCTGAGCTTCCCAGGATTGGTACAGATATGAGGATAACTAATTAAAACAGATACGACATCCTAGCTACAGTAGTATAATTAGCAATAGCAACAGTGTCAGGCACAGTTTAGAAACTGACAAACCTGTGATAACCACTAATTTGAATCTTGAGCCATAGCAAAATCAGTAGTTATATAACAAAACCAATCATAAATTAAGATGTAAAGTGGTTTCCTTTGGTACAGTGTTTTTACCCTGTGGTGTGGGAAATTTAAGAAGGATGTGTAAAACAGATAAATGAAAAGGAACTAGCAGCAAGACTGGAGGACAAAGGATTATTAAACAAGCTTTGGAAACTAGAGAAGAAAACAGAAAAAGAACGAATGAGGGAGTGAAGGAGATATTATGTGAACTTGGTCTCTGGGTTTAGGAAATGGGATTCTTTTTATGTTGTTGGAGTTCTCTCCAGCCATTTAGAAAAAAGAGAAGATCAAAGAAAAGAAAAAAGGAAAAGGAAAAGAAAGATAAAAATTACCAATAAAAAAGGCCAAACCAAAAAAAAAAGAAAACAAAAAGTGAGGTCCTACCTGCTGGCTTGTGTTCCGGGCATCTTGGTCCCCAAGCACAGTGCTGCTTGACCTAACTTACCACCTGTGGCTTGTAATGTGAATGTTGCTTCAGACTTTCCCACCCTGATAGCCCTGCTGTCCATCATGTGTGCCCTATTTGGAGTTCTGCTGTGTGGCTGGCATTCCCTCAGCTGCCTGGTCCTGCGATGTAGCGGGAGGAACGTCATCTGCATTCCTCCCACCATGTTGGTTGCCAGATACTGGATTTTTCTGAGACTTGTTGCTCATTGAAAATCTGAATTTACAACTGAACTTACTTTTTACAAGTCACGTAGTGTAAAAAAGTCAAGATGAAAATTTATTTAAAAAAATAACCAAACCAAACAGATATATGCAGAAAAAATTTTAAATGTAGCAATAGATAGAGAAAACCAAAAGCAGTGAAATTGCAAGTCCTAAAATGTACCAATAAAACCAAATGTGCTTGATGTCATAAAACAATAAATAATATTGTCTTTTAACCACACAAAGTTTGTAAATTGACTAAAACATGTTAGTGTTAAAATAGAACAAGTTCTAAGTTTAAATTCAATTCTTCACACCACAATATCTCCCATGTAAAGTGAGAGTTAAGAAGTAAATTGTGAGTGTTATATCTTTTTAAGAAAAGAATCATACAAAGTGAGCATTGAACTACTAAAACAGTTTATGATGTTTGATTAGTGAAGTCTGGTGTCCTAGAATAGTGCTTTTTAATTCTGCTCCTTGGAGTGTTTGTGGCTTTTATAATTTCTTATTCTGAGACAAATACACATTTGAAAGACTAAAACATCCTTTAAAAATGGCACATAGCTCAACACAATACATACAAGCAATAAATGTAAACAACAGCCCAAAACAAGCAAACAAAAAAATTTCTTGATCATATATCTAAGAAAATTGTAGGAGTTATTTGACTTTTGAAAAGCAGGTTTTTTAACTTATAAAATGCAAGGTTACTATAATAGTGTGAATCTAGGAATATTTCCCCACAGGCCCCTATGGTAAAGGCATAGTCCCAGCTTAGAGGTCTTTATTTTATTTTACTTATTCATTTATTTATTGGTACTGGGGATCAAACTCACAACCCTGTGTTTTCCAAGCAGGCGTTGTGCCACTGAGCTGTATCTTTGGCACTTAGTGGTCTTTAAAGGCAAAAGAAACATTTAACAGGTAGAGAGAAGTGGAAGTTTTATGTCATTGGGGCCATTCCCAAGGAGAGTGTGAGAGCCCAGTCCCTTCCACTTTTTCATTCCAGACCATAAGCTGAATGAACAGCTATGTCCCACTGCCTCCCGCTTCACACACGCAGAAAGCAACAGAACTGATGGATCATGGACTGACTCCTGAAGCATCAGCCATAAGTTTTCCTCTTGATAATTCGATTATCTCAGATAATTGTCATTCTACCAGATAGCTGACTTTCACAGTTATTTTGTGATTTCCTTTATTGAATGTAAAGTAAATAGTACCAAATAAGTTCTCGATGCCTAGCTACACTCCCATTCTGCAAAAATTAAATGACTGCCTCTAAAGGAGTTCAAATTATCAAAGCTTTGAATCATCCTTCCTCCACCTGTCATTTATATGCATTATTCCTATATATACTCAAGAAGTAATACTGTTCATTTTTCCTAAACTAACAGGAAAATTTTTGGCAAAGTTAAATCACAAAAGCACATCCGTGCCAAGCACAAATGGCTGTTAGATCATCCAGTTTGTGATACTCTGTATCAACTATTGGCAGAAAACTTTGGGGATTGATTCTTGCATGTTGGTGCCCAATGCATACAAATTCTCTTTAAAGAGTGTTGTGCCAGTACAGTTCTTGGTTACTTTCTTTTTTAGAACAGTTGAACACCGAAAAAAAAAAATTTCTCACTGCATCTGGTTTAACTGGTGGGGATAAGTTCACATGTGAATGCAACTGTTGACTCTGAATATCCATCTATCAAAAAATTTAAAATGTACGTATGACACCAAGGCTTGAGACGTGACAAAGATCCCCTGCCTCTGTCAGCAGTTATACCCATTTGTTTACACTCAATAATCTGCATTGTGCAAAGGTGTAAAACAAGAGAAACAGACATAAAAGAGAAAATTTACTGTTTTTCCCAGAACTTCTTTTTCCTCCAAAGAAAATATCATTGCTTCAAAGAAAAAGATGCCAGCCTTAATATTCATTACTACAGACATTTTTCTTGGAACAGCAGAGTGGAATAAATCAACCTTCACATATTTTTGTGCACATGTATATAACTTTCTGTTTTTCAGTCCACAACAATAAACTCTACCAGTATTTTGTTATTTATGCCTTATTTAAAAATAATAGACATATTTTACAGAACCTTTTTTGCAAATATATACATAAAGAGTGGTTATTTCATTTCCATTTGAAGCTCATTTGATTAACATAAAAACATTAATAGTATTATTCAAATAGAAATAAGAAATTGAGAGTTCAAGAAAGATTCGTCAGTCCAGAAAATGCCCAAATGAGAGTTAAAATGATGCTAACAGGTGCATATTGGGGTTTTGATTTGGAAATTTCCCCAGAATGTTTATCTGTGAAGCAGGAAATAAAAATATTTTATCGTTTTTTCAGTAAGTTGCCACTTGGCTCTCTAATTTGCTAATATGATACTCTTTAAATTGAATATTTATCTACATGACACTAAACATACAGATGAAAATGAAAACATTCAGTCAGTCATTCAGCTATTTGTTAATATACATTTGGCATCACTTAGAAAAGAGTAATTAAAAATCATTAACTGGAATTTCCATTTTTATTTATCTGTTTGATGATATTAATGTATAGTCATCTTACAAGAAAAGCTTCATCTATGTAATTGTTTTTCTTTTATTTGATATTTTATACTCCATTACCAACAGCTTTTTATCAGATAAAATAAATTTAATTTAATTTAATTGTTAGCTTTATTTCTCTTTGACTATTGAACTCTAATCTAAATTTTTTCCATTAGTGTTTTGATGCTTATTTCTCTCATTTCAGCCTTCCTAAGTAGGAAACATGAATACATTTTAACAAATATTTTATGACTCTTTCTTATCTGTTTCATTCATTCTTATATAGAGTCAGTTGAAGAGATTAAAATTCCTAAAATAAATATAAAGATAGATTTAAAATATTAGAGGAATGAGCCAGGTATCTGAGCTTAGTGATAGGAGGGCACCAAGTTTTCAAAGAGTAGAAGAAAATAGTGAATCATTCGAGTTCATCTAGGGCAGTGGTATTCTGTTGTTTTTCTTGCCTAACACAACTAATAGCTTTGACACTCTGAGGAGTAATAGACATTTGTTTTTCAGAGAAGAATTGATACTCTTACACCCCACTTTCTATCCCAACACAGGAAAATTCCTAGTTCAGAAAGGAGTCACCCAGACAACCACTTCTTTATGGAACTTCTTCCATGCTGTCAAAATATTTCTTTGATTTCTGATTATTTAATTCAATACAGAAAAACTAATACCGCTTTGCATCAAATATTTTCTTTGTGTCAAGTCAGCTAAACATTTTCCAAGTATTGTCTCATTTAATTTCCACTATGTGCTTGTAAAAACTTAGCTCCATTTTGTGGATGAAGAAATTAAAATTTTAAAAATATCAAAAGTTTTGATCAGTTTTTCATTTTTATGATAAATTACCTAAGAAAATAAAGCTAAGGAACAAAAGATTTATTTACCCATGGTTTCAGAGGTTTTAGTCTATGGTTGGCTGAATCCACTTCTGTGGGCTTGGAGTGGGAGAAAACATCATGGAGAAAGGGTGTGACAGAAGAAGGCTGCTCACCTTCTTGCAGTAAGAAAAGAAAGACAGAGAGAGAGAGAGAGAGAGAGAGAGAGAGAGAGAGAGAGAGAGAGAGAGACAGAGACAGAGACAGAGACAGACTAAGGGAGAGAGATCCAGAGAAGAGACCAAAGAAAAGATGCAGTCTCCAAGGTTATGCCTTGGATGAATCCACTGATGATGAAGTCCTCATGGTCCCACTAACCTGTGAGAACCCTACCTCTGAACACAGGAGACTCTGAGGGAACATTTCAAGTCTAACTTGAACATTGATTACCTCAACCAAGATAATAAGCTAGGATTTGCTAACATGGTAGAACTGGTATGCAACACTTAAGTGGCTGAATATGATTAAGATTCTACTATATCTACAAATTATCTGGGATTCTACTGCAGAGATTTTGACTCTACAGGTATGAGAGGACTACAGGTCCCTCTACAGGTATGAAGGACTTTGAATCTGCCTTTTACAGCAACTCTGGTGATTTTTGTGAGGTAGAATTAGAGCCATACTTCAATATGGATTGACTCCCAGTACTTACTCTTTCTCACTATAGTGCTTCCAAGGAAAGAACAATTTGTAGGTCTACACATATAACTGTATGCCTATTTAAGTGTGTAAGATAGATAACCATACTATTAATTTTTGGTAGTTCATCAAACAGAATAGTTTGTGCTGTCATTGTTTGCCTATTCATTTTTATGCTTTGATTTTATAACTTGAATGACTTCTAAAATAACAATATGTAATTTATTGAATAGTGATTTCCTACTGTTATTTTTTGAAATTTTATATTATTTCTACCCTTTTTTCTGTTTTGCTTTTTTTCTCTAAATAAAAAAAAAGAGAAGAAAAAATCACTTTTCATACAGAGGAGTCCACAATCATTATATTGGCTTTTCTAAGGTAATAACAGAAAAGCTCCCACATAGCATCATGTCTGTTTTTCAACTCATTGAAATTTCAAAGATTATTTTAACAAAATGAATGACCTCTCCTTGTGGAACATTCTTAAGCATAATATTCTAGGTTCATTTTCTCTACTATGTCTTCAACCTATCTGTTAGATATTATTAGTATCTCTACTCATATTAGGAAATTAGCAAAGAACTAGAATTTGAAAAATAGTTTGGATTTGGATTTTATGCTTTAGTATGAATCCATTATACCATTTCTTGAAGCTATTTGGCTAAAAAAGAGACAGGGCTTTCTGGAACTAGTACAATGTGCTTTGACATATGCTTAGCAGCAGAGTGAATGCTAAGAGAATGGATCACTGGACATTTGATGAGAGGTTTTGTTAGGAGGTGCTTCAAAACTGAGTTCAAGAAGAAGGGGGAAATAGTTTGACAGCCTTTAGAATACTGAAAATTTCAAAACTCTTCTCTCATTTATTTGCAAATTTTGTTAAACGTTATGGTCAGGTACTATTTTACAATCTCTAACACAAAGGTTATCCTTTTACTGGGTGAAGTAAACATATGACTTTACTTTTATTAAGCCATGAAAAGATTTTATCTTAAGCAAAGTTAAGACAGTCGACTTTATCAAGGTTTTAATTTTCATCAAACCTTGAAGATGAATATATTAGCATTATTATGTAAGTTATCAGTCTATAATCTTGTATTAACTTTGCTAAATTTTTGCTTCAGATTTCTACTTTCCTTTATATTCATACCTTCAATTTGTTGATATTCAATGTCTTTTATGTCTCACTATTTTCATACCTCAGAACTAAGAGTGTTAGTACAAAAAAGGAGTTCTAAGAACGTGTATTAAAGGTATTAAGTGTCTGCAGTATAACACTGTGGCAAAAATTATGCAAGATACTAAAATGTGTGTTCTCACCTTTAAGTTACATATAATATACCTTAAACTCAGTTATTGTTATTAGGCAAGGTTTCAGGATGTCAGATCATCAATTTGCCAATGAAGATTAATTTGAGAATAAATGACTTGATAAAGGACTAAATCATTGATTTCATTTTCTGTTTTTGGATTAAAGTCTTTTTATTTTTAAAACAAAGCTTTATGTTGATCTCCAAAATGTTACTGAGGTAAAGGTGCTTGAAGGGGTTCATGGAAGCATTTTTTTTGAGGATCTGAGGGAGCTTCAATGCTCTAGTGAAATCTCATTCTGTAGTTGAGACTAGTGAGGCCAACAGAGATTAAGAAATTGACTTCTTAAGGGCATGTGTTAGTGAAATACGGAATAGAAACTAGAAATATGCATTTAAGGGTTCACCCTTTTCTATGGGAGATACAATTCAAAACCACCAATGGAAACCTGGAACCACAGAAGATATATATATATATATATATATATATATATAAAATTTTGTTCCTAACATACATGCCTATAATAAATTTAACTTATAAATTAGGCATAAGAGATTAATAATAATGTTGCAATGACATGCTATAAGAAAAATTATTTTAAGAATTACTTTTGGAGTTTTCCATTTAATATTTTCAAGCCTCAATTGATAGTGGATAACTGAAACCATCAAAAGTGAAACCATATATAGTAGAAGACTACTGTGTATATTACCTCCCGATTCTATTGCAACTCAGGCTGGTTAAGATAACAGTGAAATCCAAAATAGGTTTTGGTTAAGCTGGATATTATAGTATGAACAAAACATACAAGCCAAGTCTGGGAAAGTGGGAGTCACATGGACCATCAGCATGAAGTGGGAAAATTAGAAAATAACTCAGGACAACAGCCTCAAATGTGCTCTGAGATGGGCTGATGAAGGCTTAAATCTCATGCAGTTACTAAAGACATATGTAGGTATTTCCTGGGTAGTAACTACAGAAAACTATCTTTTACTGAGAGGTCTATCCCTGATTCCAAGGGCAGCCTGCTGCTCAGACTCACATGAAGTCCAATATCTAACAGCTTTCAGATTATGTATTTCGTGATGCAAGTGCTAAAACACAAGATTCCAATTTATAAACAATGTACCACTGGCAGGTGGCCCTTCTTTTGTCCTTTATGAAGACTAGTTTCACACTTGTTACTAAGGGACACAAGGCTTTGATGGCTTTCTTTATAGCCTTTAACCTGAGACATGGCTTCTAATTTGCCTTTACTTTCTATGTTTACCCCAAAAACATTGTTGTTCCCATATGTCTTAACAGTATTATTATATAACCTTATAAAATGCTTCAAAGCATTGAATCATTAGATAATTCTTAGAATAAAGTTGTTCTCCAAAAAATGCAATTGTAAATAAGGAATCTTGTCTTGTATTTTACTGAAGATTGAGCACTTTCAGATATTCTAGTTGCTATCTATTAAGATCCTGTCATAGATATCAGAGGGAACTGTTCCTGGTAAACAACTATTTGTTTCATTATGATGCTATTCAGATGCCCACAACTGCTCCACAATTGCTGAAGATTTTTGTTTCTGTAGATGATTGAGTTGTCATTCCAAATCAAGGCCAAGATTAGGGGCACAGCAAGTCAGGAAAGGGGTATCTGCTTATGACATACCTGGCTGCTAGATGTACTCTGGAATTGAATTTTACTGCTGCCAATCTCTTCAGTTTTAAAACATAAACATTGATCTTGGAGAATATAAAGGGTAGGACTTTATGATTCAATTTCATGACTTTTCCCCTTACTGATCAGGAAATCTTATGCACACTGTAAATACCGGTGATTATGAAACACAACCAATGCATTCAGAGGGTCAGAGAGTAATACATGCCTTATAAAATTCTATAAAGTTCTAGTCTCTTTATAACCAAAGTCTGTCCAACACTGTTTTTTGTCCAACATCCTTCTTCATCGGCTAAGGTGACATACTCATATTCTCCCTCCCATGACAAGCACCACCTCTTTTCTTTCATGTATACAAGCATTTCAATTACTTTGACTGCAAGCAACTGGCTTTTTTTTTTTCTTAAATACTCAAACTAGCAGGATATGGCATAAGGTATACCTATCCAAATTAGCCCATTTTAGATACAAACAGAGAAGTTCTAAATATTGCTTTTGATCATTTTCTCTGTAATTTGCTGTTCATACAAATGCTTTGCATATGTTGATTAAATATGCACTTTCCACTGCCTGGGGAGGTATAGCCCCTCACAGCAGACCAGTGTAATCTGGTCCCAGGAGGCTGCAACACTCCAGAGGGGCACTGTCACACGGACTACCTGCTTCAGCTTGTCTTAGCAACAATGATCACCATATGTGAAGCTGTAGGAAAACAGATGCTGTTTTTCCATTTGTGAAATCAAGTTGTTGGAAAGTAGTCAGGTTTCCAATATATGAGAAAGCTCATCTAATCAACCTACGGAGACAGTGTGAGCTTTCTCAGAAATATTTGACAACATTCCCTAGTATTGGTGACTAGAAACATATATGAAATCATAGTTCCAAAGTGATCATCCTTTTTCTGTACTCCTTTTGCCTATATCTAAATAATGGCTGCAAATAGAGTCCTTCCTTTTCTTTAAGGAATGAAATATGCAACCCAGTATTCAGTTGCAAAAAGAATTTCAAAGTATAGTCTAAATTTAGGGCAAATTTATTCTATAGGTAGTGACGATTATTTTATGCCCATGACTAGGAACAAAAACAAAAGGTACGCATAAAAGAAGACAATTTTCTCTTTGTCAGTTTAAAAGTAAATATGCAGAAGAGCCCAACCTTGGTGTTTTGTGACCCATTCCACCTCGGTCTTGCCCAGTATTGCAAGGATTCATCATACTTACCTTTTGTGAAGCAGAATATTGTATTCTTGATGCTTGTAAATTTTGCTTTCATTCACAAATGTGGCCAATTATTCAGAGACAGTGGCCAAAGCAAAAAAAATAGTTTGAACTCCAGTTAGCTAAAATATATAGCATACCACGTTAAGAAAAAAATGCTTGAACAATATAGTCGCAAATCAAACAAACTGAATATTAACTTCCTGGCAATTATCACTGTTTTTAAATTTATAGAAAAATATGCACATTAAGTCTGAATATAAGCCAAGGTGAGTTCTTATCTAAGGAATCTGATTTCTAATCCTGTTTACAACATTCTTTCCTTTATGATTGCTTGACTTTAAATGATTTTATGAAATAGAAGTGATAATTCATCAAAGGTAGGCTTTTAGAAGTAAAATTATGTTTAAAGATAGACTTTAAAGATAATAATAATTTCTTTTTTCTTTTCTTTTTTAAATTTTTTTATTATTTTGAAGGTATCAAAATACAACAGAACAAGATGGAACAAAACCATTTTAGACAATGTAGTGAAATTGGTACAGAACTTCACAGTAGGCTACTGGGATAACAGTAATAGGTACCACAGTATAGCTCATTAGCTTTACAATAGTTGCTCTTTTAATCCGGTATAGCAAAAAAAAGATGAAATATATAACATTATAGAACTTATCAAAACAGAATATTAAATACTGCAATACCATTAATCAGAATAAAGCAAAACAGTGGTAAAAATATTTGCCTTCAAAGAGAAGGTAGAAGGAAATCCCCTTATTGCTATATTGCACATAGTCAACTCCCAAGAGATGCTCAGGGATAGGGGATGCCCATTTGTTAACAGGGAAATGTGAGATGTTTGGTTCTCAGCCAGTGCCCTGTTAGGCTCTCTGCCACTTAACAGTGGGGTGAGCTGGTTGCTTGGTTTCCCAGCACCCTAAGTTCCAACATGACACGGATCTCAGGGGACGCTGATGGTTATTGCCCTGGGGCGGCTACAGCTTGCTGAGCCACAGCTGCTTACCAGAGGAGCTAGCTGGTTGCTTGGTTTCCCAGCTCCTTAAGTTCCAACATGGCATGGATCTTACGAGTTACTGGTGGCTCTCCCCCTGGGGCAGCTGCAGCCTGCCATACCACAGCCGCTTACCAGGGAGGCGAGCTGGTTGCTTGGTTTTCTAGCGCCCTAAGTTTCAACATGGCCAATAATTTCTGTTCTTTCTCCCTCGTGTACTAGACCTGGATACCTTTGTGTCCTGATACAAAAGATTCAATTTCCTGGAATGTTTTCTATCCTGAGATGACTAAGAAAACTAATAATAGATGACTGTACAGCAATTAAAGGATTACAGGCACAATAATGACCTGGAAATTATTTACTTTGTTCAGAAAACAGAGATATTATGCATACTTAAAATGATGCAATTTTGTTATAATTTATGCTTAGTTTGGAGATGGGGAAATTCAGGAGGATGTTATTTCCCTAGAAAAGAAACAAGAGTATGTTGGACAAGCATGAAGCTAGGAAAGCATAAGGTATTTGCAGAAGTGACAAAGTTTAAATTCATTTCCCCATCGAAAATAGAAATTCAGAAAAGGAGAGTAAGACAGAAGAAGTGGAAGACAGATCATAAAGCTTCCTAAGAGATGGTCTTCTAAGGAGTTTGGAGGTGACTCTGTACAATAAAAGACTGAGGTGGGTTTCAAAGTAATGAATCACTGTCAGAGATATGCTTCATGCCGGTCAAAGTGAAACTCAAAAATGTGCATTGTGCTTTGAGCCTACAGTGGGGCAGCACATATTAAAACCTCTAATACATGCTTCTGTTCGTAAACAACATGATTGACAAATAGAAGCTTTTGGCAAAAGTTTGTTTCTTTTGGAGAACTCTGCATTGCGTGCCTAACAAGACTGTGACCATGTATCCCAGGATTGTGGAATGAATTAAGTTTGTGGACCAAAGTATCCCTGTACATGCATATCAGAGACAAGAAAATAGAGTAATAAAGAACACTGCAGTCCAAGAGGAAGGCTAGAAATAAGAAGCAGCTATGAATAAGTGCCATGATATAATTAAATGCCAATTTGTGCAGTAACAACAACTTTCATAGAACTTTGCAGTCTGCAAATCTTTTTGGCGGCATTAATCTCAGCCCTTCAATTAATACTAAATGAACTACCAACTCTTTTAGGTAAATAGGAAAAGTAATGAATCTGAGAAAGTCAAAATTCCAAAGGCATTAAGTATTGATTTGGAACTCAAAACCAGATCACAGACTACATTTTATTTTTTGAAACTGAATGTACAGAAATTAAATTTTTTGAGTTTTTCTTTCACTAAATACTTTTGACTGATTGAAGAAAATAGGTAAATCATATGAGTCTGTTAAGCTCATATGAATATTTTTGTGAACAAAGTATTTATGAAGTGGACTTATGATCAGGTATATCATTACCCATGGATGTGACAAAAGTCTCTTTCTTAAAAATTTTGAACACGTAACGGAAGTCATTTCTCCAGTCCTCTTAGTGATTCTTAGGGTCACCTATGAACCTTTAAATAGATTGGCTTCCTGTTTAATCATCCAATACTGACTTTATTGCCTGAAATTGAATGAATGATATGTAAAATAATTTCAGTAAATAAATATAATGCAGCCCTGTAAAGTTTCTACACCTAGAAAGTGAGGAAATGCCCAGAAAACTACTCAGCTATTCTATTGGATGATGGAGAAACTAAGTAACATGAATCCACTCTTGAAGGGCATCAGAGCCCAAGTATACTGTGCAGGACAGCCAGCACAAAAACTACAGCTCTCCACAGTGCTTTCTGCCTGTGTGCTTCTGAGGGGTTGGAAGACAGGCACATGAACCTGAGACATGTATCATAGCCAACTTTACCACCTGGCAAATCACATCATGAAAAGAAGAGAAAGGCCTTACTAAACTTGAAGGGCCTTCTCTTCTCCTCCAGATACAACTCGAGCTCTGTACTTTTGACAGATTACAAGGATCATTATAGGAATGAAAAGACTTGTTTTCTATTGCCTACAAGAGGAACTGGCACACAAAGTGTGTCCCTAAATATTTGTTAAATGACTGAACCATCATATTCTAATCTTCCTAAAAATTATGAGATCCATGTAATGTCAGTTAGTAAAAGAAAAACCTGAACTTCACAATGGATTATATCATTTGCAGTTCAGTATGGGAAAGTTCAAAGTACAGATTAAGGGCTTTCTAATGTAAGGATCTTGCACATTCCTCTGTAATTATTTTCTACACAATCTTTTAGATGTTGCTTTGGATAAATAGTTTGGATATTCATCAAATATTTAGTAGAGACTAGATTTTAAGTGGAGTTGAGAAAAAATCTATCCAATCAAATTCTATTCATTAAAATACAAAGGAAAGAAGTAACTTTTATGAATCAGTGGAATATTTTTCCTGGCTTTCTTAAGGAGCTTAGGATCAGGTGTCAGCAGGAATGCCACACTCTCTTTGACCAGTCAGAGCTGGACTTATACTTGCTGCCCCATGCTCTTGCCCTAAATTGTATCTGTGCTTCATAATTAGAAGTGAATATTTTTAAGATAAAAACTGTACCTGGCAAATAAAGAAACATATTTGTTCTAAGTTTAATTAAGTAAGTCTGGGCAGCATCTTTGCAATATGGAGATTAACTGTCAAATTTATGTTAATATGATCTCAGAGAATGAGACTGCTATAAAAAGTTTCTCCCCTCACCCCTCACTTGAGCTCCTCATGTTGCCTTACTGAAGTTTCTTTAAATTGCTAGTACAGTTTCTTACTAAAATATCACCAGGTCAATTCTTCTAAAGCAAGGCAGTTTACAAACTTCAAATATTACTGTAAAGATCTTAAGACAAATAAGCTGAAATCATGAGTATTACACAGAGAAAAATCTGTCACAAGCGGCTTGTAGCATCTCATTGAAATCATTCAATGCCAATCCTTCCTTTTCCTGATTAACACAGGAATATAAATATCTGAGCACTCTCACGTAATACAAAGCCTCTTTCATACTCTGAATATCCCCTCCTTTTTCCTGCGGGTGAAAAAGATGTGCCACCCATTTTTTTTAATTTTGTGATTTAAGAAAAAATGCTAACAGTTTGAATCATGAGTCGTGTTGTGGGGACTGAGTTAATTAAAAATCTGATGTATACATACAGCTGATCCTACTCACCCTAATAAAGAACATTAATTCTAGAGCATGTGTGGTTATAGTCACATTGCTACAAATTACTGGACTCTTTCCTTTATCTGTTTCCAAGAAAGTCTCCCCCTGTTAGTTAAGAAAAAAGAAAAATATGATGCCTTAGTTCTAGGCAGCATAAATTACACACATCAATCAGAAGAAGCTTAAATTAAAATACACATTTGGCAAACAAATATGAATATGTTGATCTCATCTGTGAATTACAATGATTTAGTGCCTGCATTGACCCCCCACTGTTCAACACGAAGGTCACTGTGAGCAGCTTCTTTCTCACTGAAAAATGTTTTCATGTCTGTTAAGGATGCAGTTTTATACATACTCTAATGTTCAATCTAACTAGTGATTCCTGTGTAGAGAGACTGATTTATCTTATAAAGAAAATAGAGGCTCATTTTTATTTATGTAATCCAAAACAGATAGCTAAATTAAAATGGTGAAAAAATACCAGTGGTTTATGGTTTCTGGACTGAGGATTCGCAAATGTGCTTATGATATTTTCTAATCTAGCAGAATACTATTTGTGAAATGGAATGCTACACCTTTCCAATATTGAGTTTTCATAAATCAGTCCATTCTTATCACCTAGTATATGCATTCTTAGAGCACCCTTGAAGGTACTCATTAGGTGGTAAACCTTAAATAGAGATGATCTCATGTCTCTCGTTGCTATTTCTCACATACACCTGTAGGCAAAGTAGAAGATTGATTAAAGCAGTGATCTGCTAGACCAAAACATGTTTAGTGTTATAATATATATTTTGAATATTCATTTTGCATTTTCTTGCTAAGATTTTAGTTCCCTAACTCCCAGTATAATGATCCTGTCTGCATACATGCTTTTAACAGGTTGCAACTCAGTTCTGTGCTCCTCACAAATAAATAGAAGAAAGAAAATAAAAAGACTAAGATAAAATTGCACAAGAGATACACTTTGGTGTGGAAATAATGAGAAGAAGCTCAGGAACCCGTTTACTTATAAATTTCCAGGCTTCATTCCCCCAAATTCTAATTTCAGGGCTCTGAAATGATGCATGGATCTGCATTTCTCATGAGCTCTCTAGACACTTCTTATTATAAGTTACTCAAAATAAATTTAAGAAGGATAGATGAAAAGAAAAGTTACACAACCTTTTTGTTTTTTAAAAATTTGACAGATTATATCAAGAAATTAAATCCAGAGTTGAGATGAGCCATTTCTGCAGAAGTAATTATTTTAGATAGTAGAAAGCTAGATTCTAAAGGAATATAACAGGAAGATTGTTTTACATTTGTCTTGGGGGTGGGACCCTAATGGAAATACGGCTTTCAGAAAAGGAAGACACTCACCTAAGTCATCTTTTGGCCACAATTTAAAAATGTCCCAGATTTTTAGAAAATACCAATTTGAAATATTCATTTCTATTATCTTCATATCAGGTATAATTATTTTTTTACTCAGGAAACATGGTCATTACATTTCTTGGATGGATGCTTAGGCCACTATGGTTCTTTATAACTTAAGACACTGATAAGTGAACTGAAGAAATACATTGAAATAGGATGAAACAACAATCAATGTGACTTTTTAGTTTTGTTGAGTGGAGAAGCAACATTTTTGTCTATTCCTCATAAGATGTAATAGAGAAACAAAAAACTCTTTGGAAAAGTAAAATGGTGTGGCAAAAAGGATGATTGTGGAATATTGCATCTTAGGAAAAAAGATTGAGTCAGTTTTATCAAGATCCACATTGATACTTAAGATGGCCAAGATGAATGGATTGGTTGTTAGGCAGTCTGTTCATTTGGCTCAGATAGGCACTGCTGAGAGTAACTTGGGTATAATTTTGCTCTGTGCTAATTAGAGTTGGTCAAATGATCCTCTGATGAATTTCCTCCCCTAGATAGAATTTGAGAGATACACAACAACACAGTAATTATTGGGGGTGCCAATTATCCATGGGAGCATCTATACTGGATCCAGGCATGTAGAACATGGTCTCAACTTCTTAGAAATTTTCCTCCCCAATGAATGCAAACCCATTAAAAGTCCTCTTTAGTGGGCATACAACCAATAGTGCATATGCTGATAGCATTGTCACATACAAATCTGATAGTTAGGCACCCCATTACCCAATTTACACATGCAAATGCAGTAATTGTGTGTACTGGGTGCTCAGGGAAACCTGGCACACACCCAAAAGGAAGGTCTTTCAAAGCAAAGCCAACCCACCAAATTCCTCTTCTAGGGCAACCTCTGGTATGTTTTACCTTTGCCTCTAGCAGATATATGCTTTATAGACTTCCATGAATGTCTAAAACTTTTTAATCTCTATTTGATTAGGATGTGTTTTAAATTCTTTTTCTCCAATTAATTGAAAAATTTTTTCCCCTTTGTAGTAATTCACCATTTCATTTCTCTGCTAAACAAATAATAAGAACCTCTAATTAGAAAGTACAAGTTCTCTCATTATAACTGATTCTCATCTATAACTAGAAATGAGAATGATTATAGTTTGTTGGAATAAGTGATTTGCACTTTTAAAAGAATGGAGATTACTGTTTACAGCTATGTGCACATGAGTTTACCCCAAGATTCACTGATTATTCTAATTTCCTAAACTGCTGCAGAGACAATTATTATCTATTTCCTGTTTCCTTGTTTATGTATTTTAAATATTCTGTAGCCTCTACACTACTCAGTCAGGACAATAAGGGTAAAGTAATTTAAGAAATACAAATAGGGTTCAGTATTTTGCCAGTATTCCTAGCAGACAGGAAATCTAAAGTCATGCAAAGATTCTTAAACAATAGTAGCAGAAAGCAGTAATGGAAAAAAATGTATCCAAGTAGAAAAAGAAGAGATGTTTTAGAAGGAAATAAAATATAACAAAATTAAAACTCTATCACTCAGTATATCATGTGTTTGTTTCTACTGTGTTTCATGTATGATCTTGTGTGTCATTTGATTTTCTTGCTTCTTCTTATCTGAGATGACTGAAATTTTCAGATTTCATCCTATTTTATATGGTTTCCCATTACTGAATGGAATTCCTCAGAATCCCAGATTTTATCAACTCATTTCACTATTTTCTCATAAACCTCGTCTTCATTTATGAACTATATATGAACTGTATATATATATATATATATATATATATATACAGATTAAATTTCTAAATTTCTTTTCTAGTTTCCAACACTATGTTTTGAGAAATTTTATTGATACTCCCATCTAAGTGTTCCAGGTAGGCAGCAATCCAAATTGAGGTGTATTATCATCTTTGATTATTTATAGTCTTCAGAATTTCCAAACTTCCATGTATTTCATACTAGATTCATCTCTAAGGCTTCTTTGTATTTTTAATCCATGCATCCCAGGGGCCATTCAGTTCAGTAATTCTGTAATTCAGAAATGTTTCATCTTGAATACATTGATTCAGTTTTCTTATGCCTGAGTTTAAGTAAATATGATTTCTGTCCTGGACATTTATAGCGGTCTTATAGTTATCATCAGTCTTCCCTACAGACTGCTCTCTTCTTTCACTTTTTCATCAGGTATCATTCAAAAGTACAACTAGATCACATGCTGCCTTCCTTAAGTAAGTATCTTTGATGACTCTCTGCTATATCCATGCCACACTCCACATTCTACTGTTTTCTATTCCAGGTCTGACTGCATCTGTTTGCAATTAAAACCTTCAAAGACATCACTCATAACATTTCTTTTGTTGATATCTTCTTCCCTCAGTATTAGTGTCAGTCTCTACACTGTTGGTTTTTTTCATGATCCTTTAAGGTACATCTTAAATATCTTCTCACTTTTCAATGCGTGATGGGTTTTTCCAGCAATGAAATAAATATGTTTCATCTTTATAATGATACTACTTATCACATCTACTATCTATCATTTAATATAATAAATGTTGACAAATAGTTGTTTTCACACTGATATATTGTGATATAAGAAATATAAACATATTTGGATTTTACCCTGTTTTGGTACAAGACTCCTATAATCTTGTAAATTCCTGAGTGATAAGAATGCCAAAGGCATCCTTTGTTCCTGACTACAACTCCTAATCCCTTGGAATGTCCTGGGTGTTAGGAGTATATCTTGTTCTAATGAGATGTCATTGAGTGGGCCCCTGCTAGTTACTGACCAAGCCATGCTGTAAGTAGGGCATTCAGGAAGCTTCCATTTGTCAAGCATGAATAGAGCGACATGCTCAGAGCAGGGTAAAAGCTCTATGCCATTTCTCACATACTTTGCCTATGCATCATTTTCACATGGCTGCTTAAATGTATTATTTATTAAATTTTAACAATAAACTGATAAAATAAGTAAACTATATCTTTAGGCTCATTAAGCCATCCTAACAAGTCATAGAAACTAAGGAGAGTTTTGTGAGAACTCTGATTTGTAGCAAATCAGTCAGAGACATGGGTCACAAGGTAAGCCTTGTGATTAGCCTCTATTTTATTTTCCCTCAGGTTCCCATAATGGAATACCACAGACCATCAGTTTACAAAAACAGAAATTTATCTCCCACAATTATGAAGCCTAAGGAGTTCAAAGGCATGGATCCCACATCTGACAAGGGCCTTCTCACTACATCATGCCGTGCAGGAAGACATAAGGGCAAACATGGATGAAGAAGAGACGAAAGGAGGTTGAATTTTTCTTTTATAAGTAATCCAGTCCTGTGAAAGCAACCTCAGCTCTTCAAAAGAGCAGGGCTCTCATATCCTAATCACTTCTTATAAGGCTCTACCTCCCAAAATTGCCAAATTTGGGACTCAACTTTACAATACTTGAACTTCAAGAGAACAGATTGAGATTGTAGCGGTATCTGAAGTAGGGACAGTCTCATGGTACTCAGACCTATGAAATCTGACCTTTTTCAGTATTTTTTAGATGCTATTAGAATTGAATTAAATTAGAGGACAGATAGCTAGTAGTGAGACATTACTCAGTGTGGGAAAATCTCACAGATCTGGTCAGAGGTATGTGTGGTGTTGACTGTTGAATATGTAGTAGAAATTAGTAAATTAATTTTTCTTCTACAACTGAGTGGATTTTAAAACTTTTAAATCAGGAGCTATGTTTTATTGATCCACTATGAATACCTTCCAAAAAGCATCAGAAAAACACCCTTGTATTTGAAGTTGGGTTCTTGTCTTGCTGTGGGGATGAATACATGAATGGGAAAACAAGAAGCACATTTGAGTGTCAGAAGGAAAAACTACAGATAGTATTCATATTGTACTAGTACTTTTGGAGTATGTTTAAAAAAACAAAGCTTTGGCTTGGATTTGATAATGACTAGAAATTAAGGTAATTTTGACTATTTTGCTATTTTTTAAAAATCTCAACGAGGAGGAATCCAAACATACAATGAATATACAACCGTGGTTGCTGAAGAATCTGCAGTCACATATACTAGCCATGACAGGGGAATGTGTTGCAAGGCACCATAACTGTGTCCCTCATATGAAATGTACAGGTCTTCTAAGCAGTTAATACCATGCTTTGTTCATAGTGGATGGCTGTCAAACAGCTGTAGGTTTGATTTTGTGAGGAGATTTCTAGTGAAACAATAGTTAAAGTTATGAAGTTACGTTCTTTTTGTCTAAATGAATTTGCCAGGAATTGTTTATGCATTGTAAGATGACTTTGAAGTTTTAATATCTGTTTATAGATGAGGAATACTACCTGAAAGTAAGTGAAATAAATAGAATGTAGTCACCTACTAAAGTTCTATGAAGACACAGAGAATGATGATTTTGTTATATGAGCTCTAGCTGAATGGGCCAGCAGTGAGTAGCAGCAATGAATTGGTAGCCTCAGCTCATCCTAATTCCCCTGAGTGTGCACCCTTATATATTCAATGTTTGGATGTAAGTTTCTTTCTTGGAACTGCAACTAGAGAGCTAAGCTGCTACATCAGATTTAAAATGTAGTTTCTCTCTTCAGAGATTTTTAACTGGCTCATTTTTATTTTAGCAAATGTATAAGGGAAATAGTCTCATAGAAAATGAATCATATTTTAAGAAGGTATCCACAGTGGGACTAGGCCCGGTGGTGAAGCTACTCAGGGCTGATTAAGTGAGATTGGCAGTGCCACTTTCCTAACTTGAGTCCGAGATTTGATGCACTAAGAGGTCACTCTTGGGAAGTTAGAAATAGTAAGTTCTATTCGAATGGCATAGACAACTGTAGAGATTTGATTATGTAGCCAAAGAAAGTTTCCAAAGCATATAGCAAACACAGTTACCACTTCACAAACAATAAGGGGCACCACAGTTCCTAGAATGGACACAAGGCCACAATAATTGGGAATGTGGCTCCCAGGTAAGGACCAGTGGGAGGCCATCACCATAGATTCAGTCATAGAGTACAGGCTCCTGTCACTCAGTGAGAGTGTGAGGAGAAGACTTACACGGAACAAAAATAACCATAGGAATAGGCACTGAAGATACCAGCCTCACGGTTGATTACGTGGGGACAGGGAGAGCTAGGGTTAGAAGGCATTAGGAAAACGAGTGGTCAGCACTGGAATATCGTAGCTCAGTGCCTGCTCATTACTCCTTTATGGGTGTTTGAATAGAGTTCTATGCATGTTATCATCACTTTAGGGAATTACTCAGAACCACACGTACTAACAGTGAGGTGGAAGCTTGGAAAATGGGGTACAGACTGACATCTACTCACAAAGGCTTTGTATTCTGTGAACGCCATTCCCATCACTTCCCCTTCCACAGCACAATCTGCCTTTATAAGTCAATTAAATGAGAGAACAGAATGATACTATCACCATTTAATATCTTCAGTTTAAAAATTGAATCTCACAGCAAACCTCTCCTTTAAAACATATATAATGGAATAGAATTCGACTTTGGTATTTTCTGAGTATTAATCTGCTAAAATATGAAAGACTGCTAGAGAACATTCACTGGATGATGGAACCAGTCTGTCTTGAGCTTCAGGATCTCACATTTGAAATCTACCTCTCTCCATTCTTGATGCTGAGTAAGTTATGTGTAGTGTCAAGTCCCTAAGGCAACAAAGCCGGTAGAAAAATTAAAGGTTAGACTTAAGCATTTTCTATAGTTTTAAAATCTTGGGTAAATTTTGACCTATCCATAAATTGGAAGGCTTTTCTGTTTATCATTAACAATCAATTGCAACATCAATCTTTTCTCTGTATCATTTGGTCACAATGCAAATGGAAATTTTGGTGGCAGATGGATCTCAATTTGAAAATGAGGTCCACCTCTTTTTAACTATGCAATCTTGACAAGAAATTAGACCTCTCAACACCTCAATTTCTTTTCCTGTTAAAGGCAAGTAAAGATATTTATCTCACAGAGTTGCTATAGAGATCACAAATAGTATTATACAATGTGAGCACCCATAACAGATGCTCAGTAAATGTAACTTTTATCAGGGATGGAAAACACTGTGGGACTAAGCCCAAAGTTAAACCTTTGCTTTGAAATTCAGTAGTATAAAAAATTTAAGCTCACTAATGCTCCAAATTACTCATTTTTAAAATAGAAATAATGATAGATAATCAATGGGCTTATCATTTAGTGTTCCTGGCATAGTGTGAATTGATAGTCAGCAAATAAATTATTGTTGTCATTGATATTATATTAAGCTTCTCAAAAGGAATCTGAGTATTCACAATAACTGGTTTTTAAAAGTTTAGATTATTTTACTGTATTTATTTCTGTATTTTGAGTTCCTCATTTTATCCTTGTTCTCACAGTTTTAAATTCAAATGAGATTTAAAAATGACTTTAAAAAATAATATCATATTCCAGTATCAGGCATCTGTTTAGTAAACAAAGCTGAGCTGATAAGATTTTGACTTCTTATTTGCCTGAAAAACAGAAAAATCTAAAAGAAAAAAACTCATTATATTTTGGCTACAAAAAGCAAGATAGTACAGTAAAGATAGGATTGAGAAAGCCTTTAAAAGCTAAATGAAATGAATAGTCTTCCAAATGGGGAAAAAAAAGAAAATTTTTCATGTGTCCCTAGAAACTAGCAAAAATGCTTCGAAACTGTTGCTTTTAGCAATAACCATTATTATTTGGTTAAAATACGCTATATGAGAAGTTTTCTGTGCTTTTGGTGCCTCTACAAGGAAAATTAAAACAGAACACACAGCATTGGGGCCAGTTTGTTTCCAAGGAAGTCAATTATTAATATGATACTTAGTTTTTAATGAACTAAGCCTATGTATGTGGAATGCTGCACAGAGATCTCCATACCAGCAAAGAACAGGTGTTGATTATAAGTTTTGCCCGTATGTTTACCAGCTGATTAGTACCCATTACAATGATAATAATTCAATAAAAATTACTTTATACTCAATGGCAGGAGTTACTACCCTGTGTTGGGAAATGGTTTTATTCCCACTGCCATGACAGAGAGAGGATTGAAGTGACAAGAATCCACACCCAACTCACCCTGAATATTCTGATTTTCTATAACCAAGCTTTTCTCTTCCAGCCTTGCTTTTTCCAAAAGGCTGTTCTAGGTAGTCAGCATGAGCGTCCACTTTAGTAAGAGGGAAAGAAATCTGTTTTCCCTGGGGGACTAGATAAAGCAGTGTATGTCCTTGTGAGATACCCCAGTTGCTCCAGGAAATGCTGAATAGTTGCTAAGGAATCTCTGAGTCTTTCCTAAACTAGCCATCATTTTTAAGGCAATCCTGATTTGAGAATAGTAATAGATAAAACTGTGATGATTATGAAGTCATTATCAATTTCAGTTTACAATTCTTACCATTTCTCATTACACATTCTCCTCATTCTATGTTAGGTAAGTCTGGAAAATTTCACTTTTGTCCTTCCACCAAAAGTTGGTGTCTGAAAAATTTAAGCACTTGTTATGAACTAGGATAAAAGTTGAAAAGTGTAGGCTAGTTGCTTTGTAACTAAACTGATTTGTGATGCCCTAGAGAAAATTTGGGCAAGAGGCTAGTATAGAAGGCAGCAGCTCACATGCTTATAATTTTTGCAAGGCCTGTTTACTGCACAGTGGAAATGTATTATTATTATTATTATTATTATTATTATTATTATTAACTTTTTCACAAAACCATTGATAGAAGTAGTAGAAAGAGTTTTGGAAGCAGTGTCAGCTTTTCTTGACTGATTTTACTAATCACAGACTGCCTATTATGAAAAAAAGTGGAGTTCCAAACTAATGACAAAGCCTGTCCTTGTTTAAAACATGTACTTCAGTTTGAGACTGTGAGATGTGCAGTAACCTTGTACTGCTGACTAACATGATGTGAAAATGATTTAAGGAATGTAATAGTAAATGTAAAATTTCATATCTAAAACGAAAAGCCTACCTCTCATTGGGGCAAAATAGAAGTCACAGGAAGGCTTACACAGGTACTAGGTAATGACAGTAAAGAGAAAATCAAGTGAATTACTCTATTGGACCATCGTCTGCTTTTGTGAGCTGCAATAGGCACAAGGGGCACACACACACACACACACACACACACACACACACACACACACTCATACACACACACACACACACACACACACACACACACACAGATCAGAAGGTTACCTGAAACTCTGGACAATACATAAGAATCTCAAGGACTCGCACTGCTTCCTAAAAGGAATACCTACTAATTGGCCCCAGTATTTGTGTGCATAGACTTGTCCTGCACTATAGCGCTGATGCAAGTGGAAAAGCGCTCTGTTGAAGAAAACATGAAACTTCATAGTTTTTCTTTGCTGTGACTGGTGACTTCTAATATTCTGTAAAACTTACTTGTTCTAGCTAGTAGACTTGAAAAAAGGAGTTTAGAATGGGAATAAAAATGATACATATAAATCTGAGGGTTGGTTACTTTCAGAAAAGCATGCAATAGTTCAGATACTGTGACTCATATTCATATTTCTTCAGAGCAAAGCAAACCTAGCACCAAATTACCATCTCTCAGCATTAACTAGAAACTCTACTTGGTCTCAGGATAGCAGTTTTTAGCAGGAGCAGAGACAAATGATTGGGATGTCAGAAACTGTCATATAAAATTACCACACAACCTACAAGTCTAACTTTTACCTCTCATTTGTGACATTTAACAAATTCATACAAATAAATCTCTAAGCGGTCTGTCTGTTCTTATTTGTTATCTATCCAATACACCTGAGTAAAAAATACACTGTAACAGAGTCTCCACTGAGTAAGAAGCCCCCAAATTTCATTTAATATAGGAATTTGTTTTTCTTGTCAGAAAAATTTGGAAACCTTCTCAGGATTTAGTATGTATAAAGTGATTTAGGGCTCTTGCACCCAATTCCTCACCCTTCCTCTACCCCAGTTGCTGGTCAGTTGCTATCATTAGTGCTGACTGTTACAGCCTTCCGGACCTGCTACCCTTCAGAACCCATTTTGCTAACTCAGTGACCTTCCACAGTACTGGCCTTTCAGATCCCTTCACTCTCGTGCTGTGTAGAAGATTACAAGAAACTTCCAGTATCTTGTGTCGTGAATCTCTGCTTATCTTTTAATTTTGCTCACTTCTGTCCTAAGGTGAACGTGTGTTTTATGAACAACATATGGAAAGGAATCAGGAAGCAGTTTTATTATGTTCCCTAGATACGCTGGAGTGAGAACTGTGCTGCTCTGTGAGGAGTCGGAGGAGGGAAGGAGGAGGAAACTTCCCTCCAGACGGTCAGAGCTGTCTTGATGCCAAAGAGAGCCAGTGGGTTAGTATTGTTCCTCATCTGTCCAGGAGCTCCAAGTAGAACACTATAAGCCCTAGCTGACTGTTTCCTGGTGGCCCTTTGTTTTTTGTTTTTTTTTTTAATACAGTGACCGCTTGCCCATGGGCCTTGGCATGGTGTCAGGGAAAAGGCTAAAGTGATGGAAGTCATCGGGAATGTGCTCCTGCCCCAACTGCCTTTCACTTCCTGATACCTTCTAGCATCCATATTGCTAACTCAATGAACTTACACAATCTGATCTTTTAAATCTCATGGCCTTAATGACATTTGAACAACACTTCCAGTTTTTTGTACCTTAATACTACTAATTAGCTCTTAATTTGGTTCACAATCTTCCGTACATGTGTCCTTTTTTAGTTTGAGGTAAGCTCACTCTACCCTAGCCATGGGCTCCAGCCATTCCTGAAAAGATGGTACACACATGACGTAGATCTATTATCCTTATTTAGCCACAAGTCTTCAGAAAAGTTCTGGGGGTTGGATGATAACATGGGAATAATTAATGCTGACTATTATACTATTCCAAAATTTGGCTTTTTGAAATGATGAAAAATGGCCCATATACTTCCTAATAATTAAAAGTAACTGTAAAACAAGATTTCAAAAAAAAACAATAAAAGCAAGGCTTCAAAGACAGCCTCTGCTTTGGTCTTCGAAGCCAAGTAGAGCTGTCACTAAGATTAGAAGAGGATCCTGATTGTGAATCTTTTCTATTGTGAATCAGATTGTTGTCACAATCCAGTGAGACATAGAAGTCAGCTGTCACCTGAACCTTAATCCCACAGACAGGGCTTTGTACCACTATACATTCTCCATAGATAATTTAGCAGACCACAAATCAACAGTGAACAGTGTGGAATTTATCAGAGATTTTATCAAGACTATAAAAAAGGGGGTTTACATCAGACACTCCACAGTAAATCATTTAAAAATTCTTATGTGAATGTTTGTTGGACAAAATTTAGTATTCCAGGCTGACCCATCAAGGATCCCTCTTCTATTTTTTTTTTTATAATGTGATACCCAGGTTTCTTCTTGTGTGTTTCCATTTTTCCCTATTTGTTATGCAGTTACCAAATTAATTCTGTTAAAAGGAAGTGATCAATTATAGAAAATAACAGCAACAAAATAATATCTATTTCACCAGAATAAAATTCATAAGAAAGAAAAATGACCATCTCCATATTCATTTCACTATGTCTTTTTCCAACCTGGGATGCTCATATTATTCTCCATAGTTTACAGATGACAGAACTCAAGTCCACAAAGCTTTATATTTTATTTGCATGAAGAGGTGAGATAAAACACAAATTATATGACTCCAACTTGGGCCAAGTACTTTTGTATACTTAATATCTAAGGAATGGAAAATGATTCTTGGCTTCTTATTGTAATCCTAATTTCAAAGAAGATAATACATTTTGACAGAAGGAGTTTAGAAACCTTGATTTTAGTATAGAGTGCTAAGTTACATAGAAATGTTATACTCAGAACTAAACCCTGAAGGGAGTCAGTGCAAAAGATAAAAAATACATTACAACTGTAGCTACAGGTACATCTGTCAAAGCCCAAGCCTCAGGATAAAGAGAGAATGACCAGGCCATACCTGTCTCCATGAGGCATAAGCAACAATTTAATTACCCACGGGGGTGAGCAGGATCTTTTGATCCAAACCTTCCTAAAAAGATCTTTGGTCTTTCCACCTTCTCTTGCTATGTGACCTGCTTCCCCATTAGCTTAACATTACCTAAGTGATTAGAAGTGTAATCTGATTGGTTGATCATAGTTTTGACTCACGTTGTACTCACCTCGGAATTTTGCTTTATAAAACTTCCTTTGAGAAGTGGGTTTACTGACAACCCACTTTTGAGTCCTCTCCTATCTCTCAGGAGCAATGTCTCTCAATAAAATTTTCTTACCTTTAAAACCGCTTTGTTCTTTAAAATTTCATTCTTCAGTTTTTGGAAACATGGACTTGACATATATAACATCTAGCAGATTAGGAGTTGTATTATTTCCCCTATATCAATTTGAACATCAGACCTTCTAAAAGGGTATATTCAGAGAAAGGAAATAACTGAAAGCCAAAGGGAACCAGGAAATCTCAGGTAAGAAAGAAAACAAAAATCTTCACTCAATGCATTTCTTTACAACTGTCCTGTTTTGTTCAACTAATTTTGTCAGCAGGGATTCTCTTTGTGAAGCAGAAGAAGAAAAAATCTTTTCCTAACAATAACATACACATGCCATGAAAGAGATGAAGCAGAAGATTAAGCATAAAACACAGATATTTTATTGCCCTAAGGTATAACTCATTTCCCTGACACATTATGTTTTTAATTAAAATTGCATGTGAGTTAATTAAAATGCTCTCTCATATGCTTTTATCCCTTTCTCTTTATATGGGTTCCTTGTTATTCTTTTAGCTTTTTGCGAAAGCTCAGTTTCATTGTAACTCTAATTGCATTATTAGGTTCAGATTTAGTAGTCTGCATTTAAAATAACTTTAAAAAATATTATTTGAAAAAATATTCATACTTAAGTGACCTTGGAAGAGAGGGAACCAGGGCTGGGATCATTCTGCTTCCCAGATTCTTTCCTAATTATTTAATGGAAAGCTTATGAAACCGGCATTCATATAAAATATGAATGCATTTCCTTGTTCTGGAAAAGCTCATTGTTGATGGCAGCTTGTGTAAAAGCTTTCTTTAACTGTAGCTGATTGATAGCCTTTGGTAGACATTTATCCAGACTGATTTATAAATTAACTGCCTAGTACCATGAGAGTCAAATTCTTTCTTGAAAATATTGACATCAAGGCAGAGGCCTTGTTTGTTTATGAAGTATACACTGGATCAGGTAGGACAAATAAGCTGGAACAGAAAGCCATAGTGGCTTATTTGTAAAGAAAGATAACATGTTAAAAGGAAGACTACATAGGAACAAGCAGAGCATGTAGCAGACGTATGTCCTGTAAAATAGGGAACAGAGAACCTGCAGTTTCAGGGTCTTGGCATCCTATTTTCCACAAATCTTCACTGAGATAGCCAGTGTTTTTGTTTCTTTATAATAAATTTTTCTTTTAAAAATTTTGCAAAATGAATTCTTGGTCCTTATAAATAATAAGTTCTCAAGAAAATATTCATGATTCAAAAATCTATATATGAAGCTATGAAAAAAACTAAAAGAAAACAGTAGCAGCAGTTCAAGACAATGGACTAGACAATAAATTTTTGAATTAGATTCAAAAAGCAGAGGCAACAACAGAAAAATAAACAAATGAGATTGTATCAAACTAAGAAACTTCTTCACAACAAAGGAAATAATAAAGGTACAAATTTTACAATGAAGGAAAATATTTACAAACTATTCATGCCATGTGGGAGCTGCTAGTTTAAAGTCTCCTATTATCGACCCCTCCCCCAGTGATCTAAGTTCTGGTCCGGGTTTAAAGCCAGCTAACTTCATTCCTTCCCCAGCCCTTCAACCCAAGCTAAAATGCTTTAGCATTGGCTCTGGAGGGCACGGCTGTAATCTCTACTTTGAACCACAGATGATGCTGAACTTGTGCTTGTCCTGTTAATAAAAATTTTTCCCTGGATGAGTAATCTCTGACCCTAGCGGAAGGATTAGAGACCCTTGTGGGCGAAGGAGGAGGAGGAGGAGAAGGGTATAGAAACCTTTGGCTGAGAAGGTTGTGAGGTTTGGTATGAGAGATACAGGGGAGAAGCTGTAAAGACAGGAGCTGCATCATAAGTGTGGGGAGGGGGAGAGATCCTGGTGGAGCCAGAAGTATTTGGGCCATCATAGAAGACAGAGTGAGAGAAAGACACGTCCTTAGAGTGAAAAAGGCCTAAAGATGAAGGGTTTTGGCCAACTTGCTGCCATTGTGACAAAAGCATAAATAAAAGATCAGCTTTTTGATTTTTGTAGCCTTTTAGAGGCCAAGAGCACCAAGGTTATGAACCAGGCACCCCAAAGGTGTGTTTTTCGGGGGATAGGAAACAGTATTTCCCATGACCAAAATGAGCCAAAAAGGACAATTTTGTTTTAAGGATTGAGAGCTCTGGCCCTTCCCCAAGGAATGTGTCCCAGACCACAGGTAACCAAAAAGATCCCCATCTATTTTGGAAGCATGATTTAAAAATGGCTCCAACCCGAACCCAGTGGTCGTCACCAAAAGGCACACCTCCGGATCCCAGACAGTAATGGTTCTGCCTTGAACTGTCCAAGGAACGTAAGAACTGCTACCTCTGTCCAGGGATGGAATGGGTAGCCGTGGTGGGCCTGGCCCAAGGCCAAGGAGAAACCCTGTATGGAAGTTGGCTCACCTGAGGTAAATGAACTAGGCTGGTGTGGTTTACAGGCTGGTGGTGACAAGTTGAGCAGCTCCCGTGTGTTGAGAAATGAGGAATTAATTTAAAATATGGTCCAGTCCATGAATTAGCAGGGAGACTCAAACTGGGGAGTCACTCACATTGCCTTCCCGGTCTGGAAATCAAATAATAAGATTTTTGGCACAAGGAAAGGGAAAAAAGAATATAAAGAAACAGTAGCCTTTATTCAAGGATGAGGAGAAGCGCCCCACAACCAAAGAGGGCCAGGCCTCTTCTGATCAGGATGTGGGATATGGGGACATATATATATATAACCTCTGATCAGGGTTTGCACTTAGGACGGGCACTGCTGACAAGTGAGCAGCTGATTGGGACTTTTTTCACACCACTGGTAGAAGGAAAAGGAAGTTGTCACAGGGGAAGTGGGAAGTGACCTCAAGGTAAACATCCCTTGGTCCCGCCTCCCACTGCTGTAATATCATATCTAGGGCAAAATCCTTTCATGCTTGAAGCGGGTTTGTAAATAACATAGGAATACAAGCAGCCAAATTGATGAATTTTGGAATTTTTTTAGCTGAGCTCAGTGACCACTCCCATAGACTTCTGTTTCAGAGTCCAACCAAGTAGTCCTGAACTGGAAAGTTACAGAGCTTTTAAAACAGAAAACCTCAAAACAAGACATCCTGCTGGAAACAATTTAGCTAGAATCTTACATTAATTTTGGTTGACACCTGTACCGTGCTTCTTTGTTGAGCAGGTTAATTTTTTGTCTTGTGGGTACAGTTCATTCTGATTTTCTCATAGAACTTCATCCTGAGTAATTTTTTACTTCACTGGGTCAAATACAGGGCATGAGTCAAATACAGGGCACAAGATGTCATTATTTATGCCAAGCTACCACAATGCATCTTATTTGTTGGATCTAGAATTTCAAAAATTCTGTCTTTTCCTCAAGATCAGTACTACTACAAAAGTTAAAATTTTTAATTGATTTTGTACACGGAGGCAGTCACAAAAGTGTAACTAAAAACATTCACCATGCTGGGCATGGTAGCTTATGCCTATAATCCCAGAACTCAGAAGGCTGAGGCAAGAGGATTGTTGCAAGTTTGAGACCAGCCTGGACAACAAGGTAAACTCAGGGCTAGCCTGAACTGCATAGTGAGTGAGATCTTATCTCAAAAAAGGCAAAAAAAAAAAAAATTCACCAAAGAGGATTCCCAGAACTGCTTTAGAAAGTAGAAAGAACATTGGAGAGAGAATTATAGCAAGGAACAGAAGCAGTGTGTCTTTCACTGCAATAAATCATCTTAACTGTAAATGTTCTCCTTGCATTTTGATCATTATGCATTCAAGGGACTGTACCTTGAGCATCCAAGGGAAATGAAATTAGTGTCAATGGAATACCTACACTCTCATGTTTATTACACAAATTCCACAAATATCAAGAAGGAATCCATTAAGGTTTATTGGTGTATGAATAAATAAAACAGTTTGCCTACACATAATGGTATATTATTCACACTTGAAAAATAAAATCCTGTCATTTGAAGTAACATGGGTAGAACTTCAACTGAAATTACATTGCATTTTTCTGGAAGTATCTCCTCTGGACCCTTTTGTACCAGCATTATGTTTCTGGGCCATCTCCACCAGATCAGTTGTCCCCATCTGTGAACTTAGCACAGTGTTATGCTGGACAGGGATGGCCAACAGATAACTGAGGACAATGACAGTGTTTGGACTTCTGTAAACATCAGGCCGAGATACAAGATGACTGAAGATAAGTTCCCTGAATGTGACTTTGCCACAAAAAATAGGGAGACAAAGAAAGAACTGTACTTGGAAAAGAGTGATTGAAGGGCAACACTGAACATTAGAATGGAAATGAAACCCCACATATCATGGAGTCAGAAAGGCAGCTTAGAGATAAGATAAGAGCAATTTGCAACTTCAACCCTGGCTCTCTAGTGGTGAGAGCAACACAGGTCCAGAAAAAGTAAATAGGAAAATATGAGCTGCCATCATCATTGCAGCACACCAACAGTCCTAACTGAGAATTCTACCATCCTCACAGGCTTTAAATTTAGTGTAAAGAGCTGCCTACTTTAAGACTGACTGCTGAGTTTCAATGACGGCATTCATATTTGGCTTCTCCCAATCTTCAGAATGCAGCTGCTATAATATTCACTGATTGGTGCATCTCATTTTATGGGCTAATGTTACTCCCTTTACATTGTCAGATACCTTTGACCTGTGTCAACTCCACAGAGTGGAAAAAATCCCTTCAGTGCACTTCAGCTTCGGGACCAGTGGCTCCTGTAAGTACAAGTCCTATCTACACTTCCCTATTGCAATAATTAGGAAAATTCTCATGCCAAGTTTGCCCCCTTGAGACTGAAACTACTGGAGGAGAAAATTCTGACTTTATCCATCCCTACTACTGGGACCTGAAGGCGATTTCTGTCATTTCCCACAGCTGTTGGAACATAGCCAACACCATTCAAAATCCAACACCACCTGTATTTGTCTTGTGGGAACTAGTTAAGTACTCCTGTCCATCCCATGGATTTGAGACTACAGCTGCTAGTACAAAAAGCCCAAGAATCAACCATTTGTCCCTCTGGATCTGGAGCAGACCCCATCTGCATCCTTCAGCTCTGAGAAAATGGATATCATAAAAAACCTGACTCCACCACCATTTTACTCACACAACTAGAGAAATTACTATCTTCATCTTATAGCTCTTATACTTCAGATACCAAAGACACAACCAGATACCACCCATTCATGAGGAGTGAGAACCAAAAGAGGTCATCTCCAAGTCTTATAACTTTGAAAGTGCAAGCATCAGCACCAAACAATCACAAACATCACCTGCACTCACCACATGCTCTGGAGAAAGCCCTCTCCACAGTCCACAATCTTGCACCATAGCTGCTTGTATCAAAATCTCTGGCATCCCCAGTGGACAAATCCATGAAATTGATCATCTGCGCTACTTGAAATCACCCCGATGGGACCTAGGGAGGATCTCTTTCATTTCTTACAACTTGGAATTTATAGTTACTGGTGTATCAGTCTGTAGCATTACTTATGTCCATATTGTGGGATGGTAGGATCATTCCTTGGGGAAAATTGGACATTCCCTAGATCTTATCTGATCTGGAGATTAAAGAACTGTGTACATTGATGGTATAGGAAAGTTTCTATTGAATTTATCCTGAGGAACTTGAGGAAGGTCTTCACATTTTGTGGCTTAGATGATGGCTGCTGGCACTACAATCCTTGGTGTCACTTGTTCTTATCTCAGGGGACCTAGAAACAATCCTTTCCATATTCACCCTTATCAAAAAGACTGCATAGAACTGCTGATTCATGCCATCAGTGCTCAATTCAAAAGCCTATAACCATTGGACACTTACAACTACCTTCATTAATCACTGAGTTCTAGACTGTGGAAGCATTGCTTATATCAATTAATGAAATGATGAGGAAGTTCACATCCAGCAATAATCTTAAATGAATGTGACTAAATCCACCCTCCAAAAATATAGACTGGATAATTAGGCAAAATAATTCTGCTTACAAGAAACTCACTTCATTAGTAAAAATAAATAGTATGAAAATGAAGGGTAGAAAAAAAATCACACAACTGGAAACTAAAAGTGAGAAGGAGAAGATATATCAGAAAAAGAGGCTTTTACCAAGAACTGTAAAAAACGCACAAAGGACATTAGGTATTGATGAAAGTATCAACAAATCAAGAAAATATAACAAGCATAAATATATAAGGTGTGCTCAACGTACACAGTAAATATTTACATAGATATTATTACACAAAAATAATCATCATTAATCCTCCTTAACACTTCCCTTTACTTGAAACTCACTTATTCCATAATTATTTCTAATTTCTACAGAACTTCTGGAAAGCTTCTTTTGTGCATGTCATCATGAGATGTGATAAAAAATACAGTAAATGTTCCTGCCATCATGATTTAGTGGAAAAGCAGGTTAATTGTCACAATGTGTCCTCATTCACCTGTTCACTCAATCTGCCACCACACAACTTTTGCTTCTTCCCAAAATCAAAAAGACAATAAAGTAAAAGTTTTGCACCAAGTAGGACACCAGGGCAGCTTCAGCAGTACAACCAAAAACATTCCTGTGTCGGAGAAATGTTACACAATCACCTCCATGAATGTATCAGCCAGCTTTCCCATTGCTGGGACACAATACCCAGCATTATGACTTAAAGGAAGTGACCTTTAACTTAGTTCATTGTTTCAGAAAATTCAGTTTTGGCCAGAGATCTCTGAGCCAGACACATAATGTGAGAGGGTAGCATGGATCAAAGCGGCTTAGCTCATGGTGACTGGAAAGTGGAGCAAAACAGTTCCTGGAAAGGCCAGAACAAGAAACTAGATAGAGTACCCGAGGTCATGGCTCTATGACTCACACACACACAACACACACACCAAGAAATGTGTTCCAAGCTTGGCAGATTTGAAGCCAATAAAAATCTACACCATCAAGTTTAACCATCACAGATAGAGAAAAACCATTCAACAGGATCCAGGATTTCATCATGATTAAAAAATAAACTCAATACATTAGATATAGAAGGAACATACTTTCAGATACTCAAGGGTATATATAGAAACCCATAGTCAATATTACATTAAATGGTAGGGAAAGCAGAAAGTATTTCCTTAAAGATCATGAACAAGACAAGAGTCATATGTCTCATTTAACATAATACTAAAAGAATTACTAAGAGCAATTAGCAAGAGAAAGAAAGTATATCCAAGTTGGAAAGGTAAGAGTTAAGTTCATCATTTGTGATGATTATTTATGATTGTCAACTGAATTTGACGATGGACACCAGGAAATTAGTATATCACACTTACTGATGTGTCTGGGTGGGTTGTAGAGGCATGATCTGGGGTCTCATGTCTGGTTCTTCACTCTTTCCTCATAAGGCACCGTGTTTTTGATCTGTTACCAAGTTCATTTTCCCATCACTGAGACACAATACATGCTATCTGAAAACACAAGAAGGTTTATTTTGGCTCATATTTCAGTCCTGTAGTAGCCTGGCTCCAAGGAAGAATCATGTGAGATAAGAGCATGGCAAAGGAGAGTTATTCACAGCATGTTAGTCAGGAAGTACAGAATAAGAAGAAAGGAGGTAGGGAGGCAGATGAACCATTCCAGGCCAAGTGCTTAGTAGTCCAGTTTTTCAGAACAGACTTCCAACTCCCTCCTCCTGACAACAAGTCATTCATAATCAACCATCAAAAGTTGCAACTATGGGTGCATGAGGCTTTGGAGGGAACATCAAGATGTACATCACAAGAACATGACACTGAGGACTAAACCTGGTCCCTTCCTCTTGGACTTTTTCCCTAATCTCTGCTTCTGGCTGTCAGGAGCTGAGCATTTCCCCTACTATGCCCTCGACCATGTTGGCCTTGAGCCAACAACCCAGAAAATTATTATCAGAGAACTTTGGTCATTGCCATGACTATACTTGACTATATGGCTTAAGAGCATTTGGAGTTTCCTTTCAAGAGTTGGGAAAAGAAGATTAGAATGCTGACCAAAATGTAAAAAGTAAATATATAAAGAACTCATACAACTCCCTAGCAAAAAATCCAGACAACACAATTTCAAAAATGGACAAGTGACCTAAAGATGCACTTTTCCAAAGAAGGCATACAAATGGGACCTTTAGTTGAAAGGTGCCAAAATCACTAATTATCAGGAAAATGTAAATAAAAATTACAATAAGATATCACATTACTCCTGTTAGGTGCCATTACTAATAAGACAAAAGACAAATCCTGACAAGTAGATAAAGACAAGGGAAGCCTTGAATGCTGTTGGTAAGAATATAAATTGGCAGAGCCATCTAGAAATACAGCATGGAGATGCCTCAAAAATTAAAAATAGAAGTATCATGTGACTCAGCAATCTCTCTGCTGAGTATTCACCCAAAGGAAATTAAATCAGAACATTTTTGGAGTAATCTGTCTTCACTTTGTTGCATCATTCATAATAGACAAAATATGCAAATAACCCAAGAATCCATTGACAGGTGAATGTTTATGCACATACAAACTATTTTATTCTTCCACTAAAAAGGATATTCTTTTATTTGAAAAAAATGGATGAGCATGAGGGATATTATGCAAAGTGAAATAAGCCAGATACAGGATGACAAATACAACTTGAAAAGCTGAATACATTGAAGTAGAGTAGTGGTTCAGAGATTAGCCAAGGCAGGCAGGGAGAGAAAACAGAAGTGAGGCAAAGATATGAATTTATAGTTACATGGAAAAATTTTCAGTTATATTGGATAAGTCAGTACTTAGTAGACAGCAGGCCTATAATAGGTAATATTGTAATATGTACTAAAATTTGCCAAGAGAGTGGATTTTAATGCTCTTTCTACAGAGAAACACAATAAGTAGCTGTGCAAGGTAGCAGATAATACACGTGACTGTAGAAATTATTTCACTATGTGCATATATCACAATATCATGTTACACAACTTTTATAAAAAAAACAAAATGTGACTTATCACCACAGGAAAAAAAACCCAGCTTGTTCAAGGGCAAATGAGTGAAAAAAATCTGTTGCTTTCTTCCTGGATATGCAGTACAATCGCACATCTCAGAGCTTTCCCAGATCATACACTCTAGCTTCCTGGTGCTCAGAGCACCGCACATCAGTGTTCTTGAGTCCTTCACTTCTTCTGTGGCCCACTGAGCTGATCTGACCTTTCAATGCATCCTTCTGCTTTACCCAGGTTCTTTCACCTATATCTAACAATTTAGAATCCATCATTTCAATACACTTTGTGGGGGATGACTAGACCTGCAAACACATCCTTGTCCTTGCAAACCAAAGTATGGTCATCTTTCTCTGTAAGAAGTTCACCCGAGTAGGAGACAAGGTAAGTAAGGGAAATCATCACTTCTAAAGCCAAAGACTTGTGAACCATTTAGTGTTGTGGGGTCGTGGGAGGCTTACTTTGAGTTTTATATCTGAGGGCTGAATCAGAATGCTATTGTTACCATAAAGTCAGCATTGGATAGAACCTGAGAAGCAGAAGGAGGATCCATATTTCGTTGTTTTTCTGCTACCTTGTATTAGATTTGTAGTGCTTGGATTGATGTAGATAAATCTAACAAGAGAATATCCAGTGGCTTTAGCTGGGAGGTAAGGTGGGTAACAGGTTTGAGTTAGAAGTTGATAATAAATTACCTTCACTGCTGAATTTTTTTTTAAAAGAGCAGAAAATGCTTGGGAGAACAATAACTCTCAGTTTAATTTAAAATCTCCTGGATATTTGTAGAAAGAGACTCAGTCACTATAGCTCAACCTTTTGATTTATCTTTAAAATCATGAATTGATTTGAAAACACTGATTGTTGTAACTAAACATTTACTAAAATGTTTAGCTTAACCTAAAATATGTTAATGTATTTCTTCCACGGAATCAGATAACTATCTAATTTTACAGGAAAATTACTAATGTTGCTTCCTTTCTTTAAAAATGATTTAAACTCAGCAGGCATCTCACCTCAGAAATAGCAAGTTATTATTTAATTTAAGAAGTGTTTTAGTGTGACATTTTAGGCATTTTGAGAAGTGCATAAAAAATAAGGTTACCTGACAGTGGGGCTGTTTCACAACATCATTACACTGATAACTACCGAAGCCATTTCATTTGCATGAAGTCATTTGATTATGGCTTTAGGGATCAAGTGATATTGTATTTGGAGCCATTTGTGTGTGCTATTTATTTTAGCATAATACATATTTATTGGTATTTTATTCACAATATAAGTCACATACTAACTGTGGTTTAACAGTCTTTAGAGACTTCCCTTCTCACATGTTCAATAACAAGCTCATGAGTAATTCTACAAGGTACAAATATCTATGAAGAGCTCCTAATCAAGAATATACAGCAGCATTTTCTCTATGGCTAAGCAGATACTTGTCTAATACAGACCTCTTTGCACGGCTGTCAAATTTAGTATATTAAATTTCAGTTCACATGAAATTTTAGTATTAATAAGTCTCATACAAGAGTTAGAATATATTCATTCTAAAATATTAATTTATCTGAATTTTAGACTACCTGGGATCCTCTTTCTATCTAGGAATGACTCTAAGAAAGATAAATGTATTATCAAATTTAAAAACTTAGAAAGGTAGTATAAACCATAAGGAAACTTTGTTCCAGAAATATGATGCTTAATAATTCCTTGAGCTCTAACAACTGCTCTTTGGGTTAGATGATTCTAGAAAGAGATAGAGAATGTTTTTTCCTGTAATTCTCATCTACAGTGTTACTTTGAATACAGAAGTCTATTTGGAGTAATATGATTTAAATATATATTTAACAAATATATATTAAATATATACATTTATTTATCTATATATTTAACTTATATATATTTAATAAATGATCAGTTGGGATAGCCCAGACTTACAATATAAGGTTTTAGAAAAATAAATGAGCTCCTGATAGGAAACTTGCCATCAATACTGATGGAAGCTGGACAGAGTAAAATTGTAAGAAGGGGACAGAGAAAGTTTCTGAATTGTCTTGACACATTCTGGACTGCATGAATTCCCAGGACCTCAAATGGAAGCAGCAAGGGGAGCACTTAGCAAATTTCATTGCTGAGGTTTCAGGTTCGTGTTCAGCAGTGTTAATGGCTACTCAAAACATAACTATAGATGAATTGATTGGAGTCTAGTCATGATTTCTTAATCTTACTATTCTCATTTGGCACAAGTATTTATTGCCACCTTGAAGATTTTCTTGAGAGTGTTTGAAAAAGGATTATGGATGAGGATGACAATGAAATCACATCTGCATTACATTTGCATAGTGTTTTAAACTAGTTATGTAGAGACTGATACTGAATCAGTTACTGCCAATTAATGAACAGCCTCCTTTGTCTAAAAGCTGTCAGCACTTTCTGTGTGTGATTTGTAGGTGATTGCTGTACCTCTTGCCAACAGAGTTCATAAACTAAATATGAGTGAAAGGAAGATGCAATCCACTGATGGAAAAGCATTAGTAAAACAGGAAAGTCTTTTGCTTTTTGAAGCAGGAAAACTCGGAGGATTTGTCATTGTTTCTGCTGACTTTGGTGTCTAGCCAAGCCAGAGGCACTGACTGCAAGCACATTTGGCTCTGTCTTCCCCTCTGCCACCCTCCATGTCCCAGTAATGCTGCCACCACTGCACATAATGATGCCAGACTAAAGAACAACAGTAGTTTTTCTTTTTTTACCTTCTTTGCTTTTAGACAAATTTGAATAATAACCTATTCCCCTCACTTATCATTCTTGATGAGAAGTAAATTATTCTAATAGCATTGACTGTTCTATTCATTTATTATTTGAGAACAGCTATTATGAAGCCTCACCAGTTCCAAAAATTAAACCTTAGAATTTTGGGTTTCCTTTTTGCCCTAGGTAATTATCTCTAATCCATTTGTCACAGAAACCTCTTTATTCTTTTATGATCTGTTTTGACTACAGAATCAGCATGCCCATTACTCAAAAGTTAGCTAGAGAAGTTATGGATGAAGTTCTGAAATATACTCTCCAAGCCACACATACTTTAAAATTATCTTTTGGTTCAGTATCTACCAAACTCAGTCACTCATGGAGAATATTGATCAAGACATGATTTGTAGATGGCCACAAAGGAGATGGTAGCATAAATCACGTTTCTATTTACAAAATATTAAACCTAGCCTAAGAGCAAAATAATATGCAAGGTGAGAAAAATACGTTTAGAAACTGATGTGGCTTATTACAAAAATCTTTTGATCTGCGTGTTTCAGGCCTTATTTACCACTTTGACCGCATCTTCTCCATTATTCCCCAGATATTCTTGTTCTCAGACATAATGCCAGCTTTCCTATGATCGATGGGGTTTGTATCCTTGTCCATTTAACATATCTGTTCAGCTACTCCACACGACCTCCCATCTTCACCGTGGAAAATCCAGTGTTCTTTGAAGGTTTAGTTTGTCCATCCTTACTTCCCTCATCTCAGTTTTCTTTTCCTGTGACACTGCACCCCTCCCCTGAATGATTCCATTTAATATTGCCCACAGAGCTTTGAAAGGACAGATGCAACTTGATGAGACTTACATCATTTGAGGGATCATCTTTAGGAAAAGGAATATTAAATAAATAAAAATATGAAATTAGACACAAAAGGTGGTATTTTGGGAGTGACATCAGTGTAATGGAGTGAGGAATTCCAAAACCCTACCATTTAAAAAAGGAAAATAATAATGGCAAAAATGACAGAGTCAAATTTTCAGAACTTTGGAAAGTAGGTGAAAGATTGAAGCAATCCAGAGATGTTTAGTTCAAGAAAATGGCTGGTTCTTGATGAGATCAATGAGGTTGACAGCATTTTAACTTTTGCTTGGCTCATCCTCAGCTTAGTGGTAGATCTGGAAGGAGCAGAAATGACCTCCTTTACAAAAAATTACTTTCGCTAGTCTGGTTCAAAGGCTCGTCCTTATGTTACTTAAGTCAGAATATGCTTAGTGTGCAAGTTGCAAGGGGAGGCAGGTGGGTAGGGGTAGAAGGCTGTAGAGAGTGTATTGTTAAAACAAGCACAGGCATTGTTTTAGTTACAGCTGTCAGAGGCCAAAGATAAGTCCTTGGAAAAATAATACAACAATTGCAAATGATTGTCCTTTGGAAGGAAGAGCTGGAGAATACAATGATCTGGAAAGTAGGAGGTTGGAAAAACTGAAATATTTCTGAGACTCTAGAAGGACGCTTACAGTCTAGTTGAAAAAGAGCTCAGCAAAGACCCAAGAAAGCCCTGAGCTCTCACTTCCCACTAACCTTGAGTCTCAAGATGTCTGGGTTTTAACAAAAATCATGAGGCATTTTGAAAATATTTAACACTGAAGAAGACAGTCATTAGAGAATCATACATATATGGTATAAGACACATAAAAATCAAATAGCAAAATGGAAGACTTAGGCCCTTCTTTGTCCTTAATGACATTAAATGTAAATTAATAATCTTTGATTAAAGGAAAAGATAAGTACAATGGACTAACTATATGTCTATTTCTAAGTCACAGGTTAGATGCAAAGATACAAATAGGTTGATAGTAAAAAGATGAAATAGATATTCAGTGCAAACAACAAATAAAAGCACTTAAGGTGCCTAGAAACAGAATAAATTTTAAGATACAAATTATTAGAAGAAACCAAAGGGCATTATTTGATAATAAAAAGATTAAGAAGTATAAACCCTGTAATCTTGTATCTATCTAACATCTGAGACCTAAAAGACATGGAGCAAAATTTATTGAATGTTTGACAATAATATTTGGAAACATCAATACTCATTTTCAGTAATGCTGTAAACAATGAGACAGAAAAATGTGGGAAACAGACAACCAAACAGCACTACAAACCACATAAGTCTGAAAGATATTGACAGAATATTCAATAACAGAAAAATATAGTGTTTCCAATGCACATGGAATATACTTCAAAGTAGACCATGTGTCAGTCTACAAAAAATTCTAATAAAATTAAAAACATCAAAATCATAAAAATGATATTTCTTGTGATGATGGAATAAAATTGGAAATAAAATAATCTAAGGAAAAAATTATAAAATACTTTAAAATGAACAAAACTGAAAACAGAACATACCAAAGTATGGCTACAGCTAAAGCAGTGCTCAAGGGTGGATTTATTGCTGTAAAGAACAAAATTTAAAGGGAAAAAACTCTAATCAATAACCTAACTTTATCCCTGAAGAAATTTAAATTATTTCAAGAGGAGGACTAACCTCTAAAAATGAAGGAGGAAGGAAATTATGATTATAGCACAAATAAAATACAGAAAACAAGAAAGAACCAATGAAGCAAAGTTGTTTCTTTAAAAGTATTGAAAATGGGAAATCTTTCAAGAAGAATAAAAGAGACGATAAACTTCCCAAAATGAGAAGAAAAGAAGGACAACTATGCTGAATTTATAGAAATAACTATATAAAAGGTTACCAGAAAGTGCTATGATAAAATTTAAGCCTAAAAATTAAATAATCTGGATGAAACAGAAATATTCCTAGGGAGATAAACATTACTAAAAGTGACTCAAGAAGACATAGAAAATGTAGACATGTAACTAAGGACTATGTCAGAAAAAAAACCTCAGTGAAGATTAGGACCATCAACACTGTTTTCTCTTTTTTGAGATAGGGTTTCACTATGCAGTGTAGTTCAGTGCAGGCTGGCTTTGAACTCATTTTGAAGCCTACGCTGGCCTCGAACTCACAGGGATCCTCTGCCTGTCTCCTGAGTACTGGGATATAGGCATGTGTCACTATGCCTGAAAGGACTACCAAAAAATAAAAAGAGGAGTGTCATGGTTTATGTCAGTGGCCCCCAAGCCTCATGCAATTATGCATTTGTGATTGATTCATTGTCTAGTGCTCTGACTCGTGGTGTGAGTGCTACACCTGCCCTAGGGGTGGAGCCAGGATGTGATGTAAGGGCAAGAAGGTGTCTCTCTCTCTCTTGCTGGTTTGTGCCTTGCTGTTTGCAGCCACCAAGAATGGCTACGTCACCATGCCATGCTGCCTTGGAGCCAACTGAGTATGGACTGAGACCTGCAAGATCTATAAGAAAGAAACCTCTCTTTCCTTCATTTTGGGTGTCAGATATTTTGTCCCAGCAATGGGTAAAAAGTAACCAAGACGAGGAACAAATATTTATGAAATCATTCTATGAAGTCAGTGTTACCCTGATATCAACACTAGATAAAATACCAATACATAAACAAACTATAGACAAAAATATCATATGAATGTAGACAAAAATATCCTCAACAAAATACTAGCAACTCAAGTTCAACAACATATTATAAGTAATATACAACATGAGCTTGGTTCCTGCATACATGTAATATACAAGTTTTATTACTTATAAATTTTCCAGTAATCAAACAATATTAAAGAAAAAGTAAACCTGAAGGACTCATTCTTCCTCATTTCAAAATTTAACACTTATAGTCAAAATGCATGGTACGTCATCAAAATACACACTATAGACCAATGGAATAGAATATAGAGCAACAAAGAAACCAATATAGCAATGAGTAATTCACATCAATATGGGTACCAAAGACCCAACATAAGAGTGGGGAAAGAGTTACCATTATAACAAATAATGCTGAGAAATCTGTATATCTCCATGTAAAAAAATAAATTCAAGCCCCCTCATTCCACATGTACACAAAGGTAATTCCGCACGTGCCACACACCTACTGAATAGAGCAAATATAACACTCTTGAGAAGAAACATATGTATAAATCTCAGATTTCCTGGATTATGTATGATTTCTTAAATATAATATCCAAACCTTAAGCAGCAAAAGAAACTAAATTGTATTTCAGCACAGTTAAAATTTGTATGTCGAAGAATGCTGCCAAGATGAAAAGTAAACCAATTAAAAGAAAATATTTGCAAATTATATATCTCATTAAAGTATTCAAAATGTTAAAAGACTGTTAAAATTATTATATAAAAAAAGGAAATAATGCAATTTGAAAGAACATCTTCCATCTAGCCAGGTATGGTGGCACACACCTGTAATGTCAGCACTGGGAAACTGAGGCAGGAGGAACCTTGAACCCTGTGAGTTCAAGGCCAGACTGGGCTAAATGATGAGTTCAAGACCAGCCTGAAGTATACAATGAGACTTTGTCTCAAAAAAAAAAAAAAAAAAAGCCAAGCAGCAAGTCTCATTTCACTCAGACTTAAGATTTTAGGCCAGCACTAGGGTTTTACTTTGGCTGGGCCGTCTCTGTCTTCTTGTGTCACTTGTTGCCTAGAGGACTGGGGTGGGGTGCTATGGGCTATCCCCTGCTCCTGCAGTTACAGTGCAGACAGCCATTCCCACTTCAGTCTCCTCTTGGGGGTGAGCCAAACTCAGTAGGTGCAGGGTGAGGGGTCGTATTGTCCCTACACTGATCTCTGCCACCTCCTTTGCTGTCCTGAGGCCTTTGCTGTCAGCTTCAGCCTCCCCTCCCAGGGGCCGTGCCACTGCTGTTTAGATCTCAGGTGTCTGTGTCCCTCTCACTGTGGCAGGGCAGGAAGGTTTGTGGGTGGCCTCCACCGTGGTCTCTAACCTACAGCTCAGAATCCCTCAGAGCAGGAGTAGTGCTGGCAAAATGTGCTGCAAGGCTGCGGCATCCTCCGTGTGGAAGAAACAAGAGGCCAGGGAACCTGTGTCTCAGATCGGTCCTATTTGGCTTGAGTAAGCCACACTTTTTAAATGTTTTCTTATTTAAAGAAAGACTAAACAAAACTGAAAATGGGTAGAAATAATACATACTGTCAAAGAAAAATAAACAGTAATAAATCCCTAGTTGATGTTTATATATTGTCCTCATATAAATAATTGTTTCAGATACAAAAGTGGAACATAAGAGTGGAAATTCAAACAGCAAGATTGCAAATAGTTCTATTCAACTATCCAACAAAAATTTAGTAATATGGTTATGAATCCTATACACTTACACATACATGCAGTTATCCATGTCTTCATTTATGTTGAGATTAAACAAACCAAAGCAGACTAAAATCACTCTGGACAAAGAATAATAGTATTGCCAGATTTCACATCATGACACTCCAGGATCAGCACTGGGTACTTTAGTGTCTTTTTTCCTTCAAAATATTTGCTCATTTCATCATGTGTTGTAAGATCAGTTCTTGTAAACTGTTTATAGGTTCTACGCATGCTTGAGTCTGCACATATTTCTATATTAGAGGGGAAACAAAACAAAGCAGGACAGAACAAAACATATTCCTATAGACACATAAAATGAAAAAGACATATAAAACCACTGTATAAGGAGTTCTACCATGGTTACTGTGTTGTCTCTCTTGTTATCTTCAATAGAATTGGCTATATCATCAGATACAGTATTAATTAAATATATCAATACATAACAGTATTTATAGAAACACAACTTTGTAGATAGTGTAAAACTACAAAAACAGGTAGTAATCAAACCAGAATGGGTATCGTAGTGAATCTTGTCATTTTTAGTATGGTTGTCTATACTCTCAGACTTGATACTATCAATTATAACAGTTTTGAATAAAATCTGTCGATAACAGCAATGAAACAAACCAGATTTAACTAAGATCAGTCATGATAAAACAGTATAAGTCATACAGGGCTCCAGATTAAGATAATAGGAAATTAATCATGATTACTGTGCTATATCCTGATATTTTGGGGATAGCTGTCTGTGCCCTCAGATCTAGTGCTTGAGACAAACTGGGACTGAATAAGTTCTGTCTAAGCAGAGTGGTGCAAGTAATATTGGCTTTAATTCCTGATAGACTATTAACAATATCTTCTGCTGTCTTTTTTAAGACTAGTCCTCCTCTTTCACTCCCCCAGGGTATACTGTGCATTTTGGATCTCACCTATACCCTCGGTTTTAAATTGGGGGGGAGGGCAACCTGCTATGTACCTAACTGGTTCCAAACCTTATCCCTCCTGGATTTGATCTCTAGTTGTACTCCTTTACCTAGTAAAGCCTGTCTTTCCCATCTATCCTCAAATACTAATCTAGTTGCCCCTATTACTTTCTGGTTCCCTGTCACATAGAGCATTGTTTCTCATATTTGATGTTCGGTCCATATACCCTTTTCCAGGTTAATTATTATTCCTGATAAAGAGCATCTCGGTGGACCCTACCTCCTGATCTACTCTGCCTGTGATTCTCTCTCTTTTTTTAATTTAGTGTATCAAGGCCATCTATATTAGAGATTATACCTAACCTTCTCTGCCTCATTTCTGTTGTGCTCTTTTTCTGTCATTAGTTGTCTGTTTGTCTTCTTCATTTCACTTTCTGCTCCATTCATTGAGGGCTCTCTGCCACTTTCCTGGAGTCATGGTACTTTTTCTTTAGAATGTCTTGCAGTATTCTCTGTAGAGTTGCATTGGTAGTTATGAATTCCCCCAGTTTCTCTTTGTCTTGGAAGTATATTGTTTCTCCATTAATTTCTAGAGACAGTTTTGCAGGTACATCAATCTGGGCTGGAGATTATTTTCTTTCAGGGCTTGGAATACTTCACTCCAGACTCTTCTTGATTTGATGATTTGTGTTGAGAAGTCTGCCATAATTCTGATGGGCTTTCTCTTGTAAATGATCTGTTTCTTGTCTCTGACAGCTTTTAATATTCTGCTCTTATATTGGATTTCTGGGATCTTGATTATTATATGCCTGGGTATAGTTCTGTTTTGGTTGTAGGTGGCTGGAATTCTGTATGCCTCATCCATCTGAATATCATTTCTTTTTCCTATGTTTGGGAAGTTTTCCTTAATTATTTCTGTGAATAGCCTTTGTAGTTCCTTTGTTTGTACCCCTGCTTCTTCATTCACATTCTTTATTCTTAAGTTATAGAGTCGCTTGTCATCTTCTAGCTTTTGTATTTTTACTGCTTGTTTCCTTGTTATTTTTAAGAAATTTTTCCTTTCATGATCCCACATTACAAACATTTCCTCTAGTTTGGATAATTTATCCTTAGTTTCTTTCAAGCAGTTTTGCCAGCTTTCAATGGAGGTTTTAATTCCCTGGAATTCTCTTTGAACTTGCTTCATATATTCTATGTTGTCTTTATATTCTTCATCAAATGATTCTCCCCTTTTTTTGTGTTCCTCCATTCTTTCATCTGTGTCTTTCATCTTGAGAGGTGCTTAGCATTTCTTTTATTAATCTATTTATATCTTGCTTTGGGTTAAATATTTCACTTTTGAACTCATCTATGAGGTCCTGGTGATATCTCTTTATGTCTGCTGGTGCTGTGTCTTATATGTATGTTTGCTGTCCTCAATCTCCTTTGTATTTACCTTTCCTGGATCAATGTTCTCAGAGTTGGAGGGTGGGGACTTTTTCTTGTTGCTTCCTCTTCTCATATTTTTTTGTTTCTTCCATACAGTAGTACATATAGGAAGCCCCACTTTCTTTCTTTGTTGCTTACAATTCTTCTGAAGTGCACTTGGCTAGGTGTTCCTGTCCACTGCAGTGTGCTATTAAGGTGCAAACAGGGGCAGCGTGTGCTGGCCCCTCCCCTCCAGGTCAGCCAACCTGCTAAGGGCTTCACTGCATTAGTGAGTGCCTCCAGGCATAGGAATTGGTTTGGGATAACCTATTGGGTCTCAGCCAGGGGCATGACCTAGGCCAAGCGCACCCCACCAATCCTGCTTTAGAAGGGAGCAACAGACTGAAATCACTGCTGCTTCTTGTTCTTGCCAGTCCTTCCCAGTCCCAGGATGTCATCCTTTGGAGCCCCTTTTTCTGTGGAATGGTTTTATTCCCAGCACTCACCACAGGTTGATGCAGATTCCCCACCAGCTCAGTTCTCCATTTGGCTCACCAACCCCCAACTTCAGTGTGAGTGCGTTTCCAGTGAATTGAAGTGGCAGGATTTGGGGTGGCTTGGTAAGTTGCAGTTGCACAAGTATGGGTGCTACAGCAGAAGCACCAAGCCTTTAACTGTTCTAGTTATACTGGGACTGTATGTTTGATTGGTTCTTCTCACTTTGTGTCAAGAGGATTCATCTCCCTCTGTTCAGGACTTCCCATGCTGTATTATTTTGAAATCTAAGTTGACTATCCCAGAGAGCCTCTGTAGCCTGCTGTTATCTATCTGCCATCTTTACCGGAACTCTCCTAAGCCACACTTTTGCAGTGCAGCAAGTCCTGCTCAGTATGCTAGCAATGTGCCCAGTGGGCTGGATACCCACTTTGTAAGTTTAATGTCTATCTTTGTTTGATCTACAAGTCTCTTATTTCAGGTTGATTGGCACATCAGGATATATGTCATTACTTTCCTATTGTCTGGGATTTTAGTTGATTTCCTCTGAGATGCTCCAGTGTGGGCTCTCCTCTATTGAGTCATGTTGATCTTCCAACCAACTTATCTTTGATAAAGGGGTCAAATATATTCACTGGAAGAAGTATAGCCTCTTTAATAAATGCTGCTGGGAAAACTGGCTTTTCACATGTCAGAGATTAAAACTAGACCCATATCTCTCATCATTCAGTAAACTATAATAAAAATGGACCAAAGATCTAAATATTAAAAAGAAACACTAAATTTGCTGGGAGAGAGAATAGTTAGAACTCTTAAGATATAGGTACAGGCAAAAGCTTTATGAACAAAACCTTGAACACACAGAAAATATTGCAAAGAATCAAAAAACTGGGATCTCATCTTATTGAAAGCTTTTGCATAACAAAAGAAACCACCAATGGAGTTAAGAGACAACCCATAAAGTGAGGAAAAATTTTTTACAAGTTTTCCTCAGGCAAAAAAAATAATATCTAGAATATATAAAGAAGTTAAAAAATCAAAACCTGCAAATTTAAACACCCAGTTCAAGATGGGTAAAATGGATGGACACTTCTCAAATCAAGAAGTATGAACAGAAAGTAACTATTAAAAAAAGGTATAACATCGCTTGCTACTCAAGAGATGTGAATTAAAACACTGAGATTTCATCTCACTCCAGAAAGAATGGCTCTTATCAAGAAATCAACCAATGACAAATGCTAGTGGGGCTGTGGGGAAAAGAAAGCCTTCTTCACTGTTGGTGGGAATGTAGACTGGTGCTACTACTATAGAATTCAGTATGAAGATTCCTTTAAAAATTAAAATCAGAAGTTTCATATTCCCCTTCTTCGTATCTTCCCAAAAGAATTAAAAGTATGCCACAGCAATATATGGACACCCATGTTTATAGTATCAAAATTTATAATAGCTAAATCTTGGAAAAGCATAAATGCCCATCAATATACTCAGTAAATGGCAGCTATTTCTGTTTTTCCCCTTTACAATAAGTTATGTTATAGCCCCCAGATTGATTTATTGAAAAAAAGATTGGGAATTCTACAAAAATGGAATCTACCAAAGAATTTATTTTTGTCTTTCCTATACTTACTTCAGGGCCCTTTTTATGGAATACATGCTTAGTAAATACTACATAATTAAATTGTGATAGTTTACATAAAATTTTCACACACAATTACTAGATTCAGAAAAGAGTACTGTATTCTTTTTACAACATGAACTACTGCACAAGAATCCCCTTTCAGTGAATGACTCCCTGGAGTGAATGACCGTGTAACAGATTATTACTTGTTCCTGGTTATTGAGACTGGTTTTCCTATTATTAGCTCTAGAGCCTAGATAACTGACTTTACATTTCTGTATCTCAATCTTTTTTATTTGTAAGTGAAAGATAATAAGACTTTGTATCCACTGGGGCTTCTGTAAAGATAAATTAATACACTTTTTCTAAATATGTATTCTTTTCTAGGAGAAAAATTTGACAGTGAAAATGTTTTCAATAAATATAACTTCTTCATCACCAAAATATTCTAGCATTGTGCTGGAATTTGAATTTTTAGAGTTTAATAAAATGCAATCAAACCGTTCTCTGGTGGGCCTTTTGTGACAGTCCTCATTTTATTTTCTCATTTCTCATACTTCTCATTGTTCATCTTATTACTATTTTCTCCTCTGACCTCCATATAGAGCTCATGAAGTTTCTAACTGGTACTTACATTTCAGTGCCAGCTCATGAGGCTATTTACTTACTTTTGAAGTTCTTCCTTCTCGACACCTGAACAAACTTTAGATTTGGTAGGATAAGCTGGATAGGAAACCATCCAAGAAATTTAATAAGAGGACTTAACAAAAAGCTAATAGACCATTTCAAACTAATGCTTACCATATGTAACAGTGTGCCTTTCCTCTAGAGATTGAAAACAGAAACATAATTAAGAGAAAAGCTCAAGTATCTGTGCATAAGATGCCTGTAATATGGGATTAATTTCAACAAGCATTTTAATGTTTCACTAATAGTTTAATGAACTTGTAATTTTAAAGAAACAGTAGGGCATTGCACTAATTTACAAGGTGAACATCTTCGAGTTCCATAGCACCACTTGTCATTTCCAATAGCAGGAATCTTGTCTTCCTTGAAGTGTTTCTGTTCTCCATTTAACTTGAGCAAGTCATTGATCCATATAAGATACAAAGTTCTTTTCACTCAGTCTATCTTTGAGTTTAGGATCTCTACTAACTGTTAGCTCTTTTCAATGGTTGCATTTGTTTCTATTAAATTTAAGAAAAAGTGACTTAGAACCAATCCTTCATTCTATTTCTCATTTGTGGAATTATTTTATGCATTCATTTACTTTCTTCATCTCTCTGTATTTATTTAAGTAGTGAAATTATGTATGCCAGAAAATGTAGTCTCAGTTCTATGGATGAAAGGCTGGTCACTACCTGAGAGGTACAGAGATTTCCAAGTTGGCGTTTTGGCTACTAATTTGGCATGGGGTGGTCCAAGGCATGAATACATAGTATGTGCCCATGTAGCTGTGCTCTCACATTCATTTATTGACTTATCATGAGTAAATTCCTTGCATTTATAAGCTCTAGCACCATTTATTAGGAAGACAAATGAAAGTAACTAAGCTTCAAGGCCATAAGTACTGAAACTTTTTGGAATTACTATGCTATTAAAATGACGGAGTGCCTTGCTTTGCCCAGGTGAGTCCCGCTCTTTCACCTCCAGCCTTGCTTCTTGGAGTGACCTCTGCCAGTCCTTTGAACCCTGCATGTTTCAGTGAGCTAACTAGAACCCTTTAGGCAGGGCCAGGGATGGATGGCTAGTTTGTTAGTCTTCATCTGACTACATCATTAAGTGCCAAGTTCAACAGGGAACAGGCATTCATTTTTAGTTAACGTTTGTTAACCTGCTCACTTGAATAAGTAGATGGATGCAAATCAGCAGTCACTTCAGAAGTAGCAATTACATATTTTACAAGTAGATCCAGATTAGTAGACTTTTGCCTTTAATTGAAAATAAAATAAGCTGAGGATTCGAGCATTTTAAAAAAATAAAATGCAATTATTAAGATCGTGTTTATTGTTTTACAAGTGATATGAACTAAATAACCAAGCCTTTTAGTTTTCTTGAAAGAAAAGATCTTAGCCAAAGTCAACAGATATAGACAGATACATGGGGAGTACTTTTGACTTGTATTTTGATTTCTCAATTTACTTCTAAGTTTAGCAGCATTTGAGTATGAAAAATGTCATATATCACAGGTTTCCTGTGAATTTCTAAATTAGTGTCATTTTAAAAAATATGTGACCTTCCATGCAAAGTCAAGGGACTTTAGGAAGCACAATCATGTGCACAGTGCTGGCCTCTGCTCTCATGCTACAAACTTCCCAGGCATTATTTTCCACTTCAGGTCTTTCTCCTTGTGAAAGCTTCATTTTGATGTAGAAAAAAAAAAAAAAAAAAAAAAAAGACACTTTCTTTCCAATGAAGTGACAAATATTTTCACAATGCTTTTCTTTTTCCCATAATATGAATGGTTTGAATATATGAAGAAAATGTCAAATGAGGCAATACAACATCTTTTTATAGTAGAATAAAAAGACACAGAACTTCAACAAAGCAGAAGGCCACACTAAAGAAGCAACGATATTCTTATTTAAATAGGACATTCTAATTATATACTTAATGTCTTTATTATTTTATACTTAACTCATTATTCAAATTTTTCATGTAGTTTACTCTTTCCGTTCCTTGCCTAAAATTTCATTCTCACATTTGGGTACAAAAAAGAGAAGGGGAAAGAAAAAAATTAAATTTGAGTTCAAGATAATAATTATCCTGAATAATTCCAACACCCACTTTAAGAGTTCTGCATTTTATTTCTAGAAAATGTACTCAATAACTTACGACTCTCTACACCAAAATTTCATTGACTATGTTTATATCTTAATCCCTCATTTTTCTTCTTGTCTGATTTTATAAAGAAATTTGGACGGCTCTGGTTTTGTGTTACTTTGTTTCATTGTGAAGACAAAACATAGTTCTTTGAAATTCAGATCCCAAAATATTTATCCTCATTTATTGTAATTATATATAATAAGCCAAAAAAAAGAGTAGAAGGGAAAAATAGGAATGGAGAAAATACATATAAAAAGGTATCACAATAAAAGAAGAGGACATAAGTGGCCTTCTATCCTTTGCAATGACAAGTTTGAGACCTAGAGACTTTCACAAGAAAGCCAACAAGGGACCATTCATAATTTCAGTTTGTCATCATATTTATTTATTTATTTGACTCAGGTTTGGGTTTTTAAGCACATTTGTTTTGCCATAGTTTTCCCTTAACTCATCAAGATGAAAACTAAAATTATCTTTGCAATTTTTGCCACTACCTTGGAAAACTAGAGAGAGAGCTTCCGTATTACACCAAAATGAATAAATAAGTCAAGTCAACATAGGCAGGCAGTAGACTTTTCCGGCAGAGAGAACACTTCGTGTAGATCCGTTTCATCTGTGGAACCACCTGACCTTGCTGGGAGTGGAAGATGTCCAGGTGCCTGAAGACAGATCTCCACCCCCAGCAGCAACAGACCTGGGGAACTTGCTGGGGAAATCTCTCCTTTAAATTAAGCAATGGCGAACCTAATAATGGAAATTATACATATGGTTTCAAAAATAATTTCCAAGCACTCTATATTTTCAAGTTCCTATTTTTGGTTTCATCTATTATATTGCTATTCTTTTAAGTTTTTGATAAAATTCGGTACCTTATTTCTGGGAAACTTCCATTGGTCTTTCCTGTTCACCAAATAAAACTGCAAATGGAGAGCACAGGGAAATTAAGGGGAAAGAAAAAGAAGATATGAGTAAGATGTTAACTGATGCTTCTTGTTCCAGAGCTTCAGAATACATTATTCTAAGCTAAATCAGTTTCCCACATACATTTTGGTTAATTAAAACTTGATCAGGCTAGTGCTATGTTGGTTTAAGTAGTCTTTTTCAGGCAAAATGTTCTATAACACATTTATTTGCTTAATGCTTCTCTCCAGGATCACATAATAGAGTCCAGGCCAGACCTGTTTTGCTCATCATTGTTCCCCAATACTTTGCACTGTGTAGAATCTAGCATCCTAAATATACTTACAAATGAATGGGCAGCAGTTTAGAAGCTGGTGGTTAGTACTCACGCAGGGGTCCCACCATGAGTCCTGTCTCTATCAGGACTCCTAACATGTTGGTATCACAGTAGTTCATTAAGTTAGAATAAAAAAATTATTTATGCTATTTTGTCATCAGTACTCCTTGGCTAGAGCTCTGACCATAAACATTATCCTCACTTATATTACAAAACAAATAGTTTTGCAGAATTTGATATGTAAATGCCACTTTCAGATAAAGAAAATCACACAATGAATTACAAATGCAGGATAATGTTCTCATTCTATGACTAATAAAATCAGGATTGTTATTTTCCACTAATTATTTCCTTTCCATTCTATATATTCTACATCTTCTCTTCTGCTAGCCTCTTTCTAATCAGTAAATAACTATGCTGGGACCTTATCATTTTACAAAGTCTATCATACAAGCCAACAGACTGACCTAATTTTCATAGTTGAAAAAATCGCCTAAAATTAATGCCTGGAATTTTTTACCCTACTTACCTTTCCATGCATTACAATCTGACTTCTGAGCTCAATAGTGAATAAAAAAATAAGGATCCCAAAGATGCTACATACTAGGCCTTACTTCTCTTTTCCTTATTTTGCCTCTTCATAACATTGTGTTTTAATAAAAGCCCTTTCTTTATTGAAAAATCTTCTCAACTTGTTCTACCCAGCATTATTGCTCCATGCTCGCTCTCTCTGTCTCTCTGTCTCTCTGTCTCTCTCTGTCTCTCAGCAGGGTTTTCTCCTTCTTATTTGTGGGTTCCTACTGTCCCACCTGCCATTTAACTGGTGTGTCGCACAGTTCTACAGATTACCTTATCTTCCTCCACATCTATACACACTCTCTTGGAAATCTCACCTTTACAAAATAGACAAAGCAAACATTTCCAAATCTACTTTTCTAGACCCAATCTCTTCGTGGGAGATTGCTTCTGTCACCTCTGTGAATAAAGTTTTGTTGTCATTTATACCTTGACATGTTCAAAGCTAGAAATGCACAAATGAGCTTCAGCTTCTCATTTTATCTTGTCTTCAACAAACAACTCATCAATAGTCTGTTGATCTTACCTCTCTAATAAGATTCAAACTTCCCCTTCTTCTTCTCCCAGGGTAAAGTTTTTATTTCACATTCTCACTCATCTCTATTATTCTAACTAGTGCCTTTTCCCTGGTCTCCTAGCGTCTTCTTTGCTATAGGATAAGGGCTGTATAACTTCAGCATGGCTATTGCAGAGATAGAAATATTGTTAAGGAAGTGTAGTTTGTCCAGTAAACATATACATTAAGATAATCTTCACCTTCCACAATAATTCTAAAATTATGAAGCAATATTGAGAAGAGTAATTTTGTCTCTAGACCACAGATAACTACGTAAAGATCTAAATTGAGTGTCTCATTTAACATGTCAGTTGGTTTCTCACTATGAACTATAAACCTTAATATGTAATTCAATAGTTTATGGATTTGATCAACAAAAATCTATGTCCTTTAAACTTTGGAATGTGCAAAAACTAGAGCCAAGTTAGCATCTGGGTTGCAGGTGATCTGTGTTAACTATGGCGACATCTAAGGGCAGACACCTACATGCAACTGTCCAGGCTCCCTCTCTGAATACACTTTCTCCTTGTCTTAGACAATTGTGACTATAGCATTCACTATATTCATCACATTATGTTTAAGGAAAAATGAAAAATCATCTTTTGCAAAATCATCCCATGATTTTCCCATGAAAATCCCAGAAACTCTTAAGCATTATTTTGTTTAATTAAGGGAGAAAACTTGTTAGTAGCTTGGGCTTATGGCCATGATTCTTGAAATCATGTGGAAACAGGCTCTGTAGCAATAAGTTCATGAATTTATTTTTCACAACCTGTTAGGCTGAGTAGAATGGATGATGTATTATTTTTTCTAAGAGTACATATTGTTCCTTTTAACCACATAACTTCTAATCACTGTGCAAATACAAGATCAACAAATTGCATCAAAGACAAATGATGTGGTCTGTGGCACATGCCTAAACTAGTCTACACAGAACTATACTAGCCTAGAATTTAGAGAGAAACTGTTAAGTTGCCAAAATATTGTCTTCCTTGAACTGCCAAGCTTTCTCCCTTCCATTATGCAAGTGCCTTCAGAAGTCATTTCACTTTCCATAGATTCTATTCCAAAATGTCAGTTACAATCACCAGCTTCCAGGAACCCCCAGGAAGTCACCTATTAGGGAACATTCATAAAGAGGAAGTAACAAGAGAACACCATGTACTTCAGGATCAAAGAGACTACAGTCCAAACACCATCTCTACCTCTTCTGTGCTCAATCTGCATCTTGAGTGAATAATAAAACCATGTGAGACTCACTGTCCTCATCTGTAGGAATAATAATTCTCACCTCAGATGTTCTTTGGATAAAAGAGGTACACATAAACATCACGTCAGCAGCCTTAAGGGTTGTTCATATATTTAGTATTACAAAACCCTCAATATATGTATTTTATTATTAAAATTTTCTAGATGAGGACACAGAAAGTTAAGTAATTTGTATAAGGCCGTCAAGACAGTAAGTAGAAGAGTCAGGACTTGAATTTAGACAGAACAACTCTAAACTCTGTACTTTCAAATTACTGTAAACACTAAGTGTCTAGTATAGTTTCAGGTACACGTGAGAGGCTAAATAAATATCTTTTTAGGACAACTGCAATAGCTTTTCATGGATTTTCTTAACTCAGGTATTACTCTCTTCAAATTATTCCCAAAGAATTTTTCTCAAGCCCACTCCCTAAAATCCAAATCTGATTAAAATAAATACAGATAAAATTTTGCTATATTATCTCATTACATAAAAGAAATGACTGGGCTCTTCAATGTGAGGTTCTAGTCCCTCAACAATTGGGGTGGAATCTACCATGCTAGACTCGTCTTCTGACATTCTCATCCCAGATCCATCACTGATATTCTTACTGCAGCAGGTGACTCTACCTACCTACTTGTTTTGCTTCCACTTCTGCCCTGGGAAAGCTCCTCCTCAGACCATCGGGTCAGACTCAGTTTCTGCTTCTCTGCAAGATCTTGTTCCCTTGATCCTTTGCGGGGGCAGCCCATTTGCCTGTCCTCTGAACTCCATAGAAATGAAATTAACAAGTGTATGTGATCTGAACACATCCACATCCACTGCGTTCTTGATGACCTGAGAATTAAAAAGGAGTTTTGCTGCATTATGTCTTTAGCAAAGTACAAAGAAATTCCTTTTTTGCCTTTGGGGAAGATTGGGATAGAAAAATAGAGGCATTGTATATCTTTAAGAAGTAAGAAGAATATTCTTCCACCCTTCTTACTTGAAAGAGAGTAAGCAGCCTTCTTAATGCTTTCATCCATTTTTAATGATTGGAGGCTTCCTGAAAGGAAATCAAACTGTTTGTATAAGGAAGTTGCTAAATAAACTCTCTGGTTTTTGTTGATTGGTTAAAGGAAAGCAACCAATTTCCTAAGTAGCTCCCTGGATGAGAAAGGGGATGGCTGTTACAGGATCTGTAAGGGGCAAATGCCACATTGGACAGTAATATGAGCACATAAATCTGGAAGTTCCTGGCACTAAGAGTGTTAAGGGCTAAGTAATCAAGCTTAGCATACAGAAGTAGCAGGGATTAGCAGCACTGCGTATATAGAATTCTTGTCAATACAGCAGCATCTTGAGTTTTAACTTATTTTTTATTTAATTTGAAAATTTAACACATGACCTAATTTCTATCACAAACATTATGGTTGAGACCTAAAATGTCCCCCAAGGCCACTGACTAGCTTTGGGGAAAGAATCAGACTGCAACGGCCCTAACTCATCAATGGTGTGATCTATTGATGAGCTCATAGCAGAATAGGCTCTTAAGAGGCGATGGGCCAAGGTGAAGGGAGCAGGCCGAGGTGGCAGGACATTGGGAAACCTTGTCTTTGTTTCTTCCCCTTGGGATAATGTATATTCTTTCTTATTTTCTCCTCTTTTCCTGTCCCAGTCCCTATCCTTCCCTCCTATTTCTCTCTCTCTCTCTCTCTCCTCTCCTTTTTCCTGCCTTTCTTCCCCTTTCCCTTCCTTTTTCTCTTCCTTTTCTTTCTTATGGCTTGTATCCAGATTTGCTCTCAAAGCCTCATGAGGTCATAGGTGAAGGTCTTTCAAGGAGGCTGGGCCTAGAGTATGTAGTGCTAAGATTGAGTAAGATTTTTACCTAATTTGTCTTCCAATAGATTTAGTGTTTCTGTTTTAATATTCAGATCTTTGATCCATTTAGATTTTACTTTGGTACATGGTGATAGGCACAAGTCTAGTTTTAGTTTTCAGCATATGAGCAGCCAGTTTTTCCAGCACCATTTATTAAAGAGACTGTCGTTCTTCCAGTGATCATGTTTGGCCCCTTTATCAAACATAAGGTGGTAGAATGTGTTTGCAGTTGTGGTTGTATCTTCTAATCTATCTCATTGGTCTTTAGATCTGTTTTTATTCCAGTACCATGTTGATTTTATTATAGTAGCTTTGTAGGTAGGCAGAGAATTCATAAACAGGAATTAAACTGCATGGGAAATACTTCCCAGAATAAATCACTGGGATCACATCTTATTAAAAAGTTTCTGCCTGTCAAAAGAAATCTCCAACATAGTGAAAAGAAAACCCACAAACTGGAAAAAAATCTTAGTGAACTGTCCCTCAAAGGACTTCTGTCTAAAACATGTAAAGAATTTTTAAAAATCAGACCCCCAAAATTCAAAGATCTAAGCCAAAAATGGGCATCTGAGATGAATTCACAGTTCTCAAATGAAGAAATACAAATGGCAAATAAAAACATGCAAAAATGTTCAGCATCATTAGTCATTAGAGAAATGCAAATTAAAACAGCACTGAGAATTCATCTCACTCCAGAAAGAATGGCCAGGATCAAGAAAATTACCAACAACAAATGTTGGCGAGGCTGTGGGGAAAAAGGAACTCTCTTGCACTGCTGGTAGGAGTGTAGACTGGTACAACCACTGTGGAGGTCAGTCTGGAGATTCCTCAAAAATCTAGGATTGGAAGACCCATTCAGCCTAGCTATTCCTCTTCTAGGAATAATCCCAGAAGAAGCACAATGATATATGTGCACCCATGTGCATAGCAGCACAATTTGTAACAGCCAGATCTTAGAAACAACCTAAGTGTCCATCAACTGAGGAGTGGATTAAAAGGCTGTGGTATTTTTATGCAATGGAATATTACTCAGCTATAAAGAATGATCACATTGAGATATTTATAAATACATGGACACAACTTGAGACCATACTCATAAGCAAAATAAATTAAACTCACATGTATAAATACCGTATAGTCATCCTAGTGTAAGAAATGGTAAGATTACATAAGATTTTATGGTAATCACGATTCCCCATTACATTGCTTTGAAGCCTTATCATGTTTTCATTTATTAGTTGGAATGGTTTGATTTTGTTTTGTTTGATTTTATTATGTGTGATGGTATGAACAGCTATTTTGAAGAAAACAAGATATTCTGATAGCCATTGCTGATTTAATATCATCTTGCTTTAAAGTTGCACCATGCTTTTGTTCTTCTGTTTACATTGGTTCTATCATGGTGTATCTTATTGGATTTTAATATGTGTGATAGTATAAACAAATTTTTATGGAAAATGAGATATTATAGTAGCCATTATTTGATCTGTTATTTGGTTCAGAATGCCCTGTAATACTTTCATTCTCTTGAATAGTTTTATACTATTTTATTATGTTTGATACTATTGTATGTGAAGGTATGCTCAACTATTTCAAAGAAATAGACATTATGATAGCTACTGTAAATATCAGGTAGTCTTATGGTGAATCACTGTGTTGCTTACATTGTTCTGGTTTTTGTTGTTGTTGTTTCTTTTTCCTTTTTATCGGTACCGGGGATCGAACTCACGACCACCTTCTTGCAAGGCAGGTGCTTATGCCGCTGAGCTAAATCCCCAGCCCCACATTATTCTGTTTTGATCTGCTTTGTTCTTTTCTCTTTTGTCTTAATCTCTTTAAAATAAAAAAAAGATTAAGTGAGTAAAGCTGGGATCAAGGGAGCAAGAGAGCTAATTTAGTCTACTGGTTTGTTTGGCATAGTATGGTTGTGGATAAGGCCTTCCCTGGGTGTGAGAACTGCCTGCCCTCAGGGTGGGCAGTCTGGACAGAACATAAGGGACAGAAAGGGAACTGCTGGAGTTGTTTATCACTTGCTGCTTGCTGCTTTTGCTGCTTCTTCCTTCCACACCATGACTTGTTTTATTCTCCTCTGCAGTGCCTCTCTGATACACCATTTTGCCTTGGAATCAACTGATTATGGACTAAAACCTTTACAAACTGAGCTACGTAAATCTTTCCTCCTTTAACTTTGGATATTATGTATTTTGTCTCAGCAAGAAGAAAAGTGACTAAGACATTTTTTCTCTTTCTCCTCCTATTTCGTCTTTCTACTCCTCCTCCTCCACCTCCTCTTCCTCCCCCCCCTTCTTCGTCTCTTGCTCCTCTTCCTTCTCTGTCTCTGTCTCTGTCTCTCTCTCTCTCTCTCTCTCTCTCTCTCTCTCTCTCTCTCTCTCTCTCTCTTTCTCTCTCTTTTCCTCTCCTCTCCTTCTTGGCTACCATGAGATAAGCCACCATCCTTCATCACACTCTTCAGCTATGAAATTTCTGCCTCAGTACAGATTTAAGAGCAATGAAGCCAGCTAGCCATGCTCTGAAACCTCAAGCAATGAACCAAAATAAATCTTTTAATATTTTAAGTTGTCTTTTCCAAGTATCTTATTACAGTCACAGAAAGTCAACTAACACAAATATGAAACCATTTAAACCTTCTGCATATGTTACAGTACTTAAAATGATATCTTAATTTCTATAAAAATAATCTCTCCTATTTCCTGAGCATGTCTTTGTCACCATATTTCATCTACCACACTAGGTAGGTAGGTACCAGACCTACCATCATCTCTCAGGTTGATTACTCCAACAAACTCTCAGTGATTCTCCCTTTTCTCATCATTTTAAAAGAAAGCTCCAATCATACCACTCCTTTTTGAAAAAAAAATTAATGGTTTCTCATTGGTCTTTGAATAAAGACAGAAATCCATAGCTTTCCATCTAATTCATCCCACCTTCCCCTTGAACTGATGTCATGGCCGCCCTGTATCTCCAGCCACTCTGGCCTTTCAACTGCACAAGGCCCTTTCCTTTTACCCTTTCAAAATCGAAGCCCATAGGGCTGGGGATTTAGCTTAGTGGCATAAGCGCCTGCCTGGCAAGTGCAAGGTCATGAGTTCGATCCCTGGCAAAAAAAAAAAAAAATCTAAGCTGATGCTTGTTCTCTTAAACAGAGCATCCCCACCTAGGAGAATGTTTAGTACAGCCATCCCTTGGTCTCAGCTCCAATATCAGGGACCTTTTAAAAAGATCCCTTCTTTCGCTTTCACGTATTTGTACACACACACACACCCAGAATGGTTAGATTGTAATTTAGCTTTGTACCTCAGGTGCTCATGACAATTTTAAAATACAGATTTTTCTTAGTAGTTTCCTTGTCAACAAACACTGTACTTTATGAAGGAAGGGTTTGTTTTGTCTGCTTTTATTAGCAATTTGTCTTTAATGATACTTAGTTGAAAGCATTTAAGAAATCAAATCAAATTTTGCATAATTATAAACTTAAAATTGATATTTGGGGTAGAAAATGGGTATCAAATGAGAGTGAAGAGAAAGACAATTTGATGATTACATGTGGAAAAAAAATGAAACTAAATAAAAGAAAATGATGTTCATGGTAAAATAGTTTTTGGTAGAGTTCAGAATCTATATGAAGTCAAGAAATGGATGCTGGTATGTACTGAGATAGGACCAGGGAGAGGAGCGACAAGGGCAGACACCCATAAGGGGTTTTTTTTATTATTTATTTGAGTTGTTTTGTTTTGTTTGACTTTCAAAACAAAACGATAGGAATTTAACAACAGTTGTAATATTGCATATTGTTATCTTCAAAAGAGTTGTTTAGGTTACCAAATATAGACATAAAAAATTAATCATATGAGTATTAACTGTTCTTTTCCAAGAACTAGTAGAATCAATAGCATACTAATCTTAGCTATTTTATGTATATATATAAATGAAATTATATCTTTTTCCTTTTCCCTTCCTTTTTTTTCTCTTTTCCCCATCCCAATTATTTTTCCCCTTCAAGCAGTTTCTTACCCTTTCACAATACCAATTATAGAGTTGGGGTCTTATTTTTACACAATGCACTACTACTGTGCTATAAAGAAGGATTGTACAAAGGCTGTTATAGGTAAATAGATGAGACTTGAGACCATATTCATAAGTGAAATGAATCAGACTCACATGTGTGAATACTGTAAGACACTAGGGACACATCCATGGTTTTAAGAAGTAAAATTCAGAATGTGGGAAGTAGATTCCAAGGCGTGAAGGGGTCTCAAAACAAGACATAATTCCCCAGTCACAAAATCAAAACTGCTTTCAACATTTCAGTGAAAGATTAGGTGCTAGGGTAAAATAACTTAGCGTATAATTTATAATTAAGCAATGTTAATCATTTAAATGTAAAATATATAAAGTGTGTGCATTGTATTTTAATGTAACATTTTTATTATTTTTCCAGAAGCAATCATTTATGTTCATATACATTTTCCTGATTTGCACCCCACTTTTTAAAGTCAGGTCTTAAATTTTTCAGCTAGAGGCAATTCCTTCCATTCTCAGAAGTACAGGAGGCAGCTTTAGAGTACAGTAACCTTAGTTCACAGCCGTTCACCTCCCTCCCAGTCTTCCCAAGGTAGGTGTACTGGCCAACTGCCCCCTGTCAGCGCTGACCTTAGCCTGAGGGCATTCTCTGAGCCAGGGAAGGTTGAGGAAATCAGAAATTAACTTCTTCTTAATTCCAACCCACTTTCAACAAATTACCGATAGGAAATGATACCAAATATGCAAACCTCCTTGTTTTATGATCAGAATACTTCTGACCCTCTTGTCCTACACTGTCTGCCCGCATTGTCTGGTGGAAATGAGACCCAGATATTCATGGTGGCTACTTGCTTGATAATTCACCCATGCTGAATGCTTTCGCCACCCATATTTCATATATTCATTCCTGTACTGCTGATTCACACAGAATGAACCACTTATGTTCACTTTTTTGTCTCCAGCTCTGTTCCTGGCAAACCCAAACCTCAAAGAAATAACACGGAAACTCCTATAGCTTGGCTGCAGCACTTGGGGCTGTTTTTCTTTTCTTTGAATTGTTTGTAGAAAGAGATCATTTGCTTCTCTTAATGCTCACATGTGGTGAGAGAGTAGAGCCTAGGCCGAGGAGCAGGGCCCCGCCCCAAGCGAGAGAGCAGACCTGAGCTGAAGGAGCAATCACCCCCACCCCCGCCTCCCAGAGGACAAACCAAGGGCAGCACCTCCCACCACGTGAGAAAGCAGACTGGCTCCCACATGACAGAGCAGGCATGGAGCAGCGTGACCCCAGCATGGGACAGAGGACACCCACAGTGGAGGAATGGCACTCTTCTCCCAGGGAACTCAGCAAAGACAGGAACTAACTGATGAGCCAAAGCTTGGACAAAGACCACACTTGGAAAGAAAGGAGAGCAGCCAGAGCCCAAAACTATTGACATTAAGTCCGACAGTGTACTTGAACCTATGCTTTCTGACCTACTCCCTTCAGAGAACAGAGACCTGATGAGAATTCCTGTCTACCATGGAGCAGAGGCAGGCCTGACTTGAATAGTAACTACAATCTGAGTGGATTGAACAAAGGTGCCTCTGGTGCAAGGCGGGCACTTCAAAGACCCAGAAACCCTAAAGCCAGGCATAGCAAATAGTGTGTGGCTTGATCACAAGAGTGCATATGTTGGAAAGAAACCACTCATTCAATAGCATAGAATTTTCTTTTTTTTTTTTTTTCACTTAATCTTTTTTTGATTTACCTATTTTATATTATTTTTATCTTTCTTTCATTAGATTTTTTTCAGAATTAGGGATTTTTAATTCACTTTACTCTCTCTCTTAGTTTCTTTTTTTTTTCCATTTTATCTTTTTTCCTTCCAAACTTTTCCCTTATTTATCATTTTATCTCCTGTTTTTGTTGTTCATGATTTTTCTCTTTTCTTTTTCCTTGTTCATTCTTTCTAGTAACTGGTCTTATCACTATCAATTTCCTTTACTCCTTAGTAGAACCCCATTCCCATTTTACTTTTCTCCCAATTCCATCAATTAAATTTTTAAATGTTTAAAAAATTCTGATTTCCCACTCACCCCATTTTTACTAGTAGAGCTAAAAACTTAGTGAAACTCCAAATAAATAGTTAACTTTATGCTACTGCTATTGACTACTGTGAGAGTCCTAATGGAGGTAAAGTGTTCCATTTAGTAGATATTCATTGTAGGTCAGCAGTAGGTCAATATTTGGTTGTCTTAGTGTTCATACTATAATTACAGATTTCTTTTCTATGGAAAAGGGTGGTACATTATTGGTCTTTAGAGTTTATCAATATTCAGTTTTTATTTAATACTATATTTGATGGTGATTTTATTACTACAACCTGAAAGTGTTTTGGCCCAGACAGGACACTGTAGCCAGTGAAGCCTTAGAGGCAGAACCAAGGAGCTCCTATCTCCCCCACCCCTAGGAATTTACCTGTGACTCCATCTTCCCCACCCCTAGGAATCTACCTCTGGCGCCAAACAAAGACCAGAGGGCTACCCGTGCATCCCTAATGCCCCCTTAGGTTCCACCCCAAACCGAGGCTACTTATATACCCCCAGCCACATGTCTGCCAGAGAGAAAGCTGGACTCCAGCGGTCGGGGTGGGGGTGGGGTGGGAGGGTGGTGTTTTGGTTTTCTCTCTCTGAGTTCTCAGAATAAAGGCCTCTTTTGTTTTATACTTCTCATCTTTTGGATATAATCTTATCATAACCATGGTGTCATAGTTGTTGCTATTAATTATTTAGATGCCAATATTCACATTTCCTATGTTTCCTATGGCCTACCTATTCTGGGAAAACTGTAATTTCTCATTTCAATCAAATGAAGGCATTTGTTCCTGGGACAGAGCTAGTAATTAGCTGTGTCCAAGTAGTACCACTGAAAAGTAGGCATTAATTAAAGTGGTCTCTATATAAGAAACGGAACTTTCCACCTCAATAAATCCATAAAATGCAATGTAAAACAAAAAATTGAAACATAAGAAGATAAATAAAATGTCTCCAAGTACTCCCAACTCCCTCAAAGCTGATCTGTGATGCATCAAAGGGGAGGAAATCAAAAGCCTCATAATGGTGTGAAGAGAAAAAATAAACAGTGCAGTAAGATGATTGGCAAGATTACATCAGCTATGAGCAACAAGATATTAATCCAATTAAACAAAATCTACAGTGAATCCAAGTAAGGCACTAATAACAGGCTGGAAGCACTAAATATGAAGCAAAACATAGAGAGCAAGCATTGAAAATTATTATAGTCTACAAAAGGGCTCCATCTAGAAATTCAGGAGACTAAAACTTCTATTGAAAGTATGGGCAGCAGAAGTAAAAAGTCTCAGAAGTAGAAAACAGGGCTGTTGTCAGTGGTTAGTCTATGAAATGCATCTTAGAAACAAAAAGCATTGAGAATGCATCTAACGACTCTTAGATGATGTAACGACTAATCTAAGCTTAATTGCAATTAGTGAAACACCAAAAGATGCCACAAATAGCATAAAAACCTGTACACTAGGATAACAACTGAAATTTTTCCAAATAAGGTTAAAATTTTTTTAACATGCACATGAATGAGGCCTATAAATTCCAGAAGTCCAACACAAGTACAGAATCTGAAACATGCTTAGAGCAAGGAAGCATATCACTTATAAGGGGAAACCTATTAGAAATACAACAGACCTCTGGACACAAATCTCAAAGGCTAGAGAGCAAAGTGTTTCAAGCCCTACAATATAACAACTGTCCACCTAGACTTATATATCTTGAAAAATTATCTTCCCAAATTTATGGAGAAATACAGTATTTACTTGAAAAGAAGAGCCCAAGAAACTCATGATCAGCATTACAAAAATTCTCAAGGATATCCTAGAAAAAGACAGTGAATCCAAAAATGCCCAAAAATCTAATAGAATGAATACAACAGGTAGGGTAAGCAGTTAAGCAGAAGAAGAGGTATTGGAGACCACTACGAAGCAGCTCTGAGCAGGATTTAAGTTTTACTAATTGGCTTTTTATATGTTTATCTGTGAGTCTATCCTAGGCCTAGGCTACTCTCCTGGCGACGGGAGATGATTCATGGTAAGTGAACCTCTATGAATCACTGATCCTGGCTAAGGCCTGTAGTAGCCTGTGAGGCCAGAGATACTTCAAAGGTCAAGATAAGGCCACAGCTACGGATACTTGGCTCCAACCCCAATTAACAAGATAGAGACTGCAGCTGCAGAAATTACTCCTACAGTCTCACTTCTACCATGTCTTCATGATAAGACATTGCTACTGAAATGACTTGATTCATTACTTGGAAATGTCCTTGAAGTGACTCCCAAGGTCCTGCTCATTGCCTGTGCTTTCCTCAGTTTCCCCACCTTTTGTCTTTGGTCCTAATAAAAATGGGCTGATCCTGAGAAGTTTTTGTCATAGTCCTCAGAGTCTCAAGCTTAATTGAAGGGTTTTGACCCTTCTAGAGCCCTAAAAAACTATACAATTTGTCTTTTTTTTAAATTTAAACTCCACCTTACACTCATTTGAGAGATCAGGGATCTTGGTCAGGACCCGATAGAGAGGGGGTCAGCAACAGGAAAATGCAACCATGACAACAATGACAAGAATAAATGCATGACTTTCTGTAATATTTCTCAGTGTGAATGGTCTCAATTCCCCAAAGGATGTAGGCTGGCAAAAACAACAAGAAACAAAACTCAACAATATCCAGTAAACAACACATTTAATCAAAAAAGGAAGACACAAGTTAAAAATGAAATGATAGAAAAACAATATTTTATACACTGGAAATTCAGAAAAAAAACAGGACTAGCTATCCTAATTTCAGACAAACTGGATTTCAAGCCAAAACTGACCATAAGAACCAAAAAAGGTCACCATCTATTGGTTAAGGGCACAATTCAACAGGAAGAGATTAGAAGAGATTCTCACATTGCATCAGTGATGGGAAATTCTTGTTTATTTCTTCTGCTTCTCATTAGCAAAGTTCAGGTAAAAGTTGAGTAAGGCTGTATTTCACATGAAGTCAGTTAGACAGATGCACTGCTTCACAGGCTTGTAGCAAGGAAGCTGAAAACTATTAGAATGTGTTGAGCACAAATGCATTGTGTAAGTACCTGTAATCATGTTGTACAACAGTTTGTGCAAGTTTCCCTGGATTTGTTAAGATGCAAATATTCTCTTTTCACAAGCATGCATGTAAGTATTCTTTCTAAGAACCAATTCTTACATAAAGTGCAAGTAAGGACCAGAGTGTACAGTGGATATGTGAGATCAGAAGAAAATGTGAAATAAGAAGAAATGGAAGCAAACAAGGAATTGGGGAGAAGAAAAAGAACAAAGGGGAAAGTAAAAGAGAGAGAGAAAAGAAGAAAATAGGAAGCAAAGCTTTTTTAAGTAAGGTTAGGAAGACAAGTTGAAGGGAGGAGAGAGGACTAGGAAAAAAAAGAGTCAAGTTATATTATGTACAGGTACAAATCCCCTATGATGAATGTGGTCATTATGTATACCTAAAATGTACCAATAAAAACCATTTTCCTTGGAAAAAAAGACTCTTAGATACATTAATCTGTGTATTTTTGTCTCAGTTTTATTGATTTATAATTTGAGATCTGTGATCTTTAAAATGTGAACCGTCAACTCCTCTGGAAGAAACATAAAAATAATAGCATGCCAAGAACTATTGCATTTCCTTTAGTTTTACCATAGGTGACAATCTGGTTTTTATATTTTCTTTTCTCTAGTAAAATGAAGAAGAAATTTTTCTCTTCATTGTTTAAGTGTAGTGGTGATCACAGTATTCATATTAAGAAAAAAAGCCAAGTGCTACAGTTTTGCACAAACAAGAAATTCTTAGATGGGAACATCCATTGTTGAAGGGATTTGTAGAGTATGTTAAAAAGAAAAGATACTTAAACTGAAATCATCATCGCACACACACAAAAAAAACTGCTCTCTACAGTCTATGAAGTCTTTTTACTTGAGGAATTCTGAGAAAATACAAGCAGAGTTTCAGAACTTTCTAAAATTATTAGTAAAGACCATCCTGTGTGAAAGTGATGGTTCCCACCAAAAAAAAAAAAAAAAAAAAGTACAGAAAACACATGACATGATAAGTAACGGGACAGAGAGACTCTCAGTTATATTTCTCCAGCTAAAACTTTACCCACTTAGGTCCAGAATTCGGCTGCCTGTGGGTCGTGTAAGTCCAGCAGTGGCTTGAACTCTCCTGTTCGCCTGAGGGCCAGGCTCCTCTGGCTCCCTGTTGGTCCTGTAAGACCAGCATAGGCAGGGAACCCCGCCCAAGGGCAGTGAACTGTTTGCTTTGCCTGGGGCCCAGGATCTGGCTTCCTGTCAAAATCAGTGAGTAAGGAGGGAGCAGGGACCTCTGTCCCAGCCTGGCTGACCTCTCTACTTCACTTGGAACAAAACTTGAAGCACAAAAATATAGGAAAATGACAAAATGAAAGACCAAAATGCAGTCTCAAACATCCAGCCCATCCCAAGAAAGCCTAGGAGCATTGTGTATGGAAGAAAATATATGCCACATACCTGAAATACCTGAAATAATAGTAACTGAAATAAAGAGCAACTCTGGGAAGCCTTAAAGGAAATCAAACTAGAAATAATCTCTCAGGTAAAAGAAATGATAAAACGAATGAAGGAGATGCTGAACATATCTAAAAAAGACACAGTTAAAAAACTTGAGGAGATAAAAAAAAAAGATAGAATCCCTGGATGAACAATATAAGAAACAAACAGAATATATAAAGCAGATGCAAGGAGATTTATAGGAAATCAAAAACTCCATCAAAAGTTGTAAAAACCACCTCAATGAATGTGAAGATAGAATTCCAGACCTTGAAGACAAGATTGCAGCCAGTGAACAGGAAAGGAAAGATCTTTTAAAAATAACAAGAAATCAGGAAATAACAATTCAACAACTGCAAGATGATGCAAAAGGAACAACATAAGGTTAATAGGGATAAATTAAAAAGAAGGGAACAACATAAAGGATGTCAAGAGGATATTTAGAGAAGTAATAGCTGAAAATTTTCCAAACATGAGACTGGAAATCGATATCAAGATCACTGAAGCATATAGAACTCCAAATAGCCATAATCAAAATAAAACTACACCCAGACACATAATAATGGCCATCCCAGAAATCGTACAAAAGAATAGAATGTTAAAAGCTATTAGAGAGAAAAGACAGATCACCTATAAAGGAAAACCTATCAGAATCACAGCAGACTTCTCAGCACAAACAATAAAGTCAAGAAGAGCATGGAGTGAAGTATTTCAGAACCTAAAGGAAAATGATTTCCAACCTAGGCTGATGTATCCTGCAAAACTGTCCTTCAAAATGGGTGGAGAAATAAGATACTTCCATGACAAAGAACAGCTGAAAAACCACATGATCAGCAAGCCAACCCTGCAAAGAATACTGAAAGACAGCCTAGATGCATCTAGGGGAAACCACTAAACAAAGCAGACAATTAAACAGAACCAAAAGACAAAGATGTAACAGCAGAAAGATAACATGTCAACAATAAACCAATATATAATAGTTATAACCATTAATGTAAACGGTCTCAATGCACCAATTAAAAGAAACAGACTGGGAGAATGGATCAAGAAACAAAATCCAATATATGCTGTCTACAAGAAACCCATCTAACCCAAAAGGATACCCACAGACTGAAAGTCAAAGGATGGAAAACAATACTTCATGCAACAGGAACCCCCAAAAAAGTGGGGATGGCGATTCTGTTTGCAGACAATGTGAACTTCAAGCCAATAATGATCAGAAGGGACAAAGAAGGTCACTACATACTGGTTAGGGGAAAACTCCAAGAAAAGAGATAATTATCTTAAATATATATGCACCAAATTCCAGAGCACCCAGTTATATAAAACAAGTACTAACAGAAATGAAAAACTAAGTTAACAGTGACACAATTCTAACAGGAGATCTTAACACACCATTGACACCAATGGAATGATCAACCAGACAGAAAATCAGCAAAGAAATAAAAGACATGAATCGCACCTGTGAACAAATGGACTTAGTAGACATATACAGAGTATTCCACGCAACAACAACAGAATACACATTCTTCTCAGCAGTACATGGGTCATTTTCTAAAAGAGACCATATATTAATTCACAAAACATATCTAAATAAATGCAAAAGGGTTGAAATCATCCCTCGCATGCTATCGGACCATAGCACTATGAAATTAGAAATTAAATATAAAAGATACTACAAAATTCCCACAAACACATGGAAACTGAATAACACACTCTTGAGTAATCAGTGGGTCACAGAGGAAATCAAAGAAGAAATTAAACACTACCTACAAGAAAATGAAAACACAAATACAACTTACCAGAATCTATGGGATGCAATGAAAGCTGTCCTCAGAGGAAAATTTATAGCACTGAGTTCACACATCAGGAAAACAGAACGAATACAAATAAATAACCTGATGTTACATCTCAAACATCTAGATAAAGAAGAGCAAGTTGTGCCCAAAGCCAAAAGAAGAGAAGAAATTATAAAAATCAGAGCAGAAATCAATGCAATAGAGATTTTAAAAAAATCCATGAATCAAAGAGTTGGTTCTTTGAAAGAATAAATAAACTTGATAAACCCCTAGTCAACCTTCTTTAAAAAAGGGAAGAAAAACCTCAAATTCATGCAATAAGGAATGAAAGAGGAAAAATCACTACAGACCCTATAGAAATACAGAAAATCATCAACACCTATTTCAAAAACCTCTACTCTCAAAGGTTTGATAACACAGAAATAAATAGACAGATTCCTAGAAGCATAGAAAGTAACACAGCTAGGTCATGAAGATGTAAAACTACTGAATAACCCAATTTCTATTAATGAAATTGAAAAGGTAATTAAATCCTCACCTACAAAGAAGAGTCCAGGCCCAGAGGGATTCACTGCAGAATTCTACAAGAAATACAAAGAAGACCTAATGCCAAAACTCCTCAAACTCTTCAATGAAATTGAAAGGGAAGCAATCCTTCCCAAGTCATTCTTGGAAGCAAATATTACTCTAGTACCAAAACCTGAGAAAGACCCAACTAAAAAAGAGAACTACAGACCAATCTCCCTAATGAACACAGATGCAAAAATCCTCAATAAAATATTGGCAAATAGGATGCAGCAAATCATCAAGAAGATTATACACCATGACCAAGTGGGATTCATCCCAGGCATGCAGGGATGGTTCAATATACGTAAATCAATAAATGTAATACACCATATCAATAGAGCCAAAAGTAAGAACCACATGATCATTTCTATAGATGCAGAAAAAGCATTCGATAAGGTCCAGCATTCATTCATGATAAGAACACTGCTGAAAATTGGAATAGATGGTTTTTACCTCAATATAATAAAGGCCATCTATGACAAACCAATAGCCAATATCATACTAAATGGCCAAAAATTGAAAGTCTTTACTTTAAAATCAGGCACAAGACAAGGATGCCCCTTATCACCGCTCCTATTTAATATAGTACTGGAAATACTAGCCAGAGCAATTAGACAAGATAGAGAGAAATAAAAGGCATAAAGACAGGAAAAGAAGAAGTTAAGCTATCATTATTTGCAGATGACATGATACTCTATATAGAAGATCCCCAAAACTCAATTGAAAGACTGCTAGATATAATAAATAAATTTAGTAATGTAGCTGGCTATAAAATCAATACTCAAAAATCAGTAGCATTCCTATACACTAACAACAAAGTCACAGAAAGAGAAATAAGAGAAGCCACACCCTTCACACTGGCAACCAAACAAATGAATTATTTAGGAATTACTGCCACGAAAGAAGTGAAAGACCTGTACAGGGAAGATTATATTACACTGAAAAATGAAATTGAAGATAATCTCAGAAAATGGAAAAACATCCCTTGCTCATGGATAGGGAGAATAAATACTATGAAAATGGCCATTCTCCCAAAACTGTTATACAGATTCAATGCAATCCCAATAAAAATACCATCAATATACCTCATAGAACTTGAGAAATCACTCCTAAAATTCATCTGGAGTGAGAAAAGACCTAGAATAGCAAGGACAGTTCTAAGCAGCAAAGGCAAGGCAGGAGTATCACAATCCCTGACTTGAAACTATACTACAAAGCAACCATAGTAAAATCAACATGGTACTGGAACCAAAACAGAGCTGAAGATCAATGGAATAGATTAGAAGATACAACCACAACTGCAAACACACTCAACCACCTCATCTTCGATAAAGGGTCCAAACAGGTTCACTGGGAGTACAACAGTCTCTTTAATAAATGGTGTTGGAAAAACTGCCTCTCCATATGTCAAAAACTAAAACTAGACCCATGCCTATCACCATGTACTAAAATAAAATCTAAATGGATCAAAGACCTAAATATTAAAACAGAAACACTAAATCTATTGGAAGAAAAATTGGGTAAAAACCTTGAAGATATAGGAGTAGGTAGAGAATTCATGAACAGGACTCAAACCACATGGGAAATACTTCCCAGAATCAATAACTGGGATCACCTCTTAGTAAAAAGTTTCTGCACATCAAAAGAAGTCTCCAGTGTGGTGAGAAGAAAACCCACAAACTGGGAAAAAATCTTAGTGAACTGCCCCTCAGAAAAGGACTTTTGTCTAAAACATATAAAGAATTAAAAAAAATAGACCCCCAAAATTCAAAGACCCAATCCAAAAATGGGCATCTGAGATGAATAGACAATTCTCAGATGAAGAAATACAAATGGCAAATAAATATATGAAAAAATGTTCATCATCATTGGTCATTAGAGAAATGCAAATCAAAACCACACTGAGATTCCATCTCACTCCTGAAAGAATGGCCAAGTTCAAGAAAACCAACAACAACAAATGCTGGAGAGGCTGTGGAGAAAAAGGAACTCTCCTGCACTGTTGGTGGGAGTGTAGACTAGTGCAACTATTGTGGAGGTCAGTCTGGAGATTTCTCAGAAAACTAGGACTGGAAGCCCCATATGACCCAGCTATACCACTTCTAGGCATATTCCCAGAAGAATTGAAAGCATCATACCACAGTGATATATGTGCACCCATGTTTATAGCAGCACAATTTGTAATAGCCAGATCTTGGAAACAACCTAAGTATCCATCAACTGAGGAATGGATAAAAAAGTTGTGGTATTTTTATACAAGGGTGTACTACTCAGCTATAAAGAATGACCACATTGAGACATTTATAAATAAATGAATGCAGCTTGAGACCATACTTATAAGTGAAATAAATCAAACTCCCATGTATAAATACTGAATAGTTTCCCTAGTGTAAAAAGTGCTAAGAATGATTCCCAGTCATATTGGTTTGAAGCCATATAATGTTTTCACTCATTAACCGCAATGGTTTTAACCTGGGTTATTCAATTTTAGTATCTATGATAGCACGAATAGCTATTTTGAAGAAAGCAACACAGCATAAAAGCTAGTGCTGATTTAATATCGTCTTGTTTTGAAGTCCCATCAAGCTGTAGTACATCTGTTTCGACTGGTTTTAACATGTTGTATCTTACTATATTTCACTATATGCTATAGTATAAACAAAACTCTTTATAAGCAATGAGATAATATTGAAACCATTGTTTGTTTTCTATTAGCAGGTTCTAAATATTCTGTAATTCTTGCATTCTCTTTAAAGGCTTCACACTGTCTAGATACGCAAAGTTACACTCAAGTAATTAAAGGAAAGAGGCACTATGGTGACTACTATTATGTTAGATTACCTGGCAGTGAAACACAATGATGCTTGAATTGCTCAGTTCTGCCCTGCGTTGTTCTATTACAATGTCCTCTCTTATCTCAAATCCTCCCCCTATTTTTAAATTAATCTATTTTCTCTCATTTTTTTAATTAAGGGAAAACTAAAAGAATAATGGGACATATTATAGTAACTTTTTTGCTGTCCTATTAACCTGACTTGAACCCCAGTATTGCTCTCCCCATCTTGTTCTGTCTGATTATTATATATTCTATTTTGTTTGATAGTATCAGGTTTGAGGGTATAGGCAATCACTTTGGCAATAAGATATACTATGATGCCCAATATGGATTGACTATCATCCTTTTTTTTTTTTTTTTTAAGTCTTGTAAGGTCCTCAGTGTAGATTTTGTTGGTTTTATTCCATATTGTTTGGATCAATTCTATTATACCTGATGATATAGACAACTCAATTTAAAAATAGCAAGAGGCACATTGGTAACCACTTTTGATCACCCGGTATTCTATTTTTGCATCACATGCTATGCCCACCCTTCTGTTCTGACTCTGTTTTGCTTAGTCACTTTTGTTTTTATTCTCTTCAAAAAAGTAATAAGAACTGTGAGAGTAATAAAACCCTAAAAGTCTAATTGTTACTGTAAAAAAGAGAGGAAAGTAAGGTGAACTAAGGGATATAACCGCAGGTATGTTCAAGAGTGTAGGATGGAAAACCATATAACTGAGCTTTTGTTGGATCATTGAATGGAACTGTCTCCAATTTCACTGTATGAATGTTCACTTTATATGCTTTAATTTAGTGATATGGACAACTGTTTCTGGGAAGATAATGTATAGCCTGTTAACTGGTGATTTTGTACTGTATATATTTTTCTAGAAATACTGTATTATTTGTACCCTTTTACTGCATTTTTATGTCCTTTTTTTTCTCTCTTTAAATAAAAAAAAAGTTTACCCACTTTATTGAGACAGAAACAGACTTCCACACCCACGTCATGTTTTAGCTAACAGTAATAAGTTGGAATTTGTTCTTTAATGATTTTATCCTCTTAGCAAAGTCTTCTTTTGTTGGTTTCAGTTCCTTTGCAAACATAACCACTCAAGTACTGGTTTTTATAAACACTTAAGCTCTGAATAGCAAGAATAATAAACACAGTGGTTCATCAGGTAATTAAACCATGCAAGCCCTGCCCCTGCAGTATTGTTTTCAGCTAATCTTACTTTTGCTTGAGTTCATTACACTGTTATCTGTAATGCGATTTTCACAGGGAGCATTTAATGTATTATTCTTGAGGAAAAGTATTGTTCCACTGATATCTTTTTAGGTTTATCTACTAAACCTCTTGCCCCCCATATATGATTTTTATGAAGGATGATCCTGATGAGAAATTGACATAGTCATGGGTGTGTCTGTTATATTTATATTCTTTTTTCACAAACAGATCTGCCTATAACTAGAATTTTTAATGTGTTCATTACATAAGAAGCTAAGGATTGATAATTTACATTTTCCATTTCACCTCTGTGTCACCTTCCTGGGCTTTGATGTAATGTAACAGAATGATGGTTCCTATTTAATTAAACAGAAATCTGGATTACCTCCAGCTGTGGGCCATGCAATCAGTCCTTGTATGAGCAAAAAGGGGTGTAATCCCTGGCCCATAGATCATTCCTATGTAGAAATCTGTTCTCACTCAAAGCCATTTGCAGGCTGTTGAAATGATTTTTTCCTGTTTAAATTACTTAGAATGTGCAGCTGCCCCATCCCCACCTTAAAAAAGAATCAGAAACACTAAAAGAGCTTGATTTCTTCACTTCCAAAAGCATTTTTTAATTACAAGAAGCCTCACCCTGCCTGTTGATACATCCATTTTTTCTTTGTTTGCTGCAAGAAGCATTATAGATGTGGTTTACTGCTTAGTGCATTTTTTCACATGCGTTTCTCCAGATGGGTATCATTTGATTCTCTGATACATACTGAATATATTTTTTTAAAACAGCTTTTATCAAGGCAGATTTTTGTTGCAATATGACTTCATCTTTCTTCCAAAAAGGAGGTATTCTGATCTTTCTGAATTGTAAATGAGTTTACTCACAAAACCTAACCTTTTAACATGAAGGCTGTAAGAGCTGTGTGTAACAGATTCAAGCTGACTATTGTCAGTGCAAAGGATAAGGCCAGTTCTGTCTTGCTGTCAGACAGTGATAGTTTGCCAGTAGGGAGGCCTAAATAAAACCATTAGATCTATTCAGAGAAAGGCATGGGTAAATCTGAACATGCAGGACAGCTCAGTTATTATGTGTAGGTTTTAAAAATACTCACTGACCCTATAGCATTCCTATTGTTTCTACTAAGGTCTGGGGATAAAACAATTTCTTTCCAGGTGTGGGAGACAACTCCAGTGACTCCTTTTGAATCCAAAATAATTACTGTGACTTTGATTACTTGGAGATTCATTTCCTTATACTGATATGTAAAAGGCTGGCTAGGATATTTCCTTCTCTCTTCAATTGGCTCTGAGTATTGCAAATAAGGCTAACTGAGGTGCTAATATGCAAAATCTATAGCCATCTGACAGTGCTGTTTCCTTGCATAGTGTTCTCCACAATACAGGACTGAGCACAGGAGATATTAGAGCAAATAGCTCCTGGAAAGTCAACTGGGTAGGAGCCTTAAGATAAGAGGCTATAACACCCCAGGGCACAAGAGTTTGCATATCAGAAACTGAAGCCATATCCCCCCAAAACAATTCTACTGCTACCTTAATTGGATTAGGTAAATTGATCCTTCTGCATATCTTTATCTCTGCAAATTACAGAGATGCCATTCTTGCACCTGGCCAGTCAGCTCAAACTACTTAGTAATCCCTGACATCCTCACTATCACTTATCCCAGAGCTATGCCCCTTTCTTCACAAGACAATAAATGCTGGGAGATGCCTAGGATTGGGGCCTTTGTCCACATGACCTCATGGGGATTGGATTTAGGACTCCTTGGCTGCCCTTAATTTGGAACATGTCTTGGTGTTTTTATTCTCACCATGGGTTGCATTCGTAGTGGTAGATCGAAATCAGCTTGCTAGGATTCCAATGACATCTCAATGGGATTACAAATATAACCTTTTGGATTGTGAGGAAAACTAGAAAAAGGATTGCAATAGTTGAGTAACTGAATTTGATATTTGGGTTTACAATACCAGGGAGAGGGAGAAGGCAGAAAGAAAAGGACCCAATGATATCTTGGATTTGTAGTAATTCTTGATGTCATCTTTAAAAAATCAACTATCAGACTTTTTCTGTCATGTTTATTGTACATATAATTCTGCAAGCCAAGTCAAAATTCCTGTTATACATAGAAGGTTTTGAAATTGTGAGCATTTTATAACATTAGGAACACAGAATGCTGATAAGCTTGCTTTTCCAAATTTAGATTAATTGAAGTGTATTTTGGTTTCTCTGACTACTGAAACTCATCTGAAAAAACAAACTGAAATCTCAAAGTTCAACATTTTGAGAAAGAAGAATTCATGTGTGAGGTCAAACTCCCTAAGGACAAAAAAAATATGGCTTCCTGTCCCTTGGAATGGCAGTGACAGGATAAAGCTTTTTTCTAGACTCCTGGCTGTCAGCACAAAGTGCACACTAAATCACAGCAGGGAACTTTAAGGAAACTAAAAGTACTTGGGACCCTGAGATCTGAGCAGGTCCAAGATATCAGGAACTGTTAATGGGATACCATCAGATTTTAGCATACAACTAGGGCAACATTCACTGTTATAGAGACTTTTAAATGTTTGGCTTCAGATTTCTAGAATACATTTTACTGTTAGAACACACATTAAGCTAAACATTTTATGCTAAAAACAAACCTTAACTTAGGAAGAAACTAAATTCTTGTTCATAGTAAGAAAAGATAACCCTCTTCTTAGTTCAAGTGAACATCAGTACAAAATTTTGCTCCGATGTTAATTAAGGTCTAGAGACATGTGCTCAGGGATTTGCAAGGAGAACAAGACAATACAGAACACATAACTTATAGTATTATTTATAAAGGTCATCCAAGGAATCAAATACAAAGTAAGTGCAAGAAATCTGTCCACACACTAAAGACCTAGAGAATCCAGCCGAGCACCTGGATCCACATCAATGTCCTGCATGAGTCTAACTGAAGACCTAAAACCCACGTTGATGCCCCATGAGTCCAACTGTAGGGCTAGAGTCCATGACAAAGACATGCATGTCTGTTTCAAAGATCTGTGCTGGGAAGCACCAAAGGTCGGCAGTGGAAGCTAGAAAGTCTGTGCCAGCAGGATGAAGGATCTGTGCCAGTAGATTAAGTGTTTGACACTGGAGCCAGAAAGTGAAGCTCAAAATAAGGACTAGGGCTCCCCTGAAAAGTACCACAGCCATCCTCAGTGACAACAAGTTCCCAGCCTCCTCCAACAATGAGAACAGCTGAGTTCATTTCAGGAAACCAGCATGACAAACTTCTGAAGATGGAGCTTCCCTTCTGGAGCCAGGATGCCATGCTCAAAGTAAGGAACAACGTTCGCCCAAAATGAACCACAGTCATTCTAAGCAATAAGATCCCAAGTTCCTTTGATGATGAGAACATCCAAGTTCATATCAGGAAAGAAGTTCAGCAAGCTCCTCTAGGAGAACTCACAGCAACAGGAAAACCAACAGCACCAAACAACAACTACTCTTCCTTTCCAGGTCTCTTTTTTATGCTAGCAACAATCCTCAGGTGGGCCATCTACACACAGCACCACACTGATTCAGTTCATGTGGTATTTAAGTTGACCATCAATTTTCAGTCCACCACAGGCCTTACAGAGACCATCATGAAATAAAGTACCAAGGGCCACCTTATGTTACTTGCCATATCAGCTCATCTCCATGGACTACAGTGCTCATCGTACTGACAGTCCAACCAATAGGGAATAGAGTAGCTTTTTATTCTCCAGAGAACATCATTTGGGCTAGTACAATCTTAAGGACAGAGGTATCGAAGTGACCTCATTCTTAGGATATAAAGAACACAAATTATTTACCTGAGCCCCCAAATAGAACCCTAACGGTTGTTAGTTACCTGAGCTAGTAGTCTATGGGGCACTTAATGAATTACCAACATATCAAACAACACCAACATGTAAAACACTATTTTTTCACTTACTACAAGTAATACCTGTAGTATACTTGTAGCAAGATACTTGATTTGATCTAATTTTTTACAATAAAAAAGAAGTCTAGTTTGAAAATCATTAAGCTTGATTATTTTTATGTACATTTATTTTTAATTCCTATATAAAATTACATGTATACATTTTATAATGTTTGAGGCATAAATCTATCATTCATGAGTTTATAGTAAAGCCAGGGAAATTAAAGAATAATTTTGGTATCTTTGGGTAGCTTTGTGTTAAGATCTTTATGAACTTGATCTCACTTGACTTTCACCAAAAAAACCCCTATGGAATAAGTATTATTACTCAGCTTTTAAAGTGAGGCTTTTAGTTGCTAGGTAAATTGTCATCTGGCTCTTAGCTGGCAGACCCGGTGGTTGAAACCCACATCTGTCTCACTCCCAAGCTATTGCTTCTAGTCATTCTATGATTTTAAGTATTTCCTTGATCTATTCTGACTTTTTAAAAGTGTGTCATTTCTGAGTTGTCTTCCATTCGTGGTACCACCTAATACTGTTTTAAATTTCACGTTTAGATCACTAATCCAACTCTAAATAGAATTTGCTAAGTAACTGATGCTGTATAAACATTTACAAAAAGTGGTTAAGTATTTCATGTTTATTTTCACAAATGTTTGCTGAATGTTCAAGTAAATGATTAGGTGATAGAAATAAAAAACAAATGGTTCCCATACTTCAAGGAGCATTCACTTAAAAGGGAAATAATTACAGGCAGTTGTATTTACACAGAATCTTTATTTATAAAGAATGTCATGAAAGAGACTATATCTGTAAAGTACAGAAATTCTTGTAGTGCATAAGTCATCCCTTAGCCAATTTCATTGTTTTGTATTTTCTTGTGTCAGGTGCCCTAAAAGATTTTCTGGGGTAAGCATTAACTCACACATAGTGATACTTGAATCATGGATTGTATTGTGCTCCCAAGTTTTGACTCTTACATATTCTTGCTCAAGAGATTTGGCAGGGCATAATCAGGAGTTGTCAGTAACACTGGCATGAGCATCGTTGATAGGAATTAGAAGGAACCTGAATTTCTACCAGAGGACTTAGTGTTTTAGGATTTGGTAAAATACCAGTAATATATCAAATGGCATAAATAATACAATTTACTGCTGCCATTAAAGGTCCTTTTATTCAGAAGAATTGAGGCTACTCAAATGAATGGAACAAAAATGAAATAGGGACAATTCTATCAGGTGTGAAAGAACTGGGTGAAGATCAGAGTTAAGAGATAACTAAACAGTGTGATCACTGATCAGAGACAAAGATCATGATGGTTGTAACATGAAAATTACATTGAGTGATAGATGTTCCCAAATAGGCTATGTATGGAAGGCCATGGGACACATAAGACACACTTCCCAACTGACTTTGAATTACCCCCAAAGCAGAGCCTGACATGAATCCTTCAGTACTTCCTTGTTTATTCGAAATGTTTGACTTTAGGAATTGGTAGAGGTCGTGGGAATAACAGTACAGGGAGTGGCAAAGGTCATGGTATGATTTGGATGTGGTTTGGCTGTGTCCCCTCAAAGGTCTCTGTGCTGGAAGCATGATTGCTAATGCAGTGGGGTGGAAGATAGTTGGACCTTTCAGAGCTAGGCCCTGGTGAAGTCCTTGGGTCACTGGTCCCTGTCATGGGAGCAAGTTTTCATGACTCAGAGCCCAGCCCCAGAACCAGTCTCTGGCTTCCTGTCTGGAGATATCACCTCCTCCCTTCCCATATTCTCCAGCTGTTGTGAAGCCATCAACTGCAGTTCTGAAGCCCAGCTGATGCTAGGGCCATAGCGCTGAATTTCTAGAACTGCAAACGAAATAAACTTTTCTTCATGTATTTCACTATGGTTATGAAAAACAAATGAATTCAAGGCAATAAATTATTGATAGAGAATTGTTTCCTACTCAGGGCAACTGGTTTCAAAACCTCCAGGTTGCCTCTAAGGAAGTATGGAAAAAGTGCCTTGAAATTTTTCCACCTACTCCCGTGTCTCCAGTGTTTTAGGATTGCCCCATGTCATTAATTTCACTGGCAATTGAGCTTTAGACAGTGCTCAGGTGTATAGAGACAAAGCAGTTACATTTGTTATGAGATGCTACACACAAAACGGTCACCTCCAGTTAAAAGGAGGTAGACTGAGGAAGAAGAAGCCATGACTGATTCATCTGCCAGTTTTACAAAGGATGGTAAAGTTTGGTCATCTTCATTTTTAGTTTGTGCTAATAAATAGAAATACTGTGATTTTAGTATATTCCATGAACAATAGATTAATATCCCCTCTGTGCTCTCTATTGTAGCTCTGAAAATTAAATAAAGAATTCTAAAAGTAGACAAGACTGTTCTTCTAATGGAAGAAAATTTCCTTTTAAACATTGTAGAGACTGTTTCTTCCACATCCTTTATTGCTTTACCTTGAAAATATCAATTAAAACTGTCTTCCTCCTGCCCAAAGCTACTCAACTCTCTAATAATTTCCAGTTGTGGAAACTATGGAAAGTATAGATCACACCAAGATAGGCCTCCTTGAACCAATTTACAGGGAGGTTTCTGGTCACACTTCCTAACTCTAACTTAGTGTAGTCATGTTCAAACGGGGTCTGAAACCACATCACTTGCTAACACAAGGTGTGATTGAAGACAATGGTGAATGTTTAATTAAAAAATTACTTTAGTAAAGGAAACTTTGTCATTAATCCCCCTTTGTATCCCCCTCACTCCTAACACCCAGGGCTCGTGCCACTTTCTGAAGCAGTTCTGAAAGGCATTTTCAGGAGTCTCTTTAGTTATACTGTCACGCCATCTCCACGTCCTGAATTAAACATTTGTCCTGTCCAAACATTTACCTTTCATTGTCATTTTGAGGAAGAGCCAGAAGTCACAGTGCCAGGTCCAGTGAATAAATGGAGAAGAACACACCACAGAGTTTTTCGGAGCCTGCCTTTCCCTTGGGTGCACTCGGCAGCAGCATTAACCGTATTCTTCATCACACTCCACGAAGACCCTCAAGAAAGACCTCCCAAAGGGCATCAGAGAGTGACAAGAGTTACAGGATAAATGTATTCAAATTAAGGGGGAATATTTTGAGAGGGATTAAGAGCAATGTGTCTTTTTTTAAAAAGCATTCACTGTAGGTTTCAATCATACTTCATTAAAGACATCACAAGCCAATTTTACTACAATAAAGCATTGCTACTGTTGCCACTGTTTTCAACAGTTCATTTCAATGGAGTTTATATGGTAGGATGATTATGGTAAGGTTCAGGTAGAGAGAAAGAGACCAGAGACACTCATCTGATTTTGCGATCAGTTGATTGATCTTATTTATGCATATAGAATAAATTTCAATTGAAAAAATATATGTTATGTGTAATACTATTGTCCTTCAGGGATAGTTTTAAGGGGTGGAAATGGAATTGGAGGCATTTGAAAATGATAGTGTCCTTGCAGAAAATGAGTGCAGCTAAAATTGCATAGATATTTTGGTTATAAACTGATAAACTCTGAGCTCAGAGCGGTCAAGTTTTACATGCCTGAGCTGACATGCCAGTCTGCCAGCAGTCATATGGTTTTCATATGGTGACACTCCACAGATGCCAGCAAAATGTGAGAGGTTTCTGGCTCGTTTCCTCTCATTTTCTTGAGACTGGTTGCCTGTACACACGCATGCTCACATGCATAGGCACACATGCACATACACAGATCTTTGCCATCCTTGAACCATACGAACTAATCCACTAAACTCCAGCAGGTAAATTACCTCATCCCTTCTCCTCTAGTGATTTATATTAATGTATCAGTTAACATTTAACTCTGAGGTTTCTAATTTCAAAATCTCAAACTAAGTTTTCACTTTCACTTTCAAACAATACAAGCTTTCTTCTGAGATACAGACCCTTTTAAACAAGTATATAGGTATTGTATATATATATATATATATATAATATATATATATATATATATATATGTAAATGTTTTGACTAGGGTTTATTTTTCACTCTTGTCATTTAAAATGCTTTTCTTGAAGTAAGGTTTACTTTTAGCATATATTTTAAGCTGTAAACAAATATATTTAGGTATGACTTAAAGTATACAACTTTAAAAATTTAGCAATTCTATTTTTCTCATTTCAAAACTACTGTTTGCCAAAGTGTCAGCAAAATCTATCCCTATGGTTATTGCATAATATCGTTAAATAATTTCACATAATACAATTTTAAATTCTTCACACGTTTAAAAATGGATTAAATGTGAGTTTCCTCAATACATCTATTGTATCATTGAATCTATAACTTTTGTATTTTGACAGTGCAAACTTAAATCAATAGATTTACATAGAAATTCTTCATTATGACTTTATCAAGTGATACTGAGAAAATTAATTGAAAATGAACCAAAGTGACACATTCGCATAGTTATGACAAATGCAACTATACACACACATGAACCACACTTCTAGCCAAACTATATCTTCAACCCCCAGCTTTGAGCAAGAGAAACATGTCTGTTTTAACTCTATATTTCCTTTATCCAGAACTTAATGGCACGTAAATATTTGTTATTTAATACATACAGTATTTACAAATATAAATACAATATGGTCTACCTTTATCTCTTAGAATCTTATACGGAGTGAGCTCTTTAGGCATACTGTATACAAAATGGATGGCAGATGGCAATTGGATAAAACTAATATACTCTCTGGCTCATAAATGAAGAAAAGTATCTAATGAGTACTATCTTCCATCCCCTTCCGAAGGATGTTGCCATTACAGAAGATCTGATTTCAATAAATATAATGATTTTCATTATAAACACATCACTGCCAGTTTTTTTTACAAAGCAATGTTGACATAAATATATCTCAAAAGCAAAGAGCGATACATTCAAATTTAAATTGAATTCATTTTGAAGCCTAGAATCATGACGCTCTTTAGGGAACACTGCCTCATTCATTGTTCACATAAACAGAGGATTCTATCAAAATACCTACAATCTTTGTTAGGCCAAAAAAATTCTAATCCTTTTGAGTGTTTTGTTCTGATAAGTTTTAATAAAATAGCATGTACTCTTCATCTTTTGAATGGGCTCAGATTAAAATATAGTTTAAAACTAATAAAATAATATTAAATTACTGCAAAAATTCTTATACCATAGAAAAGTTTAAGTGTATTGTTATTTCCTCATATATTCCTAAATAAAAGTGTGAGGACATGATATTGTGACTTGAATATTCTCTAGAATTTTTTTATTTTTTTATTTAGAGAAAAAAATCAAAACAGAAAAAAGGATAGAAATAATACAGAATTAAAAAAATAAATAACAGTAAGAAATCACCAGTGGTATAATAGATATTATAATAATGAAAGGGAAAGAAAGTGCTCTAAAGGATATAAATGTATGTATGATTAAGTGTGCATGATAGGTAATCATACTACTAAGTTTATGTTAGTTTATCAAACAGAATAGTTTGTACTATCATTATTTGATTGTATGTCCACTTTTTACACTTTGATTTTGTAACTTAAACAACTACTTCTAAGATAACAGTATGTCATTTGGCTCCTAGAATTAAGTTGGAAATTTCATTCTAGTCCTATATTAGTGGTACCCAGAGATTCAATTTTGGGAGGTGATAGGGTCATGGAGATCTTCATAAATAGATTAATCTGTTTGTGGATTAATTATTAAGGCAGTGGTTTATTATATATATATACACACACTCTGACACTTTGCCTGATGATGTAATGCCCTCCATGTTATGGAGCAGCTTGACAGCCCTCACCAGCGGGTGCCAACAATGTGCTGCCACCATGCTCTTGGCCTTCCCAGTTTCCAGGACCATGAGCTAAAAATATTTATTCTTTATAAATTTCCTGGTCTTGAGTTTTTTGCTATAGCAACATAAAGGTGGCTATATACCTATTGTTTCTATACTAATTTTAACCTATGCTTAACAGATGATCAGTTTATAAGTAACATATTTTGAGATTTTTTTTCTCACATTTATTAACAGTAAGGATGAGGTAGAGATGAAAAAATTAAAGAAACATATGAATTTTGCAATAAGTTGGCTCACTCTACTTTAGCAAAAAAGGTATTGGAAACTATTAGATTAAGTATTGAAATATGAAGATGAATAAGACCCAAAGATACTATGTGTCATGTATTGTATCTAGATGTCCCCCGAAAGTCTTGTGCAGTCATGGGTATGAGTTTCTAGACTTTGTGACTGACTCTCAGTCCAATACTTCAATTACAGGTGTGAGTGCTACACCCGCCCTGGGGTGAGTAGCCTGAAAAAAATGTAAGGGAGGAGAAGAGGCTTGTTCCTCCCTTTTTGCCCCTCTGCTCTTGTTCCTTTGGTACCCGTTGCTGCCATGAACAGCTGCCCCTCAGGCATGGGCCACCCTACCTTGGAGTCTGCTGACATGGACCAAAATCTCTACAAACTTTGAGCTAAATAAACCTTTTCTTTTTTAATATTTTGAGTGTTAGGTATTTGTGTTAGCAATGAGAGAAAAGTAACTAAGACACTCTGCTTCGGGAGCTCACATGTCCCTACATGTGACACATGTTAACGACGCACACCTGCACAAGTGCAGGGCAGGTTTGGAATGAAGGAGAACTGGATTCCACATGCAAAACTCATTCCTATAGTGGACCAAGTCATCCTACACACAGCGTCTGAAGCGTTCTAGATGTAATTTCTTCTTATATGCTCTCATTTGATAGGCTAGATTTTATAAGTTCATTCATAGATAATTCAGACTATTGAAGAGCTTTTATAAAATCTAGACTGAGATTAAACTTTTAGTATACCTTTCCTTACAGAATACTGAAAATGCTATTAACAATTCTGATATTAATTAGCAATTGATTTTAAACATACAAGGAATGTTTTACAGGCCACCAATAAATTCATTCCCAAATATTCATATCATTGCACAAAAAGTTTCTTAAGGAAGACTATTGTATGAGAAATGATTGACCTGGAGCTGAATGCACAGGTAATATAATTCTTTGGAAAAAAGTTAACTGTTTCTGCTCATTTATGTAACCCTTCTTTCGTTCCTCCTTTTGGTCCTTGCTTTCTTCCTTTTTTCCTCTCTTTGTTTCTTCCTTCCTCTTTCCTTCCTTTCTTTGTGCCTTCCTTTTTATTTTCTTCCTCCTTTCTTTCCTTCCTTCTTTTTTTTAGGAAGATCTTTAATTTACCTAAATCAAAGAGAATGTATTGTACTTGAAGATTAAGATTGTTTCTTATTCATGTTAATTGGCCAACTCAACAAAACCATCTTAATATTCCTACAGGTAGATCCTCCGGGGAAGGTATTTGAGCAAATGGAAGAAGGCACAATTGGTTTGACCATAACCTCCCACACATTTAATTTGCATCATTTGTGACAAGTTATTTACCTTTTATAACCCTGGGTTTCTCTCATTCCTAAGATAAAGTGATCACAAAACTTATGAAATAAATTTGTTTTAAGAATGTAATGAGATCAAATATCAAAGCTTCTGGGTGAGTACCTGATGAGCAGTCAGCAGATGATCCACACGTGCGACTATTATTAAATTTCACTGTGTCTTAAATTTTTGAGTTGTATAGTAACGTTTCTTCTGGTACAGATACTAATCTTTTATCTGGAAATCCCATAAAAGTAGATTTTAATGAAAACAAATGAACTATAATTTTAGTCAAACTTTATCATTTTAAATTTCTTAAATTGTTCCATTTTTAAATATAATCAGTGAAAATAAATAGCTATATTATACTTTAAACCACAGAAAAATCACATTCTCTGGTCCAAACAGCAACAGATAATCATGTTTAAAAATTGTATGAATATACTTTTTGAATATTTTCCTGGGTAGATAGTTTTTCTTGTAAATTTATTTATTGTATATACCTTGGTTTTAAACAAATATGTTTAACTCAGAGTTTCTTGTTAAGCAAATTTTATGAAAATGTAATTTTTATAGCAGAATAATATTCTATCTTGTAAAAGTACAAAATATTGGTTCCAGGTGCCCCTAAAAGTTGAAATTATTTGCAAGTCCTTCTGATTTATGATTAATCTTAATAATTCCATTATTTTACTTCCTGATTGATTAATTCACTTTAAAACTGTGTTAGTTTCATTTGGTCACATCCTTTAGGATAATTTCTAGCAAAATTAGTTCATGACCAAGTTTTATATTTTTAGATATATATTGTCTAACTACCCCTACAAATCTAATCCTTGTCATACTTACTTGCATTACCAGAGCTTACTAAACACAAAAAGTTTTGGAAGTTGGCAACTTGAGAAAATCAAGTAGTACAGAATTAATTATTTGTTCTTCCTGATTGTTACTGCAATGATATTTTTAGTTCTCACTTCAGTATTATTTTTCTGTAAAGGCTTAATATTATTTGTTTATTTTTCAAATAATAATTTGTAAAACTACCTCATATACTAAGTTCTAAATGCTACCATAGATAAGAAATATGCTAAAATAGTATGAATGTTTACATAAAAATGATCATATATCATGATCAGTCGTTGCTGTTAATCTCCTGCAGAATACTCCTCCTCACTCTGAACGCCTACACCCCACTGTTCTCATCACTTTCTGAAGCGATCCTGTGCATCTTCTTTTTGGTGCTGTGCTGTTGTGGCCGCCTTGATGTCATGTCCTGATCAACTCAAAATGTTTGATGCCATGGTCGTGTTGGTTTGGGGAGGAGCCAGAAGCCATACAGTATCATATCTGGTGAATAAAATGCGTGAGAACATACCACAATGTTTTGATGTGACAGAAATGGCCAGTACACCTAAGGACCTGAAAGAGGACTCCCAGAACTGAAAGAGCAACAATTTTTTGGCCAGTACCATACTATTTTTATCATTGTAGTTTTGCGGTATAATATGAAGTCTTGAATTGTGATTCCTCCTGCCTTAATCTTGTTGCCCAGGATTGTATTTGCTATTCTAGGTCTATTCTGGTTCCATATGAATTTTAGTTTTTTTCTCCATTACTGTGAGAATGCTATAGGTGTTTTGACTGGTACTGCATCAACTCTGTATATCTGTATCTGTAAGTATAGCCATTTTGACTGTATTGCTTCTGTCTACTCAGGAAGTTTTTTGTTTTCTGATATTCTCTTTGATCTCCTTTTTCAGAGTACTGTAACTGGTCATGTGTGTGTGCGTGCGTGTGTGTGTGTGTGTGTATGTGTGTGTGTATGTGTGTGTGTGTAGAGTTCTTTCACTCCCTTGGTTAGACTGATTCCCAAGTATTTAATTTTTTCATGCTATTGTGAAAGGCGCTGTTCCCTAGCTTCTTTTTCAGTCAATTTATTATTGGTGTACAGGAATGCTATTGATTTTTATGTGTTGACTTTTTATCCTGCTACACCACCTAATTTGGTTATTAATTCAAATCATATTTTGATGGAATATTTTGAGTTTTCTATACAGATGATCATGTCATTGAAAATAGTATTTAACTTTTCCCTTTCTTGTACATGTCTTTTTTTTCTTACCTATTTGTTGTGCCTGAGTCTAAATGTCTTGAGAATTGTATTGAACAGCATACATTTTAGACTTGTTTCTGCTTTTAAAAGTTTTCAACTTCTCTTCATTTAATATGATGTTTGTCATAAACGGCTTTCATCAGAGTAAGATAAGGCCCTAATGCATCTACTTTCTTTAAGATTGTTTTTTATCCTGAATGGTTGTTGGATTGTATCAGAGGCATTTTGCACATCTATTGGGATGATCACATGATTTTTGTTCTTCCTTTTATTCATTTGGTGTATTATATTTACTGATTTGCATATTTTGAAACATCTTTGCATTCCTGGGATAAATGCTACCTGGTCATAATGTGTGATCTTTTGATGATCTTACTGCACTTTATTTATGTTTGTTTCTGTCTTTTCTTTTTTCTCTTTTGAGACTGAGTCTCTCTATGTAGTTTAACTAACTTGAACTCATTTCATAGGTCAGAATGGCTTCAAACTCACAGCAAATATTCTGCCTCAACGTCCTGAATGTTGGGATTACAGGCATGTGCTTCCATGCCCAACTTTGCCAGTGTCTTGCGTATTTAGGCATTAATGTTCATTTAAGACACTGGCTTGGAATGCTTTTTCTGCTTATGTGTGTGTGGGGTCATTATCTGATTTTGAGATCAGGGTAAGGCTAGCTTCCAGAAATGACTGTGGGAATACTTCTCTTTCATTTCATAGAGTTTGAGGAGCATTGGCATTAGATTTTCCCTAAAGTTCTCATAGAACTCAGGTTACACAGTCACAAAATGGGTTACTGAAATGTACAGAAACCATTCAGAAGAAATACAAATGGCCAATAAATACATGAAAAAATAGTCAACAGCTGTAAGACATTCTTAGTTGGTACCTTTAAAAAATTAATCCTTTAATCCCATTGCTAAATATTGATTATTCAGGTTTTTTCAAAGTCTTCCTGGTTCAAATTTGGTAATTCTGGTACATCTAGGAATCTGTCTATTTCCTCTGAATTCTCCATTTTCTAGAGTACAGATTCTCAAAGTAGTAGTTCTAATCTGAATTTTGGCAGAGTCTGTCATGATTTCACCTTTTTCATTTCTAATTGCACTGATTTGGGATTTTCTTCACTTTTTTTTTTGTAAGGTTGTACAGAGTTTTGTCTATTTTGTTTGTTCTTTCTAAGAGCCAGTTCTTCAACTAATCGATTCCTTGTATTTTTGCTATCAACTGCGTTACTTTCTGTTCTCTTTAAGTTTCATTTCTGATAGTAGTTTTGGATTTGTATTGTACTTGTTTTTCTAGGATCTTGAGGTGCATCATTATTTATTTGGCCTCACTCTGTTTTTTCAAAGTGGACATCCATAGCTATAAAGATCCAATGTAGGACTGCTTTCTCTGTGTCCTACGTTCTCAGACATTGCACTGGTACTGTACTCTAGGAAATGTCAAATTTCTTTCTTGATTTTTTCTGTGGCTCATAGATTATTCAAGATGATATTGACTTTCTTGGCCTCTTCTGATCAGTTTTGGCTTGAAATCCACTTTGTGTGAAATTAGGATAGCTACTCCGGCTTTATTCTGAGTTCCCGGTTCATGAAATGTTGTTTTCCAGCTTTTCACTTTTAATGTGTCTTCCTTTTCAGATTAAATGTGGTTTTGTATACTGGATATTGTTGAGTCTTATTTCTTCCTCCTTTTTACCAACCAGTGTCTTCTGACTGTGGAATCGAGACCGTTCACATTCACTTATTCCGCCATCGCCTTGTTTTCCTGTTGTGGATCCCTCTCCTCCTATTTAGCAGCTTACCTGACCTACTATATTCACTCTGTTAGATATTTTGGCATTTTGGGCTTCACTGTCTCTTTCTCAGATGTCCTTGAGAATTTTGTGTAGCACTGATTTGGTACTTATGGATCTATTGAGGTGCTATTTTTATGGAAATAACCATTTCTCCATCAATTTTGAAAGAAAATTTTGCAGGACATACAAGTTTGAGTTGAGAGTTTTTGTCTTTTAGGGCTTGAAACACTTAGCTTCAGTCTCTCCTGGCTTTTGATGTTTGTTGAGAAGTCTGCTATAATTCTAATGGATTTTATTTTATAAGTAATTTGTTGCTTTCTCTAACAGGTTTTAAAGTTCTGTCTCTGTGTTAGACATCTAAGTCATTCCTGGAAGCAAATATTACTCTAATACCAAAACCTGAGAAAGACCCAACTGAAAAAGAGAACTACAGACCAATCTCCCTAAGACCAATCTCCCTAATGACCACAGATGCAAAAATCCTCAATAAAATATTGGCAAATAGGATGCAGCAAATCATCAAGAAGATTATACACCATGACCAAGTGGGACTCATCCTAGGTATGCAGGGATGGTTCAATATACGTAAATCAATAAATGTAATACACCATATCAATAGAGCCAAAAGTAAGAACCACATGATCATTTCTATAGATGCATGAAAAGCTTTTGATAAGGTCCAACATTCATTCATGATAAGAACCCTGCAGAAAATTGGAATAGATGGTCTTTACCTCAATATAATAAAGGCCATCTATGACAACCCAACAGCCAATATCATATCCAAAAATTGAAGGCCTTTACTTTAAAATCAGGCACAAGATAAGGATGTCCTTTATCACTGCTCCTATTAATGTAGCACTGGAAATACTAGCCAGAGCAATTAGACAAGAGAGAGAAATAAAAGGCGTAAAGATAGGAAAAGAAGAAGTTAAGCTATCATTATTTGCAGATGACATGATACTCTATATAGAAGATCCCCAAAACTCCATTGAAAGACTGCTAGATGAAATAAATAAATTTAGTAATGTAGACTATGGTGTGTCATATAGAGGTTCTGTTTTGATTATAACTGTTTGGGGTTTTATACGTCTCACTTATCTGTGTGTTCTTTTCCCAGTATTTGGAAAGTTTTCTGCTATTATTACTGTAAACAATTTTTATGGCATTTGTGCTGTCTTCTGCCATTTCAGTTATTGCAATTAATCTTAAACTAATCTTCTTTGAGTCAGCTAGCAGTTGTTGAATTCATTTTTTTGTGTTCTCTTATTTTTAAGCTGTCTCTGAGCAGTTGGCCTCCAAAACAGTCTCTATCTTCTAATTTTGATATTCTTTGCTATGTTGGTTACTTCTTCCCAAACTTTCAGTATAATTTTTGGTGGCAACCTTCTTGAGCATGCTACCAATTGATAAATTGGATTTCTATATTAAAAGGTCAGCATGCAGAAACAGAACTCCCTATGCCACTCGACACAATGGAGGATGGTGTCATGATCTACGATGCTGTGATACCTCAGAAGGCAAAATAACATTTCATCTAAGGACTTTCTGTCTCTCCCACAAAACTCTATGGAAGTAAATATTAACACAAGGAAAACACAAGTTTCCCATTAATCTATGACATGTTCATAGGAGACAGCTTTGTTTCTTGTTACCCCTTGCGCTGTTCCCTGGATCTCCCTACACATTCCCTGGAAATCTGTATGTTTAATACAAAATGGTAACTTAGGAGAGTCTTGGTCTTAGTCTGATAAGACCCTCCAGACCTTCTTGCATTTTTAATTATTGTCTCTGTGTCTTGTAACCCTCAGCTCAGGTCACTGGAGGCCTGAACAGCCCCTGATAATTTTTAATCTCCTAGATTTTAATTTGGAACATTTCATGGAGTCTGGTTCTTTGCTAAACTGGTTATTCCTTTTTGATACTATTTTTTAAAACTCAATTAACTCTTCTTTAGTGTCTTCTGTAAACTCCCGGTTATATTGTGACTTCTAATGTCTAAGGAGTTATATTTTCTGTGACCCCATGGAGCTCCTCAGCATCTGCTTTTTTATCTCCTCTGTTACGTTTTCTGGTAGTTAACCTGTGAGGCTTTTCCTGTCCTCTCTGCTCAGTGCCCCACATCAGCTTTGGGAGAGCTGGGAGTCGTGGAGGCATTCTGTCACCCTGTCTTCTCACATTTTTATTTTTTGTTTGTTTCCGTTTATTTAGTGCTTAATTCACTTATAATAAAAATACTTGGCTCACCTCCCTGGTAAGCAGCCACGGATCAGCAAGCAGTGGGCAACTCAGGGTAAAAAACAGCCTGCCAGCATCTCCTGAGATCCACGCCATGTTGGAACTTGGGCTTCTGGGTAGCAAAGCAACCTGCTGGTCTCCCTGGTAGGCAGCCGTGAGCCTACCGGACTGAAAATCAAACATCCTGCCTCCCTCCCCCACATTATTAGCAAATGGGAGCTGGAGTTCTGAGCATCTCTTGGGAGGATGACCGTACACAATATAGCTAATTGGGGGATTTCCTTCTAACATCTCTTTGAAGGCAAATATTGTTATCATTGCTTTGTTTTCTTTTGATTAATTGTATTACTCTATTCAATACTCTATTGAATACTTTGTTTTGATAGGTTTTATAATGTTCTGTTTTTGGTTTGATTTTGCTACACCTGATTGAAAGGACAACTATTGTGAAGATAACAAGATATACTATGGTATCTATTACTGCTATCCCAGGAACCTGCTGTGAAGTTCTGTACCAATTTCACTGCACTGTCTCAATTGCCTTTGTTCTGCCTTGTTCTGTTGTATTTTACTACCTTAAAAATTAAAAAAAAAAGAAAGAAAATACTTGTTGCTAGTATAGAGATCCTTTTATTTTGTCCACTTTTCAGTGATACACTCTGAGAGCAGGAAACAAGAGGACTTTGCCTCTGTCCCAAGATCCAATTACTTTTGTTACTATGTATAGGGGAGTAACTTCTGTTACTATGTGTCATGTAAATATCCCAACACACCCTTCTCTGAGTATAGAATACAGTATTGCTAATACCACAAAGTTAATTCAATATATAAAGAAAAGTTATTAATAACAAAAATTATGCAACACTGGCAATATCAAGTAAATCAATAATAGTATCATTCATGACAAACTAGGTAAGGTGTACTATAGAACCAATAATATATTACCCTTAACCTTAGAAAACAAATCTATAATTATATTATAAAACCTAAGACAAACCAAGTGTCAGCCTACTAAATGTGACATCTATTCTACCTCTAATGATGGGGAAAAATCAACAATAGTAACATAGAGTTAATGATTATATTATTAAAGAAATAGGAGGTGGGCAATAGAGAATGCAAAAAGAGTAATTTGAGAAATTTAACAATTGGAGATGAGAAGAAATTAAAAAAATGTGATGAAGGATTCTACCATGGAATAGAAGGATATTTGTAGAATTAGATAAGGATAATAGTAAAATAAAAAAGACAGAAAAGAAAAGGAGGGGAAAGAAATAATATGGAAAACAAAAAATAGAATAAAATAAGAGGGAAATAATATGAAAAAGAGGAAAAAGAAAGAAAGTGAATCCAAAAATATAGAAACAAAATTTTTCTCAGTTTTTGAATGAATGGTTTCCTCGTAGGATTCAGTTTGGAGCTTAGCCAGTCTCCGTTTTCTCTGCCTGGCCTCACAGCCTGCGGGGTTCTGAAGTGGCCCCTATTTCAGAGGCTTTTCCTTATACCTCTGACCGCAGCAGTGGCCACACCAAGACGTGTCCTGGCTCACTTTCCCTCTGTACAAGTTGTGAGAGCCATGCAGAGAGTCCAAATCTTTTTCTTTTGTCTTTTGTGTGGATCATCTTTTCAACTTATGTGTAGCTTCTAATATTTTTCTATGAATTCCTTCCTGATTCCAAATGATCTGCTACTTCTCCCCCCACAAACTTCAACAAGTTTTTATTTTTCAGTATCTAGATTCTGGATGGAGGAAAGGTTGAATTTTCCTACCCATCACCATTCTACCATTTTCATTCTCCTCTGGTCTATGTAATCTTGAACCACATCACACTTTTAAAACAAATATGTCTTTAAATATTTTAAAACTCCAAATGGCAAAATCATACTCATTTTTGTTTTTCAAAATTTCTTAATTATGTTTACACATATATGACATTTGTAGTTATCTAGTGCAATAGGAAATATTTGATAATTAAACTCATATAAAATTTGCAAATGATCTGTAAATATTTTATAACATCTCATTTTCTCAAAGTAAATTTTTCTCTAAGACTTTGTATGTGATTGAATTATTATTTTCACATTTTCTTCAGAGAAGACTGGAATATTTTTTACTAGATATTTTGTATTTTGGCTGCTAACTTGAACCGAATCTCTTTTTCTCTAACCTGCAAAGATTTACACACTGGAATCATGACCTATGTGCACTATATATGTCTAACCAACAAACACATTGCATTTATTGAATGAATTATATTATATTTCCTTTCCATGTTATTAGTGTTTTCAATAATCCATTTTGATTATCTGGATATGTCATATGTGTCTAATGCTTATATATACTTTCCATATAATTAGTATCTCTTCAGATTTATTGACATCTAGATCATACATGATATCAGTGATGGAGGCAATTGTTGCTGACTCCAGTTTAAATAGTAATATAGGTGTCATGTTTTAACAGTAAGTATTATTTTTCTATTTTGTTCAGATAGATATTTTAAGATTAAGAAGATGTCTATTTCTACTTCACTGAGTAATATTTAAAACTAATAACTAGTTCTATCAGGTAAACTTTGTCATCTATCACAAAAGTGACATGTTTTTTCTCCTTTCACCTATTAATATATTATTTACTCCATTATTCCTAATATTGGAAAACTTTTACATTTTTAGAATGTCTAACTTGATCATGTGATGATAGTAAATTGTTCTAATTGATTATTAAATTTGCTTGCTTGTATCATTTCTCTGATTCACTAACTTCTCCTTACATATTTATCAATTCTTTCCTCATGACTTCCATATACCTACACAGAAATAGATATTTAAAATATATTTTATTTAACATTTCAGTGAAATGATAAATTTATTCATTTTCACTGTTTCTATAGTTATGACACAAGATTACTTCAAAATTAATTTTCAATCATCTCTTACAAGTTTTACAACAATTATTCTTCTTTAAATTATTTAATAATTCATAATTGCAAAACTAGTTTTTCTATAATATATGGATGAGAATATTTTAAAATTGATAGTCTGCCAGCTACTCAGTTCTAGTTTTGTCGTTGCGTTATAAAAAATTACTTATAACTTTTGAGTGTTTTACAATTCCTGTTCCTAAATATATAATCAACTTTTGCAAACTAGGCAAATCAAGAAAATAGTTTCATTTTACATGGTTCAAAATTACTTACATGGCCCAGCTTGCAGGAACTTTCGCCCTGACCTGGGGACTCAGGCCGGTTTCCCACCAGACCCGGGGACCAGCCCAGTTCAGAGACTATAGCAGCTGTGGCTGGGAGCTCCGCCCAGCCTGCGGGAACTTTCTCCCTGACTTGGGGGTCCAGACCGGCTCGCCACTGGACCAGAGACCAGACCAGAAGGGTGAGTGTAAGAGCTGCGACTGAGAGCTCCGCCCAGCCTGCTGGAACTCTCGCCCTGACCTGGGGACCCAGGCTGGTTTCCCACCAGACCAGGGACCAGCCCAGTTCAGAGACTGTAGCAACTATGGCTGGGAGCTCTGCCCAGCCTGTGGGAACTTTCTTCCTGACTTGGGGGACCAGACGGCTCCCCACCAGACCAGACACTAGACCGGAAAGGTAAGAGTAACATCGGGGACTGGGTGTTCCGCCCAGCCTACGGGAACTTTCGCTGTGACGTGGGGACCCAGGCCAGGTCTCTACCAGACCCGGGGACCAGGCCAGATCAGAGACTGTGGCAGCAGCGGCTGGGAGCTCCGCCCAGCCTGAGATACTCTTCCTGGCCTGAGAAGCAGGCCATAGTTCCCTGCTGGGTCCAGTGAGTGGGGCCATCACAGGGTACCCCATCCCAGGCTGATGGATCTCTCTCCCACACCTGGAACAACACTTGAAGCTTCCAAATACAGGAAAATGACAAAACAAAAGTCTAAAATGCAATCTCAAACATCCAGCCCATCCCAAGAAAGCCCAGGAGCCATGTGTATAGAAGAAAATACATGCCACATGATTGAAATACCAGAAACAATGGTAACCGAAATAAAGAAGCAACAATGGGAAGCTGTGAAGGAATTCAAACTATAAATATTCTCTCAGATGAAAGAAGAATTGATAAAACAAATGAAGCAGATGCATAGCTAAAGAAGAGGCAGTTAAAAAATTAGAGGAACTAAACGGAAGGATAGAATCCCTGCATGAACAGTATAGGAAGCAAACAGAATACATAAAACAGATGCAAAGAGATATACAGGAAATCAAAAACTCCACTGAAAGTTGTAAAAACTGCTTCAATGAATGTGAAGATAGAATCTCAGACCTCGAAGACAAGATTGCAAAAAGTGAACAGGAAAGAAAAGATCTTTTAAAAATAACAAGAAATCAGGAAATAACAATTCAACACCGACAGGATGACGCAAAGAGAAACAACGTAAGATTAATAGGGATAAATGAAAAAGAAGGGAACAACATAATGGATGTCAAGAGGATATTTAGAGAAGTAATAGCTGAAAATTTCCCAAACATGAGATTGGAAACTGATATCAAGATCAATGAAGCATACAGATCTCCAAATAGTCACAAGCAAAATAAATCTACACCCAGACATATAATAATGACCATTCCAGAAATCAAACAAAAGAATAGAATATTAAAGGCTGTCAGAGAGAAAAGACAGATCACCTATAAAGGAAAACCTATCAGAATTACAGCAGACTTCTCAGCACAAACAATAAAGTCAAGAAGACCATGGAGTGATGTATTTCAGATCCTAAAAGAAAATGATTTTCAACCTAGGTTGATGTACTCTGCAAAACTGTCCTTCAAATTTGATGGAGAAATACGGTACTTCTATGACAAAGATCAGCTGAAAAACTTCATGATCACCAAGCCAACCCTGCAAAGAATATTGAAAGACAGTCTAGATACATTTAGGAAAAAAACACTGAACAAGCAGACAGTTGAACAGAGCAGAAAGATAAACATGCAACACCAGGAAGATAATATGTCAACAATAAACCAATTTGTAACAGTTCTTACTATTAATGTAAATGGTCTCAATACACCAATTAAAAGAATCAGACTGGCAGAATGGATCAAGAAACAAAATCTAACCATATGCTGCTTACAAGAAACCCACTTAACTCAAAAGGATATTCACAGACTCAAAGACAAAGGATGGAAAACAACATTCCATGCAACAGAAACCCCCCACAAAAAAAGCTGGGGTAGCTATTCTGTTTGCAGACAAAGTCAACTTCAAGCCAATAATGATTAGAAGGATAAAGAAGGTCACTACATACTGGTTAGGGGAAAACTCCAAGAGGAAGATATAACTATCATAAATATATATGCACCAAACTCCAGAGCACCCAGTTATATAAAACAAGTACTAACAGAAATGAAAAACCAAATCAGTAGTAATACAATTCTGACAGGAGGTCTTAACACACCACTGGCACCAATGGACAGATCAACGAAAAAGAAAATCAACAAAGAAATAAAACAACTGAACTACACCTGTAAACAAATGGACTTAATAGATATATACAGAGTATTCCACCCAACAACAACAGAATACACATTATTCTCAGCAGTACATGGGTCATTCTCTAAAATAGACCATATATTAATTCACAGAACATATTTAAATAAATGCAAAAGGGTTGAAATTATCCTTTGCATGCTATCGGACCATAGCGCCATGAAATTAGTAATCAATGATAAAAGATGTTGCAAAAACCCCAGAAACACATGGAAACTGAATAACACATTCTTGAGTAATCAGTGTATCACAGAGGAAATTAAAAAAGAAATTAGGCAATACCTACAAACAAATGAAAATACAGATACAACTTACCGGAATCTATGGGATGCAATGAAAGCCATCCTCAGAGGAAAATTTATTGCACTGAGCTCCCACATCACGAAAACAGAACGAATACAAATAAATAACGTGATGCTACACCTCAAACAGCTAGAAAAGGAAGAGCAAGTCAAGCACAAAGCCAAAAGAAGAGAGAAAATTATAAAAATCAAAGCAGAAATCAACACAATAGAGACTAAGAAAACAATCCAAAGAATCAACGAATCTTGATTGGTTCTTTGAAAGAATAAATAAAATTGATAAGCCTCTTGCCAACCTTATTAAAAGAAGGAAAGAAAGAGCACAAATCCATGCAATAAGAAAGGAAAAAGGTGAAGTCACTACAGACTCAATAGAAATACAGAAGATCATCAACACCTATTTCGAAAACCTCTACTCTCAAAGGTTTGATAACACAGAAGAAATAGACAGATTCTTTGAAACATATGAAGTACCAAAGCTAGATCAAGAGGATGTAAAACTGCTGAATAACCCAATCTCTATCAATGAAATTGAACATGTAATCAATTCCTTACCTACAAAGAAGAGCGCAGGCCCAGACAGATTTACTGCAGAATTCTACAAGAAATACAAACAAGACCTAATACCGACACTCCTTAAACTCTTCAATGAAATTGAAAGGGAAGCAATTCTTTCCAAATCATTCCTGGAAGCAAATATTACTCTAGTACCAAAACCCGGGAAAGACCCAACCAAAAAAGAGAACTACAGACCAATCTCCCTAATGAACACAGATGCAAAAATCCTCAATAAAATATTGGCAAACAGGATGCAGCAAATCATCAAGAAGATTATACACCATGACCAAATGGGATTCATCCCAGGCATGCACGGATGGTTCAACATACGTAAATCAATAAATGTAATCCATCATATCAATAAAGCCAAAAGTAAGAATCACATGATCATTTCCATAGATGCAGAAAAAGCCTTTGATAAGGTCCAACATTCTTTCATGATAAGAACTCTACAGAAAATTGGAATAGATGGTCTTTACCTCAATATAATAAAGGCTGTCTATGACAAACCAACAGCCAGTATCATACTAAATGGCCAAAAAGTGAAAGCCTTTACTTTAAAATCAGGCACAAGACAAGGGTGTCCTTTATCACCTCTCCTATTTAATATAGTACTGGAAGTTCTAGCCAGAGCAATTAGACAAGAGAGAAAAATAAAAGGGGTAAAGATAGGAAAAGAAGAAGTTAAATTGTCATTATTTGCAGATGACATGATACTCTACATGGAAGATCCTCTAAACTCCATTGAAAGACTCTTAGATATAATATATAAATTCAGCAATGTAGCTGAGTACAACATTAATACTCAGAAATCAATAGCATTCTTATATACTAACAACAAAATCACAGAGAGAAAATAAGAGAAGCCACACTCTTCACATTTAGCAACCAAAAAAATGAAATATTTAGGAATGACTCTTACAAAAGAAGTGAAAGTCTATACAGGGAAAATTATAATACACTGAAGAAAGAAATTGAAGATGATCTCAGAAAATGGAAAGACATCCCATGTTCATGGATAGGAAGAATAAACATTGTGAAAATGGCCAATCTCCCAAAACTGTTATACAGATTCAATGCAATCCCAAATAAAAATATCATCAACATACCTTATAGATCTAGAGAAATCACTCCTAAGGTTCATCTGGAACCAGAAGAGACCTAGAATATCACAGGCAATTTTAAGCAACAAAGGCAAGGCAGGAGGCATCACAATCCCTGACTTGAAGTTATACTACAAAGCAACAGTAGTAAAATCAACATGGTACTGGAATCAAAACAGAGCAGAGGATCAATGGAATAGATTAGAAGATACAACCACAACTACAAACATACTCAACCACCTTATCTATGATAAAGGAGCCAAGCAGGTTCACTGGAAAAATGACAGTCTTTTTAATAAATGGCGTTGGAAAAACTGGCTCTCCATTTGCCGAAAACTAAAACTCGACCCAAGCCTATCACCATGTACTAAATTGAAATCTAAATGGATCAAAGCTCTGAATATTAAAACAGAAACACTAAATCTATTGGAAGACAAATTAGGTAGAAACCTTGAAGACATAGGGGTAGGTAGAGAATTCATGAACAGGACTCAAACTGCACAGGAAATACTTCCCAGAATCAATAATTGGGACTACCTCTTATTAAAAAGTTTTTGTAAGTCAAAAAAAATCTCCAGCATAGTGAAAAGAAAACTGACAAACTTGGAAAAGATCTTAGTGAACTCCCCCTCAGACAAAGGACTTTTGTCTAAAATATATAACGAATTTTAAAAAAATCAGACCTCCAAAATTCAAAGACCCAATCCAAAAATGGGCATCTGAGATGAATACACACTTCTCAGAGGAAGAAATACAAATGGCAAATAAATACATGAAAAAATGTTCATCATCATTGGTTCTTAGGGAAATTCAAATTAAAACCACACTGAGATACCATCTCACTCCTGAAAGAATGGCCAGGATCAAGAAAACCAATAACAACAAATGCTGGAGAGGCTGTGGGGAAAAAGGAACTCTCCTACACTGTTGGTGGGAGTGTAGACTGGTACAACCTTTGTGGAGGTCAGTCTGGAGATTTCTCAAAAAGCTGGGATTGGAAGTCCCATTTGTTCCTGCTATTTCACTACTAGGCATCTTCCCAGAAGAACTGAAAGCATCATACCAAAGTGATATATGCGCACCTATGTTTATAGCAGCACAATTTTAATTGCTAGATCATGGAAACAACCCAAATGTCCATCAACTGAGGAATGGATAAAAAAGCTGTGGTACTTCTATACAATGGAGTACTACTCAGCTATAAAGAAGGATCACATTGAGGTATTTATCAATAAATGGGCCCAGCTTGAAACCATACTCATAAGTGTACTAAATCATACTCGCATCTGTGAACTCCGAATAGTTTCCCTAGTGTATGAAATGAATCAAATATATAAAAGTACATGATAACCATGATTCCCCATTATATGGCCTTGAAGTCTTACAAAATTGCCACTCATTACTTGGAATGGCTTTATTCTGGGCTGTTTGATATCATGGTCAGTGATGCAATGAACAGCCACTTTGAAGAAAATAAGACATAATAACAGCTAGTGCTGATTTAATAACATACTGTCTTAAAGCCCTACCAAACTATGGTTCTTCTGTCTCCATTGGTTTTATTATGTTGTAACTTGCTGGACTTTATCGTATGTGGTAGTATAAACAAAAATTGTTTATAGGCAAACAATAGGCAAAGAGATAATATTGAAACCATTGATCATTTTTTTTTCTGTTAGCTGGTTCTAAACACTCTACAATGCTTTCATCCACTTGAATGGTGTTACACAATCTTGATATATTTGATGCTATAGCATATGAAGTTATATTCAAATATTTTAAAGAAAAAGACACTATGGTGACTACTATTAAGTCGGGTTATTGGTGATGAAGCACTAGGTTGCTGAAAGTGTTATGCTTTAACCCGTATTGTTATGTTGTTATGCCCCCTTTTATCTCATCCTCTCCCTTATTCATTAAAAAATCATTTAATTTAAAAAATATATATATCAACCAATAAAAAATGCTCCTGGTGTTGTAGGGAAAAAGAAACCCTTTACAACTGTTGGTTAGAGAGTAGATTAGTACAAACACTGGAAATCAGTGTGGAGATTCCTCAAAAAATTAGGATTAGAGGTCCCATTCAACCCAGGTATTCCCCTTCTGTGTATCTTCCCAGAAGGATTGAAAAACATCACACCACACTGACATACGTGAAACCATAAGGTTCAAAATATACAATAGTCACTGTGAAATGGAAAGAAACTGTTCAATAAAAAGAAGAAACTAAGATAGGGGAAAAGAGAAAGGATAGAAGGGAAAAGAAAAAAAATGCAAGTTAGTTATACCATTAGTGTCACTTAGTTCACTGAATAGGAAAGGTTGTGCTAATATTGGTTGAAGTAATTTTTATGCCCATATTTTGTACTTGAGTGACTAAAGATAATGTTGTATAATTTATCAATTGTTACTTTTTCATTATTTTGTTGTGAAAATTTGTTTTACCTTTTCTTCTTAATATTAACAAATAAAGTAATAATTTTTTTAAAAAATCATATACATTATATAAAATGATTAGTAATTATTTTCCTCAGTTTATCCATATTTACTAATTATTTATTAGTTCATTAAGTACATCAAAATACTCCACAATTAGTTTCAGCTAATTTAGATTATATTCATAACTACAGTATCACAACTTATTTGTTCTGTCTGTTATGTTCCTAGAATTTTGCTTGGCATATTAATATTTTGAGCAGTGAAAGGCTTAGAATAAATTTTCCTGATAGATATTTGCCCATAGCTTTACCATTAGCCTGTTGGAATCTGTGTATTTTAGATACATCTATTATATGCCACAAAACAAAATACATCATTTATTTTATTTTATAACAAAGTATTGCTAGCCACTGGAAATTTTGACTTATTTGTATTTATTTACATCATTTCATTTCAATAGTCTTATTTTATGAATTCTAAGTAATTGTGGTTTATATTCTATTTCACTTGTTTTCTATCATTTTTTCATGAATATCACATGCAAAAATGTTTTTCTTTTTTAGTAATTAAGGAAAACAGACTGCTTTAAATTAATTAGTAAAATTATCACTTTAAAATATTTGAACATGCATTGCTTTAATTTTAGTATCAATAGTAAAAATTTATTGGCTATGCTATATATCACAGGAACTTGGGCTGTTAAAATTTTCTTTCATCTCTCCTCATGCTTCTTGATAAGTTCGATGTACTGAAATTTAATGTTCAGGTATCACTGCCAAATTATTCCTTACACTATGTGTCTTCTCTTCAAGATCCACTTAAATCTTTCAATACAGTGAATATATTCTACTTTCTAGCTATATTTATGACATTTTTGGACTAATTAATATTTAAATGGTTTCAGTGCTATCAACCATGTCTGTCCTGGTGTGACTTCCCCAAGTGTGATTCAAATATTTGTTGTGGCAGTGGATCTTAAAATAATATAAGTGCTATTCTGAGCCTCTCTATATCCAGCGATGTCCATAAGTATCATTATATAAAAATTATTATGTGCAAAATATAGCACTCATGCAGTAAATATTTTACCTGATATGCAGGTATTTCTTCTTATATGTCATCTTTCACCTTTCGATACTGCGGCAAGGATGATCTCTTTTTGATAGGTGTCTTGCATTTTTTTTATAATTGCACATTCTTATTTCTCCAAATATGAGCAATATGCTGAGAAATATAAAATTTTGCTTAACATATCGTCAGCTCGATACTACGACCACTGGGGACTGGAAGGTGTGCATCCAGCTGAGTGGAGGCCGGCCCTGCTGCCGCCTCTCCCACCCAGGACCCATACTGCCACCTCTGGGGACCGGAAGGTGTGCATCCAGCTGAGCGGGGGCGACTCTGGTCCAGCCCTGAAACTGTGCAAATTGAGGAAGCTTTAGGTCTATCTGAGAGGAGCCTGGCAAGACTCTTTTAATCCAGGGGCTCCGCTGCCCAAGGAAGGAGCTACTACAAGAGGAGTCCCAAGAGCCCAGGACATAAGAATCAATTTACAACACAACCAGGGGAAACTCTGAAACAACACTTGAAACACAATAATATAGGAAAATGACAAAACGAAAGACCAAAATGCAATCTCAAACATCCAACCCATCCCAAGAAAGCCTAGGAGCCATGTACATAGAAGAAAATACATGCCATATACCTGAAATACCTGAAACAATAGTAACAGAAATAAAGAAACAGCTCCGGGAAGCTTTGAAGGAATTCAAACTAGAAATAATATAGCAGGTAAAAGAAGAAATAATAAAAGAAATGAAGGAGATGCTGAACACATCTAAAGAAGACGCAGCTAAAAAATTGGAGGAACTAAACAAAAGGATAGAATCTCTGGATGAACAATATAAGAAACAAACAGAATATATAAAACAGATGCAAAGAGATATACAGGAAATCAAAAGCAACATTGAAAGTTGTAAAAACCGCCTGAATGAATGCGAAGATAGAATTTCGGACCTCGAAGACAAGATTGCAGCCAGTGAACAAGAAAGGAAAGATCTTTTAAAAATAACAAGAAATCAAGAAATAACAATACAACACCTGCAAGATGATGCAAAGAAAAACAACATCAGGTTGATACGGATAAATGAAAAAGAAGGAGACAATACAAAGTATGCCAAGAGGATATTTAGAGAAGTAATTGCTGAAAACTTTCCAAGCATGAAATTTCAAACTGATATCAGGATCAATGAGGCATATAGAACTCCAAATAGCCATAACCAAAATAAAACTACACCCAGACATATAATAATCACCATTCCAGAAATCAAACAAAAGAAGACAATATTAAAAGCTGTCAGAGATAAAAGACAGCTCACCTATAAAGGAAAACCTATCAGAATCACAGCAGACTTCTCAACACAAACAATAAAGGCAAGAAGAGCATGGAGTGAAGTATTTCAGACCCTAAAGGAAAATGATTTCCAACCTAAACTGATGTACCCTGAAAAACTGTCCTTCAAAATTGATGGAGAAATAAGATACTTCCACGACAAAGAACAGCTGAAGAAATTCATGATCACCAAGCCAATCCTGCAAAGAATACAGAAAGACAGTCTAGATACACTTAAGAAAAAACCACTTAACAAAGCAGTCAATTAAATAGAACACAAAGATAAAGATGCAACAGCAGAAATATAACATATCACTAATAAGCCAATATATAACACTTATAACCATTAACAAATGGTCTCCATGCACTAATTAAAAGAAATAGACTGACAGAATGCATCAAGAAACAAAATCCAACCATATGCTGTCTACAAGAAAGCCATCTAACCCAAAAGGATACTCACAGACTGAAAGTCAAAGGATGGAAAACAATACTTCATGCAACAGGAACCCCCAAAAAAGTGGGCGTAGCTATTCTGTTTGCAGACAATGTGAACTTCAAAGCAATAATGATCAGAAGAGACAAAGCAGGTCACTATATACTGGTTACGGGAAAACTTCAAGAGGAAGAGATAACTATTTTAAATATATATGCACCAAACTCCAGAGCACCCAGTTATATAAAACAAGTAATATCAGAAATGAAAAACCAAATTAGCAGCAATACATTTATAACAGGAGATTTTAACATACCATTGACACCAATGGACAGATCAACAGGACAGAAAATCAGCAAAGAATAAAAGAACTGAATCACACCTGTGAACAATTGGAATTGATAGACATATACAGAGTATTCCACCCAACAACAACAGAATACACATTTTTCTCAGCAGTACATGGGTCATTCTCTAAAATAGACCATATATTAACTCATAGAACATATTTAAAGAAATTCAAAAGAGTTGAAATCATCCCCTGCATGTTATCAGATCATAGCGCTATGAAATTAGTAATTAATGATAAAAGATACTGCAAAAATCCCATAAACACATGGAAACTGAATAACACACTCTTGAGTAATCAGTGGGTCACAGAGGAAATTAAACAATACCTACAAACAAATGAAAACACGAATACAACTTACCAGAATCTGTGGGATGCAATGAAAGCTGTCCTCAGAGGGAAATTTATTGCACTGAGTTCCCACATCAGGAAAACAGAACAAATACAAATAAATAACTTGATGCTACACCTCAAACAGCTAGAAAAAGAAGAGCAATTCAAGCCCAAAGCCAAAATGCTAGGATTATTTCCAAAAGCTGAAAAATATTTCCAAAAGATGAGAAGTATAAAATAAAAAGGCCTTTATTCTGAGAACACGGAGAGAGATGACCGGCACCCCCACCGCTGGCGTCTGGCGAGCTCTCCGGTGGACACGTGGCATGGGGGCATGTAAATAGCCTTGGTTTGGGGTGGAACCTAAGGCGGGCATTAGGGATATACAGGTAGCCCATTGGTCCTAGGTTTGGCGCCATATATAAATTTCCAGGGGTGGGAAGATGGTGTCACAGGTAACTTCCTAGGGGCAGGGGAGATAGGGGCTTCCTGCTTCCAGTTGAGGTTTTCCTGGCTACAGTGTCTTGTTTGGGCCAAAACCCTTTCATATCCCGTCTTATGATTATTATGAAAAGGGGCGAAGATTTCTCTCTTTAACTACTTCCTCCGGCAAAGGGCACTGTACTGGAGCCTAGGGAAGTTAACGGATGAAGGTTGATGCCCAGGTAGACGCTGGTGCCAGGTGTTTTGGCCAGGACAACTTCACTGGTGAATGCACGTATGTTAGACTGGAAAAACAAAGAGACAAGATGTTATGAGGAGACATAGCACTGTCATATTTAAGGACCCAGGTGAGGTAGAGGGAAAGGTGCCTTTGATTTAGACATATCATTCTGTCAGGACCATGTTGAGGTAGAAACATTTCCACGGTAAGGCAGAATTCTGAAAATTAAACGTGAGGTTAGGAGGAGTGGAGTTATGAGAGGTGATTACTCCCCCATCTGAAAGCATAAAAGTTAAGATGGTAGGTTGGTAAGGCTTGTCTCTGGTATGCATGATGTTGGAGTCTGTAGGCAATACTGTTAAAGAGTCCTGCTATAAAAATGATCATTAGTAGAATGTAAGAAATTAGGAACAAAGTGGATAACAAAACATGACTTAGCCTGTTAACTGTGGCTGCGAGGCCTTTGTGAGACAGAGACGGGTAGGCAACAGAAGATGAGATGACCACTCAGAATGATCAGATTTAGGGCTGGAAGGGCACCTCTTAGCCTGAGTGATGTGAAACCAGGATGGCAGTCCAGCAACTTTGATTTAGGCGTGGGTCGCTATAACCTGGTTGTAGTCCTTGGAATAATTTGCTGTAACAGAACTTTAGCAAGTATGAGAAAGGCTTTTATGTATCCTGAAAAAGTATAAACCAAGTGAGAAGATAAAAATGTATCTGTGAGTCTTGACTAGGGTTACTTGAGAAATTGGTGAATAAGAAAGGAAGAGGGTGGTCTATATCACTGAGGAAGGGTCCACCAGCAACAACAGGTGGAAGCTGTTGAGGCTCAGTGTGTCTAAGTCAGCCTGTATAAAAGGCATTTTAAGATATAGGACTGGGACCTGCATGAGATAGGCCCTGTTTGTAAATGGCATAGGTTGACCATCAATACCCTGTCATAGAGATTGAGGACTTAGTATAGCAGCCTGAATACTCAGGAAGAACTCTGTACATATGGCCTCTATGTCCACAAATATAGATAATGTCTTACCTGAGACTTTAGTGCAACTTGGAATCTGAGAGGGACACCTTAAAGGGGGCTGCTGTTGCCCTGAACCCCCTCAGTCTTCAGCAGCAATTTTCTGTCGGTGACGAATCTGGCAGTGTCAACATTTCCTGTGAGGGCTAGAACTTAGGATGACTTATCCACTCTCTAGTGGCTAGGACAGTCCAGTAGCCCTGGAGTAAGGTCTCAAAGAATGCCAGGATGGGGCATTTTGTTGCCCAATGTCTTCTGCTGCATTTGAGTGTGGTCCACGGGGGGGAGGGGGCCAGGCAGCTCCACCTTGTGTAGGTTTACCTGTCTCAGAACTCCAAGTGTCACAAGTGTTAAAAATATAAAAAACCATATTAAGATCTCTATAAGGTTTGAAGGTCAAGTTTTGCCTTTTTGTTTGGGATTTGGACTACAGTAGAATTAAGTAAGTATGCAGGAATTTAATATTGGCATTTTCGATTAGAAAGCAGGCTTTATCTGGATGGCATATCACTTTTTTATAGGGTGACACATAGAATTAACAAAAAAGCTTTAGCCCGCCCGAAAATGGAAAGCTTTAATGGAAACATTTTTCAGTAAAGGTTTAGCAATCTTATGAATAAATCTATCAAAACTGATCTAATAGTGTCAAATTCTGAACACATTTACTTTTAAAGTTGTTATTTGCAGTAGTATGAACCAAGACAAATAAAATAAAACTTTGAAGAAAACCCTTGTCTTTAAATAGAGCTAGTGGTTCCCAGCAAAAAGGAATTTATAACCTTAGCTGTTAAACAGATTGGTGAAGGCTTTGATTGATAAACAAGGCTGGTAAAATTATCAGGTGGCCAGTAACTTTGATTAAATGGTTTGAGAATTGTGATAGCATCTCTTGAGTGGAGCCAAATTGTAAAAAAAAGCATGCCTGAGTAGAGCCGCTGAGCTGCTGCTTTGTGGCGCTCTGGCAGAGCACACCCGCGGGTGGGACAAGTGCTGGGACGTAGCACGCAGGGGCGGGCTGGGACTGCCCCGGAAACGTGTAAGATGGCAGTGATGACGATGACAACAGTGCACAGGGGAGAGAGGGGCTGGGACGGCGCATGGGGGAGGGGCTGGGAGGCAGCCCAACACAGCTCGGGAAGCTGGAACTGCTTGCGGGGCACGAGGGTTAGAAAGCCAGTTGAGGAACACAGCTGGGTTTTTATTAGCCTCCTGGACCTGTTTTAAAAGTTTGTTATAGTTAGTATGCTTGACCTGCTCTTGCATAGCTATAGGCCCAGGATCATTATCAGCGGTATTTACCTTATGTCTGTGATCAGCTTTTTCTCAAACTGCTAGCCACAGCTGATTTTGTTCTTCTGAGCTGAGAGTGGTATTTAGAATCACATAAACGTCCTTAAAATGTAAATCATAATAATTAGTAATGAATTCAAATTGCCTGATATAATTCTGTGGGTCAACAGAAAAGCTACCTAATTTATGGGCAGTCTGGGATAGATCAGAAAGAGCAAAAGGCACATGGATGTTAACAAGCCCCTTGGGGCCAGCTTGCTCCCTAAGTGGAAGCAGAGCCTGAGGAGAAGATTCCAGAGCAGAGGGCCATTGGGCAGCCATCCGTCCAGTAGGCGCATGTGAGCAATCATCTGTAGAGCGGCTACAGAGCTGCTCCCGGTCACCCTGGGAAACACAGGCAGATGGCGTCTCACTGTGTGCCTTGCAACTAGAGGACTGCTCTTGGCAGCACAATGAAGCGTCATGTGCACTGTAACAGGGTGGCTGCTGCAGTTCACAAGAGGAGCCACAAGGAGGCGCCCATTGACAGTGAGGGTCCTGGTAACATGGCAGCACCTTGTCACGTGACCCAAAACATGGCGGTGCCCTGTCACCATGTGACCCTCCTGAACATGGTGGCGCCATGCCACGTGGCAGAGGGTTGCAACATGGCGACTGTTCCCAGCACAAGCTGGAACAATCACGTGGCCTGCTGGAAGGACATAGTGACTGAGACCTAGTATGGTGGGCGGGCAGTGAGAATGCTGTAGGAGACAGAGAATTCTCAGGAGGAGAAGAAGTCAGAGACTGTGAGGAAGTGCTAACAGAGTGATCAGAGCCACTGGAAGAGATATGGGTCCCCGGAGACGGAGCGGGAGAGGATCGAACATCAAGAGATAACTGCAACACAGAGGGATTAGAGCTCTGGGAGAGTTATGGGTCCTGGAAGGCGGAGAGGGAGACGATCGCACAGTGGGAGGTATCTGCAACAGAGAGGGATTAGAGCTGCTGAGAGAATCAGGCCTAGGGGGAGGGGAGAGCAGTCCAACAGGAGGTAAAGGCAGGGAACAAGTTTGGTGGTAGGCAGGCAGCGGCCGGGAAAACAATGGAGGGCAGGACAGAAAAGTTTGTGGCGCAGTAGACTTAGCTAAAAGTATCTGAGCGGGAGCACAAGACTTAATGAGAGATGGGCGTGTTCTCAGAATAAGAAAGGCTTGAATATAAGGGAGTTCTAATAACTTATTGCCAGCTTGACAAAAATCATATAAGTTCCTGAGAATGCAGGGGTCAAATGCTCCTTGTTTGGGCCAAGGCTTGCCAATAAGCGGGTAGGTTGGCCAGACCTCCTGGCAGTAAAAAGTTAGTTGTTTAGTTTTTATGGTACCTTTAATTTTTAGAGTACGTAAATTGGAAATTAGGCATTGTAAAGGCGTCTTTTGGGAGTTAGAAAATACGTTCCCCATGACTGATTCAGGCAAGCAAAAAAATGGAGGTCCAGAAGACGTCGTCACTTATTTGTGGCACCACGCAGTGGCTTCGGTTCCAAAAACTTGGAAATTCCAGTCATCACTGAGAGATTTACGAGTGGAGCCTGCATGGGGTCAGTAACAGTTTTGGCCGTGAAAGTTCAAGGTTTTAAGGGAAGTGAGGCATTCTTTCAGTGTGGGCAGTCCCAAAAATCTCTGCTTTGGGCTATCCGAACCCAAAGAACGTGAGAGATTTTGTGGACACAGGTTTGCCCAGAAAGAACCCTACCCTGGGCGGTCCTAAGGATGTGAAAATGCACAGACCCACGCAGACGAGGAGAACATTCCAATGGGGCTGCCCAGTGCCAAAAGTTCTCTGGGGAGTGCTCACCTGAAATCAATCTGGCTGATGCTGAGAGCAGGTGGCTGGCGACAGGGACATCTTGGGAGAGGAAAAAGCTTGGGATTAATCCAGGATGTTATCTGGTTATCGGCTAGGGGACTCAACTGGGTGTGTGTCCCAGGAGTCAATCGCCTGCTGATCCAGTCACAGCACCAAATGCTAGGATTATTTCCAAAAGCTGAAAAATATTTCCAAAAGATGAGAAGTATAAAATAAAAAGCGGCCTTTATTCTGAGAACACAGAGAAAGATGACCGGCACCCCCACCGCTGGCATCCGGCGATCTCTCCAGCAGACACGTAGCGTGGGGGCATGTAAATAGCCTCGGTTTGGGGTGGAACCTAAGGAGGGCATTAGGGATATACAGGTAGCCCATTGGTCCTAGGTTTGGCGCCATATGTAAATCTCCAGGGGCTGGAAGATGGCGTCACAGGTAACTTCCTAGGGGCAGGGGAGATAGGGGCTTCCTGCTTCCAGTTGAGGTTTTCCTGGCTACAGTGTCTTTTCTGGGCCAAAACCCTTTCACAAAAGAAGAGAGGAAATTATAAAAATCAGAGCAGAAATCAATGCAATAGAGACTAAAAAAACAATACAAAGAATCAGTGAATCAAAGAGTTGGTTCTTTGAAAGAATAAATAAAATTGATAAGCCCCTAGACAACCTTATTTTAAAAAGGGAAGAAAAGGCTCAGATTCATGCAATAAGGAATGAAAAAGGTGAAATCACTACAGACCCAATAGAAATACAGAAGATCATCAACACCTATATCAAAAACCTCTACTCTCAAAAGTTAGATAACACAGAAGAAATAGACAGATTTCTAGAAGCATATGAAGTACCAAAGCTAGGTCAAGAAGAAGTAAAACTACTGAATAACCCAATTTCTATTCTCAAAATTGAAAATGTAATTAAGTCATTACGACAAAGAAGAGCCCAGGCCCAGATGGATTCACTGCAGAATTCTACAAGAAATACAAAGAGGACCTAATGCCGACACTCCTCAAACTCTTCAATGAATTTGAAAGGGAAGCAATATTTCCTAAGTCATTCCTAGAAGCAAATATTACTCTAGTACCAAAACCTGAGAAAGACCCAACTGAAAAAGAGAACTATAGACCAATCTCCCTAATGAACACAGATGCAAAGATCCTCAATAAAATACTGGCAAATAGGATGCAGCAAATCATCAAGAAGATTATACACCATGACCAAGTGGGATTCATTCCAGGTATGCAGGGATAGTTCAATATATGTAAATCAATAAATGTAATCCACCATATCAATAGAGTCAAAAGTAAGAATCACATGATCATTTCTATAGATGCAGAAAAAGCTTTTGATAAGGTACAACATTCATTTATGATAAGAACCTTACAGAAAATTGGAATAGATGGTCTTTACCTCAACATAATAAAGGTCATCTATGACAAACCAACAGCCGGTATCATACTAAATGGCCAAAAATTGAAGGCCTTTACTTTAAAATCAGGCACAAGACAAGGATGTCCCTTGTCACCGCTCCTATTTAATATAGTACTGGAAATACTAGCCAGAGCAATTAGACATGAAAGAAAAATAAAAGTAGTAAAGATAGGAAAAGAAGAAGTTAAATTTTCACTATTTGCAGATGATATGATACTCTACATAGAAGACCCCCAAAGACTCCTAGATATAATAAATAAATTCAGCAATGTGGCTGGATACAAAATCAATACTCAAAAATCTATAGCATTCTTGTATACTAACAACAAAATCACAGAGAGAGAAATAAGAGAAGCTACACCCTTCACACTAGCAACCAAGAAAATGAAATATTTATGAATTACTCTCACGAAAGAAGTGAAAGACCTATACAGGGAAAATTATAATACATTGAAAAATGAAATTGAAGATGATCTCAGGAAATGGAAAGACATCCCTTGCTCATGAATAGAAAGAATAAATGTGAAAATGGCCCAAAACTGTTATACAGATTCAATGCAATCCCGATAAAAATACCATCAACATACCTCATAGATCTCGAGTAATCAATCCTAAAATTCATCTGGAACCAGAAGAGACCTAGAATAGCAAGGACAGTTCCTAGTAGCAAAGGCAAGGCAGGAGGCATCACAATCTCTGACTTGAACTTATTCTACAAAGCAACTGTAGTAAAATCAACATGGTACTGGAATCAAAACAGAGCCGAAGACCAATGGAATAGATTAGAAGATACAACCACAACTACAAACACACTCAACCACCTCATCTTTGATAAAGGGGCCAAACAGGTTCACTGGAAGAATGACAGTCTCTTTAATAAATGGTGTTGGAAAAACTGGCTCTCCATATGCCAAAAACTAAAACTAGACCCATGCCTGTCACCATATACTAAAATAAAATCTAAATGGATCAAAGATCTAAATATTAAAACAGAAACACTAAATCTATTGGAAGACAAATTGGGTAAAAACCTTGAAGACATAGGGGTAGATAGAGACTTCATGAACAAGACTCAAACCGCACGGGAAACACTTCCCAGAGTCAATAACTGGGATCACATTTTATTAAAAAGTTTCTGTACATCAAAAGAAATCTCTAAAATAGTGAAAAGAAAACCCACAAACTGGGAAAAAAATCCTAGTGAACTGTCCCTCAGACAAAGTACTTCTGTCTAAAACATACAAAGAATTAAAAAAAATCAGACCCCCAAAATTCAAAGACCCCATCCAAAAATGGGCATCAGAGATGAATAAACAATTTTCAGATGAAGAAATACAAAGGGCAAATAAATATATGAAAAAAATGTTCAGCATCACTAGTCATTAGAGAAATGCAAATTAAAACCACACTGAGATTTCATCTCACTCCTGAAAGAATGGCCAAGATCAAGAAAACCACCAATAACAAATGCTGGAAAGGCTGTGGGGAAAAAGGAACTCTCCTGTACTGTTGGTGGGAGTGTAGACTGGTGCAACCATTATGGAGGTCAGTCTGGAGATTTCTCAGAAAGCTGGGACTGGAAGCACCATTTGACCCAGCTATTCCACTCCTAGGCATATTCCCACAAGAACTGAAAGCATCATACCACAGTGATATATGTGCACCCATGTTTATAGCAGCACAATTTGTAATCGCCAGATCTTGGAAACAACCTAAGTGTCCATCAACTGAAGAATGGATAAAAAAGTTGTGGTATTTTTATACAATGGAGTACTACTCAGCTATAAAGAATGATCACATTGAGACATTTATAAATAAATGGATGCAGCTCGAGACCATACTTATAAGTGAAATAAATCAAACTCACCTGTATAAATACCGAATAGTTTCCCCAGTGTAAGAAATGATAAGAATACATGAAAGTACGTGGTAATCATGATTCCCAGTCACACTGGTTTGAAGCCATATAATGTTTTCACTCATTACTTGGAATGGTTTTAATTTGGGTGTTTTTATTTTATTGTCTGTGATACTGCAAATGACTATTTTGAAGAGAATAAGAGCGTAATAGCTAGCGCTGATTTAATATCATCCTATTTTGAAGCCCCATCAAGTTTTTGTTCATTTGTTTCCATTGGTTCTAACATGTGGTACCTTATTATATCTTAATGTATGCGATAGTATAAGCAGGTTTTTTATAGACAAAGAGATAATATAGAAATTGATGTTTGGTTTCTGCTAGCTGGTTCTAAATGCCCTGCAACAATTTCATTCTCTTGAACGGTCTCACACTGTCTTGATAAATTTGACGCTATAGTATACAAGGTTAGACTCAAATATTTCAAGGAAAGAGTCACTATGGTAACTACTATTAATGTGGGGCTATCTGGGGGTGAAACAGAATGATGGTTAAATTTTTCGATTCTGACCGGTGTTGTTATATTGATCCATTCTTTTTTTTTTCATCTCAGTCTCCCCCCCTTTTTCTTTCCTTTTTTTAAAAAAATTAATTTATTTCTTAGTATCTTTTAACTAAGGGAAAATTAAATTAAAAATAGTGTGATAGATTATAGTCATTTTTTTATTTCCCTATTAACCTGATTTGAACCCCTGTAGTGTTCTCCATATCTTCTTCTGACTGATTTTATTATATTCTGTTTTGCTTAATAGTATCAAGTTTGAGGGTATGGCAACCATTTGGAAGGCAACCAGATATTCTATGATGCCCGTTATTATTTGACTATTATCTTCTTTGGAATCCTGTAAGCTCTCCAATGTGGTTTTATTGGTCTTATGTACAGTTTTGTTCAATTCTTTTATACTAGCTGATATAGGCTACTCTTTTTAGGATAACAAGAGGCATAATGGTAACCACGGTTGATCACCTAGTAATCTCCCCCTTTATTTTTTATTTTTTATTTTTTTCATTTTATGCTCTGTCCATCCTCCTGATCTAAATGACTCTGTTTTGCTTTGTCACATTGGGTTTTTCTTTGGTCCGTCTTGCTTTGTTTTTTGTTTTTTGGCCTTTTTTTTCAATCTTTTTTCTTTTCCTCTTCAAAGAAAAAGTTAAAAAAAACTGTGGAAGTAATGGAAACTAAAATGCGCGATTGTCAGTGTAAAAGAGGAAGGAAAGTGATCTCAAGGATATAACTGCAAGTTTATTTAAATGTGTAGGAAAGAGAACCATATTGCTGAGTTTTTCTTGGATCATTGAACAGAACTGACTGCAATCTCACTGTATTAATCTCCACCATGTATGCTTTGATTTTGTAATCTGGACAGCTGTTTGTAAGTTGACAATGTGTGATCTATTAACTGGTGAACTCTTACTGTATGTTTTTTCTCTTGAAATTCTGTGTTGCTTCTAGCCTTTTACTGTCTTGCTTCGTTTGATTTTGTTTTTCTCTTTAGATTTAAAAAAAACATATCGTCAACTCTGTCATCTTTAAGGTCTAGGATTTTTTTTTTCATTTAGAGGGTTTTCCTTCTAAGTAGCTATTTTGTTGCCCTTTTACTGTTTTCAGCACCAGCTACCTCTCTGTCATTGTTGTCCCTTTTTCTTTCTCTAGTCTGTGAGACTTGCTCGGAATTTCCTCATTGATAAAATATGAGGGGCTGTCAACTCTGTTTTTCTTTACTTCAACTTATATCTTACTTCCAAACATTTCCCTTCAGTTTTAATAGTTCTGTGTGGGCTTCTTTCAATGTAATCATCAGCTATTTTAAAAATTTCTGCTTGCTTTTTAAATGATCTACCTTTCCAAATTATCTTATCTGTCTTGTCATTTCATGTTTTATTTCTTATTTTTTGAAAAGAAGCATGCTTTCTTGAAGTTATTGAGAACACAGGACATGCACTGTGTATACTACATGTTTCCCATGGTGTGTCTGTTTGAAGGTGTTCTTTGGCTTTTAATTGCTATGTTTTCTTCCGTTAGTGTTATTGAATCTGAAAGGTTTCTTTTTGTCTGCGCACGTGTGTGTATAGGTACCGCAGGTCTGTGGTTTGGAAGGATGAGTATGTATTATTACATGTGAAGAGCACAGGTGAATTTCTTTTAGATCTTCTTATTCAGCCTTGAAATATTAGAATCCTCCCAAAACTCAAGGAGAAAGATCGTCTGGGATAAACTTCCACTATCAGTTTAATGATCTAGCACTTTGAGATGAATGAGAAAGTGCGTTATGTGAGTAAACTTTATGGGGAAATTTTTATTTTCTGTTTTTGTATGTTTGATGTAGCAGCTGTGTCCAACACATGCATTTTCCACATCTCAGATACTTCTACTCAGTTGTAGGAGGAGTAGGCTCTTTAAACATACATTTGGACTGTATCAGTGCTCCTGACTGCCAGTCCTAAGTAAAAGTTCAATGACTTTGCTATAATTGTATATAGTTTAGTATTTACTTTTTACAATTGTATTTTTAACTTAGAAAAAATTATTTCATGACTGTCATAAAATGTTGTAACTTCTTCACATAGATGTTGCATAATTAAAAGTCTAATATATAGCCAGATCGTAGAACCATGCATGATACATATGACATGCTTAGGGATTATCTGATCCAGCACTTCTTAACAGTACTCCAAATGCCAACATTTCAATTGAAAGCCATTGGTTATACTAGGAAGAAAAAAGAACTGGAACAATTCATTTTTTAAAAATCAATGGTGCCAATACAAGATAAAAGAGATGTTAGAAATAGCTGACAAAGATTTTAAAGCAGCCATGATAAATATTTCATGAAGCAATTAGGAACATGTTGATGACAAAATAAAATAGCAAGAATCAACAAAGCACTAGAAAGTCTCAGAAAATGAATAATAGATATAAAATACACTAAGTGGAAATTTCTGTATCTAAAACAGAACATTGCAGTAATTTAAAGAAAACAATTTCATCAGATGAACACAACAGTGGAGTGGAGGGAACAAAGAGAAACATTAGTAAAACTGGAAAACACAGCAAGAGATTGCCCAATCTGAGCAGAAGAATGAAGGAAAATGGAGAAGCATGTACAGAGGATAGGAGAAAGCCTAAGAAATCCACACTAACACACACTGTAATCAAATGTCTAAAAACTAAGAACAAAGGAAAATGTCTCGAAAGCAGCAAATATGAGTAACGCCTTATTTACAGGAAAAAAATCATTTCAAACAAAAGCAAATTTCTCAGCCAAAACCAGAAGGACTAAGATGTTTTTCAAGTGATGAAAAAAAGTGTCAATGCCTAACCTATACCCAGAGATAATAATTTCCAGGAACGGAGTGGAAATCAAGACTTTGCCAGATAATGAAGGATGAAGATAATTTGTTAACAAGAGACTGACCCCTAAAAAAGGGCTTCAAACTTTTCTAAACGGAAAGTTCACAACCTTGAAACATTAGGAAAAAAGAAAGAATACAGTAAGTAAAAATATAGGTATACACAGAAAACTTGCCTTTCCCTGTCCAGTATTTTGAATTGCGTTTGACAGTTTAAAGCAAAAATGATAACATTATCTGATGTTATATTGAAAACAGCTGCATTATTAATGAGGAAGGGTAATGTCTCATAAAGGGAAGTAAATTTTGCACACTTAGCAAGAAGTGTTAAATGAAACACCAGTAGGCTGATATGCATATAAAATGTAATATGTATAACAGTGATTTAAAAGAGATTGATCTATAGTCTCAAATACGTTAGATAAACAAAAGTGGAAATTAGAATTTTAAGTAATGCAATAGAAAGTAAGAGGAAAAAATAGAAAAAGAAAAAAATAATTGGCAGATTTAAGCCCTAGCATGTTAATATTTATATTCAAGACAAGTGGTCTAAGAAATATACTGAGAGTATAAATTTAAAATTTTAAATTCCATTAATGGAAGAAAAATTCCTTTTGAAAAATTCAATAAAATTGATATCCAGCAAGACTGTTCAAAGACACAAATTTATCAATAATTAGTATGTAACTATGTACTAGGTCTAACAACCTTGAAAAAAATCAGGAATGACCATGAAGAGCTATCATGAAGAATTGTGTTTGGCACAGATTACAAAAGGATAAGAAAAAAATTACGATCACCTGTAAACACAAAACATGGCTCTCTAACTGCTCAGGAAACTGAATTCATGATTAAGATCTTTCATAAAGAAATTTCCAAACCCAGAAGACTTCCTTGGTGAATTCTACCAAGCAGTTCAAGAATGAGAACCAATTCTGAACAGATTTTTCAGAAAATAAATGACAGAACACTTTCTAATGCATTTTACAAAGTTGTTCTCCTGACACAAAATGGAAAATAGTGAAAAATGTCACATACCAGCATCCACATAAGTTTAGACACAAACAGCCTTAAAAATGTTAATAAATAGAATACAATAATATACAAAAAGTAGAAGAGTTCATTTCAGGAATGCCAACTTGGTTTAATTAATATTTGAATAGCAATCAATGTAACTTCATATATTAACAGCCTAAATAAGAAAAATCTCAAGATTGAATTCAGTAATAGACAAATTTGACTAAAATCAAACTTGGTTCATGATTTTAATATTTCATAAAATATAAATTCTCATGATTTAAAGAATCTACAAGATACATATATACAGCTGATATTTCATTTAATGATGCAAGGTCAGCTATGCTCAACTGGTTTTTGACAAAGGTACTAACGAAATTGAATAGAAGAAAGGTTTCTTTTCTTAGTGTATGTTCCTGGTATGTAATATTTGCATTCCTTGTGCAGTACAGGTCCTTTTCTACCTTTTCCCACCCCTGCCATCCATCTCTGATCCCTGTCCTGTAATTTTTGTACATTTATGTTTCTTCTGTGAGTTGGTTCATCTGCACAATATATTTCATTCCTTTTTCATCCCCTTTCTCTGCCCTCTCTCCCTTCAATTTGTCTCCAGATTCCACTCCCCTTTCAGAGAGATTCTTTTACATTGCTTATTTATACTTTGAGTTTCTCATATAAGAGAAACCATGTTTTTAATAAAATACGCTAAAGTAAAAATAAACAACAAAAACAGCCTAGACTAAAGTCTCACTTCTTTCAAAAACTGATTCAAATGAATAATGAAATTTAACATACAATTAAAGGGTATAAATCTTGTAGAAAACAATTACAGAAAGTCTTGGAAATTTAAAACTACTTTAGCCGGGGATTTAGTGCAGTGGCATAAGCGCCAGCCTGACAAGAGTGAGGTCATGAGTTTCAATCTCCAGTACCAATAAATAAATAAATAAATAAATAAATAAATAAATAAATAAAACTAGTTTAAAAACAAAGCATGATTCATAAAGTACATAGTAACAGATTAAGACAATCAAAGATATAAACCTTTGTTCTATAAAACACTGTAGGAAGATGAAATAAGCAAAAGATTGGAAAAAATTTTCACAAGTCTCATACAATAAAGTATTATCATCTAGAATAGAGAACTTTTAAAATGCAACAGAAAAAGTCAAATTACAAAAAGGGGAAAACATGAGAAGATAGTTCATGAAAGAGAATATACATAGAAAATTAGCATACTAAAATTATTTAACATCATTGGCATTAGTCCAACATAATATCAAAAGCATAACAAGCTGTTACTACACACACATTAGAAGGGAAATGATAAGAAATAATGGCAACAACAAATTCTGGAGAGAAAGAGGGTGAGATAAATGATGAATGGAATACAAAATGCCACAGTTAATCAAGAAAAGAGTTTAGTAGTTTCCACACCACCTGTATGCCCTTCTCTTGGACTGGCTGAGGATGTTTACAAAGTAAAGACCCTGGCTCCCTGCTGAGCAGCTTAGTTAAACTTCTAAACTTCTCAAGTTGATACCATGTATCAATTATAACAATCTACTCCTTGTCAATTTGGTAACCAGACATTTCTTTAAAACAATTTACAGATACAACGACATGCATATTCTTATCATTTCACAACTTGAACATTGTAACAGATTTAACAATCCTTAAGAATCAGTATTGTCTATCAACACTGTATTATATTAGAACCATAACATTTTATCCTTTCCCCACCCCAAATACTCATGTACATTCCTTTATGTAAAAAGCATCTAGTCCATCTGCAAGAGTTGCCAAAGTCCTAACAGTTTCAGTGTTGCTGAAAAGTCCAAGTCCCAAGTCTCCTCCAAGTTGCAAAATAAACTGCAAGCACCTATACAAATGAAAACAAAGTTAAACACTTTCAACATTCAAAGGTACAAGATAAATATTTTCTTTCCAAAACTTACAAACAGAAGAATACAAAGGATTGGAGCCAAGCAAGTCCAAAATTCAGCAGGGCAACATTAGGTCCTGTACTTCCATGTCCAGCAATTGAAGCAATCGTGGCAAGGGATGGTTCAACATACGTAAATCAATAAATGAAATCCACCATATCAATAAAGCCAAAAGTAAGAATCACATGATCATTTCCATAGATGCAGAAAAAGCCTTTGATAAGGTCCAACATTCATTCATGATAAGAACTTTACAGAAAATTGGAATAGATGGTCTTTACCTCAATATAATAAAGGCTGTCTACGACAAACCAACAGCCAGTATCAACCAATGGCCAAAAAATGAAAGCCTTTACTTTAAAATCAGGCACAAGACAAGGATGTCCTTTATCACCTCTCCTATTTAATATAGTACTGGAAGTACTAGCCAGAGCAATTAGACAAGAGAGAAAAATAAAAGGGGTAAAAAAAGGAAAAGAAGAAGTTAAATTGTCATTATTTGCAGATGACATGATACTCTACATAGAAGACCCCTAAACTCCATTAAAAGATTATTAGATATAATAAATAAATTCAGTAATGTGGCTGGGTACAAAATCAATACTTAGAAATCAATAGCATTCTTATACACTAACAACAAAATCACAGAGAGAGAAATAAGAGAAGCCACACTCTTCACACTAGCAAGCAAAAAAATGAAAGATTTAGGAATTACTCTTATGAAAGAAGTGAAAGACCTATACAGGGAAAATTATAATACACTGAAGGAAGAAATTGAAGATGATCTCAGAAAATGGAAAGACATCCCATGTTCATGGATAGGAAGAATAAACATTGTGAAAATGGCCATTCTCCCAAAACTGTTATACAGATTCAATGCAATCCCAATAAAAATACCATCAACATACCTTATAGATCTAGAGAAATCACTCCTAAGGTTCATCTGGAACCAGAAGAGACCTAGAATATCAAAGGCAATTCTAAGCAACAAAGGCAAGGTAGGAAGCATCACAATCCCTGACTTGAAGTTATACTACAAAGCAACAGTAGTAAAACTAACATGGTACTGGAATCAAAACAGAGCAGAGGATCAATGGAATAGATTAGAATATACAACCACAACTACAAACACACTCAACCACCTTATCTTCGATAAAGGAGCCAAGCAGGTTCACTGGAAAAATGACAGTCTTTTTAATAAATGGTGTTGAAAAAACTGGCTCTCCCTTTGCCAAAAACTAAAACTCGACCCAAGCCTATCACCATGCACTAAATTGAAATCTAAATGGATCAAAGATCTGAATATTAAAACAGAAACACTAAATCTATTGGAAGACAAATTAGGTAGAAACCTTGAAGATATAGGGGTAGGTAGCGAATTCATGAACAAGACTCAAACTGCACAGGAAATACTTCCCAGAATCAATAACTGGGACCACCTCTTATTAAAAAGTTTCTGTAAGTCAAAAAAAAAAAAATCTCCAGCACAGTGAAAGGAAAACCCACAAATTGGAAAAAGATCTTAGTGAACTCCCCCTCAGACAAAGGACTTTTGTCTAAAACATGTAAAGAATTAAAAAAAAAAATCAGACCCCCAAAATTCAAAGATCCAATCCAAAAATGGGCATCTGAGATGAATACACACTTCTCAGAGGAAGAAATACAAATGGCAAATAAATACATGAAAAAATGTTCATCATCATTGGTTATTAGGGAAATGCAAATTAAAACCACACGAGATTCCATCTCACTCCTGAAGGCATGGCCAGGATCAAGAAAACCAACAACAACAAGTTCTGGAGAGGCTGTGGGGAAAAAGGAACTCTCCTACACTGTTGGTGGGAGTGTAGACTGGTACAACCTTTGTGGAGGTCAGTCTGGAGATTTCTCAAAAAGCTGGGATTGGAAGTCCCATTTGTTCTAGCTATTCCACTTCTAGGCATCTTCCCAGAAGAACTGAAGGCATCATACCACAGTGATATATGCGCACCTATGTTTATAGCAGCACAATTTGTAATTGCCAGATCTTGGAAACAACCCAAATGTCCACCAACTGAGGAATGGATAAAAAAGCTGTGGTATTTCTGAACAATGGAGTACTACTCAGCTATAAAGAAGGATCACATTGAGGTATTTATCAATAAATGGGCCCAGCTTGAAACCATACTCATAAGTGAACTAAATCAAACTCACATCTGTGAACACCTAATAGTTTCCCTAGTGTAGGAAATGATTCAAATATATAAAAGTACATGATAACCATGATTCCCCATTATATGGCCTTGAAGCCTTATAAAATTTTCACTCATTAATTGGAATGGCTTTATTCTGGGCTATTTTATATTATGGCCTGTGATGCAATGAACAGCTACTTTGAAGAAAATAAGACATAATAATAGCTAGTGCTGATTTAGTAACATACTGTCTTAAAGCCCTACCAAACTATGGCTCTTCTGTCTCCATTGATTTTATCATGTTGTAATTTGCTGGATTTTATCGTATGTGGTAGTATAAACAAAAATTGTTACAGGCAAAGAGATAATATAGAAACCACTGATCATTTTTTTCTGTTAGCTGGTTCTAAATACTCTACAATGCTTTCATCCACTTGAATGGTGTTACACAGTCTTGGTATGTTTGATGCTATAGCATATGAAGTTTTATTCAAATATTTCAAAGAAAAACACACTATGGTAACTACTATTAAGTCAGGTTATTTGGTGGTGAAGCATTAGGTTGCTGAAAGTGTCATGCTTTAACCTGTATTGTTATGTTGTTATGCCCCTTTTATCTCATCCTCTCCCTTAAAGAGAAAGGATAGACGGGAAAAGAAAAAAATGCAAGTTAGTTATACCATTAGTGTCACTTAGTTCACTGAATAGGAAAGGTTGTGCTAATATTGATTGAAGAAATTTTTATGCCCATATTTTGTCCTTGAGTGACTAAAGATAATGATGTATAATTTATCAACAATTGTTACTTTTTTATTATTTTGTTGTGAAAATTTGTTTTACCTTTTCTCCTTAATATTAACAAATAAAGTTTAAAAAAAATTTTGCGGGACTTCTGGTGACTACAGCTCTCACAGCTTCTGTCTTAGGCCTAATTTGCTCCCTCCCTGCAGCTTTCCTTTAAATGATCCACGTTCCTGGATTTTCCAAATTTCTGGGATCTCCACTGCACCGTTGGCTTCACCATTATAGCTTCACACACTGACCTCACAGGGGCACACTATCTGGTCTCCCAGGCCTTCTGAAATTGAGGTAGAAGCTGATTTTTTAATTCCTATTACTCTTGGATTCTGCATGCACCTAAAACATGCACCACATGGATGATTTCAAGGTCTAATGCTAGCTGGAGCAGTAGCCAGACTTTCCTTTCTCCTGGCTATAGAGGTCAAGTTTGAACACTCTGAATCCAATTCTAAGGAACAAGTTTTCTACACTGTCAACATTTCGGAACATGATGTGTCCACACTATGCTGGAACACTGGGCTCTGTAGCTTTCGCATCAAAGCAAAGTCACTTTCACTTTGGAAGGTTGCAAAGGGTATAGACTTGGTCCTTTTTGTGATGCCTTCAGGTCATCTTTTCTATTCTCCTATTCCTTTCTAGCAAACAAGATTTCCTTTATCTTTGCAGTCCACAGCTTTATTGGAACTTCCTTTCTGGCCAAAATCACATTTTAAAACATCCTGCTGAGCTCTTAGCTCTTGATTCTCAACATAAATCTGCCTAAAAGCTCCCAACAACAGCCATGTCATAGCCTCAACATTCAAGTGCCTTTAAACTTCTGCCAGATTAATTAGTGTACTTTCTCTCATCTTAATCTCAAGCAAAGTCTCTGAACATGAGCAAAATACAGACAAACTTTTTGCCAAGCCATAACATATACCACCTGGAATTCAGCACCCAGTGCAGTCTTTCCAGTAGAAACCTCCTGAGGTTGGTCTTTACCAGCAGGATTTCTATCAGACTTCTAGTCTTCTGAGCTCTGAACAGAATCTCCCATACAGAACTGCATAAATCATTTAAATGCTACTCTTTCAAGTGGCATCTCTGAACCTTTCCAAACTCTCCCCACTAGCCATTCCCAAAGACTCTTGAACCACATGGTCAGGTCAGTCACAGGAAAGACCCCGCTTCTCTGGTAACAAATTCTGTCCAGATTATTTTTCTCTCATTACAAAATACCCCAACATCCAAAACAAAGGAAGAAATGGTTTATTTAGCTTATAGTTTGTGGAGGTTTCAGTCCATAATCAGCTAACTCCAAAGCAGTGTGGCATGGCACAGGGGCAATGCTTCAAGGTGGAAGAAGATAGCAAAGCCAGCAAGAGAAAAAGGAGGAGAAAGCCTCTTTTCCTCTCTTTAAGAAAGGAAAAGTTACCATCCATCAGGGCAGTTATAGCAATCACAAAATCTTAAAGTTCCTATACACTTTTCACGTGCAGGTATTTCAGTAAACAAAATTACAGAAGTCAATGATAGACTAATGATGGCACAGTTTAGAAAAGAATGAGATGAAAACTGGCATGGCTACAGATGAGCATTAGAAAGGATCCTGTGATAATGGAATTATTTTGTATATTGACCTCAGTGTCAATATTGTGTTTATATTACACTATTGCTGCAACTGTCACTATTGGGAGTGATATATAAGAGGTACACAGGGTATCTGTGTTATTTCTTAGAAATGCAAGTGAATCTATGACTTTTGTTCTCAAAATTAAAAAAAAACAATTAGTCTTGTCATTTCAAAGATTTCAAAAGGTCAAACAAAATAAAAAATTTAGAATGATACAGATGAATATTAAGTGATGTTACATGCACATAATTTTAGAAAAATACTGACAGTTGCTTATTGTTTATTTGCCATTAGTACATATTACAATTGATACTGATTACATTTCTTGTGTAGAGTTGGTACATGTACACATCACAATTCTTTTTTCATCCCTTTATCATCCCTGCCCTCCAAATTTTAATTCCCTTTCACATTCAGAAGAAAATCTCTCTCACTATCTCCTACTATCTATATTTTGGGTTTATCATGTAAGAGAAACCTAGAAATATTCACTTGTGTGTCTGATTATTATTACTTAACATTATGGCTAAAAGGGGCTTTCCTTTTCCTACAAATTATTCACATTTATCCTTCTTTATAGCAAAATAACAATCCATTGTGTACAAACACTGCATTTTCTTGATCTGTTCACCTATTGATGTGCATCTAAGCCACTTCCAAGATTTAGCTATTAAGAATTGTGCTTCTGTAAAGATGGGTATACACGTATCACTGTAATGTGATGTATTCAACTCTTTTGGCAAGTTATCTAGACTAGGAATATGTGAGTTAAATTGGTTATGAGGACTCACTGTACAAATTTTCATATTGGTTGTACTGACAATTTTTAACCACCTCAATTCAAGGGATAATGGTTTACTTACTTAGGTAATTATAAAGCACCAAAAGTGTACATTTGCCTTAATTTAGGAAAATTATTTTAGATCTCTCAACTCTATACATTTTAGAAACTTTCTTTCAGGCATAGGTTAAACAATTATCTGAGTTGTATTAGCAAATGTATATAAAGCTGTTAAAGTATAACTATGTGTTGAATATGTACAGAGCATTCACCCTCTTCCCCGCTTCTATTCTTTATTTTACTTTTTCTTCCCTCTTTAATGAGAAGTAATAAAGAAAGCACAATATCCAATTTATATAGCATTTTTCTCTTATTTTGTAGTATCTTTTCTCTCTTAAATACAAATGTATATAGCTTTTCTTTCTAAACTGTGCATTTTATTTATCATATTACTTTTCTGTTCTTTGGCAGAATACTGCAAATAAAAGGTAATGATGGTATTTATGGGCAACTAGGTTTAGGAACCAAGCCTAAACCATTTCTGCTCAACTTTCCATTAAAATACCCATGAAGACATAAAAAATATGCACATACAAACACAAAAACAGGCAGTCACCTCAGACACTCAGTATAAAAAAACATGCTAAAATCCAAGTAGTACTGACAACCCACTGTAAAATTGATTAACATGAATTTATCAGCACAGTTATGGAGTACAGACTACCATATACTCAACCCTTGTGTCAAAGCACAGCAATTCTTTTTAAGGAATTAGAACATAACCCTTTTTAAATACCTTCACATTCTTCAAAAAACTATAAACTGTGTTTGACTATCCGCTAGATCAGAAAATCCTGTGCTGAATGGCATTATCCAACCTCAACTCAGAAGACTTGCACTAGAATAATGCCAGCCAAGTTCCACCAACTTGTACTTTAAAATTATATGTGAAAGAGAAAATACTCTAGTACAACCCATAAAGGACTTAGGTTATTCTACCCCATCTGTTGGAAACTCCAGAAGTAAAGTGAGCTTTACTATTTTAATTTGAATAACAATCAGCTTTCTCAACATCTGTGAGCAGTACCCCAGTGCTGTGATTGTAATGAGTGACTTTCCAACTCCAGGCCCCCAAAAAGGGGGACCTGGCTAAGGAACAGAGTGTGGACATCCAGGATTATAGGGCTGCATTTTACACTGAGTTCTGTACAGATACAACAATATTAGTTCCTCAGCAACTACATAGAGTGGAGGCGAATTATTTCATTTATTGTATCTGACAGATAATTGCATTCCTGACAACTGCTGAAAAATTAAAGTCCTATGACTTGGGATAGTTTGTTAGTTTTGTACAGAATGCCATGTTCCATGTGCACTAGACATTCAGGAAAAAGGAGTGAAAATTTTAAGCAAACATTGGAAATACTAATCTTCAGAAAGTCACATGTAGATTTGAAAATAGCAGTTGTCACTGGAAATGGGTGACTCATGGCTGATTATGATTGGAAAAGCAATTATTTTGATCTATTAAAACTTGGAAACCTTATAGGCCATCTCATTGAAAATGGTGCTCAGAATACTGATGGGAATTCAATGACTGGTGTTTGGTATCAAACTGAAAGAAAGTATAAAATATATATGTATAAAGGTTATAGTATAAAATATGTCTATACTTTCAAATTTTTATTTTATTAAACTGTATTTAATTATTACTCTACAAATGCTTCTTATAGTAAAGCAAATAAATTTTATGTCTTAGCAATCACTATCTTACAATGATCCAAAGCTAAGTTCCAGAAATATTCCTCTTGACATCTCAAAAACAGAATATAAAATAGTATAAAATATTTTATGATTCTATTAATATGGTCTCTAGTTTACCTAAATTCACTTGAGAATTATACCTATGGAGTCCTCTGCCACATACAATATAATGTTACTTTAATTGGAATGTTACCTTTAGAGAAGTAATTAAGTTAAAATGAAATAAACAAGATGAATGATAATCCAATCTGATTGGTGTTTTTATAAGAAAGGAACATTTGGATACACACAAGATTGGCATGATTCAAGTGGAAACCAAGGAACAAAGTTTGACAGAAAACCTCCAAAATCTGGGAAAGGTAAGGAAAGGATTTCCATATCCCAGAGCTATCAGAGAATGTATTACCTGACCTTTGACAGTTTGATTTCAAACTTCTGTCTCACAGATCAGTGAAACAATACATTTTTGTAGTTTTTAGCCACATGCAAATGCAGACATACACAAAATAAACAGAAAAGAAAGATGATCCATTTTTTGAAAATACTGCAAAAGACAAAGGAATCATTTGCTCTTGAAGATTAAGAGGACTATATTTCTAATTCTGATTTTCTTTTTAAAAAGACAACAATTTTAGAAGAAACTTGAATAATATTCTCCAAAAATCACAGGAGCATATAGATCACATAGCAGAAAAGCAAGATCATGAATGAAAGAAGTGTTTGAAGAGAGATTCTTAAGGAATTAATTGGAGTATTAAAATAATAGAGTAAAAAGATATCAGCAAAAAAGTAATATACAAAAATATCATAATACATGGAGTTCCACTCATAAAATTTGTAACAAGTGAAAAAGTTGATTATATGTTACATATGTGTGTGTGTGTGTGTGTGTGTGTGTGTGTGTGTGTACTGGGAGCAAACTCATGACAGCACCCTTGCAAGGCAGGCTCTCATGCTACTGAGCTAAATCCCAGTCCCTGTATTTTATATATTGAGTGATGTTAAAGAAAAATTTTCAAGGGATCAAGATAAATGAATAGAGATACTCAGTGCTCAATTTTCCTCCACAAGGAAGAATCAAAGTGAAAGGTTTACATCTATATTTTAAGGTGAGTGACTATGACAGACATTGAAAATCATCAAAGAGCCTGAAACATTAAATGATTCATAGACCTAGACAAAGCACAGGAAGAGAAACAAGATACTTTGCACCTGCCATCTAGCTGCCCAGCAGGGCATGTGCTGTTTTCTATGGGATCAGGGGACTACAGTCTCTAGTACTGAGGCCTGGATTGCAGTTTTCTCTGGCTCCTTATTAGAGTCTTTTTATTTTTTTACAACAAGCAGAAACAGGAAACGGGTGGGGTAAGAAGCAGATCAGTGAAAGCATTATTAACTGTCCCAAGGACTATATTGGGCTGTCTGACCTTCATGTTTACTGTTCTTTGGACATAGCTTGGCAAAACATCTCATGCTATCCCACCAGCATTCCACTGTGACTAAATTCCTGCTTTCATTTCCTTTTGCACTATGCTTTAGCAAGACTTCCTCCAGAACAAACAACCACATGGCCTAGCAGAGCGCAAAATGCCAGTTACATGAGGTATATATTTGTTCCCACAGGCATGAGTTGTTCTCTCCTTTTCAGTGGTGTCTTAGCTGCTTTCTCATTGCTAAGACAAAATACCCAGTACATACAAGTTAAATGATGAAAGGTTTATTTTTAAATGATAATCTGTAGAGGTTTCAGTCCACAGTCAACTAGCTTCAAGGCAGAGCAGCATGGCAGAAGAGAAACAGTTTATAGCATGGCAGGCAAGAAGCAACATGTGAGATCAAGGAAAGTTAAGGAATGTTTTCTTTCACCCACAGTGGCCTACCTCTTCCTACTAGGCTTTACTTTTCAACAACACATCTAGCAAAATTCATCAGTGGGTTTATAGACAGAGCCATGTTCTAGTCAACTCCCAAAAGCCCTCTGTATGAACATGTGAGATTTGGTGCGGGGTGGGGGGGGGTATCTAGATATAAGCCATAGTAAAGGGTAAAAAAAGAATTTCAACAAACTACCAGTACATTTGCTAACAATACTAGCTATGGGATGCTTTCATAATCCTCATGTGTTTACAGCCTATTTGGATAAATAACCTAAAATCTATACAGCAGCCTTGCTCTGGCTGTCACAGCATCCAGGATGCTGTAGGCAGGACCTATCATAAGAAATGAGCTATTGTCTGAATTTAGACTGCTGTAAGGGTCAGAATCCACAGCACGTGCCCATCTCTGAAGCTCCACTGGCCTTCTACTGCATTGGTTTACAAAGTAGATGCCTTAAAAATTCCACCTGTCTCAGCACATTGACTGTAATTTAAGCACAGTAGATACTCTGCACTGTAAGGGATGGACATGATGAGGTAGAGGAAAGTAAACAATGCTGCCCTTAATAACCAAATCAGGTTCTTGCTGTCTGAAGTTAAGGTGGTATCCAGCTACATGCAGCTTATACCAGTATCAGGACTGAAGAGAGATGCAAACACAACTCCTACTACCTCTCCTCTCTGTGGTTTGATTGAATACCTATTACTGATGGAGCAGGAAATAAATACCTCATTTTCAATGTTGCCCCAACTATAGAAGGGTGCTCTGGTAAACTCGAACAAATCTGTGGCTTTAGCTATTGCCGACTAGAGCATGTATAGCTAGGGAACACCAAGGGCAACTTTTTTCTGATTTTGCTTGCATTGTACCTACACACTCCCAGGAAAACACTGCAAATAAAAGAGCCATCACTCTAATGTTGGGTTCACAAGAGTAGAACCCAATTTCATTTATTTTTAGCTGAAGTTCTGATCTTCAGCAAGCCCTAACACTGAAGTAGCTAAGAACACCACAGCACCTACTGCACTCCAATTATATAGATTCTGCCATCAATTTCACCCACACCTTGTGTGAGGACATATTGCTTTCAAGATTGAGCGTGAGCGTAACAGAAGTGACGATAGTGTTTTTACCGCTACTTCTTCCCCATTCAGGCCTTTTGCCTGTACCGCTAGATGCTAGGAGGGCAAAGGCTTGAAGCTTCTCACCACTGCTGGTACCCTTTCTACATTCACACAGCTAGAATCAACAGTGCCTGAGGCAACTCTGTCATCCACGGAGGCCACCACTCCCATGCAGGAGTAGTCACAGAATGAGCTCCTGACTGACATCTATTACGGAGCCACCCCAAGACGAACTACTAGAATGTCTCTACTTTTGCAGGACTCGCAAAGACTGGGGTCTATGACTCCAACACAGTAAGTGTTGAGCCCAAAGCATCAGTTACATTTCTCAGACAGAAATGAAGCCAACATTGTATTACAAACTGCACACATATCTTCAGGAAACCTAAGACAAATTTTCAGGAAAAAGCTGCTTACCAAAATGTCACTGATAAAAGTGGTAAAGAGAACTGATGAATCAGATGCAATTTCTCAACACAAGAGCACAAAAATAAGGAAAATAAAGTAATATAATGTTTCCAAAAGAAAGTAACAACTTGCTAGCTACAAAGCCCAAAGAAATCAAAATGATCACTAAAGAACTTTACAGTGTAATGTCCATGCTTCTCAGATTAATTTACAAACTTAGTATAATTTTGAGGAGCTTCTCTTTTACTAAAATTTGAAAAAATAAAACTAAATTTCAATCAAATGAAAAAATCCAACAAAGCATTTGTAGATAATAAGTTCACCTTATTCAAGATACATTACACAGGTGCACTAAAAAACTATAATACTTATGAAAAAATTGGCTATGAAAATACTAAAAATAATCATATTTAAGTAGACAGACTTTTTCAAAACACCACTTTATATCTGAAATTTAAAAAACCAAGGCTAAATTTATGTACTCAAAGAAATTCTATGTTGGTCAAGTACATCAGAGCAGAATGTTGATCTTACAAAGAGTTTTGGGAAAAAAAGACTTCAGAGGTGGACTTCCAGGACAGAAGCATCATGTGTTAAAGCTCAAACCACAGTGTTGCTTGGTTGGCACATAATTGCGTTTTTCTTGTAAGAATTCTCCCTCAACTGGTTAACTTTCAGGATCAAGATGCTGACCACTATTGGCAAGCACTGCAGGAACATTGTATAAGTCAGTCTTTGAACTTCCAGAGCCAAAAAACAATAGCGATGCCTATGGCTTATTTTCTCCCTTGAAATGCCCCTGAGTACTGGGCACGGATGAGAGCCTGTTCATTAAAATGAGTATTGGTGGATTAAATAGCTTTAAAACTAGTTTTAGTGACTACTTATTGCCAAGGTTACAAAAATTATCATTTTTCACATTTTATTGTTTCCCTTTTAACCAAAGCAGCAAGAGAGTTATCAGAGTATTCAGATGTCCACCATAGGTGTGCATTCTTCTTTCACACAAGGCTCTGTTTATGGATATCTAACTTTTATATTCAGAGCTGATTTGCATGTTTTTATTTTTTTTAGAGGCTCATCAGTTAAAACAGTGACTACCAAAAAGCAGTTAAAATTCTGGGCCACAGATATGGATACTGATACACAGCAAAACAAATAAGTAAAAGATCAATATTTTTTAAAAGGGAATATAAGACCCAACAATTTACTGTGTCTACATAAAATAGCCAGATTGTGTTTTCTTTGGCTCAGTGATAGATTGTTTTCCCCTATACAATGGTAATTCCAGTAGTAATAGTGTGGATTTCTCTTTTAGTTGACCAAAGGAAAATCTATGGAGATTTTATTATCTCTAATTTTGGTTAAGGAATTTAAATTAGTTTGTTATATCATTGGGATTCAGGCTTTACTGTTTACTATGTCAGACAATTTGAAGGAACAAATTTTTGATGACCATCCTAATTACTGTTATAGATGGCATTATCATCACATATTATCTCAAATAAAAGTTCAATCCATTTGGACTCTTTAAAGACACAGTCCATTAAGAATGCTAGGAAGCCACATTCTTGGAACAGCTGAATTCAGGCCTTCGCAAACTTGGATTGTACAAGCCCAAATGGATACTACAAGCTAAGAATGTGTTTGTTCAGTGCTAGGGAATGAATCAAGCTTTTGATTCAGTACTAGGGAATAAAGAGCTTTTGGCCCTGAGCTAAATTCTTAGTCCCCATTTTTTAATATATATATATTTTTAGTTACAGGCCTCAAACTCAAGAGTTCATGCTTGCCAGGCAGTTGCTGTGTCATTGAACTATATTCCCAGCCCAATCTCCCCTCTTTTTGAAACAGAGTCTTCCTAAGTTGTCCAGGCTGGGTTCAAACTTGTGATTTTCTAGCCTGGTCTCCTGGGAGCATCAGGATTGTGTTGCTATGCCTATCTAAGGATGTTTTTTACATTTTTAAAAAGTTGGAAGTACAGAAAAGAAAAAGAGAAGAAGAAAAGACAGAGATTGTACATGGTTGACAAAGTTCAATTTTTCCCTTTATAGAAGAGGTTTGACAACTACCCGCCCTACAGTCATGTTAGTGCAAAGACATTTAAAGTGTGCATTTATACAAGTTGTGTGTTTATAGTAAGGGAAACATAACAGACAAATTGAACATATGATAACTTTAAAGTAGTAAAACATACAACCAAACCTATAATAAAAATTATACAAAGACAAGTATGTATGACACAGAAGAATTTTCTTCCAATGGTCATGGCAGAAATTTTCTATTCCGTGAGATTATAGGTTTGTTCCAATTTCTTGAGTGTACTGTCAACTTCAGGCCATCTTCTGGAGACACTCTTGAGACCTTCTTATAGCATTTTAAAATATTTCTGTACTATATATAACTTATTCCAATAATTTATTCAAAGTTCAATATCTAGAAAGTGTAAAACACAGATGCAACAATGTTTGACTTTTAAAATTTTCATTCACCTAAAACTTGCATACTTGAAGTGTATAATTCAGAAGTTTAGGTAGATTTTGAATTGTACAACTATCATTATAATCTAGTTTAGAGCAGTTTGGATAATTTGTAACCCCATTTTTTGACAGCAATTCTCTTACGATAACATTACAGTATCTATTCATCAGTTCATTTAATGATTAGTGCTTAAATTTACCCAAGAAAGTTTCTTTTTTATTTAAGATTTAAAAGACACGGAAAACAAAAACAAAAAGCAATACAGACAAGCAAACAAGAAACCAATACAATAACAGTATAGGTTTACAAAACAAGAGAAATTTGACAATTGCATGTTGTTAACTTCAAGAGGGTTGCTTAGATTAACAGAAATAGACATGTGAAATTGATCTAAACATGAGTATTAACTGTTCTTTTCCAATAACTAATACAATTAGTAGTATAGTCATTTTAGCTATCATAATACACACACACACACACACAAGTTATGTCTTTTTCCTTTTCTTTTCCTTCTTTCCTCCTTCCCTTTTTCTAATTACTTTGCGTCTTTGAACAGTTTCTAATCCTTACACAGTATTTATTGTAGATTTTGAAACATACATAATTTTTTAGTTTCTTACACTAGGAAGACAATATGGTATTTACACATGTAAGTTTGATATATTTCAATTATGAATATGATCTCAAGTCACATCCATTTACTTTTAAAACTCACAGTGCAATCTTTTTTTATAGCTGAGCAGTACTCCATTGTATAAAAATACCACATCTTTTTTACCCATTCCTTGATTGATGGACCCTTGGACTGTTTCCAAGATTTGGATATTATAGACTGTGCTGCTATAAACGCAAGTGCACATATATCACTGTGGTATGATGTTTTCAATTCTTCTGGGAAAATGCCCAGAAACTAGGTACTGAGTCAAATGGAACCTCCAACACTAACTTTCTGAGGAACCTCCAGACTAATTTCCACAGTGGCTGTACCAACCTACACTCTTACCAGCAATGGAGAAGAGTTCCTTTTTCCCCACAGCCCCACCAGCATTTGTTATTGGTTGATTTCTTGATCTTGGCCATTATTTCTGGAGTGAGATGGAATCTCAGTATTGTTTTAATTTGCATTTCCCAAATGACCATTGATGTTGAACATTTTTTCGTATATTTATTTGCCATTTGTATTTCTTCATCTGAGAAGTATGTATTCATCTCAGATACCCATTATGTGATTGGGTCCTATAACTTTGGGGGCCTAATTTTTAAAAATTCTTTATAAATTCTAGATAGAATTCTTTTGTCTGAGGGACAGTTGGCTAAGATATTTTCCCAATTCATGGATTTCCTTTTCAGTCTGTTGGATATTACCTTTGACATACAAAAATTTTTAATGAGATGAGATCCCAGTTGTTGATTCTGGGAAGTATTTCCCGTGCAGTTTGATTTTTGTTCATGAACTCTTTAACTACCACCATGTCTTCAAGATTTCTACCTACTTTGTCATCCAGGAGATTTAGTGTTTCTGTTTTAATATTTAGATCTTTGATACATTTTGACTTTAGTTTAGTGCATGATGATATACATGGGCCTAGTTTCAGTTTTCAGCATATAGGAAGCCAGTTATTCCAGCACTACTTATTAAACAGGTTATCTTTCTTCTACTGAATGTTTTTGGCACCTTTGTCAAAAATGAGGTGGCTAAGTATGTTTGTATTTGTAGCTGTATCTTCTAATCTACTCCACTGATCTTGAGATCTGTTTTTATTCTAATACCATGATGATTTTATCACAGTAGCTTTGTTATATAATTTCAAGTTAGGAATTGGGATGCCTCCTGCCTTAGCTTTGTTGCCCAGAATTGCCTATGCTATTCTAGGTCTCTTCTGGTTCCAGATGAATTTTAGGGATGATTTCTCTAGATCTGTGAAGTATGCAAATGGTATTTTGATTGGAATTGCATTGAATCTGTATAACAGTTTTGGAAGAATGGCTATTTTCACAATGTTTGTTTTTACTATCCGTGAACAGAGAATATCTTTCCATTTTCTGAAATCCTCTTCTATTTCCTTTTTAAGAGTAATATAGTTTTCACTATATAGATATTTTACTTTCTTTGATAGACTGATTCCTAAGTATTTAAATTTTTTGGCTGCTATAGTGAAGGACATGATTTCCCTTATTTCTCTCTCAGTGATTTTGTGGTTTGTGTACAAGGATGCTATTGATTTTTTAGTGTTGACCCTGTATACCGCTACATTACCGAATTTGGTTGTTATGTCTAGAAGTCTTTCAATGTAGTTTTGGGGTCTTCTATGTAAAGTATCAGATCATGTGCAAATAATAATTTAACTACTTTTCCTATCCTTATCTCTTTTATTTCTCTGTCTTGTGTAATTGTTCTGTCTAATGTTTCCAGAACTATATTGAATAGAGTGAAGATAATGGACATCCTTCTCTTGTTCCTGATTTTAGAATGAAAGTTTTCAATTTTTGTACATTTAGTAAGATGTTGGCTATTGGTTTATCATATATGGCTTTTATCAGAATGAGTCAGAGACCATCTATTCTGATTTTCTATAAGGTTTTTTAATCATGAATTAACGTTGGATTTTGTCAAAAGCTTTTTCTGCATCTATTGAAATGATCATGTGGTCTTGTCCTTGACCTGTTGATGTGGTGTATTACATTTATTGATTTGTGTATGTTGAACCATACCTGCATTCCTGGTATGAATCTCACTTGATCATGGTGTATAATCTTTCTGATGACTTGTTGATTCTATTTGCCAGTATTTTATTGAGGATATTTGCATCCATGTTCATTAGAGTGATTGGCCTGTAACTTTATTTTTTGTTTGAGTCTTTCTCTGCATTTGGCATTAGGGTAATACTTGCTTCCAAGAATCAGTTAAGGAATATGTCTTCCCTTTCAATTTCATTTAAGAGTTTGAGGAATGCTGTAATTAAATCTTCCCTAAATGTCTTATAGAATTCTACCATGAATCTATCAGGACGCGGGCTTTTCTTTGTTGGCAGGTTACTAATTACATTTTCAATTTCATTAACTGAAACTGGGTTATTCAGCAGTTTACATCTTCTTGATTATAATTCATATTTTCTAGGAATCTATCCAATTTTATTCTGTTATTGAACTTCTGAGAGTAAAAGTTTTCAAAATAGGTATTGATAATCTGTATTTCCACAGGGTCTGTAATGATTTCACCCTTTTCATTTCTTACTGCATGGATTTGACTTTTTCTTCCCTCTTTTTGATAAGATTGGCTAGGGGTTTATCAATTTCATTTATTCTTTCAAACTCTTCGATTCATTAGTTATTTATATTGTTTTCTTAGTTTCAACTGCATTAATTTCTGCTCTGATCTTTATAATTTCTTGCCTACTTTGGGCTTTGGACTTGACTTACACTTCTTTTTCCAGAAGTTTGAGGTGCAGTATTAAGTTTTTTGTGTGTGTTCTTTCCATTTGCCTAATGTGGAAGTTTAGCGCTATAAATTTCCCTGTGAGAACTGTGTTTATTGTGTCTCATAGTTTCTGGTAATGTGTATTTGCATTTTCATTCCATTGTAGATATTGTTTAATTTGTTCTTTAATCTCTCTATGACCCACTGGTTTTTTAGAAGACTGTTATTTAGTTTCCATGTGTTTATGGCATTTTTGTGGTGAGTTTTTGTCATTAATTTCCAATTTTATTGTGCTATGGTCAGATAACATGCATGGAATTATTTCAATTCTTTTGCATTTACTTAAGCATGTTCTATGAGTTAGTATATGAGTCAGTGCAGCTGAGAAGAATGTGTATTCTGACATTGTTTGGTGGAACACTCTCTACACATCTACTAGGTCCATTTTTTCATAAGTTTGATTTAGTTCTCTTATTTCTTTGCAGATTTTTTGTTGGTTGATCTGTCTCTTTGTGACAATGGAGTGATAAGGTCCTCTGTTATAATTGTATTAGTGTTTATTTGGTTTTTCATGTCTACTAAAATTTGTTTTACATAGTTCAGCACTGCCATATTGGGTGCATATATATTTATAATTGTAATCTCTTCCTCTTGAATTTTTCCTCTAACAAGTATATAATGACCTTCTTATCTCCTTTGATTTTTCTTGGTTTGAAGTTCACATTGTCTGCAAACAAAAGAGCTACCCCTGCTTTTTTTCTGGGTTCTTGTTCCATGGATTATTGTTTTCCATCCTCTGACTTTTAGTCTATGAATTTCCTTTTGAGTTAAATGTATTTCTTGTCCACAGCATATTGTTGGATTTTGTTTCTTAATCCACGCTGCCAGTCAGTTTCTTTTTATTGGTGAGTTGAGACCATTTACATTGATCGATATAACTGATAAGTACTGACATCACTGTCATATTATCTGCTGCTGTTGGCTTTCTACTTACATTTGTTTGTCTTGCTTAGTGGTTTCCTTTTGTTGTTGTTCTTGGAATTATAGTTATCTTTGTCTCTTTCTGGAGTGTCTTTCAGTATTTTTGTAGTGTTGGTTTGGTGGCCATGAATTTCTTCAATTGTTGTTTGTCATGGAAGTACCTTATTTCTCCATCTATTTTTACAAATAGTTTTGCAGGATACATCAATCTGGATTGAAAGTTGTTTTCTTTCAGGACCTGAAATGCTTCACTCCAAGCTCTTCTTGACTTTGAAGGTTTGGGTTGAGAAGTCTATCACGATACTGATAGGTTTTCATTCATAGGTGATCTGTTTCTTTTCTCTGAGAGCTTTTAGTATTCTGTTCTTGTGCTGAATTTCTGGAACCTGAATTATTACATGTCTGAATGAAGATTCATTTTAGTTATGGTTAATTGGAGTTCTGTATGCCTCACTTATCTGTGTATCCCATGTTTGGAGAATTTTCTGTTTTTATTTCTGCAAATAGTCTTCACAGGTCATTTGCGTTGACCCCTGCTTTTTCATTGACACTTATCAATCTTATATTGTGTGTTTTTGCATCATCTTGCAGCTGTTAAATTGTTGCCTGGTTCTTTGTTATTTTTAACAGATCTTTTCTTTCATAGTCATAATCTTCCATCCTGTCTTCAAGATCTGAGAGTCTATCTTCAGCTTCATTCAAGTGGTTTTGCAGCTTGGTGGAATTTTTAGTTTCTTGAATACCCCTTTAACTCTATTTCATGCATTCTAATTCTGTTTTATATTGTTTATTTAGAGTTTCAATCATTTTCTTATGTTCCCCTATTTTTTATCTAGATTTTCTTTAGATACACACAGTATTTTTTTCATAATGCTTATCATTTCATTTTTTTTACCTGAGAGATTATTTCTGATCTGATTTTCTCTTTAACATCATGGAGTTGTTTCTTTACTTCATTTTCTATCATTTCAGAAAGTTCAGTAGTGCAATTTCCAGTGTCTTCCATTTCAGTGTGTTTTGGATTTTTTTTCAGTGAGCTGAGATTACCTCTTGCTTTTTTGTTTTTTCATTCTCCTCTGGGACCCATGTGGCTGGTCAGACACCCTCCTGATGAATTGCACTAGAACACTGCACTGTGCAGAGTTTCAGTCCTCTGATATCCCCGTGGCTACCTGAGGTAGACCTATGGTGCTGGATGCTGTAGCCTTTGAGCTTGGCTAGGTGTTCCCCTGAAGTACTGCCCTAGGTTGCTCTGGGATCCTGGGCTGGGCAGAGGTGGGATCCTCTTGCTGTTAGCAGGGACAGGCTCCAGGATTGTATGCTGGGGCTTAGAATCAGATTGAGTGGAGTTGAGAACCTCTGGCACCCAGGTGGCTAGTAGGGATGCACACTGAGTGTGCTGCCAGAGCCTAGCACCTGACTGAGTGGAGTTCAAAACCTCCAGAACCCAGGCCACTAGGCAGAGCATGATCTGTGTGGCACCACCTGGATCTTTCCTCTAGCTGGGAGGGGCTCAGAGCCTCTGAAGTGCAGCTAGCCAGAATGTGCCTCAGCATATGGTACCAATGCCTTGCTCCTGGCTGGGCCAAAGGAAAGTTTCTTATGAACTACTTTTTTAGCATTTAAAATAATGAAATTATTTTATTTTGTTTTCTTTTTAAAAAAAATTTTTTTAAAAACATGCTAGTTACTAGTTTTATATTTGTTCTCTTGGTAATTCTATAACCTGCAGAGATGGCTACACAGATCAGACATTTGAACAATCTGGCTTCTTGTGAAGAATTCATGTTTTCAGTTATTTTTATTGTTACATTTAGATAGCATAATGAGGCATTAGGATTTATAAGAGAAACTGGATTGCTTAAGTTCAAGTGTAACATTGTCCTTTTTGTATTATGAGACCCATAAACCAACAATATTAGATCAGAATTGATATTAAAGTACTCAAAAGTTTTAGGACTACATACTCTTTGAATTAAAGCAAGATAGATTTTCCTTCATTAAGGGCTTTGGAGTAGCTGGGTTAACAGTGTTATAGTAGTGAATGTACAAGGAGAGTGTAATTCACAATTACCTACTCAACTAGTGTAAAAATGTTGGATGATTTCCAGTAACAATAAGATTTCCTACATGTAGCTATATTGGATTTACAGTCCTAGTAAAAGTTCTGAAGGTAATTTTACTAATTTAGATGATGCTTGTAATTGTTCTGAGACAGGGAGGGTGAGCACTGCCTACTAAACTGAGAAGAGAGCTTTCATAGGTGATATTTCCTCAATGTACATATTATTGAATTAGTTTCCCTACACTACAGCTTATCCTTTTCATGTTTGTACAAAAAGAAAAGTTTATATATCCAGGAAGTATCAATTCGGATTTTTATGAACTCTAATCCAATTAATTTGCCTTTATCTGTAATATAATTTGCTCATGCAAAGTCTGAGATGATAGCTATAACTTCTTTAAACATATATAGTAGAAAATGTTAAGATGCATATTCTATAGTATTTTGTGAAAACTTAAAACATTTTTGTTTTTAAATAGATTCTATTAAATCTGTAGGAGGTAGCACAAGGAAATTCTTTTGATAATGATTTCAAATGTTTTGGATGAAGTTGTAAAACTTCTTGAGAACTAAAATGATGCCGCAAGTGAAATATTCTGTGCCTGACCTCACACACAGTCAAAACGCAAGTACAATAGAAGTGTTGCATAAAACATTTGTTTCATGTACACTTACTCCAAAGGTGTACATGTTTAGTCTTGGATCCGAAATCCAAAACAATGTCCCAAGTGTTTCAGATAAGGATATATAATGTGTTACATGGATGTCACACACACACACTCATATACTACACACACATACACATGGGAAAAATGAAAAATAGTCAACAATATCAAATATAACCAAGAATATAAAATGGTGGACCGAGGAAAACTAATTGGTATAATCACACTGATGAAAAACTTGAAATTATTGAGCAAGCTGAAGACACACCTACACAATGATGATGTAGAAGTTGCACTGTTTAAAAAGAAAATTTCTTGGATTAGTTACATCAAATACAGCTGACATAAGCAAAAGCAGAACAAAAATGATTCAAATCAGGTACTTCCTCAAGCTAGAATGTGCACTAAGAACTCCACCCAAAAATGTGATCTGGCAGTATTTATAGAAAAATAGCCATGAAGGAAAGAAAAAATGTGTGACTAAAGTTTAGTCAATCACTCAGTCAATTGATTACAGCCTAACTAGTTAATTGATTAGAGGACCTCTTGGCAGCCAACTAAAGCTCATTAAACACAATTAAGCTCATGTGGCTTTCCAGTCCAACACCATGACCTCTCACAAAATTTAACATACTCTGGTTTCACAACCATGAGACATGTGCAAATGTGTGTGTACTCAGAGACATGTACATTACACAGATATATGTGCAGCAGCACTAATGGAAGGGGAGAGAAAGAGCCAAAGTGAATAATACATACACTCACTGTTATACAATATATCAAAGAAAAAGAGCACACAATAATTATATGCAGCAACACAGATTATTTGGAAAAACTGAAAGAAGAAACTAAGCAAAATATAATATAACCATATTATTCCATTTATATTAATTTCAAAGTGAGACAAACTAAGCCTTTATACTAGGAAAGAGCACAAAGATATTACAGATATTTTTAAAAGTAAAACGTTTACAATAAAATTTGAACTCGATATACTTTGGCAGAAATAGTCATAAATGCTAATAAAAGAAATAAATTCAGAATAATCTTTGAAAATAAATACTTTGTATGTTTTATATTTAAGTGTTCAAAATTCAACCTGAGAAAATGCTCATAACATGGTAAATAAATGCAAGAATGAGAGTATTCATGAGATGACTTAGGCTAGGCAAAAATTCAGCTATATTAAATGAATGGGTTCACATAAAACATGATTTACATCTGTAGTTTAATGGAGAAAATGTTTATTTTTGAATATTGAGATTACAATAGATTTTACATTTTGCACTTCCTTTTTATGAAGTGTCTTGCTTCTTTTATTTCTCCATTTTGAGTTCTGTAAAATGTTATTGACTTAAGAGAAAAGTTATATAGCTCATTTTAACATCTTTATCACAAATAGATGAAAATTATTAATGATTGTTCAAATCCATACAAGAAAGGAACCATAAAATTTTTGACAATGTATTACCAGGTTTAATACTTTTAATTACATTTAATTGAAATTCTTGAAACCTTTTTTGGATTGTATATCTTTAATATATGCCCTCATAAATAGTAATTTCTGTATTCATAGTTGTACTATGATTCTTTGAGTATTTACAAATTTTACAAATAATATAATATATTATATTATTATACAGAAAAATTATATTATTATTATATTATATTATTATTTTATTATATATTGTATTATATTATATATTATTATATTAAATGTATTATATTAATATTAACTATTATATTATTAATTACTATATTACTATATTATTATTATATATAATAATGTAAGATGATGAAATGGCACTTATTATAGATATGACTGTTATTTAAATGGGAAAATTTTGCAATTTGTTTCAGCTGTATTACTGATGCAACATGGAAAGCAAGTAGATTGGAAGGAGTTGGTCTTATTTGGCCTAAGGTAAGAAAAACCATTTTATTCACTGTACTTCTCAACCAAGTCTCATGAGTAGAGTCCTACACATTTGTATCGTTAGCTGATTCTTTTAAAAAATTATTAAAAAGTTTAAAGAAATACTTTAATATTAAATTCCAACCTTTTAGAGTATATCCCTGAGTGAAAACTAACTACAATTTAAGTGAATAAATCTAATTTTACATTGAAAAGCTGTGGATAACTTTTTGTCTGCACCACATTAGCCATTTCCCAGCCTAAAGTATAACCGGTTTAATATAATAAATCATTTTATATCATACTTACAGACACATCAAAATAATACAATGTGCTCCCACTTCAGAAGTAGAAACAAGTGAGATTTAAGAGACTAAGTGACATTAATGACAAACATGTTTCTAGTCAAAATTCTTAAGTGACAATTTTGTTGTCCAAAAAAATTGCTCTACAGAAAATAGACAAGAAAAAAAAAATAAAGCATGTGACCAAGAAAAGAGAAAATATGCATATTGTACTTATCCCTAACCTACTTTCTATTTTTCTTCTCTTCAATTATAATAGGATTCAGCTGTATCATCTTGTTAAGGAAGGAGCAAGTCATGCTTCTTGCTCGCATGGAATAAATAATTGTTTTTTGATTGCCAAATTAACACTGGTGAACATTCAGAGCACTTTAATCTTCTGTCTCACATTGTGCTTGGCATTGCTTATAACCAAAGGAACTCACTTTTCACAAAAGACCGGAGCCAAAATCCTATGCTCATGAAACTCACTAATCTTACCTTGTTCCCCACCATTCATAGGTGGCTGGCTAAGAGAAACATGAAATGCCTTGAGAATATTCCGTTACACTACCACCCAGGCTGAAATGTCTTGCAGGGCTGGGAGGCTGAATGCATCTAAATTGGTAGTAAATGTACGGTTCTATGTTTTCTATCATATACCACAGCTCATGGATCTAGGAAGCAAAAGATGGAGATAGGAATATAATTACTATTACCCTTAATCACCTTCCAGCATAATTTTTGTTTCCTGTTACCACTGTTTTAGATTCTGGTTGTCAGAGGTCTAAAAGCAACAAATTCTTATACCAGAAGACAAGAAGTGAGTCTAACAAACTGAAAACTGAGACTTCAGTGTGGTATTTTGAATTCCTAATGTCTTTCAAGGAATAAACAAAAAAGGAGATGTAAATTGTAAATGTCTTGCTTGTAAATTGTGGAGTCAGGCTGGAGTCAGTAGACCTGAAGAAACTGGATTGCTAATCCACAGTGGAAGTGCAGAAAAGTCTGAACACAGAAATCCTCTAGGGGGCATCTCTTAGTACAACCATGTCCTGTCACTAAAGTCTATGGACAAATACACAACCCAATTCAGAGAGCAGCTAATAAAAACCCAGAGCCTTCAGGAACGGAGGTAAAAAAACATGGCCAGCTGAGGCATTTGCTAAGAATAATGGGAATTTGAAACAGGTAGCAAAAGAAAGTGTTGGCTATAAAAATCTCATCGGCATAAAAACAAGAATTATAATTGTTATATTTCTTCCTTATTTTGTTATAAATACAGTTGTAAATATATATGGACCAGATATTTCTGTTTCCTTCTCTTTTATTCCTTTATCAACTATCATAAGATATATTAATAGAGTCAACTTTATGTCACAGATTTTAAATTATAGGATGTAAAACAAGAATGGTGAACGTCAGTCAGGACTTCATAACTTCTGAGTAAAAGGTTAGTGCAATTTTGGTTGTGCATAGAGTTACATCATATTGGGCAGATGTGTGACTCTATTGTAATGGAGACCAGGTTTGGTTGGAGACTAAATTTGATTTTAGGAGATGTTTGAAAAAGTATAAAAGGATTTCAGTGTCACCCTGACGAGGCCATATCACCATAAATCCAAACATTAATTGATTGTTGTGGGGATGTTTTGTAAATGTAATTAACAACCTGATCAGTTGACTCTTACGAGAGAACATAACCTAGAAAATTCAGGTGGTCCTGATTTAATCACTTGAAAATCTTAAAAAGCATGCTCAGCTTCCCTAAGAAAAAAGGAAATTCCACTTATGAACAGCAGCTATAGCAACAAACAAGGAGTTCAGCCTGGTGTTCCTGGACAGTTTCATGCCCCACAGATTTCAGACTTTCCTAGCCAGAGCCCATAATTCCATAAGCTAGTTCCCCACAATACATCTCTTCCTATGTATCTCCTGCATGTCTGTTTGTGTGATGCAGCAATGTACTTCTCATTACCAAAGTAGTAAGTGCAGGACCCAGCATATATTAAGGGGACATCAAAAGCTACTTTGTGCAAATAGTCTTATTTTGTATTTAAGTAAAATGGCTCGACAAAAGTTACTTGATTTATCTGTGTAACCCACAATTTAAATGCAATGCTTGGTATCTTACGGTTTTCATTATTGATATAAAATACTTGACACTCACAAGTTAAAGGAGAAAAAGTTTATTCTGGTTCACAGTTTGTATCAGTCTGTAGTCAGCTGGCTTCAAGTCAGGATTTTATGGCAGAGGAGCATGGCAGGTTGGAAACAGTGAGACAACCCTTTTCTTTTTTATCTCATCTAGGATATAAGCTTATTAGTTGGTGGTGCCCACACCGAAGGTGGGTAAATCCATCATCCCCACCTAGAACTGTACTAATCCAATCAGTGGAGTAATCTAGTATCACACATCCATGATCCAAATCACACACTCGTGGTCCAGTCACCTCCCGAAAGCCCCACCTATAAGTACATGCTTTGACAGCTAAGTCATAACAGTTCGTGAATTAAAAATTACTTAATAAATGTTTATTGAAGAAGCAAATGATAGAAATTAATAAATTATGATTATAGCTATGTAGATTTATAAGCAGTATATTGTGGAAGAGAATTTTTATAAGCCACATATTAGAAATTCGAAAGAATTGAACTGGAGCTAGTATTGAACTGTAGTTTCATTATTTCTTTCAAAATTACCCTGGCAACTACAATGAAGCAACTTGGGGGAAAGATAATTTACTCCTTAAAAAATGCCTTTGTGCGAGGATAGACTCATTTTTGAGTACTGCACAGCTTCCTCCTAACTTGCTTCACACGGTAAGGAAGGCTCTGAGAAAGATCATTTGCCCCCAAAAGTGTGTGCTTGGTTTCACTTGACGAATCATGGGAAGAACCCACTGTTCAGAATCAGCCCAGGAATCAGATAGCAACACAATCAGATAAAGGCATGAAATGATTTAATTGCTTAGTAAGGAGAACAAAATAAGAAAAAAAGTGGGAAGAAAAAATAAGGGAAAAAAACGAATGCTTTTTACTTTTAAAGTTGGAAAATACTGATGACATCAATCAATGTTTATCTAAAAGACCAGAAAGAAAATACAGAGGAAAAGAGAAATCAAAGAAAATTAAATTCTAGCACCTACTTTTTCAGGGAAAAGTATTATCATTAGATTAGCTTTAATAATATCATCAATAGTCAAAAAGAAGACATATCAGTGCAGTACCATTAGGGAGGGCAGAAATCAGGGTAGACGTTACTGAATTTCATCTGCCCAACTCTGGCAAATTTTGAGAGTTGATGGGAAAAGTTTAGGAAATGACCTTGAACTCATAGGACTGTGAAATATCTCTCTGAAGTTTGTGGACTTGGAAGCTCTTAATTTTAGAGCAACTATAAAATATTTCTGTTTGGGTGCGAGAACAATATTTCTGTATATCCACAAAATGAGGTCTCATTTTTATCAAAAAGTTTCTTGTGGAATATTATCAAAAGTTTCTTGCTTTAAAAAAACGACTGAAAATTCTTTGATACTCCTCCCACCGAGAGCAAGATCCACTTCTCTTTCCCTTGAAACTGGGCAGAGTTGTGACAGATTTGACAAAAATACCACAAAGTGATGTTGGAAGCTACATTATAAAAGCCAGTGCAGCTTCCACCTGGTTCCCTTGGAAGGCTTGCTCCCCCTCAGGACATTCCCTCTAGGAACCCAGCTGTCACACTGAGAGGCACCCAAGCTACAAGCACTAAGCCATGTGGAGTCACTCTGATCAACCATCCCAGCTGAATGCAACCTGCAATGATCTGAGACCAAGAACAGATAGAGCGAACAAGCCTCCAGGTGATTTAGGGTTATGGTTAGTAGGAACAATAACTATGAGTTTTGAGAAATTGCCTATCAGATTTTATGCAAATAATCTTCCTAATTTGTTGTTTGATTGTGCTTTGTTTTGGGGTTTTTTTGGTACCAAGGATCAAACCCATGACCTTGTGCTAGCCAGGCAGGCACTGTGCCACTGAGCTAAATCCCTGGCACAGTTTTCCTAATTACTATTTGTCTTTCAATTTTATTTAACAGCACAGTGTGCCAGTCAAAACTTCTTTTAAAATTAATCAAACCTATCAATATTTATTTTAATAATAATTTAATAATGATTTAATAATTTTTAAAATATAATATAGGAGGAAATAGAATAACCCCCTAATTTAGGATACACACTGCTTAAAACTATTACTCTTGAAGCTGATTATAATGAGAAAAATTGGAAGCACTCTAAAAAACCATCAATGGAGAATAGTTACATAATGATTTTTCATTCAATATACTACCATTAAAATAACTGCAATGACAGACACATGATCCCTGCCCACAGATGTTGGATAACTTAACTCCTCCAAATCTTAGTTTCCTCATCTGAGAAATGGAGATCATAAAGCTAGCTCACAGGGCTGCTGTGATGCAACGGGGGAAATGCACGTGGACTTAAAACAAGATCCGAAGCAAAGCTCAATAGTATAAAGTATACCTAAAATACTGCAAAAGAAAAAATGGAAAAGACAAAAATAATGGCAACCATTCACTGTATTAAAATAGCAGCTTACTTTTTTCTTTATTTTCAAAATTGAAATGTATGATTCAAAGAAAATGTAAAATATACACATATGCTTGGGTGTTTTATTTCCAAAGGAAGATGCACCTAAGACACTGAGGTTACCTTCAAAAGAGCAGATAGATTAATTCAGAGAAGGGAGAATAATGATTGTGGTGATGGAGGAGTGAGTTATGAGAAATGATTAAAGATGAAGATTATGTCTGGGGTTGCTAAGTAATGGCTGAGGGGGGACTAATAATTGACTGCAAAAATCTGACAGGAGAAATACCGAACAGGCAGCAAGAATTATTTAATCAGATTTAGGGCAAGATAACTAGAAGAGTATAAAAAAGGAAAGAAAAATTTACCCTGAATGAAGAGAAAACTTTCTGACAGTAAAAATTATTATACAAGAAAGATCTTCCAAGAAAAGTGATGAAAGCCCATCCCTAAGGATATTTAAAATAAGGCTGGATAGAAATCAAGAAAATATATGACAGAGAACCATAGTGCTTTGATTTAGTGCTAGTTTCCTGCTCTGATTTTATAGCAGCCTTGAAAAAAAAAATAGGTCACTTAGTCATTGAAGATAATTAAACTGTGGCTCAGGCGACCAAGTGTTTGAGCAGTTTTGAGGTGTCCTCCTTCCATGTTAGGCATAAAACTAACCCAACTGATATTTATGCTTCAAATGTGACCTCTTCCATGTTCTACTAGGCCATGATTGCTACCTATGTGACAGTAGTAAGGTCATGTTGGGCGTCAGCAAACTCTTGTGGCTACAGTAAAGTCTAGTTGCTAAATAACCAAAGCTTGAATCAGAGAATACTGTAGCTCAAAACAACTTGATCTAGCCACTGGCTTTGAAGATAACACTTCCCATTATTATGCCACATACCAAACACTATAGGAAATGATCTGCCAGTGTATCTCCTTGGATTCTCCTAAAGACCTTGGAAGGAAGCTCTTGTTATCAGCACTTTTAAAATTAGACAACAACGGAAGCTCCAAAAGATTAGCACATGGCAAGCAGAAGCTGGAATGAGCACTGCAGCCCCGAAGAGGGATTTCTGAGGCTCACTCTCTTTCCATTTACATCCTGCGGTCCAGACAGACAGGAAGTAGAGAAGCTCACAAATGTTAACAATCCAATTTTACAAAATTGGGATTTAGCGCAATTTTATAGCCCAGGCCACAAGTGGAGATCCTTGTTCTTGCTTTCTGTCCTTAGCCAGACTCAGCTCTCATTCCCATTTTCTTGACTCCCTGCTGTTTCCTCAGTGATATAAACAGAGGATACAAGGAAAGAATGGACATATTAAATATAGTCTTTTGATCCTGTAGGTTATTTTATTTAATGACAAAATAATATATTATTGTTTTACTTCAATATTCTATCTTTTAAACATTCTCTGAATCCATAGTCTTTTTAAATTTTTTTTTTCATGGTAGTACTAGGGATTGAACGAAAGTCTTCATCCTGACACACTGAGTGACATCCTCGGTCTTTTTTATCTTTTATATTAAGGTGGCATCTTGCTAAATCACTCAGGCAGAGCTAGAAGTTGCAGTCCTTCTGCCAAGAGCACTGACATTACAGACACCCACCATCATCTCTGTTATCATAAAACAAGACTCACTGTACATGTAACTCAGACTGCAATCTAATAATCTAATAATCTAAATAATTCAAACAGTTAAAATGAGAATAATAATGTGTATACAAGAGGATTCTCTTTTACATTTCTCTGTTTTTGTTTCATTATTGTATACAAGTCAAAAACAAAATTTGTGGCATACAGTATAAGCTATGAATTTATGCCATTATTTACTGTTGCTATACTTTTTTTCTTACAAGGCCACATGCTTTTGGATGCATATTCCTCAGTATAATACAAATGTTAATACAATGAAAAAGATTCTGAAATGAATGCATTGAATACATTTGAGCAACCAAGTGCAAACCAAACAGGAACGTCTGACACTTGGCGAAGGATCAGACAATCCTCACCACGCTGGAAATGTCGACCTTATACTATTCAGACCTTTTTGTATTTGTGTAAATTTCTGTGTAATCTCTTCTTTAGCATTGTATCTACCTTTTTAAAAAAAAATCCACAATTAAAATTACTTTCAATTCTTTTTGGACACACTCTTTTTTTTATAACTACAAGCCATCCTCTTGTGACAGCTCCTTGGTGAATTTCTATAGTATATGTGATGGCTTTATTTCCTCTTAACTATCAAACTCTCTGGATGGACATACAATGATAGATAGATTTGATAGATAGATGGATAGATAGATAGATAGATAGATAGATAGAGCAAATGCACATGCAGCATTTTAAAGAAAATCTCTGTTGACAGACTGAGTTTTAAATTATCTCAAGAAACTTTAAATAATTTGTTATTTGAGAACTAGAAAACTTAGAACAGATCAATGGTTACATAATTTGTAAAGATCAAGCAACAGCTTATATTACATGGGACTACAGTGTAGTAATTATCTGAATTTTAGGCAAAGATCTGATTACTAAATTTCAGGCTAGACACGTTTGTCTCAGAAAATCCATGTTCCAGCATAAGCCACCTTTACCATCTGGACAGGCTGCATCTCCCCATGCAGTTTTTCTCTTCAGGAAGTGGGTGGAGCTGTTGTCTTTCAGAAGCCTCAGTCTTCCTAGGCATTGGAGTTTGAGGGCAAGAACTGCTGATGAAAGAGGAATGACCCGTCCTGCCACCCCTCCTGGTGGCAGTTTTGATGAACACATCTATTACAGAGTCTGTCATTCCAGACAGCCAAAAGGCCAAGAGAAGAACGCACACAGCATCCCCTGGGTGACAGTATCGTGCTTCCACCAGCACCGCCAGACCCTGGTATATGCACCATAGAGCTGAGTGTTGCTAGGGGTGCTACGTCTGCCTCCCAGAAAATCAGCCGCAGGGGAAAAGGCCAGGTGGAGCAGAATGCCTATAAAAATGACTTTTATATCTACTTTTCCTGCATAGTGACTTACTTCTCAACTCTGAAAAGCCCGTGTATAGTAGATGTTCAGCACATGGTGGATATTTTCTCCTGAACAAATGCAGTTTTCTGTTCCTGGGAGGCCACATTTTACTGTGACATTAAATTAAGTCTGCATCACCTGCATGATCTGTGAATAGACAGGCCCATACAAAAAGCTGGCCACATCTGTCACTCAAAATGTGAGCCCTTTTTCATGGTTTCTCTTATTTTGTGGACACAGAATAGGGCTGAGATTCCTTTAGTTACATTTATAAATTTCTGCACCAGATTGTGAGCATTCAAATTGCACCTATAAGATGAAGACTTCATGAGAATCCAGGACCCAACAATAAAATATTTCTCAACTGTCAAACAAATAATTTGCAACAAGAATGATGACTACAAAGAAGGTACAAATTTGGATTTTAAATTAAACAAATATAAAAAATCAGAAGGTTATCATTTCAACAGGAAAATCAATGGGCAGTCAGAATTTTAAAGTCTCCTCAGTCTTTTAATATAAAACACCATGATTGGAGGACAGATTTGGGGGGGGGGGGTAAAGGAAACAGGCTTGGAAAGTCAATGTTTGCTTTCAATCTCTAGTTCCTGGAGCTCAGGAGAAAGAACAACAGTGGAACTCTGCCAAGAAGGGAAGAAAGAGATTGGGGGAGATTCTTTCTTTAAGATCCATCATCTTAGACCCTGAATCATGTCTTTACCTAAGAAAAGACAATAGTATATTTTCCTCCCAGTGCAGGTAGCTTTTACTCACTTCTTTCTAGACTTTCAAGCAGCTAGAAGTTTTGAAAAATTTTTCATTTGGGGGTAAAAATGAAATCTTTTCTATACTTGCTGACCTGTGCAAATGCTATATGATTTACTTAGACGCAGTAATAGATCTGTATTTCATAACCTTGTGACCAAGGCTTGCAGGCCACAGAAATTGGTATGAAATGAACATGTGCAGAAAAGGAAATACATGGGCTCTATGTTGGCAGTGGCCTGCTGCAAAACTGCATAGCCACAATGCTAGAGTTCAATTGCTCCTTCCCTGGCTTCTTTCTTCCCTCCTGCCTGCCCTTCGTTTTTTCAACTGCTTATTTATTCTGCAAACAGTTGTTGGACATCTAATAGCCTTTACATAATTGCTATGAGGCAAACCTTTGCATTTTGTTTTCATACCCAAAATTCTGCCTAAACTTGGGCAAACTTGAGCAACAGACAGAGTCTCCTCTCTGCTCTTGGGTGTCCCGGCACCTGCCAGCTGGACGCCCCCGGAATTGAGGACATCGTGTTTTCAATTTTCCTCAATAAAGCAATGAATATGGCAATTTGCTGGCCTGCTTCAGCTAAACAGAAAGGACAATTTGAGGAAGATCATAGTTCAGGCCCAGTCAGACGGAAACGATTGAAAACAGAGAGCTGGCCGCCGCGTTTCCCCAGTGCGGTTCCCTGTCGCAGTTTGACTGACAAACTGACTTTTTGAGGTGCTCGTGCCCATTTCAGTCAGAGTTTATTGAAGGTGATTTTGATCTTCTCCATGAGGCCACAGCAGTGGCCATGCCATCTGTCACCTTGATTGCATCGAGGATTCTCTGGAGAGAGTGCCATGGCTCCTGATCACTTACAGATTGTGCTGCTCTCTCCTCCATAAGGACCACATGCGCAGAGCCAGATGGTGAACATACACGCTTATTATAAGTCTTTATCTCCGTGCAGGAAGGAGAGGAACCATTAGGTCTCCCTCAGGAGCTCGGCTCCTCTCTACCCTCATGCCGCTCCTCAGCAAATACAGTCTTCTTCAGCTGTCATCGGCCTACCTCGGAAAATTAAAAAAATAAACAATAATTCCATCAGCCGAGCTTGGAAAACCAAGACGTGCAGAAAGCAATCCCCTGGCCTTGGCGCTTTCTTTTTTCTAACCCCGCCCCCACCCTGCCAGCCTGAGTGCCAGCGCTAGGTAAAAACAAGTTTGTTTGCAAATGCATCATTAATGTGTTGATTTGTAAGGGAGCAGAAGAGCCTCACTGCTTAGAAATAAAGTGATTTCTTCACAGTTTTTCTTACTGGGATTTGGCTTCCACTGTATTGGCCTCATTCTTTTCCATTTAAGGATTTTTAGTTCATATCACATATTTCTAAATTCTGTGTTGATTTTCTGAAATAATCCCAGGAGAAGGACCACCTGTGCAGCAAAGCATAAGGGTCCGGGGAGAGATTTAGATACTGGTGACTGTAAGAAGAAAGGAAAAGCCCCTGGGACAGTGGAACTCTGAAAAAATCCTGTGAGTGAACCTGCGCTGGCAAAGAGACCTGAGGGGAAATCTGGGAGCAGGCTGGAGCTCCTCAGCTCTCAGCATCCGCGGAGCAGACAGGGGACACTGGTAAAGAAGGGTCTTCTCCCAAACCACCACTGCCATTCGCTATTGGGGATACACACACAGGCGCTTAAAAGAATCCAGAGCAGAACTGAAACACTTGGAAAATAATACTGCCAAAATAATACAGATTAATTGTAAAGAAAATGATTCTCAACTTTTTTGCCTTTTAGGTATAATTTATTATATATATTTATAAATATATATATATATAATATATAAAAATATATATGTCCCAAATGTGTGTGTTGTGTGTGTGTGATATAAACACTCCACCTAAGTTAAGGTATAGGACATTTCCAAAACTTCAGCTAATCAAAAGCAGACTCACTGGGAAGCCCATGTCCTCCACCTCCAAAGCTCTGTCTCCAAAATTAATGCTGTATCTCAGCCTAGACCCAGTGGTGGCAAACCCACGGCATGGTGCCATATGAGGCATGCAGAGCCCTCTCTGTCAGCACATGAACCAAGGTATGAGTTGTCTTTTTTTCTAAACTAAAACCTAGTATTCAAATTTAATTGCAGTGTTATAACTTTGCAATAAGTAAGTGGGTTTTGGGTGTGCCGTTTGGGCACTTGGTCTCTAAAATGTTCACCGTGACTGGCCTAGAGGTATCCCCACTCTCCATGCCTCTCCCCCTATCTCCAACGCATAACCTTTCTGCATGGGAAAGGCCCCACGAGTAACTGTCCTCAGAAACTGGAGAAAGGTTTCCAATGACCCATAACCTTGAAACCTCTGCTATTTAGGTCTTTCATTTGGAATAACTACTACATAACCCAGTGATTACAGCTACTTAAATCCAATATCTTTGCTCAGAGATTAAATCTGAATGCTCTTGGAGACTGGTAAGATACGCAATCTTTTCAGGTTTAGATTAGAATGACCTAGGATTTCTCTACTCATGACATGATCAACCCATGATCTCTTACATAGCATTCCGAGGGCTGAGGTTTCCAGAATATCATCCTTTTTGCAGGTACAAAATAAATCACAATGAAGTACTTGTGAGAAAAATAGCTCTTATAAATCCTGATACAAACACGTACATACACACTTGGGAGCAAACTCATGTTCATATATAGGACCTTTTCTCAAAAAGCAATCGGGTTCAAGCTGCTTCTAAAACATAGTTCCAAAAGTTATTTCACATGTTTTGCTTCAATATTAAGGGCCTTTGTTTAATTAAGGCTATTTGAATAGAAACCATTGAATGTTTTGAGCAGATTTAACTTTTAAAATATATATATAAATCTTATTTAACTCATGAACTTCCATAATGGTACTATTTTGCTTACATTTTCTATGAAATGAACAACTATTCTTAACAGAATGGAAGTTGAATATTTTTAGAGAAAAAAATTCAGTGTGGTTTGATCCCATCACAAATATGTTTTTGAAGAAGAAACTTATGATAAACCTCTACCCTTAAATTCACTCTCCTTTTCCTTCTTCATTTTATTTTAAACTTTGGGGCATTAGGGTATTGGTGCATGTGTGCTGGTGACACTGTAAAAGTGAATCTGAGTAGAAAATATTCAGACAGTATTATTTAGGCTTCTTTCTGTGTCAGGGACCCATAGTCAACCAAGTTCTGGAAAAGTCCAGAAATAAACAACTCATAACTTTTAAACTGTGCACTGTTCTGAGTGGTATGATAGAATCTCATACTGTCCCACTTTGTCCCCTAAAGGATGTGACTCACCCCTTTGTCCAGTATATGCTACATAGCTGTATAAACTACCTGCCCATTTGTTACTTAGTTACTATCATTGTTATCAGATTATTATTGTTATGATATCACAGTACTTGTATTCAAGTAACCCTTATTTTACTTAACAGTGGCCCCAAAGTACAAACTTTTACCACAGTATATTGTTACAATTGTTTTATTTTACTACTGCTATTGTTAATTCTTACTGTACCTAATTTAAACTTTAAGTATACATGCAGATAAAAAACATACTATGCTATCTATCTACAGATAGATAGAAAGATAGATAAATAGATAGATAGATAGATAGATAGATAGATAGATAGATACTATCCTACCCATGAGTTCAGGAAAATCTTGGAAAGTATCTCCCATGGACAAGAGGAGACTACTGAACTTAACAGACTTGCATGTCTTTGAAGTATTTTGCAAATGATACTTAAACACATAAACAAGAAAAACTAGACATGCATATATTAAACAGTTACAGGTCATTTAGCCTATAATAGTTTTTACCCGAGCACACAGACTTGTTAAATATTAGCATTCTCCTCACTGTGTAACATATTCTCCCCAATGTAGATAGGAATCAGTTTGGGATTAATACTACCAAGTGAATCAGATGATCCTGACCTTTGTAACATCACATTGCTCTGTTCCGTTAGAGCAAAATTAGAGAGCTACGCATTGAAAACCAAATCACCAACTATAGTTCATTTTTCCAAAAGAGATAGAAGAAATCAGATATATGTGTGATTAAAAATAAAAATGTGACCATAAAATGAAAAAAAAAATTACTAAGTCCCAGGGAGAAGAAAGGGAAACTGGGTTTGATTATTTAGTGTTTATGAAATGAACTAAGGTACATGAAAATTTCCTAACCTTCATACGAGGACAAGATAATTCTAAAAATCAAAACCCTGAATATCTTTACTTATAGTTCTAACTTTTGTCATTACAAGTGAACCAGGGTCTGAACTTCAGTGCAATAATCCATGCCTATGACTAAGGTATTAAAATACAGAGAAATAATATTTAGTCAGTGCAAATTGAATTACAGCCTTTTTAATTTGGGCTTGTACTTGGGCAGGTCACTTATTTTTTCCAGGCCTCAAATTCTCTGTTTTACAATGAACAAAACAATGTCCATATCTAAAATGAGGATTAATTTTGATAAATGAGAAATCATCTCACATATATCTGACATCTAGTAAGCCCTTAAAGTATGCCAAAAATGAACTTAAGCCAGAACAAATGTCACCATTTCTGTTAAAAGATAATGCTGTGAATGCACATACAATATAAACATTATTAGATTTCAGTGTAGGAACTGTATTTTGTAAAGCAGCCACAGTGCTAATTTCATGCTGTGTGATAGAGAAGCATATATAGTGGAGAAGAACGAGAGGCCAAGTTTAGACCACCTTGTGAATGATTCTAGAATTCTTAGTGCTTAATTTTTATCTTGTGAAAAGTAGTAACTATGATGAATAGCCTACCGCATGGGTTGATTAGATATGATTTTATAGGTAAATTATAAACACTGTAAAAGTTAGCCTGCATCCACAGTACTCTAAAGGCTTTTATTTTATCTTTTATCTTTGGTTCTAGTGCAGCAATGAAACTGTATGGAAGCTCAAAAGCCTAGGAAACCTACCAGAATTCCTTGTTCATTTTTATTGGATGTTTTTGGTTTTCCTTCTTTCCTATGTTTGTAACTATTGTTTATTTTATTTTGTTGCTTTAGAACATATCTATTAATTTTTCAAGCTGTATCCTCAGCCCCCTTTCTTACTGATGTACACATCATTGCTCGTGTCCTCACATAAGATGAGTGTAGCCAGCTCTCTACAAACCGACCAGTGTTAAGTATTACTGAGAAAACAATTCAAAATACAACAAAAAAACAAACAGCATGATATTGTACCAAAGTTAAATGTCTGCATATTGCACTTATCCTACCAGTTAAATTTAGATAAAGCACTTCTCTCTTCTCTCTGCTTGTTTCTTGTCTATAAAATACATTTTGAAATCCCTATACATTCCATAGTTTGCTTTAAGGAACAAATCAGGAAAAGGATTTTGAAAAATACAAAGCATTGTAAAGTTTAAATATCAAAAATTTGTGTTACATACTAAAGGCCATCATCACCAAACAAATTAATGAGTATTAGAAACCAATCAGTCATGATTTCATAATGAAGGTATAACTGCTGGAAATACATTAATTCTATGTAGAAAGCAAAAGTATCAAACCCTATTCAATGTTAAACTGCAAGACCAATATGTAGATGTATCTGAACTCTGCTTCCAACGGCTCACAAGTTCTTGGATCAAATGATTCTGATTAGTCGAATGGACAAATAGGACACACACTTTAATTTTGCTTCTTACTATCTTTGAAAATATTTCCAGCATTACAATGTTCATCTCCCAAATAGCATAAGACCCAAATAATAGTAAATCCAACAAAATCTGCTTAACTCAGGCTGCTTTAAAATAAGAGTTCATACAATGGGACAGTTGGTCCCAATCCTGGTTTAATATGTCTGCAGTACGAAAGGTCTTTGCTGCCTCCTGTTTCTGCAACAAAAAAGGGAGCTTATTAAAATAAATATAGATTAGAATTAAATCTCCTAATAGGAATAGAAAGGCACTAATTGAAATAATAATTAACAATCTATTTTTCGGCATCTTATTGCACTATAATTTCAATTAGTAATATTCAAATTTCAAGGTTTATATCAAAGCAATGTAAAAGTAGAAATATTTATGTATCCATAAAAGGTTGCAGAGATTCTTTTAAAGGATGGTTTTCCAACAAAAAGGTAGTAAAAGTAGATTCAAGTAACATAATGAACAAAGAAATTAAAATCTAATAGCATTAGGCAACATATAGGCACATAACCTTTTCATTCCTTCTGTCCTTATATAAGGCAAGTATTAGAAGCTGATAGATTATGATTGAGTATAATTCTTATTATAAATAATACAGTGTTTAAAAAGTATGTGTGCTTTGTACAAGTGTTCATGCATAGATGTGCACACATAAGTGTGCATGTGTGTACACTCGAGGCAAATTCAACCAGCAGGTGATGAACACACATCTTGTGAACAGCATTAGATATCTTGTTCAAAATCTCTGATTAATCTGATTAAGTTAGTGAGTGAATAATCCTTTAATCCTCTTAAGAATACAGTTTATGTCTGCTGAGTGTCAAATTTAAGACTGGTAAGCTGTAAATACTGAAATTTAAGTGAAAGGAAAGGGAAAAAGGCAGCCACCTAAAGTCAAGCTACATCGTCTATTTCCAGATTCTGTGGGTGACCTTCCCTGCTTTAATGAGAATGAGAAACATTAGGAAAAATCATAAATCATCCTCCAGCGGTGGCTTCGTGACAGTGAGCATATCAGTCACTGAGGACCAATCTGCTAGCATGTGCTTCCTTTTCCCAACCAGTTTAATTATAAATTAATGGATCCGCCTTTTGCTCACTTCATTTTAGACTAGAAATGTTAAAACTTGATATTATCTGTTATATACTTGAAAAACTATGCCAGAAGCTTAAAAACGCTGAAGATTTTTAAGATTAAGAGGAGGAAAAGCAACACTTGTTTTAATTTCAGAATCTATCATTTACAAATGTTAGAAATACGATGACATCAGAACAACAGGGAGTTTTGGCCAGGCTAAATGAACCGAGGTACCATGCTGCGTTACCATTATGCACTAAATTCAAATAATAACAAAGTAAGGCGGGGTGGGAGGTGGGGAGGTGAGGGGTGGGGAGGAGAGAGTGGTAGTGGTTAGTTTACTGCCCAGTGAAAATTCACAAAGTATTTTAAACACTTTAAACCAACTAGCTTGTCTGCTTGGTGCATTTAACTAGCTATACTGAGCTAACCATAGATTTATAATCCCACTGAGTAAATTATAATCTGTAATTCAAAGTATTCTGTGAATTCATTTACCTAAAATGTATTTTGTATTGCTTGTTTAGAAACATCATTCTCTTTCCCCCCAAAACCTTTACTAACACATGTTAAAAAGACAAATCTGAAAAAAAAAATTATTTTATTCCCTTGTTTACAGTGAATCAGAAGGAACTGGACTAATTAATGTACTTGCTAACCATTAAAAACAGAAAATCTGTATTACCCTCAATTTCTAGTCTAAAGTGAGGAAGTAAAGCAAGGGAATAATACCCCTCCTCTCCCATCCTGAGCATACTCCAGATCTGCACTACAGTCTAGAAAGCAAGTAGAGAAAAGATCAGATTGCACTATTTGCTGCTGGACTGTCACCAGACAGGGTCCAAAGGGGTCTTCAAAGTAGAGCTGAGCAACCTCCACTCACCCAGGGTAAGTTGTAGGCTTGCTGACTTACATCACAGGAAAAGAATTTTCAAGGTGTACCAGTAAAAGACATAATTTTAATTAGGCCAAATTTTTAGAGTACATACTCAAAACATTACAGGCCCTCAAGACAGGGAAAGTACATTTGTGCTCTGGATGTGCATATGTGTGAGGATTTAGGTGTCCTTAAAATGGGCTATCTAGGATGTATATTCTAGTATGTTGGGTCTTGTCAACTATTATTCTATGTTAAAAGGCAAACAATTTACATATGTTTGAAGCTAAAATATGCCATCCTGTTATGTGCACTTATTTGGAATGAGGATTGGCAGGGAGGAAATGCTATGTACAGGTGAAAAGTACAAGCTCAGAGGTCATTTTATAGGCTTATTGTCTTTAAGGCCCTTAAAAATTTTTCCTTGGTTTGCATCCTGAAGCTTCAGTTTTTATTAGAAGCACAATTTTAAAATTATTATTCTCCTTGTCTTCTTTTTACTTATCGTTATTTCTTCTCTCTACCGCAGAACTTTGGTATAGCCTTTATTTTGATTTTTCCAATGCAGCCTATGGAATCTTCAAGCCCCATATTTAGACAGCAAAGAGAATCCCATGGGTAAACACCTCTCTCAGGTCTCCATTTCTGCCTGAATGTAGGTACTGTTCTTCTAAATTTGCCCCTGAACACATGTGATAAAAGACTTCTGGTCCCAGTGCAATTCCCCCAGCCTTTGGTCCACTGGCTCCCCACACCCAGCCTCAGAGAGTAGAGCTTTCAGAAGTGCTAACTTGAGTATCTTCCTTTAATGTGCACACATTTGGCACAATGTAGTATTTTAGGTCCTTCATTGTTAATCTGGTTGGCAAATGTTTCACATTTCTGGTCCATGAATTCAGCTTTTCTTATCTACACAGTGATAATGGCTTCTCTAATTATTACTTGCTACATGATCTGCTATCCCTGTGGATTGGATTCATATTATCTTTAACCTCATCCACCCTTGACAATGAACTTGCCCCCAGCATCCTCTACTGGGGATTCGCTGGCATCTGATTTTGAAGAACATGACCAGTGCTCAAGCCCTGAGGATCCCAGACCTGGTTCCTGCTTTGGGACTGAGGCTGACTTTAAGCTGTGTGGAAGGGTAAGGTTTTCCTGCAGAATTTTCCTGATCACATTTTTCAAATGTGATCAGGAAAACAGAATACTTTGCAGCTTCCTCCATAGATGAGCTGCCAGCCAGAATGCTGATGTGTGGAGATGAATTCCAGTGTTGGTAACAAACTATGAAATGACTTCATTTTGCCTTTGTTCAAGGGGTATAACCTCTCTTAAAACCCCAAGACTGTGTACGATCATTTCCAAAATTGTTTTGCAACTAACCTTTTTACATATAAATATCTAAAAGAATATGTACATAAGTTTTGTAATTTTGTTTTTTTCATTATAGGATATCCTCTAGTTTACTTCTTTGGACTCAGTTCTCTCACCTCATACTATTTCTTATATGACAGAATAGCAGCTAAACATTTTTACCTTTGTTTGTATGTAAACCAACATCTCTGTCTTCTACATTCACTTATTCATTACCACAACAAACATTATTGAACATTTTTAAGGGCATGGGCATAATGACACTCTTATTTACAGTGACACAGGGTTCCTCTTGGTACATTTCCCAGAAAAATCATAAAGCCAGTCTATACAGTATGGAGGTTATCCTAGGGATGAATTCCACAACCCCCTCAGATACAAAAATTTTTAAGTACTCAAGGCCCATATGTATAATGACATATTCACAGGATAACATTGACATGACTTTCTGTATACTTTAAATTATCTCTCAACTACTGCTAATACCTATTACTATGTAATTACTACTTAAATATTGCAGTTGTTACCCTATGTTGCTTAAGAAATTATGACAGGGTGAAAGCCAATATAGTACATGTTTAGTATGAACACAATTTTTTCTCAAATATTTTCATTTCATGATTGCTTGAATCTGTGGAGGTAGAAACTGTAGATATGGAGGGCTGGTGATATATTCTGAATCAACATCAGTTGTGAAGTCACTCAGTCTTTGTCTAACTCATTCATTAGAATTCAAAGGCCTTTATCAAGGTATGAGGACAGTGCATCAGAGTCACCACCACTCTACCCACTTACTATGTGGTTTGAGGTTCACCTTCTTTATGAGAGACTTTGAAATTTCTACTGTCTCTAAGAAAAGATCACATAGCCATTATATGCTCATACAATCTAGAGTCCTTGTTGAGAGAGGGGGAAGTATTAACTATTAAAAGGGACTACTGAACAAATTGACCTTTAGGAAATCTTAAAACATAGAAATCTCTTTCCAATATAATTTCCAAAGTCAGTTTGGGAAGCCAGTTTATAGAATGGTGGAGTCATTTTTATATCGGATCCAGAATTTGAAAGTTTGTTTATTTAGTGTTAACCATTCTTACAGTTTCTTAGAAACCGCTTATCATTGAAGTCAGTTCCCCTAGCCCATCAGGTTTTGGCATGTCAGCATGCTATTCTTTCTCTTTGACTCAACAGCAAACATCATGAGCAAGCTTTCCTGGGTACATTGCTATGTGGAGTAGATTCCTAAAGAATGTAGAAAAGCATTACCAGTTTTAGGCATTTTATTGGTGTTTGAGTTTCCCCTAGAACCAGACCTAGACCAAGAAAGGCTTCCTCAGACTATTAAAAAAAAAATGTATGCCTCTGCCTTCTAGCCTGAGACACAGAAATGACCACTGGCTGTCATACATTCTGAGCATATTTACTTTATATATTCTATCCTCTTTCCTCTTGTTTTTCTAAAGTATGGTACAAGTAACACTACTGCCTCTAGTACTGTAGTAACCAACATGTGGTCAAATATTTTAAAAGGAATTACAAAACTGGACTTTATCACCAAATTTTGCTTCCTGATTGCATGCTACTATTATGTTTTTTGACGCAACAATATTAAAAATGTCAAGAAACTCATTGGACTGATTAAAACTTGAAAGCTAGAGAATGCCATTTTTAGGAGGTGGGTGATAATGTGGAAACTTTGATGCTCCTCTAATATAAACATAGACTGGTGTGGTCATACCAGAAATGATCTGGTAGCACTTAAAGTGAACATTCCATGTGACACAGTTCTACTACTGGAAATAGTTCTCAGAAATCATTTCATCTGCTAGGAAATATGCCTTATGGCATTTATTGCAGTGCTGTTTGTGGTGGTGGGAAATGGGATGCAACCATGGTGCCCATCACCCACCATTGGTTAAACATAGTAGACGCCTACTAACGATTCTGTGCAATTACAAAGAGTTACATGACAACACAGCTACGTGGCTAGGAGTTAAGAACAATAGGTCAAAATGATAAAAATGAAAACATAATGAGCTATTCAGCATAATAATTGTGTAAATTAAAATACATAAACGTGTTTTACAATAGCATAGAAAAGAAGGATATCATCAAACACATTAAAATGGCTGCTTATGGGAGAAGGAAGAATAGTAAGGCAGTGTGAAATTGAGAAACAAAAATCAAATGAGATAATAGATAACATAGATGGGTAGATGGATAAGTGTAGATCATTGAATATATCACTTATATCACTTATAAATGATCCAAACTGTTGGTCAAGAGAAGAAGCAATTATATGTTAAATTAAGAGGCATGATTAACAATTTTCTGTATTTTAAATCCAGAAATAAACTGTATGAGAAAGCTGATATGTTTCTAGGAAAATAAGACATACTCCAGACTGAGGTAAAAAACTGAATACCAAATTCTATTCAATTTTGACTCTGTCTACAAGACTTGGATTTGTCATGTCACATTTGACTCCTTAGCACATCTCTATATTTACCAAACAACTGTGAGAGCTAAGAATGAGACCAGTCCCCAGGTTCAGCATGTTTCACAGAGGAGGCATGAGCAGCTACTAAATAGAAAATTAGAGTGAGGCAGCCACTCTAGGGGAAAAACATCTGAAAAGACACTTTAAACTACCACCCAGTACCCCTAAAATGCAGTGGAGCCAGGACAACTGTTACCTAATAAATGCAATAACTAGAGAAGGAAAAACTCTTACTTGTGATTATTGACCATAGGAAGGGTGGTCAGTTGAAACTGAGCTGTGAATGTCTAATGTGACAAAAAGAGTGTTGAACATATCATTAATAATTTTCATTTTGAATACATGTTCAGGCAACATTTTGGAAATATTAAATAAAACACTATGTTACTAATTATTTTTATCTGTTTGTTTACTTGGTTTGTTTACTTTTATCTGTTTATTTACTTGGTTTGAGGTAGTTAGTAGAATACTTAAGGTTAAATATTCTCACCTTATTTTTACTAGGTGATGCATATTGTAGTTTACAAGAGAAAAGAGAACTTCAGCCATCATCAGTGACAGAGATGTCCAAACTCCTCTGATGATGAGAATAGCTGAGTTCATATCAGGGTTTACAAAACAAAACAAAACAAAAAATTGATACAGGAAGTATAATTTGTAGGATTATTTTATAATATTCACCCAAACAGTCAAATGCAAAAGACTAAACAAGATCTATCCACACACTAGAGACCCAAAGAATCCAGCTGAGTGCCTAGATCCTATAGCGATGTCCTGCACAAGTCCACCTAAAGACCTAGAGCCCTAGAGCCCTGAAAGTCTGCATTAAAGATGTATTGGAAAGGCCCAAATGTCAGTTGGGGCAGCCAAAGTCTGCACCAGCAGGGTGGAGAATCTGTGCCACTAGGCTGAAGAATCTGCATTGGAGCCATGAAGTTATGTTCACGGTAAGGACCACAGCTCCTATGAAAAGAGAACTGCAACCATCATCAGCAACAGAGAGGTCCCAAACTCCTCTGATAATGAGAATAAATGAGTTCATATCAGTAAAACCAGCATGACAAGCTTCTCCAAGAGAATTAACAGCACACCATCTTCTCCTCCAGTTCTCTTTTTTATACTATTGGTAATAATCCTCAGGTGGGCCTTCCACACTCAGAACCACACTGATTCAGTCCAGCTGGGTGTTACAATTTGAACACTAATTAATCCACCAAAATGCTGGTCTGGAGGTTGATATGTTGATTTATAGTTTTGATTTAAATTAGTAGTAAAGTGAAATCAAAGCCTGTTTTTCCTACAATGTAGATGACACTGTCTTCTAGATGCAGCTGTTCAATTGTTCAAAAGAGTGTTCAAAATTATGTTCAGTTTTCCAGTATACTTTGTTAGTTGTGATTCCCACTAGAAGTTTCTGGCCATTTCTAGGTCTTCAATTCCACCACACTAAATAGAGCATGACCAAACTACCACTGACCAAAAAGACCACTTAGGTTGGGTACAGCTTTTAAATATCCCAGTAGTGACTGGATTGCAATAATGCTGCTTAGGTTTGTTGTATTAGGACATTTGGAAGAATCCAAAAGTCTCTTCAGGGTTCTACTTTCAATTATGTCACAGAATCTCACTAACAATCTAAAATGGAAAGAAATAGATGCAGTTTACACACAAATATGTCATTTTTCACTGACAGGAAGTCAGAAATGCAAGAAAATTGAATACTTATTTTTTATCCCCAGGAGTCAAAATAATTCAAATATACACACTTGTGCATATGCACACGCACGTGCGCGCGCGCGCGCACACACACACACACACACACACACACACACACACACTTACTTCATTTGAGGTTGAAGAAAAATTTTAGCAAAATAAAATAACATATAATTTGAATAAAATATCACCAAAGAATTTCACTAACTCAGGGATAGGCTAGATTTTCTAGTTTGATTACTATCATACACAGATATCACAGTTTTTTTTTTAACTTCATTTGAGCTTAATCCCCAGAGTCACACCCTAACTGTCAGGGGACTTGTTTCAAGTAATGGTCACTTGTGTTTCATAATTATCTTGAATCAACATAATTAGTTCCACATTCTGCTGTTTTCTTCCTGAAGCATCTGTAAACATTTTTACACAATTCCAGTAAACAGCTTTGGGCAATAATTATTTTTTAATTAAAAAAAGATAAAATAATACAGGATGGCTATTTTACATGCACTTTTCTAACACCTTTAAGTATATAAGAAAAGATTGTTTAGGATGTTAAATGAGAGATTTTTTTCCCCTTTCAATTATCAACCACTGTTCCACAATTTAGAATGTTATTGGTCACACTTTTAACATGGTCAAATCAACATAAAGCCTGAAGGACATTTAATAATAATACAAAAGAATGTTCTTCATTTAATTTAGTCATTTAATTTTGTTCTTTTGCATTATTTGTATTCTTTCACAAACAATATATTGAACACAGCACATTTGATTTGGTGATCTCAAATTTATTTTACCTCTGTGATACTGATTCAGTGATTTAATAGTAAATCCCAGAACTGTGCACCCATAACAAGTTTCCATGATGATTCTGGGACTCAAACCTTCACTTTTGAGAGATATTGTCTCTTAAGACACAAGTGTGGCACACACCCTTACACACACTTAAAAATCAGAGGTTGTGATAAGTTGCAGATACTTAATAGCCACCTGCAGCTAGAAAACCATGTTCAATGAGGCGGTAGAAAGTTTGAGGATCACTTATAGAATATCTGCTTCACATTTCAATGTTTCCAAGAAGGATATCTTCAAAATTTTCTTCTAAAAATGAAATTTGCTAATAGATTCTTCAGAGACAGACCTACTTGGTGGTAAAATTTGCAGACAGGCACTAAGAATAGCAAATGCATTCAGCTTCCTTTGGCCACTTACACCAAAGCATTATGGCCATCTGGAAGGTATAGCCACCAAGAAAGGGACTCTGAATACAGTCTTTGTGTCATGCACTGCCTTATGCCTAGGTCCCTGTGAACAGGACATATTCAGATATGTTTTGTTTCATCCACTGTGCTCTTCCCTTAGGATAAAGCTTGGTAAATCTGAATACCATGGTGACAAGCTGACAAGGATGGTCTCTGGTGTTCTGAGAACTGAAGACTGACTGCCTGTATGCTCTAAACATCAGGAATAACTAAACTTGTCTCCTCTTATGGAGCTGAGGGCAAAGATCTGTGAAATTGAAGACTCACTCTTGTGACAGTAAACTTTGAATCAAAAGTCCTTGGAACATCTCCTAGTTCTAAGAGTATACTAACCAAAAAGAGATGGAGACCAGAGTATATCAGTACATCAGCACAATATCAAAGATTACCAGTATTAACAAGGAGGAAGTTTGCCAATAAATTCTATTGATAAAACATGAACAATGAAAATTGGGAACCCCCCTCCCCAAGTTGAAAAATAGCCTCTATCCCAACTCAAGAATAAAAATCTGTGATGTTGGTCCTATCAGGACACTTTCCCACAATGACTCTGGCACTGTGTTTTAAATTACAGTATTTTTCCTCAAATTAATACCCAGCAATAAGTAAGGCAATTTTCCTGTCTATACTTGGAAAGTGTGAGAACATTTAGCCACTTTTAAAGTCAAGCGATGGCACTGTAAGAAAAAGGCATGAGGTAGTTAAAAATTTGAAGAATATGTCAATTGGTAAAATTAGATAAAAAGTTACGCTGTGTTCTGCCCTACATTTGGACTATCGCAAGTGAGGCAAACTTTTCTAGGCAAACCGCTGAGGACTGCCAATTTAACAAGCTGTTCCGTGCTGCAAGGGACATATTTATGGACATACTTTCAACAAGACGTACCTAGTGCTACCAAGCTGTGCTGTACTAAAGAGCAGAAAGAATCAGAACGATGGATTTAAAAAAAACATAATGGATTTCACACATGGGTCCTATTAAAATCAGATCAAGTATTCTGCAATTTACAGGCAAAAATATTTAAAATATTGACAGGGCTGTTGCATGATCTAAGAAGAAAACACCCGGGAGATGTAAAAGATGAGATTGACACAGCGTGTTTAGCTCAGGCTGTTGTACAACAAGGCTCTCGAAAGGAGGGAGGGAGAGCCAAGCTGTATTGTGAATGTTCTCATTTTTAATCAGCTAGGTCAACATGACTCTAACACTATTGAAAACTTGGCCTTATCTCATGAATGATTTTCAATATAAAGATTATGGTTCACAGAATCTTTCAAGACAGATTGATTTTATTGTCCCCCCCCCCCCGCCACCCAATCCCATCATGGGTACTGAACCCAAGATCTTGTATATTCTAGGTAAACATTTACCACTGATCTATCTTCCCAGCCCTCTTTTAGGTTTTGGAGTTCTAAAACTCACCAGAAGTCACTCTAGTACTACTCCTTGTTTATTCTGAGAATATGATTAAGTGTGCCCTATACTAGCTAGTGCTTCCTATCCTTGGGAAAGTGTTCTGGGTACTGGTGAGTCAGAATCGTTTTCTATTTAAAACTGGCTACCTATTTCTATTTCTGGAAAAGTAGATATCAAGCCAACTTGGAGCTCATCTTCTTTGTTCTAAGTAAAAAAAAATTGTTTCAGGGGAAAAAGTATAAAAGAATTTTTTGCTGTTGCTTTGATAAAAGCCTGGAGTTCTTTTGAGTGTAAAGTTACCTCTGCACGTGCATTTAATTAACATCCATCAATTTATTTGACCTTGAAATCCTTTAGAAGGAAGAAAAAGGAACATGAACACTTTATTTTGATAACTGCTATCACATTAGCTTTTAAAGTGTCACAGCATATAGACAAACATCTTCTGTAGAGGGCCAGATAATTACTATTTTAGGCTTCTGGGCCATAAGGTCTTAGCCACAAATGTTCAGCTCTGCTATAGGAAAGCAGCCACAGACAGCATGTAAACCAGTGAGCATGGCTTTAACTGAATAAAACCATATGTATATATATATTGCTTTCCTCCTGCAGGAAAGAGCAAAGGACCCCTGAGAGGAAAGCCATAAGAAGGACAAGAGAGTCCAAAACTGCACAGACATCAGGATCCAGACTGTTGGAAAGAAGTCTGGAGCCCAGAACCTGAGATCACTTCCTGACAGTCACTTTGGACCTACTGGTTTCTCTGGGCAGGTCTGCAGGTGTAAGAACCAATAGCTGTCCCCGTAGGGCTCTAGCTATGAAGGCTCAGACCTTCTCAGGTATGGAAAACTCCAAATAACTCATCCTCTTCCCCAGCCTACATGCTGAGAAACCATAACTGACTCTGTAAGAGTAAGCAGGACTCCACGCCTAGGTTTTCAGAGTTTGCAACTGAAGTTGATAGCAGCAAGTATAGCAGAGAAAGGGGTTCTTCTGCAATCTGACATGTATTCCAGTTTCTTCCATATACAGAATCTTGCAAAAACATGAACTTTTTCTGAAGTGTGTACATTTTTAGTGCAATCTGTGTATATGCTATATATGATAATGAATAAGCTCTTTAAACGGAGCAAATTACTATGTTTGTATTTTCACAGGACACCATATTGAAGGAGATTAGACAAGAAGATGGCTTATTATTATTATAGTGACACCTCAGTTCATGAACACTTCCATTTGCAAAGAATTTGATTCACAAACAAAAGCATTCTGCAAACTTTTGCTTCCATTCTCAAACTCTGCATTGGGTGACCAACACAATCACAGCCATTTTCTTCAAAATTATAAAATGAATTAAGTTTGTAAACCAAGGTACCACTGTATTTGAACATCAAAAAAGAAGATAAAAAATATGACCTTTTTTTTTTTTTGATACCCTAACCTGGTAAATGAGCAAGTGGACTATAAAATTAAATGCCACAAGAAGAGACATTTCCCTCATTATCCTTCAGATAAAGGTACACATTTGATGAGACCAAAGGGTTCAAATCCTCTCTTAGGATTAGGATTATAATATAATCACTAAAAAATCATTGCTTGAATAGAGCTATAGGTAATTCAGTGGACAAAACAAACACACAAAGATAAATCTAGGCAACTTACAACTTAGTAAGACCTTGTGTCAAATTTAAAAATAAAAATAAGGCTAGAGACATAGCTCAGTGTAAAGGTGCTGGGTTCAATCCCCAGAACTAGAAAAGAGACGGAGGGCTTAGGAAAATGTTGGTCTTGAGAAATCCAGTATGTGTTTAGCTATGGAAACAAATGATTCCCTCTAGATACTTTGGAAAATGAGACAAATCTAGCTTTTATTTCACATTAAAATAGTTTACATTTATGGTGATTCATATTTATATACCTTTTAGAGTACAGATTGCAAATTCACTCATTGTGTATTTTACCCATGCAACAGTATATGAATCAGATGGCAAAAATGTGCACTACCTAGGTTGACTTTTTGAACACTGTAGCTGAGATGCAAAATGCTTCAATATTGTGGTAAACGTTTTACAAAGGGAAGTCCCCACATCAACTTGGTTTCCATCTAGTCTGCTTATCCCAAGTCCCATGCCCTCTTCCACCCAACTGCCTCAGTACCTTTACCTTGAAACCTCTCAGCTGTATCACTGCTCATCACAACCTGTAACTACAGTATAATCAAGTAAGCCAAACAATCCCTAACATTGTCTTCTTGCACAGGTAATCTGCATGGTGTTGTGAGAACCCATTGACTACCTATCCACCCAGAGTGGCTGTTATCAAGTGGCAACAAGGCAAAAAATATATAGAACACAGAACACACAAAGGCATATATATTCTCATGGAGAAGTGTCATGGTGGTCTAGCACATGGACCCAGAGCAGAGCAGCCTACTTGGACTACAATGTTTGTGCCATAGTGCTGTGAAGATGAGGGCAAGTTACCTTCTCTGTGCACTTCCTTCCTTGTAGAGGAATGACAGCAACTACTTCAAGATGTAGAAAGAATAAACTTAATATTTATAGTGTTTGAAACAGTGTAGAGTACACTGTAAGTGGTAGACAAATGTTGAGAGAAACAGAATGACCTCAGAAAAGAAGTCTCAAGCAGGAACCAGTAAAAGGAATACAATCTGGCTACTAGAGTGTGACCAAGAACTGCTTCTTTTACTTCTTGGAGTTCCTATTTTCTCCCCTATTAATGGAGAGACTAATAGCTATCTAAATAATTATAGAGAGCCTTTAATGAAGAAGTGACAGTGTTTTGTAAAATGCTGGTTAAATTACAAACTGATTTGATAATTATCTTTTTTGCAAGAGGATGTGTGTTACACAGTCTAGTTTTAGAAGATGAAACATTAATAATCACTTCATCCCTTATCAGAAATGTCAACATCTGCCCCATCTCTAGATGTCAAAGTCCTAGGTGTGCAGATTCTTCCAGTAATTGGTAGCTCTGTGGTACACTGAATAAGTTACTACATTACCTTAATTAAGCCTCATGAAAATACTGTAGGTATTAGGTATAACAAAGAGTTTTTAGATGAAGAATCCTAAATTCAGAGAAGTCAAATAATTTTTCAACATCCATAATAAATAATTAGGTAGATTCAGGCAAGGTCTCTGTGATGTTGAAGGTGACATCTTTAACCAGTCATTTCATATACTTACTGCATAAAACAGATTCTCTCTTTTCTTAGGCTATGTGGTGAATTGTTCATATTGTTTTCATAGGACTACACTATACTGGCTTTAGAAAAACACAGTAGAGGTTAAGCCTTGTGCACCTATGAACATATCCTTGTTGCCAACCAAGTGAGTAAGAAGCAAGGTGACAAAGAGGGAAAAATAAATTTACCTCTGACCTGAGATTTCAGTCCCCTACCAAAGAGTAAGGTTGAGCATCTGCCCCTCTCAGATGACTGCTGTAAGGTTCAGTCAAGACAGCAAGGTTTACACCACTCTGGAAACCCACAGCATACAGTTATGATTTATTCCATTGTGTTGAGATCAGAATGATCCATGGATAGCTTGCCTCTTAAGCAAAACAACAACAACAACAACAACAAAAACCAGATTCAGTCAGGATATAAGCAATGAGAGAATAGCTAGACTACCTGCTGAATTCACCTGAGAAATGAGATTTTAAGGAACTCATTGATTAGCAAGTAAGTATATAAATAACAGAAATGCGTGTAAAAGGAAGACAGAGAAGCACACAAAGAGAAGGTATCAATATTGCGTGCATGAAAATCAAGTCGGCGACACATTGGCTCCCAAGAACTCCCTGGGGAGGAGCCACTCTGCCCCAATCAGTGTACTTTGCGTCTCCCACCTACTTACTGGAGTTATCAAATATGATAGTTATGCAGAAGGACTAGTGAACCATAAAATGCTACACAGATGTGAAAGGTTATGACTTTTAACACGACATCCCAAAGTGTGGACTTTTGGCATGGTGGTACTTGGAGCTGAAGGAAACTGACAATAAGAAAATCAAGAAGTCCTTTTTATCCTTCTCTTATCCTCCTTTCTCCTCTCATTTCCCTCCCAAGGCCAGTCATAGAAACTAGAACTCTCCACCCCACAAAGCAAGCCACAAGACCTAGAAATGTCAGGCTCCGACCTACTTCCTGGAAAGCAGGTCATAAAACTCTCCATTCAGAGGCATCTGTGCCCATCTCTGGGGGAAGGAAGAGGTAATGCTACATGAAAGGCTGAGAAGAATCTGAAAAAACAGTGTTGCTAAGTTTCTCCATCAATAGACAATATCTTTTGTCCAACCGCAATGGTAATATGGCTGTCCTTTCTTCAAATCTAAGCATAAAAATAGCTTCCCCTGAGTCTTGGAGTCATCATCTCTGAAGACTCTTGTTTGTTTAAAACTTTAATAAATTTGATATGCTTTTTTCTCATAAATCTATCTTTGCTTATAGGGTGTTGGCCATCGACCTTGACTCAGTGAGGTAGAGGAATGACATTTTTTTTACTGCTACAGAAGTGTCCAAGTAATACGCAATGGTGTCCTCAGTGTTTCCCTTGAGGGGTCAGCACCTCTCCTCAGCCTTCCAGAAAATATCAACCACTCCTCCAGTTAGGATTCACCATTATAGATTTATCAAGCTCCTCCCAAAGCAAGCTGGGTTTCTAGAAATGACTCCAGGCGAGTTCTGTGAAGGACTGAACATATACAGAATTCTTAATAGTTTTTACCAGACTTACCAAAAAGAGCCTTGGTAACAGCTTGTTTCCTTGACAGCAAAAAAATCCACATTAAAAAAAAAAATTCTTTGTCACCTATCAAGAATTCTATGGAAATAATAGATGCCTAAAAACACAAGAAAAAATTATTTTTCCCCCACTTTGAAGGTTTGCCTGCAAGGAGACTGACAAAGGAAAAAGAGGAGGTGGCTTCTGAAATGTGGACAGTGGATGACAAAGACCCTCAGATGCAATAGGTACCAAGGATACAACTCAAAACCGCTTTGCCTTCACAGTCCAGGAAGTCTTAGGGCTAAACTGCAGCTTGACAATGGGAAGGTAATATTCAAAACAGACCAACTGGGTCTCAGGCAGAGCTACCAAAGACCAGCACTGGTTTGCAGCGGGCCTCAGGATCTGAGCGTAGAGGTCGCACCGAGCAGCCCACTACCTCGGCCTTTCCTGGCGAGGGGCCTCCCGCAAGCCTGGGTTGGGCTCTGCAGCAGCGGCAGCGTAACTGCAAAACCCTTGTGCTCCCGGGTGAGCCGGGCCCATCGAATATTAATGAGCCATTGTTACCAAGAGCTTGGCAAGTGTGGCTGCGGTGTGAGTCTGCTCCACAGAGAGCAGAGCTAAGAGAACTGAGGGAAGATTAGGGGGATTTGGGGAGGAGGAGTCAAAAACGCAGCTTTAAAGTTCAAAAGGGTTTTTTTTTTTTTCCACGAGAAAACAGGAGGCTAGAGGATGAGTAGCAGGCACCCTTTTTCTTCTATCTTTAATATCGGTTCCTCAAAAAGCCAGGATTAAAATTATCGACCTCTGGGACATCTTAAAAAAAAATTAAAATCTCTTTCTTCTGTGTCCTTATGTACAAGGGTAAAGACCAGCTTTCCACGTCCAAGTTGCCAGTGCTGAAGGGAGAGCGAGCAGTGGGGTGCTCAGCCGCAGCCTCTGTCCTCTGCCTGTTCCCGATTCCATAGCCCGAGGCGCTGGTTTGCATTTTTAGGACAACAGCCGGCTATCGGCAAGCAGGAGACCTCTCGTCAGGCTTCATTACTGCACACAAAATGACAGGAGCGTGCCTGTGCTCCACAACTAGGCGTATGGTGTGCGGCGAAGCCAATGCAGCTCCCTGCAGCCCCAACCTCTTCTTCAGCCCGCCCCCATCCTCCCACCCTCAGGCTGTCTCCACCAGCTTGCTTATAGAGATGTCCTACCTGGGACACACTGCTTCCATGGGAAGCCAGGCTGCAGCACCTTGCTTGTTTGGTCAATACATTTCCAGTACACCTAGAAAATAACTGTATTTGCAACCAGTGAAGTTCAGATCCACCTTTCTCTTCTTTCTGCTCTACTTCCTGGAGCTGAATTCCCATTGCGCTCTCTCTCTCCTTATACACAGGACTTATTTGGAAAGCATAAATATCTGGGAATATAGACCTCTCTCTACAAGGTCATTTAACACTTTTATACTCTTCCATATTATCAGGGACTAACCCCTGCCACTCAGTGTGCTTTTCTAAGCAAGAATGAATCGGTCTGCATCAGCCTGAACAAGCTAAGTTGTGGTGGTTTGTTCAGTGTAATTTTATCTTCTGGTTCAATATTTCAGAATAAGGATATGTAAGTATACAAGATTACTGAACAAATGTATTTAAGGATGTATTTTGGTAGAAAACATTAAAGTGTAGCTAGGTAGATTGAATGTGATCTTGAGGTCTCATAAATTTTTCTGAAGCGTCTAGGACTCAAAATATGTGGAAGACAACATAAGATGAATCCAACATCTGTATTTCTATGGAAAGTCACCAGATCTCTGAGGTTGTAAATTAAAAGAAAACCACAGACCACTGTGCCAATGGGGTAGGGGAAGAAAAAGTGATTGGATCTCATAGAAGCTCCTTTCACCTGTTATATGTTAGGATATGGTAAACTATTGTAACAAAGACTCCACAGGTGGAGGTTTATATGTGATCCACATTCTAGTCCTGGGGTAAGCAGGCCAAATAGACAGAAAAGATCTGCTCCACAAAAGATTTAAGTTCCTTCTGTCTCAGGGTTTCAGGCCCTATAGAAATGGGTACAGAACTTTAATGCTGTGTTTGGCAAACTTTTACTGTAAAGGACCATGGCATAAATATTTCAGTCCTTGCAGCCCCCATACACAGCATTGATTACATTTTCTTCTTTTGTTTTGTTAATTTGTTGTTATAATTCTTTAAAATGGGAAAAACGCATGGCATCTATACAATTGGGTCAATCCAATGGTTTTGACCTTGGGTTGAGTTTGCTAGTCTCTGCTTTGGGGCATTAGAACCACCTAGAAGGCTTTCTGAGTCCTCCAACTCTTTGATTTGGTAGGTCAGGGTTGGAACCCAAGAACTTGCATTTCTGTCAGATTCTCCTATGATGTTAGTTTGAGATTCCTGGTCTATAGTATTGCTTTTGCCTTTATGGTCACAGCTGTGTCACTGGCACAAAATAAAAGAGGAAAAAAAGAGTCCATTGCAAGGGTCTTTAAGTATTCAAATTAAGATGCACCATTTTCTTCCTATTAAACTGGCAGGTGATATTTTTAAATGTTGATATACAAAAGACCCAAGGAAAAGGTCACAATAAGTCTGTTCTAATAGAGATATAGTCGAAATCTTGTTATATTTATCAAACATTTAACAATGTATTGTGGTGAACAGATTACTAGGACAGCCTCCATGACCCTGCATCCCAGTGTTTACATTTTTCTGTCATGGGCTTCTCTGAGAACTACTGGACCTGTAACTTGTGTCTAGTCAACAGAATGAATATGGAAAAAAGATACCAGAAGATAATGTCCAATGTTAGAAGTCCCACGGGACACTGAAACTTTAGGTTTATTTCTGCAATTTGAAAGCACCAAAACCTTCAAGCAAGCAAGTAAATGAGTCCTGTAACAAGGAAACAGAGTCTACCAATGTCAATGAGTTTTGAACTGGGTACTTCCTAGTACCACTTCAGATGGGACAACAATCCAAAATGACAAATGATACATTTATTTCTGTTTTACTGGGGAACCAGCTAAGTTGTTCTGCTGAGAGAATTGATAATAGAATTGTGTGGTTTTTAGCTGTTAAGTTTGAGATAATTTACTATTCAGCAGTAAATAGACACTAATTAATTTGTACTACTACCCAAAATTCTGCTTTAGCAATTTGTCTAAGAATTCACATGTCTTCAGAGGTTAGTAGGCTGCTATAGTAATAATAGTTGTCATTTCTTGAGCATTTACAATGTACTATGTGGATGGTGAACATTTGTTCGTTCCGTTGTGGGTAAGTGTAGACTTTGCTCTAAGCATATAAAATAACTGTACTTGTAGCCCTACTAGTGTATCTCTGTATTACTCCTGATTGGTAAGACAGAGGATTATGAGCAAAGCACAAGATGATTACAGGTCACTGATCTCAAATCCATCACCTAGTTTTACTATTGCATAGAAACTCTCAAAACCTTACAGTTTACATACCAAGAAGCCACCCTCAGGCTTCCCAGAGAGCCTTTCTTTATTTGTTGTGGAGTCTACCACAAAAATAGAAGAGGCACATACTGCACACTTTCCCCTTGAATGACTGAAAACAACAGTTGCTCTTACAGATGCATGGAAAGAGCAAAGATATTTCAGTAGGTCTGAGGACAAGCTAAAAATTACCAGCTAGCTTCTCATAGAAATTACTCATTCTGCTGGGGAACAATTGAAGGTTAGCTTTTCTCAAAATGTAGCTTGATTTGTAATCAAGGCTAATCTTGATTTAATGATCTTGGACAACACATATAAAGACTTGGACTCTATAATCCCCCCTGTAAAATAGATTTCTAATTGCTGGTCTGTAAATGTGATCTCTGAGGGTCCCATCAAGTTGAGGTATATGATCTTGAGAAGATTCTCTATCAGCTATTTTGATAGTTAAAACTTTCTAAATGGAAATCTGAGAGACATACTTCAAACATTAAATTAACAAATAAAGCTTTCAGAAAAAATCAATATGTAAACTTTGCACTTATCAAAAATTTTTCTGTAGAGGATATTCTGTTAATTGACTCTACATACTTCTAGCATAATGCCATCACAGAATTCCATAGTTCTATGTGGCAGAGAATGTTCCCTGCCTCTCTACTTATGCTAAAATAAGAGAACCACAAGTATATTTTCTTGATAGATTGTCCACAGAGAATTACTTGGAAGGTCAATTTTATCACAGTAAGTTAGTCTAAAGATTTTCCATTTAAGAAAATACAGTAGTGACATCTGTTCATTCTTTAACATAGACCAGCCCTTTACCCACAGTTTTTCAATATTTAAACAAACAGCCAAAACAAAGCTGTGTCTCAGCATTAACCTTTTGACCGTAAAAGTCTGCACCTGTACAATTACTAATTAACATGTGTAGTAACCAAGCTGGTAGGTAAAGGGTGACATTCACACCCCTTAAATTGATGCAATTAGCAGCCCTTTTGTTGTCAGCCATTAACAGAGGCTCACAAGTGTAAAGTGTCACAGGTAGAGGGACAGTGGGCTATGGGTGGAGTAAAAGCCAGGAGGTTGGAAGAAAAAAATTTTAAGCAAATTAAATTGATCTGGGAAAAGAAAAAATGTTTGGAGCTAAAAAATGGCCAAAACCATGGAATGAATGGGAGTATCAGTGAATACATGTCCTTTTATTCTTTACTGTTATAACTCTTGACATTTTAAAAATTTTCCCCATCATTAAAATATGAGACCCCACTATTAGTAAATTTAATTATGAGTATTAAAATCCAAATTAGTGTTCAAAAATGAAAAGAAGGAAGACGAGGGATTTTACTTTCTTGGAATTATACCATATTTATTTGATACTATGCATTACAAATATCCTTGAATTTTAAAAACAAAACGCAATTATATAAGACTTCCCAAGAATACGTGACACAAAATGTATCTCTGTACTTCTTGTTCAATTGTTTTTCTTTTCCAAAAAGCAATCACAGTCTTCCCTCTAGCTTGACAAGTGACTTCCTCATACATTCACGGTTACAATCTCATCACCTAACAATGAAAGGAAGGTATGGCTTTCTATTAGCAGGCTCCATTTTCCATTTTAGCTTCCATACTTGGTTTTTCTATATTTTGCAGATACATTTGTTTTCTTAAATGTATGGCTTGATATTGATAATGTAAAAATATTGTTCTATCTCTACAAACTGGAGGGGTAACAACATTTATTCATAATTGAAAGAATCATAAAATTACTATTCTAAAACAAAAATGAGATATGTTTGTGAGTGACCTGAGAGCAAGAATTGTCTTCCCCATGTACAAATTACTAAATTCTGAAACATATAAATACCCAATAACTATTTCATATGCAATGTAATTACTGATGTCAATGAGATTTTCCTTTTCTTAGTGCCTAACAGTATACTACTTTGGTTTTTACCCATGTTTTCTGGGTGAGCATTTGTAGTGTCATTTGAATTCTCCTTTTTTCTTGAGATTAATCTTTTCCTTTGGGAATACCTATCTTTTTATTAGCATTCTATTCTTTTCAACAGTTTGTCTAATTTCATGGAATCTGTCCCCATTGCCTGATCTTTTTATTCACGGAATATCAGCTTTATCATAGTTCTCCATCTAGTTTGTACCTTTTGCCCTTCTTACTTTTTGTTTAACGCCCAGTCACATTTCCTGTATGTTCTCTTTTTAACTTACTTTTTCTGTTTCTTAGTTATTGCAAAACTTAGGGCTTAACACATTCTTTTATTTTGTTCAGGATTTTTTGGATACAAGATTTGAGAAGGGTTTGACTGCATGTTTCATCTTGATCCACATGGCCACAGCTGGGGTAGGTGGGCAGGAGAATTCATTTCTAAGGTGGCTTCCTCATACTGATAACCTCTCACCATACTGAGTGTCTTCATCTATGGCTTTTGAACCTGTCTTGTGCTTTTCACAGCATGGTAAGTCATAGCATGATTGTATTTCTTATAGAGTGTCTGACCTCCCCAGAGTTTTCCAAAGAACACATTTCAAAAGACCCAGGTTAAAATGCCAAGACTCCACACTTAATGCTCAAGGAAGTACCTAAGTCCAACTCAGTTCTTGGGAAAGAGAAGTCCACTTGTCTATGGAGAACTGACCACATGAGGAGGAATGGAACTGACAGCGAGAACACAGGCTGCTCTATGTCCCACTGTCAGTTTGAATGATTTGCTTTTCATCTTAAACTTACAAGTTACTCATATACACACAAGCTTGCCTAATGCCTATATTCAAGCAGAATAAGATGTCTCATCACTGTGTGAAACTATTGTGAGACCTTGGCATTCCAAAAGCCCTTAATTAGCTTCCCTATTCTCTGATACTTGTCACTAGCACTTCTCTGATGGGTACAAGTCTGGGCATCACAATTCATGTGGACTGTGAAAGAGGTATGACCAAGCATACATGAGTATCTCTTAACCCAGAATTGTACATCCTTGTATCAATCTTTTTGTGTTTTTTCTTGCAAGTAAATAGAGTAAGGAGTGGGGAGAAGCTTGAAGTAATCAAATGATTCCATATTTATCAGACTGGCTGATGTATCTCCTTTGCAGTCTGTATTGAAACTACTAAGAATTAAGAATTGTAGAACTGGTCACTTAATGGTCATCAAGACTACTAAAGCAATTAATTTTGATGGCACTATCATTATTTCACTTTCTATAGTTTCTCCTTCAGGCAAAGACTGTTAGCTATCTTTTAATATATATTCCACTCTTCTTATAGATTGACCAGTTATTAGTCAGAATAATGCCACCCAGAATAATTATATTTTCCAGCCATACTTGCTGTCATGTAGATGTACTATATCCAGACAGAGAGCATATATAAATTCTGAAAAAAAAATCCTTTAAAAGGAACAACTATCTGCATTCTCTTTTGCACTGACAAATTAAAAAATGATATTTGTAACTCTTAACTGCCATCTTGGATCATGAGGCAGGAGAGGCAAAGCAATAAGATACAAGGGGCCTGACTTCCATAGGGTGATGACATTGTGTAACTTCTCTGTTCCCTGCCAGTTCTGTGCTGTGCATCAAATTTACTCACCCAGGAGAAAAACTTATTTTTATAAATATTGTGACTTGGACTTTTGTCATTTTTAATGGCATCTAATTCTGGTACACCTCTCTCTCTGCTGTTGCTGAGGTTGGAGAATTTCATCAGGTTAAAACTACCAACTTAGTTTAAACCACTCTTCCAACACACACAGTATGTAAGCTTGCCAAGGCTAATTAAATTTCACTAGGGCAGATCTTTATAAAAAGAATAAGTAACATATGTGTATATCACATCTGAATTTAAATACAGTATTTAACTGTCCTAGATTTCACAATGTATTCATAGCCATAAGAGGGGATAAGAAACCACTTTATAATCCGTTGAATCCTTGCAAATTTTGTTTAAATGTGTTTTTAAAATGTGATTTTTTTTTCTGCTACTAGTGGTTATGATTGGGAGTTCTGTATTGTAAAATATTCCTCATTGCTCTGGAAAATGAGCCAAGACTCAATCTGTGCCCTGGCAGGCCCTCCTGGGGGTGGAGGGTGGTACTTTGGGAAGGATACTCAGTTACAAAGCCAATGGATTCATTTTCAGAAATGGCTGCCAAACACCACTGCCTTAGTTCAGTATTCCCTATTTCTTGAAATTTATTCTCTCTTTTCCTTCCACCCAGCCTCACGTGCCCAGTCTATATCCTCCCAATATCTGTCACAGTTAACTCTTTGATTATGCCATTGCACCGGGTGGAAACTTCTGTGGATTTTTTGTTGCCTACAGCTTGGCATACAGGGTCGCCACATTTTGTCCCATGTAATTACAGTCATCCTTCTGTATCCATGAGAGGTTGGTTCAGCGTCCTCCACAGATAACAAAATTCATGAGTCCTGCGATGGCTTCTTTCTAGATGCCCCTACCAAGCCTCATGTGGTCATAGGTGGGGACTTATATAAGCCTGCATCTAGAGTATGTGATGGTGAGGTCAAGGATACAATGCTAGGATTAACCTACCTTCCCTCAGGATGGATAACCTGATAGAATTTTCGGCGCTGCTAAAAAGATAGTAATATGAAATAAAAGTGGCCTTTATTTTAAGAATGTGGAGAGAGCAGCCCCGACCACTGAGGTCTGGCTTTTCTCTCTGCTGGGCACATGTTGTTGGGGGCATACATATAGCTTAGGTTTGGGGTGATACCTAAGGGGCATTACTGATGCACAAGTAGCCCACTGGAATTCATTTCTGGGCGCAGGTAAATAGCCTAGGGGCGGGGAAGGTGACCTCAAGATAGAGCCCCTTGGTTCCACCTCCCAGCCTCCCACCACTGCAGCGTCCCATTTAAGGCAAAATTCTTTCATAACCTTCATAACATACAAAGGACAGAAAGAGGGTCTGGGGTCACTTGTCACTTGCTGCCTTCTGCCTCTCATGAACTGTTTCACTTCTGTGATTTCCAACTGCACTATTACCCTGCCTTGGAGATAGCTGAGTATGAACCGAAACCTCTGCAAACTATGAGCCAAGTAAACCTTTCAGTTTAACTCTGGGTGCCAGGTATTCTGTTTCAGTAAAGAGGAAAGAAACTAAGATAGATGCTCAAGATTTTCCCTTATATTTTAAATCACCTCTGTATTACTCATAATACTCCATGCAATGTGAATGCTGTGCAAATAGTTTATTCTATTTAGGGAATAATGACAAGGAAAAACAAAGTCTGTGCACGGTCACTACGGTCTTTCTTGTTCCAAATATTTTTGAGCCAGGATCAGTTAAATCCATGGTTGGCTGAATGTGTTTGTGTGGGGCCCACAGAAATGGAGCACCAGCTATATTTTCCCAGTCCTTTACTTCACTTACTTTCTTTTTAAACATGATAAAAATTTTAGTTTTTCCCGAGCACACCAGGTCTTTTAGATGCCTTTCTGACTCTGAACTCTCTCTTCAGAATCCTCAGGATGCAACTCAGAAGTCACCAGTGTTTAAAAGCTTCGAACACCACGTTATTGAGTTTAATCATTTCTTACCTTGTGTGTACTCTGCATTTAGTTCTAGCCTCTGTAACAACATTCACAGATGATATTATTATATTATTATTCATCTGCCTTCAAGTTTGACTTCTCCTTATAAATGAGATGCTAGTTTTCACTACCATCCTGCTCAATGACTATAGCAGAGAGTCAGTTTACTATTTTTCAGAATGTATAAATGGATTAATTATGGGGTAGAATTTTCCCAACAAAATGTAAATTGTATCTAAATTGAGATTTTAGAGACTATGAAAAATTTTTAGGACTTAGACACTTTCAACTTCCTAGAAACCGAGTATATAGGATGTATATAAGAACATGCATAGTTATCCTTCATGGCCATTATATTTTTCATCCCACATTGAAAAGAAATTTCAAATTTCTTGGGACTGAATGCTTCTGAAAGTATAATTATAGGAACATAAAACTGTAGTGCTAAATATTATTGACTCTGTTGTCATGATTGATAAGTGAGAAAACTAACATCCAGAGAGATTAAAAGATTTGTCAAAGGACACCCTGCTAGTTGGTGTCATATCTGATATCTTGGTCTCTTGACTCAGCAGCCCTCAAATATTTGAGTTATAAGTCTCTGGTTAGGGTCCGCCAACACCCGTGAACAACACCAGCATTTATTTCAAGTTAAACCAGAGGGAAAGCACAGACACACCCCAGGGTTTCAGCTACAAAACAAACAAACAAGAGTGAGAAAGAAAAGTTAAACTTTGATAAAATCTTTTATTAACTAATAGACTTTTAGTATTTAAAATTCTGTATGTATCCATTTCAAGCCTCTAGTTTTCCAAAAATCCAAAAGAAGTAAAATGACATTCTTCATCTGATTTATAGAATCAGAGACAAACTAAAATTCTGAACACAAGTGTAAAACAAACTCCACAAAACTGTATGATAAGTCAGGATACCACATGGGAGAGTGGCCTTCTTGTTTTTACTACTTGTAACCTATCATTGATCAGCTAATTAAAAAGTGCGATAAACAAAATCATTTTTAAAATTCATACAAATATACTACCTTTCATTTTGTTTTTAACATATCAATGTACAGTTATCCTCTGTTAATATGTGCTAAGCAAGGGTGTGTGATCAAATGTACTTATTAGTTTCCAATTTCTGCTGTAACAAATTACCACAAACTCACAATGACACTTGACAACATCAAATTATAACAGTGCTGTTCGGGAGGTTGGAAGTTTAAAATGGGATTCACTGGGCTAAGATGAATGGTAGGATTGCATTCCTCCTGGACCATTAAAGGGAAAAATTCTGTCTCCTTTCTTTTTCTAGCAGCAAGAGGTCACCCATGCTTCTTGGATCATGAGAACCTCAAATTCAGGAACTGCATCACCATACTGATTTCCTTCCCTGACTCTGACTCAGTTGTCTTTCTTAAATACCTGTGAGATTACATCAACAGGATAATCCAGGATATTCTCCCATGTCAGGACCCCTTCCTTCATCACACTTCCAAGATTCCTTCTTTTCATGTGAAGTGAAATATTCATAAGTTCTGAGGGTGAAGACGGGGTCATTTTTAGATTAAGAATGAAGGGGGACATTATTCGATCCACCATGCATGACTCTGATGATTGGAGGTGTCTTTTCCCTTGATGAATCATGCACAAACTGTATTATTTACAATTTCAAATTTGTGCTTTTAAAGAAATATAATAATTTGCAGACATTTGGAAAGCAGGGGGTGTAAATTTCTTTTAGATGTTTTCCAGCTTTTTAAATGACTGTTCTGCAACCAATTTGAAATTAATTTTTATGTGATTTGTTTATTTTAGGTTTTTTGAAGCATTGTGCTAGGTTTCATATATACAAGCCTTTTTACTTTTACATACCTGTTACTGGTTTGTGTAATATTTATTTAAATTGCTCAATGATAACAAGAAGTATTCCTGACTTAAACTTTAAAAGCAAACACAACTTAGTAGAAATTGCTTCATTTTTGGACAAAAACATAAGCAAATTGCTGGAAGAAAGTGGATTTGTGGCTTCTACTTCTCAGCCTATTGGAAAAATGAAAAGATTTACTCAGTAGATTTGTGAAAGTGGCTTAGGGAACTGCCTTTCGTATTTTGTTCACTTTTTATTAGTACATGTTTTAATACATAATGATCACATTCTTTGTGGAGAATTGGTACACACGAACTATATTTGAGTTCTTCCTTTCCTTTCTACTTCCATCCCTCCTGCCTCCCTTACCTCTTAATGTCCTTACTGTTGAAAAAAATCTACCTGCCTATTTCCTATTTTTGTATTTTCTTTTCCTTTTTATTTATATTTTGAGTTTCTTGTATAAGAGAAGCCATGCAATAATGAAGCTTGTGTGCCTAATTCATTTTACTTACTATTATGGTCTCAATGTGAATCCATGTACTTAACAATGACTAATTTATGTTTAATTAAGGTAAGGCAGTATTACACTGCATTTGAATAATACATTTTCTTTATCCATTCATCTGATGATGGATATGTAAGTGGACTATAAGATTTAATGATTGTGTATTGTACTATAAACATGTATATGCATGTTTCACTATCACATGATGTCTTTAGCTCTTTTGGAAAGATAACTAGAAAGGGAATATTTAAATTGAATGAAATTTCCAATTTTAGTTTTCTGAAAAAACTCTATACTGTTTTCCATAATGGTTGTATTAATTTACATTCCCACCAACAATGTAGATGGTTTCCTTTTTCCCTGCAGTCTCACTAACATTTGTTATTATTTGATTTCTTGATGATAGCTATTCTTACAGAGTAAGATAGAGTATCCATGTTGTTTCAATATGTGTTTCTCTAATGGCCAGAGGTACTGAACATTTTTTCATGCATTTATTGTCTATTCATATTCTTCTGGGGAGAATCAGTTGCACAGCTTTTGATTTAGTCTTTTTTGGGGGGTCTAGACTTTTAGAGTTCTTTATATATTCTACATATTAGTCTTCTATCAGAAGAATAGCTAGCAAATTATATTTTTCTATTTTTACGATGTCCCTTTGCTTTGTTGGTTGTTTCTCTTGCTGTGCAAAAACTTTTAAGTTTGATGTGATCCCATTTGTTGATTCATGATGTTGTTTCTTGTGCAATTGAGGACTGTTCAAAGTATCTTGGGCTATGTCAATGTCTCAAGAATTTTATCTATTTTAATTTTTGGCAGGTTAAATGTTTCTATTTTAAAATTTAGGCCATTGGGTCATTTTGATGTTAGTTCAGAACATGAGAGACATATGGGCCTAGGTCTCTCTTCTGAGTATGAACTGCCAGTTTCTCAAACATCATTTATTAAAGAAGCTATATTTCCTCCAATGTATGTTTTTAGTCTCTTTGTCAAAGATCCAAAAGTCAAATGTGACTAGGGGTTTCTTCTATAAACTTGTTACATTGATCCACTTGTCTGCTTTTGCCAATAACACAGTTCTTTTTTTTTAAAATCACTATAGTTTTTAATGTAACTCTTAATCCAGGGTTGTGAGGGCTCCTGCTTTGCTCTTATTATTCAGAAGTGCTTTGCTAATCTGGGTATCTTCTGATTTTCTATGAATTTTAGAGTTGTTTTCTTTAATTTGTCAGAAATGCTGTTGGTATTTTGATTCAGATTGTGTTAAATCTGTGTATCAATTTTAGAAATATGACAATTTTGTTTTTGCCTATTCAGGAACAGAGGATATCTCTTCATTTTTTGATGTCTTATTTTGTCTACTTTTTAGGACACTCTAGTTTTATTGGAGAATCTTACATGTTCTGGGTTAGGTTAGTTCGTAAATATTCAATTTTTTCTTGATGCTATGATTTCTTCCTCAGTAAGTCCATTATTTGTGTAAAGAAATTATATGGGAAGTGTTCTTGAAAGATGGCACATAGATAATAGCTGGCTACAGAAGCTCCCTGAGATAGTTAACTTAGAATTCAACATAATACAGCGTGGGGAGTCCCAAACAGAGGGAGATGAATTCTCTCATCCCAAGAAGAAACTCAGGTGAGAAGAACCAATCAAACATACAGTCCTGGTGCTATTATTGGAACAGCTAAAGGTTCAATGCTCCTGCCACAGCAGGTGACTTGTCCAGCCATTCGAGGTCCCACCACTTTGAATCACTGGAGGCACAATCACACTGAGATCGAGGGTCAGCCAGCCAAATGGAGAGCTGAGCTGGTGGTGAGCCTGCATCAACCTGTGGTGAGTGATAGGAGTGGAGCAATTCCACAGAAAGGGGAGGGAGCTCCAGTGGACAACATTCTGGGACTGGGCAAGACTGGCAAGTACAAGGGGCCGGAGTGACTTCAGTCAGTTGTTCCCTTCCTGAATGGAATTGGTGAAGTGAGCTAGGCCTGGGTCACATAACCTGGCTGAGACCCAATAGGTTATCTGAAATCAATTCCCTACTGTGGTGGCACAAACTAACCCAGTGAAGCCTTAGAAGTTTGGCTGACCCAGAGGGAAGGCAGCACAGAGTAATACAGTACAGGCCTCAGCAGCTTGACTGATCCAGATGGGAGGGGCCATCATACACTGCCCCTGCTTGCAACTCACTAGCACTCTACAGTGGGAAGGGTTACCTAGCCAGCATATTTCAGAAGAATTGTAACCAACAAAGAAAGAAAGTGAGGCCTCCTGGAAGACACAAAAAAAGATGGGAAGAGGAAGCAACAACAAAAAGTCCCTAAGTCCCAACCCTGAGAACACTGACCCAGGACAGGGAAATACAAAGGACAATGAGAACAGCAAACATGCAATATCAGACACAGCACCAGAGGACATAAAGAGATATCTTTAGGACCTCATAGATGAGTTCAAAAGGGAAATATTTATCCAAGTAAAGCAAGATATAAGAAGATTGATAAAAGAGATGCTAAGCACTCCTAAAGAAGACACAGACAGAAGAAGGGAGGAACTCAAAGGAGAGAATCATTTGATGAAGAATATAAACAAAACGTAGAATACATGAAGGGGACTCAAAGAGATTACCAGGAAATTACAGTTTTGCAATGTGGGATTATGAAAGGAAAAACTTTTTAAAAATAACAAGGAAACAAGCAGTAAAAACAAAAACTCTATGGAAAGATGGCAAATCTGCCTGAAAGAAACTAAGGATAGCCTATCCAAACTGGAGGACAGTTTTGCAATGTGGGATTATGAAAGGAAAAACTTTTTTAAAATAACAAGGAAACAAGCAGTATAAACACAAAGGCTAGAAGATGATAAGAGGATCGACAACTTGAGAATAAAGAATGACAATGAAGAAGCAGGGGTATAAACAAAGGAACTACAAAGGCTATTCACAGAAATAATTAAGGAAAACTTTTCAAACATAGGAAAAGGAAATGATATTCTGATGTATGAGGCATACAGAACTCCAGCCACCTACAACCAAAACAGTGCTATACTCAGGCATATAATAATCAAGATTCCAGAAATTCAATATAAGAACAGAATATTAAAAGCTGTTAGGGACAAGAAACAGATAACCTATAAAGGAAGGCCTGTCAGAATAAAGGCAGACTTCTTAACACAAACCATCAAGTCAAGAAGAGCCTGGAGCAAAATATTCCAAGCCCTGAAAGAAAATAACCTCCAATCCAGATTAATATACCCTGCTAACCTGTCTCTAGAAATTAATGGAGAAACAAGATGCTTACAAGACAAAGAGGAACTTGGAAAATTTGCAACCACCAATCCAACTCTACAGAGAATATTGCAAGGCATTTTAGAGAGAGATAAAGGTACTAAGATTCCAGGAACAGTGGCAGAGAGGCCTCAGTGAATGGAGCAGAAAACAGAATTAAGAAAATAAGCAGACAACTGATGACAAAAAAGAGCATAGCAGAAATGAGGCAGAGAAGGTTGATTATAATCTCTAATATAGATGGCCTTGATACACTAAATTTTAAAAAAAGCACTTGGAGTAGATCAGGAGGCAGGGTCCACTGAGATGCTATTTATAGGAAATATAATCACCATGAAAAATAGTACATGGAGTGACAATCAAATATGAGAAAATGATGCTCTATATGACAGAGAACCAGAGAATAATAGGAGCAACTAGACCAGTATTTGTGGATAGGTTGGAAAGATAGGCTTTAATAGGTATTGTATTTAATTGTATTCCTTACAATTTAATTGTATTTAATTGTATCCCTTACAATTAGAGATCAAGTCCAGGAGAGAGAAGGTTCAGAACCACTTAGGTAAATAGCAAGTTGCCCTCCCCACTTTAAAACCAAGGGTCTTGGTCAGACCCAAAAACACACAGTGTACCCTGGGGAAGTGAAAGGGGATGGAGAATCTTTAAAAAGATGGCAGAAGATATTCCTAATAGTGTATCAGGATTTATAACTCACATTACTCGCACCACTCTGCTTAGATAGATTTTATTCTTTTTTTGATAGATTTTATTCTGTCCCAGTTTGTCTACTTGCATTAGATTTGAGGGTACAAACAGTTATCTCAAAAATATCAGAATATAGCACAGTAATCATCTTTAATTTCATATTATCTTAATCTGGAGCCCTGTATGACTTATACTGTTTTATCATGACTGATCTTAGTTAAATCTGGTTTGTTTGATTGCTGTTTGGTATCGACACATTGTATTCAAAACTGATATGATTAGTAGTATCAAGTCAGGCAACTACACTGAAGATGACAAGACTCTATGATACACATTCTGGTTTGATAATTGCCTGTTTTTGAAGTTTTATACTATATATACAAAGTTGTGTTTTTATTAATACTGTTATGTACTGATATATTCAATTATACTATGTCTGATGATATAGTCAAATCTATTTAAGATAACAAGAGACAACACAGGAACTATGGTAGAACTCTTTGTACAACAGTCTTATATGTATTTTTCATTTCATGTGTTTATAGGAATATGCTTTGTTTTGCCTTGCTTTGCTTTGTTTCTCCCTCTAATATAGAAAGGATAGAAATACGTGTTAAGACTCATGCATATGTAGAATCTATAAACAGTTTATGAGAACTGATCTTATGATGCATAATGAAATTAACAGATACTTTGAAGAAAAAGAGACACTAAAGTACCCAGTGCTGATCCTGGCGTGTCTGAATGTGAAACCCAGCAATAGTAATATTCTTTATTCAGAGTGTTAATAGCCTGCTTGGGTTTGTTCAATCTCAACATAATTGAAGATATGGATAACTGCATGTATGTTTAAGTGTATAGGATTGATAACCATGTTTTTAAGTTTTTGTTGGATAGTGGAACAGAACTGGTTGCAGTCTTACTGTTTGAATCCCCATTTTACATACTCCACTCTAGTATCTTAAATAACTATTTGTAAGAGGACAATCTCTAATCATCAACTAGTGATTTCTTACTGTTTATTTTTTTCTTTGAAAGTATGTATTGTTTCTACCCGTTTTCTGTTTTGTTTAGTCTTTCTTTAAATAAAAATTTTTTTAAAAAGACACTGTGTACCCATTGCTGATCCCAGAGTGTCATGATGTGAAATCCAGCAATACTATTATTCTTTGTTTAGAATGACTTTAGCCTGCTTTAGTTTGTTTACTCTCAACATAAATGAAGATATGGATAACTGCATGTTTGTTTAACTGTATGGGATTTACAACCATATTACTAAGTTTTTGTTGGATAGTGAATAGTACTATTTGCAATCTCACTGTATGAATTCCCACTTTATATGTTCCACTTTTTTTATCTTGAACAACTATTTGTAAAAGGACAGTATGTAATCATTAACTAGTGATTTCTTAGTTTATTTTTTCTCTGAATGTATGTATTATTTCTAACCATTTTCTGTTTTGTTTATTCTGCCTTTAAATAAAATTTTTAAAAAATTATATTGATTTTGTGTGTTGATTTTATATGTTATTACATTGTTGAATGTTGTTATTAATTCTAGGAATTTTGGTGGGATTTTTGCCACCTTGCATATAGAAGATCTTCTCTTTATTTTATTGAAAATAACTATAATTTCATTCTTTCCTTTCATATACACATATATTTTTTTTCTACTGCCACATTGCTCTGGCTAATGTTTCACGTATATTGAATTAAAGTGGTGATAGTGGATATTGTTCTCTTCTTCTTGATTTTAGAACAAAAGAATGGGTTTTCTCATAGATGACTCATAGTGGGTTTCATAGTGGGTTTCTCATAGAAGACTCATCACATTGAGAGATGGCCCTTCTGTATCTGTTTTCTTCAGGGTTTTTATTATCAATGGGTGTTGAGCTTTTTCTGTATATATTGAGATGATAGCAAGGTTTTTTTTTTATCATTCTGTTTATGTTATACATTACATTTATTATTTTTTATATGTTGCATCCTTGCATCCCTGGGATGAAGCCTACTTGTATGTATCATTTTGATGATTTCTTACATTCTGTTTACCAGTATCTTGTGGAAAGAATTTATGTCTATGTTCATTAATGAGATTGTCCTTTGGTTCTCTTTTTGTTTCAATCTTTGCCTGGTTTTATAATTAGATCAATTCTGGCTTCCATAATAACTTTGGTAGTGCCTTCCCTTCCATTTCATTAAAGAATTTGAGGAGTGTTGATATTAGATCTTCTATGAATTATTTGAAGAATTCAGCAGTGAATCCATCCAGACCTGGGCTTTTCTTAATTGTTAGGGTTTTTTTTATTATTGCTGGTATACTCATTGTTCTTTTTTGGATTAGTCGGGGTTTTTAAAGCTTCTTGTTCAATTTTGGTAATTCACATGTACATAAGAAACTATCCATTTCTTCTTAACTCTCAACTTCTTGGAGCACAGGTTTTTAAAGTAGTTGCTAATAATCTGAATTTCATCAGCGTCCATCTTGACTTCACCTTATGCACTTCTAATCACATAGAGACTTCCCCTTTTTCCAGAAGATTGCTTAAGGGTTTGTCTATTTTTTATTCTTCCAATTAACTAGCTCTTAGATTCATTGATTCTATTTACTACTTTTTAGTTTCAAGTTCATTAATTTCTGCCCTGGTATTTATAATTCTCTTCCTTGTACTCAATTTGGATTTGGATTGTTCTTGTTTTTCTAGGAACTTGAGGTGCACGATTAGGTGATATTTTGAATTTGCTGTTTTTCTGATGTGAGCATACATTCCTATAAGCTTTTCTTTTAGGACTGCTCTCATTGTGTCACATAGAAGCTGGCATGTCATTATCATTTGATTCTAGGAACAAACTAATTTCTTCCTCAATTTCTGTGACACACTGATTATTCAAGAGTGTGTTATCTAATTTCTATATATTTTTATATTTTCTGTGGTCTGTTTTGCTATTGATTTCATTGCATTGAGATGTCATTGCATTATGATCTGAAAATATGTATAATTTTGATTCCTTTGAATTTATTTAACTATACTTTTTTACTAGCATTTAGTCTATTTTGGAAAAAGTTCCATGGGCAGCTGAGAATATATATTCTGTTGTTGTTGTTGTATAGAACATCGTATAGATTTCTACTATTTATTTGAAAATATGGTTTAACTCTAATGTCTCTCAGTTCATTTGTTTTGTCTAGTTGACATATTTGTGACAGTGAGGTATTGAGTTCTCCAAAATAATTGTGTTGATACTTATGTGATATTTTTGACTAGTAGTGATTATTTTATAGAGTTGAGTATATCATTGGTGCATTTTTATTTATATTTTATCTTTTTCTGTTGAATTTTTCTCTTAACCTAGATGTTGTAACCTTCTTTGCTGCTTTTGATCAGTTTTGGCTTGAAATGTACATTATCTGAAAGCAGGGTAGCTAATTCTTCTTCTTTTGGGGTTTCTGTTGTAGGCAATATTGTTTTTCCCTTTTTGATTTCTAGCCCATGAATTTCCTTTGGGTTTAAATGTGTTTCTTGTATAAGGCATATCATTTGATATTTTTTCTTGATCTATTTTTTCAGTCTGTGTCTTGATTGGAAAATTGAAGCCATTCACATTGAACATTGTTACTGAAAAGTATTGACACATTTCTGCATTATTTTTCTGTTGCTAAATTCCTTAATTTTCCCCTTGTACTTAACTGTTCACCTAGCCTGCTCTTTTTGTTCCCTTAGACCTTTTCCCTTTGTAAGCTTCATTTTGTATTTTTTGATATCCTAGAGAATGTTTTGCAATGCTCATTTGATGGTCTTGAATTTTTTAAAGTGTTCTTTGCTGAGGAAATCCCTTACTTCTCCATCAATTATAAATTAAAGTTTTGCAGGATGTATAAGTCTATGTTCAAAGTTATTTCCCTTCTTGGATTGAAACACTTCATTCTAAACTCTTCATACATTTAAGGTTTATGTTGAGAAGTCATCTATAAATCTAGTGGATTTACCTTTAAAAGTCACTCTGAAAGATGGTTTTGCAGAGTACATCAATCTGGATTGAATATTGTTTTCTTTCAGGATTTGAAATATTTCACTCTAAGCTCTTCTTTACTTAAAGTTTTGTTTTGAGAAGTTTGGCATGATTATGATAGGTTTCCTTTATATTTGATCTGTTTCATTTCTCCGATTGTTTTAACATTCTGTTCTTGTACTGAATTTCTGAGATCTCAATTATTATATGTCTGGGTGAAGATTTATTTTAGTTATGATGAATTGGGGTTCTGTATGCCTCATTTATCTATATATCAGATTCCTTTCACATGCTTGGAAATTTTTCTGCTATTATTTCTGGGATGGGGAAAGGAGGAAAAAAGAAGGGAAAAGAAAAAATATATAAATTTGGGTATGCATATATATATATATATATATATATGCACTATGATAGCTAAATTGACTACATTACTAATTTATTAGTTCTTGGAAAAGAATAGTTAATACTCATATAATTAGATCAATTTTGCATGTCTGTATCTGGTAATCAAGCAACTCTTTTGAAAATAACAATATGCAATATAACAACCATTGTTAAATTCCTATTATCTTATTTTAAAAGCCTATATGTTATTGTTTTGTGTGTGGTAGTGTTGTTTGTTTGTTGTATATTTTGGATTTACTGTTATGTTATTTTAAAATCCTTTATTGTGCTCATTGTTTTGTTTTCATTGGTTCTATTCTGTTCTGATTTGTTTGATTTCTTACTATGCCTGAAGATATGGGCAGCTATTTTGAAAACAAAAGGCATTATGGTAACCATTGTTGATTTCCTATTATCTTCTTTTGTTGTTCTGTGTCACTTATACTCTTTTGTTTTAATTGGCTTTATTCTGTTTTGGTTTTTTTGTTGTTGTTGTTGTTGTTGTTTTGTTTTGTTTTATTCTCTTTAAAATAAAAATTCCAAAAAATCCCAAAAGAACAGTATTCAATAATACCATAGAGTTAAATGACTATTTAAGTACTCATAATACTTATTAGATATACTAGAAAGAATAAAAGGTGTGGGGACCTGGAGAATGACGAGAATTAGAATTTGGAAAATTAATCAGTGGAAGATGATAGAAGAGAAGGGTGAGATAAAGGATTCTATTTAGATATAAGAAGAAAGTAATACTATTGCATAACATTAACAGAAACAAGTGAGAAAAAGAAAAAAATGTGAAATAAAGAACTAAAGAAAAATCGGAAGGAAAAAACAAATTAAAAGAGAAAACATCCCAACTACCACATAAAAGGATGATGGAAAGTAAAGACATTTTTTTGAGTTAAAAAGTTCCTTTCTTTTTGAATGAGCAATTTCTGCCTCAAATCTAGTTTCTGAAATCAGTAAGTCACAATTTTACCCACCTAGCTTTATGACCTGTGGATTTGTGATGGTGTGTACCCACTTTCTCCAGAGTTCCTTTGTCCATATGTCCCAGAATGTGGCAATTGTCCAAGGCAGCATGTGACCTTGCTCACAAACGAGGAAAGCAATTAAAACACTAGTCTCTGCTACTGTGAGGCAATGGATGTAAGGTTCAATCAGATTTCTGGACTTGATGAAGTCCTTTCACATCCAGCTGCCTCTGGAAAAAACACACCTGCTGGGCCTGATTTCCCAGACTGGATGCTAGGAACTGTGCTCTTTTTGGTCTGAATTTAAACTTCTCAAGTGGTCTATGTCTAGCCAGTGTCCTCTCCATGGCTGCCTCTCACCAGTTATTGTGGGAGAGTTAACATCAGAAACCCTGAAGTAGAGTTAATATGTATCAGTGTCCACTCCTTTCTAAAATGAAATCTGAATGAACATTCTCTAACAATATGCACTGCACTGGATTACTTTTGCAACTCCAGCCTATCAAGGAGTCATTTTTGTTGTAAAAATGAATGCTGTTTTGGTAGCTTATGACAGTCATGAACTTTTCCGGGGGGCAGAACTCTTGGCCAGGTCTGTTATATATCCCTGGAGCTATTCATACTTTGGTATTTATCTTCTCTTTTGGGGGTACTGGCTTCATATATGATCAGATATGTTGGTTGGCTCGTGCTTCTGCTGCCCAGTACTAAAGGGAAACAACAAGGAGTGCTGGAGTTGCTGTGTTGCCATGATGAGGGCATAGAATCCAAAAATTGGAGTTGGCCAGGGGTGAATGCTGCAAGGTGTCCGGTTCCTTGGTTTACACAGGAGCAGTTTCCTCTCAGTTTAGGGGCACTTAGAATGCATGAAGTACAACATGTGTTATAAAATATTATACAAGTACAAGTTACTGCTTTTTTTCTTGTAGTTCAAGAAGAAATAGATCTTTATGAATAGGGATGAAATTCATGAAATGTCGGAAAAAGTCAACCTAGCCTGGTTACTAAGGGAAATCAGAAAAATTTTAAAGAATATCTTCTTAAAACTGAATAATTTAAAGTTGTTAATTTAAAATGTAAGTTAAATTTTAATTGACAAAAATTTTAATTATAATTAAGGATTTGTTTCTTTTTTATCAGTCTTCTTTTAATCTTGTCCATTACCTATCTGAAATTTATTTAGTTTTGTAAAAAATGAACAATTTTTAATTATACTTATTTGGCTAGAGAAAGCATGGTGAACTCATCTTGCAAATGACCCATTTTCCTCAATCTTTTATGGAATTATATTGCCACTTAGAATATTGCATAGTAAAAGACCCTGAAAAATACTGTGGGATTGTAGACCAACATGTAAAATGTAGACAGTACATGCAACATAACAGCACTGTTAAATCTAGAAATGAAAGGGCTTTCCATAGGTGGGGGGCTCTAGGATTGTACTGTCTCTGAGTCTATTGTCACACAAAACAATTTCCAGATTTTTGGTTTAATTTTTTACTAGTACATTTTCTTTCCTTTTTTTCTGTTACTTTTTTTTTTTTTTTTTTTTTTTTGGTACCAGGGATCAAACTCATGACCAGGCAGGTGCTTATGCTACTGAGTTAAATCCAACCCCTTGTTAGTACGTTTTTAGTGCACAGTGAATACATTCATCTTGTGGAATTGGTACATGTGTATGTCATATCCTCACATCCTACTCTTTGGATTTCTCCTTCCCTTCCTCTGTCTCCCTCCACTTCTAGACTTGTCTCCCATTTACATAAGATCTATCTCCCTAACTCCTATTATCCACTTTTTATTTTGATTTTAAGTAATCCATACTTTGGATTTCTCAGAAAAGAAAAAATAATAATGTGATGTTGCAAGTCGTGTATATGATTTATTTCACTTTAGATTAAGGTATTGCAGCAGTTCCATTTTCTTTCAAATGACTCACATTTATACTCCTATATGGCAGAGTAGTATTGAATTGTGTATCGATACCATTTATTCTTTATCCAATTATCTGTTGATGTTCATATAGGCCTCTCCCAAGATTTTTGATTATGGATTGTGTTATTATAAATATGGCCATGCATGTAATAATGATGTCTTTAGCTTTTTCAGGAAAGTAATTTCTATTTTTAGACTTTTAAAAAATCTCTATACTGATTTCCATGGTGATTATACTACTTCACATTTATAACAGTGTAGAAGAGTCTTGTTTTCCCACAGTAGCAATACTTAATGTTATTTGGTTTATTATTAACAGCTATTGTTTCTGGAATATGGTGGAGTCTCAGTGTTCTTTTAATTTGCATTTCTCTAGTGGCCGGAGATGTTGAACATTTTTCACATATTTATACTTTTTCTAAGAAATGTCTATTCACTTCAGTTGCTCATTTTTAATTGGGTCTTTTATTTTGAGGGAATCTAATTTTTTGAGTTCTTTATATATTTTAGATATTAGTCCTTTGATTAGTATCTCACAAAATTTTTCCCATTCTGCAGTTTGTCTCTTCACTCAATTAGTTGTTTTCTTTGTGGTGCAAAATCTTTTTAATTTGGTATAATCCCATTTGTGGATTCCTGGTGTTATTTCCCATTCAATTGTATTGCCCTAGCATTCTGTTGTTTTTTCATACTGAGCCAGTAACACTCTCTGTTTACTGGATTATTCAAATAAGAAAGAGTAAATGTCCAGAAGCAGATCAAAAGCACAAGGTTTACCTGATGACTGAAGTTCAAGGAGACTCTCTGTCTACCCAAAGTAGCAGCAAATTAAAACGTTCTCTATCTGTTTTCTGGGAATATCATAGCGAATTGCCACAATCTGAGATGAGTTCAACAACACACTGTATTACAATTGTGGAAATTGGAAGTCCAAGATAAAGATGTCAGCAAGTTTATGTTCCCTCTAATGTTATGGTACTTTTAAAGACATGAAGTCTATTCCATGCCTCTCTCCTAGTTTCTGGTATTTCAACATAACTGGTATGTCACACATAGGCTCTTCTCACTTTTATGTGTTTGTGTTCAATTTCCCCCTCATATGAAGAAATCAGTCTTGTTGTTTTAAGGGCCCATCCTATCCCATTATGACTTCATTTTAACTAACTGATTACAACTACACTGACTATTTCCAAATGAGTTCATATTCTTAGGTATTGGGAACTAGAATTTCAGCATATATTATTTGGTGGACAATTCAGTCCATACCACCCTTTCTGAAGAAAAGCACATCACCGTCCTCATACTAATTATCTAAATAACTTTTAAGTCTAACAAATCAAAAAGTTAACGACATTTTTATTGAAGGCAAAATAACAAAGATAACATTGCATGCCTTTATTTACTGGACATTCTGTAGCAGTATATTATGAAAAGAAAAAGAAATGGGCAAAATTCATTCTGATATTGATTATGGATGTTTGCCAATGTTTAATACAGGGTCAGTTTGTTGTCTGAAACCATCTGCCCACATAACACAACTAATTCTAAGTTCAGTAAGTCCCATTTACTGTATATTATACATGAATATATATCATGGTAGTGTTATATTTTCATTCTCTTATAATCTTGAAAATATCTTTTTTAAAAAATATCTTTTTTTAAAAAAAAATCTGATACATATTGGTTCGGCTTTTTTGTTTGCAGATGATAGAAACCAAGCATGAATTAACTAAGATTGTTACAAAGAAGTTTAATGGCTCATATATTTCAAAATGAAAATTGTATTTACTTGGGTGGATCAATGAATTCAAATGATATTATTGGCTTTCTGTGTTACTATCTCATAATTATGTCTTCTTTTTGCTCATGAACTTCATCTTCTCCTGCTTTAGACAGGTAGAGCTCTACCTCACATTCTCCCACCAAAGACTATAAGAAAATATTGTATGTTCATTTGCTTAGAAAAAGAGATTTTCCATGATTATATAGTTATGATGCAAGACAAGAGTAACAAACAAAAAACAAAGGAACCATATAACAGGTTCAGTATTTCCAAATATGTAGACCAAACCAGAGTATCCACTTTTTATTGAATTTGAATCTTCCTGAAAAAATTCCAGTTTCACATAGGCTAAATTCAGGATGCACTTATAAAAACAACTGGAATTCCACTCAAAAAATGCAAATTCAGCCAACCTCCAAGCACTTTAAAATGCACAAAATCATTGTTATATTTTAAGATGCTAGTAAATTATGGCAATATCAATCAGTATAATTTAACCTCAAAGTATCATTTTATAAATATGATAATTTTTAAATTCTATCTAAGTGAAACATTAAATAATTATTTCAGAGGGAAACAAAAGTTGATTCACACTAAGAATAATACAATTTTAAAATTCTGGATGTTAATGAGATTAGAATTTTTCCACATTAGTCTGTTAATCTGAAATGAAAATAAAATAGAAGAGGATATTTAGCCCATTGCCTTGGACACAACATTTTCTAAAGACATTTTAATCTCAAATAATAAAAGAGATAGAATTTCAGTTTCCATACTAACTTGAGAGCTGAATCATTGCATTTGTAAGACAAAATATTTTTTCTACCCTGGTATTTAAATCAATAAACAACAAGATTTTGGTATTTAAAATAAACACTGACATATTCCAATTATAACTTTTAGTTATAAATGTAGTAATAACACTATTGCACTTGATAATGATTTACCACTCTAAAATTCCTATAATATAAACATGGGATAAAACTTATCTTTTTTGTGAACCCGAGTGATAAAATATTTCCTGCTTTGATTTTTTTCCAGCTTTATGTGAAACAAGTAACAGAGCAATAATAAATAAAAGTTTAACCTATTTGATTAAATTTCAGTGACCTGTAAGGCCTGCTTCAAACACTGCATCATCATTCAACTTTATTAAAAATTCATCAAATGAAGAAAATAAAACACAGAAAACATTTGTTTCCATGAACTGAGTCTTTAAAATGAGATGGCTTCTGTTCTTAGTTAAATATTAGAGTTATGAAAGATAACCATTAGGATGAGATATGCTATGGCTTGTGTCTAGTTGTCTCCCCAAAGTCTCAGTCATAGGTGGAGCTTTTTTCAGAGGTGGTGGGATCTAGAATATGCAGTTCTGGGACTGATTCATGGTGCAATGCTAGGCTCAAGGACACTAGGATTAAGTGTGTGAATTCTACCCTGCCTAAGAGGCCTCAATAAAATATAAGGAATAGAAAGACCTGTGGCATTCCCTTTGCTTGATTTGCTTCCTTCTGCTCACCATAAACTGTTTCTTCTCTGTGATGCCTGTCTGCCATGCCACCTTGCCTTTGAGCCAGTCACTTATGTACTGACACCTCTGCAAACAGTGAGCTAAATAAACCTTTTCTCTACTTTAACTTTTGGGTATCTGGTACTATGTTTAAGGAAAAGAAAAGTAACTAAGGCAGATGTGATACCAGAAAGTTGGGTTTGTTGCTGTGGTAATATCTGACCATGTGGTTCAGGAAACTTTAGTATCAGCTTGTGGGAAGAGTTAGGAAATGTTTGGAGATGCCTGCTGAAAAATGTTTGGAGATGCCTGCTGAAAAAGTAGAACTTGAACATTTTAGGCTGTACTTCCGGTCAGAGATCATAAGACTAGAGTGCTGATAGAAATGATGCCAGTAAAGACTAGGGTTGAGAGGTTTCTGTTGAGAGTAAGTAATGCATTGGTTTTTGTACTCAAGATGATGTATGTTATGGCTTGGCAGAAAGTTTGTCTGCATTTTCATTATATCCAGAGACTTTGTCTTAGACTGAGATTAAGGTTGGCAGACTAATTAATATGAAGAAGAAATTTCAAGACACTGTAATTTGAGACAGTGACATGGCTACTGTTAGAGTCTGTTAGCAACATTTATGTTGAGAATTAAGTGAAAAGATCCCAGAAGAATGATTAAAAATATTTTGAGTTTGACCCTAAGGAAACTCCAGTAAAGCAGTGGACTGCAAAGATAGTGCAGGGGAGACCTTGATTACTGAGAAAGAACAGGAGAATGGAAAAGATGGTCTGAGGGCATCATGAAAAGTAGCAGGGATCCAAAATTTGGAGCATCAAAGTTGCAAAATTGAAAGAATTTGCTTTGAGAAGACAGCCCCAGAGAACCATGCTCCAGTGGCATAAGGAATTTGTTCTTCAGGATTTGATTCACAGGCACTTGATCCCTACAGCCAAGACAGAAGGAAGACTTGCCACTGCTCCAGCTGGTAGCAGACTTTGGCATCACCCAAATGGTGCTAGTTTTAGGGGTCTGCAGAATGGAATACTTGTCAGATCAGGAAAGCTTCCACTCAGATCTCAGAGGACCTGGGAGACCAGTTAGTGTGCTCCCAGAGAACAGTGTGTGAAGTCAGGAATTCAAACCCAGAGGTGCAGTAGAGACTCCAGAAGTTTGAATAGGGAAAGAACATAGATTCTCCAAGGAAAATCATGAGGGAGCAGAGCTGGCCCAGGAGACAAGCCAAGGCAGCTACAACCACCAGCAGTGTCATAGGAGCAGAGCTATCCAAGCCCTTTGGAGCTCACAACTTGCCACAAATTGTTGGAGATAGTGGAAAAGGAATTGCAGAATTTAATATTTGCCCTCATAGATTTTTGGTCTTGCTTTGTTTCTATTTCTTATTATTCTCTTGCTTATAACTTTTGGAATGGAAATATCTATCTTGTGCCACTGAATTGTAGAAGCATTTAACTTTCTTTTCATTTGAACAGGGGCTTGCATATAACAGTTTTCCTTAAATCTCAGAGGAGATTTGGACTTGGACTTTTCAAAAATGCCAAATCTATTAAGTACTTTAGGAGCTCTTAGAAATGGACTAAATGCTTTTTACATCAAGGAACATGCGTGAGTCTTTGGGCAGAGATAGAATGTTAAGTCTTGTGTCTAGACATCCCCCCAAGTTTCAAAAAGTCATAGCTGGGACTTTTTGGGGTGGCTGGATCTGGAGTATGCAACACTGGGTTTGATTCATGGTACAAAGCTAGGTTTAAGGAAACTAGGATTAAGAGTGTGAGTACTATCCACTGTAAGTGCCCCAATAAAATATAAGGGGCATAAAGAGCTGTCATATTGCCTTTACTTGTTTTGCTGCCTCCTTCCCTCCATGAACTGTTTCTTTTTTGTGATGCTTGTCTGCCATGGCATTCTGCCTTACAGAGAGCCAATTATGGACTGAAAACTCTATAAAACGTGAACTAAATAAATTTTCTACTTTCACTTTGGGTGCTGCATATTAAATCTCAGTGAAGAGAAAGTAACTCAAAATAAAGTATTACCCCAAGTTCCCTTTCCATAGTCTTATTAATTGTTTTTATTTCAAAAAGAGAAAAAAACAATGATACAGAATTCCAAAACAAGATAATAGGGAATTAAGCAGTTTTTTCTTTTGCAATATCCATTGTATATTTTGGATCTTATTTACCTTTTTAGTTTCTTATACTAGGAGACAGTACAATGTGTACACATGTGAATCCAATTTTTTTCACTTATGACTTATGGTCTCAAATTGCATCCACTTACTTATAAAATCTTGAGTTTATCATTCTTTAAAGCTCATTACTACTGCATTATATAAAACCATCATATCTTTTTATCTCTTCCTCAGTTGATGGACATTGGGTTGTTGTCAAGATTTAGCTATTACAAATAGTGCTTCTATAAACATGGTGCACATGTATTACCATGATACGATGTTTCTAATTCTTCTGTGAAAATACCAAGAAAGTGAATAGCTGGGTCAAATGGAACTTCTAATCCTAGTTTTTCAGGAATTTCCACACTTATGTCTACAGCAGCTATATGAGTCTACCCTACCACTAAAAGTGGAGAAGGACTCCTTTTTCCTCATGCCCCATCAGCATTTGTTATCCACTGATTTCTTGATTCTGGCCATTCTTTCTGGGGTGAGATAGAATTGCAGTGTTGTTTTAATTTGCACTTCTCTTGACAACTGATGTTGAACATTTCGTCATATATCTGTCATTTGCATTTCTTGATCTGAGCAGTGTGTGTTCATCTCAAATGCCCATTTTTGCACTGGGTCTTAGAATTTGGGAAGCCTGATATTTTAAAACTCTTCATATGTTCTAGGTAGAAGTCTTTGGTCTGAGGGACATTTGACTAAAAACTTTTTCCACTCAGTGGGTTTTATTTTCTCTTTGTTGGCATTTTCTTTTGATGTGCAAAACCTTTTTAATAAGAAAAGATCTGAGTCGTTGATTCTTTGAAATATTTCCTATGATTTTAGACATGAATTCTCTGCTTACACCTGTGTCTTCAAGATTTATACCTACTTTGTCTTTCAGAAGATTTAATGTTTCTGTTTTAATATTTACATCTTTGATCTATGTTGACCTTAGTGTAGTGCATGCTAATAAATGTGTCTAATTTTAGTTTTCCACATGTGGAAAGCCAGTTTTTCCAGAACCATTTATTAAAGAGGTTATCTTCCTTCCAGGGGACATGTTTGGCCCCTTTTGTCAAAGACAAGGTGACTGAGAATGTTTGTTTAATTTTTTTTTTACTGTGTTGCATTCCGTAGGTCTCTTTATGCCAATACTCTGATGATTTTTATCACAGTAGCTTTGCAGTATCATTTCAAGTCAGAGATTGTGACACCTCCTGCCTTGCCTTTGTTGACAAGGATTGCCTTTGTCATTTTCAGTCTCTTCTGTCTTCAGATGAATTTTAGCAATATTTTCTCTAGATCTGTGAGGTATGTTAATGATATTTTGATTCATATTGTATTAATTCTGTATAATAGTTTTTGGAGTATGGCCATTTTCACAATGTTTGTTCTTCCTATCCATGAACAATGGATATCTTTTCACTTTATGATAACCTCTTCAATCTCCTTTTTTCAGAGTGCAGTAATTTTCAATGTATAGATCTTTATTTCTTTTCTTAATTTCTAATTATTGTATTTTGAGGAATGCTATTGTTGAGGGTGTGGCTTTCCTAATTTCTTCTTCAGTGAGCTTATCGTTTGTGTATAGGAATGTTATTGATTTTTGAGTGTTGATTTTGTATCCAGCTATGCTACTGAATTTGGTTATTAATACTAGAAGTGTTGGTGGAAGTTTTGGAGTTTTCTATGTAGAGAATTGAGTGATCTGTGAATAATTATACTTTAACTTCTTCCTTTCCTAGCCTTATTTCTTCTGTTTCTTTCTCTTGTCTAATTGCTCTCACTAATCTTTCCAGAACTGTATTGAATAGAAGTGATATTGGGCACTCTTGTCTTATACTTGATTTTATATTGAAAGCTTTCTGTTTTCGTTCACTTAGTATTATGCTGTCTGTTGGTTTGTCATTGATGACTTTTATCAGATTTTGAGATAAAGACCATTTGTTCTGATTCTCTGTCAAGTTTTTATCATGAATGAGTATTGGACTTTATCAAGTTTTTTCTGCATCTATTAGTTGATCATATGAATTTTTTGTCTTTGGCTCTGTTGATATGGTATATACTACATTTACTAATTTGTATATGATAATCCTACTTGCTCATATTGTGTAATTCCTTGATGATTTGTTGCATTCTGTTTGCTAGTATTTTATTGAGCATTTTTCCTTCCATGTTCATTAGGGAGACCTCCTGTAGATCTCTTTTGATTGTGTCTTTCTCTGGTTTTGGTATCAGAATGATACTTGCCTACAGGGATGAGTTAGGGGGAATAGTTTCCCTTCCAATTTCATTAAAGACTTTGAGGAATGTTGGCATTAAATCTTTATATTTATTGTAGAATCCAACCATGAATACATCAGAACCTGGACTTGCTGGTAAGTTTTTAATTACATTTTCAATTTCATTAACTGACACTGAGTTATTCAAAATTCTTATATCTTCTTCATTTAGTTTTGGTAATTTATATACATCTAGAATGTGTCCAATTCTTTGGTGTTTTCTATCCTATGCAAGTGAGGACTTTCAAAGTAGATACTGATGATGTTCTGAATTTCCAAAGGATCCCTTCTTGTTCTTTATTACATGAATTTAAGTTTTTTCCTTTCTTTTTCATGTAAGTTTGGCTAGGGCTTCATCAATTTTATTTTATTCTTTCAAATTTTATTTATTCTTTCAAAGAAACAACTCTTCAATTCATTAATTCTTTGTATAGTTTTCATGGTCTCAATTGCATTAACTTTTGCTCTGATCTTTATAATTTCCTTCCTTGTATGGGCTTTGGCTTGATTTACTCTTTTTGTCTAGAAGCTTGAGGTACAGAATTCAGTTGTTTATTTGTTCCTGTTTTGTTTTCCTCATGTGAGAATTCACCGCTATGTATTTCCTTCTTTGCTTTAATTGCATCTCACATATTTTTGTAAGTATCATTAATCACTTTTGTTTCATTGTAGATATCATTCAATTTCCTCCTTAATTTTGTCTGTGACTCATTGGTTGTTCAGAAGGGTGCTATTTAATTTTCATGTGTTGTAATTTCTTTTACATTAATTTCCAATTGCTCTATGGTCAGATAGTATGCATGGGATAATTTCAATTACCTTGCATTTACTTGCATAGAATATGAATTTATTTGCATATTCTATGGGCTAATATATGGTATATTTTAGAGACTTTATTGTGTGCAGCAGAGAAGAATGTGTATTCCAATGTTGTTGGGTGAAATATTCTGTAAACATCTACTAAATCCATTTGTTCACTGATTTGGTTCAGTTGTTATTTTTTTGCTGACTGTTTACTAGTTGATCTCTTTGTGATAATGGGGTATATAAAAGTCACCCATTATAATTGTTTTACTGCTTATTTGATTTGTCTGTGAATATTCTTTCTATCTAGTTTGGTGCTTCTGTATTTGGTGTATACATATTTAAGATTGTTATCTCTTCCTCTTAAATTTTTCTCCTACAAGTATATGGTGACCTTCTTTATCTCTTTTGATCATTTTTGGTTTGAAATTCACATTGTCCGAAAGTGGAATAGCTACCCCTATTTTTTCTGAGTTCCTGTTACATAGAATATTGTTTTTCATCCTTCAGTTTTAGTCTATGAATTTCTTTTTGAGTTAAATGTGTTTTACATATACAGCATTTTGTTGAATCCTGTTTCTTGATGCACTCTGCCAATCTGCTTCTTTTGATTGATGAATACAGGCCTTTTATATTGATGGTAATAACTGATATGTATTGGTTTGTCTTGGTCATGTTATTGTCCTACTGTTGGTTCCCTACTTTTATATTCTGTTTAATTGCTTGCCTTGCTTGGTGGTTTCACTCTGTTGTTTTTTGTGGAATTATGGTTATTTTTTGTCTCTGTCTAGGATATCTTTCAGTACCCTTTGTAGTGCTGGTTTGGTGGTCATGAATTTCTTATTGTGCTCTTTGTCATGGATGTGTCTCATTTCTCCATTAATTCTGAAGGATAATTTTGCAGGGTAAATTAATCTAGGTTGTTTTCTTTCAGGACTTGAAATGCTTCACCCAAGCACTTCTTGACTTGCGAGCTTGTGTTGAGAAGTCTGCCATGATTCTCATGGGTTCTCCTTTATATGTGATCTGTTTCTTTTGTCTAATAGCTTTTGGTATTCTGTTGTTATGCTGAATTTCTTGGATCTTGTTTATTACATGTGTAGGTATAGATTTACTTTAGTTTTGGCTGTTTGGAGTTCTATATGGCTCACCTCTCTGTAAGTCAGATTCTTTCCCCAGGCTTTGGAAATTTTTTGCTATTACTTCTGCAAATAGTTTTTTAAAATATCATTTGTGTTGATGCCTACTTTTTCATTGATACCAGTTAACCTTATATTATTTTTCTTTGCACCATCTTGCAGCTGTTGAATTGTTATTTCCTGATCTTTTGTTATTTTCAGGAGACCTTTCTTTTCCTGATCACTTGTCATGGGCCTGTCTTCAAGGTCTGAAAATCTGTCTTCAGTTTCATTCAATCAGTTTTGCCAGTTTTCAATGGAAATTTTTTTCTGGATATTTGTTTGAATCTGTTTCATGCATTCTATTTCTTTCCTATATTGATCATAACCTGTTTTCATCCTTTTCTTATCATCCTGTTTTTTAAATCTATCTCTACTCCAGATTTGCTGAGCAATTCCTGTTAATGTTGACATTTATTTTTGTACCCTAGAGATTACTTATGTTCCAATGTTCTCTATAGCTTCATGAATTTGTTTCTTTACTTTGGTTGTATCATTTTAGAAGTTTCAAGGATGTGTCTTCCAATTTATTCTACGTCAGTGTCTCCTGGACTTGTTCTAGTTGGGTTGGGTGACTGAAACTGCATTTTGCTTTTGTGTCTTGTCATTTTCTATTTCAATTATTTTTTGTTTTCTCTGATGATTCTTGTGGGCTCTTGCAGTAGGTAACTTTGCCTCTCTAGGAAATGTCTCTTCTTGAGGGATATCTTTTGTGCATAGATTATTGGTTTGTGTCTGTTACAAGAACTGCCTTCCCAATTCATTAAAAGTGAGATGTTGGTATCTGTTTGGCTTTCTCTGGTTTTTCCATCTAGGGCTCTGGTAAGATTATTACCCCAGTGCTTCTCAGTATTGTTATTGAAGAGAGAACAACTGATTACAACAAATATGTCAACCTAGATAAAGTAGGAAAATTAACAATAACAATTACATCAAGCATAGTTTAGAAACTGAAAAACTGTGGCAACTATTGATTTTGTATTTTAGACCACAGAAGCAAAGTCTATGGTTACATAACAGAACCAATTGCAAATTAGAAGTTTGTGTGCAAAGTGTTCTCCCTTGGTAGAGTAGTTTTACCCTGTGATGGGAAAATTTAGGGAGAATAGTGAAAGATAACTGGAAAAGAATAGCAAGACTTGTAGACAAAGGATGATTGTGCAAGATATGGGAAACTAGAGAAAGGAGTAGAAATTCGAGGGATTATCTGAACTCTGTCTCTTGGTTTGGCAGGTGGGGTTAGTTTTATGTGATTAAAGTTCTTCCCAGCCATTTAGAAAAGAGAAAACAGTGAAAGAAAGAAAGAAAAGAGACAGAGAAACAGAAGAGAGAGAGAAGGAAAAACTTTAGAAAAAAAGGGCCAGTTACCAAGTCCTGGAATGTTCCCAAGCTTTTTGCTGGTCCCAAGGAGGCCTCAGTTACCTATTGTCTTGTATTATTATTGTTACTTCAAACTTTTCACAGTACTAGTCTTACCTGTCTCTCCCATGCACCTTAGTTGTGTTGTTGGAATTCCTCTGGTCTCTGTGCCTTCCCCAAGCAGTTCAGTACAGTAGTATCAGCAGCAAAGGGAGGGACCATCCTCCTCTGATGCATGGTTCACCTGAGTTCCTCAGGGTGATGGAAAGCAGTCTTCTTAAATGTACACTGTCTGGAAGAGTTTGCTTCCCTGATCATATCACAATGAAGTATGGTCCATCTTGGCTTATGCTAAAGTTTATCACCTAGTGCTAGACGTTTATCCACAATCTTGGACAGACTAAATTGTCTTGCTATCTTGCATCTCCTGATTAGGTGAGGTCCCTGAATCTGTTTCTCAGGACCCTACATGGTTAGTATCATAGTTATATTCATATATCTATGTACTTCTTGTTTGCTACCCATGTTTTCTTTAACACCATCAATTCCATGAATTTATAGGATAAGTCTATTAGTTTATTGTCTAAATGTAAAATAAAAAATTGGCTGAATAATTGTGACAGCTATGACTGGTACCTTCCCAATCCAGCATAAAATCATGTGATTTTTTTACTATAGTAAAGTGAGAGATGTACAGTAAGTCAACATTCCCTTGATTTGCATGTTTTTGAAAATACAAGTTATTAGACTCCTCCCATGAAATGCTGACTTAAAAACTTTGAAGGAGAATGTTAGCACTTGTGCTTTCCCTTGGTGAAAATTTCCCCAAGTGACACTTACCATTGATCAGATTTAAAAGCTAAATTATTAAAGTTTTCTATCACTTTAGAGCTATAATTCTAGAATGTTCCTCTCTGTCATGTAAGGACTTTTGGAATTCTCATAATTCCTATACTTTTAAAAAGAAATGTTGATATTATTATACTTTGTTCTGCCCACTTGGAATTTCTTGATTTCAGATACATAATTTCCCTACTTTGAGTAAACTTGAGATGTTTGTCAGCGATTTGGGCAATAAGAAGTTTCTCTCTTCTATAGAGGCTACCATAAGAAAGCTTTTATTTTCCTTGCCAGTGAGGTGTGAGTGTGGAAGAACTACTGTGGTTACTTTGAAACCCCCAAAGCACTTGCAGAGTGGGAAGGGGCTCTTTGTGGAGTCCAGTGATAGAAGTAATACAAAGGACAGAGAAAATGAAATCAAACTAGTCCTTCTTCACATTCATGCACTTCCAAGGTAAGTCTTTCTGAAATTAATTAATTTTAAGGGTACATCATATACATAATGATCATATTCAAAATAAGTAATTTGTACCTATACATGATATATTTTTTATTCCTCTTTTTTCACCATGCTGTGTCTTCTACTCCTCTTCCTCTATTTACAAAGTTTTGTTTCCATTTTATCCCTTTTAAAATTATTTTTAAAATTATTTTAAAATTATTTTAAAATTATTTTACTCTTTTCCCCTTTCATTCTTTCCCCTATCATCCAATCTAATTCCTCTTTCCTTCTGAACAATTTCTTCCCATTTCACAATATCTACTGTACATTTTGGTCCTTATTTACTCTTTCACTTTTTCATATCAGGAAGACAACACAATGTTTATACCTGTGAATACAACGTATTTGACTTATGAGTATGGTCTCATATTACCTTCATTTACCTAGAAATGTCTCAAATTTATCCTTCTTTATGGAGGGGTAATAGTTCATTGTGTAAAAAAAATTACATCTTACCTATTCCTCAGTTGATGAGCATATGAGTTGTTTCCAAAATTTAGCTGATACAAGCTGTGCTGCTATAAACATGCGTACACATTATATATCACTGTAACATGATGTTTTTAATTCTTCCAGGAAGATACCCAAAAAGGGAATAGCTGAGTCAAATGTGATCTGCAATCGTAGTTCTTTGAGGAATCTCCATACTGATTTCCACAGAGGTTGCACCAGTGTGTACTCCCACCAACAGTGGAGAAGCGTTCTTTGTTCCGCACCCCTCCTCCAGGATTTGCTATTGGCAAATTTCTTCATGATAGTCATTCTTTCTGGAGTGAGATATCTCAGTGTTGCTTTTATTGCATCCCTCTAATACCCAGTGATGTTAAACATTTTTTCATATATTTATTTGATGCTTATATGTCTTTATTTGATAAGTGTGTGTTCATTTTGGATGCCAATTTTTGGACTGAGTCTTTAAATTGGGGGAGCTCTGACTTTTTTCAATTCTTACATATTCCTAGATTGACTTTGTCTGAAGAACAACTGACTAAAATATTTTTCCACTCTGCAGATTGCCTTTTCACTCTGCTGGTGATTTCTTTTGTTGTGAAAAATCTTTTAATTGAATGAAATTTGTTATTGATTCTTTGTATTATTTCCTGTGCAACCAGGGTTTTGTTCATGAAATCTTTGCCTACACACGTCTTTAGGAGTTCTGCCTATTTTCTCTTCCAATACATTTAGTGTTTCTGTTTTAAAACTTACATTTTTGATTCATTTCAATTTTAGTCCAATGCATGGTGATATATATGGGTCTAGTTTTAGTCTGTAGTAAGTGGAAAGTCAGTTTTCCCAGAACCATTTATTAAGGAGACTGTCTTTCTTCCAGTGGACGTGTTTAGCTCCACACTCTGGTGGCTGAATGTGTTTGGAGGTTTTTTGAATCTTCTTATATGTTCCATTGATCCTTGAGTCTTGTTTTTTTTTGTTGTTGTTGTTTGTTTGTTTGTTTGTTTTTGCCAGTACCATGCCAATTTTCTCACAATAGATTTGTAGTATAATTTCAAGTCAGGAATTGTAATGCCCCTTGCCTTGCCTTTCTGCTGAGATTTCTTTTTGCTGTTCTAGTTCTCTTCTGCTTCCCAATGAATATCAGCATTAGTTTCTTCAATTCTGTCTTTATAGCCTCTCTTAACTAGTCATGACCTAGTAAATATCATCTGTATTGTTCACATCAGCTTATGAGGAATAGCTGCACTGAATGAAACTTTCAATCCTAGTCTTCTGAGAAATCTCCATACTGATTTCCTTAGTGGCTGAACCAGTCTACAGTCCCATCAACAGTGGGGCAGTGTTCCTTTTTCCGCATAGCCTTGCCAACATTTTTTATCAGTTGATTGCTTTATGGCAGCTATTCTTTCCAGAGTGAGATGAAATTTCAATGCTGTTTTAATTTGCATTTCTTGAATGACCAGCGATAGTGATCATTTCCTCATGTATTTATTTGTCATTTGTATATCTTCATCTGAGAACCATGTATTCATGTCAGATGCCATTGGGGAGGGTCTTTGAACTTGGGGGCTTGATGTTTTTCAATTCTTTATATATTCTGGATATAACTTCCTTTGTCTGAGAGGTTGCTGGCTAAAATTCTTTCTCATTCTGAGGGTATTCTTTTCACTCTATTGGTGATTTATTTTGAAGTACAAAAACTTTTCAGTAACATGAGATCCCTGTTGGTGATCCTTTGAAGTGTTTCCCGTGCAGTTTGTGCTTTGTTCATGAATTCTCTGCCAACCCCTATGTCTCCAAGACTTGTACCTACCTTGTATACCAGTAGATTAGTGTTTCTATTTTAACATTTAGGTCTTTGATCCATTTAGACTTTAGTTTTGTGCATGGTGATAGGCATGGATCTAGTTTGTCTTTGGCAGTTTTTCCAACACCATTTATTAGAGGCTATCCTTCTTCCAGTGAACATGTTTAGCCCCTTTGTCAAATATCAGGTGGCTGAGTGTCTTTGTAGTTGTGCTTGCATCTTCTAATGTGTTCCGTTGGTCCTCATGTCTATTTCTTTGCCAATACCATGCTTATTTTATCACTGTGGCTTTGTATTATAGTTTGAAGTCAGGAATTGAGATGCCTCCTGCCTTGCCTTTCTTGCCCAGAATTGCTTTTGCTATTCTAGATGTCTTTTGTTTCCAAATGAATTTTTGGAGTGTTTGCTCTAGATCTGCAAGATATGTTAATGGTATTTGATTGGGATTATATTAAATCTGTACCATACTTTGGGAGTATGGCCATTTTCACAATGTTGGTTCTCCCTAGACAAGAGCAAGGAATATCCTTCCATTTTCTTTTTTTTTAATTTTATTTAAGAAGAAAAAGAAAAAAAAACAGAAAAAGGGTACAAGTAATACAGAATTTCAAAAAAAAAATAAACTGGGAAATCACTAGTTAATAGATTACATATTGTTATCTTAGAAATAGTTGTTCAAGTTACAAAATTAAAGCATATAAAGTGGACATTCAAACAGTGAGACTGCAAAGAGTTCTGTTCAATGATCCAACAAAAACTCAGTAACATATACGCTTAAATATACATGCAGTTATATCCGTTAGAGCATTTTCTTTTCCTCTCTTTTTTACAACAACAACTACATATTTTGGGTTTTATTACTCCCACAGTTCTTATTACTTTTTTTTAAAAGAGAATAGAACCAAATGTGACATAACAAAACAGAGTCAGTCAAATCAAAAGGATAACATAGTACATGATGTAAAAACAGAATACAAGGTGATCAACAATGGTTACCATAATGCCTCTTGCTATCTTAAAAAGAATTGCCTATATCATCAGTTATAATAAAATTGAACAAAACAGTAAAGAACAAAGCCAATGAAACCAAAACATTGGAGACATTACAGGACTTCAAAAGAAGATAATAGTTAAACCAGAATGGGCATCATAATGAATCTTATTGTCTTCAAAGTTGTTGCCTATACTCTAAAACTTGGTACTATCAAGCAAAACAAAATAGAGTAAAATCGGTCAAAACAAGATGTTGAGAGCAATACAGGGTTTCAAATCAACTTAATAGGACATCAAAGTGGGTTACTATAATATATCCTGCTATTTTTATTTATTTTTTCCTTAATTAAAAAGATAAAAATAAAATAATAAATAATTTAAAAAAGGAGACTGAGATAAAAGAGCTCATAACAGCAAAACAGCACAGGTCAGAACAAAACAATTTAAGCAACATAGTGTTTAACCACAAGATATCCCAACATAAAAGTAGTTACCATAGTGTCTCTTTCCTTGAAATCTTTGAGTATAGCTTTGTATACTATAGCATCAAACATATTAAGACAATGTAAAACCATTCAAGAGAATGACAGTTTTATAGGGTATTTAGAACCAATTAACAAAAAATGAACAATGTTTTCTATGTTATCTCCTTGTCTATAAAAGTTTTTGTTTATATTATCACATATAATAAAACCCAATAAGATACAACATGTTAAGACCAATGGAGACAGAAGAAAAAGATTGATGTGACTTCAAAACAAGATGATATTAAATCAGCACTAGCTATTATGATGCCTTGTTTTCTCCAAAATAGCTGTTCATACCATCACAGACAATAAAATCAAACAGCCCAGAATAAAACCATTATAATTAATGAAAGAAAACAATATAAGGCTTCAAAGCAATATAATGGGGAATCATGATTGCCACATACTTTTATGTATTCTTATTTCTTACACTAGGGAAAATATTTGGTATTTATACATGTGGGTTTGATTTATTTCACTTATGAGTATGGTCTCAAGCTGCACCCATTTGTTTTTTAAATATCTCAATGTTATCATTTTTATAGCTGAGTAGTACTCCATTGTATAAAAATACCACAACTTTTTTATCCATTCCTCGGTTGATGGACACTTAGGTTGTTTCCAAGATCTGGCTGTTACAAATTGTGCTGCTATAAACATGGATGTACATGTATCACTGTGGTATCATGCTTTCAATTCTTCTGGGAATATCCCTAGAAGTGGAATAGCTGGGTCAAAGTGGACTACCAATCCCAGATTTTTGAGAAATCTCCAGACTGACCTCCACAATGGTTGCACCAGGCTACACTCCCAGCAACAGTGCAGGTGAGTTCCTTTTCCCCCCACAGCCTTTCCAGCATTTGTTGTTGGTGGTTTTCTTGATCCTGGACATTCTTTCAGGAATGAGATGGAATCTCAGTGTGGTTTGAATTTGCACTTCTCTAATAACTAATGATGATGAACATTTTTTTCATGTATCTATTTGCCATTTGTATTTCTTCATCTGAGATTGTGTATTCACCTCACATGCCCATTTTTGGATCGGATCTTTAAATTTTGGGGGTCTGATTTTTCTTTATATGTTTGAGAGAAGTCCTTTGTCTGAGGGACATTTCACTAAGATTTTTTCCTAGTTTGTGGATTTTCTTTTCACTATGATAGAGATTTCTTTTGACATGAAGAAACTTTTTAATAAGACATGATCCCAGTTATTGATTCTGGGAAGTATTTCCTGTGCAGTTTGAGTCCTGTTCATGAATTCTCTACCTACCCCTATGTCTTCAAGGTTTTTACCCAATTTGTCTTCCAATAGATATAATGTTTCTGTTTTAACATTCAGATCCTTAATCCATTTAGATTTTAATTTAGTACATGGTGATAGGCATGGGTCTAGTTTTAGTTTTTGGCATGTGGAGAGCCAGTTTTTCCAACATCATTTGTTAAAGAGACTGACATTCTTCCAGTGAACATGCTTGACCCCTTTATCAAAGATAAGGTGTTTGAGTGTGTTTGTAGTTGTGGTTGAATCTTCTAATCTATTCCATTGATCTTCAGCTCTGTTTTGATTCCAGTACCATGTTGATTTTACTACAGTTGCTTTGTAGTATAACTTCAAGTCAGGGATTGTGATGCCTCCTGCCTTGCCTTCACGGCTTAGAACTGTCTGCTATTCTAGGTCTCTTCTCACTCCAGATGAATTTTAGTAGTGGTTTGTCTAAATCTATGAGGTATGTTGATGGTATTTTTTGGGATTGCATTGAATCTGTATAACAGTTTTGGGAGAATGGCCATTTTCACAATATTTTATTCTTCCTATCTATTACCAAGGGATGTCTTTTCATTTTATGAGATCCTCTTGTTTCTTTTTTCAGTGTATTATAATTTTCCTTGTATAGATCTTTCACTTCTTTCATGAGAGTAATTCCTAAATATGTCATTTTTTTTTTTTGGTTGCTAGTCTGAAGGGTGTGGCTTCTCATTTCTCGCTCTGTGATCTTGTTGTTAATGTATAGGAAAGCTATTGATTTTTGAGTATTGACTTTGCATCCAGCTTCCTTGTTGCATTTATTTATTATATCTAAGGGTCTTTCAATGGAGTTTTGGGTCTATGTAGAGTATCAAGTCATCTGCAAATAATAATAATTTAACTTCTTTTCCTATCTTTACCCTTTTTATTTCTCTCTCTTGTCTAACTGCTCTGGCTAGGATTTCCAGTACTATATTAAATAGAAGCAGTGATAAGGGACATCCTTGTCTTGTGCCTGATTTTAAAGTAAAGGCCTTCAATTTTTGGTCATTTAGTATGATACTGGCTGTTGGTTTGCAATAGATGGCCTTTATTATATTGAGGTAAAGACCATCTATTCCAATTTTCTGTAAGGTTCTTATCATAAATGAATGTTGGGCCTTATCAAAAGCTTTTTCTGCATCTATAGAAATTATCATGTGAATCTTACTTTTGGTTTTATTAATATGGTGAATTACATTTATTGATTTATATATATTGAACCATCCCTGAATACCTGGGATGAATCCTATTTGGTCATGGTGTATAATCTTCTTGATGATTTGCTGCATTCTATTTGCCAATATTTTATTGAGGATTTTTGCATCTGTGTTCATTAGGGAGATTGGTCTGTAGTTCTCTTTTTTAGTTGGGTCTTGCTCAGGTTTTGGTACTAGAGTAATATTTGCTTCCAGGAATGATTTAGGAAGGATTGCTTTCCTTTCAATTCCATTGAACAGTTTGACAAGTGTCAGCATTAAGTCTTCTTTGTACTTCTTGTAGAATTCTGCAGTGAATCCGTTCTGGGCCTGGGCTCCTCTGTGTAGGTAAGAACTTAATTACATTTTCAATTTCATTAATAGAAATTGGGTAGTTCAGCAGTTTTACGTCTTCTCAACCTAGCTTTGGTACTCATATGTTTCAGGGATCTGTCTATTTCTTCTGTGTTATCAAACCTATGAGAGTAGAGGTTTTCAAAATAGGTGTTGATGATCTGTATTTCTACAGAGTCTGTAGTGATTTCGCCTTTTTCATTACTTATTGCATGAATTTGAGCTTTTTCTTCCCTTTTTTTAAATAAGGTTGGCTCTGGGTTTATCAATTTTATTTATTCTTTCAAAGAACCAACTCTTTGATTCATTGATTCTTTGGATTATTTTCCTAGTCTCTATTGCATTAATTTCTGCTCTGATTTTTATAAGTTCCTCTCTTTTGGTTTTGGGCATGACTTGCTCTTCTTTTTCTAGACGTTTGAAGTTGTAACATTGATTTGTTTATTTGTATTCATTCTGTTTTCCTGATATGGGAATTCAGTGCAATAAATTTTCCTCTGAGGATGGCTTTCATTGCAACCCACAGATTCTGATATGTTGTATCTGTATTTTTGTTTGCTTGTATGTATTGTTTAATTTCGTCTTTAATTTCTCCTGTGACCCACTGATTACTCAAGAGTATGTTATTCAGTTTCCATGTGTTTGTGGGGTTTTTGGCAGTATCTTTTATCATTAATTTCTAATTTCATGGCACTATGATCTGATAGCATGCAAGGGATAATTTCAACTCTTTTGCATTTATTTAAATATGCTCTGTGAGCTAATATATGGTCTATTTTAGAGAATGACCCATGTGCTACTGAGAAGAATGTGTATTCTGATGGTCAGTGGAACACTCTGTATATGTCTATCAAGTACATTTGTTCACAGGTGTGATTAATTTCTGTTATTTCTTTGCTGGTTTTCTGTTTGGTTGATCTGTCCCTTGGTGTCAATGGTGTGTTAAGGTCTCCTGTTATAATTGTGTTACTGCTAATTTGGTTTTTCATTTCTGTTAATACTTGTTTTATATAACTGGGTGCTCTGGAATTTGGTGCACATATATTTAAGATAGTTATGTCTTCCTCTTGAAGTTTTCCCCTAACCAGTATGTAATGACCTTCTTTATCTCTTCTGATCATTATTGGTTTGAAGTTCACATTGTCTGCAAACAGAATAGTTATCCCCACTTTTTGGGGGGGGTTCCTGTTGCATGATATATTGTTTTCCATCCTTTGACTTTGAGTCTGTGTGTATCCTTTTGGGTTAGATGAGTTTCTCGTAGACAGCATAAGGTTGGATTTTGTTTCTTCATACATTCTGCTAGTCTATTTCTTTTAATTGGTGCATTGAGTCCATTTACATTAATAGTTATAACTGTTATATGTTGGCTTATTGTTGACATGTTATCTTTCTGCTATTGCATCTTTATCTTTCCACTCTGTTTAAATGTCTGCTTTGCTTAGTGGTTTTTTTTCCTAAGTGTATCTAAACTGATTGGCCTGGTGATCATGAAGTTCTTCAGCTGTTCTTTGTCATGGAAGTATCTTACTTCTCTATCCATTTTGAAGGACAGTTTCCAGGGTACATCAGTCTAGGTTGGAAATCATTTTCCTTTAGGATCTGAAATACTTCACTCCATGCTCTCCTTGACTTCGTTGCTTGTGTTGAGAAGTCCGCTGTGGTTCTGATAGGCTTTCCTTTATAGGTGATCTGTTTTTCTCTCTGACAGCTTTTAGTATTCTATTCTTATGTTGGATTTCTGGGATGGTGATTACTATATACCTGGGTATAGCTTTATTTTGGTTATGGCTATTTGGAGTTCTATATGCTTCACTAATCCTGATGTCAGTTTCCATTCTCATGTTTCAGAAATTTTCAGCTATTACTTCTGTGAATAGCCTTTTGATATCATTTGTGCTGTTCCCTTCTTTTTTATTTATCCCTATTAATCTTCTGTTGTTTTTCTTTGCATCATCTTGCAGCTGTTGAATTGTTATTTCCTGATTCCTTGTTTTTTTAAAAAAGATCTTTCCTTTCCTGTTCACTAGCTGCAGTCTTGTCATTGAGGTCTGAAATTATATCTTCACTTTCTTTGAGATAGTTTTGACAAATTTCAATGGAATTTTTGATTTCCTGTATATCTCTTTGAATCTGCTTCATGCATTCTGTTTATTTCTTAAATTGTTCATCCAGGTATTCTATCCTTTTGTTTTGTTCCTCTAATTTTTTGACTGTGTCTTCATTAAATGTGTTCAGCATCTCTTTCATTACTTTTATCATTTCTTATTTTACCTGGGAGATTATTTAAAGTTTGAATTCCTTTAAAGTTTCCTGGAGTTTCTTCTTTATTTCAGTTGCTATTATTACAGGTATTTTAGATGTATGGCATACATTTTCTTCTATGTACATAGCTCCTAGGTTTCTTGAGATGGGCTGGAGGTTTAGACTGCATTTTGGTCTTTTATTTTTTTGTCATTTTCCTATATTTTTGTGTTTCAAGTGTTTTTCTAAAGCTTCCCCTGGATGTGTTGGAAATTGTCTCCTATGCCCTAGGCTCCTGGGACTGAATGGAGGTTGCTGAGCATGGTCCAGTCAGGCACTCAGGCCCTTCTGTGCTACCTTCAGTGTTCCAGGTAGCTGGGCAGGCCCCTACCCACTGTGGATGATGAGCTAAATCTCTCCCTGTGCAAAGACCAATGCCCTGAAACTCACTTCACCTGCTCTCCACTCCTGTAATTGAAGAAGGTCGTGGGGGGTAATCTACTCAGGCTACAAAACCTCCCAAGGTCAGTCTAGAGTGGCTGGGCTCTGGGCCTCTCCTTGAGCTCTGGAAGCAATGATCTTAACACAATGTCCCGGGCTCAGTGGCACGCACGTGGATTCACCCCAGCCTCCAGCTGAGTTACTGGATTCCTGGTTCCGAGAAGGTAGCTGGACATGTCCTAGGCAGGCCTGAAACCTGCCAGACCAGTGCAGCCTAGTGTGTCTGGACTCTGGGCGGGAACTTGAGCTCTGGGAGCAATGATCTTAACACAGTCTCCCGGGTTCTGGATAGGTTGCTGACTCATCCCAGCTGCCAGCTGAATTTCCTGCTTCCCGGCTCCCTATCTTTCCATTTTCTAATATCCTCTTCAATCTCTTTTTTTAGTGTAGCATAATTTCCAGCATATAGGTCTTTTACATTCTTAGTTAGGGTTATTCCTAAGTATTTCAGTTTTTTAGATGCTACTGTGAAGGGCAATATTTTCATAATTTCTCTCTCAGTGAATTTTTTGTTTGTGTATAGGAATGCTATTGATTTTTGAGCACTGACTTTGTATCCAGCTATATTGCTGAATTTGTTTAGTACCTCTAGTAATCTTTTAATGGAGATTTTTGGGTCTTCAATATCAAGTATCATGTCATCTGCAAATAGTGATAATTTCACTTCTTCCTTTCCTATCTTTATTCCTTTTATTTCTGTCTTGTTTAATTGCCCTGGCTAGTGTTTCCAGAACTGTATTGAATAGGAGTGGTGATAGTGGACATCTTGTCTTGTTCCTGATTTTAAAGTGAAAACTTTTAGTTTTTGTCCATTTAGTATAATGTTGGTTTGTCATAGATGGCATTTATAAGATTGAGGTAGACACCATGTATTCAGAGTTTCTGAAGCATTTTTATCATGAACATGTATCAAATGCTTTTTCTGCATCTACTGAGATGACCATGTGGTTTTTGTTTTTGGCTCTGTTGATGTGGTGTATTACATTTATTGATTTGCATATGTTAAACCATTCCTGGATTCTTGGAATGAATCCCACTTGGTCATGATGTAAAATCTTCTTGATTCTATTTGCCAGTATTTCATTGAGAATCTTTGCATCAATGTTCATTAGTGAGATTGGCCAATAGTGCTCCTTTTTGTTGGGTTTTTCATGGTTTTGGTATCAGAGTAATACTTACCTCCAGGAATGATTTAGGGAGGATTGCTTCCTTTTCAATTTCATTGAAGAGTTTAAGGAGTATTGGCATCAAATCATCTCTAAATTTCTTGGAGAATTCAGCTGTAAATCCATCAAGACCTGGGGTTCTCTCTGTTGGTAAGTTTTTAATTACATTTTCTAGTTCAGTAGCTGATGCTTGGTTATTCAAAATTGCTATGTTTTCTTGATTGAGCTTTGGTAATTCATATGTTTCTAGAAACCTATTTATTTCCTCTGTGTTTTCCACTCTATATGAGTAGAGATATTCAAAATATGTGTTCATGATCTTTTGAACTTCCATGGAATCTGTAGTGATTTCCCTTTTTTCAGAGTGAATTTTGCATGAATTTGAGTTTTTTCTTTCTTTTTCTTGATAAGGTTAGCTAGAAGTTTGTCAATTTTGTTTATTCTCTCAAAAAAACAGCTTTTTGATTCATTAATTCTTTGTATTACTTTTTAAGTTTCAATTGCATTGATTTCTGCTCTAATCTTCACAATTCCCTCACTTCTGTGAGCTTTGGGTTTAACTTGCTCTTCTTTTTCTAGAAGCTTGAGATAAAGCATTAGGTTGTTTATTTGTGCTCATTCTGTTTTCTTGATATGACAATTTATTGCTATATAGTTCCCTCTTAAGACTGTTTTCATCGCATCCCACAGATTACAGTATGTTGTTTCTGCATTTTCTTTGAATTGTAGGTATTGCTTTATTTCTTCTTTAATTTCATCTGTAGCCCACTGGTTGTTCAGAAGGTTGTTATTTAACTTCCACACATTTATGCAGATTTTGCAATTTCTTTTGCCATTAATTTCCAATTTCAGTGCACTATGGTCATATAATATGCATGGGATAATTTCAATCCCTTTGCATTTACTTAAGAATGTTTTATGGCTGGGGATTTAGCTCAGCGGCATAAGCGCCTGCCTTGCAAGCAGGCAGTCGTGAGTTCGATCCCTGGTACCGATAAAAACAAAAAAGACAAAAAAAAAAATAAGAATGTTTTATGGAATAATATATGGTCTATTTTGGAGAATGTCCCATGCACAGCTCAGAAGAAGGTGTATTCTGATGTGGTTGGGTGGAACACTCTGTAAACATCTACTAAGTCCAATTGCTCACAGGTATGATTCAATTCTATTATTTCTTTGCTGACTTTTTGTCGAGTTAATGTATCTCTTTGTGACAATGGGGTGTTAAGTTCCCCTGTTAGAACTGTTCTTGTGTATTTGGTTTTTCATGTCCATTAGTATTTGTCTTGTATAATTGAGTGCTCCTGTATTTTGTGCATATATATTTATAATTGTTAGTTCTTCCTCTTGAATTTTTCCACTAATGAGTGTGTAGTGACCTCCTTTATCTCTTTTAATCATTTTAGCTTTGAAGTTCAAATTGTCTGTGAATAGAATAGGAGGAGGAGTAATCCTGCTTTTTTCTGGCTTCCTATTGCATGGAATACTATTTTCCATCTTTTGACTTTTAATATATGAGGGTTTTTTTAATCAGATGTGTTTCTTGTGTACAGTATATTGTAGGATCATGTTTCTTGATCCATTCTGTCAACCTATTTGATAGGTGAATTGAAGCCATTTACATTTATGGATATAACTGATATGTGCTGGCTCAACTTTGCCATGTTATGTTCCAGTTGTTTGCTTTCTGCTTTCTCCCCTTAATTGCTTGTCCTATCTGGTAGTTTCTTTCTGTTGTTGTGGAGATTGAAGTAATTTTTATCTCTATACCTCAATACTCTTTCTAGGGTTGGTTTAGTGGAACATGAATTTCTTCATTTGTTCTTTGTCCTGGAAGTATCTTGTTTCTCCATTAAATATGAATGAAAGTTTTTCTGGGTACATCAGTCTGGGTTGAATGTTGTTTTCTTTCAGAGCTTGAAATACCTCACTCCAAACTTGTCTTGACTTGTGCTGAAAAGTCTGCTGTGATTCTAATAGGCTTTCTTTGACAGGTGAGTCCTATATTTTCTCTAACAGTTTTTAGTATTCTGTTTTTATCCTGTATATCTGGGATCTTAATTATTATATGTCTGGGTGTAGATATATGTTGGTTGTGACTGTTTGGCATTTTATATGCCTCACTTACCTGCATATCTGATTTTTCCCCATGTTTGGGAAATTTTCTATTACTTCTGTAAATAGTTTAGTTGTGTCATTTGCATTGACTCCTGCATCTTCACTGATGCCTATTAATCTTATATTATTGTTCTTGGCATCATCTTGAAGCTGCTAGATTGTCTTTTCATGCTGTTTTGTTTTTTAAAAAGTTTTATCCTTTCAAGATCACTAATTGCAATCCTGTCCTCAAAGTCCAAAATCTTCATTTAAGCAGTTTTTCCAGCTTTGAATAGAATTTTTTGTTTCTTGGATGTCTCTTTGAGTTTGTTTCATGAATTCTGCTTGTTTTCTATATTGTTCATTCAAGGTTTCAATCAGTTTCCCATGCTCCTGTACTTTTTAATCTATTTCTTCTTTAGCTGTGCTGAACAACTCCTTTACTAAGGTTGTTATTTCTGTCTTTACATAGGATTATTGCTAATTTGATTTCCTTTATAGCCTCATGGGGCTGTTTTATATTTCACTTACTATCTTTTTAGAGATTTCCAGTGTGTTACTTTTGAAGTCCTCTATTTCAATGTCTCCTATACTGCTCCTGGTGGACTAGATGTTTGAGATTGCATCTTGCTGTTTCATTTTGCCATTTTCCCCTTTCAAGTTAATATTTGGTCCTTCCATCCCACTAGTATCAACTGTTGGTAGTGTGTATCTTGGGGGTCCTACTGTAAGGTTGATGTTTGTCCAATTGCTCGGTCCCACCATGAAGAGGTGGGCCAGTCACCTGACTTCCCACCACAGGGCCTTTTGGGTGAGTCCTATATTCTTTCTGGGCTGAAAAGCCTAGTAGCATTGATATAGGCCAATTTTTAGTTCCTGCTGTTACTTTATCTTTAGGTTATTCTGGTCACCAAACCTCCCTATGTATAGTGTTTATGTTGGCTGAGGCCCTACTGTGTCTCTATTGTGTGCCTATGTGTCTCATAAGCCCTTTGGATTTTCTCCAAGTTAGGGGGTCCTTATAGGCACACTCCTTACCCTGCCTGATATTCTCTGTGTGCAGGAAGGAGTCACCCACACTCTTGCCAGACTCACTAAGGTCTTACAGTTAGTTGGGGGGAGCTTTACCACTGGCCCTATTTACCCACTGTACACCTCTATTTCAGAGGCATGCTCACCACACTGACTGGAGCCTGCTGAGATCCTCTGGGTGAGGCAGTTACTGAATCTCCCTTAAAGCTAGCATGGTTAATTTGCTGTTGTACAAGATTCTGGGAGAAAGGGTGGAAGCTGATGATCAACAGCAGTGTTAGGTCCAGGAGGTAGGGAGTGTCCCTGAGAGGCCAGCAGGTGTCCTGGGTGCATGGGAAATACAGTGCAGTAGCATAGGTGGTCCTGGATTGAGGGGTGGGCTGGTGGCATCAGTCTGGGTGTCTATGGGGCATGCGGGAAGTGTGGCGTGGTGGTCCTGGGCCAAGAAGTAGGCTAGTGGCATCCATGGGGCACTATCTTGTTTTGAAGTCCTACATGGTTTTGTTCTGAGTGGGTTCATTATGTTTCATCCTGTTTGGTCCTATTCTACTTAGCAAAGCTGTAACTTCAACTGGTTGTTGAAGTTGTAGGATGAATGCCAGGAGAAACACAGGAACATAGTGATTGGAGACTGCTGTCTTCTGTTTGGGTGAGAGGCCACGAAGTCTCCCTTCAACTCAGCGTGGTTAATACAGTGCAATTCAAGGTTCTGAAAGGAGTGGGAGCCAAAGATCAAGTACTTGGTCTAGGACATGGGGAGGGTCGCTGAGGGCAGCAGCCATTAGTTCAACATTCTTCCAGACTGGTGGGGGTCCCAAAGGAAGCCCTGCAGCACAGGGTCAAGGTCCTAAGGTGGTGCACGTTCCTTAGGACCTACGTTAAGGTTTTTGACCCCTGAAACTTAAAGGTTCCTAAGACATGTGATCCACAACTATATAAGTTTGAAAACTTAAATATCCTTGATGGCGAAAATGGAGGAACTGAGGAGAATTCACTGAAGCCAAAGATGTCCACAGAAATAACATACATTCCTGAAAAGTCATTTCTTTTGTTCAAGATTTAAAAGTCCTTCATGAGGAACACAATAATTCGTCTAGTAACCATGTTTACTAAACTAAAAATTTGTAAATATAACCTAGCAAAATGTTTTTGCTGATTTACCAATTCATTGTATAAAATCTCAGAGTAGCATAAAACATTCAAAGCACATTATGTCTTTTGCTAATTGCCTCTATTGGAAGGAAACAAAATTACATGAAATCAGGATTATCCCAGAAAATTTAGGGCATATGGTAGCCATATCTAGGGAACATCCACCTTGTTTTATTGGAATAAATTATTGTTAAAATGAACACACTGCTAGAAAGGCTGTTACCAGCCTGCAGGTCATAAAGAAAAGAGCTAAACCAACCTCTAGTGCTGAATTGGCAAGTGAGAAGATGCATTCTGCACACAATAGGTATGTAGTGAATATATTTGACTGACAAGAACCCTGCTAGGATTAGCAGTGAGCTATTTAAACCCTGCTGTTTTTTATTGACTTTGCCAGCCTTGGCTGCAATATGAGGATTCTGTAACCATTAACAAAAGCCCCAAGCTACATCTCATCTTCCTCCACTTCAAACTTTCAAAAGCCGTATAATCGGGTGCTGAGCCCTTACAGTACCAGTAGCTTACAGGTACCTAGGCTCAAAATGTAAAAATTTACACTGGATTATTTATTGAGGATTAAAATTTCACTGTCTGTGTGTCAAAAAGCCTGTTATTAAGGAATTTTTAAATATATTCATTAAACTATAAATTGATAGTCTTGAGTTGAAATTGACCTGCTTTTAACCTATCCATTTTAGGCATCTGGCATTTAAAAATTCTGCTACAACACAATTCATTGGAGACAAAATTAGTTATCTGAAAAATAGCAATGAAAGGGGGGCAAGTCTTTCAACTTCTCTTCTGAAAGAGGCTAAAAGAAACAAAAATACAGAGCATCTTTGCAAATCAAAATTACAAAAAAATTTTTTTAAAATACTGAGAAATACATATGCCTGTTATTAATATATATCATAAGTACATGCCATACATTCAAACTGACCTCCATTACTAATCTACAAGGGGAGCAAGACTTTACACTTCAAGACACTGAAGTCCAATTTATGAGGAAAACAATTATATTTGAAGAAATGGAGCAATGTGCTATGGGTTCCATAGTCTCTACAGAAGAGTCAGTAACACTACCATTCTTATATTTTAACTTCACTAATATAGGATAACCATAAATGATCATTTTCTTTTAATGACTAAATTTAACATATCAGATCCCACCTCCCTGTGAAAGAACTCAGTGTCCTGTGTCTCCTCCTAACTCTCTATGGAGCTTCTTCTCATAGGAGTAACTATGATGCATTGCACATTTATTATATACTAAGCACTGTACCAAGTGATTTACATGTACTTTTTAAATTTTTTCCTAACAAGGATGGTGCTATTTTTAGTCATTTTACAAAGAAATGGAGACTTAAATTCATAAGCTAGTAAATGTCAAAATGATAGCTAAATTTTAACCCACACTGTCTGATTCCAAATTTCATATCCCTGAATTAATTATTAACTACAACCTTCAGATTTCCTCAGAAAAAATTTTATATCCCCATAATGGTTACAAGCTCATTTATCCCAAATAGTTCTGAAATACAATGAAATTGTTCTGATAAACCATGTAAGTTTAAAGGAAAGGGTAAAATGAAGCAGACAATGGTTGCATCACTAGCTGTTAGAATTATTGATTATAATTAGTCAGAATCTGGCAGTTCAGACTCCAAGAGAACACACTGAACTTGTATGTTGCCCATTTTAGTAATGATTCACCAGACTTTATATCTGATTTCATCAGAACTTATCAAAGCTTCATCCAGGGATTTTTTTTTTGTCTACCAATTATATTTAATGTTCTCATTTTGTTCTTTTCTTGAAGAAACACTAACGATTTTGGAAGACAGAGAATCCTCTGGATGAGTACTGTAGTATTATTTCAGATTCCGCCTTCATTGTTGTCTCTAGAGATTCTGGCCTTTTCCTTAATTTTCTCCTCTCTCTTCGTGTTCCTCCACTCTACTCTCTCCCACAAATTTCCTGTTTCATCATTCACTCTTCTAATGACCCCAAGGACATTTTTCTATTTGTTCTTATGATTAGACCCATGACCATGGTATGAAAGATCTATGCTTCAAACTTTGATCAACTTGGGCATAAGAATGTGAGTGCTTGCTAATATTAAGCATAATTTTTTTCATATTTCAACACGCATGACATCAGGTCCATGTCTAATACAATCAGTGTTGCCTTTAATGCAATAATACAGTGACTTCTTCTGTGGCATCAATATGCTATTGAGTGACTCAGGCACTTCTCATTTACCTCCTAAATACACCTTTCAAACACAAATATACAAACTTAATGTTTCTTAAAACAATTTTCCCTTTTTCTTTTCTGGTGTCATACAACAGATACAAGAGCTAAGCTCTGCAGTATAGAGGCTCTTTCAATAATTCAATAATTTTTAGGAAATATAAAATAACTCTTAAATATGCTGTTCATTTTTTCCAGGCTTTTTCAAATACACTTGCCCCATTCTTTCTTCATCCTCTCCATCTCTCTCTGGTGACAAGGTGCTGTATACTGTGAACTTAGGTTACTGGAGCAGGTCTAGGAGGCTCTTACATTTGCATGCGCTCTAGATGTACTTATTTTATGATAATCTTTCCTTCATAGCCAAGGCTGTCAGTGGAAACATAACATTTTTGCAGCTTTCTACTGAGTGTCAGGTTTTGCACGTCGGAAATATTTGATAAGTAGAAACTCAGTGGCAGGAGTACATCTATGAGAAAGGCGGATTTACAGTGTAACTTTAACTCTCCTGTTAACTTTTTCATTTCCCTGCAGAAGTTGTTTCTGTCCATATTTTTACTTCAGCTGGGCTGAGTGGGAGAAAGAACTCAAAGGGAGGTCGAAGCAGATGGTTGTCACAAACTGCATACGGCAATTGAGAATTAGTGTGCAAGCATATGCAACCTGGTACAGTATGAAGCGTTCCAGCATATGAGCGCCGAGATAAATCAAGCCTGGAGAAGATCAGGATGATAAAAAGATGAGCTCTTTTTTCTCTGCTACATATATATATTTAGGTTTTCTGAATTCATTAGGCTATGTTCTGTGTTTTCAGTAGGCAAATTAACACCTAAATTAAGCAGATTCCTGTAGATTCTGGTATCTTGCATTTTTTCTAGTCCAGTGTGCATTCTGAAAAGAAATATTTCTGAAGAAAGTCACATCTTTTACATAGAAGGAGGACTAGAGATGATGACATCAATGTGCCTGGAAAAAATTAACTATCATAATAATTACTAAGATATGTTTTTTACAGTCCTTCCCTAATTAATTAACAACTATGTACTAGTCTCACACAGTTCACACACAAGTTATGTGTACCTTTCCAACTACTTGTGACCCTCCTAGTGATCCATCTATTGAAAGCAATTCATTCACAAACTTAGGTACAAGCATTTTTCTGGTAAAAATGTTCCTAGAGAGACATATACACCAATGGCAGTTAACAGTAAGGAACCCCACATTCACGGCCGGGGCTTTAGACAGTAGTCAGAAGGAGATGTACACATCTTCTTTTATCACTGTAAATAACTCATAATCATTCTCAGTAGTACTCTTAGGAATGCCAGATATAGAGTGAAATGACATTTTTCCCCCCAATTTTAAAAATGCAGAAACTGGGACCCTAATTGTTATCATCTCTCTTCTCTGAAGGATAAATGCCAATTCTGCAATCAGAGTTGTTCTTCCAGGGTCCACTTGCAGCTCCACCCTGGCAGGTATGTCTTTCCAAGGCTTCACCCAAGGGCAGGGAGCTCCTCTCTTCTACTGTCAGGAACACTTTTGCCTTCTTCCTAACTCATTTCCCAAGGAATTTTAAAGAAGCCTATTAAGCCTATTTTAGTTGTTTTCAACAAGGCCCTTCCTATTTTTGCACTTTTGTTTTGTTTACCTTCCCATCTATCCTTCTTTGTAAGATGCTAAAGAAAGCAAAGAGGAGAAAAGTGATAAGTATTGGCCTAAAAATAAATATTAAATAATATATTGGTAGAGCAAAACACAAATCAACTCCGAACTACAGGAGTCCAACAACATGCACATAAATCATTTATAACGATAATCCAAGACTAGGTCCAAATCTCATTAAAGTATATGAATCCTTAATCTATTTTGGCAAAAAAGCGCCAATACACATTTTTTCTTTTTATCATAAATTACAGTTCTGTGGCACTGTGCAAATATTACCAAGCTGTAAGACAGCTGTGCTCCATTAAAATGTGTAATGGTCGCTGATTTCTTACAGCACATGGTCATCAGGCTGAATCTACAGCCTGTAATTAGGAAGATGAAATGTTTAATTGTGCTTTAATTTTGATAAAATTTATCTGTCACACATCCCGCAGCCGAGCATTATGCTCACAAATCAATGTCATCAAGCCGAGCAGGAACTTGAGCACCAGACTCTAGTCCCTGACAGATTCATTTGAATATGTAACTGCTCTTGATACGCAACCAGGCTAAGGAAGAAAGTGAAAACTTTCCCTGTTGACATGGTCCTGGTAAGGTAGATCCTGGTATTCCTTAAAAGAGAAGTATGGTTCAAAGATAATGTCACTCTTAACAGTGTGACTTATCTTCAGCTCTGATCATACAATCACTCAGGATCTATATTATATGTGGAAAGAAAAAAAAGCAGGTAGGAAGAGTAAAGTAGAAAGATAAAGAATATTTAGTAATGCTTTCTGTAGTCCTATATCCTAACATCCTTATTCAAAAGTGGATCAATCAGATGGATAAGTTTGAACTGGGCAGATGAGTATTTATAGGTTTGTAAAATATTGGAATCTTAAATACATAACTCATCTTGTTTTATGCATCTGGAAACTGAAATGGAAGAGGATGTTGCAAGGAACTGAGCATCTTCAAAAAGGTTCTCATTCTACCATTATAATTGCAATCACCTATATCTCACAGAGATTTCATAATCCTTACAAACAGTATTTACCAATCATAATGTTGAATTCATTTTTTAACTGTCAAAAAATATTTTTAAGAACAGGGAAGTGTAAGTACAAATACCTGCCAATGCTGAAAATTAATTTATGTCATGTTTTCCCCACAAAATGAAGCAGTGATCATTCTTTCTTACCCACAATAGCCACGGCTTGTTATCCAAAAGAACTTAAGCATATGTCAAAATACACTATACATTTTTATTTTGTGTGGCTCCGGAAATAAAAATAATTGAGGGCAGTTGTAGCAAAGATGGTAAGGATGGATAGACAGCAGGTGAGAAGGAGGAGAACAACTTGAAATTAAGATGGGCCATCACAAAGGACATGATATAACCCTATTCCCTGAAAATGGTAAGTGTCCAAATGGAGGGTGGGTGTTCCCAGGACATCAAGTTGGGTTCCACGTGATTTTGATCATGTCCTTAATAGGCAAATGTTTTGCTAATGGACATCAGCAAATTTTCTAAGGCAACCAATTGCTTGCAGCATGATTAATGGACCAGCTGAAGCCACAGAGCATGCCAGCTTACTTTAAAGAAAAATAAGTCTTAAGATCAGGAATAGAAGAGTCTTCAAGGAGAGCCAAATGGCATTAAGCTGTAGCCTGCTAACAAGACTCATTAAAACACTTTTCTAAACTTAGCCATGGAAATAAATCCAAGCTAAAGATATCATACTCCCCATCCCCTTTTGTACTATTTTCATGGGCAGATATTTTCAGGGATTGGATAAAAAATGGTATTCTGGTAAGATAGTTGTTTTTATCTCATTGCATATCACATAGGCTAAACAGAAGCTGGAATAAGTAGGAGGGTACAAATGGCATGAAGAATAATACTAAATAACTACCATTTGTTCATCTCTTTACAACAAACTGCTTTCATATCCATTGTCTTATCTGGAGTTTAGAGAACTCTGATTTGTTCCAAGATCATGTGATCATACAAGAAAGATTAAGCCAGGTTGCTCCATCCTGGAGATTGGACCGTTTGTAGGTCATTCTAACCCCTGCCTACCAGGAGTCTCCCTCATCATGAAAACACCATTTCCCAGTCTCCTTTTGCATGAGAGTTCTCCAGGAACTTTATGTATGGTAGTCCCATTATCTACAAGGCATACATTCTACAAATCCAATAGATGCCTGAAACTTTGGAAAATACCAAATGTTATATTTACCAAGTTTTCTTCCTGTGTTCTCTCATCATTTATCTTACCAACCTCAGCCTTTGTTTTTCTTTTCTTTTGGATTTAAGTATATCTTTCAGTTTTTCACTTAGAGGAAGCATTTTTACATCTTTGCCATACCCAAATTGCCACTGTCATTACCTTGAAAAGTGGGATATTAATAAGATAAGACATATTTGAACACAAGTACTATAATTAAATAACAGTTGATCAGATAGCATAAACAGCATGGAAATACTGGAAAAAGAGAAAATTCAAGTCCCAGGCAGGATGGAATGTGAAGAGACAAGATTTTCATCACAATACTTAGAATAGTATGTGCTTTAAACCTTATGAGTAATCTATTTATGGAGTTTTCTTTGTGGTAGTTTTGGACCACAGCTGGCCACATGGAAGCCATGGATACCAAAGGACTACTATATGACATTCAGATATTACTTGAGACTTTCATTTAGAGCAGAACTACATGAACAGGGAGAAAGACAGAGTGCAGACCATTCATTTGGGATTCTCATATGATGACAAAACAGTAGTATTTTGGAGCCAGCAATATATTTGCAAACAGAATGCAAGTGTCAACCTCTCGATTTACCAGCCTACTAATTAATCAGGTGTTTGTTCAGGACAGAGGAAGATTTCTGATTCTGTAGAGCCTTAACCCTGGCAGATAAGGTAGCTGCCTAATTGATACCACTAGGCTATGACTTAGGTACTTCCTTAACCAGGATGAATTCCACAGGCTCCAGGAAGAATCTCAATGAATATACCCAAATCATGAGTATATATAGTATTTTTTCAATGACTTCTCACTATTAGGTGGAGAATGATGCTATATGTGTATTATATATATATATATACATATATATTTAAATAATATATAGCTATATATTTTATGTCAATATATATAAAAAAGTTGTAGACCTTTCAAAATTCTGAAATAGGTCTTTCAATATATATATTGTTTCAATATATATACATTGAAAGACCTATTTCAGAATTTTATATATTATTTCACTATATATAAATTGAAACACCTATTTCAGAATTTTAAAAGGCTTAATACTTTCGAAACATTTTCATTACTTTACTATGATGCTTTAGACATGACAGCAAATTAATTAAGCAGAAAATCTAGATTCTAGCTCCAAATACATGTATGTTGGGTTCAAGAGATACCTCTTATGCACAAAGAAACATAGATTGAAAATAAAACAATGGAAAATAATACTCTGTAAAATTAGAGTCTGAAACTATGCAAATACATGGAAGCTAAGTAATACATTCTTGGTCTCTTTTGGTATTTTTGAAAAATCATTGAGTCACAGAATAAAACAGAGATGAAATTAAAAATGTTAAAGAATCAAATGACAAGGGTAATGCAACATACTAGAATACATGGGACACAATAAAAATCATTTTAAGTCATAAGTTTATAGCTCCTGGTGCTTACATTAGAAAAATAGAGTGATCCCAAATAAATAACCTAATTATTCATCATAAGTTTCTAGATAAATAAGAGAGGTCAGAGAATAGAAGCATTCCACAGGCAAAACTTGCAGAAGGAAAGGAATTATAAAGATCAGAGCAGAAATCAATAAAATTGACACCAGAAAAGAAGACTCAATCAAATAATTGATTCTTTGAAAGGATAAATAAGTTTGACAAACCCTTAGTCAAACGTACCAAAAGAAGAAATAAAATGTCCGATATTAAAGCAACTTTAAATGAAAAACATAAAATCATCATGGACACCACTGAAGTCCAAAGGATTATAACAAACTATTTCAAACATTTATACTCCAGTAAATTGGAAAATATAGAAAAAAGGATAAGTTCCTAGACATATATGAATTATCAAAAATGAATAAGAAGTTATAAAAAACCTTGAACAGATCAAAACAGATAATGAAACTGAGATGACAATAAAATCTTTTCCAGCTAAGATAAGCCTAGGACCTGATAGATTCACTGCTGACTTTTACCAGAAACTCAGAGAAATAACACCAAACATCCTTAAACTCCTTAAAATTGTTAGTGAAGGAATACTTCCAAACTAACTTATTGAGGCCATTCCAAAACCAGAAAAATACAACTGAAAAGGGAAAACTAATACTAATTATTTTTAATAAAAATAGATGCATAAATTTGCAACAAGATATTTGCAAACAGAATGCAACAAATCATTAAAAAGATCGTGCATTATGATCAAGATGATTTCATCCCAGGTATGCAAAGATGGTTCAAAACATGTAAATCAGCAAATGTGATAACCACATAAACAGAAGGATAAAAATCAGAAGATCTTCTCAACAGATGCAGAAAAGCCTTTGGAAAAATTTCAGCATCCATGAACAACTAAAAATCATGATGTAAATAGGCATGGAAGAACTTCACATCAAAATTAGATAAGCCTTTTATGACAAACCCATAGCAATGCCATACTAAATAAGGAAAACAAAGTATCTCCTCTAAAATCAAGAACAAGACAAAAGCATTTACTCTCACCAGGGCTATTCAGTATTGTATTCAAAACTTTAGCCAGAGAAATAACCAAGGAAAAAACAAGAGAGATGCAAACATAAAAGGAAGAAGGAAATTTATCTTTATTTGCAGGTAATATGGTTGTTTACAGAGAATGTCCAAAAAGCACTACCAAAAGACTTTTAGTGTTAATAGACAAATTTGGCAAAGTAGCAGCATACAAAAACCACATAACAGTCGATAGCATTCCTGTACACTGATAATGAACCTCCTAAGAATGAATTCAGGAAAAGAGTCCCATTTGTAATGCTATCAAAGAAATTAAATAACTCATAATTAACTTAACCAAGGAAATCTAAGGCTTTTATAATGAAAATTATAGTACTCTAAAGAATTAACATATATATAATTTAAATATGTAATATACATAATCTTATATATATATAAAGATAACTATACTACTACTCTCTACTAGTTTAAAAGAATGGCTTGTGCTTTCATTGTTTGTTTGATCATTTTATCATGCTTGTATCTTACAGTCTGAACAACTACTTTGAAAATAACAATATGCAACCTATTAACCATTGTTAATCTATTAGTTTGTTTTGAAATTCTGTCATCATTTTTATTCTTTTCTTCATTTTGAAATTTAAAAAATTGAGTATCTGGAAACTAACCAAGAAAGTTGTTGTAGTTAGGGGTTATACAGAGAACAATTAGAATTAGGACATGGAGATTATAATGTAATTTTTATAATAGCCACCAGGAGTTAACAGAGAAAATGCAGGAAATCTATCTGCAACACCATAGAATATTTAATCAAAGGCCTAAATCCCACAGCAATGTCCTACATGAATCTAGATGAAAACCCAGAGCTCATGACAATGCCTCCCATGAGTCCAACTGGAGGTCCCAAGCCCAAAGAAGGATTCATACCAGTCTCTTCTATGGCTCTGTGTCAGGAAGGCCCAAAGGTCAGTGGTGGAAGCCAGATAGATAGTCCATGCCAGCAAGACAAAGGAGCTGTGCTGGTGGGATGAGGGTTCTATGCTGGAGCCAAGAAATCACACTCACAACAAAGACCAGGGCTGTCCTGAAAGGCACCACAGCCATTCTCAGCGACACGGAGGCCCCAAGCTCCTCCAGTGACAAGCACAGTCAGGTACATGCTAGGAAGCCAGCGTGAGGAGCCCATCCTGGAGACCAAGCGGCACACGTCTTCCCCTCCAGAGCCAGGAAGCAATGCTCGATGTGAGGACCAAAGCTTCTCCAGGAGAACCTAACGGCTCAAACAGCAACTCATAGGAGAACCCACAATGCCTCAATGCAATAACCCATTAATGCCTCAATTCCCTCCTTCTCCTTCTCCACCTATTTATCCTGGCAACTTTCTTCAGGTGGAGCATCCACACTCAGTGCCATGCTGATGTAATCCAGCTGGCATTAAGTTGACCACCAGTTCTCAATCAATAACAAAAGTGAAAGATAGTTATAGTGAAAAACACAGTACTCTGTAGATGATACTAAAGAAATTAAAAAAGGAAAAATGTCCCCAATTTTTAGATTGGCTGTGTCAATATTGTCAATATGGCCCTAATACCAAAAGATGGTATATAAATTTAATTCAGTTCCAATCAAAACACTAATATTCTCCATGGAGCTAAAAAATATCCTAAAGTAACCAAAGAAATCCTGAATAAGAAAAACAAAGTGAGAAACATTAAAATCCCACATTTCAGGTTATACCACAGAGCTATACTAATTAAAACAATGACACTGACAGAAAAATGGACATGTAGACAAATGGGCTAGACTAAAAAAATACAGAAGCAGCCCTGTACACCTATGTAAAGCCTTCTAAAACAAGCCCTGGATAAAAGGTAGCTTCTTTAACAAATGGATATCTAGGTGCTGGTTATCTACATGCAGAAGAATGAATCTAGATCTACATCTCCTGTACTAAATTCAAATCAAATTATATCAAAGACCTAGACATAGAAATAGAGAAAATGAATTTTATGGAAGATAAAATAGATTGAACTCTTGGACACATAGTATAGGCAAGGACTTCCTGAACACCAATTGTGGAGGACATAATACCTTAAGAATCAATAAAAAGAATGTATTAAATGAAAATGCTTCTGCACAGCAAAAGAATCAACAAACAAAATGAAAAGGCAATCTCAGAATGAGAAAAAAATTATCAACCACTCCTCTTGTAGAGGACTAATATCTAACCTATATAAAGAACTCAAAAAAATATACTGCTGAAAACAAAAGACACATCAAAAAAAGTGGTTAATTGAAGTGAATGAACACTTCTCAAATATAGCTCAAATGACTAAGTTCATGAAAATTTTGATCATTAAAGAAATCAAACCCAAAAAACACCTACATTCCATCTTACTCCAGTAAGATTGGCTATCATCAATGATTTAAAAAACAGCAAATGGTGAGGATATAGGAAAAACAGCAAATGGTTGATAAGAATGTAAAGTAATACAGCCACTATTTAAATCAGCATGGAAATTCCTCAAAAAACCAGAATTATACTTTCCATTTGATGTACTTATCCCCGTTCTGGTTTCTTCCTTAAAGAGTTAAAGTAATCATATGTCAGTAATACACGCATATCTATGTTGGTAGCAGCACGATTCACAACTAATTTATAGAAACAGTCTGTATGTCCCAAAAAAGATATTGGATAAAGAAATGTGTTATATACACACAATTGAGTGCTATTCAGCCATAAAGAAAGATAAATTTGAGTCATTTGTAGGAAAATGTGTGGATCTTGAGACCTAAAGCAAATGAAATAAATAATACACAGGTTAAATATTACATGGTTTCTCTTTTTGAGGAATGGAAAATATAAATAAAGACCAAAATAAAGGCAAAATGATAGGAAACTTAAAGCCTTTTGGAGATAGGAAAAGAATTGAGAAGAGAGATGGGAGAGAGGATTAAAAATGATCATGACATAAAATGTATATGTGCCAATTCCCCAAAACAAATGTGATTATTATGTATCACAACACATTTTAACAAAAATATTAAAGTATTATTTCAATAAAATAACTATAAGTAAAAGAAAAAGATCAGTGTCATCACAAAAATAGAAAACTTTGTGATGGTCATTGATTTTTAGGTAAAGAAAGTGATATTGAGCTTGGCATAGTGCACATAACTATAACACACTGAGAAGCTGAGACAGGAGAATAGTAAGTTAATGCCCACACTTGGCAATTTAATGCAAATCTGTCTCAAAAACAAAAATGGAAGGTAGGAGGGAAGAAGGGAAAGGAGGAGAGGAAAAAAGGAAGGAAGAAAAGAAGGAAGGAGAAAAGAGAAGGAGGGACCAAGGATGTAGCTCAATGTGAAGGCCCTGGGTTTAATCCCTAGTATCACAGAGAATTGATAACTGAAAAGATATTTTTCATTATATCTAATTTAAATTTTCTTTCAAAATTACCTAAAGAAAATGATTGTCATCTCTAATTGAACCTCTATTTTTTCAAGGGTGTGAAATGAACTAAATAACTTCACAGAGACTAGATGTATATAGCTTTTATGTAAATAAATTTTATTTTGCATTTTAAAATAAAAAATATATAGGTTGACCTATCTGAACATTAAACAATTAGTATTTTTACTGGAGATATAACTTCGTTAGGTATGTTTAGTAACAGTTGCAACTTCAATGCCCTTATATAAAAAGGACAGTTTTCTCAGAGTTCTTAGGTAGACATTATTTGACATACTAATGTTGTTTCACAAGAGCTACTACACATAGTTTTGTTCCACACTGACTAATCTATTTGTCTCATATTCATGTATGATTCCAACCCTGAACACATGAAATATATTTGTATTTTGTAATATTAACACTGATAAATAGGAGGAATTTTTCATTTTATTAGTAAATATAAATTCTACAGAATATTAATATGTCAAAATTTGCAATGACAGAGAAATTAATGAATTGAGCTAAGCTGATTGTAAATGAATGAATTCAGTACACAATTTTGAACTGAGCTGTTATTTATTCACACATATTTAGTGAACATCTACTCAGAGCTGGACACAACATGTAATACATTAAGTATTACAGCCTGATGGACATGGTTCCTATTTTATGGAGTGTGCAACCCAAAGGTGAAGCTTCACAGTGACTGAGAAGTTGATCTCCAGAATGACAGGTGACATGAGAGCTACAGGGTCAGGTGTACTGTGGTTGTATGGGTGTGTTCATCAAGACATCTTTATAGAATCACAGAAGCAGTGATTTCTGAACTACATTTTGATTACTAAGTGCCTTCAGGAAAAGAGAGAATTAAAAGAGCTTGTAAGAGAATGAAGCCAGCCCATGAACAGGTATGAATGGACAGGTTAGAGGGTACAGGGTATTCAAACAATGGATTAGTTTAACCAGAGTGTGATATTGAATAAATACACATCTTCTTTTTTTAATATTTCCAGAAATAAAAAGCTAAAACAATAGCAGAATAGAAGTATCAGAACAAAAGGAAATAATACTAACCTCAGTTGCTGTTTGGATTTTTCATTTGTTTTGTTCATTTTGTTTTGTTTTGTTTGTTTTGTTTGGAGAGTGAAGAACATACTAACCAAGCTAACACCATCTCTAACCTTTTCACTTTCAATCTTTTACAATACCATCACTAGGAACAGACCCAGGACATTTTGGAGGTAAAAATTTTGTTTTGTATGAAAATATAAGTTAGCATATTTTAATTAAAATTGTTTAACTCTTTGAAATAAAAAGTAGTGAAAAAATTATAAAAATACATTTACGTGTTTTAATATGTATCTTAAAACTTTTTTATTAGACAAGCATCATGTGCGCATAACAAATTAAAGAGAAGGATGTGGTAGCCTAGACAATGACCACACAAAGAATATTTAGGTCCATATTCAGGGAACCTGTGAAAGTTGGGATATGGAGATAGTAAAGATTAGCCTGGATTACCTGAAGGTGTGGTAAATGTACTAACAAAGTTCCTTGCAAAGGGAAATTGCAATGCAGCAGCATAAACAAGATGCTGTTTTAAAGTAGAGGACGGAGGCCACAGGCCAAAGGATGTAGGCAGCTTCCAGAAGCTAGAAGAGACAAGGAACATCTGCTCTGGAGATATCAAAAGGAATCAGCCCAGCAAATACTGTGACTTGAAAGCACAATGAGTCTGATTTGAAACTTCTAGTCTTCAGAACTATATGGTAATAAATGTGTGTCATTTTAAAACAAAAGTCCATGAAAATTTGTTAGGACTGCAACAGGAAATTAATATAAAAAGCAACTGAATAATTATATAAAATTTCCAAATGTTAGATAAGTGATATTCATGTATTAAAGGGAAAGCATTGTATCTAGGCCAGCAGTCTTAATACATTTGCCACAATTCATATTTTAACCATATTCTTCAGTTTTTAAATGAAATTAATTAACAAAATGTTAAAGTTTGTGGAAAAGCATACCAAGTTGTATATAAAGTTCCACAGAGAAGACAGAGAACCAGGAATGGGAAAATTAAAGTTTGATACTATAATTTATTCAACAAGCTTGTCTCATTCACTAAATCTGTTGCGAAATTACAACAAAAGTTAGCAATAAGGTTTTGTTTAAATATTTATAATTCTTGCCTTGTAAGAAGATTCCTTTTAAATTGATTCATTCAATAAATTTTCATTGAGTCTTCAGAGATAAAACAATGATCTAAACACAGTACTGAGCTTTCTTGAGTTTACAGTCTAGAAAATTAGATGTAAAAAAGCAATAAAATCTCAACAAAGTCATGAATCTTATGTAGACTTATATATAAGAATGGAGGAGGTTAGACCAGTGGCATATTTATAAATACTCAGATTTTCAAATGCTTAATCCTACCTTTTTCTTGTTGTTGTTGTTTTGAGACTGGGTCATGCTTTAGAGTTCCAGCTATCCTTGAACTCACTACCCCAGCCTAGCCTCAAAATCACAGCAATCCTCCTGCCTCAGTCTCTCTACAGCAGAGATTACAGATGTGCACCACGACACACTGTGCACAGTGGAAATTTTTGATGCAAAAAACTGAACCACCCCAAGTACCTTTTTAAAATAAAATAATTGTGATGAATCTACATTAGTATCATATCACTTCTTGGCTGATAAGCAAGATATATTAGAAATATATGACATACATGACAAAGCGATATCTTGCTGTTATTTACGTGTACTGGACATAATGGACATAAATATACTGGAGAAAATTATTTTTAAAAATCTTCAGAGTTGTGGCTATGGCTTGAGTTGGAAATTTTGAGGCACTCTTAACTGGCATTAAGAATAGTGCTAATATGTGGTTTGTGATTCACCTGATGGGAAGATCATAGTATACTGACATTTTGATAGAGCCCAGACAGGGGCACTGCTTATTCGAATGAGCCCGCCTACCAGACTAGAGAAATGTGGTCTCATTTGATTTAGGTCACAGAAAACGTATCAGCAAACCCTGAGCAGTCTCTGGAAGATATGCCAATAGGCCACAGGAGACATGATCAGCAGGTCATGAGTGGTGCCCCGAGGACGTGCTGGCCAGTAAGGGGAATACAGAACACATCTGTCTGCTGTTTCTCTGACCTACTCCCTCAAAAACTTGCCAAAAAACACTGTTAAAAAGCCTCAAACCCCTAAGAGACCGATTTCTGTTCTGCTCCTGCCTAGTGCTCCCTGAGTTTAGCAATAAACCTGCTTGGACTACTGAGTTCACTTTCCCCTCCTTCTTTTCCTTTGTTTCCCTACCAGCACAGTCAAGGAAAGACGGTATTATTTTGGAGAAAAGTTCTAGAAGAGATAGACTATAAATATGACAAAGAAACAGAATTTACCAATATATCTTGGGTAGAAAAAAATCAGTCCTAGAATGCAGATAAACGTCTAATGTCCACCAGATTTTTGCCAGCATTGCAGCATATATATTCAGAAATAATATGTGGTATAATAAAAAACAAGTTTTTAAAAAAATATTCAGAACTGATTGCATAGAATTGGAGAAAATGGACTTGAAAATCATATAAAGGGAGAAAAGAGTGAAAGTAACTTGAAGGAAAAATTTTAAAGATTCACTTTTGTTTCTGAGCTCATGGATGTATCTTCAAACAGACAAAGAAGAAAACGTTGATAGTTTTCCATAGTGTGGGTCACCCTGATCATTTCATTTAGTGAATTTTTGCTATTGAAGGCATGCTATCCGAATTTTACACTCTCAATTAGTGGGTTTTACACAGAAACTCTCTGGCCCAGCCTTCCCCCAGAACTCAATATCAGTATGCAATGCAACATCAGTCAGAGGTTGTGGTGTTCTGAGCTCGCTTATGCCAAGATTGGGATGTTTGAGGCAAAGAGAAATTCTTTGAAGAACAATGTTGTCTTTACTGCAAGATAAAATTTAAACTTAATCCCTCTCTTCTAAGTTGTTTAGTTAGTCAAAAGGACATTAAGTAGAGCCTAAAGATAATTATTTTGATTCTTTACTATTTATTGTACAGAATTCTGATTTTGTACTCATCAGTGGGTGCTACAGCCAGTTAAGCCACATAGTTGTAGCACTGGCAGATGGGCCATCACAGAGTGACTGTTATGAGGCATGAGCTGTGTCAAAGGCAGGACCCTTCAGCCTTTTACTTTCCCTAGCTCAATATTAAACTTATTTTTCCTTTTCAATTCTTATACTGGAAGTTTGAAAGAATACTTTCAGTAGCCCTACTTCTTTTTTCTTAACTTTTAAAAAAAATTTTGTTTTAAAGAGAGAAAAGTAAATAAAAATAAAGTCAATGATACAGAGTTTCAAAGCAGGGTAATAAAAAATTAACAATGGTTAATATGTTACATATTGTTGCCTTCAAAACAGTTGCTCAGATTACAAGATACAGGCATGCAAAATTAATCAACCAATGTAAGCACAAACCAACCTTTTCAATTAACTAAAAGAAATTGGTAGTATAATTTCTGCTCCAAGAAAGACATGCTGTATTCAAAACAAAACAAGAGTTTTCACTATCATATAACTCTAGAAACGAAATTAAATTGCCATGACAATTTCAGGCTCTGAATAATCAAGTATAAAGTGCTTCTCTTCTACTTTCACTGTAGAGTGGTCCAAATTCCCCTTAGTAATTCAGATCACTCAGTCATCACTCCAGCTCTTCTTGACTTGTTGATTCATGGACTTTATCTCCTCTAATGATGATACTGATTGTGTGTTTTTGGTTGTGTACAGGTATTATGGTTTGGACATGAAATGCTTCACAAAGCTCTGTTTATTGAAAACTTGGTTCTCAGTGCAGAAATGTTCGGAAGGACAATTTCTGGGAAGACATTGGGTCATGAGGACTCTGACCTCCGCAATGGATTAATCCATTAATGGGTTCAGAATTTAATGGAATAATGGGAGATGATGGAACCTGAAGAAGCAGGACCTAGTTGGAGAGTTGAAGGTTCTTGGGACAAGCCATTGAGACATCTTGTCTCCAGCCCCCCCCTCCCCCATTTATGCTGTCTCTCTATTCCTCTCTATTCTGTTTCTCTCCTTTTCTGTTTTTCCCTCTCTTTCCTTCTCTTCGTCCCACCCACCATAAAGTGAGCTATTTTTCTCTAACACATCCTCCTGGCCATGGTATTCTGCCTTGCCATGGACTCAGAAACAGTGGAACCAAGTAGTGGGCTGAGCTTCTCAAATTGTGAGCAAAAATATATCTTTCCTTTTAAAAATTATTTTCTTGTGTATTTTATCACAGTGACAGAAACCTGACGTAACAGGATACTTGCATCATATTGCTTAGACTGATGGCACTGTCGCTGTATTTGGAAGTCAAGAATAGTTTAAGGAGATGTCTATGGGTATCCAGGAAATAAGGAGTGAGGTTCTAAAGGGTTAATTTCATGTATCATGTAACTTGACTAGGATAAGTGGCACCCTAATACCTGTTAAAATATTATTTCAGAGTGTGTCTATGGTAATGTTTCTGTAAGAGATTATAAGATTAGTCAGTACACTGACTAAATCAGATTCATCTTTATCATCACCAGATCTGTTGAGGGCTCAAAAAGAACAAAAAGCCAAAAATTAATTTATCAGTCTTTCTCTTCCTGAACTGAGATATACATCTTTTGCCGCCCCAGGTCCCTGGAGCTCCTGGCTCTCAAACTTCCAGACTCCAAGGCTTATGTAAACAAATCTTCTCTCTCAGTCTCAATTTTCAGTCTTTTAGATTTGGACTGAATTACTGAGTTTCTTGGCTCCCCAGTAAAAAGTGGTTTTGTATCTGTGTAGAACAGGATCAAAACAACATTCCTGCATACATCTTATTCTTGCCTAGTTATATCCCTCTCAGATTTCTGGGCTATAGAAATGTAAGATTATAAACTTGTGTTGTCTTAAGTCACCCAGTTTGTTTTTAATTTGTTACAACAGTCATAGAAAACTAATATATTTGTAATATTTTTATTATTTATTTACCCTTTAATTCTCATCAAGAATATACTATGAATAAGTTCAATACTTTACAAGATATTTGCACTTGCTTTTTATATGGTTTAGTTTGGTGAATGTACCATGTGCATGTGGTTTATTTTAGTGAACATTCTATGTGCACTGAGAAGAATGTATGTGCTTATTTGCAGAATGTCATGTTCTATAAATACCTATTAGATCAGATAGAATACAGTGTTGTTTAGATCTTTTCCTCCACTGATTTCTAACTAGTTCTAACCATTACTCAAAGAAGTGTTAAAATATCCTATACATTTTAATACTGTCCATTTTTTGTTTCATTTATTTTGAGGCTAGGTTGTTAGACATGCACATTTACAATTGTATGACTTCCTGGTGAACGGTATCTTTTATCTTGAGGAAATACCTCTAGAAGTATTTTTAGTTTTTAAATTTGTTTTATCAGATGATAAAAGTGGCTACTTCAGCATGATATTTACTGTGTACATGACACATTTTTTTTCATTTACTTTCTACCTATTTAAAATGTGTCACTTATAAAGTCCATTTAACAGGTTCTTTTAATCCACTCTGTAAAACCTAATCTTTTAATAGGGATATATAGACCATTACCATCAATGTATTTACTAATATGATTGGACTTAATTCTAACATTTTACTATTAGTGTTCTTTTTTTTTTGTATCTTCTTTATATTCCTCTGTTCTCTTTTTCTATCTTCTTGTGGATAATTTAATGCATTTTAGTATCCTATTTATAGTTACTCACATTGAGGTTTTACTACATCTCCCATATTTTCTCTAGTGGTTACCACAAGGTTTGTGCTTCATATGTTTTATCTTTGATACTTGGAGTAAATAGATACCACTCCTCATAAAATGCAAAATCTTTGGAACTCTATAGATCACTTTATCCTATCCATGTTCCAAAATTAAAAATAAAACCTAGTTGGGTTTAGATCATAACTTCTGCTTTATCTTTTGTAAGACCTGGTTCAAGTTTCAGGTCAATTCTCTTAGTATTTCTACATTAGTTTGAGTCAACTCGTGCAAGAACTATTCAGGGTCTAAGCTGTGACTTCTGTGGAGGCCGGAATCTCACCTCTGTTTTTCAGTATTTGCATTGTTTTGGTGGAGCATCACTGTGAATTTAAGATGTGACCTTGTATCTTCATACCCAATTTGAAAATTCCATTTTTCAGCTTTCTTCACTTCTATGTATTCTCCTTACTGGTTCTTTTACCAGAAGGATGAGTTTATCTCAGAGGTTTAGAAACCTGTCCTGTGTGATTCCAATCCAGATCCAGGGCACATCCTTGGCACAATGCTGCTAAAGAAAGACTTCCTTTCTTTGCTATTATGCTTCTGTAAACTTGACACTCTTTCACAAGCCTCCTGCTATCACCTATTTCTCAGGCTCTGAAAGTTGCTTGGTGTTTTATTTTGTTCTGAATTTTAGTTGTAATGAGGTAGGGCTGTGGGTTGGGGATGGCTATGGTCAAAGCAGACCCAAGAATTGTTTTAAGGTTTTAAAATAACACTTAATAGTATTAAGAAAAGTGTGTTTCTTATTTAATTCACTACAGAAAATATGACAACAAATACATAATTGGCACAGGAAGAGATAAAAATTGTAAAATACATTTAAAAAGATAAATACAATGATTGAACTTAGATCAACTGGAAATTGTAAAAATCAGTGGAACTCCACAATTCTTATTATTTTTTGAAGAGAATAAAACCTAATGTGGCTAAACAAAACAGAGTCGGTTAGAACAAAAGGATGGGCATAGTACATGATGTAAAAAAAAACAAAAAGTGTAATTGTTATTAAAAAAAGAGGAAAGGAAGGTGGTCTAAGGGATATAACTGCATGTGTGTTTAAGTGTGTAGGATGGAAATCCATATTACTGAACTTTTGTTGGATCATTGATCGGCACTGTGTGCAATCTCATTGTATGAATGTTCACTTTACATGCTTTAATTTTATAATTTGGACAACTATTTCAAAGATGACAATATGTAACCTATTAACTAGAGATATCTTACTGTATTTTTTTCCTTGAAATTCTGTATTATTTGTACCCTTTTACTGCTTTGGTTTTTTTTTTATTTTATTTCCTTTCTTTTTTTTCTCTTTAAATAATAATAAAACAAATTTAAAGGAAAAAAGTCAGTGGAACTACTGATCTGAAAAGAAGGTTGGAAAAAATATACCATAAAAGATAAATAATAACATCAGGTGCAGGAATTCTAAGTTACATGAGTAGGATTTACTTTAGCAGCATAATTGAAACATAAATCATGCTTCCCATAACCCACTGATTTACAGTATGCAAGTCAATGATATTTTGTTTATTTGCATATATGCACAACCATCATTACAGTCCATTTCAGATGGTTTTTATTACCCAAAAAACTCATATCCTGTAGTTATCAACATCGCCTAAATCTCTGCCCTCCTATCCCATCCCTAAGCAACCATTTATCTATTTTCTCTCCCTTAGATTTTCATGTTTGCTATATTTAATAGGAATGAAACCATGTAATATGTGAACTATTATGACTGGTATTTTTCATTTAGTACCTTGTATTAAAGTTTCATTCATATGGTCACACATAACAGTATTTATTACTTTTTTAGATCAAATAATATTTTCTTATATTTACATTCTACTTGTAGTTCTTTTAGACAAAAGATTGGACAGATATTTGGGTTGTTTTCATTATTCAGGGAAAGAAAATTTGAAACCATACTGAGATACTACTTAACACTTGCTAGGATTCATTCTATTGTTACAGCTAATGCTACTTTAAACATTAGTGTATACATCTTTACGCAAATGTTTTTATTTTTCTTGTATATATACTAATAGGATTTGGATATGGCTTGAATATACCCCCCAAATATTCATATGCGGGAGGTCTGGTTTCCAGAGTAAAGGTGCTGAGGTGAAGGAACCTTTAAGAGATGATGATTGATGGAAAGTAAACAGATCATGGAATCGCTTCTTCCTTGTAAAAATTTGTGCTGATCTCATGGAGCATCCTGGGTCTTACAGGTGTGAGTTCTTACAAAATAGGTTGTTTTCCTGGTTGCTTGCTTCACATCTCATCATGTGACCTCTCCTCTGCATACACTCTTACCACTGTGGTGACACCTGCCATGAATCCTGCACCAGAGTCAAGCAAATATGAGCACTATGTTCTTGAATTTCCATAGTTATGAGCTAAGTAAGCCTCTTTATAAAGTATTTTCCCTCAGGATTTTGTCATAGCCCCAAAACACAGGCTAAGACATAAATGAACCTAGGGGTCGGCTTGCTAGGTAATAAGGTAGCTCTATATTTAATTATTTGAACAATTGCACTCAAAAGTAGCAGCACCATCTTACATTCCTACTAGCAGTGCACAAGGGGTCTGATTTTCCACAGGCTTTCCAATGCTTATTATCTGACTTTTTGATTATAGTCATTCTGGTATGTAAGAAATGGTATCTCATCATGATTTCGACTTTTCTTTCCCTGGTAGCTAATAATTCTAAGTATCTTTTCATGTGCTTATTGACCATTTATATATCTTCTTTATATCAGATCTATTCAGATCCATTGTCAAACTTTTATATTATGTTGTCTTTTTACCACTAAGTTGTAAGAGATTTTTATATATTTTGGATTCAAATTCCTGATCACATATATGAATTTCGAATTTTTTCTATTGTTTGAGTTGTCATTTCACATTCTTGTGTCCTTCTCAGCAAAACTTTTTCCTTTTTATCGGTACCGGGGATCGAACTCACGATTGCCTGCTTGCAAAGCAGGTGCTTATGCCACTGAGCTAAATCTCCAGCCCCTTGAGCAAAACTTTTAAAAATGTCATGAAGTCTTATCTGTCTCTATATCTTCTTTTGTTATTCATACTCTTCATGCCCTACCTAAGAATCTTTTGATAAATCTAAAGTCGTGAAGACTTACTCCTATGTTTTCTTCTAAGAATTTGATAATTTTAGTTCCTACCTTTAGGTATTTTGTTTGCTTCAGTTGATTATTATGTCCATGTAAAAATATTTCAGAATCTATGTTGCAAAAATATTGCCCGAGTTGTATAATTCATTGAAAATATTTTTAAAGTTAATAAACACATATCAGTATGGAGAAATTTTTAGTCATATTTTATAGCAACTAAGTGCATTTTCAAAGGTTAAAATTTCTAAGACAAATTTCCAGAAACCTAACCCTACTGACAAATTTTAGCAAATAAATATTACTATGTTTGTCTTATAGTGCGAGGTTGTGAGTTTAATTCTTGATAACAAAAAATAAATAAGTAAATAAGGAACTAATATCCAAAGTATATAAGAAGTTCGAACAACTCAAGAGTAAAACTAAAATAGCATGATTAAGAAATGAATAAATAATCTGAACAGGTATTTCTGAAAAGAAAAACATAGTTGATCAAGAATTATGTGAAACCAATCACTAATAGGAAATTGAAAATCAAAATGACAATAAGATATTACAGCTGGTGGAAGAGCTATTATCAAAAAGATGAAGATGTGGAAAAAAGAGAACTTTGTACCTGTCAATGGGAATGGAAATACATAGAAATTATAAACAACAGTATGGAGACTCCTCAAAACCTCAAAAATAGAATAAAATTAAAACTACCCTATGACTCAACATTCCCACTACTAGATATAAATACAAAAGAAATTAAATTAGTAGAAAATATATCTGCACTTCATGTTTGTTTCGACAATATTCGCAATAGGCATAATATGAATTCAGCCCAAGTATCCATTAATGAATGAATGATAAAGAAAATGAGATATACACAATGGAATACTACTCAGTCTTTTTTACAAAAGAAAAATTTGTCATTTGTGACAACATGGATGAACACGTAGTATATTATGTTGAGTAAAATAAAGCAGGCACACAAAGACAAATAACACAAATATTACTTATTTGTGGAGGACAACATAGATGAACACATAGTGTATTATGTTAAGTAAAATAAACAAGACACACGAAGACAAATAACACAGAGCTTACTTATTTGTGGAAGCTAAAAAGCTAAACATTTAGAGTCAGAGGGTCTAATAATGATTAGTGGGTGGTGGGGTAACGGTGCTAGTATGAGGAGGTGTTGATCCAAAGATTAAAAACAAATTAAGATAGACAGAAAAAATATTCCAGACCTATTGAGCAATTTAGAACTATAGTTAAAGATACATTATACTCTTGAGAATTGCTAAACTAGTATGTTTTAAGTCATCACACTAAAATTTTATAAGTATGTAAGATAATATATTTGTCAATTGTTTCAAGTTATTCATTCAATAGCGTACTTATAAATTTAAAAAATAATTTTAAAAAGTGAAAATATTATTCCATGTCGTCAAGAGAATTATTAGAGAATATGAAAAATGCTTACATATAACAAGGCAAAATTAACAAAAATACCAAATTATACTATTTAGAGAAAAATAACTTGCCCATATTAATTGTAAATATGTATAATATATATTATATATATTTATATATAAATATATATAAATATTCATTTCTGATTTAAATTATGAAATTAAGCACTCTACAAGATTTGTTATAAAATGTTTTTTAAATAATTTAAGATATTAACACTAAAATTATCAATATCTTTGAAAACTTGAACTGTCTCTTTAATAAATTATATAAAAGGAAATGAAGAGAAATTACAAAATAAGAAATATAAACATTAATATTGCCCACACAGGTAAATTATTATCTTTAAATAATTTTACTGGCCATCCCTAAGGAAGTGCATTCAAAGTCAATTAATGATTTTAACACACATCAGTAATCAATTTTTAAAATGGCAAAGTTGATTATAAAACAAATTAAATAAAAAATAATTATAAACTGTTTCATGTTTAGAACAAATTGTATAAGACTTTGTTGAGTCTAAACAGAAAAATAACATATTTTTAAGCACTGAGAAATGCCATATGCTATCAAAATACAATTTTTGTTATAGGATAATATAAAGCTTGTGAAAATATGTAATTTTTAAAAATAAATAAATTTAAACAGCACACAGTTAATATGAAGAATTGAGAAAGTCACCATAAATTGATCTCTATAAGCTATTTCCTGCCTCTAATTGATATATACACTATTGAATGTTTTAAACTTTAAAGATCTAATACTCATTTACCAAAATAATATATTATGTACTTTAAAACTGTTAATGGAGCTTATTTTAGATGCCCTTTTATAAAAATGTGAAGTGATAGCTATTTGCTTAATTAATCATTTTACAAGGTACACATATACAAAATGTGTTATATATTGTGAGAACATACAATTTATCTGTTATATATTAGTAAAGCTGGTAAAGGAAAAAATATTTTTAAAAAGCTAATATATTAATCAACTTGCATGTACTTATTGGAGAATCCCAATAAAAAGATTAGAAAAAAATTTTATAGATTAAAAAGTGATTTAATTGGGGCTGGGGATTTAGCTCAGTGGCATAAGCACCTGCCTTGCAAGCAGGCGGTCGTGAGTTGGATCCCTGGTACCGATAAAAAGAAAAAAAGAAATAAAAAATGATTTAATTTATTTGCATAAACAGTCCTTACTCTAACATGTAGTTAATAGAGGGTATATCATATTTCCTTCACTTGACTTTAGTTTCCTAAAATCAATTTCCTAAGAGTATGCTGCTAAAGGATTTAATACCAACAGAAAAAAAATGAAATTAGAAGAAATAAGATCTAGATTAAGTAAATCCATGACCCCTTTCATCAACATTTCTGGGAATTTTTTCATGATTATCTGAATAAGATAATGTGATAAAGATAAAATCTAATATACTAAAATAAACGTATTTTCTTTAAGATCAAAATTATGATTTACATTGTACCATATTGTGAAAAATAAACATTTTAAGAGTATAGAGAAGATTCTAGAAAGATGGCATTGGTGGAATCCACATGAATTTAATATTTTCCTGAAATGTCCACGTAAAAATAATGCTGAAACTAAAATATCATAGGCAAATTTTACAACAAATTAAGTAACTCCAAAATTACAAATAGATTATGAAAAAGCCTTGTTTGGGCAAAAACAAAAGAAAGTAATGAGGACATTTCAAGCATTTGAGAACAAGACAACTTTAAAAGAACCAGTAGATATTAACAGGAATGAAATAGTAAGACAATTAGCAGAATGTAGCTGAGGTAAAATTTCATTAAGTTTTTTGCAAGAAAAGAACAGTAGCAAAAACAAAAATGAAAACACATAAAATAAATGAGCTGAAAGAAGTCAAAGATCAGCATGAGTTAGTTAGAAAAAGTCAGAAACTAGTATGATATAATGCAAGAAAAAATAGAAATCCATAAAGTTACTTAAAAATTCCGAAACTAAAAAAGTTTAATAAAATGTAGGTCATGAGATGCCACACACTCATCACTGTGTTCCCACCACTTAGCTAGCGAATAAGGACTCAGTAAATTTTTATATTCTTTTTCTGTTTTTACAAATAGATGAAAAGAAGTAATCTGTGAAGTAGGATGAAAACTCAGAAAGCATAGCCGTCCTTTGATATCCAGGAGACTGGTCCCAGGAGCACAGGAACACCAAAATCTTCAGATGTTCATGTCTCTTACATAAAATGGTGCAGTACAAGGAATGTGACAATTGTGAATGTTTAAAATTTTTTAAAGTATTACAGTAAAAGATACATTGTCATTCACCCACCTCAAGATATACTCCTTGGATTCAAATGCACTTGTATACAATCAATCCTGCAAGTTTCTAAAGCAGTTCTGGAAGTCCAATTTTGTAAGTGACTTTATGAGGTATGATCAAAAATATGGTGAATGCTGCTACCAAGTGCCATTCAACAGAAAGGCAGCCTTCGAAAAATATTGCTGTGTCTTCATCTACTTTATTCATGGTATTTGGCTCCATGACAGTTCTGGTTCTTCCCCTCAGTCAAAATGACCAGGAAAGACAAACATTTTGAATTAATCCATTTTGAATGAAGACAGCTACAACAGCACAACTAATGACAGGAAAGATGACTTCCAGGACTGCTTCAAAGGGTGGCAAAAACAATGAGATAAAGTATTTAAATTGAAGGGGCGTGTTTAGAGAGGGATATGCAGTATCTTTTATTGCAATAGTTGTTTTTAAATTTAAACATTCACTATGCTTTTAAATCATATCTCTATTCACATCCTTCTATCCATTTTAAATCACATCTTTCTGCATACTTTAAATCATGTGCAGGTTATTTATAATACCTAATACAATGTAAATACTATGTAAATCATTGTTAAACTTCATTGTTCAAGCATGATGACAAAAAAATCACAGATGCAATTATTTTCCAAATATTTCCAAACTTTGAGTAGTTCAACCTGTGAATGCTAAACTCAGGATTGTGGAGAGATTACTGTGGAAGAGATGAAACTCAAGAAAGAGTTTAACCCCCAAGGGAGTATCAGCTTTGTCAACTTAGTCGGTAGCGGTGATCTGGATAAGCTATGAAATGACCATTGGATTTGAAGTAAGGTTATTGGTGACTTTGACAATATCATTTGCTTTTAGAAGCAAATGGGGTGAAGGCAGGAGAGTGGACAGTGAGTATGAGGAAGTGGCATAAACTTCTCTGTCAAAATATCTGTGTGTGAAAGAGTAAAAAGCTGAGGTGGTCGTAATGGAAGATGGTGTCCAGACATTTAGAAAAAATGTAGGTCCTCTTAGATCCTGCACCATGTGGATAGAGGTGATCTAGAAGAGAAGGGAAGGGAGAGAAATTTAAAATGAACTACAGATTGAGGGGTAGAGAAAAGTAAAGTATTTTAAAGGATGAAAAGGTGTGTACTTGAGGGAACCAATGAACAAGAGAAAGGGACATGAGAGAAGCAGGGATACTTTATTATCACATTTGGAAGGAAAACAATGTGTGCACTGTGGGAGAAAGGTAACTATATAATATTATCATTGTATTGCAAATACCAAAGGGAACTACTTAAATATACCTATTATGGTATTTCTTGTTTCTTTCCACTGAAAAAGGCTCAGAGGAAAAGGCTGTAGGTGTTTCTTCTGGACAGTGGCTTTTCTAATAGAGAGAAGCCTGGGCTTCTTTTACTGAGCTCACTCTTCCTTCCCGAAGCTCACATACACTGCACCTCCAACAGTTAGTCAAAACTACTCTGTAGTGGGCTGACACACACCTGTAATTCCAGCACTCTGGGAGGCTGGGGCACAAGGATGCAAGTGCAAACCAAGCCCGGACAACTTGGTGACTTAATGAGACCTGTCATAAAAATAAAAAATAAAAGAGGTAGTATGAAAGCCCTATATTTAACTCTCAGTATCAAAAAAATTTGATTGAACATTCTTAAAGACAGTTTATGGCTCTAAGCTTCTCTAGTTTTCGGCAAATCTTTGTTCTGCTTTCTAGTTCTCTGACAATTCTAGGAAACTGATTGATTTTCTGATTGTCCAGGTTTTTTAAAATTTAGGAACAAGGATTTCCAAGTCATTTACATGTTGCAGCTGAATTCCCAAGTGATTAAACTGTTTATTTTGCCTTTGTATCTTTATTTTTAAAAATAAAATTTAAGAGAGTGAAGGAAAGATATAAAACTTTTCTGAAAATGACCTCAGTGTCTGAAAAATAGTAAAGCATTATAGTGCATTAAATATGAGTATGAAATCTTTAAAAACAGGTATGTAGTTATGGGTTGTTACTTAGTATACACTATAAAATTTTAAAAAGTGAAATTCATATACAATAATGCAACAACTGTATCTATGTAAATGATGTGTGCACATGGAAGACAAGAGAAAAAAAGATATAAAACTGATTTTGATATGCCCTGCATGGGGTATGTATCTCCCCATCTGAGACTCATAATTCAGCAACTGTTACTAATGGGAGTGCCTCACACTCTTCAAGAATGCTTTATGAGGAATAAAAGAATAAAGAAAAGAACCTTCAGAAATTCCAGTCTACAGCCCCTACATCTTTTCAAGGTACAGTTCTTACCTCTCCTAGGTATAAGTTCATGAGTTTTTGCTACAATACAAATAGTGGCTGTTAGACTATACCTCCAAACTTCAAACTATATTCAGTTTACTGATAAAGGACCCCATAGTTCTGTGCTGTCGAAACTTTAAAACCGTGCACGATCTCAAATTCATTTCCCTTGCTTCTGTTCAAGAGAACACATATTTGCATCACTACTATATGACAGGATTAGTGATTAGCTTCTGAGAAACATAAAAAAATTAAACACTGCCTTCCACAAAAAATTACAATCTAACAGGAGTAGGAAATAGGAAAGTAACTATCAAGCAAAAGCATTTTTGAATGCTATTCTAAAGGCAAGAGCTCACATCTAGAGATCTGAGAAGGATTTGGGAAACATAGTGGCATCTGCCATGGGCCTGACCCAATAAACAAGATCAGGGCAAACATATGGAAAGGTAAGTTTTCCAAGAGACAGATCACTGAGCAGAAACAGAGTCAAGAAAGTTTGAATCAGCTTTGAAAGTTAAAGTGATTATTCTTTTTATTGATCAAATTAAATCATGGAGATTATTACATATGAAAATCCCAAAGCAGCCTTTGAAGAAGGTTTTAATTTAGTCATTTTGAAATAAGTTCTAGCTGGGCTCCAAAATGAATATTCTTCTTAACACTATCCTGAATTGGAGCCATACAAATTCTGTCTGTGATATATTATAGAAAGAAATGAAGAACTCTGTAGGTTAAAATTCACAAATGCTGATCTTCATTCTTCCATTGAAGTAACACTTGCAATTTCAAATAATGTGTTCCTCAATATATCAGATCATGATAACACAGACCTAACATTTTTTCTGGCATAGAAAGTAGAGCATGACCACCTCTCAGAATCCAAAAAATCCAAACAGGGACTTGGAGCTGGGGTTAATGAGGACACAAGATGAGAAGAGATATGCAGACTGGGGCAGAAAATTTGTTGTCACATTTTCTACTTTTCAATTGCTAATAAAAACTTCATAATAATGGCATAAGTCTTTTCTGGAAACACTTAGGATGTTGGTAATGACCCTTTCTGGGGAGATAAATTCAGTATGTAGCCTTGCTTAAGTAGGAGAAATTCTTATTACCTCATTTGTCTACTAATAAGTGTGCCTTTGGAGGGTCCTTTAAATATTATTGATACAGTGAGTGATAAAAGAAGACTGTTATTGCCTGAAAACACTGAATAATTTACCTTCATTAAAGTACGTCCACTTTATTGTTGTGCATGAAAGGTGAAGTCAGGTTCCAGGAGAGTCTGCTTATACTACAAATAAGAAAACTTATGTGCCTGATTTTTAAAAAATGTGAAATAATTAATCAAAGTTAACTATCTTCTTTTGTGTAGTTATAATACCAGTTTCATAAACAAATTTAATGCAATATAGATCTACTCTACCCTTTTAATTGACTTTGATTTGGAATATTTTCTTAAGTTCTAGTACATGGACATTAGGGAGTCAGTTAGGACTATATCAAACTTTTCTCTGATGAAGAATGTTCATTCCAGTACTAACAGGGTTTTTTTTCCTAAATTTTAAACTCTCACATTTTTTCATCTTCTGCACACTGAGTTAGCACAAAGCCTTGGATACAGGTGCTTGATAAATATTTACTAAGAAGAATTTCAACTCTCATTTCCCATGTCATATTACAGTTAATAGAATCCTGGTATTTCTCTTAACTTAGTGACTGAGAAAAGACATATGTCAGAGAAGATCTATTCTTCCAGGAAACACAGCTAGACTCTTTCTCAGATTCCCTTGCAGTTGTGAACATATAACTGGGTTCTAATCAATGGTATGAGTAGAAGTGACACTACCACAAAAGTGTCACTTCCAAGCTTGGTCACAAAATTCTCTCAGAAGAGTTTTCTGTGCTGCTAGATATGAATACCCACAGAGATATCAGAAGCCAGAAATACCTTCTAAACAGTCACAGATGACTCTGGAATAATTCACTTATTCTGTTTTTCTTTACTTGCCTAGAACTGAGCTCAGATTGATTATAGAAATGACAAATTTCCAATTATTCTATGCCATTAATCATTTTTATTCTATGTATCATAGCAACAAATGTATACAAATTAATAAATATCCTTATCCTTTGTACTTAGACAGCTTAAGGATGTTTAGTGATAGAATTGAATTATAGAAAAAGAAGTCTCCTACCTTTTGGGTCATATACAATCTCTACCTGAAGTCAGCAAATAACTGCTTTGGCTAGAAAGCACCAAAAATCAAGAAATTAGATTTCAGTCTCATTTAGATTGATATTTTAGACTCATTTAGACATTTTATCACCAAGTAAGTGATAGAAAAGTGAATAATCACTTATATCATTCATATCTTTCTCTTTTTTCAGGAATTCAAGGTCAGAAAAAAGTTTAACCTTCATTAACAGACTCACTGTTGGAATTAAAGTTTGTCTACATCTAATCAAGATAGATGTCAAAAGTTATCTCCAAACTTATTTTATTTCTCTTTTGTAGTTTTTTTTCCCTGCATCTTCTATTAATCTACTTGAAAAGACTGGGAAGATATATTTAAAGTCTCTTTCACTTCATATTCAAAATATAAATAAACACATGTTAATGGAAATAAAGATAAAAAATGACATTAATATACATACACATATTGAAGCTCTATATTAGTTCACCAACCTTTCTCAATAAATGAAAACCTTATTTTCAGAGAAGAGACTGTACTGTATTTTTTACTGTATCATTTTGTGATTTCAGAGTAAGTGGATATGATTTAGCTAGAGCACTTGGACCAGAAAATAAATGACTCTTGCTCATCCTGTAGGTGCCAACTACATTCAAGCATGAGGGGTTGCTGGCCTGCAGTGCCAACATACAGCACCTTCGCAGGGAGGCCAAGGCCCCCACGCTCCAGCAATACCAGACGGCACTCCGATGAGGCGGGCTGCTTCTGGCAGGTGGTGGCACAGGAGGTAGTAAGTGAAAGCAGCTCAGCATAAATAGTTCTAGTGAAATGCAAGAATAATATTCTGGCATCCCCAACTCATTTCTCTCATTCATGCCTCATAATAAACACATATTCTGATGAGCAAATGCTTAAACTACCCCCGAAGAAATGAAGATTCATCTCCAACCTCTAATGGAAACTCTCACTGATCTGGAAATCTTTTTCTCTCAAGTTAAGCAAAGTTTAAACAGACATGATTCTCTCCTCATTGACCTTGGAAATCTGTCCGAGGCTGTTGGCCATTCTGGTCATCTTTTCTTGACCAGCTGCTGTCTTCCTATCAAGGGGATTTGAAACATTTGTGGGTCAGAAGAAGGTAATGTGTTCTGGGTCATTTCTAATCCATGGAAAGCCCAGGTGTACAACGTTGAATGAGCCAACAGAAAGAGACAGAGAGAGACAAAGAAAGGGAGAGAGAGGGGGAGAGTGAGAGGGAGAGAGAGAGAGAGAGAGAGAGAGAGAGAGAGAGAGAGAGAGAGAGAGACACCAAGAAAGACAGTAGCTAATCAGGAAAAAAGTAAACCAAGATCCAAGATCCTAACACATTTGTAGACAAGTAGCAAATCAAAAGTGTCCTTATCTCTCTAAGAATTAAATTTATTTTAGGGTTGAAACTTCCATGTTTTATCTTTGGGAGATTGAAATAAAAATTTACAGGGGTCCCTGCCACTTCTAAAATACATCATAATGAAATTTTGAAACTTGCTCCTATGTAAAAAAGAATTGATTATACCATGCTTTATAATTTTGTATAGGTTTAAAAATTCTCACTTGAAAATTATAAAAATAAAAATATCTAATAAATGCTGAGTGTAATGAGGGTTTTTAGTAGTCATATCTAACATTCCTTTTATGTTTCATTCTTCAATGTCCCTATTTTTACAAATAGAATTACAAATAGGCTACATATTTGAAATCTCTTTGGAAATTAAAAAAAAAAAAAAAGGAATGTAAGGTTTTTGTGAGTGCCTAATCATGAGCTATAGGAACTGCTGGGAATGGAATTATTTTATAATTTACATCTATACCATACTATGATACTTGAATGCACTGATACCAATTACATAGACTGGAAAAATCTTGCTGCTTAGTCTATTCACTGCAAAACTTACCAGGTTTGATCTGGTGAACAGACTCCAAAGCAGTAAGTACAGAAACATCAGAAGTTTTAAACCTCTTCTCAATTAATAGGCCAGAATTTCAAGTATGATTAATTTTTGCACTCCCCTGTTACCTGATTTCTGTGCAGCTTACACTAATTACTTTCAAGACCTTGCTAATTGGGATGGCTAGTAACACAATTTGTCGTGTGGTTAATTTTTCTTAATATTTTCAACACTTAGTGTTTAATGTTTACAAAGTTACAGAAAATCAGATTAATGTAAATAATAATGGTATCACAAAGTTTCCACATTTTAGCATTCCAAGATCATCACTGACCCTTTAAACTTCAAAAGTCATTTGAAACCATGCTACCAAATTCTGTCTGTAATTATAACTTGGCTAAAGAAGTTTTCCTCCATAGGGACTCCTGGTAAATTACTCTTTCTTGGCATTCTTTTTGCCCATGAAATGAGGGACACTGAAGTAATTCTTCTTTTAAATTGGGATGCCCCTTGAGGAAGCAAAATCTTAATAATGCAGGCATCAAGATCATTGGAGAGAAAAAAAAAGGTCAGTGAGATATGCTATCCTGAGAAGTTTGGAAAATATGTTTCTATAGAAGCCTGACTGAAATCACATCCTAAAAACTTTCAAGGTATTATAGCTACAGGTCCCACATAGAGAGAAGGACATGGCCACCATCTGTCACTCTTAACTGAATCTCAACATTATAGAAACCGAGACCCAAAGCCTAAAAGTCTGTGACATTTATGCTACCCACTCTTTGATAGTCCTCTTGGAAAAGCAGGTGATTGATAAGTGTATGAACTATCCAAGAAAGGAATGAAATACTCAACATATTAAATATTGATTTGGCAGGGCAATATGACTTCTGAGACTTCTATATGTCTGGTAATTTACATGATCCCATTTAATCATAAAAGCACTGTAATGAAAGTGGTTTTATTCCACTTTTATAACAACAAGCTGAGATAGAGTATTAACTAATTTGTCCAAAGACATGAGTGGTAGACCCAAGGTTAAAATCTATATAGAGTAGATTCTGTGGATACCTCTTCTATATTCTTTCAGCCTGGTCACTCATTGAAACTTCCAATCTCCAGCTACCAACAGTAGCATATCTTTGCTTGATACCTTTCCCTATCTTTATTGCATGCTTGGGAATTTGCTCCTCTCTGGGGCAGCTTCAATCAATGGCTGACATGAATTGATATTTAAATACTCCAGCTCTCTAGTCACTTCAGGGAATATCAACCAAAAATGCAAGCAAAGAGAAAGGCTGTCAGATAAGCTTATTTAGCAAAGAATGCGAGAAGAGTGCCATATGGCACATATGTGCCATTGTCAGGGATTAGAGTCATATCCAGGTAGGAAAAACAAAACCACCAAGAATTTAAAGGTAGAATGAGAAAGGCTACCTAAATTGTTTAAAAACAGTTACTCATGCCTTGAAGAATCAATGGCAAAGTAGGTCTGTCCAAGGATGTCTACCGCTCTCATCTGGACTCACATCCATACTTCCTTACCTTGATACCATGGAATTACTTTGCAAATATCTTTCTTGGGTAGGGTGTGCTTCATAGTTACCCAAACTAAGACAAAAGTACTGATTCTAGATATTCTATCACATTTTCAAACTGGCAATATGATGCTTAAGGAGAGAGAGAAATGCCCAGATGCCCAGGATACAACAAAATGATACTAATCAATACACTCAAGTGTATTGATTTTTGATATATTGATATTTTGATTATTGATATTTAATATATTTGTCAGTATCTTCTATAGGACAGCAAGCTGCTTTCTGCAGGACATTTATCTGTTACATATTCTATATCCCCACTGTGAGGCCCAACATAATTGGAATGTCATTTATTCTATTTCCTAAGTCAATTACACTTACATGGAGGGAAAAACATCTGTGATGCTCCCATGTTGAGAGCTCATTACATTCAGGAGTTAGAAGACTAACTTTATGTATTGGTTACTTTTTTCTGGTTGTTGAGGCAAAATATTTGATGCCCAAAGTTAGGGAAGGAGAGGTTTATCTAGGTTACAGTGTTTTGGAGGGTTCAGTCCATAATCAGCTGGCTCCAAGGCAGGGTGGCATAGTTGAGGGGCAGCATTCATGGTGGCCACAAGTGACAAGAGCAAAAAGAGCAAAAGGGAAATGGAAAGCAGCCTCCTTTCCTTACACTGTATCCTGGCTTCCCACTCCTGGGTAGGTACAGCACTCACACCACCAATCCCAGAGCTAGAAAAGGAACCAATCACAAACGCTAGATTCAGCCACCTCCATGATTGCATGACGCTTGAGGAGGCCATCTGAACACAAACCTTAATGCCTTCTTTCTTGAGAGCATAAGTAGTTAGGATATCTTGCTAGAACTTTTGGAGTAAAAACTCAGTAAATATTTTGTTATAATTGAGTGTAAAGTAGAAGCTGAGATTAACCAAAGAGATATGGTTATGGTGGTTTGGATCCTATTTGTTCCCCAAAAAGGTCTCTGTGTTAAAGGCCTTGTCCTCAGGGGCTACTGGAAGTTAGTAGGAAAGTTTGAGGTCACTGAGGGGCTGTGTTTCTTCTTTTTTTTTTTTTTTTTCTTCCTTAGCCAGCAGGTAAGCTATTTTGCTCTGCCAGATGATCACCATTGCCATCAGACAGCACCACCAATGGTCTGAAAGCAGTGTGTCAATCTGATAATTGACTGGAACTTCCAAAACTGTGAGCTAAAATAAAACTTTTCTCTTCATAAATGTATTATCTCAGGTATTTGCTATGTGATAAAAAGCGGACAACACAAGATATGATTTGAGAGCAGGAGAAAGACATCAGAACTCTGGTAGCCTAGTGGAACAAGAGACTAAGAACTCCTCCCATACACAGAGTTTTAATTCAGGCAAAATTTGTAGGCAGAACTCCAGGAGTTCAATTGTCTATTGACTGTGCTTTAAATTGTGGTCACCCTTGAAGATTTTTGAGTGGGCACTGCTAGGCTCCAGCTCTAGCTCTTGGAATTCTTATTCCATCAGCAGTGGTAAATTGTAAGTGAGTGTTAATAGTACACCCTGAGACATGAGGTGTTAAAGTGTTGTGTGATTGGCAGAGAGTGGGAAGCATCCTGTGAGGGATTTTAGGGGTAATGGAAAGGCTTTGAAACATCACCAGAAAGTGACAGTTGAACTGGGTTTTAAAAGACTAAAAAGGGGGGCTGGGGGTTTAGCTCAGCGGCATAAGCACCTGCCTTGCAAGCAGGCGGTCGTGAGTTCGATCCCCGGTACCGATAAAAATGAAAAAGACAAAAAAAAAAAAAAAAAAAAAAAAAAAAAAAAAAAAAGACTAAAAAGGAATTTATCAGCAGAAAAAGATGGAACAGTGTAGGTGGCTTTGAGAAAAGAGATTTCAAGTCAACATTTTGGCTCTAGACAGGAAAAATTATCTCCCTTTAAAAGGCAGATGCTTAGAGAAATAGTTATAAAATGTTAGAGGTATAACATTCCCATTTTGGAATATTGGGAAAGAATAGCAATAGCTAAATAATACACAATGTTTACTCTTTGCCAGGCATTGTTGTATGTATTTTATAAGAACTGATCGTCTTTTCTCATAACTCAAAATAAATATTGCTATGAAAGCATTACAGATGGAGAAGTTTAGGTACAGAGAGGTTTAGAAAATTGCTCACAGTCACTCAACTATTATGTAATCCAAATTATCTCATATTATAATGTGGCCTTGTTTAGAATAAATTTTTTAAAATAATAGTAAAGTATGACTTACAGAAATACCTATAAAAACTTGAAATAGAAATAACCAAAGTGAATAATGGTTTTATAAAACTTTTCACTTACATATGGTTTATACCCTGACAGGACATTAAAGTCATGTCAGTCATCTAAAAGTAGTTCAGTACATGGTTAATTCTGGGAGTTAAAGACTAGCGTCCTTGATACCTCTGCAATATATTAACTCAGGAAATTGGTTCCAAATGCATCACTCTTGGGAACAGTCATTTCCTCATCTGTCAAATAATTGATAGTAGGGGCTGGGGATTTAGCTCAGCGACATAAGAACCTGCCTTGCAAGCAGGCAGTCGTGAGTTCAATCCCCGGTACCGATAAATAGGAAAAAGCCCCCCCCCCCAAAAAAAATTTATAGTAGTCTCCCTACCTCGCAGGAATGTTTTCAGAATTAAATGTGATAATGTGTGTGTTGGGCTTAGCACAGTATATTAGATTTAGTAAGTGCTCAATAAATATTAGTTACTTTTGTTAGTAATGAAATTCAATTTTATAACTACATAGTTTATTTAAAGGCCTCTCCTTTTGTAAGTTAACAAACTTACAAAGACACCTAATTGTCTAAGTGATACCATGACAGTCTGTCTGTTCTTTGCATTGAGGAGTTAGCTTCATTTTTAGAGGTCACTAGTAATCTTTGGATCTGGTGTTTATATGTCCCAGTGATCAAGAGTAGAGAGACTGGAATCACTTTAGTGACAGCACAGTGAGAAGTAAATCTCTTCTGAAGATCTGTTGGTTGAAATAATTACTTATACACATTTCTTTCTTCTTTCTTAAAAAAAACATATTCTTTAACAAAATATTGACTGTAATATGACTGTAAAGAAAGTGTTCCTGAGAGGTTTCCTTTAGAATTTTAAACTTTTCCAAAGCAACGGAGCATTTGTTATTTGTAGTGGGTCCTAGTAATTTAGGTGACTCAGGGTAAGGCTGGATATACCAGATGGATGAACTATGTGATGAGAGGCCTAGGACACTGAGTCTTGTGCTATCAGTCCAACTCTTAGAGGAAATAGAAGAGATGGATTTTTACTTTAACCATAAGACCTGCATAAATATACATCAATAAAATCTCTGAATATTGAAATTTAGGCAAACATCTTGGTTAGGTAAGGACACTGAAATGCTGTGAAGGTGTTATGGACTGACCATTCATGTCTCTCTAAAATTTATGTATTGAAATTTAATCCCTAATGTGATAGTATTTAGAGTTGGAAATTTTGGAAAATAATTAGCTTATGAAGAAGATCCTTCATGAATGGGATTTTTCTTATAAGACAAATCAATACTCAGATTTCCTATTACTGGAAAAAACATCTGTCATCTACAGTTTAAAGAAGAGGAGCTTTAATTTGATTCATAGTTTTGGGGCATCCAGTCCATGGCTAATTGAAAAGCATAGTGAAGCAAAGCTGCTCCAGAAATGGCTTGGAAGAAAGGCACAGTGGAGGAAAGCTATGCAACTCATGGCAATCAGAAAGCAGGAGAAAGAAAGGAGAAGCTGAGGAGGGAGACATATCTTCCAAAGGCATATCCCCAGCAATTCACCTCTTCTAACCCCCCATTTGGTCTCATCACACTGAGTTAGGACCTCATTAAAAGATCAAGCCACTGATGAGTATGTGGTTCCCATAAACAATTCACCATCCAAAAACTTTGCCTCTGGATACATGAGAATTTGGGGGACAGTCTAGGTCTAAACCACAGTAGACCACAAAGTGAAGATTTTCTCTGAACAAGGTGAAGACATAGAAAGATGATGATGGTATATAAACCAGGAAAAGCCCCTCATCAAGAATTTGGTGTTGGTAACCCCTGATCTCAGATTTCCAGTCTCCAGAACTATTAAAAAAATGTTTTTGAGTAGTTCACCAAGAGTATTTTATTCTGTTACAGAAGTATGACCTGGTTAAGATAGAATGTGACCCATCCTGAGGCTATACCAGATTCTTGAAACACTTCGAGACTTGACCTGCAGATCTCCTCCTTCTGCTAGCCCAAATCTATGTCCTTTGTAATAAAACCAGAATCCCAAACTCTTGAGTTTTGTGATTATTCTATTGAATTGTCAAATTTAAGAGAGTGATGGAAATGCCCAAATTCATAAGCAGTTACTCTGCACTGTGAATGTCCTGTTATATTTTACGACATATATGTAGTTTCTGCTCCCGTTTTCTGAGGTAAGGTTTCTAAACTCTTTGAAATGGGATTGTAGGAGAATCTTTGTTCTAATATTTTTGCTTGTGAGGGATTTTTTGTTTTGTTTTGATTTTGATTTTTGTTTTTCTTGGTTTTGATCCTACTTTCTGACACAGTGAACTTAAGTTCTTTGTAATTCTTGGGTCGTAGAAATGTCTATCTCAGCACTCGTAAGTCCCTTAAAGTTTCCTAGATCTATAGGAAATGTGTTTTAAAGAGGTGACTTTTTGTGGGTTCCTGAGGATGAGAGCTGGTTGCCAATCATGTCTACATAATAAAATCACCATTAAAACCCAAAGGGTGGGGTTCAGAATTTCTAGACTGCTGAACACATGGAGGTGCCAAGAGAGTGGTACACCCAGAGAGGACATGAAAACTCAATGGCCCATTCTACGTACCTCGTTCTATTCATCTTTTCCATCTGGCTGTTCATATGTACACCCTGTACTACATAAAATAGTAAATGTAAATATTTCCCACAATTCTGGGAACCATCCTAGCTAATGAACTGACTAGAAGGAGAAAGTCATGGGAACACACAATTTGGAATGGATTGGTAATAATACTGGTCATAATTGGGACTTACAAGTAACATCCAAAATGAAGGGACTGGGCTAGTTTGGGGTCAGACACTACTCCAGGTAGGGAGTGTTAAACTTGAGTAAAACTGTAAGAAAAGTATTGATATCTGTTAAATAGTTGATTATTAGTGGGGAGAAAAATCACAGGAACACACATACTCATTTACTTCTGATGATCAGAAGGGACATATTGTAGTTGTATAGAATGTCAAGTGATTTTAAAAAAGTGTTTATTTTCTTGAAGACCTAGGAGTGCCAGTATTCAGTCTGAGGGGAGTCTTATAGGAGCTGTGTTCTTTCCCTGTAAAGTTGGCCCTAACTCTGGGTAACTGGTGTCTAAATTGCGCTGCAGTGATCAAGTTAAGAAGTAGAAAATTAGTAAGAGTAAGACATTATATTCCACTAGGAAAATTGTAGAACATAAAGCACCATTTTCTAGTATCCTAAAAGTGAAAGAACAACAATGTTTTAAAATATGATCTTTCCTCATGAAAACTTTTTACTATGCTCTAGGCTTAGCTGGTCACTCTCATGCATGTTCATTTGCATAGCTCATTGTTCACAGAAGGCCTTGCAGGCACTTCAGGATTTGGATGGAACCAAACCATCAAATAAATATGACTTTATACAGAGAAGTATTCAATATAATAAAACTCATCTATCTTTTCTTACCTTGATTCCAAATTTTTTCAACTTATACAGTGTTAGAGTTTGTGTCTGGGTGTTCTCCAAAGTCTCATGTGATCATGGAAGCAGCTGAGTCTAGTGTTTGTGACTGCTTCCTTGTCTAACACTGGGATTGACAATGTAAGTGCTGTTCTCCCAACCCCAGAGGCAGGAATCTGGCACACAATATAAGGGAGGAAAAGAGGCTTGCTTTCCCCTTTTGCTCATTTGCTCTTGTCCCTTATCGAATCTGCCATAGCTGTCATGAATGGTCTTCTCTCAGCCACACCACTTCACCTTGGAGCCAGCTGAGTATGGACTGAAGCCTCCAAAAACTGTAAGCTAAATAAATCTTTCTTTCCTTCATTTTGAGAGTCAAATATTTTATATCTCAACAATAAGAGAAAAGTAAGACATTCAGAAAGATTCTGAATGTATATAAAACACCCATGGAGTTTCCTAAATACTTTTATCCAATTATTCATTTATTAGGCAACATATGTATTGGCAGCCTACTAAGTGTCCAGCAACTGGGCAAGAAATAATTAAAAGAAAACCATACCTGGTCTCAGGAGTATTGAGAAACTCTAATTACTAACTCTGGGGTCTTCAGCAAGCCATTTGCCCTTTCTGTGAAATGAGATTGGGTTAGAAGCCATTATTGGGATTATAAAAGTCCTGCCCAACTTTAAATGCTATTGATTCTTTGAGTCAGCCTGTATTTCCTGGAGACTGGACCATGAGGCCTCTCTTCTTCACTGTGTGTTTGACAATTCTCTTGTGAGTCTTCCCTTAACTTATACTCAGACCCCCTCCTGGTTCCATAAATCTGCATACGAAAGGACCAGACAGCTGTAGCTCTCAACAGCTTTGGTTTTCATCACTGCCTGTGCCATCCTGCCTGCTGAAGCTGCTTTTTAAAGGGTCCAAGCCTCCTTTAAACAATTCTAAATATTTTTGAAGATACAAACCAGAACATAACAAGCTTACAAATAGAGAAAACAGTAGAGTTTTCTACTGGTGTTTAAACTAACAAGAGGACTTCTCTGTGGGAGCAATTCTGGGATATCAGTTAATTGTAATGGAGACTAGAAAAACATAGGAGAAGCTAGGGGAATCTAAGGTGGTAAGAGATGCGCTGGGAACAGGTACATCATGAAAGGGTATGGGACACAGGAAAAGAAACCCACCTTCAGAGGATATGCTGAATGTAGCATCCTATGCCAAGTATACTGTTTAAACACATTTAAATTTCTCCACAAAATCATAAACACTCCACAGCTATATAAGAAATGCCTCTGGATATGTAAAAGCACCAATGCTTGAACTACAAGGATGACTTCTGACCTCACTAAATAAGTCAAAAATAGAAAAATAGGCATTCTCACATTCACCCCCAGACAATTCCTGTGATAATTCTATCCTGCTAGTCATACTCATATGCAAATTAAACTGTATCACTAATTCAGGGGTGGTGAATTATACTTGTGACCACTCACTTAAGCATCCTGCCCCATTTTTGTTTGTTTTAGATATCAGGAATCAAATTCAGGATCTTCAGCTTGCCTGTAGGCGCTGTGCCACTGAGCTATATCCCAGCCCCAGCACCATGTTTTAAAAATGCCAATATAATAGAAACTGCACAACACAACAAGTCAGTTATTAGTGTTGTTTATAATCCAAATTTTAAAGTCCTTAATCCGGAATTGAACATTATCTTTGGTATAACCTTCACAAACAGCAAAAAGCACTCATCTAGGCAACTTTTACACAATTGCTTTAAATAAATAGCACTTCCTTTTCCAATGGTGAAATCAAAACATCACCAAACACTCACATTTTAAATTTGTAACCACGTTGAAGTCTGGCCCCTGGTTAATAGCTAATCTTTGCTTTTTGGTTCTTTGGGTTTCCTCTTGTTCCTCTAAAGGGGACCTATTTCCTGAGAAAACATGGACTTCACTAAAGAAATTGTTCTCTTAGATAGGAAAGGAGAAGATGTAGAGTGTTACAAACAGTGCAGCACTTACAGTCTATAATAGTTTAAAAATTCAGATTTTGTTCACAATAAAATAAAAACACAGTCAATGACCTATATGCTTCACTTGTGTAACTGACTTGCAAGTATTTAGATTCTGAAGATTACAGACTGTGTATTTTCTTCATTGTTTCGCTGCTCAACACTCTATGGAATAGAAAACAGGGAAACAGTAGAAACAGTACCATCTTTTGAATCTAAAGGACTGGGTTTTAGCCTCCACTTAAAACCTGTGTAGCCTTCGGTTTCCATTATCTATTATATAAAAGAAGGATAATGGAAGGAAGGAAGAAGAAAGAAGAAAGAGAAAAGGGAAGAATATAAGTAAAAAGGAGGTAAAAATAATATATATATATCAGTGTTGAAGTGAGATAAATACTATGTGTGAAAGCAGTTTATGCAATGAAAACTGTTATATAAACATAGTATTCTTTGTAAAAAAAAAGGTACTTTGGATACTGGGAAAGTCCTCAACATATTGAAAATAATTCAAGAAACAAGCTGCACTATCTAGAAGACTTTATACAAGCATCATAGCAAGATAAATAGAGCAATCTACATCCAGCACAACAGTCTGCTGCTGCTGTGTGGCAGTGCAGATCTGGTTTTCTAGCCATTTAGCTCCGTTACCCCCAAAATGTCTTCTGTGTTACCCCTTTCAACAATTACAGATTTGATTTGTAGACCTGACTCTCCACTGGATGCATTCCTCCCACAGTCTGAACTTATGCCCAGGTTAGAATGCCAGCCAGGTGTAAGGTAAGTACACTCCTGCCCCCAGCAGTCTCTGAACTGAAATAGTATGTGGTGGGTGTGAATGGATTGTCTCACTGCACATCAGAGCTGTTAGTTCTGGTTTGGTGTTTAGTAAAAAGAATAGAAATCAGGACACAGAGCCCCTCAATAAAGAGGAACTAATGTAGGTAATTAGAAGAGAACACCTGTCAATGAGAAATTGCACCTCTACATTGGACACAGCCAGCCAGTGCTCCCAATTCTTATTCACAACAATGGAGAGCCCCTGGACTGTGAATAGAAGCAATGATGGACAGTAATAAAACCTGCAAATGAGTTTTCACATTGTCTAATAAAATTCTATGGCTTTGTCAATCTGTGTTGACACAGACATACACAGGACTAGATGATAAAATATTGTAATGCAAAGCTAATTGTTTCCTTGGGTTTACATAATTTCTTTTATTTTATGGTTCTAGAAACAAATTCTGGTTTTCTTATAAATGATTGTGAGGATAGTAGTAAATTCTCAATTCTTCGCAGCCAAAGAACTATATTACCCAAAGCATTTCAAATGATGCTATCAAAGGGCAGAAAAATGAAAGCCTCTAATACATGGATCTGAACTTAGCAGTGAATAGAATCAGCACTGTTCAATCATGGTTCCCATTCTCATTCACGGCTCAAAACTTTAAGTAATTGAAAACAAAGAATGCGATCACATAAGGTTTCAATTTAGGACTGCTTCGTATCTTTTCTAGAGAAGTCTTCTTGGAAAAGAATAAGAAATAATATGTAGAGTCTTAAATATAATTCAGAAAATATAATTTTAAAAGTGTAACTTAATTTACAAATACCAATCAAAAGTACTGTAACCTAGGAAAGGGAAATGGGGAATGAATATGTGAGTTCACAAAAGAAGATGAGTGTGTTGTATGTACATCTCATGTTTATCTGACTTTATGTACTAGCATAGAATAAAGAAGCTGAACAGAGAAATAGTTGTGGAAAAGGAGAAAGAAAAGAAAGAAGGAAGATAGTTACATAAATTCTATGTAATTTTAAAAATCAACTAGTTCACTACTTCTTTGGCTAAAAGACAGTAAATATTTAATAAATGCTTTAAAAGTATTTCTAGGGGAAACCTAATAGAAACAACATATCAAAGTTTAATCTTCTTAAGATAAAAGAAATCATGACACTCTTAAATATCTGTCCACTGGAAAAAATCTGTACTTAGGCATATACAGTACAACTAGATAGTAAAACTAGATTATAAAAGTGAAAGAAAGCACTATCTTTTGGAACAATCAGTACATCTGTATATTAGCTTTATGTTACCATAGTGAGATATCTGAGACAACTAACTTTATAAGAAGAGATTTATTTAGTTGACAGTTTTGGAGGTTCAAGTCCAAGACTGAGCAGCTCTGCTGATGTATCAGGTGCGGTGCCACATCACAGCAGGAGTGCATAGAGAAACAATCACCTCTTGGACAAGAGCAGAAAGAAATGAAAAGTGAGGTCCCAAACTCTCTTTCAGTGGCACATCCCTAATGAACTCTAAGAATCGTCTACTAAATCTTGCTTCTCAAAACTTTCATCACCTTCTAATACCAAATCTTTAACATACCTTTGAATGATACTGCAAAGGGTATCATTCAATATCAAACCAAAATAATCTGCCGTGTATATATGTACTATACATGGAAAAGTTCTTTGTTGATCTTTGCTCTATTTCTCTGAGTTAGTAATTAAAATTGCTTCTTGCCTGTCTCACAAAGTATTATTGAATTAAAACTGGTAACATATCATAGATTGTTGGAAATAGATTAACATAATAATGTTCGAAATAAAAGTTGAAAAAATGAGAGAATCACACTGAACATGATAGCATCTGAGAATCAGATTTCACAGGGACTTAAATCTTATTAGCATCAATTTTTAAGCTCCCAGCCAGTGGAACCATAGTTCACAAATAAATACAAATCAAGTGTGGAAGCCAGATTTACTTCTGATCTCATACTCTCTTTTGACAAAATATATTCAAAATCAAAGTATAACTTCATAGGTAGTTTTTTTAGTTATGCAGACTCCAAATTCTTGAATAAATTAAATATGTTATAAGACACAAGGATATTTTGTGTAAGATATTCACAGGAGCTTTTTAAAAATTTGATTAACAAAAACCTGATAAATTATCCTAAATAAAAATAAATATGATTACACTATATCAAGACATGAACATATGTGACATAATAATTTTCACTGTGATTGGGATTCACAAAAGTTAAGATCAAGGAAATTCACCCACAGACTCTCATTAGTTTCAGGCTAAGGCCTGAAAAATTCATAGACAGAAAGAACTGGCAGAGGTTTCCAGCCAAATTATAAAAGACAATGAGTTTCCCTCTGAATTAAAGAGGAAGATAAACCTCTTGATTTCAGTCCTACAATCCCAGTGAGGATCATTCTTTGTAGATTTCTTTTGAATTTTTCTGGACAGGCTGATAGGCACTAACTTATGTAGAAAATACAACGTGTATTTGGCCCTTTCCTCAGTATCTGTGGATTCTGTAAAGATTCAACCAACGATGTATTGAAAATTTTGAGAAAAAGAATGCATCTATACTGAACCTGTAAGACTTTTGTCATTGTTTCCTCAACAATATAGTATGACAGCTATTTACATAGCATTTATACTATATTAGGCAATGTAAGTGATCTAGAGATAATTGCATGTATGCAGAAGGATGTTCATAGATTATAATGCAAATACTTCACTATCTTAAGAGAAATGAACATTTATGAGTTTGGATGTCCACAAGTTGTCCTAGACCAATTTCCAACAAATATTAAGGGATGACTATTTCACATTCTGTATGTTACCCTAGAGGGCAAGCATTGTATAGTTATTTAAAGGAGGCAGATCAAGAATGTAAAAAGTGTTCAGTTGGAGCTTGGGGGTTCAATCATGGCCACCCCTTCTGAACCAGACCAAAACTTCCCCTGGTATCAATCTATAAGGACTTGCCAGATCTCTAGTATTTTGCAGACTTGCCTTTGAAATGCAAGCCTCAGTTGAAGATGAAGTAGTTCTTTGTCTCAATCCAGAGCAAACTCCAAATTGTTTGACACATTATCCATTCCTGATGGAAGTGCACTTCCTTGAAGAAAGCAGATCTTTCTCATCCTACTCTCCTAGGAAGGCAGAGCAAGTGTGTCTTTTACATCTGAAATGTCACCAGTGCTTTCCAAGGAGGCTGTAAAACTTCCTGCCATCACACATACAAATAAAGTTCACAAGACTTTGTCTTTCTTAGCACCTCAAAAGGGCTTTACTCCACTACAACATGCCCCTAGCTCTGATGATAAAATCTCTCAGATAAAAACAGTAAGAGTACTTAAAATTCTTCCAGGACTCATTTGCCTTCATATAGCTGGGCTTTTGCACAGACCATATCTTTTGCCTAGAGCTCCCTGCTCAAGCTCATGGAATAAACTTTCTTCATGATGTCTTCATCAATACATTTCCTAAACTGCTCAGGCTCAGCAATAGCTTCTCAACTCAACATTCATAGTGCTTGGCACATGGCTATCTTTTATTAGCATTCAGTACAGTTACAGAAGAGTTGTATTTGCTAAATTCCTACAACTTTTGGCAAGTTATTTTACTTAATTTTGTGATTCATAAAATTAGGAGATGGAAAAGTTGTTTTTATAGTGTTCTTGTCTCTTTTTTAAACTTTGGAAACACTGTAACAAGGAAGACTTAAGAGTTTTACTCTCCTCCCCTATGTCCTAGTAGAAGGGAGAGAAAGAAAAAAAAAAGCATTTGAATGAACTCTAATTTCAAGTAGTACTGGGAAGCATTAGGATAGAAATAAAAATAAAGCAAGGCTGTAGGCAATGATTGGCATGTGAGTAAGGCCACCATATTAGCCACCATAGAGGAGAACGGTCTCTCTGAACAAGGTAATAAGTGGCCAGTGGAATATACGACTCTTGGTATTAGTGGAGAGGACAGTCTGGGAGGTGACTCACAAATCTGAGACCCACCAGAAAAGAAAAGGCCTAGAAATTAAATAAATTTATCTAGAATGTAGAATTAAGGAGTAAACAGCAGAGAACACTGATATGCAGATCTAGAAGAAAGACTCAGCCAAGAGCATAGAGAAAGTAGGCAGGGAAGGAGACAGAGAAGAGCAGACATGTTTCAAGAAGAGAGAGTGAACATCTGCCGCTGAGCACAGGAGAGAAGATCAGACACTGGCGCTGGCAAGGAGTAGGTCACTGTTTTGCTGCTCCTGGTCAGTGTAATGCCTGGCAGTTCAAGTTCTAAACTGAAATCCTAAATGTCCTAAATTAACACGATTTTATCTCTCCTGATGATAGAATTTCTCCCTCAACTTTTAGCTCATCTGGTCCAGGCAAGAATGCACAGACAGGTTTTAACCAGGTTGTGGTTTTGCTTGATAAAAAGTCAGAATACTTTATTCTAAATTCCTCCAATCTCTACAAGTTCATGAAATAAAGCAAAAGGCTTGAGTTAATTGAGTCTAAAATTTCAACCTAATTCTTTAAACATTTTTTATTCTCCAAATTATGCTCGCACGCAAAACTTTGACATTGAGGCAATGAAGGTAGAGATTTTTAGCAAACTTTCATGTTATTTATTCAAGTCACAAATATTGGAGTAGGCACATGAATTAATCCAGAACACATGTCATGATTCATTCTTCTAATACTTTTCACTTATATTATGCTTCTCTTCTCTTTTGAGTTTTGTTCCTTCAGAAGTTTAAAAGAACGGACTGTGGTGAACTTAGTGTGGCAGGTCCAGCCAAGAAGCATCCAGTGTTAAAATTAAAGTTTTCATAAAACTCATTTAAAATGAGACAAAAGCAAAAAATGTATGTAATGATAAAATCATTTATTTTACTGAATAATTCAAAAATTAACCATTTCCCTAAACTCTGATATCTTGTAGAAGGCAACACTTTTCTGTTTTTAAATTCATTTTAGGAAAATCTAAAATTAAAACCTGTTTTACATTCTAAAAATAAGTGGTTTAACTCCTGAAAATTTATTCAATCGCATTTTAAACTCCAACATACATATTTCTAGACTTGTAAACATATTTGCATTCTTTTAAATTTAAATAGAAATAGATTTGTTAAAATCCAGTTCTTTGAAATGTTCAGGAAAGTATCATCTGGCTTGATTTTTATAAATTATATGTAATGTTTTTAATAAAAATACTCTTTGGAATATGTGCTACTTAAGAAAAAGAATTATTTAAACCCGACTTATAAAACACTTTTTCCATTGTCCATTTTTGTGAACAAAAGTAAGGAGTTATCTTTTCCATTGCAAGGTGATGTTTACTCTTACTAAATTTGTTTTGTCATAATAAAGAATACCAACTTGAATTTCAAACATTACAAGTGACAAAACATTTTATAGAGCATTCATTTTGTATGTAGACTGCACCTGAAGTACTCTGCTTTAATCTAAATGAAAAAGCCAAAATGAAGTCAAAAGTTATTTACTGTTGCTTCTTCCTTGACATCTCTTAATAAGACATAAACAGGTGAAAGAAGAAACCCTACACAGACATGCCATCTCTGAGCAGACTCTACCAGGAACGTCCTCATCCAGGTGCTCCAACACAGACACTTTCACCTGGATAACGACACCCTCCTAACATGCACACAATACTCTCTAGCTTACAAAGTGCTTTTCATATTGAGTTTGTTTCTTTTTAATGACAGGGGAAAATTATATGGAGGTTTTTATTCCCTTAGAAGGCAGAAGACTTTTGGCAAGAATTTGAATCTTTCCTCTGTGGCCAATTAGTGACAATTCCACTTTTGCAAGACAGCCGTCTCCCTGTCCAATTTGACAAGGCAAAGCAAGAAGACTGGCACCAAATTCAGTGCCAACAGTAGTTCACAATTTCACCACTATCAAAATAGGACTTGGGATGCAAAATCTGAGGTCTTGCATAGTTTGCTGCAGCCTCCACAGAGGCTGAATTGTAATTGTAACCAGAGTCAGTTGCTGGGAAATGTATAGATTAGCTTCAGTGTAATTCGTATACACTCTGCGGAAGAAATTCTGAAACATGTTTACAATGAAAACAAAATTGCATAATTTATTTCATTACATATTTATTTCATCTTTATTTGTATTGGGAAAAAAGATTAGAAACAACAGCCTTAATCTATAGGTGGTTGGTTAACTAAAGTGTGATACATTGTTAACTGGAATAATGTGTAATTCAAGTACAGTGTTATACTACAGGGTAAAATGTAGGTTACACCAGACAGTGAAGTTTTGTAGGCTATAATAATGGGAGATTTGGACTTTTTCTTAGTACAAGTTAGAATGTCACTGGAAATTTTTGAGTGTAAGGATGACAAGATTTGATTTACATGCTCAAAGGAACATTCTGGCACTGTTAAGAAGAGACAACAGCAAGACCATGGGAGAAAGCAGTAGTGCTGCACTGGGGAAGGCGGGCTGGTGGGGACCGAGAGCAGGGTGCTATCAGCAGCAGATGTGGAAGAAAATGTTGATGGCATATAAATGGTACTGGTCAAGAAATCAGGATTGTCTAATATATATGGAGACTAAAGAAAGTGGAGTCAAGGAAAACTCCCAGGCTTGTGTATATTATGAGTGGAGCAGATTGGAAAAAATAAAACACACCCCCGCCCAGTAACAAGGTTGCTGCTGAGTAATTGGATACAGATCTTTATTTTCATCTTTCAACTTTTATTTGGAATTATGCAAGGAGCATGTGTTACTTCAGTAATTTAAAAGCTATTTTAAAAAATAAACTAATGCCAATAAGAATAAGAAATAGTTTACCTTAATATGCATATTTTTTTGGTCAGCCATTCTTTTTTTTTTATGAAAAACAAACCTCACAGAATAACAAGCAACAATTTTTGGGATGTGAAGCAGTATCTAATCCCCAACCTGTCCAGTTTTAGGATCATAGCAAGTTGCATCTCTTTATTTGGGTCTTTTCTAAGTGAAGGAACGAATTCACTAGGGCCTCCCACACGATGAACCTGAAGATTAACACCACAGAGTCAGCACACCTGCCAACCAAACCACACAAGTAAACCTCCATCTGTGTAGTGAAATGACTAATTCTTATTCTCATTAACCCTCTTAGTTAGCATATTTGAATTTTTTTCCCTTTGCAAAGTTTTATTTTCTGTTGATATTTTCATAGCCCTTATGGCATACATATTTCTGGGGAGATTGTGAGTCATTTCAAATACTTTTTAAAATGCAGGTAAAATAATCATACATAAAAGAAGGTATGGTTTTTCTTCACTCTCACCTTGACTACAGGTTTATCCATTTTAACTCTTACACACATAATGCAATTTACTCTCCTAACTGCTTCTCCTGCTTTGCTGTGCAGATAGCAGACACCATGAGGAGAACAATACAGCTGAGAAAAATATTCAAGTAAAGATCTGTGCACCATACATCATGCTTAAGCTTATGCGAAGGAAAGGTCCAAACAGATCTAATATGTAAACAACACACTGGGTCCAGAGGCTGTGGATGAATGTGGACAGATACTTTCTCAGCAGATATACATCACTACAGGAACAAAGCATTTCTTCACTTGACTCTCTTCAATCAGGATTGAAGATTAAAAAAACCTGCTCTTAACCCTAGAATTATAAAAAGATACACTGCATAGTAAACACAAATATTATCAGAGAAGAGGCAGGCCTTCTAACATTAGATGGAAAGATTTCTGATGTCTTATATAAAAGTGGACCCTCCCACCATTTCCTCAGACTTCTCTCCCCAACCCAGCTGCATTTCTATTTTTTGTCTTTAAACATTTACCTGACTTGAACCCAGGGGGTCAGATGATTCCAAACGGTACCTTTTCCTGGGCTACTCACCATTTCTAGCTCATCTACTGGGCAAATATCCCAACCCTTGGAAGTTGTGCATGTACTAAGCATGTGGCTTTCTGCATATGTCTGCACATCATTTTTCAGGAAACTCTATTTCACACTACACCATCTTGCTGAGTAGCTGTTGTTCACACCCACTGAGAAATAACTCCATGTGAGAATAATACCTTTGCAACTTTGAAATGTCCTTAGACAGACTTCTCATCTCCAGGCCATCAACCTGCTGTGAACTCTCATCCTGACTTTTCACACTTATAGGCAACAGTCATGCAACATACTGTCATACAATATGAAGGTTTGGGGGAGATGTGGAGGAGTGTAAAATTAAATTGGAGCCTGAACATCTTTTGAGATTGGTGTAATTTTTAATAATTAAAAAAACTATCACACATACAAGTTTATGCATATTGGTATCTAATTAAAACTTCTGCTCTGTGTCCCTGAAGCTCATCTGGATTTCAGAACACCATCCACTTGCTTTTGTTGACAAATAGTAGATAAATTCAACATCAAGGTCCCTGGCCTCAAGATACTTTTTAGTTACATTTTTGGTGGCATTAGAGCTTAAACCTAGGGCCTCCACACTGAGATGCAACCCCGCGTTCATTATTATTCTTTTTTTGAGACTGGTTCCCATTAAGCTGCCCAAGCTAGGTTTTAATGCATGATTCTCCCAGAATTCTGGAATTATAATCATGTGCTGCCATCCTCAGCTTATGTCTTCTTTAATATAAGTACTTCTGGTCCAAAATTTTAGTCTTTATTTTAAACCACAATTATTAGAGTACTAAGGCAATTAAGAAGTAAGCATGGGTGGAATTTCAATGAATGAATTTTACTCTTTGAGAATCATCCAGAAATAATTTAATCCATCCTGCTTGTTTGAAAACTCAGCAAGATGTAGCAGTTTGATAAATATCTCTATAAGAATAAATAAAGTGACTAACATTCATTCAACAGATAATTGTGAGCTCTCAAAACAAGCCAGACTGCACATAGGAAAGTAAGTCTGATGAGGGTCTAGGCCTACAGGGAATTAACCAGGTTTAGTAAAAGAGCTGACATGCTAATTATACTCTCTCTAGTTCAGCAGGAATGTATCTCAGCAAGGATTAAAACATACACACTAAACTTCTCGTTAATTTTCAGTTAACTAAAAGGTTCAGTTAAGCGGAAATCAGCTCATACTTAGTGCTCCCTTCCTTCAATTAATGTCCATCTAGTTCAACGTCTGGAGCTCTGTTCAGCCTCACAGATGTGACAGGGTGATTCTCACTGGCTGCACTGTACTCAGTGCGGAGGTACGAAAAAAGAAAAGACACTGCTCAGGAAAGAGTAGGACAGGTGAACCACATTCAGAAACACAAAGATACAGGTATGACGCTGACTGTAGCAGTGAGAGATGGGTGCAGGGCAGGCGAAGGCTGTGGAGGCTTTCTCCCCACTGTAGGTGCATGCTGAGAAAAGCCCGAGGAGCTGCTTACACAGGACACAATCTAGAAGTCCTTTCAAAAATCTCCAGTATGTACTTGATTCCCTTTATTCAGCCCTCTCCTGAAAGGTCACTGGACAGAGTACCTAATAAATCAGAGCTCTGAATAGCTTTCCTCTGTTTAATAGAAACCATCATGAACACATACATTTACTCCTTGATTTTATAAGTTTTTAAACGCCTATTGTAGTTTGGAACTGAAACTTAAAGAATTTAGTGTATGTGTGTATCCATATAAACATAATGATGTATATACATTTATATATACAGAATGTATAATGTGTATTTACTTATAAAACAAAAGTATCTATTTACATAAATGATATGTGCATATATTATATATATACACAAATAATATGAAGATCCTTGTGTATATGAGAATAGTTTCCCTTTTAATTCAGAATTTGCACAGAAACTTCAAGAAATAACATATGGCAACATATGAGCCTTGGGAAATATGTGGTCAACCAGTGAAGACAACATGCCTCACAGCACAGCCACTACAAGAAACACTTGCCTTTAGCAAAGTTTTCTTTCAGTTTTCTCAAAAAGGGGTGGCAGACTTTTTTCCCCCAGCTTAGCTTGGGAAAATGTCTTAAAGCGCTTTCTAATACACAAGTAGACACATGTCTTAGTAAAATGAATCTACAATTATCGTCACTTATGCATTTAAGAAACTGACTTAAGATAAAGAGAATCAGACTTTCTATTAAAGATAAAAACAGTTAAATTTCATGACAAAAAATGCTGGGGATATTGCATGAAGTAGACATAATGTAGTTTGTGATGCTTAAAATTCACGCAAAGATTGCTCTTATGAATTGTTTTATCTGCAATGGAGTTTCAAAAGAATTCTGACCACAAAAGAAAATAAGTCAGAAACCATGACACCATCCAAGTAGCTGTTGCATCTGGGTGGAATGGCCAGCCTCCACTACAGTCACTTAGTAAGGAAGTGGCAGATGATTAAGACATGCCTACCAACTGGATGATAAACTCTCAACAAGTTCAAAAGTAATAAACAATAAAATGTAAACACAAACTTTGCATTACAAATAGCAGGGGACAGTATTTCAGAGAGCAAGTGATTCTATTATATTCTCCTTCAGCATCTAAATCTATTTATGCCACAGATATGAAGAAATAATTATAAAAGAAATCTTAAAATAATGGTTGCTCCCTATTTGTCTTTCTGTAATAGAAGAGAGCATTGGTTTTTCTCAAAAGAGATACAAAGATTTTCATGAAAAGATTTCTTGATGCCGAGTACAAGGAGACAAAGAGAGTGATGTCAGTTGGTTCAGCTGGTGCCTGAGATAACGCTTGTTCACAGTGCAGGAAGTAAACATGGCCACATTTTAAAGTCTAGAGCTCTGGCCATAGCTTCTGATTCAAACAGATATTTTCTGAGATTAATATGTTTTCTGGTCTGTGTTCTTTCTTCTCAGGTAGACAGACATAAGCTCCCTGAAGCCTGATCAGTCATTCTAAGAACTAATTATCTATATCTCCATCATCAAGAACATTCCAGGGCTTGAAGGAATTTAAAACAAAAAAAGGGCCAAACAGTTAATTCAAACTCTTGTCTTACAAACAAAGGAAGCCATGCATGTTCTGCAGTTCCATAGCATGCTCACAAGGAACAAGATCCTGGCCTGAAGCTTACTGCCCTACCCACTGACCCACATGGTGTACAGCTAAGGTAAACTCTCAATAAATATCTACTGGCTAAAATTTTTGGATTATTTTTCAAAACTGTTTAAAACAAATTTTGTGGTCAATGTTTGTTATGAGGTAATTTTTACACATTTAGAGAAGAAGGCATCAATAATTTAGAAAATGAGAAAATCCTTTTCCATTTGTTATTCATTTCTTAGCTTTTTTTCTATTCTTATTATGCCGTAAAGATGTAAATTAATGAATTTACTGTGTTAAACATCACTTTTAGTAAATGACTCTTGCATATCCAGGATTTTTCTTTTTGTTCATTCTCATGAATGATTTTATTGGTTCTCAGAATTTCCTACAAATAATTCATTAGCCTATCAAGGACATAATTCCAAAATAACACTTAGTATCACTCCAATAGATCATAACCAGGGTTCAAAACAGTTACTGAATGGCAACCTGATTTTTTAAGATATCTAGTTTATATGTCAAAAATTAAATTAAAAAATAAATTGGCAGTTTCAAATGATGCATCCAATGATAGAAGTGAAATTTTATATTAGCATTAGCCTTTGCTCCCCTATTTCTCATCACTTATATATGACCTTATAATGAGACCACAGATTCATTGGCTGCATTAGAAAAGTAGCCTGGATCACTTAGAATCTTCAGGACCAGTTATATGCGTTATACTTTTTTTTTTCCTCAAAGAAAAGCTCTATTTTTTCCATCACCTGTGTTTTACAGCCTTAAAACCTGTTCATGCCAACTGTATCAGAACAATGCCTTCAGAGGGTCACATACAGCTGTCAATAGGATGGCACTGCCTCATAATGGTGCCTTAATATTCCAGGTCTTTACTAAACTGCTCATTGCTTTTTCATTTATCTGAAACAAGGGATATGGAGATATGGATCTGAGTGTATAAACTATTCATGATATCATTGTAGTTTCAAAAAGATTAAACAGCTATCCACATGGATTAAGTGTTTAATAATAACACATAATATGGGAGTTTTGCAAATGGAACTCTCATGAGCTTGAGAAATGTCTTCTGTTGAAAAACTGGATTTAATTCTTCCAACTCCAGGATCAACTTCCCCAACACTGTGGTCTTCTGTAACATCCAGAAGGATGTAAATATTCTAAAGGAACAATACTGAGCAAAAGAATCAAACTTCTCCATTTTATACTTTAGTGTTTTAAGCTTCTGGAATTCCAAACCCACAAATTTATATGTCCATAAGGATAGCTTATAAATGAACCTGGCTTTAATATCTGTGAGGTCACATGCCAGTACGAACACATTTCAATTTTAAAATGTGCCAGCTCTGTGTTTGGACTGTTTCCTTACATTAACTCATGAATTTCATTTGCTATTACCTATTAGAAGTTCTTTCTTCAGCTCATCTTACATGTTTCATCTTTGTTAGAAACACAATGATAATTTCTTGTTCAAAGGAACATGAGGCCTAATCTTTATGAAAGCTTTTAAAATCACTTTCACAAGATGAAGAAATAGCATTATGAAGCACCCCAAAGTACTGTCTCTATTGATAAACACAATGCATTCATGATTTTTACAACCCAAGTAACCCAGAAATTGATAAATGGGTAAGTAAATAAATAAATAAATCCAAAGACAAGAAATTTTGAAAAATGAGCTTCCTATGTCTCAACACATTTATTCTAGTAGGAAACAAGATAGCCATAAGTGTCATCATCTTCTCCTTGATAAAATTCAGCCTCTGGAAAGTTAATTACAAGACCCCATGGAATCTGACATGTAATGGGGTAATGAAAACACTTTGGTTCTAAAGAATTACAATACAGTGCATAGTGCTCACAAACAGAATGAATAATTGAAATCCAGAGCTTTTATGCTCCAATGGAAAAAAAAAACAATATTTCATGGCACATAAATTTATTCAGCTTATTTGCATTAAGGTTGAATGATCAAAGTACTGTCCACAGGAAAAAGTGATGATACCTTGATTTAAGTGTGATGAGCATTCATAAATATTCTTAGGAAGCAAGATGTACCTACATTTAATCAGTATTTATTAAAATTTTATTCCCTATAGTTATTCAACAGGATCTGTGGTATAAAAACATAATTACAAAAATCAGATTTGAGCTCATTTGACAACAGAAGGGTTTTATGGTGACCTATCTCCAAATGTTCCTATTTGTAATTAAATGCAGCGATCAGCAGTAAGGATTTTGAAGCTGTTTTAGTAGTTCCGCTATTCTGCTTAACATGTGGCACCCGTAATAATTAAAATGATACTAACACATGCACAATTTTATGGCCCTTATGGTGCAACCCATTATGCCAAATAAGGGCCTCTGTTTTCACAGCATACTGCACATGGTCTCATTACACCCACTTTTCTTTTCCTGTCTTCACACTAACAACTGTTAAAGTGAATCAACACACTAAACGTACTATAACAGCTTAGTGTTTATGATATGTGTGCTGTTAGTCAGTGAACAGGAAAATCTAAACATTTACTGTTTATGTAAAGAATAGCGTTAGTGTTAGCGAATTGCTCGGGTCTGCTTACTTTATTATCTAGATCACAAACGTAATGATGGGTTTCAATAGCATCTATATTTTTGCTTTGTTTTGTTTTTCAATGCAGATGTCTATAAAAACCAGAAGAATTTATTATTTGCATCTCTTGGAATGTTTCTTCCATACGGTAAAATAATTTAGGAATTGCTTTTTAAAAAAGATAAATGAGTAAAAGTGACATTCCTTTTAAAAAAGGAAAAAGAGGAAGAGGAAGAGTGAAAGATTTAAACATATTTGGAGATGATTTCCCCACACACAATTCCTAGGCTAGACCTGATTTATCTAAAGTATTCAAAAGCTATAAGCCATTTTTATGTAGCACCATACTAAAATTTACAAGAAACTGGGAATTTGAGTTTAGTGCCATTTTATCATGAATAATTTTGTAATTAAGAAGCTCTTCAAAGACCTCCTACACTCATTTTACAGTCATCAGTTCTGAATGGCATTCAGTCTTTTTGTTCTGGGACACAGTCCAAGGTAGGTCCCATCAGTAGAACACCAATGGCTTGGGCAAAATCTCATGTCTGTGTTGTACATTACTGTTTGCCTGAACATTAGTCGAACTGTCAGCTAAAAAATCAAAACTTTTCTTCCCTTTTTTCTTCTGGAGTCATCCTTGAGCTTGTCCATCCATTTAGTCCATTTAGTTCATTTGCTGTCTTGGAGCTAACCAGGAGTTTGGGCTGAGCTGAGTAGGCCTTGAATGTTAATGGCTTAATAGCTCAATTGATTGCAAAGATACAAAAGAAAAATGCTCACAGATTGCAGCCTTCACATGGCTTGGCTCTGAGATCTCATAAACAGTGTGACGTCGACCAGTAGAGAACCATGTGGATGCTGTTTGAGGACCATGCGCTCGTTATAGAACTGTGAAAATTTGTGGGACCGCAAAACGAAAATCATCAGCCAGGAAAAAAAAAAATGGCAAGACAAGAAACAGTAGAGAGAAGCAGCTTGAGAAAGACCTAACACATTCTTCTATACAAGCCTCTAAGTAGAAAGACTAGGAACATTTAATATTATGTAAATAGTACTGCAGGTTCAATAAACTGTAAAAACACTAGCCATTCTGAGCTCAGAGTATTACACTCAGAAACAACTTGGGGGAAGATCCTGTCCTTGGTAGGATGCATTCTCTGACTGTTGCTCACAAAAATAAAAATATGGGCTTATTCTCTTTAACAATTAAGGAAGGAATAAAGCTCTCTGAACTTGAGGAAGGTTAGATTTCTTAATCCCTATTCTTTTATTAAAATAAGCATTTGTGATCAGCATCAGTATTTACACCCTATGATCAAAAACAAATAACCCACTTTGTTTGTTTCTTACTGCAAATGAATTAAATTAGAAGCCATTAGGAGGACTTGCTGTTTATATCCTTGTTTCAGCAGTGGTAGTATTTGAAGTTTCCTGCGGTAAGTTCATTACTCGTATTTTGTCCAGAATTAGTGAAGCGTGCTGAAAATTGCTAATGACAGATGTTTCTCCACTCTGTCACACTTCTTGTATCATTTGATTTGGAAAGCAACATACGGTGTTCTGCTCTATCAGTATGTCACAGACTGTCTGCAAACAGCTGGTCATAACTCAGTTCAGTGAAAACCATTACTTTCCAATGAAGGGCTGGACACCCTCCAAATTGCATTTTGGCATGGCCTCGGCTGCATAATGCACAAAGTTCCTCTGTTCCGAGGTTACCTAAGGAAGAATTTCACTTTCCTGACTTGTTTTTATATTTTAAAAAATAAGAGAGCTTTCTCAGCAACCTAGAGAAGATCAAGAGAATATGAAAAAAATATTTTAATGATTAAATCAACTACTTAAAATATCTGGGACTGGTGCATTTCAAAAGACAACATAAAACCTACTCAGTATACTTTTCTCCATTTCCAGTTGCGTCTTTAGTTGAAGGGAGCAGGTCGATCAGGATCAGGACCCAAAAGACAACACATTTAAATGCTTCCTATAAAACAGCCATGGCATATGAACATGACCAAGTGACTATTCCATGGTGTCTAGTTACTATGACAAATACTAAAAATCATTCCCCTCTCATTTGTGTGATAGTAAATTTCAAAGAAAAGAACCTTGTTGTTTTTACCTGAGACTCATCAAGCTAAACCCAAATACAAAAATCAATTTTAGTATAAGGCCACACATACTATTTTTATCATGATATTGTAAAATAAGTAAGACTTGTTTGTAAATATCACATTGTCTCTCTAGTGTAAAAAACAATAAAAATTGAAAGCAATAAGATCCAAAATGTATAATAGATACTGTAAAAAGAAAAGGAAAGAAAGTGCTCTAAAGAATGTATGTATGTTTAAGTATGTAAGATAGATGACCATATTACTAAGTTTTCTTGGATCACTGAACAGAATGGTTTGCACTGTCATTGTTTGAGTGTCTACCTTCCATGCTTTGAATTTGTAACTTGAACAATTATTTGGAAATAATAGAGGACAATATATAATTTATCAACTAGTGATTTCTAAGTGTTAATTTTTTTAAAATTCTACATTATTTCTACCATTTTTTTCTGTTTTGTCTTTTTTTTCTTTAAATAAAAAAGTTCTTAATTACATTAATAATGCCAAAATATTTGAATGATCACAATCTATAGAATAACAAGATATCATTAACAACCTTTTCAAAAGGTGTATGTTCTTTCCACAGCAGTGAAATTTCTCACTGAAAACCTCTAGCTAGAGCAGAGAGAGAAATAAATATTGAAAATTATTAAAGCCACATGACACAGATTTAAAGTTTTTCCAGTACAAGGAGCTGAACTTATGAAGGATCTAAGTGATAGAAGAATATGTACCTTTCAGTTTAGTACTCATTCAAATTTCCACCAGCAAATGTCATCTACTTATCTGTGTAATAATTATTGGAGATACTTTTATGGGATTTTTTTTATGTACATGAGGTTAGAGGATTCTGAACAGTGAACTCTAAACTATGTTCTTCATCTGGCAAACTACATTTACTTCTAGGTAAAATTTATGCATCATTTTCAAAAACTCCTGACATCCCAACTAAAACTGGTCTTCCCCACACATTCCTAATAACGCTAGTATTACAGATCAAGTGCATTTGGAGCTCAGGAGAGAATATGGCCAATTTACTGTGTGAGTCAGGATACACTTTAGAGAAGATAACATTTAACTGGGTCTTAAAGAATGACTCATGTACAAAGTAGGGCATATTTTGGCACTCCAATGAAAAGGTATGTCCTCATCTAGTATTAAAAAAAAGCAACACAGTTGCAGACATAAAAGTGAAAGTCAGTGTATGAGAAAATTCTAAAAAGTATAAACCATACACACAGTAAGGAAACTCTTTAGAAAAAGACATTTTACTTGAATCTAATAGTTTCCTCTTTTCCTAGGCACAGTTTCAGAAATAGATAAAATCAACCACTTTTCAAGATAAAATCCATAGATATTGTGTGAAGAGCAACCACAATATAGAGATGACTCAACAATTGCATGAAGATAAGTTTATATGAAAGTATATGTATTTTAAAAGCCATATCACTGATTAATCCAACTTTGTGCAATTTGCTTCCTAAATTATTAGTTTTTTAAATCAATACTTTGGAAGAGGTATTTCCAGGATTCTTAGTAAGACAATTTTTAAGAATCATCTTATATTGGTCTTTTCATTTAAAAATTAATCTGCCTTATGATAGGATCATTCTTTTTAGATAATAGACTCTTTGCAAGTTTTGTCTTAGTGATAATTTACACAACTGAACTGAAGAGGTGAAGTGGGTCACAAAAGAGTGCTGCCATCTATAAATGTCATAGCAAGAAAAAGGACATTCCTCTTTGCTAGGTGCAGAGGCCTCCACCAATTAAGTAATATAGCTAAGGAAACATTGATTTCATTAGATAATCAAAGCTAATGAATGAAAATTAAAGTGAGAGAAAAATGTTTTCATTACCATAATCCCTTTCCCCATCCCTCTATGTTGTTCTCTTTATTTGAATATTTACCTGCATGTATGATAAACATGCATAGAACAGAATATAGAATCCCCTTTTGTAGATCAACTGTCCTTTATCTCTGGAAAAAAAAAAAAAAACAACAAAACGTTGTCCAGGGCTTTTGCTTTTATTTCACAGAGAAATATTCACCTATCATCAAAGTATCATCTTCTTTTGTCAAAAGTAGTATAGAAACCTCTGTAGGTTTATTATGTCAGATGGCAAGAACATAAAATTAGAAATTTCAGATGAATATCATGAGTGATTTGTGCTAGTTGTTCTCATTATGTTTTCTGTTATGTCAATGATGGTCTTTGATTCTTTTTTCACTCTGTGGATGGTCTTTTTTTTCTCCTCCTTGTAACCAGTGCTACTTCTAAATATGAGCTATGGCTCCTAGAGCAGATGGGTGAGTAGAGAAATAATTTCCACCCTATAACTTGTTAGAAGAGCTCAGTGCCTTGCCAGTTGGCCAGGAGTTTCAGTCCTCGAATACAAAATACACAGATTCACAAAGACGGGCCCTCTCTGTGGTTCTTATTTGAGTCTCTTCAAATCTCAATAGGGCCAAAAATTATTCACTGAATTTTTGACTAATGAAAACTGCAAGTTATGGCCAATATCCTATTGCTAGTCTCCTACTGTCCTTCTGGTCAAACCCTAGCCAACTAAAAAAAGAAAAAGAAAAAAAGATAAGATACCCATTCTGGAAATATATCCACAGAACTGAAAGTCTCTTGTGGACATTTTCCTCAATGAACAATGCTTTTAACTATTTCAGGGGGAAAAAATGCCTTGCTTGCAACCTAGATAGCAAAATGAAGATGAGGAGACTTAAAATTTAATTTAGTGTGCCATGTATAAAACTCCTAATGGCATACTGACTATTCCCAAGTTTTTTATTGGAGCACAAACACACAAATTTTTCCTGATGGGACAATTTAACAGTTTAGTTTCATTTCACTCAATTCCACTCAACAAATACTTACTGAATGTACGTACAAAACTCTTAGCAAGGTGTTGAGGGAAAAATAAGCACATTCCCAACTGTGGAAGTGCCCTTAATGAATCTAATGTAAATAAGCACATAAATATATAATTTTAATACAAATTTGTCTCATAAAAGTGCATTACCTACATACATGTCTGTATGTATGTATCATCTCTAAAATGGTGCTAATACATTTTCTAATTTCAATTTTGGTTACAATAGCACCATCTTCCACCAAAACATTTTTTTTAAAAAAAACTAAGTTCTTGCAATTAGATTATGAATAGCTTTTGATTATCTAGGTCCTGATTAATAGAGTGCCTATATAATTTATCATCCAAACAAGGACACTTTGAGAGTGAAAAGTGGTGCTATTAATAATTATGCCAAGTCAGTAAGGATAAATCGGTACCATCCCAAGGAAATGGGGACATAGGTTCACCTTACTGATTACCTAAATTTAGTATAATCAAGAAAAAATTGCTCTTTTTTCTGCTTCTTCCTTCAACTTGCCTTTAGTAAAATATTATTATTTCTTATTAGATATTCCCTGAGAAACTGGTAAGGAATAAAATGAGACTGTATCCTTCAGATCCATCAGTTTTCCAAAAAAATAAAATAGGTTGAAAAATCATTTAATGAATACTTACTGGGTCAATTACCATGTCAAATGCTACTGGCAGATATAAACCAATACATTCCTATTCATGTTATAGTCCAACAAAAGTTGAAAACTTATCTATATAAAACTTTAAAAAAATACTTTCAAATTATTTTCAAATAAGTTTGTTAGAATAATTTTATGAATAAGTGGTTTTTTAAATATTGAAGTGCAAGCCAGGCATACCTGGAATCTCAATATTTTGAGAAGTTAAGCTAGAAGGATTGTAAGTTCAAGGCTATGCTGGGCACCTGGTGAGACTCCATCTCAAAATAAAAATTAAGAAAAGGGATGGGGATGTAGTTCAGTGCAAAAGTATTAGTTTAAAAATATTTGAAGTGTGCATAGTAAGACAGGGCAAGAAGTAAGTAGAGAAAGGATTCTTTTGCAAAAGATCTTATTTTAATTTCCCATTCATGAGTTGTGATAAATACCTCCAGATGTCACTACTACTTCCTGCCTCCTTTCCTTCTCTTTCTCTCTTTACTTTTCTTCTCTGTCTTCAAGTCCATCACAGAGGAATATAGATATAGGAAAGTAGGAAGTTTGTGCTCAAGTTATAAGAGTGTCATAGAGGAACCAGCCCAACGTTTTTGTGTTTCATCTTAAATCTAGATTAAAAGGGTTATGTGTATGTACATGCCCAACTAACTGAAGCAAACTGGAAAGCAACACAACAATCAATGCTTTTAGAGATCCTTAAGTAAATTTTTAAAATTATATCCATATAAGGGTGTTATGGAAACACCATAACAGGAAACTGCTTCATAAAAAACAGAAAAGTAGAAAGGCGAGGCTCTAGGGGCTGGAGTGGGGTGTATGGGAAACAGCTCAAACCACAAACCCAGAGGCTCCAGGGGTTGAACAGGGATGTGAACCAGTGAATGGTCCGGGAACAGGGTGATCAGAAACACACTGTCGACTAGTATGGACTGCGACAATCAGCAACAGAAAAATGTTATAGGACACTGTAACTCTAATGAAGCCGGTTTAGTTAACTTTCAAAAGAAACTAGAAAATCAAATTCCTTACCATTTAATGTGGCAATAAGGTTAAGTGGAACAAAACCTGGTCGTCAGGCTCTTGACTGACTTGACTGTCAAGAAACCTCTTGATTGTCACATGACTCTTAGAGTCAGGCATGTTTGTTTCTGTCTTATATCTTATCCCTTCAGAAAGGAAACCTTTTAAAAGGAGTGTTTATGTACATGTATGAGTAAGATGGACAAGCTTTGACATATAACATATATGAAATAAATATTTATCATGTATTTTTAAAATGTATAGTCTGACTTAATTGTATAGAATTGTCATACTGGCAATTATAACTAAGTTGAACCATACTTGAAACTTAAATTCACCGCAATGATTTATTAATTTGATCATTCTCCACTTTACATTGTTATAAAAATCTATTTTCTATTCATTCATTTATTCATTTGCTCCTTGTGCATTTATGTAGTATCCAAAGTGCAAAACTATTCTGAATGTTGGGAATACAAAACAACCAGCCTTCAAGGAATTTAAATTCTGGTGGGTAAGAGAGACAACAAGAAAATATTAGAAGTTAACTAAATCGAAACATAATGTGTGTGATGGGTTAGGTTAACAAGTTTCTATTCAAATGTGAAGAATGTTTAAAATTATGAATGTTTTGCTTGATGTTTGAGAAATCTTCAAATGCCCAGTATTTAAAAGAAACCACACAACAGTCAATCACCAACACTGCTTAGGAAGTTATATAAAATATTGACATTGCTATAAAGTAAATAAAAGGTAGGCTATTGAATGGATAAAAATAAAAATGCAATGATTTATTATAATTATTATTATTGTCATTGTTGTTCTTTTTTTTACATTCAAGCAATATAAAAACTAGAAAGGAAAAATATCCTGAAAAAGCTAGCATAGCTTTAAATGATTTTTTACTTCTTCATACATAAAATGGAGATAGAGGAATGAAAAATTAGACAATAATTAGAATCAAGCTACATGTTTACAATATTCATAACTGGGATCAAATGAATGTATATTTGCCTGCACTTAAAATCTTTCCTCTGCCACATTTAGTGAATACATCGTCAATGACTTAATCATATTGTGCTGGTTAGGGGCAACACTTTCTCCTTTGATAATAAAGATATTACTTAAAAAACTTTGGTAATGATTAAGTGTATTGATTCACATGCAGCATTCAGAACAGAGTATAGAACATGCTAAATGCTCAAAAAATGTCGACTATTACTGTTCATAGCACTTGCTTATGATCGTTTCTTCGTTCAGTTACTGTCTTATTCTTTTAGTTTTGATGCAGTTTAGTTTGGAATTGGAGGAAGCAGAGTCTATGAACTGGCTTCATTTTTCCATTTTTACCTGGAAATTTCTGCTCACAGTATTTCATTATCATGCTAGCACTTGGCAGAATTAATTCCCACTAAGAATGTGTGTATTATCCAAACTGAGTCTCACTTGACACACTCCAGAAACTGAGTAAATCAGTGATACAGCTAACAAAATCCACGCTAACTCTTTATCCTTGTAACACTTGAACCTAATTCAAATGTTTAAGTAGGTCTAGAATAAACATTACCCCAAGTAATCTTTGAGGTAAAATATTCGACGTATACAACATACATAACATAACCATAAAGTCAAAGATTCTCAGTTACTGTACAACTCTAAATTAAACACTGACAGGTCACTGCAATCTCCACTTGTTTTTCTTGTAAACAGCGCTATCTTCTATAAAGAATAATCATGAGGCAAAAAAAAAATCTGACTTACTTGTTATTAACTACGGTAATGTATACAAAACTATTAATAATTATACTGTTGAAGTTAGGGGTTGTGCAGAGAACAACTAGAATCAGGACATGGAGTTTATAATATTAATTTTATAATGGTCACCGGGAGTTAACACAAGAAAATGCAGGAAATCTATCCACAACACCAAAGACATAGAATATTTAGTCAAGGCCTAAATCCCACAGCAATGTCCTACATGAATCCAGATGAAAACCCAGAGCTCATGACAATGCCTCCCACAAGTCCAGCTGGAGGTACCAAACCCACAAGAAGGACTCATGCCAGTCTGTTTTATGGATCTGTGCCAGGAAGGCCCAAAGGTCAGTGGTGGAAGCCAGAAAGTCCAGGCCAACAGGGTGAAGGAGCTGTGCTGGTGGGATGAGGGTTCTATGCTGGAGCCGAGAAGTCACACTCACAACAAAGACCAGGGCTGTCCTGAAAGGCCCCACAGCCATCCTCAGTGACAAGGAGGTCCCGAGCTCCTCCAACGACAAGCACAGTTGGGGGTACATGCCAGGAAACCAGCATGATGAGTTCATCCTGAAGACCAAGTGGCACACGTCTTCCCCTCCGGAGCCAGAAAGCAAAGCTCAATGTGAGAACCAAAGCTTCTCCAGGAGAACCAACAGCTCAAACAGCAACTTGTAAGAGAACACACAATGTCTCAATGCAACAATGCATTAACACCTTCCTTCTCCTTCTCCACCTCTATTTATGCTGGCAACTTTCCTCAGGTGGAGCATCTACATTCTGTGTCATGCTGATTAATCCAAGTGGCATTAAGTTGACCACCAGTTCTTAATTCATAACATATACTTACAGCAAAATAATATGTTGTTAAACTATATAAAATTATGTTTGTACATTTACTTATAGTATGAAAACCAAAATATTATAATATTTAAATTATGGAATATTTCTTTTTCCTAAATTTTCTACATTTTAAAGTTCTTTGTAAATCATCTTACTTATACAATCAGTAAACAGAATCTATAAAACAACAGTCAAAGAAAAGGTAATTTTTTATAGCACAAGAATTTTAAATACAAGGATAGATATCACAAAACACAACCACCCTCTAACACTCCAAGGCTGTACCTTACTTATTTTTCTTACAACACAGAGGTTTGGATTTTTGTTTCTTACTAACATAAGCATTGCAAGCCACTAAATATAAATAAAAAAAACCTTTAGTGTGGCAAAGTCAATCCCATGAAACTGATGATGACCTCGGTTAGATGAACAGATCTGCCAATCTAACTGCCGCTCCACTTGTCAGTCAGACCAAGAGCCAGCTAGCTAATCATTTGTTCTTTCAAGGATTTCTTTTACCCTAAGGGCTGATTTCATCTAGAAAAAAATAAAGGAAGAAAATATGCAGATGAATCTTATGTTCTTTTGCCTTTTTCCATTGCTTCAAATTCAAACCTAGCAATGGCAGTGTTCTTTCTGTCTGTTAGGGGTTGATGTAGACAACCCCACAACATGAAAAATCTTAGACTCTGTCTGGTCATGAAAAAAGCTTCTACTTGTCCAAAGGAAGGCACAAAATCAAGAGTTGACAGAGATTCTCATTCAGGAAAGAATTGTCACCATTTTTGCTGCACTCTGGCCAGAACAACATATGGCAGCCCAGCTGACGAATATAATCTTTTCCTCTTTTTTCCCATTTCACATGCACATTTCATTTGTGGAATATTAAAACTTCACACAAAGTGCCTGTTAACCCCTTGGCATCACAGCACCCCTAGTCTGGGCGGTGCTTAGTCTGGGCTGCGCTATTTACCAGAATCTTCACGTCCAGCTGTGAGAGAGTTAAGACCAACAGAGAAGGAACTGATGGTCGGAGGCCATCTGACTCTTCGTATCCCCATTAGGAAGGGCCAACTTGCAGAATTTTTGAGCAGAGTTGTCTTTATGTGAGAAAATTTGTAGCCTCCTGCTTCAAAATAAACTGCCTGTTACCCTGCATGCTAGAGCCTTTCTGTGTCAGAAATCAGAGGTATTTTCCAAAGCATCTGTCCTTACAGTCTATGTCCATAGGGACCCAAAGTCCAGATAAGTTCCCCAAAAATCATTGCAATGGCCCCTGTCCTGAAGGAAGAAAATCCACACACATGATTAAACAGAGAAAGCAACTCCCTTACATCTCTCCATCTCTCTCTCCAGATATAAGCATTGGAAAGGATGTATGTAACTGCTGACAGATAAGAGGTCTCCTTGAAGGTGGTGGGACTAACTGCTGAACCCCACTATAAGTCAGGCAGCTGAAGCATACTGCCAAGTGGATGTTTCTGGATATGCATTATTCGCTATTTACCTTCTTTCCATCCACTGTTCTACTTTAGTTTGCAATTTGGAAAAATTGCCCAGTATAAAATAAAGCACGGGACGTATATTTGTTGAATAAATATTAAACCTGTAAAATATGCAGAAAATAATATGGTGTATACCCTTGGGTTGATCTTTAGCATATTAGTGCCAAATTATTATCTTTTTTTATTTTAAAGAGAAAAAATAAAACAGAACTTGACAATCGGTTGGTAGAAGAGAAACAATAATTAATACATTGAGGGGCTGGGGATTTAGCTCAGCGGCATAAGCACCTACCTTGCAAGTGTGTGATCGTGAGTTTGATCCCCGGTACCAATAAAAAAAAGAAAAAGACAAATAAATAATTAATACATTGCATATTAATATCTTTATAGTAGTTATTCAGAGTATAGGATAGTGTACATTATTGTCCAAACAATATAAGCTGAAACTTTTCCTTTCAATGAACTAAGAGAAGCTAGCTGTATAAATATCTTAACTAGTTTCTGTGTATGTATATATATTTTTTTTCTTTTCCCTTTTTTCCTTTCCCCTTTCCCTCATCACATGCCCCACTCCCAATATTTATTGCACATTTTGGATCTTATTTACAGCTTCAATTTCTCACACTAGTGAGAATACAATGTTTACGCAAGTGGGTCTAATGTATTTTGCTTATGAGTATGGTCTCACGTTGCCTTGATTTACCTATAAAAGTCTCCATTTATCCTTCTTTATGGCTGCCTAGTACCCCATTACATACATTTTTTAAAAATCCATTCCTAGTTGATGGGCATTTGGGTTATTTCCAAGCTTTAGCTATTACAAATTGTTCTTCTATAGACATGGGTATACATATATTGCTGTAGTATGATGTTTTTAATTCTTCTGGAAAGATACACAGAAGAGGAGTAGCTGGGTTGAATGGAACTTCTAATCCTAGTTTTTAAGGAATCTCCACACTGGTTTCCATGGTGGTTGTACCACTGTACACTCCCAACAGTGTAGAATGGTTCCATTTTCTCCACAGCTCCCCAGCATTCGTGATTGGTTGATTTTTTGATGATAATCATTTTTCTGGAGTGAGATGGATTCTCAGTGTGTTTTAATTTGCATCTCTTAAATGACCAATGATGTCGAACTTTTTTCATGTATTTATTTACAACTTGTATTTCTTAATCTGAGAAGTATGTGTTCATCGGAGATGCCCATTTTAGAACTGGGTTTTTAAATTTTGGGGACCTGTTTTTTTGTTTTTCAATTTTTTGTATGTTCTAGATATAAACTCTTTGTCTGAAAGACAACTGTTTATAATTTTTCCCATGTTGTGTTGTCTTTTCACTCTTTTAGTGATTTCTTTGTTGTGCATAAGCTTTTTAATAAGATGAGACCCCCATTATTGATTCTTTGAAGTATTTTCCATGTGGTATCTGGCTACACCTATGTCTTGCAAGATTTTGAATGATTTTCTCTTCCAGTAAATTTAGTGTTTCTGTTTTAAGATTTGGATGCTTGATCCATTTTGACTTAAGTTTAGTGTGTGGTGATAGACATGGATCTAGTTTTATTCTTCAGCATGTGGAAAGCCTGGTTTTCCAGCATCATTTATTAAAGAGACTATCTTTCTTCCATGGAACATGCTTGGCCATTTTGTCAAAAATAAGGTGGCTGAGTGTGTTTGGAGTAGTGTCTGAATCTTCTATTCCATTGATCCTCAGGTCTGTTTTTTTGTTTGGTTTGGTTCTGTTTGCTATTCTAGGTCTTCTCTGTTTCCAAATGAATTTTAGGAATGTTGTCTCTACCTTTGTGAAGTATGCTAATGGTATTTTTGTTGTGATTGCATTAAGAGTTTTGGGAGTAGGTTCATTTTCATTATTTTGATTCTTCCTATCTATTAACAAGGGACACCTTTCCATTTTCTGATATTCTCTTCAATATCCTTTCTCAGAACACTGTAATTTTCAATGTAGAGATCTTTTACTTCTTTTCTTACATTGATTCCTAAGTTTTTCATCTTTTTGGATGCTATTAGAAGGGGGTGTGATATCACTAATTCATCTCTCTGTGAGTTTGTTGCCTGTGTACATGAATTCTATTGATTTTTGAATGTTGACTTTATACCTAGCTACATTACTGAATCTGGTTACTAAATCAACAAGTCTTTTGGTGGAGTTTTTGGGATCTTCTACCTAGAATATGATATCATCTGCAAATAATGATAATTTAACTTCTTCTTTTCCTATATTTATTCATTTTATTTTTCTCTTGTCTAATTGCTCTAATGTTGCCAGAACTATATTGAATAGGAGTGGTGGTAATGTTCCTGATTTTTCCTTGTTTTGTTCCTGATTTTAGAATGAAAGTCTTCAGTTTTTGACCATTTAGTATGATGTCAGCTGTTGGTTTGTCATAGATGGCTTTTGTAAGATTGAGGTAAAGACTATCTACTCCAATTTTCTATAGTTTTTATCACGAATGGGTGTTGAACTTTGTCAGATGCTTCTTTTGCATCTACTGAGATGATCATGTGAATTTTGTCATTATTTCTGTTCATATGATGTATTACATTTATTGATTTGCAAATGGTAAACCATCCCTGAATCCCTGGAATGAATCCTACGTGGTCATATTGTATGATTCTTTTGATGATTTGTTGCTTTCTGTTTGCCAGTATTTTATATTTTGCATCAATGTTCATTAGGGAACTTGGCCTGTAGTTTTCCCTCCAGGTTAGGTTTTTCTCTGGTTTTCTAATCAGGGCAATGCTTGCTTCTAGGAGTGACTCTAGAAGTATTGCTTCCCTTTCAATTTCTTTAAGGAGTTTCAGTTTTAGTAGCATTAATTCTCCTCTAAATTTCTTGTAGAATTCAAAATGAATCCAGCAGGGCCTGGGATTTTATTGGTGGTACATTTTAAATTATATTTTCTATTTCATTGACTGATATTGTTTTATTTAAAATTTTTTATATCTTCTTGGTTTAGTTTGGCAATTCAACTGAATCTAGTATTCTTTCCATTTCTTCTGTGTTTTCCATCTTATTAGAATATGGGTTCTGATAGTAGAGGTTGATGATCTGGATTTCTGTGGGATCAGTTGTGATTTACTGGCTTTTTCATTCCTAGTTGCTTGAATTTGTGTATTTTCTTTCCTCTTTATTATGAGGTTAATGGCTTATCCATTGTGTTTATTCTTTCAAAGAACCAAGTTTTTAATGCATGGATTCTTTATAATATTTTCTTAGTCTCTGTTACATTAATTTCTGCTCCTATCTTTATGATTTCCTCCCTTGTACAAGTTTTGGGTTTGGTGTGTTTTTTTGCTAGAAATTTAAGGTTCAACATTAGGTTGTTTGTTTGAGCTTGTTCTGTCTTCTTGATAAATTTTACTCGTAGGACTGCTTTCATAGCATCCCATAAGTTTTGTAAGTTGTATTGGCATTATAATTTAATTGTATATACTTCTTAATTCCATCTTTAATTTCCTCTGTGACCTACTGGTGTTCAGAAGGGTGTTTAATTTCTATGTGTTAATGCAGTTTTTTCTGATTTCCTTTATTATTGATTTCCTGTTTCATTGTGTATAGTCAGATAGTATTCATGGGATAATTTTTATTCTTCTATATTTATTTAAACATGTTTTGTCAGGTAATACAAGATCAGTCTTGGAGAACATCTCATGCACAGCTGAGAATAATGCATGTTTTATGATGATGTTTTGGGGTGGAGTGTTCTGTATACATTTACCACATACATTTACCAAGTCCATTTGTTCACAGGCTTTAATTCTAATATTTCTGTGTTGATTTTTTTTGGTCTAGTTGATCAATTCATTTGTGAGATTGGAGTATTAAGGTCTCCCTTACAATTGTGTTAGTGTTTATTTGGTATTTCATGTTGATTAATGTTTGTTTTATGTAGTTGGGTGAGCCTGTATTTAGTACATAAATATTTTTTTTAATTTTATTTAAGTAGAAAAAGAAAAAAAAACAGAAAAAGGGTACAAGTTATATAGAATTTCAGAAAAAAACAGTAGGAAATCACTAGTTAATAGATTACATATTGTTATCTTAGAAATAGTTGTTCAAGTTACAAAATTAAAGCATATAAAGTGGACTTCCAAACAGTGAGACTGCAAACAGTTTTGTTCAATGATCCAACAAAACTCAGTAATATGGCTATCTATCTTATACACTTAAATATATATGCAGTTATATCCTTTAGAGCACTTTCCTTTCTTTTGTACAATGACAATTACACATTTTGCGTTTTATTACTCCCACAGTTTATGATTGTTAGTTTTTCTTAAGAGTTTGCTCTTGACGAGTATTTGGCAACCTCCTTTGTCTATTTTGATCAGTTTTTGGCTTAAAGTTCACATTGTCTGCAAACAGAATAGTTACCCTTGCTATTTTCTAGCTTGCAGAATTGTTTTTCATCCTTTGACTTTTAGTCTATGAGTTTCTCTTAGGGTTAAGTGTGTTTCTTGAATGTAGCATACTGTTGGATCTTGCTTCTTCATCCATTTTTCCAATCTGTTTCTTTTGATTTGTGAGCTGAGACCATTTACATTGATGGTTATAACTGATATGTATTGGCTTTTCTTTTTCATCTTGTCTTCTTCTTGTTTGTTCCCTGTCTTTCTGCTGTGTTTAATTGACTGCGCTGCCCACTAGCTTCTTTGTATTGGTATTCCTGCATATGTGGTCTTTCTTATCTCTTTCAAATATGTCTTTTAGAGCATTCTGTAGAGCTGGTTTGGTGATCACAAATTTCTTCAACTGTTTTTTGTCATGGAAGTATCTTATTTCTCTATCAATTTTTAAAGATAGTTTTGTAGGTTATATCAGTCTGCATTGATGATTGTTTTCCTTGAGGGCTTGGAAGAATTTACTCTGAGCTCTTCTTGATTTTAAGGTTCCTTAGAGAAGTCTACTGTGATTCTGATGGGCTTTCTTTATAGGTGATATGTTTCTTTTCTCTAGCTTTAATATTTTGTTCTTTCTTACATTGATTCCTAAGTTTTTCATCTTTTTGGATGCTATTATAAGGGGTGTGGATTTTTTATTGTTGACTTTGGACCTAGCTACATTATTGAATCTGATTATTAAATCAACAAGTCTTTTGGTGGAGTTTTTGGGGTCTTTGATCTAGAGTATGAGGTCATCTGCAAATAATAATTTAGCCTCTTCCTTTCCTATCCATATTCATTTTAATTTCTTTCTCTTGTCTAATTACCCTGGCTAATGTTTCCAGAACTATATTGAATACAAGTGGTTCTAATGGGCATCCTTGCTGTTCTTGATTTTAGAGTGAAAGCTTTCATTTTTTGTCCATTATCATAGAAGACTTTTATCAGATTGAGGAAAAGACCATCTATTCCAGTTTTCTGTAGGGTTTTTATCATGAATGGGTGCTGGACTTTGTCAAATGCTTTTCCTGTGGCTATTGATATGCCCATGTGATATGCCCTTTCTTTGCACAGTGGGGGGTATCTGGGATCAAACTCATGCTGTCACATTTCCAGGCAAGTTCTTGTAACACTGAGCTAAATCCCTGGCCCTGTTGTTTTGGTTCTATTTATCTGATGTATTACATTTTCTGATTTTTGAATACTGAATCACCCCTGTATCTCTGGGATGAATCCCTGGTCATGGTGTATAATCTTCTTGTTGATTTACCCCATTCTGTTTGCCAGTATCTTACTGAGGATTTTTGTATCTATGATAATTAGAGAGACTGGCCTGTAGTTTTCATTTTTGGTTGAGTTCTTCTCTGATTTTTGGAATCAGGGTAATACTTGCTTCCAGAAATGATTTTGGAAGTATTCCTTGCCATTAAATTTCCTTAAAGAGTGTCAGCACTACTGGGATTAGTTCTGCAAATTTCTTTCAGAATCTGTCAGGACCCAGACTTTTTCTTTGTTGGTATTTTTTTAAAATATTAAAGATGGTAAAACTAAACATAACAAAACAGAACAAAGTAGATCAGAAGAAAACAAGGTAAGTGACACAGATTTTAAAGCAAGATAATAGGATATCTACCATGGCTACCATATGTCTTTTGTTTTCTTCCAAATGGTTGCCCATATCTTCACATACAATGAATTCATACAAAAAATAGTATCAAACTGGTTAAAACAGAATGATGAAGGAATTTTAGGCCTTCAAAACCAGACAATAGGAAAATTAACAATGGCTGCTGTAATATCTCTTGTTCGCCTTCAAATTAGCTGTCCATACTTTCATGTACATTGAAATTAAACAACACAAAACAGGCTAAAAACCACTCTGAACAAAGAAAAATAGCATAACTGGATTACACAGCATGACGATATGGTATCAACAATGGATACCATAATGTCTCTTTTTCTTCAAAGTAGCTGTTCATTTCATCACACATAACATGATCGATTTTCTTATATTGCTTAGGGGAAGTTCTACGCATGTATAAGCCTCTACAAGTATACCTATCTTTTCTGTATTAGAGGAAAAACCAAACCAAAACAAAACAAATTGCTAGAAAGACACGAAACAAAAAAGACAAATAAATAACAATAGCAAAGAGCCCAAAACAATGACAATATAGGCCTTCAAAGCAACGTGCTAGGAGCATAACTAGGGTTGTTATTTTACATAATGGCCTTAAAGAGTTCCTATCACCAGACACTAACATGCAAAACTGTTCCAATCCTATGGATGTTGGCTGTTTTGTTCCAAAAACTTATGGAATTTGTAGCACAGTCATCTTAGCTATCCTAAGTGTGATTATACAATTTTAGATGTTTTCTTTCCCTTTCTTTTTATTTTTCCACCTTTTCCCTGAGATATTATTTTTTTCCCTTTTGAGCAGATTCTTATCCTTTCACTGTATTTATTGAGGATTTTGTATCAAATTACAAACTGTTCTGCTATAAACATGGGTGCACATATATCACTGTGGTATGATGTTTTCAGTTCTTCTGGGAATATGCCCAGATTTGGAATAGCTGGGACTTCCAATCCCAGCTTTTGGAGGAACCTTCAGGCTGATCTCCACAGCGGTTGCACCAGCCTGCACTCCCAGCAACAGTGCAGAAGAGTTCTTTTTTCCCTGCAGCCTCTCCAGCATTTTTTGTTGGTAGCTTTCTTTATTCTGGTCATTCCTTCTAGAGTCAGATGGAACCTCAGTGTTGTTTTAATTTGCATTTCTCTAATGATCAATGATGCTGAACATTTTTTCATGCATTTATTTGCCATTTGTACATCTTTATCTGAGAACTGTGTATTCATCTCAGAAGCCCATTTTTGGATTGGGTCATTGAATTTCAGGGGTGTGATTTTTTTAAATTCTTTTTATCTTTTAGACAGAAGTCCTTTGTCTGAGGGACAGTTGACTAAGATTTTTTTCCCAGTTTGTGGGTTTTCTTTTTGCTATGCTGGAGATTTCTTTCGACACGCAAAAATTCTTTAATAAGATGTGATCTCAGTTACTGATTCTGGGAAGTATTTCCCATGTCATCTGATTTTTGTTAATGAATTCTCTACTTATCCTCATGTCTTCAAGATTTCTACCTACTTTGTTTTCCAATAGATTATTTGTTTTAATATTTAGATCTTTGATCCACTTAGATTTTAGTTTAGTACATGGTGATACACATGGGTCTAGTTTCAGCTTTTGGCATATGGAGAGCCAATTTTTCCAGCACCATTTATTAAAGAGACTATCTTTGTTCCAGTGAACACGTTTGTGCTTTTATCAAAGATAAGGTGGCTGAGGGGATTCTGGGAGAACATGGCAGACAGCAGCATCTATGGAGGCTCTCTGAAAGACTTGGCTTAGAATTCAGGAATGGTGTGGAATAAGGAGTCATAAGCAGGTGGAGATATGTTCTGCTGACCCAGGAACGAACTGGGCTGAGAGAAACCAACTTGGAGTGCAGTCCTGGTGCTAGAACAGGAACAGAGGGGCCTCAGTGTGGAGGCTGGAGCCCGTGCCATTGGAAGCTGCGATTTGGGTTTCCCACCACGCGGCTGCTGCGTCTACATCGTCTCAGCAGGGAGAGAGACCTGAGAATAGGAATCAGCGAACGGAGTCGAAAACAGGACAGGCGGGGAGCTGTGCATTGACTTGCAGTGAGGTGAGTGAAAGAAACTGACACTCTTCCACAGTTTAATGAGACCCCAGTGGAAGACATTCTGGGACTGGGCAGACTTGTGGGAGCGGGGCGCTGCAGTGACTTCAGCCACGTATTCCCCTCTCAAGCGGGATTGGTGAGAAGTGCCTAGCCTACATGATGCTGCTGGCGGATACCCAGTAGGCTAGCACAACCCAGATCCCAGAACCTGAGGCTAGCCTGGAGGGGCGGGCCCCGCGTAGGCTGCCTGGTCCGTAACTCCCTGGTGCGCTGCGGTGGGCGGGAACACCTAGCCGGCGCAATTTGATCAGGCTGTGGCTGACAGGGAGGGAAGCTTGACCTCCTATATAAGCTTGTATATATAAGGAACAAAGAATATGGGAAGAGGCAGCAACAAGAAAGGCTCCTCGGCCCCCAATCCTGAGAAACAGGCAATAGCGGACACCGCACCAATAGACATAAAGCGCCATCTAGAGAGCCTCATAGATCAGCTCAGGAATGAATTATTAATGACCTGAAGCTAGAAATAAGCAGAATAGTTAGAGAAATGCTAAGCACCACCAAGAAAAAACGGATGGTGGAATGGAAGAACAGAAAAAGAGGGGAGAATTGTTTGATGGAGAAAATAGAGAAAGCATAGAATACGTGAAGCAGGTTCAAAGAGACTACCAGGAAACTAAAAACTCTATCGAAAACTGGCATAACAGCTTGAAAGAAACTAAGGACAGACTATCTGAACTGGAGGGCAGATTTGTAATATGGGAGAATGAAATGAAAAACTTCTTAAAGGTAACAAAGAAACAAACAGCAATAATACAAAGACTAGAAGATGATAAGAGGATCCATAACTTAAGAATTAAGAACATAAAAGAAGAAGTAGGGACACAAACAAATGAGCTACAAAAGCTACTCACAGAAATAATCCAGGAGAATTTTCCTAATTTAGCAAAAGGTAAAGATACTCAGATGTATGAGGCATACAGGACCCCAGCCACCTACAACCCAAACAGAGCAACATCCAGGCATATAATAATAAAAATTCAAGAAATTCAATACAAGAACAGAATATTAAAAGCTGTCAGAGACAAGAAACAGACCACTTACAAGGGAACACCCATCAGAATTACAGCAGATTTCTCTGCACAAACCATCAAATCACAAAGAACATGGGGGGAAATAATTCAAGCTTTGAAAGATAATAATCTCCAGCCAAGATTGAGATATCCTGTACAACTATTCCTGGAAATTGATGGAAAAACAAGGTTCTTCCAGGATAAAGAGGAACTAGGGGAATTTGCAACCACCAATTCAACTCTACAGAGAATACTGCAGGATATTCTAAAAAAGAAAAATACAAAGAATCCAGAAATAGTGGCAGAGAGGCCACAATGAATGGAGCAGAAAACAAAATGAAGAAGACAAACTGACAACTAATGACAGAAAAAGAGCTCAACAGAAATGAGGCAGAGAAGATTAGATGATAGGAACAGCTATTTTGGAGAAAATGACGTCTTAATAGGTAATACTGATTTAGTATCATCTTGTTTTGAAGTCTCATCAAGCTTTTGTTCTTCTGTCTCCATTGGTCTAAACAGGTTGTATCTTATTGGATTTTATTATGTGCGATAGTATAAGCAAAAACTTTTAAAGACAAGGAAATTATACAGAAACCATTGTTCATTTTCTGTTAGTTGATTTTAAATACCCTGTAATGCTGTCATTCTCTTAAATGGTTTTACATTGTTTTAATATATTTGATGCTACAGTATACGAAGTTATACTCAAAGATTTCAAGGAAAGAGACAATATGGTAACTACTTTTATGTCAGGATTATCTTGTGGTGAAACACTATTCTGCTTAAATGGTTATGTTTTGATCTGCACTGTTTTGCTGTTATGCCCTCTTTTATCTCAATCTCCACTTCATTATTTACTTTTTTATTTTTATCCTTTTAATTAAAGGAAAAATAAATAAAAATAGCAGGATATATTATAGTAACCCACTTTGACTTTCCATTATCTTGATTTAAAGTCCTGTACTACTCTCACCATCTTGTTTTTGACTGATGTCCCCCTATTCTGTTTTGCTTGATAGTACCAGGTTTGAAAGTTTAGGCAACAGCTGTGAGATTCATTATGACGCCCATTCTCGTTGACTTTTATCTACTTTTGAAGACCTATAATGTCTCCAATGTTTTGGTTTTGTCGGTTTTGTTCTTTACTGTTTTGTTCAATTTTATTGTGACTGATGATATAGGCAATTCTATTAGAGATAGCGGGAGGCATTATGGTACCCATTATTGATCACCTTGTATTATGCTTTTACATTATCTATTATGTCCACCCTTTTGATTTGATTGACTCTGTTCTGTTATGTCACATTTGGTTCTACTCCCTTCCAAAAAAGTAATAAGAACTGTGGGAGTAACAAAACCCAAAATGGGTAATTGTCATTGTACAAAAGAGAGGAAAAGAAAGTGCTCTAAATGATATAAATGCATGTATATTCAAGTGTATAAGCTAGAAAATGATATCACTGAGTTTTATTGGATCATTGAACGGAACTGTTTGCAGTCTCACTGTTGGAATGTCCACTTTACAAGCTTTCATTTTGTGACTTGAACAATTATTTCTAGGATGACAATATGTAATCCATTAACTAGTGATTTCCTACTGTTTATTTTTTTCTGTAAATCTGTATAACTTGTACCCTTTCTCTGCTTTTTTTTCTCCTTAAATAAAATTAAAAAAAAAAAAAGATAAGGTGGCTGAGTGTATTTGCAGTTGTAGTTGTATCTTCTAATCTTTTTCATTGATCTTCAGGTCTGTTTTTATTCCAGTACCATGTTGACTTTATTACAGTTGCTTTGTAGTATAACTTCAAGTCAGGGATTGTGATGCCTCCTGCCTTGCCTTTGCTATTATAGGTCTCTTCTGGTTCCAGATGAATTTTAGGAATGATTTCTCTCGATCTATGAGGTATGTTGATGGTATTTTCATTGGAATTGCGTTGAATCTGTATAACAGTTTTCGGAGAATGGCCATTTTCACAATATTTGTTTGTCCTATCCATGAAAAAGGAATGTCTTTCCATTTTCTGAGATCCTCTTCGATTTCTTTTTTTTCAGGGTATTATAATTTTCCCAGAATAGATATTTTCCTTCTTTTGTTAGATTAATTCCTAAGTATTTCAATTTTTTGGATACTATTTTGAAGGGTGTGGCTTCTCTTATTTCTCTCTCAGTGATTTTATTGTTTGTATATAGGAATGCTCTTGATTTTTGAGTGTTGACTTTGTATCCAGTTACCTTACTGAATATAATTATTATACTTAGGATTCTTTCAATGGAGTTTTGGGGGTCTTCTACATACAGATCATGTCGTCTTAAACAATGGTAATTTAACTTCTTCTTTTCCTATCCTTGTACCTTCTATTTCTCTCTTTTGTCTAATTGCTCTGGCTAGTATTTCCAGCACTATATTGAATAGGATTGGTGATAAAGGATATCCTTGTCTTGTTCCTGATTTTAGGGTAAAGGCTTTCAGTTTTTGGCTATTTAATATGATAACCCAAAAGGAAATTCATAGACTGAAAGTCAAAGGATGGAAAACAATACTTCATGCAAAAGGAACCCTCCAAGAAGCAGGGGTAGCTATTCTGTTTGGAGACGATGTGGACTTCAAACCAAAAATGATCAAAAGAGATAAAGAAGGTCACTACATACTAGTTAGGGAGAAAATCCAAGAGGAAGACAGCAATCTTAAATATGCACCAAATTCAGGAGCACCCAGCTATACAAAAGAAATATTAACAGAAATGAAAAATCAAATTAGCAATAACACAATTATAACAGGAGAACATAACATGCCATTGACACAAAGGGACAGATCAACTAGACAGAAAATCAGCAAAGAAACAACAGAACTGAATCACACTTGTGAACAAATGGACTTGGTGGATATATACAGAATGTTCCACCCAACACCATCAGAATATACATTCTTCTCAGCAGCACGTGGAACATTCTCTAAAACAGATCATATTCTAGCCCACAGAACATGCTTAAGTAAACGCAAAAGAACTGAAATTATCCCATACATGTTATCAGATTATGGCTCCATGAAACTAGAAATTGATAACCAAAAAAAACCCTGCAAAAACTCCACAAATACATGGAAATTGAATAATACATTCTTGAGCATTCAGTGGGTCACAGAGGAATTTAAAGAAGAAATTAAACAATGCCTAAAAGCAAATGAAAATACAAATATAACTTACCAGAACTTGTGAGGTGCAATGAAAGCGTTCCCTGAGGAAAATTTATTTTGGTGTGTTCCCACATCAAGGAAACAGAATGAACACAAACAAACAACATGATGTTACATCTCAAACATCCAGAAAATAAAGAACAAGCCAAGCCCAAAGCCAAAAGAAAGGAGTAAATTATAAAGATTAGAGCAGAAATCAATGCAATAAAGATTAAAAAAAAACACAAAAAACCAGTGAATCAAAGAGTTGGTTGTTTGAAAGAATAAATAAAATTGATAAGCCCGTGGCCAAGCTTATTTAAAAAGGGAAGAAAAAGCTCAAATTCATGCAATAAGGAATGAAAAGGTTGAAATAACTACAAACCCTGTGGAAATACAAAAATCATAAAAATTTATTTTGAAAACCTCCACTTTCATAGGCTTGATAACACAGACAGATTCCTAGAAACATTTGAATTACCAAAGTTAGGTAGAAAAAGTAAAACTGCTGAATAACCCAATTTCTATTAATAAAATTGAAAATGTAATTAAATCCTTACCAACAAAGAAAAGCCCACATCCAGATGGATTCACTGCAAAATTCTACAAGAAATTCAAAGAAGACTTAATGCCAACATTCCTCAAGGTCTTCCATGAAATTGAGAAGGAAGAAATGCTTCTTAAGTCATACCTGGAAGCAAATATTACTCTAGTACCAAAACCTGGGAAAGACCCAATCAAAAAAGAGAAATACAGGCCAGTCTTCCTAATGAACATAGATGCAAATATTCTCAATAAAATTTTGGCAAACAGAATGCAGCATATCATCACAAAGATTATACACTATGACCAAGTAGGATTCATCCCAAGAATGCAGGGATGGTTCAACACATGCAAATCAATAAATGTAATCCACCACATCAATAGAGTCAAAAAGAAGAATCACATGATCATTTCTATAGATTCAGAAAAAGCTTTTGGTAAGGTCCAACACTTATTTATGATAATAACCTTATAGGAAATTGGAATAGATGGTTTTTACCTCAATATGATAAAAGCCATCTATGTTGGTAAATTTTTAATGACTTTTCAATTTCATTGGCTGATACTGGGTTATTTAGAATTTTTACATCTTCTTGATTTAGTTTTGGCAATTGAACTTATCTAGGAATCTATCCCTTTCTTCTGTTTCCCATCTTATTAGAATATAAATTCTTAAAGTAGGTATTGATGATCTGGATTTCTCTAAGATCTTTGTGATTTTACCCTTTTCATTCCTAACTGCTTAAATTTGTGGGGGTCTTTTTCCCCCCTTTTCAAAGAGGTTAGCTAATGGTATATCAATTCTATTTATTCTTTCAAAGAACCAAATTTTCAATTTATTGATTCTTTGTAATGTTTTCTTAGTCTCAACTGCATCAATATCTGCTCTTTGAAATTTCCTCCTTTGCGTGAACTTTGAGTTTGATATGTTCTTTTTCTAGAAGTTTAACATTCAATATTAGTTTGTCTATTTGAGCTCATTTTGTTTCCCTGATGTGACAGTTCATTGCTATAAATTTCCTTCATAGGACTGCTTTCATCACATCCCATAAGTTCCAATATGTTGTATTAGCATCATTGTTTAATTGTATGCATGTTTTCATTTTGTCTTTAATTTCTTCTGTGACTTATTCATTGGTTGTTCAGGAGGATGTTGCTTAATTTCTATGTGTTTATGTACTTTTTAAATTTCTTTTGCCATTGATTTCCACTTTCATTGTGCTATGATTAGATAGTGCATAGGATGATTTCAATTCCTCTACATTTACTTAAACATGTTTTGTGGGCTACTATGTGGTGTATTTTGGAGAATGTCATATGTGCAGCTGAAAAGAATGTGCAATCTGACGTTTTGGGGGAAACGTTCTGTGAACATCTCCCAAGACCATTTATAGGCTTGGTTTAATTCTGATATTTCTTTTTTTTTCAGTTGATCCATTTATTTGTGAGAGTGGAGGGTTGAGGTTAATTATACTACACTTGTTTTAGTGCTTATTTGGTTTTTAGAATGTCTGTTAGTATTTTTTAAATTTATTTTTTTAAAAAGCAAAACAAAAAAGGATAGAAATGATACAGAATTTCAAAAAATAACATTGGGAAATAATCACATTTGTTATCTTACAAGTAGTTGTTCAGGTTACAAAATCAAAGTATACAAAGTGAACAATCAAAGAATGACAGCACAAACTATTCTGTTTGATGAAATAGCCAAAATTAGCACTATGGTTATCTATCTTGCACACTTGAGCATACATACAGTTATATGTGTGCCTACAAGTTGTGCTTCCCTTTCTAGCACTTTATTTCCCTTTCATTATTACAATATCTATTATACATTTTGGGTCTTATTACTCTTTCAATTTTTTATTATTATTATTATTATTTATTTTTTATACTAGAGAGACAATATGATATTTACAAATGTGAATCTGATTTATTTTCCTTAGGCTTCTAGTTTCAAATTGCCTCCATTTACCTATAAAAGCCTCAAGATTATTCTTCATTATAGCTGAGTAGTATTCCATTGTACAAAAATACCACATTTTTCCTCCATTCTGAGGTTGATGGGCATTTTGGTTGTTTCCAAGATTCAGCAACTTAGAACAAATTGTGCTACTATAAGCATGGGTGCACATATTTGTCATATGTGTACAAATTGTGCTACTATAAACATGGGTGCACTGAATATTTGCTTTATATATTTGAGTTCAACAATTGATGCATGTATGTTTGAGATGGCTATCTCTTCTTGAAGTTTTCCCTTAACAAGTATATAGTGACCTTCTGTCTCTTTTGCTCACTTTTGGATTATAGTATATATTGTATACAAACAGAATAGCTATCCCTGCTTTTTTCTGGATTTCTAAGGCATGGAGAATTGTTTTCCATCCTTTAACTTTGAGTCTACAAATTTCTTTTTGTGTTAAATGTGTTTCAGGAACGCAGCATATTGTTGGATCGTGTTTCTTGATCCATTTTACTAGTCTGTTTCTTCTGATTGATGAGCCGAGGCCATTTAAATTGATGGTTATAACTGACACATATTGGCTTATCTGTTTTATGTTCATTTCCTGTTGCAGGTTTTCTGTCTTTTTCTCTGCTTGCTTGCCCAATATAGTGGCTTCTTTGTTTTGGTGTTCGTGTGTTTATGGTCTTCATTATCTCTTTCCGATATATCCTTCAAAGAAATCTGTAGAGCTGGTTTGGTGGTCATCAGTTTCTTCAGTTGTTCGTTGTCTTATTTCTCTGTTGATTTAGCAAGATACTTTCGTGGGTTACATAAATCTAGGTTGCATATTGTTTTCTTTTAGAGTTTGAAATATCTCACTCTGAGCTCTCCTTTATTTTAGGGTTTGTGTTGGTAAGTCGGCTGTGATTCTGGTGGAGTTTCTTTTATAGGTGATTTTTTTCTTTCTCTAGCCACTTTTAATATTCTGTTCTTGTGCTGAATTTCTGGAATCTTGATTATTATTCTCCTTGGTGTAGATTTATCTTGCTCATGGCTTTTTGGAGTTCTATATGCTTCATTTATTTGCATGTTAAATTCTTTATCCATTTTGGGAAATTCTCTACCATTATTTCTTTTTAAATTTTTTTATTTTCAAGAGAATGAAAAATCAACAAAAATGATAAAGAATTTCAAAATTAGATAGGAAATTAATAATGACTATTAGATTGCATATCATTCTCTTCAAAATAATTGCTCAGATTACAAGATATAGCCATTTCTGTGAAATTGTTTTTTATGTTTTTGTACTATCTCTGGTTTTCTCATTGACTCTGATTCATCCTATGTTGTTGGGGTTTTTTTGTTTTGTTTTGTTTTGTTTTGTTCACTTCTGGTAGCTATTGGATTGAGTTTTGATGGTCTTTTGGTATTCTTAAGATATCTTTCTTTTCATGGTCACTAGCCACAATCCTGCCTTCTAGGTGTGATATTCTATCCTCACCTTCTTTCAAGTATTTGCCAAATTGTTGTACAAGTAGTAGTTTATTCCTGATTTCATTTTCAGGTCACTAATTATTAGCATAATAGAGTAGTTCTTGCGTTTATTAGACATTTGTTTTATCTTCTTTATAAATTTCTGGTGCTCATTTCCTTTTTTTGGAACCGGGGATTGAACTCACGACCTCACATTTGCCAAACAGGCACTTAAGCTGCTTAGCTAAACCCCTGGCTCCTCATTTCTTTTTTAATTCCTTCTTTATTTTTATTGATTTTAGAAGTTCTTGAAAAATGCAAGCATTATAATCATGTTCTTTAAATCAGCCAGTGGATTATTTTTTAACTTTCCATTTGATATAATGTTTGTTCTCTATAAACTTTATCATCAGAAGCATTAGCATCATGGTCCAATTATCTGTTTTATAACTTATAATTTTTTGGTGATGGTTCTAGAGATTGAACATAGAACATTTGCACTTTCACACTGATCTATATCTCCAGCCCTTTTTACTTTTTTTTAAAACAGTGGCTTATTAAGTTTCCCAGGCTGGGTGCAAACTTGCAAACCTTCTACTTCCACTTTTCAGAGTGCCAGAACTGGAGGCATGTGCTACAATACCCACCTATTTTTTGTGTCTTATTTAAGAAGCTTCTTTTTTTCTTACTTAAACCATGTAATATTTAACTGTGGTGTCAACTTGAATTAAGAAACACTGAGCTAATTGGTTTAGAACAGTTCTGGCTATGTTGGAATCATTGTTGGAATGAAGATAGGCAACCCAAACTGGGTATGGGTGGTGGCTGTTACAGGTTTGTAGCCTGTATGGAATGAAAACAAAGGAAGGAAGTCTCACTTCTGTCCTTTGAAGGAGCTCTTTCCTTACTATCACCTTTGGATGACAGCCTCCAGCCTTGCAACACAAAACACTTCAGCTTTATGATGGGGACTAGTAAGGGGCTATGCAATGAGATCCTGAGGTCTTTGACAGAATCTTCTAGCTCTCCAGGATTTGGATGGCCCTTTGGAATCCACTGATAGTTGCAGAGGCCTCCCTCTGAGTATCTGGATGGCTGAGCACAGGAAACTGAATCCTGAGAAATCAATTCCCATTTCTTAGGTTGCTGTCATTCTGGAGCATGGGGCCCTGGGACTCACTTCTCAAGCACAGACTTTCACCTTTGCAATTTTGAACATGCAAAGAGTGGAAGCCTCACTGGTTCATGTTCCTTCTAAACATTTTTCCTATTGTCCTTTCAAGAGTACTTGGCTTCTTTTTAATGTAATTATTTTTCAGCAAATAAATTCTCCTCTGTCAGGTCTTTGTAACTTTAGCAGAGCTTCCTTCTTGCCAAATTCAGAACTTTTAAAATCATTCAGGTGGGCAGTTTTCTTTTACTTTTCAGTGTATAGACAACTAAAAGCTCAAACAGTACCCATGCCAGAAAAGTAGACTTTCGTATTCTTATACAGTTGATCTGCTACAGCACATTTTGGAAATTAAAATTTATTCCAAGGTAGGTGATATACTAAGAAAAACTATGAATATAATACAAATTTCTAATTTGTTTCCATATTATATCATCAATGAGAAAATGAGGGAAATGCATGCAGTGTAACCAAGGCAGCAGGGAATACATAAAATTCATGCACATATGTACCTCAGCTATTTATCAGGTACCTCAGTTCATTGTATATTATGAGACACATCCACATGTATCAGCTGGTGATACAACCTGTTACAATCTGCCTTTAAAATCTATTAATATATATTTTCTTCCTGAGTAAAATTTTAAAAAGTTCTTGTTTTTTGGAATGTCTGGTAGATATGGTCAAAACTCAAAATTACAGATAGTAGTACATTGGAGCAATTGTGAGTTCTGTTTTGTTCTTCTAACAGCAATTAACTTCTTACCAAATTATCTATGAATGAGATACATTCATTGAGGTCTCTGTTCCCATTTTGTTGTTGTTGTTATTGCTGTCATTGTTGTTGTTCCTTACAGATATTTTCATTCTGGTCAACTAGTGATATCCCTTGGTCCTGTGTAATTTAGTGATCAGTCATGAGTTGGGAAGAAATATGTCAACCTCAGTTTTAATTTGGGAACTCAAGTCTATCAAAGTTTCAACAAATTCACAGCCTGACTAAAAGCAGTCTTGCCTTCCAAGGACAGACCTCCAGATTTGTCTGCTTTTCAAGAATATAGTCAGATAGAGATTTGGGATAGAGAGTTTTAGGATTTAAACCTCAGCTTTTATAAAATATCCCATTATTTAAATCTGTATTGTGTTACTGAGTAAAAACCTGCTAGTGTTTAACTCTTCTTCCTATGAGAATCTGGCTTTTCTCTCTAGCTGCTATTTTAACCTTCTTTTTGTCTTTGGAGTTTAGCAGACTCAGTACGACTTTATACATGTGGATGTATTTGCTTGAAATATTGTGCTCATTGAATTGATGAGTTCATGTTTATATGTCAAGTCTGGAATACTTTCAGTCATTGTCTTTTGTAATTTGAACTTTTAGGTTTTCTCTGGTATTCCTACTAAATCTATGTTGATCTTTCTACCCTATCCTACATATTTTTAAAACTTCCTTTCACATTTTTACCTACCTGCATTTCCAAACCACATTTTTTGAACTTTCAGATGTCTTTTAATTTGGCAAATTTTTATTTGCTTTTATTTAGTTATTCTAATAATTTATCAAGGGATTACCTGATTATTTTCATTTTTCTTATGATTTAAATAATGCTAATCTTGTCTCTCAAAGATCATAAGTTCCATGAGTGGGATGGGCTGTCAAAAGTTTGTCTCTCTTACATAGCACAGAACCACTTGCATATCTAAACCAACTGATTAGCCAACATTTGCATTTTTAATGTAATGGTTTTATTTCATTTTCTTGTCTGCTTATTTCCTGTAGTATTTTTCTTAAGTTCTAATTCTTTCTTCTATATTTTAACAATAAATCTATGGCCTCCATGATATTGTTCAAACCATGAATGTTCTACTCTAATTTATGTATGAATGTGTGTACACGTATGTGGCTGCTTTCTGTTCAAAACAGGTTATTTTCTTGTATGTTTTATGATTTGGGGTTAAGAACTTATCTACACTAAGTTTTTATCTATGGAAATTTTGTGTGAATTGAATTGAAGAAACTTCATCCCAGAGTTTGATGAATTTTGATATCTAATTTCATAAAGATTTCTCCCTTAAAAGTTCATAAATAAGGTCAAAAACATAATTTTGAACCCAACCCCCACATGAATTTCAATCCTGGAATTTTTAAATTCTTATGGATACATTGTTATTATTTCAGCCAAAATCTGAGCATGTCAAATCATCTTTGCTTTCCTGTTTTTTTTAACACTTTTTTGTCTTTCCCATAACAAAAGGATTTTATTTTCTAGCTTTCACTTTTAAACAGTGTACTATAAGTATATTGCAGTTCCACTAGCTCCAACTCCCGCTGTCATTTTATCCTTCAGTTACTAAAATGAAGCTCCTAGATGATTATGATTTAAAAAACAAACACCTACCCAAACAGTCACAATATCAATTTGCATACTTACTACTTTACATTAAATTTCATATGGATTTCTGACACTGGGAAGTTTCCATTTTATTTGTTTACAGCTCATTATCCAGAGAAATAAATGCTGTGGTAGTCTAGCTGTCATACATAAAATTTTTAGCAGGTGAATTTTCTGGGGTGTCTACTTCATTGTCTTATTAGAACTATAATTATCAATCCCTCAACTCACTCCAAGCTAGCTTTCATCCCCATAATGCTCCCAAAACTACCCTTGTTTTTCTTTAATTTATTGGTACATTTTAGGTATACACAATTACACTCATCATAAGGAATTTGTATCTGGTGTCACTGATGACATTTGCAATGCCATATCCAGTGCACAGTCTTTTTCCTCTTACTCAGATTTTTACTATTACTTAACAAACTAAGTTACCCTTTATTTTAAATGTGTTCTGATCTTGAGTCTTCTAACAAACTCTTTTGGCTTTGCTATTTGTATTAGCAGTTTATCTCAGCACCATCCTTTTCTCCTTTGCCTAGCCCCGTCTTAGATACTTATCTCTTAGTATATACTTTCTCCCCAAGTGACTTCACATCTCATGGCTTTAAACATGCACATTTATGTCAGTGATGCCCAAATACCAACTGCTAGCACAGTCTTCTTCTTTGAACCTCATGTTCAATTGTCTAAAGTCCTTTTTCAGAAGGAAACTTCAACATTTCACAAGCATTTCAAACATACTCATAATTGAAATATTGATCCTCACAATCTTCCCTTTGTCTTTTATATCTTAACAAAGACTCCTTCAAAGAGACATGGAGAATCTTTCTTGATTTCTAATTTTCCCTCGTAATCTCTTTATATCAAATATACCATAATCTTTAATTATATGCTCTTCTCTCTTTCGCAGCACCATCACTCTTGTTTAAACAGCCATCTTTTCTCTGAATTACTGTAATAGCTTCTCTATTGTTTTCTCCTCCTCTTCTTTCCCTTCTCACTCACTCTCGACTCAACTGGAATACTCATTAAATTTTAAAGTAAATTACGTTATTTCTCTGTTTAAAATCTTTAGTGGTTCCCCACTGCATTTTAGATAACATGGAAATAACCTCTGTTACACCTTCCCTTGTGATGTGGCCCTTGCCACCCTCCTAAGTGCTGCTCATGCCATTCATCACATTTATTTGCTCACTGTGCTATAGCACACACCAGCCTTGTTCGAGTTCCCTGATTTGCTAAATTCTTTTCCAAATATAAACACAATGTCCTTTTGCCCCAAATGTTTTTGTATCTTCTGTACTTGTGATTTCTTTCCTTTTGATATTTTAGGTCTCCTATCAATCTTTCAGTTGATAGAACAAGATATCTGACATCCACAAATCAAAGGAAGAGAGAAAGATTGGCTCCCAGTTTCCGATGTTTCAGCCAACTCCAAGGCAGAAACATCATGGTGAATGGGAGCAGGAGAGGAAAACTGCTCAACTCATGCTGTCTGGCAAAGAGCTGAGGAACAGCCAAAGATGCAAGGCCTAGTGACCAGATACAATCCCCAGATTGTATCCCCAGATGCATCACCCACCCACATACATCTCACAGCATATTTTACTAACCTCTGAAGAGTCTCCTAGACAATCAAGATTAACTATAACTAATTCTCTCTACCCATTAGGTTCCCCATTATTTTTCTTTTATTTTAAAGAGAAAAAAACCAGAAAAATCAAGAAGCAAACGAGTAATTAAAAAACAACAATAAAAAGCAAAATGACAACAACCACAAAATTAAACAATAGCAATTTAGGATTTCAAAACAAGATGACAGGCATTTGACAATGGTTGTTATATTGCATATTGTTAATCTCAAAGTAAATGGTCAGGCTACCAAATATAAGCATGCAAGATTGATCAAACATTATACTTCCCCTATGAGCAGTTTTTTTTCCATCTTACTAAGTCTATTGCAAATTTTATATCTTATTTACTCTAGTTTCTTATGCTAACAAGACAATATGGTGTTTACACATGCAAGTCTGATTTATTTCACTTATGAATATGGTTTCTAGTTGCATCCATTTACCTACAAAAGCCTTGAGTTTATTATTCTTTATGGCTGAGGAGTATTCCATTATATACAAAAAACACATCTTTTTATCCTTTCCTCAGTTGATGGGCATTTGGATTGTTTCCAAGATGTAATTATTACAAATTGTGTTGCTATAAACATGGATGCACATATATCACTGTAATATGATGTTTTCAGTTCTTCTTAGAAAACATCCAGCAGGAGAATAGCTGGATCGAATGGAACCTGTGATTCTGTTTTTCTGAGGAATCTCCATACTGATTTCCACAATAGGTATACCAGTGTACCCCTCCTCCATCAGTGGAAAAGTGTTCCTTTTTTCCCAAAGCTCCACTAGCATTTGTTATTAGTTAATTTCTTGATGTTAGCTCTAGATTCTTTCTGGAGTTAGATGTTATCTCAGTGTTGTTTTAATTTGCACTTCTCAAATGATCAATGGTATTGAATGTTTTTTCATATATTTGTTTGCCATTTGTATTTCTTCATCTGAGAATTGTGTATTCATATCAGATGCCCAATTTTGGATTAGGTCTTTAAATTTGGGGGGCCTGATTTTTCAATTCTTTATATATTCTAGATAAAAAAGAAATACTTAGGAATCAATCTAACAGAGGAAGTAAAAGATTTATATATTGAAAATTACCATACTCAAAAAAGAAATTGAGGAGGAATTCAGAAAATAGAAAGATATTGCTTGCTCATGGATAGGAAGAACCAACATTTTGAAAACTGTTATTCAGATGTAATGCAATCCTGATTAAAATACCATTAGCATAACTCAAAAAATCTAAAGAAAACATTCCTAAATTCTATGGAACCATAAGTGACCTAAAATAGCAAAGGCAAGCCTAGACAACAAAGGCAAGGAAGGCAGCATCACAATCTTAGACTTGAATTATACTATGAATCTGCTATAATAAAATCAGCATGGTAGTGGCAAAAAAAATAGACCTGAGGATCAATGAAACAGAACAGAAGATACAGACACAACTACAAAGACACTCAGCCCTTATCTTTGACAAAGGAACCAAACATGTTCATTGGAAGAAAGACATCTTCTTTAATACATGGTGTTGAAAAAACTGGCCTTCTACATGCAGAAGACTTAAACTAGATCCATGTCTATCACCATGAACTAAAGTCAAAACAGATCAAAGATCTAAATATTAAGACAGAAATACTAAACCTACTGGGAGACAAAGTAGGTAGAAATCTTGAGGACATACAGGTAGGCAAAGAGTTCATCAACAAAAACCAAACTGCATGGGAAGAATCATCAACCAGGATTTAATATTATTAAAATCATTTTGCATATTGAAAGAAATCACCAAAAAAGTAAAAAGAACACCTAAAGATTTGGAAAAGATTTTGCCAACTTTCCCTCAGACAAAGCTTTGCCATTGTGGACACAAAATATTTGACCATAAGGATCAGAGGTTGACTGTGATTCATGATTTGACATGTTTCTGTCTACGGTTGGTTGATACCAACACAAAGACCTCATGACAGAAGGGTAGTGGAGGAAAGCTGTTAAACTTGTGGCAGCCAGGAAGGAAAAATGGGGTTAGGAAAGCCAGACATGAAGGACCAAGGATCACATGAGGTCCCCAAAGTCTTGCACCCATGATCCATCCACTTCTTCTAAGATCCCCATTTCCTGTCATCCTTCTGAGCTATGAATTCATCAGTGATTGACCACTTATGAGGTTAGTGCTCTCACAATGCAATCACCGGTAAAGAAATCCCTTAATCCAGTCAAGCTGGTGATCAGACTGGCAGAGATATCAGTTAACACGTCACCTCTTCCAAAGTTGTAATGGGATCTCCAAGGAAATTCTTTGTCATTCTGCCTAAATAATGGTTCTCTTTATTGTTATGCTCCATTTTACACTATTTTTCCTTTATAAGAATTTTCATGATACTTTTGTTTTCTAATTCATTGTTTAGTTTCCTGCTTAACTCTTACTTTCATAAAGACAGGAAATACTATTTTGTTCATTCAGTTACTATTATAGTAACTGACACTTGGTTGTTCTCAATATATGTGGAATCGCAGTATGGCCCCCTAGACATGTCAGTGTAGGAACTTTTCACAGTATAGCAATATCAGCCTTTGTGTGCACATGTATAGTTCTGATATAATCCTGCAACATCAATCATACCCAACCAGACTGTAGAATATTAATGTATATCCAACCAGATTGTAGATGTTAGTGTATGTCCATCAAGGGGAGACAAAGACACAAGAATTGTTGGAAAGAGTGCAACTGTGCCATTTTCGGCACGCAGCCTTTGGATATAAATCCAGAGTCAGTGGCAGCATGAATAAAGCTGCTTTCTGAGAAAAAGGCCTTAGTGTCCCATCTCTACATGAAAATCCCCCAGAGTTTCTGGAGGCTCGTGACCAGGATCAGAGATGGTATATTTATATCTTGTTTGTCAATGAAGTCCAAACCTTGAAGTATCTAGACATGTGACCTCACCTGGTGCCAGCGGATCATTTGATCCACAGGGAAAGTTGGCCCACATCCCTCCCTGTTATGCCCAGGTGAGAGCTTTAGATACACATGGAACCCCAAGGGCCAGGAACCAGTTCAGATAATGCTGATCGCCAGATTTGGTAAGACTTGGGTCCTATTTGGTAGTCCTGTCCTTAAAGAGGCAGAAAGAGAGACTAAACACCTTCCAGAGTAACCTGAATAAATTTCATTGAAATTGAAACCACAGCTCTCAGGAACTAGGGGTGGATTAGAATATCAGGATTGCTCAAGTAGTTCTGAAAGGAATGAAACTGCAGCCCCAAAGAGCTGGGGCTGGATAGTGGTTTGGAGTCATTGTATGTTTGTGTGTAAACAAGATGGACAAAGGGAAGATTCTGACCTGACCACAGAGGAAAGGAGGTGGTGAGTCCCAATACATGGTTCTGTGACAATCCTCACACAGTTGAGGGTGACAATAGGCCCCTAGAAATTTGCAAATGCTAAAAGACATTTCAAATATCTCTGCCAGGAGACTGGCTGGAGATGGCTGAAGGGACTGCGTGATCCTTCCAGTTGAAACACTGCCCCTTCTCTCTTGCCTCTCCAGTGTGTAAAAGTTGTTTAATAGGAGGAATAGGTGGAAAGCAGAGTACACTGACTCCCCTAGAGTATATGTTGAAGAATCTTAAAAGGCATATGTAGGTAACCATAGTAATAAACTGACTCCCAGAAAGTTCTGGACCTTCTGTGAAATTGATTGACTGTCCTTTGGGATAGGATGGTCTGCTGAGGGCTTCTTGATAAGAAAATAATTAGCTAAGTGGTCAGTGTTGTTACAAGAGAACAAGACCATCTGACCTTACATTGATTTTTGACACGACATCTTGGTGTGGCCCAGAGATGGAGCCTGGGGTTTTCGGGACAAACAAAAATAAATGTGCTTCCCAGTTAGGGCATGTTAGGAAAACAAGGAGCTCAAGGAACAGAATATCCCTTGACAGTCCTCATCCTTTGGGTGCATATGTCTATTTCTGATTAAATTCATTAATGACAAAAGACCAGGGTCTCAGAAGGTATTGACTGATTACACTTTGTCTTCATTCCCCTAACGTCTTCATTCCCCTAACGTCTCGTCTCAGAGACTCAACAAGAAAGGAGAGGATTCATCTCTGGTTCCCTCCTCGACATGGGATCCTCTGACCCCTATCCCCAGCTGCTCACTCCCAACACTCCAGACTGAGGGACAGCTCCACCTCATTAGAGCTGGTGCTGGTTAAGAGGGCCCAATTCCATGGCCAACCTCAGTGAGAAGGAAGACTGCCCTTTTCCTTGGCTCAGGAGAAAATTAAAAAGGTGCAACTCCCCATGTCCCAATAAAAACAGAGAATTGATCATAAAGTATCCATGCTGTGGTGTTGAAGCCAATCCAGAATCACAATAGGAGCCCATTATTACAAATCTTGGCTAATTGATAAATTTACTTTGGGCTTCCAATTTAAATTGGTACTTTTTATTACTATGCTTAAAACATTTCTTAAGGATTATAAATTCCTAAACTACAATAACAGGATTAACTTGCTCTTTTCTCTACTTTCTGAGAGTGTTAAAATAAGAGTAGGAATTCAAAGGTTACTGAAAAGTCAGTTGACAGCCAGTCAAATTTAAAAATGTAACTATCTGACCAAAGGTGAAAGAAGGATAGTATAACCAAAATTATAGAAAAATACCTTAAAATCAAATGCTGTGCTACAAAGAAAAAGGGGGCAACTCAGATCCTTGTAACTGTATTTTCTGTTGGTTACCAAAATGGTAAGAGCTGGAGAGCAGGAGATCCCAGTGCCTCTCACTGTGTGGCAGGGGAAAGGAGGTACATGGCCTCTGCTTTCTCTGATTTGTGATCTATAGCTAAATTATAAGGTTTTTTCCTCCAAAGGTAAATTAGAATGCAATAGGATAAAACTTCAAGGCTCTCCCCCCTCCCATCTCCTTACTGGTGTTAGTTTGTTGCAAGAAATGTCTACACTAATTAGTCACCCCAAAAAGTTCTGACTAGTAAGATTATGATGAATCCACAACAGATTATTATAGCTTAATATTTGTAAGAGTGTATTATGATCCTAAAAGTAATTGTTTATGTGTCTGTGTCCTTTTCTGATTGTTGGTTTAAGATACCTAAAGCAATTTTATTATTCCTTTTCTTTGGCTCCTCCCACCCCCGTAAAAAATCAGTTATCAAGGGTTTCAGAAATAATTAAATCCACTTAAATGGTTACAAGATAAGGATTAAAAGACTTCAAAGTCACATGAGACAAGTAGAAGCCTTAGAGTCTGAGAACATAAAGTTACATATGATTTAAACTGTATTTGCTTCTATATTTAACCTTAAATTCTATGTTCTACTTAGGTCACCTTACAGATAAATAGATGGTCTTGATGTTAGCTCAAATGCTTGCGCTTCACATAGCTTAACAAGTAGACTGATTTAAATCAGATGACAAGAATAAAGATACTCTAAAGATTGATGATATGGTTCCATCCAGATTGTTAAATAATCTAGATAATATCAAAAATTGATTTCATAAATGCAATGCCTATTATTGTGTGTGTGCAAAAACTTTAAGAGTTTTTCCTTGGCGAAAGATAATATATAAAATAGTTTAAAATGTTAAATGTTACAATGAGTCATCTAAAGCAATTGTTATGGTGACTAAGTGGGAAGTCCTTAAACTTGAAGAACCACTGAATAAAACTGCTCTCTTTGGTTGAAAGAGCAGCTACCTAAATCAAAATTTGCCAAGTTTTTCCACTAATGGGTGACTTGTGCAGTTCCCAGGTCTATGATACCATGCCCCAACAGTTATTATATAAATTATTATGATATTTTTAAACTGATTCTAATAAAAGGTTAAGCTCTCTATGTCTAAAGTAATACGGTTTTCTGATTAGGATGCTGTCAGTTAAATTTATATATATTGCCTTTGATTAAATAAGCATTCTGTTGTTGTATAAATGAGACATAGTATATTGGTTAATAAGTCCACGTGTGGAAGAAGCACACTAGCCAGCCTCTCTGGTAAGCCACGCAAGCCGCACAGCTTCCAGGAAGAGAAAAATCAGTGCCTCCTGAGAACCAGCAATGCTGGGACTGGAAGGACCCAACAAGAAGCCAACTAGCCACCTTTCTTGTAAGCCATGTAAGTTGCACGGGTTCCAGGAAGAGAAAAGTTGGATAGCAACCTCCCATGAGCCTACTGGTACATGAGCTGAGAATCAAACACCCCACCCCCACCCAGTAAGCAACTGGTGGGTTCGGAGGACAGGCTGAGTTGATAGCAACTAAGGTACATAAAGCAACTAAATGCTTGTGTTGTTTGGTTGATTTTGCAGGCCTGGGCTCAGCAGTAGGAGCATCTCTCGAAAGGACGACAGTATGCAATATAGCAAATATGGGGGATTTCCTTCTAATTAGTCTTTAAAATTCAAAATTATTCTCATTATTTTGCTTTGTTCTAATGAACTGCTTTGCTTTATTCAATATTCTGTTTTGATTTGTTTTATTCTGTTTGGTTTTTGATTTGATTTTGCTATACCTGATGGAATGGACAACTTGTGAAGATAACAAGATATACTACATTAGCTATTGTTGTTTTCCTAATATTCTGCTTTGAAGCTCTGTACCAATTTTACTGCTTTCTTTTGATTGGCTTTGTTATGTTTTGTCTTGTTGGATTTTACTATCTTTAAAATTAAAAAATAAAAAAAAATAAGTCTTGGGGCTGGAGATTTAGCTTTATGGCATTAAGTGACTGCTTTGTAAACATGTGGTCATGAGTTTGATCCCCAGTACCAAAAAAAAGAAAGAAAGAAAGAAAGTCTATGTGTGGTCATTAACACTATTTCCTAAATTTATAAGAGTTCTAAATATGTTTTTTTTAATTCTCTTAACACAGTTGAAAAGAATTCTATATAAGCCTATTTTTTTAAAAATCTAATTTTGCCTTACAAATAAAAACTAGGTAAATATATCTATAAAGATCTCTATGTAATTGTGATACTAATTATTACTAACTTCATAGCATATTAAATAACTTTATGTTTTCCTCAAGTGTCTGGATCTTTTTAAGATGTTGGACTTGAGAAAAACATCTTATCATTCTGGTGACCCCAAACTACAGTTGTTTATGATGTGGAATTTTTCAGGTTTATATTTATGTGATTGTTACATAACTGTGTTACAATGGTTTGATATGCCTACATAGTTGTGACAATATCATTATGATGCTTTTGGCAATAAGCATTAATAACCTTTATAACTTGTAAAGTACATTTATAAAACAAACAAGCACATTCTACTTAAATATCACTCTGGTAACAAATGGTTAAAAGGTAGAAAATTAGGTAAAAAAAAGTTTCTGTGTATGATTTAATGTTTTGCAATTAGACAAAGATAGCAAAAAAGTCATTTTATACTAAGATAAAAATTTAAACGTGTTTCACAAAAATAGCAAAAACCTACTATTCCAATATAATGATCTAATCATGACTGTTGTGATGTGTTTGTTGTCTTCAGTCTCAAATTGTCTCTATAAAACTTTATAACTATTATCTGTTAACAATTGGCAGGGAGTTAGCTTCTAAGATTGGTAAGATATAACAGTTCCTTGGTCATATTATATATGTTAAGGTGCTTGATATCTAGATAAGATTATAAGATTAAACCTACTGCTTTCACTAAAATACTGGTTTAACTGATCTCCTGGGTGTTCAGCAACTGAGGTTTGGGACCAAATCTAAAAGGGTACCCTGGCTAAAAGGACAGTTAGTATTTTGGCCCTGGCCTGCCAAGATCAACAAGGACCCAAGATAGGAAGAGACATATCCTGCAAGATTAATGTTGCTAAGTCAACCAACCTCCTAAGCAAAAGATTTTTAGACCACAAAGAACAGAAATCAAGGTACAATGTGCTCAAAAGGAGGGTCACTAAAGAGACAAATGTCTTCTATGTTTCCACAGGAAGCTACATGGTCAAGCAAGACCATGACCCATTCTGATGGTTAACAGTGACAGAACAGCTGAGGGGCTCTACACATGGTCCTACAAATTAACACCTGAAAAGCCTGAACTGACCTGGATATTTGGCCAAAAAAAAAAAAAAACATTAATTTTGATTAATACTGGTCTCACTTTAGCTTGGTCTTCAATGCCCAGTAAAAAGTATAACCAAAGATATAAAAGTTATAGTAACATAGACTAGACATAAGCAGGGGCACCAATTACTAACCTCTGCCAGTACCTTTCAACCACACTGAGAGATAAGTCTAAGATCCAGCCAGTTACAACTGTCTTTTCCAATCTAGTGCTCATGGTTTTGTCATATATGCTGTAAGGTTTATTTATTCTTGCCTAAAGACCACCCTTCCTGTACGATCTCCCACACCTTATCTGGCTAATATGCTCCAGATGAAGGAACACAACAGAGAGAATGAGGTTCTGGTCACAGAAATTGAAGAAAAAGAATACAAAAACATGAGAAGGGAGAATTATGAGAAACTGCGGCCCTGTATTTTCTATCAAACAATACAAACAGAAGTGCCTCCATCTAAACTGGATTTCACCCTAAGCTTCCCTCCTCCACCCTACACATGTTTTATGTTATAAAACATCTGCATCTTGGACTCCAGGAGCAACTCATACCAAGGACATTCAGTTCCCTGTGTCCCTAACTCCCTTTATCAACCTTGCTCAGCAGCCCTTCAGGTTTTTCCCTTTTGAAATTCTGTATAGGTAACCCTTCTCTTATTAAGGATATAAGGGAGGATTTAAAAGAGATTGGGAGCCTTATTCTGAGACAACCGATACAAGCTTTAGGCTCAGCCTTAGCCATCCTACAACAATGGATTAAGGAAAGATTATTTGTGAATTCCGTCACAAATGCTCACTCTTTCAAACAGGTGTATGCCATGTAGGTAGCGAATGGAATGTCCAATCCCTGAAATCCCTCTGAAGGGGCCCATTCACTGTTATACTACCCACTCCCACTGCAGTAAAGGTGAATGAGATCATTCCCTAGATTCACTAAGTAGAATAAAGCCAGTATCTCAAGACTGGAGTGTGTCCCTGACTCATTGGTGCCGTATAAACTGATAATACAGAAGAAGCAGTGTGCGACCTCAGAAACACCACTGAAAGACAACAGCCTGCTCTAGTCATCCTGGAGGTTGACCATTCTGTGCACAGAAAGAACCTGAGGACATCACTGACTGGTGTCACATATGGACTACATCTTTTCTGTGACTATCTATAATGTATCGCTACCCCTTGCTCTTACCTGTATTTAAGTTGCTAGCCCTGCTTTTTGCCATAGCCCTTACTGAGACTACCTCTAGCCAGTGAGAAGTGTGGCAAGGGCTTTCTGCTGGCCCTCACTTCCTCTTGTGGGTGGGAGGTTTTGCTGGTTTGGGGTGCTTTTACTAGGGATTCCATTGATGAACCTGAGTTCCTCATCATGTGACCTATGTATTCACTCAACCAAGTCAGGCCAGAGAGTTACATCCACTTCTAATGCTTAGGGATGATCCAAGGGACCTGCACACACAAAAAGACAACCTAGTCTACTTAACATGAAAATCAATCTACCATTTCAACCAAAATACTCCCTGACTGAGGAACAATTCAAAGTCTGACACTTTCAAGGCAAAGGACCATTAATTAATAAAACCCAGTTACAAATCCCTACCTGCCAGTGCTGGTATTTTTTTTAATGTGCATGCTGTCATTAGTCAAAATCCCTGAAGAGTCCTAAAATGTGGAGGATTATCATGAGAATGAGAATACAGGCTCAATAATAAGTATATGTGTGAACAGGCCTCACCTCTGTCTGCCTGTTAAGGTGACCGCTGGGCTTATTGCACCCATTGGAACTATGTCTCATGGGCCATTTGAAAAAATAAAGATAAGGTGGCACTCCTCTAAAAGGGGCTCCTACTCTTAGCTGTGAATTAGAAACTTGTCACCCCATCACTTTTACTATTTTTAATTCAGGAGACTCAAAGTAGGAATACAGCCTCAAGGCTGAGAGATAGATAGATAGATAGATAGATAGATAGATAGATAGATAGATATAGAGATATAGAGATAGATGCAAGGCATTGACCATTGACCCAGGGACTGGATTACACTTCTAGAGGGTCACTGCCATTCAAGTGACATCTTATCAGGTTTTTTTCATTCATTTTATGAGAAAATAGAAAGTATTCCCTATCCTGGCCACAATCAAAAGGTTTTTTTTAACCCTAGCAGAGACTGTAGCCCAAACTCTCAGGGTCTCTTCTTGCTATGTACATAGGGGAACCAACATGGGGGATCAATGGCCATGGGAATCTAGACATAGATTCCCATGAACTTTATAATGGCACAGGGTACTCCATCTCTACTTCAGGGGTTTGGCTTCTCAAGACCTCAGAAACTGGAAGAAACTGTCTTGCCCTGTTGGGAGGATGGTTCAGTGTCTGTGAAGGAACCCTAAAGTGTCTGGGCCAAAGGTCCTACTACTCAACTGCCCAGAAGAGCCAATGGTGGGAGTTTCCAGATTATTTTGTACCAAACCCTCACCTATTGTCTAACTTTTTTCATCTAAAGGAAGCCAAGGCCAATGTTGATGCTGAGATTGAACAGTGTACCCCAGACAGAATATATTGGATATGCAGATAAACCACATATGCTGTACTTCTCCCAAACTAGTCAGGGTCTTGTATATTAGAGACAATCTGCCTATCTTTCTTTCTACTCCCACCTGCCAGGGGAGAACATCTGAGGGTTCAAGTATGAGGGCAGAGACTCAGAAAACAATGAACCCTGAAAATTGGCAATTGAAAAGACTACGGATGGCCCTTGAATGTATAAATCAGTATTAGGATTCTGCTACCTGGACAGAGGCTAAGTCCTGGGCTTACCCCCCCCCCCTATTTATATGCTAAACTTCATAATTAGACTGCAAGCAGTTGTGGAAATTATAACTAATGAAACTGCCAAAACTCAACTTCTTAGCCAAGCAACAGGCCAAAATATACATTGCTATTTATCAGAATCACTTGACCTTAGATTATCTGCTTGCTTCCAAGGGAGATGTTTGTGGAAAATATAACCTACCTACAACTGCTACCTATAAACAGATGATGAAGGAAAGACTGAATGAAGAAAATTGCTCATGTTCCCAGCCAGACCTGGAAAGTCTGGAATCACAGACAACTGTTTTTGAAGCATAATTATCAACTTCGGGGGAATTCAAAACCCACTTAGGTGTTACACTCTTGATTTCGGGAACCTGTGTGATCCTGCTTCACCTGGGCTTCCTTGGCTATACACTCTGTCTCCAGCCTCACTGAGACAATGGTTGAAAGAAAAACAATCGTACATGCAATGATGTTATGGAAATGTAAACCTCTGAACCAGGGTGATGCTATTTAAACCAAAATAGAATAGGGTCCAATCACCAAAGAGAGGAATTGGTAGGGTCTCTTCTAATGTGTCAGAGTGGGAATGTTTTAGAATGTAGAAATATCAGCCTCTGTGTACTTTATGTGTAGTTCTGACATAACTCTGTAGCATAAACCGTATCCAACTGACTGTAAATGTTAGCCTATGCCCACTGAAGGGAGACAAAGATATAAAAATTTTATAAAAGGGTGCAAGTACACCATGTTTGGCACTCAGCCTTTGGGAATGAACTCAGTAAGTCAAATAAAGCTGCTTCCTGGGAAAAAGGCCTGTCTCTCCTGTCCTGAAATGTCGCACGGCATTTCAATGAAGACACTTACTAAACAAAAACAAACAAAAATCATTTGCAGTCATGGTGCACAAAGCCAGAAAATGGAAAGACTCTGAGATCCCTAAATGTTTGTTTGTAAGTATACTTTTTGAAAAAGGAAAATAGTATTTTTTTGGATGCTCCTCTTGTGCCAGATTATTTCCCCTTTTTATCTCATTTAATCTTTACACAGTTGTTTGGAGTGGATATTATTTTACTTAATTCATGCAAGTTAGCAAATTGAGCAAGAGAATAAAGATAAAAGAGGAAAGTTCAGACTAGTTCTCATGTGTCTCCTGATTCCAACTACAGAATTTTTCCATAAGGCAGAATTTCCATGGAGATTGGGGAGTGGAGTTGGTTTAAATTGAGAAAAGTGCTCATGACATTTCAAAGGAGAAACACATGGCACATTCTCCTGACTATCACCTTTATGGGCACCTACAATTTCTATTGAAGTTCATCAGCATAACATGTTAGCCTAACATGAAGTGCAGCATTGAAACAAATTTGTGAAACATGTTTAACAGTCAATATTCCCTGGATAATCTTCATTTTTACTACTAACTTGCATATATTTTCTGAGATCTTAGTACTTGCCACTTTATAGATGCCTAGATTGTTCAAATAACAAAAGTATTTACAGGATTTTTGGCAAAGGATCTCAGAGAATCTCAGCAGCATATTAAGCAAAGTCCTTGAGCTGGAGCATAAAATAGAAAAACAAGTGGCATCTTATAAATTATTCCAGCGTAACTGTGCTCCATAATAGAAAACTAACACCAAAAAAACACAAACTGAGTTTCAAAACAAGGGGCTAATTTAAGCAAACTGGGAAATTCATCTATTTGAACATATTAGACCTATATCTTTTATTGCTTTCTTGATTAAGAGGGAAAAAAGAAACAAAAGGAAAACTTTGTTTAAAATTAGTGGTTTAATCATTGTACAGCTGTCCAAATCTCTCTTTCCCAACAGCAAACTTTTTCTCAGGTTTTCATCCAACAAAATCATGTTTGTTGTGTTCATTAAGCATTTTTTAAGTATTTCGATTCTGTAGTATTTTGTTATCTGTCATACACCGCGATACTGTAGGGAGCAGGTCCTACGTTGCCCTCAACACGAACCTCTCTCAATACAGGAGGATGTAGGTTCTCATACAAGATCTATATATATATCTCTGTCTGCCTCCAACAATCTTGGTACAGAATACTGTCCCAGTGTAATTATGAAATAGTGTCTCCTTTCATATTCAAAATTACTAGCTTGGGGGACAATTTGCATGGAAACCCACACCTAATATCTTAGAAACTATGTTCTAACATTGTGCCTTACAAAAAACTTTCTGGGAGACAAGGTACAAACAAATCTTAGGCCTTCAAAGCAATAGAGTTTATCTTTTTAAAACATATTTGTACAGATAACTGGTTTCTCATTTGAATATACGTAGAGTGTAAAACCACCCATGCTCCTAAAGGGAAGGTATGTGACACTCTGTAACTTATCAAAGATTGTGCTTCATGATTCTTAGTATATAGAGGTGAAAATCAAGGAAGAGGAAAAGTTTATATGAAAGTTAAGGGTTTTTTTTCAGAGGGAAAGAAATCTAAAATTTGGCCTCTTGCCTTTTTTAAGGTTCAGCACATTATACTCTTCTAATGGATTAAAACACTTCTAGCTGAGATATCCAGGGAGGAAAGGAACTAAAGAGCTCAAAGAGGCACATTTCATTGGTGAATCAGTCTGGACTGGGAAGTTAGAATCAAGCCAAGACCTAGAAGTTCATGAGTGGGCATGGAGTTGTCAAACAGCTTCACAATGTTGTATTTAGGAATGGTAGCAAAGCATAGAAGGTACAAATTGAGATCTTTAACATGAAAACCTAAAAGGACCATAGATGGGGATAGACTAAACCAAGCAGCACCAGTTTTCCACAGCCCTAAAGCAAGAGCCACCTAGAATTGGGACCTACTGAGGAACAAAAACTTAGTGTCCTCCTTACCCAGGATTTAGAAGCACAAATCACCTCTTGAGGTTGAATAAATGCTTAGGGTTCTTGGATAATTCTTAGTAAAAGAAAATCAGACGAGGTAAAAGTGGATTTCCTTCTAATACACAGACTTCAAACAATAAACAGCTGTGTTTTCTTAAACAAACACCTAGTATAATCTCACAAGTATGCAAACAATTCTTATTATTCAGATGCCATAATTTGATTTTATCTATTTGTTAAATTTGTCTGTAACCTCTAAATCAATGCCATGCGATTTTCATGAGTAGGTATAAAAAGAGGCATGAAATTTGAGACACAGAACATGTAACTTCCAAGCTGAGGCAGAATAAGACAATGCTCTACCTTTGTGCTTGAGCTCTCACACTGTAAGCACATATTCTCATCATTGTACTGTTCATGCAATTTCTCACATGTTCATGTTTTTCTCATTGATACTTCTGCAGTTTGAAACATTCCAGAGAAGAATGTTGAAGTGCTATTCCTACATGCAAGAAGTAATGTGCCTTATAGGTAAACTGTTCAAGCAGAAGTTACAATAATATTGGCTGTGAATTCTATAGTAGTAAAACAACATTACATATTAAATAAGGTGTCTTTAATAAGAAATATAATACAAGGTTAGGTACGATTGACAAAAACATGAACAGAGGCTATCAGGAACCTAAACCCTTATTTCCCTTAAGAACAATGGTTTGGAATTAACTAATTCATTGTTTATTATAACATTATAGACTACAACTACTGTAAATAAAGAGATTAAGATGTGTCTATTCTCCTTGTTCCTTTATCATTATAATCATGAGGTGCTGTTCTAAATGATTTTACACTTCCAGGTAAAAGGAGAAACCAACAAATACATCTGGAGGGGCAATGAATGAACAGTAAACTGAAGCCTTATTTCCCTGTTTCACAGAAGTTTTTAGTCACTAAGGTTACCAATATAACTCCATACTAGTCCCAATTATTCTATACCCTCCAATCATAGAGAAGTACACATCTCTCTACTTTAAAACACTAATCAATAGCTAATGCAAAGAAAAAACCCAGATCTGGCCACTCCAAACCAAGTCTGTACAAGGTTTACTAGGTGCGGTCATGGGAACGGAAAGGATTCTTTCCTCCCGTGTAACAAAAAGAAGCAAGTAAAGTGAGCGCTGGAAGTAGGGACCATTGGATGGAGCACCAGGATCACCATGTAAACTGGCCTCTCTTGCCAAGGTACTCTGCTCCTTTTCCTGTCTTGTTATAGACAGTCAAGCTGAGACTCTGCAACTTTTCTGTCATTCCAATTCTAGGCTGTGCTCCTGACTCAGACCAGACAGTCAACCTCTGGCTTTCTATTTGAAATTGACATGTAATTCTAACTCCACACAGAAGCCTATGTGTTAGTGCTCTATCCCTGAACTTAACTGTTTTCTCAGCAGACAAGTTTATTGCTGTAGATCTTGAATTAAGTTAGGCACACTGGCCCTGAGCTCAGCTTTCTGCTCTGTTTTCTCCATTTTGATTCTAGTATTCTAAAAAAGTCTCATTTCAAGGAATCTACCCCAGCATTATCCTACATCCCTTTTCCATTAAGTAATTATCTAATCTAGTAGCATTTCATCATTGCAGAATATTTTATTGGCTTTTTTTTTCCATTTCTGAAGCATCATGATTTGACACATGGATATTTCTCAAATGACTATCAGGTTGTATGAGGATACTAATCCCATTAAGAGAAAGAGAGGTACATTCCTGAAGACCAAACTGCGGACTCTATATCACCTATGATTAGTAGGTGGTTTATAAAGCCTTCAAACATAACTTCCTAGAGGACAAGAACATACAGGATAAGTAACCAGCACAGTGTGAGAATTAAAAAAAAAAAAATCAGCTTACACTGAGACTTCATCATACTGCAACAATGTCTGCACGATGCCAAAAACATCCAGATGGAAGCTGAGAACTCAACCACTACCACATGCTTCCTCTGCACCGATGTCTTATGGAGACGCCAGCACAGATCTCGGGGGCGTGGACGAGTAGCTGGGCAAGAAGCCAGAGGCAAAATATCGCCAATGTATGTTTAAATTAAATTAATTAACATTTATATAACTCTTTGCATGATGTAAGTAACATCTACCAAAATAGTGTCTCATTTAATCAGAGCAACTATATGTTAGGTATTATTTGTCCAATTTTATACAAAATTTAATGTTTCAAAATAATCAAACACATAACTATAAAAAATGGAGTCAGAATTTGAATTGTGGACTTCTCGTGTAGCTAACAATGATTGACGGCTTACTTGTGCTAAGAACAATCATACTGGCTGGGAGTGGTGGCATACATATGTAATTCCAGTACTTGGGAGGCTGAAGCGGGAGGATCACTGTTAGTTCAAGTCTAGGCTACAAAGTGAGCTCAAGGCCAGCCAGAATTGCATGGTGAGACCCTATCTCAAAAAGACCAAAAAACAAAACAAAATAAAAAAAACCATTGTATTACAATATAGTACTACATTGTCCTCTACATAGATATGCTGTGTTACACAAAGAAGGCAAAGATAAATAGTTCATATTGCCATATGTACCTTGATTTGCACACCTCAATTTTTCACATATATGGCAATATGATTTTCATATATATAGTTCATGTATCTGCAAAGAACTAAAAAGCAAAAAATGAAAAGCAATACAAATGAAGATATAAATTGAATCTATTTGAAATTCAGTGAATTTTGTTCTGTGAGGCCTAATACTACAAGCATGAGCCCAGACAGGTTTTGCACACCTTCTTGAATTATCTGCATCTAACAAAGCATATGCTTCAGTGAAGACTGATGGTAATAATCCAATATGTTTCCAAGATTCATAAGTTGACGAGGTGAGGCAAGTTGCCAATTTTTCATTCCTGAAAATTATTCTAAGTAATAGGCCTAGTTTAATGATTTTATGCTCCTGAATGATAATTCTGGATTTCTTCTTCTTTCTCAAATCATCCAAATCAATACAATTTGGTTTGTACTTTTTTCACCCATGTATTTTTATTCATCTCTCACATCTTCACCTCAACCACATGTTTAGAGTAGCTTGATTTAAGGGGCAAAAAGATATGTATAGAAACACAGGACTGAGCTTGGCATTCCCAATTTATATAGAATGAAAAGAGAGGCATAAAAGTTCCCTTCAGAAAATAAATAGATGTAATATCAGATGAGAGACACCATGGACATGTGCAGTGAATTTCTGAAGCTTTGGCCAATGAAGAGATAAAAACAGGAGTGTATATTAAGAGTGCATCCCTCATTTATGTGTAAATGCAATTTACTAAAATCTTATGTCTCAAAACCAAATCTCATATCCAGGAAAGACAGTGCACTTTTGTTTAATCAAAAATGAGTTTTTATATCAACATATATTTATAGACATCTATACCCAACCCTACTAGAAATTCCAAATTCAATCTACTGAAGAGGTTCAGAGTAAACAAATTTGTAAACTGTAGCTGAGCAATCAAGTTTGGTATTATGTTCTGCCTAAGTTAAAAACTATATAATCCAATAAGAATATCAAGTATAATTCACACCATATTCACATAGGCATTGTATGCAAGTGTCCACTGTAACCTGAATTGTATGTTAGAATTTTATAATTTTACATGTTTTTTGCACATGAAATAGGTACCTTCATCAGAATATCTATATTCTTAAAGTTTCCCATTAAGCACTATCATTGTCTTTATATTTTAATCCCCAGGTGTCTAAAATAATGAATTTTCAATGGCACGTTATTCACTTATAATCCATGTATATTCTCCCATATATTTTAAATTGTATCAGTTTACTTATAATACCTTACAATACTTAAAATAGAATATAGATATTGTACAAGTAATTGTTATAATATGTGGCTTAAGGAAAAATAACAAGTAAAAAGTCTTCATGCCTTCAGTACAGATATATTTTCTCCTGAATATTTTCAATCCACCCTTAGTTGAATTTACAGATGCAAAGGAATGACTACACTTCAGAAACATGATATTTTGAATCAGGCTCAAATCACTATGGCCAATGACTCAAAAATAGCCTGCAACCTGTTTCCAGGTGGCCCATAAATCAAGTAGAGTTTTTATAGTTTTAAGTGATGTTTTTTAATTTAGAGAAGAAAAGCAAAACAGAAAAAAGGATAGAAATAATACAGAAATTCCAAAAAAGTCAGAAATCACTGGTTGATAAATTACATATTGTTACTTAGAAGTGGTTGTTCAAGTTATGAAATCAAAGCATATAAAGTGAACAATCGAATAATGACAGTACAAACCATTCTATTTGATGAACTAACAAAAACTTAGTAGTTTGGTTATCTATTTTGCACACTTATCCATACAGTTAAAAGTCTAAAGTTAAAAGTTAAAAGTCTAAAGTATACTTTAGAGCACTTTCCTTCCCTTTCATTATTACAATATCTTATAAACTTTGGATCTTACTACTCTTTCAATTTTTTATTATTTTTCACACTAGAGAGACAATATGATGTAAGTCTGAATTACTACACTTATGAGGATAGTCTCAAGTTGCTTCCAGTTACCAATAAAAACCTCAAGATCAACCATTTTATACCTGAGTAATATTCCATTGTATAAAAATACCACATCTTTTTCATCAGTTCTGCTGTTGATGGGCCTTTGGATTATTTCCAAGATTTAGCTATTACAAGTTGCACTGTTAAAAATAAACATGGTGTACATATATCATTGAGACATGACTTTTTCAGTTTTTCTGGGAAAATACCCAAGAGGGGAATAGGTGGATTGAGTGGAACTTCCAATCCTAGTTTTTTGAGGAATCTCCATACTGATTTCCACAGTGGCTGCACCCGTCCACACTTCCACCAACAGTGGAGAAGTGTTCTTTTTACCCCCAACAACCCTGCCAACATTTATTATACATTGATTTCGTGATGGCAGCCATTTTTTCCAAAGTGATATGAAATCTTAATGCTGTTTTAATTTGCATTTCTCAAATGACCAGTGATGGTGAACATTTCTTCGTGTATTTATTTGTCATTTGTATATCTTCATCTGAGAAATGTGTGTTCATCTCAGATGCCCACTTTTGGAGAGGGTCTTTAAATTTGGGGGACTTGATGTTTCTCAATGCTTTGTATGTTCTGGATATAAGTCTTTGTCTGAGGAACTGCTGGCTAAAAGTCTTTCTCATTCTGTGGTTTTTCACTTGACTGCTGGTGATTTCTTTTGAAGTGCAGAAACTTTTCAATAATATGAGATCCCAGTTATTGATTCTTTGAAATGTTTCTCATACAGTTTGGTTTTTGTTCATGAATTCTGGGCCTACCCCTATGTCTCTAAGACTTCTACATATCTTGCTTCCAGTAGATTTAGTGTTTCTGTTTTAATATTTAGACCTTTGACCCATTTTGACTTTAGCTTTGTGCATAGTAATAGGCAAGGGTCTAGTTTCAGTCTTCAGTATGTGGAGAGCCAATTTTTCCAAAACCATTTACTGAATCTTCCAGTGAACATGTTTAGCCCTTTTGTCAAATATAAGGCGGCTGAGTGTCTTTGTACTTGTACTCACCTCTTCTAATCTGTTCCATTGATCCTCAGGTCTATTTCTTTGCCAATACCATGCTGATTTTTATCACCATAGCTTTGTAGTATAATTTCAAGTCAGTAATTGTGATACTGTCCGCCTTGCCTTTGTTACCCAGAACTGCCTTTGCTATTATAAGTTTCTTCTGTTTCAAAATGAATTTTAGGAGTGTTTTCTCTAGATCTGCAAGGTATGTTAATGGTATTTTAATGGGGATTGCATTGAGTCTGTATAACGATTTTGGAACTATGGCCATTTTCACAGTGTTGGTTCTTTCTAACCAAGAGCAAGAAATATATTTCAATATTCTAATATTCTCTTCAATCTCCTTTTTTAGATTTTCAGCATATAGGTCTTTTACATTCTTGGTTAGGTTGATTCCTAAATATTTCATTTTTCTGGACACTATTGAGAAAGGCAATATTTCTATAATTTTTCTCTCGGCAAGTTTTTTGTTTGTGCATAGGAACGCTATTGATTTTTGACTGTTGACCTTGTATCCAGCTACACTGCTGAATTTATTACCTCTAGTAGTCTTTTGATGGAGTTTTTGGGTCTTCTATGAAGAGTATCATGTCATCTGCAAATAGTGATACTTTAACTTCTTCCTTTCCTATCTTCATTCCTTTTATTTCTCTCTCTTGTATAACTGCTATGGCTAATATTTCCAGAACTACATTGAATAGGCATAGTGATAGCGGGCATCCTTGTCTTGTTACTGATTTTAGAGTGAAGGCTTTCAGTTTTTGTCCACTTAGGATAATGTTGGCTATTGGTTTGTCATAGATGGCCTTTATCAGACTGAGGTAGATAACCATTTATTCCGAGCTTCTGTAGGGTCTTTATCATGAACAAGTGTTGGGCTTCATCAAAATCTTTTTCTGCATCTTTGAGATGATCATGTGATTTTTGCTTTTGACTCTGTTGATGTGGTGTATTACATTTATTGATTTGCTTACGTTAAACCATCCCTGCAGTCCTGGGATAAATACCACATGGTCATGATGTATAATCGCCTTGATGATTTGCTGCATTCTATTTGCTAGTATTTTATTGAGAATCTTTGCATCACTGTTCATTAGTGAGATTAGCCTATAGTTCTCCTTTTTGGTTGGATCTTTCTCTAGTTTTGGTATCAGAGTAATATTTACCTCTAGGAATGAGTTAGAAAGGATTACTTCCCTTTCAGTTTCATTGAAGGGTTGGAAGACTATTGGCATTAAATTTTCTCTAAATTTCTTGTAGAGTTCAGTCGTGAATCCATCAGGACCTGGGCTTTTTTTGTTGGTGATGGTAAGTTTTTTAATCATGTTTTCAATTTCAATAGCTAATATTTGGTTATTGAAAATTGTTATATCTTATTGATTGAGCTTTGGTAATTCATACGTTTCTAGAAATCTGTCCATTTCCTCTGTGATTTTGACCCCCTATGTGAGTAGAGATTTTCAAAGTAAGTATTCATGATCTTTTGAATTTCCATGGGATTTGCAGTAATTTCTCTCTTTTCAGTCTTTTTTGCATGAATTTGAGTTTTTCTTTCTTTTTCTTAATAAAGTTGGCTAGAGGTTTATCAATTTGTTTATTTTCTAAAAAAAGCAGCTCTTTAATTCATTCTTTATATTTTTTAGTCTCAATTGCATTAATTTCCGCTCTGATTTTTATAATTTCCTCTCTTCTATGAGCTTTGAGTTTTACTTGCTCATTTTTTTTCCTAGAAGCTTGAGAAATAGCATTAGGTTGTTTTTATTGTGCTTATTCTGTTCTCTTGATATGACAGTTTATTGCTATTTATTTCCCTTTTAGGACTGCTTTCATTGCATCCCACAGGTTTCTGTGTGTTACATCTGTATTTTTATTGAATTGTAGGTATTGCTTAGTTTCTTTTTTAATTCACTTGTAACCCATTGATTGCTCAGGAGGTTGTTATTTAATTTCCATGTATTTATGCAGGTCTTGCAATTTCTTTTGCCATTAATTTCCAGTTTCAGAGCACTATGACCAATACGCATAGGATAATTTCAATCCCATTTACTTTTTAAGTAAATTTCAATACATTTACTTAAGAATGTTTTATGGACTAATATATGGTCTATTTTGGAGAATGCTCCATGTGCAGCCAAAAAGAAAGTGTATTCTGATGTAATTGAGTGGAACACTGTAAACATCTACTAAGTCCATTTTCTCATAGGTTTGATTCAGTTCTGTTTCTCTTTGGTGACTTTTTGTCTAGTTGATCTATCTCTTTGTGACAATGGGTTATTAAGGTCCCCTATTACAATTATGTTGTTGCTTATTTGGTTTTTCATATTTATTAGTATTTGTCTAATATAGTTGGGTGTTCCTATATTTGGTGCATATATATTTATGATTGTTAGCTCTTCTTCTCAAATTATTCCACTGACAAGTATATGATGACCTTCTTTATCTCTTTTGATCATTTTTGGCTTAAAGTTCACATTGTCTGCAAATAGAATAACTACTCCTGCTTTTTTCTGGATTCCTGTAATATGGAATATTGTTTTCCATTGATTTTTAAGCTATGAGGGTTTTTTTAGTCAGATCTGTTTCTTGTATACAGCATATTGTGGAATCCTGTTTCTTTTTCTTTTTTTTTTTTTTTTTTTGTCTTTTTCCTTTTTAGCGGTACCGGGGATTGAACTCATGACTGCCTGCTTACAAGGCAGGCATTTATGCCGCTGAGCTAAATCCCCAGCCCGGGGTCCTGTTTCTTGATCCATTCTGTCAGTATATGTATTTTAATAGACAAATTGAGGTCATTTACATTGATGGATATAACTGATATGTACTGGCTCAAATTTGTCATGTTATTTTCCTCCTGTTGGTTTTCTGCTTTTCTCCCTTGTTTAATTGCTTGGTCTGTCTGGTGGCTTCTTTATGTTGTTGTTCTGGAAACTGTAGTCATTTTTATCTCTATCCAGTATGTCTTTCAGTACTCTTTCTAGGGTTGGCTTGATGGACATGTATTTCTTCAGTTGTTCTTTGTCATGGAAGTATCTTATTTCCCCATTAAATTTCAAAGAAAGTTTTGCAGGGTACATCAATCTGGATTGAAAGTTGTTTTCTTTCAGGGCTTGAAATACTTTACTCTAAGCTTGTCTTAACTTGAGGGTTTGTGCTGAACAGTCTGCCATGATTCTAATGGGCTTTCCTTGATATGTGAGTTCTTTCTCTTCTCTAAGAGCTTTTGGTATTCTGTTTTTATCCTGTATGTCTTGGATCTTAATTATTATATGTCTATATATAGGTTTATGTTGGTTGGGACTGGCATTCTATATGCCTCACTTATCTGCATATCAGATTTTTCCCCATGTTTGGTAAATTTTCTGCTATTACTTCTGAAATAGTTTACCTGTTGCATTTGCATTGACTCCTAAATCTTCATTGATGCCTATTAGTCTTATATTGTTTCTCCTGGAATCATCTTGAAGCTGTTGAACTGTCATTTCATGCTGCCTTGTTATTTTTAAGAGTTCTATCATTTTGTGATTGTTAACTGCTATCCTGTCCTCAAGGTCCAAAATTCTATCCTCAGCTCCATTTAAACGGTTTTGCCAGCTTTCAATAGAATTTTTTATTTCTTAGATATCTCTTTGAATTTGTCTCATGCATGCTACTTGCTTTCTATATTGTTCATTCAAGGTTTAATCAGTGCTCCTGAACTTTTTTTTATCTATCTCTTCTCTAGCTATACCGAGCAACTCCTTTATTGAGGTTGTCATTTCTGTCTTATGTGAGAAACTATTTCTAATTTAATTTCCTCAATAGCCTCATGGAGTTGTTTTTTTTTTTTTATTTCACTTGCTATCTTTTCAGAGATTTCCAGTGTGTTACTTTTGAAGTCTTCTATTTCAATGTCTCCTGTACTGCTCCTGGTGGACTGGATGTTTGAGATTGCATTTTGTTTTTTCGTTTTGCCATTTTCCCCTTTCGAGTTAATATTTGGTCTTTGAATCCCACTAGTCTCAACTGTCAGTAGTGCATATCTTAGGGTCCTACTATGTGGTTGATGTTTTTCTAATTGCTGGGTACCACAATGAAGAGAAGGGCCAGTCACATGAATTCCTCCTGCAGGGCCTGTTGGATGAGTCCTATATTCTTCCTAGGCTGGCTAGCTTAAGAGTCTTGATGTAAGTCAACCCTTAGTTCCTGCTGCTACTATGTCTTCAGGTTGTTCCAGGCCACCAGATCTCCCTGTCTATACTGTTGTCTCAGCTGAGACCCTTCTGTGTCACTGTGTGTCTCATAAGCCTTTTTAATTTTCTTCAGGTTGGGGGGATGCCTTCTTGGCACACACCTCAACTCACCTAATGTTCTCAGTATGGAGGAAGGACTCACCCACACTCTTGCCAGGCTTGTCATGATCCTACAGCTTGGAAGGACTTCCTTTCTGTTCTGCTTCTGTTTACCCACTGAAGTCCTCGATTTTAGGGGCAAATTTACCACACTGCTGCAAGCCTGCTGAGGTCTTCTGTTGTGATAAGGAATTAGTTAGTCCCATCAGCCCAGCAAGGTTAATCCACTGCAGTCCAAGATTCTGGGAGGAGGAGGGACAGCTGAATATCTACAGCAATACTAGGACCAGGAGGTGAGGCGTCCCCATAAATGGGAGGGCAAGCATAGAAGTGGCCACCCTCCATGGTGTAGGTCCAGGGTCCGAGGGTAGGAGGGCAGGCGCCTTCCAAGATGGAGATCTGGTAGCATAGGCACCTAAGTAGTGGCTTTTTAAATGACTAAAAGCAAACTGTGTGCTTTGCAGGAAAAAAATGCAGCCATATATATATATATATATATATATATATATATATATATATATATTTAAAAAACAGAAAAAAGGTTAGAAATAATACAGAATTTCAACACTAGTAAGAAATCAACACTAGCTAATATATTACATATTGCTAACTTAGAAGTAGTTGTTCGAGTTACAAAATCTAAGCATAAAAGATGAACAGACAAACAATGACAGCACGAACTATTCTTTTTGATGAACTAACAGAATTAGTAGTATGGTTATCTATCTTGCACACTTAAACATACATACAGTTATATGTGCATAACTACAAGTTGTTCTTTCCTTTTCCGCACTTGCTTTCCCCTTCTTTATTAAATATCTATTGTACACTTTGGATCTTATTACTCTTTCAGTTTTTCATTATATTTTTTACACTAGGGAGACACGATATTTACAAATATGAGTCTGATTTATTTTACATGTAAGTATAGTCTCAAGTTGTCATCATTTACTTATAAAAGCCTCAAGATCATCTTTTTTATACCTGAGTAATATTCCATTGTATAAATATACCACATCTTGACCTTTTTTAAATGTTGTGTTGCAAATAAAAATATTATTGTTTTTTATCTAAGGAAGGGTTAACATAACAATCACATACTTGAGCTAGGAGATGGAGGCTATCATCTCTTGTGATTGAAAGCACCATTGTAGAAGAACTCTGAGGGCACACTGAAGTGTAACATAAAGGAAACTATCATCAGATAGTGATAATCTTCAGGTATAGGGAGATGAAATATGAATGCAAGCCATGCACATTGCTCCACCCTTAGCTTCTAGGGGAGGATTTTAAAGTGTAGGTATATTTCTATATGCAACTAAATATGCAAGAGTAAGGAAAAACATGTAACAGTAGAAGGCTACATAAACAAAAAGCATCCCTAGCTTGGAATATATCATGCCACATGTTCACTGGTTGACTAAAGGTAGCATTGCAGGACTGCACAAGTGAAATGCTTATATATCCAGAGAATTCAATTCATCTTTCAACAGGGTAACTCCACAAATGTAAGACTTGTAACTTAGGAATTCTAGGTACACAGAGACTTTGGACTTTTGACCTTTATAATGAAGGTTTTAGACCATTCTAGAAAATATTCACTATTTAAAATTTTAAAATATTCATCAATGATCTGGCTGCCTGCTCCCTTATCGCACATTACATATTTCATTGCCAACTTTCTCCCTCTAGCCCTGAAGGAAGAGAAACTAATCTCCAAGCAGGAAGGCTGCTTCTTGGGTCTAGGATGAGACCTGTGAGTAAATTTCTTTAAACTCTGACAAAGACACAAGCCAGCAATATAACGACACTGTCGCACTTCAGTTTCAAAAGCACAGCATGGTGTATGTCTGTGGCATTGCTTCAAAATGTATTACCTCATCAATTCATTTCTGCAAAAGTCAAAATAGTGGAGGCAGTCTATTTTGCCAACATTTTGAATCAAAGCTGTTTTGACTTCTTCAGGCACCAGAAAGCAGTGTTACTTAATGAGCCGCATCCTCTCACAGCCTTGGTGCAGCTTTCTGGTTCAGAACTGAAATTCATTCACTTGTTCGTTCATTCAGTAAATACTGAGGGTGGACTGGCTGTCAGATACTCCAGTCAAATGCTCTGGAGGTATAGAAGTGATCAAAGAAAGTCCTTGGACTCAAAATCTGCAAGAAGCAGATGAGTAAGCAAACAAAACAGAGACTGGATGTTGGTGGTGTGACAGGAAATGTTTCAAGTGCAAAGGGAGCAGATGGAAGGTACACTGTGCCCAGACCCATGGAGACAGGGAAACAGGCAATGCTTCCTAGTGGAATGAAAGCCCACAGCGCACCCCAAAAGATGAGGATGTGGTCAGTATGACTTGATTTGTATCAGCACCTGTGTGTCCAAGGCACAAATTAGCTATGCCATTCTGGATCTACAGTGGATAAAGAAGCTTCATGGGATACCTTATAAATAATAGCTGTGGAAGAAGAGATTGTTAATCAATTTTATGGCTTTTGGGCATTTTCTACTCCTAGATAACTTTTTAGGGCTAAGACATAAAAGAAGTATAACATAGCATAAAAATTTATAGCAAGACTTTGTTGGGGAGGGGTTGTTCCATTTATAGTGTCTTTCACAGACTCCTTCCCAGCAAGCAGAGTGACAGAGCTTCCTGACTGCTCCTCTCTACAACAAAGCGGCAGCATTGACAATCTAATGATGGGTACAGCCCTGAGAGTCAGGACCTCATGGTGTTATAATGCTAGGGATGGAAAGCAATGTGGGTGCAGTACCACACTCACCACATCAGGGAGGCCTCCTTGACTTCCCAGAGTCTCTCACTGCTGCTGGCAGGTCAGGAGGTGTCATGTACACCTGGGAGTGGAATCTTCAGGCTAAAGTGGAGAAAGGAGGACAGGGGAGGAGAGAGATAAGGAGATCAACTGCCAGTGTCCTGTTTGAGAGGACAGAACTCCCGGAGGAGTATTATTTTAGGATTTGGTATGTCACACCAGCACAGCTCAGTCTGCCTGCAGTAACCCCCTGCTAGGGGGGAATTAGGTTAATTGTGTCTGTAGGCAGGTTTTCCCCTACTTAAGGGAACACAAAAATTAGTAGAAAAGGAAACTGTGGGCCACAACAGAGCAGGGGCTGAGTAGTAAAGGCCTCAGAGCTTTTCTCAGAGCCCTTACAGTCAAATATCAGAATGGGCTCAAGAAATCAGACAGTGAATTTTCCGTGGGACTGAGAGTGAAAAGAAAGAATCTCAGGAAGTTTGTCTAGGCCCAATCTCCCAGCTGTGCAGATAAGGAAACTGAGGGCCTGAGGCATGAAGAGACATAAAGGTAACCACCACACTAATTTATGTGGCAGATCATCCTCTGTTTCCCCTTTTCATATCTCTGCCTTAGATTTGTGAGCAGTTATATCCCCTCCTTTGCCATTTTATTCAAATGGATAGTCTTCACATTTTTCTTTACTTTTTCCTTTATAGATCAAAACTTTTCTGCTCTTTTGCCCATTTTAGTCATTTGATTCTAGATTCACTTCGATTTGTGTTTCTCTCTGTGATAATCAGGATTCTTTAAATAAGCTATAAGATTTCAGAGTCACTAATCAACAATCCCTCTGGTTTTACTAGAGGGGCTCCTAGCTTCACTGCTTCCCCCTTCATAGGTTGCAGTGTCCCTCATATATGAGACAAAAAATACATGGCCTGAGTCACTGCTTTATTCAGGCTGTTTGCAGCAGGAAGGCAATTTCTCCCCAGGAAAATAGGACTATATGCATGTATTACCAAGAAACACCAAGGTTCAGGACTTCCTATCTCCTAAATGACAGTCAGTGACTTTCTATAGCAGCTTCTCTAGTAGACCTGAAACCACATTGATGCACCAGCCTATTTCGAATAAAGGAAAAATTTTAAGATGTCTAAATTTAATAACAAGGATTGGAGGAAGGAAGGAAGAAAAATCAGTCAACATGTTACAGGCCAAAGGAACAAAGATCATGTTGTATTCCTGAATGAATATCAGAACCTAATTCAAATCTCGTCATAATCTCATAGTCACTACTGTGCTCTCTTTACTACTTCCATTAGTTCAAAAGCAAAAATTATTTCTCCTTTTGAACAGCCCTCCTATCCTAAACCTTTCTTCAACTCCCAGAATCCTTCCCCTCTTATCTGTAGCCAGTGTTAGGGTTGATGTAAACAACTTATTTCTTCCTACCTTTTTTTTCCAATACTTTTTTAGCTCTACTCCAGTGCACATTTTGCCACTGTCACCTAGCCCTGTTACTGGTAGTTTTAGGACCTTGAAAACTTGTCCTTTTTTTGATTATTATCTGGAACAGTTCTATAAATGCTTTCATTTCAGAGATCTCTTGGTCTCAAAATTTTTGTCCTAACACTTCTCATCCTAAAGACTGTCTCCCTAACCTAAAACTTACTCAACTGCCAATGTAGAGATGGGAGCCTGAAAAACATCTTACCCTTAGAAATACTCTCATTAGCAATTTATAGATCCCTGAGTCAAAGTTTCTTCTTTAGAATTAATTTCTAGCCAACAGATGCCCCAAAAGGCAAAACTATAGAAATGAGAGTTCGTGAGAATGCGCAGGAAGAAGTGAGCAAAAGCATGGGAAAGGCCTACAGAATGGGGAGAAGCTGTGTAGATGAAAAAGAAAAGGTGACTTTCTTCTAATCATGCCGAAGTATCCATTTTTTGTAAAACAGTTGAACTGCTAACTTCTATGCTAAGGCACGTATGCACTTTGGAAAGGTAATTTGAAAGCGAGTTGAGCCATGACAAATAGGGACAGCTGGCCTAATTGAATCATTTGATCTAAGACAGCTCAACTTGGTTATCCTCACTGCAGCCCACATTGATATTAGGGAGTGAATCATTAGCCATGAAATCATGTCGCTTTTCCTGACAGCAGCGATCTTGACATGACAGCAATCACAGTCTGCCTTTGATTATGGTCCCAAGAAGTTCTGTAGTCTGCCAGGAAGACAGAGCAGCTATGCAAACTTTTAGGCTCAGCCTTAAAGTCCCACTCCCCGTGGTAACCAGAGCTTTTCAAAGACAGGTAAGGTGTGTGTGGTACAGAAAAGAGCACACTCACTGAACCAGGTGTGCTTGCGCTGCTTTGAGAGTCACACTTACTGCTGCAGTGTGACAGCAGCTCTACCTTGTGAGCATCAGCTTGTGCTCACTTGGGAAAGTGGGCTCCAAATGAGGTCACGATAAAATGCTTTAACACTTGACCCTCAGATTTCCCTAATGGGAGTCTTTGTGTATGTGAGACATTCCTGTCATCTTCAATTTTCTTTTTATGAAAGGAAGGAAAGGGGAAGTTCATCTCTTCATTAGATTTGTCAAAGGCACTGAAGAGCATGCAAGTGAAGAGATAAGTCTTCTGAAATATAAAGTCAGCCCTTGGGTCCATTTAGCATGAAAGTTTTAAGGAAACATGGTACACCCTAACCTACTCTTTTGCCAGGATGGACTTCTGGAAATCTCCTTCTCACAATGGCACAGGAATAGCATTAGCCTCTGCAGTCCTCTGCAAGCCGAACTTGGAACAAATAACCATGAGTCTCACAAGGGAGATGGAAGGGAAGAAAGCTGAGTCAATGAGCATTGGCTTCTGCTTCAAACAACTCTGCCATATCCTGCTGGAGTCTCTGAAAGACCTGGGAAATCACCTGGAACTGTTATCTGAGAAAGGAAGGAAGAAGCCCTCATTCACCTACTTCCATGCCCTGTTTCACCCCAGGGCTAACCAAAGCCTGCTAGATCTGGTCCCTCAACCTAATGAGTGGCCAAAAAGATTTTTTTTTTTGTACCAGGAGTCAAACTTGGGACCTGGCGCTTGACAGGCAGTCAGTTGTGCCTCTCTGAGTGATATCCCAGCCCTGGCCAAAAGATTTTGAAGAAATACAGATTAGAGTTATTGGAAACAGAAAGTGTAGCTTGGAAGCAAATGGCAGGTAAATGTTGATAAACTGGGACAAAGATCAGAATAAAGTCATAAGAATGACATCACAGATGACTTTTATGCTGAAAATACTATCAAATTTAAGATAGAATATAGCCAAGACTGACAAACAAGAACTGATGTGGCCCACTTTTGCAGCCACCCAAACAGTAGGTGAATCTGAAAGGCTATGACAGAAATTCCTGAAAATGAATGCTGAGTTGGAAAGCTTTCCAACACTGTGTGTGTGTGTGTGTGTGTGTGTGTGTGTGTGTGTGTGTGTGTGAGTGTATATGTGTGTGTGTGTGTGTACTTACATTGTGTGAGTACAAAAATCAATTTACATCACTAAGTTTCAGAGCTGGAAAACAACTTTGAAGTCTTCTCATCCAAATTTGCTATTGCAAATGAGAAATCCGAAAACCAAGCAGATTGCACTGCTCAGTAGTGACAGACACTTGCAAATGAACCATGTGACCAGTTTCACAGTGCAGTGACATGATAGGGTCAGCAGTTATCAACATGATTTGATATTGAGAGCTAGCCATTTTGTAACAATTCATGTCTCAGCCATCAAAAAATATTTTCATAGTAATCATACGAATTAGAAAGAACTGCCAGAAAAGAATCGTAGACAGTGAAAAATGTAATGTACTGGTGCTAAAATATTAAAAATTTAAAACAAATATATCAGTACAAAGAAAGAGGAAAAAATATGTTTTTAATTTTTTATAGTGGTGGAGTTTGAACCTAGGGCCTTGAACACTTTAGCCAATGCTTTACCCAGGAACTGTAACTCCCAGACCATAAATTACTTTTAATATACATGCAATATTTTGAAACTTAATATACCAGTTATGGCTTAATATAATTGCTAATAGCTAACTTGTGGATTTTAACAAAACCAAAATGTCTACAAAGGATATAACTTAAAATTTATTAAATGGTGTCATATATGTAATTTTGTTTTCTTAATTGTTTATATTTTAAAGTAAACAGTTTTAAAATGAATTTTAATTTAATTTTAATCTAAATTCATAAAAATACTTCATGCACTACTAAAATTTGCCTTTACCAATGAGATGTTATACTTGTCATCAATACCATTTTATTTTCTTAAATTACAAATACAAATGGAAATGCCAAGAAGTTACATAAAATGACAGAACTAAAGAAACTCAGATTCTCTGCCTTCATCTTAATGATCACTTTTACATCCAATCTGTTGTTTAAACTCAAGAATGTATCATACCTCAGGGATGAGCAGACATACTATATGCACAGCTCACATGTTGACTTCCTATCAGTGAGAATATCAGTGAGAATACCTGAGGAAAATCAACATAAAAGAAGAAAGATTTGTTTGTCTTGAAGTTTTAGAAGGTTCAGCCCATGGCCAGTAGGCTCCATTGTTTCTTGGCTTGTGGGAAGGCACAGGGCGAGCGCGTGGTGGGAAGGCAGAGAGGGCACGGACAGAAAGCTTCTCACATCGTGGCAGCCAGGAACCTCTCCCTCTCAGACACTCCTGTCACTTGTAATGAACCTGGAAAAGTCCTACCCACACTAACTTCCTTTTTGATATATGTCAGGAGGTTCATCTCAACCTGTCCTTTACAGTCTCTCTGGCTTCATTTTGCCTCATAAAAATCACTCTGAAAAAACACATTTTGAATCAAGTAGAGCAACAAGACCTCTACCCCAGTTCTTTCCAACAATTTAAGACCAAGTGGTTCAAGCAAAATCCCCTAATCTTCACAGCACACTATACATATCACTATATGCTTTGTGATTAATAAGGTAAAACTTTACCTTTACCAGCACAAAATACTTCACACACTGTCAAAAGATAGCTTTTCAGTTAGCAGATACTTGACATATTTTAGTCATTTTCCCATCTCTAGGACAAAATACTCACCACTTGCAACTTAAGAAGAGGCTTTTCTTTCATAGCTTTTTGGAGTTTTTTAGTGTTCATTAGTATGTTGGCTGTGTGTATTGATTATATTCATCATGGTTAATTGATACATGCACATAATACAAATTCTTCCTTCCCCTCTCCCTCCCTTCATCCAAACTCATGGCTGGTTCCCCTTTCCATTTACAGGGGACCTATGCACCCATTTTGCATTATCTTGTTTTCACTCTTTAAATTATTTAAACTTTGGTTTTCTCATATAAGAAAAACTACACAATATTTAAGATTATATGTATTTTTAATTTCACATAAAGTTGTGATGTCAAGGTGCATTCATTTTCATATGTGACTCAAATTTATCTTTTTTCACAGTTGAATAGCACTCCATTATATATAAATACCATATTTTCTTTACCACTTACCTGCTGATAGACATACAGGCCACTTTTAAAATTTAGCTTTATGATTTTGTGCTTCTATAAATATGGGTATGTATATATTACTATAATGTGATATCTTTAACTCTTTCAACAAGATGTCTAGAGAAGGAATGGCTGAGTTAAGCACAATTTCTATTTTTTTATTAAGACTTTCTATACTGCTTTCCATGGTGGTTAATCTAGTTTACATGGAAAAACTTTTTTTAGCTAATGGTTTTAATGAGTTCAGTCCACAGATGGTAGACACCAAGGAATAATTGGCAGAGAAGAAGCACATGACGATGGAAAGCTGCTAAACTCATGGAATCCAAGAAGCAGATAGAACAAGGAGGAGCCAGGGACAAGAATATACCCCTCAGGTCAAACCCTCAGTGACCTGTCTCTTAAAATCAGACTCTGCCTCCTAATGACACATGTACTTATTTTGAACTCATCAAGATTAGTTCAGTGATGATTACAGTGCCCACCTACACTGTGATCCAGTCGCCTTCCAGAAGCACTACCTCTGAACACATGGGACTTTGGGGGAGGATACTATAGATTTAACTATATCATAACACAACTCCTAGAAAAACTCCTGCTGTTAAAAGGAGGCATAAGTTACCAAAAGATCACCTGAAACACATGCAGCAGACCTCACCTTATTCTATCCTTAGCCAAAAGACATTACTGAATCCCTCTAGACATGTTCTGCTGAGTTGCAGTTACAGAATAAAGGAAAACAGTAGTCCTTGCACCTATTGTTCAGAACCCACTGTCCTACCTGGGCTCCCCATCTAGCTTCATGCAAGTTATGAGGTTTGGGATTCAAGGAAAGGAAAACTTTTTCTTCATCTGGAAAGAGACCAGTCACTTTTTTTGATCCTGGTTTCTAACAGCTTTTAAGCCTTCTCTTCCCTTTACCCTTGTGCTCCATGTTTGGGCAAACTTATAGTAAAGCCCTCCTTTGAAACATGCAGGATATTCAAATCTCCAAAGTCCCAAAGGGAACTTGGCCAGCACTAGAGGACATTCACCTGTCCCTTTCTCCACCATTAGGGATCCTCAACCAGCCTCCTTTCCTGGCTTTCTCCAGTCATGTCAAACCTGCTTGAGTGCTCTTCTTGGTCTCTCCCCCAGAAACCTCAATTGTGTAATGGATTTTTCATAGCATCTTGGGATATGTGTGTGTGGTGCTATCCATTTTGTTATTCCCACTAAATTCAGGTAGGTTGTTGCTTGTGCTTTGGCAGAGGAACCATAACAGCTGTCTTCTCTCTGGAATAAGAGGTAGATAACATCCATTTCCATTTAATCGTGACCTTTTTAAACACCAAGTCACAAAGACAGGCCAATGTGATCTGTGTGCTTTGATGCACCTTGAAGTTAAGCAGACAGGCCTTAGTGGCTATTGGAAATTAACTCTCAGACTTACTCTCTGGTTACCGGGGTGTTCACCAGTATGAATCTCCACAGCAGGGCAGGTGTCTGCTCTTCTTATTCTCTGTAATTTGCCCCACACCTGCCACAGGTGGACACTTAACAGTTATCAACACGTGACTGAAAGAATGAAATTTAGGTTAAAAAGTGATTTGCATAAAAGCTAAACAAAAATTTTAAAATGTCACAGAAAGCAGAGGTTTCTTTTCTAGCTTAACAAATGAGAAATACCAAATATAATCCTGACCCAAGGCATTCTAAAACATTTAAACTGCCAGTAACATGTCTAATTATCAGGCCCTATGCTACTGCAATCACCTGCATTGAAATACTGAACCAAATCACAATTAATTTCTCAAAAGCTAAACTTCATTAAATATTAGTTTAATTTAATGTTTTCTAATTAATTTAAGATTAATTTATATCCAGGCATTTGCACAGCCCAAGCAATATCTCTCCTTTCTGTCATTTCTATCATCTCATAGACAGCAGAAAAACAAAAAAAATGTACAGTTAGGAAGCTCCAGGATAGAGTAAGCAGGGGAAGATTTAATTAAAGTATTACATATCTTTTCCTCAGTTGTTAAAAAAAAACTATAAATTTGCCACTAGATAGCCTGATCAACAAAAACTTTACATATATGAAATGTGGTACTTACAAAATGACTTAAACTAGAAATCTGGCATTAAATTTAAAGTTACATTTTCTTCAGAAGTTAATAATGTGTACTTAGTCCAAAGAAATCTTTTTTGCTAGGAATTGAATTCAGGACCTTGCCTTTGTCAGGCAGGCATTGTGTCTGCTATATGCCTAGATCCCAAAGAAATCTTTCATTCTTAATTTATTTTCAAAGATAATGAAAAAACAATTGTTCATTAATATTGAATGTGTGTGTGTTTGCGCACGTGCGCGCATGTGTGTAGGTGGTGGCCTTTCCCAGAATTTTAGGATTTCATGAAAGAATCGAAGATAGCATCTAGCACCCATGGAATTCATACCCTTGTAACATAGTGTCCTTCACTCAGGTGAGATCCCACATGGAAATCAGTGCCTAAACAGGTAAAAACACAACAGTCTTGCTGGAAGTGAGGGACAGGAATCTGAGTCCCCACATTCTCAGAAATTTCTCCATCAATCCCAGAACTTTGCAAACAACTAGAAGTTCATTTATTTAATGCACCCCTTTTGTTTTAAAAATTGGGAAAAGCAGGACTGAAAGACTAAGTTTCACTAATAAATTACACAGCCAAGTAAGTTAGGTCCGTCCATTTCTGCCCCAACTCACTGCTCTTCCCAGTGCTCTGCATCGTAGCACTCAGAGTGACCTTGTTGCTGACCACTCCAGCTTGGGAGAGGATCTGATGAGGAAATGGCCATAGAACATGACCTGTTATCAGAAGGTTGCGCCTCTGTGTAAGTACATTGCCTACTGATGGCTTTCTCATCACTAAGATATGCCAATAGCTTTTAAAAATCAAATTTTAAAAATATAACCCACCCCACAGTTTCCACATCTTGGAGACAATCATTTTACACTTCACTAATCATATGTGCATTTCTAATTTTTTGTACTAAATTATGAGAGGAAGAATTTAAAACATGTATTATGTTTCACCACTTCTCCCTTTTATATAAGTAGTTTTACTTCGTTAAGTTTGCAATGATTGTCTCAGTGATTATAATCATATCTTTTGTGCTCTGTTAGCCTCCATGCATTTTTAGGAAATTTGTTTTTGGATAGTTGGTTATTGCTTATTTTTCTTCCCTCCTTTCAGGAAACATTCAGGATATTCTCTGACCCCTTAGTGCTTTCAATTTTAATAGGTTGTCTTTACTGATAAAACTGTGTCATTTGTTTGTTTTTGTCTTGCTCAAAACTCAATTTCAGTTCCAACCAACTGATACATGTTTCTTCAACTCAGTGAAATATTCACCAACTATTTTATTACTATTATTAGCATACCAACTCTGGTAGCGACACTAATTAGTAAGAGAAATACTGAACTTCTTAGAATTTTTCTTTCAAATCTCATGTGTTTTTCCATATATATATATATTTCAATTCGCATATTGAAATTGCTATTTTATCAACCATTGTTTATTTTCCCTAAATATATGTTCATTATATTGTTCTCTTTTTGTATTAAATCTCAGAATCTTTAAGTATTAAAACTGTTATTCATATTTTAATGTTTTCCTTTTCCCAAAGTCATAATTTTTCTGCTCATTCAGCATGGTTCTCCCTCCTGCAGGTGCACACAAACGCACACACACACACACACACACAATTATGTTTATGAAGATTTATTTATTTATTTTTATTTTATTTTAAAGAGGGTAAAATTAAACAGATCATAAGGAAACAATTTTAAGAAACACAGATTTCAAAGCAAGACCACTGGAGATCTTCACTGTCTATCATATTGTCTCTTGTTTTATTCCAAATAGTTGTCTGCATCTTCACACACAGTGAATACATACTGAACATTATAGTACTAAGCTAATCAGAACAGGATGATGAAAGCTTTTTAGGTCTTCAAGACCAGAAAATAGGAAAGTCAATAATGGCTGCCATAATGTCTCTTCGAAATAGCTATCCATGTCTTTATGTATATTGAAATAAAACGTAAGAGACTAGACTAATATAACTCTGAACAGTGAATAATAGCATTGCTAGATTTTATGTCATAATGCTACAGAATTAGCACTGGGTATCTTAGTGTCTCTTTTTCTTCAGAGTATCTGTTTATTATATCATGCATTATATAATTTGTTCCCATAAACTGTTTAGAAATTCTGCACATGTGTGAATCTCTACATGTATATCTATCTTTTCTGTATTATAGGGAAAAACAGATCAAAACAAGACTACAAAACAAATTCCTAGATATGAATGAAAAAGACATAAATGAAAAAGACATATAAAACCACAATACTAGGTGATCTACAGTAGTTACTATTCTGTCTCTTGTTATTTTCAATAGAATTGTCTACATCATGAGGCATAATATAATTGAATATAGCATTATATAGCAATTTTAATAAAACCACAGCATTAGAGACATTGTAGGACTTCAAAAGCAGTTAATCATCAAACCGAATGGGTATCTTATTGCATCTTGTCATCTTCAGAGTAGTTGCTTCTACTCTTAGACTTGATACTATCAAGCATACCAAATTCAAATAAAACCAGTCAAGACAAAACAGTGGTGTAACAAACTATATTCAAATAAAATCAGTCATAGTAAGACAATGTAAGTAACACATAGTTTCAGTTTAAGTTAATAGGAAATTAAGACAATTACCGTAGTGTATCCTACTATTTTGGGAATAGCTGTCTGTGTTCTCAAATCTAGTATGAGTAGACAGACTGGAGCAGAATAAAATCAAACTAAACAGAGCAATAACACTAACGTGGCTTTTAAATCCTGATACACTATTAACAAAATCCTCTGCCTTCTTTTTTTAGACAATTCCTCCCATTTTCCTTTTTCAGGGTGCATTGTATATTTTAGGTCCCACTAACTCCTTTAGTTTTTAGATTAGGGGGGCAACCCACTATCTATAATGAGTGGTGCTGAACCTTTTTACCCCTGAGCGTGATCTTGAGCTGTATTCCTTTACTTACTAAAGCTTCAAGGTTTTTCTGCCTTATAGCTGAGTAGTTCTCCACCGCACAGAAGTGTCATGACTTTCCAACCTATCTGCAGCTGCTGGACAAGTTGTCCCTATTTCTCTCTGGTTGCCTGTCACATAGAGCATCGTTTTCTCATCTTTGACTTTCAGTTTATTAGCCCTCTTTCAGGTTGAGTATATTTCCTATTCAGAGCATCTGGATGGATCCTATCTCCTGATTTACTCTGCTTGTGTTTTTGTTAGTGTATCAAGACCATCTATATTAGAGATTATAGCCAACCTTCTCTGCCTCATCTCTGTTATTCTATTTTTCTGCTATTATTTGTCCACTTTTCTCCTTCATTCCACTGTCTGCCCCATTCATTGAGGCCTCTCTGGAACTGTTGCTGGTATTTTTTTCTATTTCTCTCTAGAAATGTCCTTCAGTATTTTTTGTAGGGTGGTCATGAACTCTCACAGTTCCTCCTTGTCATGGAAACATTTTGTTTCTCCACTAATTTTGAGAGAGAGATTTTCAGGGTTCACCAATCTAGGTTGGAGGTTATTTTCTTTCAGGGCTTGCACTACTTCACTCCAAGCTCTTCTTGATTTGATATTTGTGTTGAGAAGTCTGTCATTATTTTGATAGATGTTCCTTTATAGGTAATCCGTTTCTTTTCTCTGTTTTAATATTCTGTTCTTGTGGTGAATTTCTGGGATCTTGATTATTATATGTCTGGGTGTAGATCTGTTTTGGTGGTAGCTGGCTGGAGTTCTGTATGCCTCATTTATCTGGATATTATTTCCTTTTCCTATGCTTGGGAAGTTTTCCTTAATTATTTCTGTGAATAGCCTTTACAATTCATTTGGGTATTCCTGCTTCTTGCTCACATTTTTTATTCTTAAGTTATAGATTCTCTTGTCTTCTAGCCTTTGTATTTTTACTTCCTGGTTCCTTGTTATTTTTAAGAGGTATTTTCTTTCACAATCACACATTGCAAATCTATCTTCAAATTTTGAAAGGCTAACTTTAGTTTCTTTTAAGGCATTTTGCCAGCTTTCAATGGAAATTTTTAATTTCCTGGTAATCTCTTTGGATCTGTTTCATGTATTCTAGATTTTGTTTATATTCTTCACCAAAGGTTTCTCTTCTTTTTCTGGGTTCCTCCATTCTTCTATCTGTGTCTTCTTGAGAGGGGCTTAGCATTTCTTTTACTAATCTTTTTATATCTTGCCTCACTTGGATTAGAATTTCAGTTTTAAATTCATCTATGAGGCCACGAAGGTATTTCTCTATGTCCACTTATGCTGTGGCCAATATTGCATGATTGCTGCCCTGGATCTCTTCTGTATTTACCTTTCCTGGACTTATTTTCCCAGGGTCAGTGGATGGAGATTTTTCCTTATTTCTTTCTCTTGTTATATTTCTGGTTTCTTTCAGACAGGTATGTGGTGGAGGTCTCAGGCCCTCTCCATATTGCTTATGGTTTTTCTAAAGTGTGCTGGCTGGTGGCTCGCTGCCTTCTCCAGTTTACTGTTATCTGAGGTGCACACAGGGACCATGTGGGCTAGCCCCTCTCTTCTGAGCAGTCAACTGGCAAGTGCCTTAGTCTGTGCTGTGTGGATGTCACATGTCCAGTACAGTTTCATCCCTGTCTATTGGATCCCGACCAGGGGCGTGGCCCAGCCCAAGCAGATCCCACCAGTACCCTCTGGGCCAGAGGTGGCTGACTGATGCCATTGCAGTTCTGGGTTCAGGCCTGTCATGCCCAACTCCAATATGTCCTACAGCTGGCCACACCCACCATGGGACCTAATTTCCAGCACTCACCACGAATTAATACAGCACTCCACTGTGGCTACACTCTACGCTGTGCTGTGTTCTCTCCCTAAGGCCTCAGCTTACCAACTCCTGATTTTGGCGGCAGTGGCTTCAGTGAGAACATGAATCATCAGACTCCAGGGCATGCCCAGCACAGCGCAGGACCGGTTCCAGTGAGAGCATCTGGTTCCAGCCTTTCATCCACGTTTTTCCTTCCTTTCTTTCTTTTTCTTCTTCCTCAGTTTCTTCTTGGGTCATGAGAATCCCTCTCTTTTCATCTGATCTTCTCCATGTTGTTAAATTCCAGTGTCTGAGTTGTTTTTCTCAGAGAGGCTCTCTACCCTGCTACCTATCAAGCCGCCATCTTCCGAAGTTTTCATTTATGAAGATTTAAAAGATAGGCAAGCCTCAGAACAGGAGAGGATGTGAAGAAACAGAAACTTCCACAGAAGTTGGTGGGTTTATATACAGTTACAACTATATTTTATAATGGCAATATATTTTGAATCAGTAACTCCACTTTAAAAAATTACCCTGTGGAAACAACAGCATTATCCTCTCTGGCAAGAGTGGCTTTAATTACCAGTACAATTATCCTTGTCTGTGCTGAGACAATGTAGACAGAGTGATTAAGGAAGCTGATGCAGATTCCCTCAGCAAACAGGAGGGTCAATCTTCCTGACAGATGCTTTTTCTGAGTTCCAGGTGACTGCAGACAGTGCCAGTGGGCATGGGGTGTTTCTCTTGGGAGTGTCTCATCAGCACCTGAATAAAGGAGATTTTACTCAAGGCCAGAATACTTCAGGGTATTTCACTTTAGGGTGGAGTTCCCTTTTCTTTAATCTTTCCAGAGTATGACTTGGCTGGCTTGCCTACACTCTGCTCTGTTTTCTTCTCAAGCCCCATTACACTCTCATAGACCTTCCTTAGGAAGATCATTAGTGATCCACCACTTGCATATATAATTTCCAGGCTGAGGCAAAGAAAAAACCCCAATTTATTTCCCTCAAGATCCTTTTACTGCTATGTTAACTGAAGGGTCCACTGTTTCAGTAGTGCAAGTACAAGGTGAGGAGTGGTCCTCTGAGCCTGGAGTCTGAGGACTGTGTGGAGCAGACTCTCCTGCCAACCCTCCTGGCACAGGTGGCTGGTGCCAAAAATAAATGTCTGCTCTATTAGTTCACTGAAATCTCGGTTGCCAGAGCATAATCTAGTCTTTCCTAACAAGTGGAGTGGGTTAAAGAAACTGAGAAGATACAGTGAAAGAAATGAGAGTCTAGACCCATTTCTATCACATGATCAAAAAAGACTAAATAGTAGGAGCTGATTTGTTATTGATGTGAAAAAATGAATCAGTAGGATTCGATCCTCACCAATTATCACTCCATCAACCCCTTAGTCTTAAACACAGCTTTGCTCTACTTCAGTAATTTTCTTAGACAAAAAAGTACCTCATCACAGAAGTATAAACCTGAAATGTGAAATCTAAATTCATATTACAATCAAACCAAAATATTTACATGATGTAAAACATTAAATAAACCATTAGAATAGTTCTATTGAATTGAGCAAATGGAATGCAATACAACAGCTGTTAATATTATCTTTCCCCATAAAGAGAAATCTTGATAACTCATTTAGAGCTTTAAAAATTGTGGCCTTGTTTCTGCTTGGTATAAATAGTTTTTCTATCCAGGCTGTCATTATTGTATATTACCAGGTTTGTATACATACTGTTAACAGATGAGGCCACTGCCTGCCCTTGTCTCCTAGATTTGGAAACTCCTGTATGCCCCCTAAACACTATTGATCTCATCAAACACATCCATGAAACTCAGCCTGAAACATACAGACATATAAATGGCAATTTAATTTCTCCTATTTATTTATAGTGCCAAATCCCAGATAGCACACTTTTTAAAAATAAATACATTGATTATGCAATGTAGAAGGACCATGCAGGAGGTTATTATTTTAAAAATACACATTATTAACAGTTGAAATCATTTGTATATTCCTCTATAATTACATCCTTTCTCCCTTTCTATGCCCAAGATAATTATTTCTTTCTACTGGGTTTATTTTCCTAGCTCCAGTGTCATCATGGCAATTCAGATCTGGCCTTGTTCTTCAGCACCATTCTGAGGACACTGCTCTTATCTCCGGTTTGTGTTTTATGATAAGTCCTAAGTGAGAAGACCTTGTGATATCTCTACCAATGAGGCAAGTAACTTGCCCAGAGGAAGGGGAAGATTTATGCATTATCTTTCTCATTATATGATAGGCTGCTTTAGTCAGTTTCACGTGCTATAACAAAAGACCACAAATAGTAATTCATAAAGATCAGAGGTTATTTATTAAAGTTGTGGAATTTGGGAATTCCAACATCGAAGGACTAACATCTAGCAAGGGGCTTTTACTACATCCTGCCATGGTGGAAAATGGAAAGGCAAGAAGAAGCCAAACTTGCTTTGTAATAAACCCATTCCCTCAACAGTGACATTATTCTTTCATGAGGTTTCACTCACATAACCTAATCACTCATTAAAGGCCTTATCTATCAATACTGTGACACTGGAAATTAAGTTTCCCACACATGAAATTTGGAGAACATATTGAAACCATACAAATAAAGGGTAAAGATCATTGATATTTCTGAGTGTTTTGGTCTGAAACTGAGCAGAAAAAAAAAAAAGAAAAAGAAAAACTTCAGGGCAGGTTCTACTTCATTGAAAATAATAACAAGTCACAATTATTCAATTTAAAACACGCCTGTAGATGGACTCATAATTTACATTTACAGAGATTTAAACTGAAAAACCCAAACTACTGCTACTAAACCATGAACAACCTTTATTATTTTCTATAAAAATAAATTTTTACCAATAAATAAATTTTTGTAGAAACAAGTAGGATTAAGACCAAAATGATAAACAGAAATTGAAATATCCAAGATCTCAAGCTGTAGCTTCTACACCTAGATCTTAAAAAATGTGAACTCTCTCTTTTACAGGCAAGGCAGAAAAAAGATTCTTTGAAAAGGCATCAAGATGAGTATAACTGTGTCTCTATAGCCTCTCACATATACTTAAAAATGTATTTGATAATCTAATTAGAATCTGTAACATCAATAGAATTTTTAATAACCACAGTAAGGAAAAACTAGCGGGGCTGGGGATTTAGCTCAGTAGCATAAGCGCCTGCCTTGCAAGCAGGCAGTCGTGAGTTTGATCCCTGGTACCGATAAAAACAAAAAAGAAAAAAAAAAAAAACTAGCACCTTCTAGTAAATTTGAACATACACACGCAGCCCTCTGTACCTTGATATAGACCCTAATTTTTGCATAACTAAGAAATATGTACAAGACTATTCTCAGCAGCATTGTTGGAGATAACAAAAACTTGAAATCACTAAAATTCACAAAAAGTGAACTGGGTAATAATTATTAGGAATAGTAATCAAATAATACAAAAAGCTATAACTTCATTTATATAAAGATCAAACCTAGGCAAAACCAAACAATTTGTTGTCTAAACCTATATACAACCATATATTAGAAAACAAAAAATAAAAACAAAAGAATGGTTCACACAAAATTCATCATACCAGTTACTTAGAGAGTGAAACAAGAAAAAAGTGATTTTGGAACTATGCAGAAGGAATTTGCAATATTCTATTTCTTTAATTTGATGGTGGGTTTATGGGCTATTAGACTTTAATCATACATTTTCTTATAAATGTGAAATCAATTTTATATAAAAATATTAAATATTTAATGCACTTAAGTCTTGTGTAAAATAATATACAGTCATGGGTCCAATTTTTACAGAACCTGTGAGTAGTTCTTAAGAACAAGGGAGTATTTTGGGTCTAGCTTCTTTTAATGAAAACCCCAGGGAAAACTACAGGCAATTCGTGCAGTTCCATGGACCACCCTATGAGAAACATTAGACAATTCCTCCTGGTTTTATATTGGAGGTCTACAGATTTTCTTTCTCCAAAGAAATTGCACATATAACCCCAATGTATAAAAGAATCAGAGTTCTGGCATAAGTTGGGAAGGGGACCCTGAGGTGACGTTATTAGGGTACCCTTTACCAGCAAGCGTAAAGCAACTCTAGAAGCCTGAAACTTCATGATGAGGCACAAAACCCCCAGTGTTGATCTCATGCAATATTGCACACATGCACGCTCATGCACACACATACACAAAGTAACATATGCAGAACTGACTACAAGGTAAAAGCAAACTAGAAAATAAACCTCGAGTACATTTTAGCTAGAGTTTGTAAATGTGTATATTAATGTGACTTGATTATGCATATATTATTTGCATGTAAATATATACTATGTATAACACATGGTAGGTATATGGGGCAATTTAAGAGAATGAATAAAGTGACTCCTTCAGAACAATGATTAAAATTTAGGAAAAGTGGAGTTGAAAGCAAGAAACTTCCTATCCTGTGATTCTAAATTATGGTTGCAATTCACAAGGTAGTGGTAGCCACAGTTTCTTCCACTAGAATGATTCCAGGCAATGAAAGTAATGGATTTGTTAAGTTGCCCACAGAAAACCACAGCACCCTGAACACCTGCTGAAAGACAGAATTTTCAAGTTACAAATGTAGTTTGAACATGCTGTCTAGAGCAGATATACTCTGCATGAAGCATGTAGCCAAAGTGAGAAAGGACTGGGATGGAATATTCAAATAGGAAAAACTAAGTGGGTGGCTACATATTGGTATAAATGGAACATCACGTAGAGAAATGTGTTCTTTCTTTTTGAATTTACATTTTGTATACACATCCTATAATTAATACTTGTCGATAAGCAGACCTTCATGAAATGCCTTTGGGGACAATTTGGTAAATTGTTGGCACAAACAGAACCTCTCCCAATCAAATATTGGCCAGAATGTATGGTATCTGTAATGACAAAAAGAACACAAAAGTTGGTATTCTGGGTAAAATCGTTCTCCTCATAAACCCATTGGTTTCTGTTGATTTTTTTGGCCTTCATTCAAGAGAAGCTGGCATGGGATGTTGCCTAGCAACAGCATGCAGTGCCTTTTTCTACTACCCCATAGAAATACTGTCTCTTTGGACCTCATGCCATTTAGCATCATGATTTTTTAAATGATGACAATCTCTTAGGAACTTTTCTTCCCTCATCTCAAATAAGTATTTGAAGAAGGCTATTTCAACACCAAACTCTTTGTCCACAACTGTCCTTGGCTTAAAAAAGATTAGCAAAAATAAGAACGCTTATTTATTGTCAACTCCCAAATTCCTATCACTAGCACAGGAATTTATATAATCATACCACTTACTGAAAATTACAACATATTTTTCTTGAATGCAATGAGGCTGCTTAATGCCACTCATATATTGAAAAGATTACATCTGATGCTATGTGTTTATTAAGTATAATCAATATTAAGTATATATACTATGTTTAAATTATGTATTCAGTATATGTTATCTTAACATAGACATTGTCCTGATCCTAGCAAAACTTATTGGCTTGTTCTCTGATCTCTACCCAGAGACTAGGAAAACATACTTCAAACTCTGATGTATTCCATGTGAAAAGGAGGTCCTATTTTATTTAACAATAAGTATTTTCAAGCATGAATCAGATAACTAAAGTCATATAGTTGATCAACTATATAATTTCCTCCAAATCCTATGTTAAAACTAACTGCTTAGAAAAAAATTTTACAAACCTTATGTATACACCTGATCCTGACCAACCACATAGACCCAGGACACTGGACAGAAATACATGCAGTTGGGGTTAGAGTTGCCAGGGGAATCCAAGTCAGTACATTCAGAAAATTAAGTTAGGGGGATAGAAATTCTAATCATATGGATGTTGTGCCCCACAGAAAAGGTGGCAGGATTTTGAGACTCAGCATTATGTCACACCATTAAGAATCTTGGATCAGAAATGAGCAGTGAATGTTTCCAATGTAAATATCTCTGAAAGATGAAAACTAACTAATCAGCAGATAGGAGAATTAAAAATTCTATTTATTTTAAGATAAAGGTTCAAGAATATCTTAGAATACACCAATAGATTTAGTCAAACATCCTTAGTTCACCCTGTACAAATGTGTTTTTAAATCTTTGACAGAGGTAAATTTTCTCTGAAAACCTAAAAGAAGTTTACTTTCAAAAATCTTTCTTAAAAATCCCTATTGCTTAGGTAGAAAACTCCTCCAGCTTGAGGAAGACAACAATAAAGCCATCAACAGCGATTCAGGAGTCAAAAACAATGACAGTACAAAAAAGCCACAATTATAACCAAAAAAAACATAAATTATTAGCACTCAGAGAAAAAAGACAGAAGCCAATAGGATGCAAAGCCAACATTTAGGGTCAAATACATAGTGACTGTTTATATATATATATATATATATATATATATATATATATATATATATATATAGAGAGAGAGAGAGAGAGAGAGAGAGAAACAGAGATAGACAGAGACAGAGAGAGAGAGATCTTGACATCCCAAATATGATGGTCAATTCTGATGTCAGCTTGATTGAGTTGAGGAAAACCTAGAAAATTACAAAAGTGCAGTTCTGAGTGTGTCAGTGAAGGTGCTTCCAGAATGGCTGGCACATAAGAAAGGGAACTGATTAGGAAGATATTGTGTCACGGCAACAGAAAGTTAATACACCAAGTTAATCTGCAAATGAACCAGCCAACTATTCAACTTGTTCACAATGTAAATCTAAACCCAAAGAGTCCACCTGCTCATGAGTCTGGAAGGCATTTTTAGGACCTTCTGCATCAGACAAAAAGTGGATAACATTTTAAAGTTTCAGGAAAAAAAAGAGAATCACACTAGAAGATAATGTAGTGGTTACTTTGGAAACTTTTTGGCTTGACTTTGATCTTTTTAAATCCCAGCTAGATGCCTACTCCCCCCAAAATGCTTAATTAAAACATAAAAGAAGCAATAGAGGGTTTTCTGAAACATTTTCCCCTTCAAAAACAAAACAGTAGCAAGGGAAAAGTAATCTTATCCTTAGGCTTTACACGATAAACAATTTCTGATAAAGAAAGCAAGCTATGGAAAGAGAAAAGTCAAAGAAAATACTTGTTTTCATGCTTCGTGTGCATCCAGCTTTACTCCCTTTAATAGCTCCCCTTGCCTAGGCCACTTCAGGTTGCAAATAAAACCAAGACACATGATTCCTATTGTTGCTAAGATTTACATCAAACTCTAGAATATCAAATGGCCTTATTGTCAGACTAGTCATCTACTTCAAGTAGGACTTGGTAAACTCAGTGGGCCAACTTTAGAGTGAGACCTGAAATTTCCTCCGAATCCTATGTTAAAACTAATTGCTTAGAAAAATTTTACAAATCTTATGGATACACCTGATCCTGACCAACCACATGGACTGGACACTGGACAGGAGTAAATGCAGTTGGGGTTAGAGCTGCTAGACAAGACTTCACTATCCCTCTCCCTGCCTCCCTGCTGCCATCCCACACTAATTACATTTCTTTGAATTACAAGCAAGAGAAACTAATTGCAACTGGATTAAGCACTAACCATAAAAAGGAAGGGAAGGAAATGGAATGTACCAGAAAGACAATGAGATATCTCACAGAATTGAAGGAAGAGTTAAGCCACAAGGTCCCAGGAAACATAGTCCCCAGGCCCTCAGTGTAGCTAATCTGGGTAGTGTATCAACTGGGAGCTCATCTGTAAAGGGCTACTGCGAATACAGCAACCCTTCCAAGCTTCAAGTGATATGGATCAGGTGCCCGTTACTTAAATTACTATCCAAGATCATAAAAATCTCACAATCCTCAGTCCTCATCTCCAATGCACCTCATACTTACTGTTTTCAAAACTCAAGCAGATAGGTCAGCAGAAACTGTCTTCTGTTTAAGGGTCCTGTGCAGCTCTATCTTCCCATTCACTTAACCTATAGGTCAGTCGTCTATATGCTGCAGTGTGTGGGACCACATACCTCATGAACTGAGTTATTCCGGTTAGCACTTGTTCACTGTAAGAAGCTTCCTTCAAGGAACACTGCAGCCAGGTCATGCTCCTACACCCTAACTCTGTATTAGCTCTAAACATTTCTGTTTCCCTGTGCTTCTTCATGTAGCAGTGTCTGTGGCACTCTTCAATCAGTGTGGAATTGCATGGATTTTCTATCATATTTATAATGACTATTGTATTTTAAAAATATTTTCTCATTGATGTTCAGATAGAAAAGTCAGAGATAATATCACTCTTTGTCTGTCCAGGAGGGTGGGAAAGAGAGAGTTAGATAGGAGTTTAGGAGAGGAATAATTTAAGGGTGTCCTGACTTACACAGGCATATTACCTTGGTTAGGAAAGTCAAAAATCAAACACGGTCTTCCCAAATCAAACACTTTGGTTTTCCCCACTTTGAAGGATTACTTGGTAAACAAAAATTTAGGGAAGGCCTAGCTTAGCTTCCATGGCTTCCCTCAGTTCCAGTACGCTGCAGAGGCAGCCAGAAATTAGCAGATGGTGCTGTCTGGTACAGTTTAGAGGGGGAGCAATAGGAAGTAGGCCAGGGACTGAAGCAGAATCACAGCAAACTCTAGGAGAAAAGTGGTTGGGACAGTGGCCCTACACAGACAGGGGGAGCCTTAGACCCAACCAACCATGTGAACAGACCATGGGCTCAGGTGCTTGAACCAGGAGGCACCATTACTGAAGAGGCTAGCACAGAGGTGTGCACACAAACACGCACATGTGTGTGTGCACACACATGTTCTCACTCATACACACACAGTCCTTGTCATCTAATTCTGTCTAACTTTATAGCCTGTTCTTCAATCCCATGACCAGTAAGGCTTACAGTACTCTGTGCTCCGTACCCCAAGGGTGATAATCTTTGTGTCCTTCTGCCTTTTCACTACACTTGTGCTTGGTGGCATCTTTAATTCTGTTATTGTCATGATGAACTCAGTCCTACAAGGCCAACCTTCTATCAACTGTTTATATCCCCTTAACATTCACATGTTGGAGCTCTAATAAAGTAGTATTAAAAGGTAAAGCCACCAAATTCCATTTGATAGTAAAATTGCCCTCCCTTCTGTATGAAGATGCAAGACAAAGAGTGTCCCCCAGACAGCGGATCTGCTGTCACCCTAGTCTTTGACTTTACAGTCTCTGAGACTACGTGGAAAAAATCTTTGTCGTTTTAAGTTACCAGCCTATGGTAATTTGGAAGAGTAGACTGACAAGACTGTGAGCCATGTGAAGACTTCCCAGTCCCTCCAGCACTAAAGTACCTACTTCTCATCTCTCTGCATTTTCTCTGTATCATGTATATCTCTGTGGTAGAACCCGTGAGGTTTTTATTTTTTCCTTACTCCTCATATTATTTATTCATCTCTACATCCCTAGCTTTGAGCACAGTGTGCAGGTAAGAGTTGGTGCCCATAAGCTCATTGTTAAGTGAATTTACAAAAATTCATGCAACAGAAATAGAATTTTTCTTTTAGAAAGCCAGAAAGTGCTTTTGCTAAGATTTACTTTATGCCAGGAACCAAACTGTGCTTTTTCATATGCAAAAACCTCATTTCACTGTCTCCTCTTATCCTATAGAGTGTATTGTCAAAGTTATTGTACAAATGTATAACCCAAGGCTCAAGAAAGACAAAAGGACCCATACAATATCACATAAAAGAAAGAAAAGGGCCAGGCTTAAAATTTACCTTTTCCAATTCTAACTGGAGAACTCTTAATAATACCAGAGTTTCTAAAATCTCTTCTATAATGTACTCTACTCTTGCAGAGTGATTACTATACAGTAGATATAGATAAAAGCCAATTGCTATGCAGTAGATACAGATAGATATATAGATATATATGTAAATGTAGATGTAGGTGTAGATATAGATACATCTCACCATGTAAACCATGATTTACATTTTTCACTGACATATCTTCATTTGTACAGCTTAGTAGAGCCCAATTCTTATTAACCACTTACATTTTCTGTCCTAATAGATAGCAGATGGGATAAAGAAGAGATTAGAAAGCAGTTTCAACATCAGCTACCTTGTTGCAGGCAGCTGCTGGTATGCTACATTGTTATTGGGTCTCCATGTGATTATGCTCAAAAGAATAAATGTTGGAGTCAACTTCGAGACAGCAGCTACAAGGAATATGACAGGAGAGTGACTTTACAAAACCAAGTGAGATGATTTTAATGATGGATATGTTTTTAAATGAGATGAGCTTTCCCAGATATTTCCCAGTGCATTTCTTTGAGCTATCACGGTGAGTCGTCAGTCCAGCAAAGCCTTTTCCTACAACTTTGAGGCATTAGGAGGTTGTCAGAAAACTCACACTTGTGGTGACTATCTATTTTTGAAGTTGTACAGAATTACCAGTTAATGAGTTCTCATATTATTCTTTCATAGCTAGGGGCATAGCACTCAAGCACAAGGCAACCTTAACTAACTTCCAGAGACATTTTTGGTTTTACAAATGCCTACTTTTTTCGCCTTTGAATTCTGGAGATTTGGTAACTTCAATTAATAGGCTATTTAGTAAAATCTTTAGTTCTTCTCAAGTAGTTTTCTTTCTTATTGCGGATACACCAAATATCCTACACAGAGCCATAACACACTTGAGTTATTTGTCTGTAATAAGAATTCCTAGGCAAATACTATATGCCTAGTCATGGGAAGAAAATAAATCATAAGTCTTTTTTTTAAAAACTGAAAGATAAAAACATTAAAGTTGTACATATCAGTGAGGTACCAGGTTATGTTTTGACACATTTATACAATATGTAATATTTCAGGAATGTTAAGGACATTTATATCCTTAAACATTCACCATAGAAATATGATAAAAGTTTTCAAAATCCTTTCTTCTACTTTCTTGAAATAGTACATTATTGTCACCATGCTGTGTGAGAGCACATCAGAACATCTTACTTCTATCTAGATGTATTTCAAAACCCACCTATCAACATTTCCCCATCTGTCCCATCCCCCTACCTACCCCAGCTTCTGGTAACCCTCATTCAACTGTCACCTTTCTTAGTTTCACATGTGAGTGGGATCATGCATTCTTGTCTTACTGTGCCAGACTTATTTTACTTAACATAATGATCTCCAGTACTATTCAGGTTGTCACAAATGATAGAATTTCATCTTTTTCACGACCAATTAGTATTTCAGTTATGTATGTGCAACAGATTTTTGTTATCCATTATTTGATGCACATGTAGATTGATTCCATTTTTATCTATTATAAATAACATTGAAGTGAATGTGGAAGCACAGGTGTCTATTCAGCATACTGGTTTCATTTTGTTTGGATTTATACCCATAACAATGGAGTTGCTGGATTATATAGTAGTTTCAATTTTAATTTTGAGGAATCTCTGTAGGGTTTTCCATAAAAACCACACATTTACATCCCACCAACAGTGTTTAGGGTTCTCTCTTTTCTCATGAACACTTGCTATCTATAGTCTTTTTTGGCAATAGCCATTCTCACTAGTTTTATAGGAGGAGGTAATAAGTATCCTATTGTGGTTTTAATTTGCACTTTCCTGATAATTGTGAATGTTGATTATTTTCATGCAACTGTGATCATTTATATATCTTCATTTAAGATCTGTCTATTTGAATCTAGTGTCCATTCTTAATATTTCTTTTCTCTAGATTTATTTGGAGTTTCTTATACATCCAAAATATCAATCTCTTGTCATATATGTAGTTTGCAAATATCTGTGATATCACTCTGTTGATTGTTTCCTTGCTGTGCAAAGGCTTTTAGTTTATAGATAGTTAGAATCTTTTTGGTCTATTTTTGTTTTTGTTTCTTTTACATTGAGTACTTTTTCCAGAAATATTACACATTTCAATTTCCTGAAATATTTTCCCTATGTTTTCTCATAGTAGTTTCATAGTTTCATGTTTTGTGCTTAGCTCTTTAATTTAATCTGATTTGATTTTTGTTACTGGTAAAAGACAGAGTTCTGGGTTCATTTTTCTGCATGTTTATATGAATTTCCAAAAACATCATTTATTGAAAGCATTTACTGAAGCATTGCATGCTTTCAGTATGTTTGTTTTAAAAAAAATATTAGCTGTAGACACATATGTTTACTTCTAGACCTTCTATTCCATTGGTCTATATGCCTTTTTTATGCTGATACCATGATTACTACAACATTACAGTATGTTTTCAAAAACAGCTAGTAAAAATAAATTTGTTTGTCTGGTTCTGTGAAAAATGTCATCGGTTTTTTGAAAGAGGCTGCATTGAATCTGTGCATCATTTGGGGTATTATAGGTATTTTAACAAAGCTGACTCTTCTCATTCATTAATATGGGTTGTCTTTCCATTATGTTGTACTCTCTTCAATTTCTTTCATTGATGTTTTGTTGTAGAAGCCTTTCAACACTTTGGTTAAATTTACTGCTAAGCGTGTCTTACAGTTATTGTAAGTGGGATTGCTTTTAATTTCTATTTCACATAATTCATTGTTGGCATATAGGAATGTTACAGATTTTTGTTTGTTGATTTTATATCCTACAACTTTATTCTAATAGATTTTTGGTGGAGTTTGGGGATATTTCTATACATGAGATTGTATCATCTACAACAATGACAATTTGATTTCTTTTCCAATTCTGATGTCATCTTTTTTTTTTTTTTTTGCCTGATTGGCTCTCACTAGGACTTTTAGAACCGTGTTAAATAAAAGTGGTAAAAAATCTGTCATATTCCATATCTTAAAATGAAAACATCTAGCTTTCCCCATTCAATATAATGTTGGCTCCTGGCTTATTATAAATGTCCTTAATTTTACTGAGGTACACTTCTTCTATACTTAATTTTACGAGCATTTTTATCATGAATAATGTTGAATTTTATCAAATATATCAAATATTTACTGAGATTACTGTGTTTTTCCTTTATTCTATTTATGGCATTACATTTATTGATTTGCATAAATTTAACCATCCTTATATTCCCAGGATAATACCATTTGATAATGGTGAAAAATCTTTTTCATGTATTTTGATTGGTTAAAATTTATAGGGCATTTTTGCATCTGTGTTCATCAAGGACATTGGTCTACAGTCTTTTTTTCTTTCTGTTGTATCTTTATCTCATTTTGGATTTAGGGTAATGACTGATAGCCTAACAAAAGGTACTGTGAAGAATTCTCCCAGTTTTTGGAATAATCTAATTACATCACTTTTGTATCACCCTCAAATGTTAGAATTCAGTAGTGAAACTATCTGATCTGGGTCTTTCTTCGAAGGGTTTTTGTTACTATTTTTTATTGTTATTATTTTTTATGTTATTACTTTCTTGAGCTCTTTGAGTGTTCCTGGTTTTCATGACTCAACTTTAATGAGGAATATGTGTTAAGAAATTTGTCTATTTCTTCCAGATTATCAAAGTTTCTGGCACACAGTTGTTCACTGTAATCTCTAGTGATCTTTTGTATCCCTGTCTGTCAATTGTAATGTTTCCCTTTTCATATATGATTTTATTCATTAGTCTTTTATCTCCTTAGAATGGTGTAGCTAAGGGTTTATTTCTTTATATTTTCAAAGAATCAGCTCTTTGCTTCATTGCTCCTTCTTAAAATTTTTAGTCCCCATTTATTATTTCTGCTCTAGTCTTTATTGTTCCTTTCCTTTTTTTCTTTTTTCTAGTTATTTTTTGTACCAGGAATTGAACTCAGGACCTCACACTTGCCAAACAGGAACTGCACCACTGAGCTAAATCCTCAGCCCCCTTCTATTAATTTTTTTGTTTGCTTTATTCTTGTTTTTGTAATTCCACAAGCTGTGATGATAAATTTCTTATCTGAAATATTTCTACTTCTGGAGGATGTGGGCATTCACTGCCATGAATACCTACTAGAGTTCTTTTGCTGTATCTCACAGATTTGGGTGTGGTGTTCCTTACTTTCATGCTTCATTTTTTTATTTCATTCTTGATTTCTTCCTTGATCATTGGCTGCTCAGTTATTTAATTTCCATGTACGTGTGTATTTCCCAAAGTTTTTCTTGTTACTGTTTTCTAACTTCTATTTTTTTGTCAGAAAAGATGCACAGTATGATTTCAGTTTGTAAAATTTTGTTGAGACTTATGTTCTGACCCAGAATATGGACTGTCTTGGAGAATGTTCCATGAATTGATGATAAAAATGTGTATTTATGAGCTGCATGCAGTGTTTTATAGATATCTGTTAGATCCACTTGGTCGAGGGTGATGTTCTTCTGTTCTTTTGTTGATTTTGTTAGAACTTTCTATTGCTGAAAGTGAGATATATAAGTCTCCGAATAGTATTGTTTTGGAGTCTTTCTCTCTCTTTAGGCCTATTAATATTTTTATATACTTGTATATTCAAATATTGAATGCATACATATATAGAATCATTATTATCTTTTGTGTAATAGATCCATTTATCATTATATAGTGACATGCTTTGTCTCTTATTATTGCTTTTGATTTAAAATATATTTATCTAATATAAATAAGGCTACTCTGGATTCTTTTGTATTCCATATATGTGAAATATTTTATTCCATCCCTTTACTTTCAGTCTACATGTATTTTTACAGGTGAAATGAGTTTCTTGTAAGTAACATACTGTTAGGTCTTGTTTTTCTTTTTTTGTAAATACATTGAGTCATTTGATGTCTTTTAATTGGAGAATTTTTAATCCATTCAAGATAATTACTGATAGATAAGGTCTCATCACAACCATTGTAAAACTTTTTAAATATGTGTTTTAGTTCCTTTCTTGCTCTCTTACAGTACTGCTTTGTAGTTAACTAGTCTAGTAAGTGTATTTTTAATCCCTTGGCATTTATTTTTGTCTGTTATAAATTTGGTTTCTATAAGGCCTACAATAATAACTTCTGATTATATTGTCTATAACATTTTAATGTGGTTACTGTTTTTTATTGCTTTTGTTTTTAGTCTTCATAATAGAGATATAAATGCTTTACTCACTGAATTTGTTTGTATAGTTACTCTTACCTATGAGCTTTATACCTTCCTATGCTTTCTTTTTATTGGCATCGCTTTCATTTAGTTTGAAGAACTTCCTTTAGGATTTCATTTTGTTTGTTTTAAAAAGATTAACATAAAAGAGGACATAATAAAACAGATCAGAGCAGAACAATTTAAGCAACATACTGTTTCACCACAAAAAACCTGACATAACAGTAGCTACCATAGTGTCTCTTTCCTTGAAATATTTGAGTATACCTTCATACACTCTAGTATCAAATATAACAATATAGTATAAAACTATTCAAGAGAATGAAAGTATTAAAGGATATTCAAAACCAACTAACAGAAAATGAACAATGGTTACTATATTATCTTCTTGTCCATAAAAATTTTTGTTTATATTATCATATATAATAAAATACAATAAGATACAACATGATAAAATCAATGGAGACAGGAGAACAAAAGCTTGCTAAGACTTCAAAACAAGATGGTATTAAATCAGCACTGGCTATTATTATGTCTTCTTTTCTTCAAAATAGCTGTTCATACCATCACAGACAATAAAATCAAAAAACCCAGAATAAAACCATTCCAACTAATGAATGAAAACATTATAAGGCTTCAAATCAATATAATGGGGAATCATGATTACCATAAACTCTTATGTACTGATGCCATTTCTTACACCAGGGAGACTATATGGTATTTATACATGTGACTTTAATTTATCTTTCTTCTGTGTATGGTCTCAAGCAGTATCCATTTATTTATTATTATATCAATGTTACCACTCTTTATAGCTGAGTAGTACTCCATTGTATAAAAACATCACATGTTTTTTATCCATTCCTCAGTTGATAGACACTTAGTTTCCAACATCTGGCTATTACAAATTGTGCTGCTATGCACATGGGTGCACATATATCACTGCAGTATGTTTTCAGTTCTTCTGGGAACATGACTAGAAGTGGAATAGCTAGAACAAATGGGACTTCCAATCCCAGCTTTTTGAAAAATCTCCAGACTGACCTCCACAATGGTTGCACCAGTCTATGCTCCCACCAACAGTGCAGGAGAGCCTTTTACCCTACAGCCTTTCCAGCATTTGTTGTTGGTAATTTTCTTAATCCTGGCCATTCTTTCAGGAGTGAGATGGAATCTCAGGGTGGTTTTAATTTGCATTTCCCTAATGAGGAATGATGGTGAACATTTTTTCATGTATTTATTTGCCATTTGTATTTCTTCATCTGAGAACTGTGTATTCATCTCAGATGCCCATTTTTGGATTGGATCTTTGAATTTTGGAGGTCTGATTTTTTTTAATTCTTTATATGTTTTAGACAGAAGTTCTTTGTCTGAGGACAGTTCACTAAGATTTTTTTCCAAGTTTGTGGGTTTTCTTTTCACTGTGCTGGAGATTTCTTTTGACATGCAGAAATTTTTTAAGAAAATATAATCCCAGTTATTGATTCTGGAGAGTATTTCCCATGTGGTTTGATTCCTGTTCATGAATTCGCTACCTACCCCTATGTCTTCAAGGTTTTTACCCAATTTGTCTTCCAATAGATTTAGTGTTTCTCTTTTAAAATTCTGGTCTTTGATTCATTTAAATTTTAATTTAGTACCTGGTGATAGGCATGGGTCATGTTTTAGGTTTCTACATACGGAGAGCCAGTTTTTCCAGCACCATTTACAGTGAACATTTTTGGCCCCTTTATCATAGATAAGGTGGTTGAGTGTGTTTGTAATTGTGGTTGTATCTTCTAATCTATTCCATTGATCTTTGGCTCTGTTTTCATTCCAGTACCATGTTGATTTTATTAAGCTGCTTTGTAATATAACTTGAAATCAGGAATTGTGATGTGTCCTGCTTTGCGTTTGCTGCTTAGAACTGTCTTTTCTCTTCTAGGTCTCTTCTGGTTTCAGATGAATTTTAAGAGTTATTTCCCTAGATCTACGAGGTATGTTGAAGGTATTTTTATTGGAATTGCATTGAATCTGAATAACAGTTTTGGGAGAATGGTCATTTTCACAATATTTATTCTTCCTATCCATGAACAAAGGATGTCTTTCCATTTTCTGAGTTTCTTTTTGATTTCTTTTTTAAGGGTATTATAATTTTCCCTGTATAGGTCTTTCATGAGATTAATTCTCTCATGAGATAAATTCCTAAGTATTTCATTTTTTTGGATGCTAGTGTGAAGGGTGTGGCTTCTCTTATTTCTCTCTCAGTGATTTTGTTGTTAGTGTATAGGAATGCTACTGATTTTTAGTATTGATTTTGTATCCAGCTACATTGCTGAATGTAGTTATTATATCTAGCAGTCTTTCAATAGAGTTTTGGGGGTCTTCTATGTAGAATTTTATATCATTTGTAAATAATGATACTTTAACTTTCTCTTTTCCTATTTTTACCCTTTTATTTCTCTCCCTTGTCTAATTGCTCCGGCTAGTATTTCCAGTACCATGTTAAACAGGAATGATGATAAGGGATATCCTTGTCTTGTGCCTTATTTTAAGGTGTAAAGGCCTTCAGTTTTTGGCCATTTAATATGATACTGGCTGTTGGTTTATCATAGATGGCCTTTACTATATTGAGGTAAAGACCATCTATTCCAATTTTTTGAAGGTTCTTATCATGAATGAATGTTGGACCTTATCAAAGTTTTTTGTGCACCTATGGAAATGATCATGTGATTCTTAATTTTGGCTTTATTGATATGGTAGATTACATTTATTGAGTTACATAGGTTGAACCATACCTCCATGAATAGGATGAATCACGCTTGGTCATGGTGTATAATATTCTTGATGATTTGCTGCATCCTATTTCACAATATTTTATTGAGGATTTTTGCATCTGTGTTCATTAGGGAAAATGGCCTGCAGTTTTCTTTTTTATTTGGGTCTTTCTCAGGTTTTGGTACTACAGTATATTTGCTTCCAGGAATAACTTCAGAAGGATTGCTTCCCTTTCAATTTCATTGAAGAGTTTGAGAAGTGTCGGCATTAAGTCTTTTTTGCATTTCTTAGAATTCCGCAGTGAATCTGTCAGGGCCTGGGGTCTTCTTTGTAGGTAAGGACTTAATTACAGTTTCAGTTTCATTAATAGAAATTGGATTATTCAGCAGATTTACATCTTCTTGACCTAGCTTTGGTACTTCATATGTTTCTAGGAAACTGTCCATTTCTATGTTACCAAACCTATGAGAGTAGAGGTTTTTGAAATAGGTGTTGATGATCTTCCATATTTCTATAGAATCTGTAGTGATTTCACCTTTTTCATTCCTTATTGCATGAACTTGAGCTTTTTCTTCTCTTTTGTAAGTAAGGTTGGCTATGGGCTTATCAATTTTATTTATTCTTTCAAAGAACCAACTCTTTGATTCATTGATTCTTTGGATTGTTTTCTTAGTCTCTATTGCATTAATTTCTTCTCTGATTTTTATAATTTCCCTTCTCTTTTGGCTTTGGCCTTGACTTGCTCTTGTTTATCTAGATGTTTGAGGTCTAGATCAGGTTAGTTATTTGTATTCGTTCTGTTTTCCTAATGTGGGGACTCAGTGCAATTATTTTTCCTCTGAGGACCACTTTCATTGGATCCCACAGATTCCCGGTAAGTTGTATTTGTATTTTCATTTGCTTGTAGATATTGTTTAATTTCTTCTTTAATTTCCCCTGTGACCCACTGATTGCTCAAGGGTGTGTTATTCAATTTCCATGTGTTTGTAGCATTTCTGCCATTTCTTTTATCATTAATTTCTAGTTTCATGGCACTATGATCCGATAACATGCATGGGATAATTTCAATTCTTTTGCATTTAAATATGTTCTATGATCTAGTATGTCTATTTTAGAGAATGTCCAATGCACTGCTGAGAGGAATGTGCATTCTGATGTTGTTGGATGAAACACTTTATATGTCTATCAAGTCCATTTGTTCACAGGTGTGATTCAGTTCTGTTATTTCTTCGCTGATTTTCTGTCTGCTTGAGCTGTCCCTTGGTGTGAATGGTGTGTTAAGGTCTCCTGTTATAATTGTGTTATTACTAATTTGATTTTCCATTTCTATTAATTCTTGCTTTGATTAACTAAGTGCTCTGGAATTTGTGCATATATATTTAAGATTGTTATCTGCCTCTTGAAATTTTCCCCTAACGAGTAGATAATGACCTTCTTTATCTCTTAGAATCATTCTTGGTTTGAAGTTCACATTGTCTGCAAATAGAATAGCTACCACTGCTTTTGGGGGGGTTCCTGTTGCATGAAGTATTGTTTTCCATCCTTTGACTTTCAGTTTGACTTTTAGTTAATCCTTTTGGGTTAGATGGGTTCCTTGTAGACATCATGTGGTTGGATGTTGTTTCTTGATCCATTCTGCCATTCTGTTTCTTTTAATTGGTGAATTGAGACCATTTACATTAATAGTTACAACTGTTATATATTGGTTTATTGTAAACATGTTATCTTTCTGCTGTTGCACCTTTATCTTTCCATTCTGTTTAATTGTCTGCTTTGCTTAGAATTTTTTTTATCTCTCCTTCATTTCTAAAGAACATTTACTGTCAATAGTATTCTAAGTTAAAAGTATTGTTTTTCTCTTCAGTACTATATTTTCCTAAGTGTATCTAAACTGTTTTTCAGTATTCTTTGCAGGGTTGGCTTGGTGATCACGAAGTTCTTCAGCTGTTCTTCATCATGGCAGTACCTTATTTCTCCATCCATTTTGAAGAACAGCTTTGCAGAGTACATCAGTCTAGGTTGGAAATCATCTTCCTTTAGGATCTGAAACACTTAACTTCATGTTCTTCTTGACTTCATTGTTTGTGTTGAGAAGTCTGATGTGATTCTGATAGGTTTTCCTTCATTGGTGATCTAACAGCTTTTAATATTTTTCTTTTCTAACAGTTTTTAATGTTTTATTCTTATGCTGGATTTCTGGGATGGTCATTATTATATGTTTTGATTATGGCTATTTGGAGTTGTATATGCTTTACTGATCTTAATGTCAGTTTCCATTCTCATGTTTGGGCAATTTTCAGCTATTACTTCTGTAAATAGCCTCTTGATATCATTTGTGTTGCCCCCTTCTTTTTCATTTATCTCGATCAATCTTATGTTGTTTTTCCTTGCATCATCTTGCAGCTGTTGAATTGCTATTCCCTGATTCCTTGTTATTTTTAAAAGATCTTTCCTTTCCTCTTCACTAGCTGCAATCTTTTCTTCAAGGTCTGGAATTCTATCTTTTGTTGAAGTGGTTTTGACAACTTTCAATGCAATTTTTGATTTCCTGTATATCTCTTTGAATCTGCTTCATGTGTTTTATTTGTTTCATATATTGTTCATCCAGGGATTCCATCTTTTTGTTTTGTTTCTCTAATTTTTTAATTGTGCCTTCTTTAGATGTTTTTAGCATCTTTTTCATTACTTTTATCATTTCTTCTTTTACCTGGGAGATTATTTCTAGTTTGAATTCCTTTAAAGCCTTCCGGGGTTGCTTCTTTATTTCAGTTGCTATTATTTCATGTATTTCACATGTATGGCATATATTTTCTTCTATGTACATAGCTCCCTAGCTTTCTTGGGATGGGCTGGAGGATTGAGATTGCATTTTGGTCTTTTGTTTTGTCATTTTCCTATATTTCCCTGTTTCATGTGTTGTTCCAAGGCTTCCCCTGGGCCTGTTGGAACTCGTCCTCTATGCATTCAGCTCCTGGGATTCTGGCCACCCAGTTCCCCGGATTGAGAGAAGTTCACTGCGTGGCCTAAGCAGGCCCAAAACCTGTGGAGCCTCCAGCTGCCCAGTTCCCTGGGTTGAGAGAGGATCACTGTGGGTGGCGCAGGCAGGCCTAAGACCTGCAGGGCCCGTAGAGTGCGGCAGGAACCTAGGAAGTTCCTAGCTCATGGGAGCGAGAATCTGAAACTCCTTTGGCTCGGGATGGTGCACAGACACTCACCTCCAGCCGCCCAGTTCCCCCATTTAGCATTTCTTATAGACTAAGTCTGGTAAAGATATATTCTCTCAGTTTTTATTTGTCCAGGAATTTTTTTAATCTTTCTTTCATTTCTAAAGAACATTTACTAGCAATAGTATTCTAAATTAAAAGTATTGTTTTTCTCTTAAGTACTATGAAAATACTCTTTCCAGGTCTGTGAGGTTTCTGTTGAGAAGTCTGCAGTCAGGCAGACTGGCACATGCTATGTGTTGTCTCTTTTCTCTTACCCTTGAGAATCTTTGTAGTTTGATTACATGATATTTTGAGGTAGTTAGTTGAGTCAAATTTGACAAGTGACTTCTGACTTTATTTGAATATTTGTATCTTTCTCTAAGTTTGGAAACTTTTCTGCTATTTCTTTAAATAAGCTTTTCATCCCTTTGCTATTCTTAAGACGTCACTGAGCTCGAATAACTCAAGTATTTGCTCTTTTAATATTGTTCCAAAGTTTCCAAAAACTATCTTCATGCTTTTTTTACCCCTCTAGTTGTGTCTCCAAATAGCCTGTCTTTGAGGTAATTCTTTCTTTTGTTTGACCTATCCTACTATCAATGTCTTCTGTCATAGTATTATTTTTGCTGAGTATATTTTTTAGCTCAAGGTTTTTAATTGCTTTAATTACTTTGTTAAATTTCTCTGTTAAGCACTAAAGCCTTTGTGTTTTCTTCAAGCTCATCAAGTCTCCTTAATACAGCTTTTAAATTGTCTAGGCCTTTCTCATAATTGCCTGCTCAGTTTCTGGAACCTTATTTTGAGAACTAAATGAGGCCACAGTTTTCTGAACACTCCTGATGCTTGTTGATGTACAGCAGCATCTGAACACTGAAGGATTAAATATTTGCTTTCGTCTTCCTAATCTGGCTAATTCTAAGGAGGCTGCTTCTTTTCTCTGACCTCGTAATTACTTCCACTGTTTCAGTACTTGATTGTGTCTGGATCCAAATTGTAAAGAGTGTAATATTAGTGTGAATGCTGTTCAAGCACTAGAGAGTAATCCAAGTCCAGGCTTCTTTTTTTTTTTTTTTTTTTTTTTTTTTAATTTTTTTTTTAATTTTATTTAAGGAGAAAAGAAAAAAAAGCAGAGAAAGGGTACAAGTTATACAGATTTGCAGAAAAAAAAATGAACAGTAGGAAATTACTAGTTAATGGATTACATATTGTCATCTTAGAAATAATTGTTCAAGTCACAAAATTAAAGCTTGTAAAGTGGACATTCCATCAATGATACTGCAAACAGTTCTGTTCAATGATCCAATAAAACTCTGTGATATCATATTCTATCTTATACACTTAAATATACATGCAGTTATATAGTTTAGAGCACTTTCTTTTCCTCTCTTTTGTACAAAGACTATTACACATTTTGGGTTTCATTGCTCTCACGGTTCTTATTACTATTTTGGAAGAGAGTAAAACCAAATGTGACATAACAGAACAGAATCGGTCAAGTCAAAAGGGTGGACATAATAGATAATGTGAAAACATAATACAAGGTGATCAACAATGGTTACCATAATGCCTCCCGCTATCTCTAATAGAATTGCCTATACCATTAATTATAATACAATTGAACAAAACAGTAAAGAACAAAACCGACAAAACCAAACCATTGGAGACATTGTAGGTCTTCAAAAGTAGATAAAAGTCTTGCTATTTTGCTCAAAGAGAAACAGGAAAGTACTTTGAAAGTACCTGGCCTGTGGTCAGGTATTTCAGGACTCTGCTTTGCTCTGGACAATCTAATCATGGAAGAGCAAGACTCAGACTCCTATGTTGCACACAGTGCCACCAAACTCTATCTATCCTGAACTCATGACCTATCAATACTGGAATGGAGCCCAGGCCCACACAATCAGAGGCTACTTATTGTTGAAGTAGACTTGTGGCCAAAGACCACTGAAATATCTCCTGGCAATACAAGCTGGGGGTGGAAGTCCAGTAGACTCAAGCTATGTGTCTGCTGCTGGCCCGGGAGCTATTCTAGAGGCTCTGACTACAGGCATACCTGGACTATGCCTTTTATTAGATTTTCTCAGCCAACCACTAGGTTTCTGGGAAGTCTTATATTTACTACTTTGTCACACCCCCAGAAAATGGAGTCTTATACAGGCTATGCTGCCTAAGAATGGGAAGCATTCATTGGTAAAGGCAGTTTCTTGGTCACCTTGGATGACCCTAAAATGAATTACATTTAAGTCTCACAATTTCCAGAGTCTGTAGTCTCAGGGATGTACCAGGGCCCATGCTGCACTGGCAGTGATGCAGAATGAAATATGCCCACCTCCATGGGACACCACCGCCTGCCTAGTGCTGTGGCAGACCCAGAGCCTCCTTTCTAAGCACTTGTCTGTTGATAGCTATCTCACCTATGGTTGGGAACTGGGTAGAAGAGAGTCAGTCCTTTGGTCACCAAGGTTACTGCTAAGCTGTGTCACTTGACTCCTACAGCCACAGTGAAATTCATTCTCAGAAAGAGAGTATATGTGGCCCAAGGCCATTCCAAGACTAGAACTAATACTGTCTAAAATTCAAGTCTGTCTCACTGACACACAGGCCTCCTCTTAGGGCTGGGTCTGATGTAGAAGCTTGGTCTGTGAACTCTTGACTTCTATACACCTTGACTTCTTCACCTTGCAAAGATGCTGGTTCTTATCATGACAGGCCTGGCACTGGACCCTGAGACAAAGGCCTGGTACTGGACCCTGAGATAAAGGCCCAACACTGGACTTTGCACTAGCTTTAGTGCCCTATTCCAAGAAAATCTGAAGTTGGAGAAGAGGTGATTGTTGTAGACTGCCAACTATCCTAACACAGTTCCAACAGATATTGGCTTGATGGTTAAGGGTTGTAGGGCTTTTCTGAACTTCACCATAATGGGTTTTGTGCTGTGTTTCATTCTCTCGCCCTCTCTCAAGCAGATCACCTCTAAATAAATAATTAAATAAAATATATGTGGGGCCAGGGATTTAGCTCATCAGCATAAGCATCTGCCTTGCAAACACATGGACATGAGTTTGATCCCAGTACCAAAAAAAAAAAAAAAAAAAAATATATATATATATATATAACTTGGGTGCCTGTAAGATAAGATCAGTAGTGTCTTAGGGCACCATCTTGCTTTGCTTTCCTAAGCCAAAGGAATCTTGAGTTCTAAACATGAACTTATTAGTGGTAAACAAATCCTCAGAAGTGAAAGACAGTGGTATATATATATATATATATATATATATATATATATATATTAGAGGATCAGCTTGGCATATGACATGCGGCAGATGCTATAAAATATTTCTTAAATAAATAATGGATTTCTTACTGGGTTTTTTTTGTAGTTCTGTGTTACTTGTACCCTTATACCGCTTTGTTTTGTTTTGTTTTTTCTCTTTTTCCTTTTAAATAAAATTTTAAAAAATAAAATAAAATAATGGTGTTAACCCTCTCCTATTATATCTGGCAATGTATTCTTCAATTTTCTATCAAGTTCCCACATGAGATAGATTAAAGATTTACTTTTGATCAGGATAGTCTTGAAGTTTGTCTAAAAGTAAAGGGCAAATTATAACAAATATCCATATTCCAATCACTCCTAATTAATGTTAATAGTTTGTCACACTCAGTCAGAAATAATAACATTTATTGAGGATTAACCATGTACAAGCAGTATTCCAGTTCTTTATTAATTTAATACATGAAACTCTATGAGACATGGTTGTATTATCTGTTTTGCTGAGAGAAATCTGAGGTATATAATTTTAACTGTGTGCCAAGCCGCACAGATCTAAGACGCTACTTTAGTTAGTTAAGGCTGTAATAAGAAAATATCACAGACTGGATGATTTATTGAACTGAAATAAGGACTGGCAGGTTTGAGTTCTTCTGAGGCCTTTCTTCTTGACATATAGGTGGTCATCTTCTCCCCTCATCTTTGTATCATCTTCTCTCTGTGCATGTCTGTCTACTAGTGTTTTATAAGGACACCAGTCATGTTGAATTAGACCCCACTTTAATGATCTCATTCTAATTTAATCTGAACATTATTCACAATATTCAAAATAATAGAAGCAATATAAGGGTCAATTGGTTTTTGTATACCACATATCTATACCACAAATGCAAATACACACACACACACACACACACACACACACACACACACACACTACACACATTTAGCTTATTAAAAAGAAGGAAGTCCTGTCTTTTGAAGTAAATTGAAAAACCCAGAAGACATACTAACCAAAGTAAACTAGACACAGAAAAAGTATACCACACGATCTCACTAAAGCATGAAATCTTGAATGTCAAATATAGAGACTTCATAGTACTAGGGTGAGGATGTGGGAAAATTGGGGATTCTGGTCATAAGGTAAAACAATGTAGTTACATAGAGCTAGAAATATTGGTCACAAACTACAACGCTGCAATTATGTACATTTAGAGATCTAATGTACAGCGTGATAGCTATAGTTAATAATACTTCACTACATAGATGAAATTTGGGACACTTTTCTTCTATCCTAGAAAAATCTCAACGATTACCTTTTCAAATACTTTGTTTCATTCTTTTTATTTTATAACTCTAGGTGTCCTAATAAAAAGTGTTAGCTTTTCACTGTTTATATCTTTTGTGTCTTTTAATTTATGTGGTAATTTTCAGGTGATTTCCTTAATTCTATCATCATCTTACTTCACCAGTTCTCTATACCTGTACCTATATTATTATCATTTAACCTGCACAACCAGGATGAATTTTGTGGTCAGTAATGTTTTGATGACAATATTTTTTCATTTATTCATGTCCTTGCTTTATTTCACTCAGTATAGTTCTTGATTTGTAAATTGTTTTTTCCTTATGTTTTTTGCTTTTTGTAGTATGGAGAATAGAAATTCGGGCTTAATAGATGCTAAGCAAGTACTACACCTCCAAGTGTATCACCAGCTCTCCCCTGTTTTTTAGAAAAATTTAAGTATATTTCAGTTACCTTTCATGTTGTTTATTACCGTTAGTTTCTTAAATGTGACCTCTGAAGTGCTCAGGATTATACACATCTTGGAGGCTGACTGCAGAAGACAAAGAGCTGGCAAACCATGCCTCCTGACGTACAAAACACACAAAGACAGTACTAATCCAGATCATATATGGGTAAACACTAAAGTCAGGTCTACTGACAAATCATGTCATGGGGATTTCTAAGAAGAAAATTCAGCAGCTGTCTCCTTAAAGGACTAAGACTTTAAATGAAACAATACATACAAAAAAACCCCAAGACACACAATTATACTTTACAGCTACCCCTACTTAGGCTCCACATCTCCCTAAGTCCATTTTAAAAGAATCAAACAAACATTTTTTTCTAAAACATGTTTTTTCAAAAAGTATCCATTTGTAGTATCCTATCATAGGCTAACACTCATTTTGTAGAGCTTCCTCTGTAAAGCCCATAACACTGTAATAAAATATTTTACCCAAATTCAGCAAGAATAGAAAAGCACAAAATTTAATTCACATAGTCATTTTTAAAATAGCTTATAGATCATCTATTGTATGCCTTGGGTTCACTGAGACCCTGAACTGAGAATGGCGACACAGTAACGCAATGTGCTTCCCTGAAATGGTAATGAAGTGCAGCCAAAATAGAGATAATTATTTTAATTAATGGTAATGATTTTAACGGTTGAACATTTTAACTAATTAATTATGATTGATTGCTTGTTACTAATCAAGGAATATGATTCAAAGTTGTAATTGAAAAACCAGGAGCAATAGTTTCCACTGAGAGCATATCACAACTCCACTGAGATGGGAGGCATTATTTTTGCCTTAAAAATTGCATCCTGGATCATCTTAGTGTTTGTTCTTTCATATATTCCTTAAAATAAACTAGCAGGACACTGGTATTAACTATTTAGGATTATCAGAAATATGAACAGTATCTGAAAAGAGTAAATTTGAAGAAATGGATGCTATGTTATAGCTATAATTCTTCATATCATATTGATCTAAATTTTATTCTTATTCACATTCAAATCTAAGTTTTCTTTCTTTAAATAAAGGCTTTGAGTACAAGACACTACTGAATTAGTCCATTTAGATAGTGTGAGACTTCTTTCAATAAGCACATTCACTGAGAATTTATTTTCCTACATAATTTATATTTTGTATTTTGGACACTGAATTGTTAAACCTTCTAGAATATGACAAAAATATCACACAGAGAGCTCCCAAGATTAGTGAAATAATCTTTTCCTTCTGCAGCCCATTCTTCTAATGGGTTTATCTCAATATCGCAACATAAACTGGGACTTAAGGGCTGGTGAAAATAGGGCATCATCAGTATGACACAGGAGAGCTCAGTACAGCTCTGCTGTACAAAGGAAATGGGACAGTGGTGCAAAATGCCTTCAGGGGTAAATGGAAGCCAAATTGTTAAAGTCTTTTTTTTTTTTTTTTTGTCTTTTTCCTTTTATCGGTACCGGGGATCAAACTCACGACTGCCTGCTGGCAAGGTAGGCACTTATGCCGCTGAGCTAAACCTCCAGCCCCCATAAAGTCTTTTGTGATCAAGGAGGAAAGTAAAGAATTATGTAGTCAAGAAGGGAATTCTGGAGGACCTTAGGAAAGATTAACATTTTAAGGAGAGTCACAACAGAGCATCTGTGAAACACTAATGGAATGAAGAAAGAAACCAGGAATGACCCATTTTTATAACCTAGGTGACAGAAAGTGACCTTGTGGTAATTCAGAGATCAATCTTGGAATTGGGTTGCCTCGGTTTAGTTAAAAATTAACTGTGTTGGGGCTGGGGATTTAGCTCAGCGGCATAAGCGCCTGCCTTGCAAGCAGGCTGTCGTGAGTTCAATCCCTGGTACCGATAAAAACGAAAAAGACAAAAAAAAAAAAAAATTAACTGTACATGCATGTCCATGCATACAATTAGCAATGAAATATATGATGATTACAAAGCAGGTTCAGATATGAGGGAGAAGACTGAGTTTACAGTTTGGATATGATAAAAAGATACTTGGTTTCATGCTGTTTCTATTACCCCAACCAACAGCTATGCGGCTGTCTGCAGTCATGGTCTTTGGATCCTGTATTTGCCTTCCAGACAAGACCATCCAGAAGCACAGCCTGGTTCTAACCCCAAAGGAAACAAGTGTGGAAGTAGGGTCTATTCCATTGAGGAGTATGAAAACATAAAAAAGGGGACCAACATTGAACTATTTTTCTACATTTTATAATCCAATTGTTTATTTTAATCACTTAATTTACACTGATTTCTCTGGCCTAATTTTAGTCATTGTCTCTATTTCACTGTGACTACTTTTTTAGAATAAGCTTATAATGTACAGCTGATTCTCCTTTTCTCCTAATAAATTTCAATGTCTAGTTACCTGTAGTTTAGCCTACCTCCCATTGCACAACCCATTCTCATAAATATAATTCCAGATTAGCAAATTTAGTCCCATTTTCCCTACCCTACCCAGTTATGATAAATTCCAGCATGCTGAGGACCAGAAACTAGGGTGGGAAGATGAAAACTATAGAATGTGGGAACCAGGAAATTGCCTAAAAGTGCTTTGACACTAAAAGAATTTGTATCACTTCTCCTTTTCAAAATCTTGGTTGAAATTCTAGAACCACAAAAAAGTCTTTATTTCTCTACAATATAATGAGATTTAAAGTGCAAAGTTTGTATTTCAGCTAATTTTTTTTTTCAAAATCGAGGAAGAGGACAGAGTTGAAAGGATAATGATATCAGATTATCAGCTCTTTTTTAAAAAAAATCTTGTTGCAGACTGTCTATTCAGGAATTTACCTTTTGACATTCTTTACCATCAGGTCATATTTCTTCCTGCCATTTTGCATTTTCCCAGACACTGCCTCTTTCCATCAGCCAGAGGAAACATTCAACAAGCATAATCAGGACAGTAAACCTGCCATAGAAATTATCGTACATTCATTTAGACTTAGCTAATATGAAACAATGGATAGTTTCTTTTCTTTCTTTTCTTTTCTTTTCTAGAAATTTAAAAATAAATAACAAACTAGTCATCTAGACACATTTAAACTGAGGCTGAGTTGAACCATTGCAGCTAGTTTTTTAAACCATACATTCATTATGTTTGTGTCTATGTCCTGGATGTCTATGTCCTTAGTTCTAAAAGGACTAAGACATGAATTTTGGTATAGAAAGAAAGAGGGGTCACAGGGGGAAGCAGAAAAAGACAACAGTAAAAGCCACTATGTATCACAAATTCTCATATAATTTAAACATTCAGTTGTAAAACAAAACTAACTAGCTATACTGGATTGCAAAATTGTCAGACTTTTGCCATGATGATCAACATTAGCAAGCGACATCCTACTGTGCAGCTGAGGATTCAGGCTGGACCCGCAGAGGTAGATAATATGCCTAGGAATAGCTTCTCTCAAAGTGTGAAGTGTGCCTCCTGAACTAGAGAGCTAACTTTTGAGCTGGCAGGGTTTCTTACAAACTATAAGAAAGGTGGTAACAAATGATAAATCTTTCAATTATAACTTGCCAAAACTAGGACCTGACAATGAATACTCAGAGCTAAAATGCTCCATGGATAGCTCTGGAAAACAAGCAGGAATGACCAGCCATATAGGAAAAGTGAGAGCCTGAGAGCTCCTTTTCATCAATGATACCAGCTTTTGAGTGTTTCTAATGCATTCTTCCTCTGAGATACTAATCATTGAGTTTCTTAAAGCTATTATGGAAATATATTCAAGATCATCATAAAGACTGACAGTTCCCAGACAGAACAAATGGCAATTCATGTAGATATAGATAGACGATATAGATATAGGCATATAAAATATAGATGTGAAATGAATAATGTAATATTAAATCAGAGTAAATTTCTCAGCATTCATTTAACAAAGCACCAATGTAGTGATATACCTTTTTTCCAGACCTACTAACCATATTGAGTTAGCATTTCATAAAAAATAATCCTGCCAAAATAGAGCCTTAATTTTCTCAGTCCTAAAAGAACTGTAAAAATAATTCCTTTATCAATTTCAAATGTGCCAAGTGGAAGCTATTATGACATCAAATGTATACCTTATATTCAATGATGATATCATTGCTATATTCTGTGATAGGATTTCTTCTTTGAATCATTTCTCCAGCAGTGGTAATGAGTTTATTACAGCTATCACACGCTTTTTGCTCTTGTTATTGGTGACCAAAGTCCTCATTTGTTAGATAGTTTTCCAGAACCAGTGTCATCATAGCAAAATAAATCAATGCTTAAAGATTATAACTATTAATGCTAAATTTTTACTACCACCAAAATTTGCATATCTTATAGAGATATATTTTGACATACTGTGTGAAAAAGTAGTACTCCATAAAACAGTAAAAAACACATTATTTACATTTTATCATGAATGTATATCAAATTGCTTACTACTCTCACAATGAATTCACATTTGTGTGATAATCATGCTGACTTTATATACAAACTAGTAACTGTATCTAGGTTTATGGAAATCAAAAAAATTCTGATTTTATTGGTTTATAGCAAAAATGCAAAATACAGATAATAAAGCATAAGTAATCCTTTGTTAAAATCTTACAGTAGCTGAAACAAAAATATCTTTCAATAAAGGTAAAATAAACCTTGTAAGTAGTATTTTGTGACATTCAATTAAATTGCAAAAAATTACATGTAGAGACTCATACATGCGTAGAACTTCTCCTAAACAGTTTATGAGAATTGAATGTATAATGTATGATGAAATAAACAGCTACTTTGAAGGAAAAGAGACACGATGGTATCCAGTGCTGATTCCGTAGTGTCATGCCGTGAAATCCAGCAATACTATTATTCTTTGTTCAGAGTGGTTTTAGTCTATTTTGCATTGTTTAATTTCAACATACATTAAGGTATGGACAGTTATTTTGAAAAGAACAAGAGACATTATGGCAGCCATTAATGATTTCCTTATTGCCTGGTTTTAAAGGCTTATAATGCCTTCATCATTCTGTTCTGATCAGTCTAATACTATTTTGTTTTGTATGAATTCATTTTGTGTGAAGACATAGATATCTATTTAGCATAAAACAAGAAACAATATGATAGCCAGTGGTGATCTCCTGTTGTCTTGCTTTGAAATCTGTGTTACTTACATTGTTTTCCTCCGATCTGCTTTGTTCTGTTTTGTTGTTTAGTTTTCCCTTCTTTAAAATAAAATTTAAAAAATGTAAGTTGAAAAAAATTAGATAAAACACAATAAAGCTAGAGTGAACTTTTCAGCATTCATTTAGCAAAACAACTATGCAACTAGTTTCAGATAGCTTCAGTTTTGTTGAGCAGCATGATGTGATAAGTGAAAGCAAGGAATCTGTAGTCAGAAAACACCAGATAAGTCTTTGTTCTCCAGTTTACAAGTTCAATTTCTTTGGAGATAAATCACAAATAATAAATAAATTTCTTTATATACTTCACATAGTGAGTTTTAAATAGTTGAGGAATATGAGAGCAATTTGTAAAATTTAAAGTCCTATGCAAAGGCTAAAGATGCAAATTGCTTTTGCTATTTCTCTAATTGTGTCTTAATTACTTTTTTCTCATTGCTGGGACAAAATACATGACATCCAAAATTAAGGAAGGAAAGACTTATTTAGCTCATAGTTTGTGGAGGTTTTAGTCCATAATCATCTGGCTCCAATGCTGGGTGGCATGGCACTGGGGTAACATTTCAAGGCAGCAGAAGGCAGCAAAAGCAACAAAACCAAAGGTGGGGAGAGCTGGCCTCTTTTTCTCCCTTATATTATAAACAGGCTCTCTGCCTCTCAGTGGATGTAGCACTCACACCTTCTCTATGCCTTCCTCTTGCACAGGTTCAGGATGTTTACAAAGTGAGTACCCTAGCCCCCTTCTGAGTCACTTAACTAAACTTACAAAGTTCTCCATTTGACACAATGAACAACAACCTAGAATGGTAAGGATGTGTCTTCTATACAAAAGGATGAAGAACTGCTCAGTTACTTAGTTGAGCTTTTAGACTTCTCAAGTTGACGCAATCAACCATAACAAATTGTCATAATGATAGACACTAAATCATGCCTTATGAAATTGATAAAATATATTTCATCAAGGACTGGTCAAATCATCTGTGACAAGAGCTTATAATTCTATGAAGTTAAAAAATCGCAAAAGTATTAGAAACAAAAATTTCAGTGGGTGAGTTCATCAGTAGGCTAGACACATCAAAAGACCATTCACTATACTCAGTACAACAAAAAACATTCAAATTAAAGCACAGGAAGTGACAAAAGAGTAAATGAGAAAAACAATAAACATGTGACATATGCTCAACAGTTCTAACATATATATCATTGAAGTCCCAAAACAAGAGAAGAGAGAGAAAGGAAAAGAAGCAATATCTGAAGAAATAATTGCTCAGAATATCCTAAGGATGTGAGAAGCTAAGCATAGCAGGATAAATATAAAATAAACCACATACAGTTATGTCCTGGCCTAAAGCTGAAAATAAAAGATACGACAAAAAAAATTTCTAAAAGCAGTCAGAATTCTTCAAGGGATCCTATGCAGGAGCAATATTATGTTACTTAATTGACTTTTTGTCAGAAATTTGCAACCCAAATGACAATGGAACAACAACTTAAAAGTGCTAAAAGATAATTCCATCAAACTAGAATTTTATATCTTTTAAGAATAAAGACAAATGTTTATATCTTTCAGTAATTGAAACATAAAGATAACTTTCAATAAATGGAGGTAAAACAAGCCTTCTTTAGAAAAAGACAAAAATATAGCAGATAAGTGATGCAAAAAGTTATTTAAGAGTTCTTTTAGGTAAAGGAAAACAATACAAAACTACAGGCAGAAAGAAAACTAGAATTTCTGTGTAAACATAGAATGCATGGAACTTCTAAACTCATCTTAAAACATCAGAAAGATATTCCTGTTAAACAGAGTGTAGTCAAACCAAAAGATGGAAAAATTAAGGCATCATAAAACTACTGAACTGTGTCTGGAACTCCTTTCCATAGATTTTTTAAATTAGAAAATAAATATTATTTTGCTCCAATTTTTTTCCTTTAAAAAGCTTGTAAGTACATTTTGTAAGACTGAAAACAAATGATTTTTAAAAATACAAATGTGCATAAAAATCTAAACAAACATGTAAAAGAATATGAACGTTATCTCAGGCTAAGAATACAATAAAATGATAAACAATAATTATATTTTGTTGGGGACAAATGATCAAATTTCAAGTGTTATAAAGCCTTCACAGTTGCAGTGTGGTGCATGGACTGGCAGCAATAGTATTCCCTAGACCTTTGTGTGAAACACAAAATGTCAGGCCATTTAACAAAATTCCCAGGTCAATATTATGCATAGTGAAGTTTAAGATCTGTTTAAGGTTCTTTAACTGTTTAAATGTGGAGAGAAGGAAGTGTCAAAATGTCATGCAAATGTAGATTTAATTTTGATTAAATTTCAAACCAAACACCCAAAAAATAAACAATGTATAATTTTTTTAAAGTATTGAAACCTAGGTTTTTATCTCAAACATTCTGATTTAATTGATCAGTGATATGGGACTAAAAACAGGTTTTTAAGCCTTCTGCAGATGTCTGTAATGTATACTAACATTGAGACTTTATGCTTTTAATAATTGCACTAACATAAATTTCATTTCAGTGCCTGGAACTTGTTGGGTGCTAAATATGAAATGACACTCCTTCTTATATCCAAAAGAAAAGAATGTATACCCAGCTAAATAATAAAAAGTATTCTAAAGCAGAAATAGCAACCAGACAACATAGCACTGGGGAACTGAGGCAGGAGGATCGCCATGAGTTCAAGGCCAGCCTGTACTACAAACAAAAACCCTATCTCAAAACAACACCAGCAACAAAACGGAAAAGCTTTAATGTTCTGAGAAATGTCTTATTAATGTCTTTGCTGTTCCACTAAAAAGTGGAAAAAATTCTCATAGTAGAATTTTGAATAGAAGGAAGGCAAGCAGTTACAGCAAGTTAGCCTTGCTATAATGAAATTGAAGAAAATTTTATATAGTTAAAGATTTGGGATTTTAGAGTTACAGGATCTCTCAGGGATCATGACATAGCATCATGCTTTATGGTTAGAAAACTGAAACCTAGAAAAGTTAAGTGAGCTGCCCAAGAACACTGACCTACCAAGTGGGGTAACTGAAATTAGAACTCAGGTGCCCTATCTCTACTTTCTCTTTGAAATAGTTTTAAATATAGTCCCTATGAAGGAATTGTTTGGGCAAGTTGGTATTACTTGGCTGTTCATAATAAAACACAGAGTATTGCGTCCAGTAGAATTTTCTGCAGATAGAATAAGGATTCAACAAAAAGCAAGCCCTGCCTGCAAGCCAGCACCATGCACAATTCACCGCCAGCAGAGGGACAGCCAGATCCCAGTGCCTTCAGGTGCCTGGGCTGACAAACAAGAGCCTATTCCCCCCTAACCCTGTAAGTGACCAGCCAATTCGGAGAAACACAGGCTATGATGATAGCTATGGAGGTGAAATGCAATTTGATGCTTGTGATGCTTTGGTGTTTCACTGACCTTGCAGGTCTAGGGTCAGTGTTCTGATTGCCTATTCAGAGGACATGCAGTGTGGCATATAGGAGGATCTCCTTCTGAAGGTGGTGGTCATTCTTGATTCCCTATTATCTTATTTTGAAGTTCTATATCATTTTCATTATATTGTTGAATTGGGTTTTGTTCCATTTTGTTTTGATTTTGTTATATCCATTGGCATGAGCAGCTATTTCAAAGATAACAAGATATACTATGGTAGTCATTTTGGATTTACTATTGTCTTGTTTTGAAGTCCTCTATTGTATCTGTTGTTTCATTTTTATTGTCTCTGTTCTGTTTGATTTTTATTATGTCTGAAATTATGAACAACTATTTTGAAAAGAAGTCATTATGATAACTATTATCGATTTTATAGTGTTTTGAAGTCCTGTATCACTTATACTGTTTTGTTTTGATTGGTTTTATTTTCCTTGGCTTTTATTCTCTTTAAAATAAAAATAAATAAATAAATATAGGATGTTGGTTCCCACCCATACAAAATTAGAATCTACATATTAATAAAATTCCTATAAAAATCCCTATAATAATTCATATGTACACTGAAGTTTAGTACATGCTATTTGGGAAAATGTGTCTCTTAAACAGGCTTATTGTTGGAATTTTGTTTCGTTTGTTAGTTTTAATATTTTCTCATTGTAAAAGAATAGAGTAAGTGACTTTAAGCTGAGTCTAAGGAGATTAGGATCTTAAACAATGTCCTTCTGTCCCAGTTTTTATACATCTAACATGCAGATTTCAATTTCATAGTAATCTACATCACAAGATTGTGCATGCAAAATGGTTTTAATCAGCATGTAATTATAAAGTATAATGCACAGTAAGAAATCATCATAATTTGAACTATAGAATGTTACCTTTGGGAAGACTTATATAAATACTGTTTCATAAATGAAAATAATTAAACTGTTGCAAGTCATTTTCATTAGTCTCATCCTTCTAAGAACAACTTCTAGTCTCACACAGCTTGTCCTCACCACCATAAGCTTTATCCCTTCAGGTCTCTTCAGTGGGCATAAAAACAATTTACTTTTTTGAGGTCTAAAATTGACTGTGCAAGGCCACATGTCTATGACTTCGTGCATGTTCTTTGAATGAAATATATGTTCCCATTTTTCAACTAATTATCAGCTCATCTTTAATATGCTATATGCTAAACATCCATAGCAGTGTATGCCTGTCATCCTAGGATTCATGGAATTAAAGGAGAATTACAAGTTCATCTTCATCCTTAGCAGTTTCATGACTTATAAGACCCTGTCTCAAAGGCAAGGGTGTAGGAAGGATGTACTTTACTGTGAAAGCCCTGGATTCAATACCTAGCACCAAATAAATAAACAAATAAAAATGTTAGAAAGATGCTGCGAGCTATAGTTTGGGTCAGGAATCCCCCAACCCCCATCCTCTGCCTTATCCTCAGCCTAAGGTGCTTGGGAGATGAGGCTTAGAAGAAAGCAGGACAATGTGGGCATGGCCTTCAAGGGAATACTTAAACTCCAGCCCCCCCCCTCCCCACCCTCTCTCTATCCAGGTCATCTTGAGGCAGTCAAACCACGTTGACTAATACTGTCCTCATAGTATACTGTGTTTCCACAGTCTGAAAGCAGCAGGGTCAAGGGACCATCGACTGAAAGCTCGAAAGCTGGGACCCAAAATAAAGCTTTTTTTCCTTGAAGATGACTTATTTCATGTATGGGTTACAGCAACAGCAAGCTCACTAATGCAGTTCATGTTTTCTGGCCTTAAGCAAAATGAATGAATCACTGCCTCCACTAAAGCCCCACAGTAACTTGTGACCACTTCCATAGCAGCACATATCACAGTGTTGTTATTGTTTCTGCACTTCTTTCTCTCCTGCAGCATAAAGTCCTTGGATAAAGAAAAACTCCATCAAATTCATCTTTATAGTCTCTGCACCCAATACAGTACGGCACACAGTCAGAGTTGAATGAATATCTAATGAGAAAATGACAAGATTCAGGAAGAGAACAAGAAGTCAACAAGAAACAAATCATTGAGTCAGTGCCATGTGCAGGCCACTATGGGGAAAATCAAATGCCAGCCTTTTCCAGTGAGTTGGCACCATTCATAGAAAATGAGGAAAGAGACAAGAAATTGATGGAAAGCAAGCCCTGTCTGTGAGTGGGCACCTTATGCAGGACACTAGGGGAAGAACCAGACACCAGTCTTTTCCCATGAGTTAGGGCCATTCCTGGACTGCAGAGAAAGACAAGAGGTCAACAAGAAGCAAGCCTTCCTGTGAGTAAGTGCCATGTGTGGGCAGAGAGAACCAGATGCCTGCCGCTTTCAGCATGTGGGATGGGAGACAAGAAGAGCCAGCCCTTCTCTCCCTCTCCCCACTGTAAGTGACCAGTTGATCCAGAGAAACACAGGCTGCAATGAGAGCTACTGACATAAAATACAATGTAATGCTTGTAGAGTGTAGTGTTTCACTGACTTTACCAGTCGCCTTGTAGTCATCATGTATTCAGATACATACAATGTAGCATCCCTGGGGGATCTCCTTCTGAAGGTGGTAGCCATTGTTAATCCTCTATTATCTTGTTTTGAAGTCCTGCATCATTTTCATTGTTTTGTTGGGGTGGATTTTATTCTGTTTTGTCTTATTTGATTTTATTATATCCAATGGCATGGGCAGCTATTTCAAAGACAACAAGATGTATTATGGTAGTCAGTTTGGATTTACTATTATCTTGTTTTAAAGTCCTTTACTGTGTTCATTGTTTTGTTTTTACTGCTTCTATTCTGTTCTGTTTTTATTTTTTTAATTTTAACTATGTCTGAAGGTACAGGCAGCTATTTTGAAGACAACAGGAGACATTATGGTAACCATTGTTGATTTCCTATTATCTTGCTTTGAAGTCCTGTATCACTTACACTGTTTTGTTTTGACTGGCTTTATCCTGTTTTATTTGGCCTGGTTTTATTTTCTTTAAAAGAAAAAGAAAAAAAAAAAGAAAATGGTGAGATTTTTCTCCAAGATCATCTGGTCTGAGTCAGAGACAGAACTGAAACCTAGATTTTCCAATTCCCATCTAAATCAAAACTTTTTCTCTATATCCTGTATTCTATCTAGCACAGATAGCAGTCTCTGGATATATGGAACAATGATGGTCAGAAAGAATATAATCTTCTTAAAGGAACACAAACTAGTGAGAAACAGTGTAATATCACTATAAAACTCATCTAGTCCATCAGAGTCTCTCTGAAAGATTGTATAACATTTGTCCAATTGATAAAACAGAGTTATAAAAGTGCAAAATTGTATCAGAAATACAACAAAAGCAGAGATTTTTTTTACTTAGAAGCCCCATTTGGACAAAACAGGCTTTATGAAAAGATGACAACTCCAAATACTCACTGCAGTGAGGAAAGTATAAATTTCATCTACTAGTATGAGTTCTGGAAAGGATTTGCAGGAATTAGAATAGTATTGAGGAATTTTCTGGTAGATAGCACAATAGTTCTTGAGAAGGATCACAGAAGAGAAAGAAACAAAGACAGAGAATGTATAAGATAGTAGGAAGAATGTGGAGAGGCTTAGATGAATAGTTTATTGAAGACTTTTAAGATTAAATTAAAGCAACACTTATTATTAAAAATTATATTTAGTAAAGGATACTTATTGCCCCTCCACTTTTTTCTTTTAGTCAGCCATGTAAAGTCCTCGTGTGTGTGTGTGTGTGTGTGTGTGTGTGTGTGTATCTGTGTGTGTGTGTGTGTGTGTGTGTGTGTGAGTGTGTCCTTTTATTCAGGCAGCCCTTTGCTAAGAAGAGGTGAAGACAATGGGTAGCCAGGGAGTAAGACAATTGCATATGATAAAATAGTTCTAAATTCTGTATTTTTATTGCTGCTGTAACTGATTACCACAAATTTAATTGTTTAGGACAACTTTACAAACTTATAGTCTGGTGAGAAGTCTGCTATGGGTCTCAATGGGCTGAAATTGAAGAATCAGCAGCATTATACTCTTTTCCTGCAGGCTGTTGGGGAGAATCCATTTCCTGCTCGTTTCAGTTTTGAGGAGACTCAGGCTCCTGTAGCTGGAAGATTAAGGTCCCTGTTTTCTTTCGGGATTTCAACTGAGACCCATTTTCAGATACTGAAGTCCATTAGATTCCTTGCTTTGAAATTCTCTCCCTCCGTCTTCAAATTCCAGGGCTTCTCATACTTTATTCTCTCCTGTTTGTTATGCCATTTTATGTCTTTCCTCTGCCTCTTTCTACTGTTAAGAATTCTCACAATTACATTTTGTCTACTTAATCTAGAAAAATATCCTTATTTTAAAGATCAAAGTTCCTTTTGGCATGTAAACTAACTCAGCCATAGGCCTAAAGGATTAGGGCATGCATACCTCTGGGGGCCATTTTTCTGCTGACCACAACTTCCTTGACTAGAGGCCATATGTACATCTGAGAGGGCACTGAGCTCTCCCTGCAGGAAAGAAACCAGCTGCAGAAAGAACTGGAAGTTGATTTAACAGTCCCTGTTTATGTGTCGTAAACCATCTCTGGCATTCACTCAGGTGATTATTAACAAAAGTTCATCAAACACCTACTAAGCACCAAAAGTCCCATGGTATGCACTATAATGAATGATGGCCACGTCTTGGGCCCTGATGCTCAAAAGTTCACAGTGAACTGGCAGGCAGGAAAGTCAATTGTGGTAACTAACGTGGTGGCAATATATTAGGGCAGGGAAAGGGGAGGGAGACCAGAGGAGGCTTCTAGAAATCAGTGCATCCTGAATAATGCAAGATGCTACACACAAAGTCATACATGGAATGCTGTGATAAAGTTTAGGAAAGGCTTGGTCAACGATCTGGAAAGGGTTAGGGTTAGGGTTAAAGAGGAAAGAAAGTCCAGTAACTAGCATCATGTGCGTGTGTCATAATAAAAACTCTAGGTGGTTGCCTCAAAGGTAAGTATGAGCTTTAAAGAATTTTAATCGGGGAGATAATCAGATTTTCATATATAAAAAACAACTCATGAAGCAGATAAGGGAGACCTAAAAAAGGAAGATTGAAAATAATTTCCAACTTGTTCCCTGAGGAGGAAAAGATGTCTATAAATCAGGTATAAAATTAAACCATAGGACCTGAAATTTGGAGCTAAAATGAGACTTCACCTTTCCTCACTTATACTTTGTTTGTGGCAATTATACAGGGACAATTCAAAGGCACTTTGTCTTCTTCTCTCTTTCACATACACTGTGAGAATGTCCCAAGGAGACTAGAAATTGGCATGGCAGATGTCAAACTAATATACTAGCCAAAAACACAAGACTTCCTTTCCCCCATAGTTTGTGATTTCTTTATTCCACCACATTCTCCCCCAGTAAGACTACTTCCCTTCCTCCAGAGACAGACTCTAGAGAAATTATATCACATTTTAAATTCAGCCAAAGAGACTTCTATTTAAAAGAATTCTGTATTTTCATAAAGTTTTCTGAACATAAAAGCAACTCTTAGTCAAAAAATTTGGAAAAATATTTTTAAAGTTCTAATGCAGTTTCTTTAATCTTTTTTCTATAAGAAGGAACACTTCTAAAAGTATGACTAGAATACATTTTAATTTGTTAATTATAATTAACCTTAAGAAAAATATGATTATACTCTAATGCTTTTGTTATTTCATTTATTAGACTAAATATACTTGGAGAATTATTTTGTTCTTAAGTAGGAAATACATTGTAATGAGTACTTAGATATTGCATAAAAGTATCATCATTTACTAATCTATAACTTACTTGTCTCCTAGTATCTCTTTCATTTTTCTTTTGCTACTTTTGCTACTATAATTTAGTCAATGTATTATAAGCACCACTGATTTTCTAAGGACATATGGAATCCTTGTGAAATTTTCCTTTTTACTTTTGCATATATCCAGAATTTTTATAAAAGTTTCTTAAAGCATATCTGTGGCCCACTGTTTGATATTCCCCTCTCAAGAAAGACAAAGAATGAATGATGTACAACTATTACCATGATTGTTTTTGGTAAAAGGACAGTCAGGAAACAGGCAATGACAGAATCATGCATGAGAAGACTATTTTAGAAGTATGTACTTACAGTCCAGACAGAGACACAAATGTTCATCCAGCTCATATCATGTAACCACTGCTGTGCTGATCTCTGGGAATTTAACTATAGCAAAGGCCTCTTGGAGACCACAGTTAACCAGTTAAAAGAAGGCATAGCAATGATGCTAGGGCCAATGCAAAAATTGCAACTATAAATAATTTGGGAGTGGAGACAATGGATTTCTAAGCTTCATAGTCTACTATAAGTTTTTGTGTTTCACAATTATTACTCAAAAATGCTACTACATTTGTTTTTCTACTAGGTACTAGACCTTTATGCATCAGAGGGCCTTCTGCCTTTGTTAGGACTGGAACATCTTGTCTTGAATTTTGAAAAATAACTTTTCTCTCAGTGAGGTCATTCAGCATCTATGAGTTTTACCCTGGTGGCAGTTCTAGGCCACAATTTGTAGAATTAATGTTGGAAGAAGACAGATGTTAGTCCTCCACTTGGCATCTTCCAGAAAACCATGATTATATTTGTCTTTTTTTTTATTAGAACATGCTTGCTTTCCAAATTCATGTTTCTTAGTATAAAACATATCATTGATTAAATGGATGGTCTGCTTATCTTTTTAAGACTTAAATGTCATCTTTTCCTTCCCTATTTGTGCAAACCTAGGCACGTTTTAATCCAAAGCCACTACCTTGAAAAGAATATTTACGAATCAAAAGAATCTTACGAATCAAATGGTAATGGAAAGGCTATAAACTTTTTCTGAAGAATGTGCTAAACTCTTACACTGTCTAATAGATAAGAATGAATACTGCTGTTTAACTAGATCCAGTCCCTGAAATATCTAATTAAAACTGATGTGCTTATTTAGTTTCCAATTCATCACAGGTGGGCCCACATTAATGTGAAAATGAGAGTAAATTACCAGCATTTGGCAATCTCACTGAATGTCATTCACATTATTAGCTCAGACCTCAAAATGCATTTTAAAATGTGGTTCGTGGGTAGGACACACAAATAAAAATCTTCACTGGTGGGCTTATAGAATTCCACTTTCATGTATGGGTTCTCAATGACACAAGTGTTCCTACACAAAAACCTAACTGTAAGCCAACAGAAGGTGTGGGATCGGGAAAATGGTGGGCATTGTGTCTGGTATTCCAAGGCATTAACCTCTCCTGGGAATCACTGTTTAGTTTGGCCCAGATCTCTCCCAGCTTGTCAACCAGAACTTCATTTAAAATTCAGTTCATTTAACTTTACAAGGCTACTGTTTCAGTAGTCTTCATGCAAGCCTCAAAAAAGATAGCAGCTTCAACTTCATCCCTGAAGACAGCCTTATTCCTATAGCAAATTAACCCCATAGCTTTTGCTTTCTTGCTTCATCTACAAATGAAAGTCTTCTTCCATCTAAATTGTCTTTTGAAAGGCTTTTTGCAGCTGTGCAGGAATGTATCCCGGAAATGTATAGATTAGAATCTGTATTTTAAGACAACATTCAACTATTTTAGTCCATGTAGCGTATCTGTGGCTGATGAGCACCTCAAAATCACTTTCTCCTCACTTTTTCTAAGCTTTCAAACCACAAGAAACTACTTTCTTTCACTGTTAAAGCTCCCACTTTTACAGGCTAATTTATACACAGAATATATTATTTTAGGGACCTAGAAAGAAGGCCACAAAACTCTTATTGTACAGTTATCTTCTACTCATACATTCATATTCTCTCCTCCCTGTAATGCCAAAATCTGAAGTGTAAATTTATTCTTTTAGCTTAAGTTTCCTCAGATTGAAGGATTCTTGGCAAAGAATATGAATGACCAACAAGCAGATCTTACCAGAAGTCTAAGAAATCAAATTTAAGCAACAACAAGGTACCTATATTTAATCTACCAACTTGATCAAAATTTGCAAAAACAGTAATATAATATGCTATGTTAATAGAAATGAACAGAGCCCATTTCATACATTGTGGTATGATTGACAGTGGAAGTTAATATACCAATATTTCAAGATAAATGTAAAGAGATTAGTTCTAGCATTGTTTCTGAAAGGGTGAAAGAATAAAGAACTAAACACAACAAGACAAATCTAAAATACTGAGTATTATAGAACAAATGAGTCATCTATTATTTAATACCCTGGAAAATTACCATGTTACATAGTTGAAGGAGAAAAGCTAATTGTAGAAGGATACCAAAAAAAAAAAAAAAAAAAGACAATGGAGTTCAATTGTTGCAGCATTCATGTCTACTATGGTTCGAGCAATTTTATAACAGGGATTTAAAGGACAGCCCAGCAGATGTGCAATGGGTAAGTAAAAGCAAGACAAAGCTTGGCATCTCTGACTCCACTTTATATTTCTCCATTATTACCTTAAAATTTGGGAACAGATCCTTGGTCTGCATACAGGCAAGCTAACCACTCAGGAAGTATATGTATTACAAGGTTTATTAACCTTAAATTTAGACTATCTTATCTGCCTCCAAGACTGAGGACATAAAAATAAGAATAAAGTAATTTCAAATTTTTCAGGAGTATCTAATGGTCAGCTTTCACAATGTCCAGTTCTAGACCCCCTGAAGTGATGTCTAAAAGTCTTGAGTCAGTATCCTAAACCTGTAACCATCTCAGATTCCAGGAAAAGCAAAGCCTTACAGACCACCACTCTGATGAGGCTGGTCATCTCAACCAGGAGCAATTACTCTATGACAGGAACTTAGAGGAACTGAGGCTAGCCCTAAAGTAGGGAGCATCTTCTTATGATGAGACACAATTGTCCCTTAGTGCAATGACCTCACAGAACCAGCCCTGAGATACTGATCAACTGGAATGTAACTTGACTGGGTTTACCTTTGTTGCAAAGCAACCTACAATCCTGCTCTGCATACCTCTGACTTTTCCTTTGTTGCCCTTTTCTATAAGCCTCAAAGTTTCCAACAAGCCCCTAGAAGAAAAATCTGTGACCATGCTTCTCAGCTGAACCATGCTCTTGACCACTGCTCATTTCCTTCCCTGGCATCATGGGATGGCTGGCTAAGCCTATTTGGTTGGGATCCCCAGAGCTGGGGCTTTTGCCTTAAAATTCCAGTAACAAGTTGAATATCACTATGGTACTTAATCTTTCTGTTTCCTTATCTATAAAATGAGTTATAAAAAATGAAAATAATAGTTTCCATTTCATAGGATATGAGTAACTATTAACTAAAAAAGGATGCTGTAAGTACATGGAAAGCCACTAAGTAGGCATTTAGTTAATATTGAGTCCCGTGTTCCCTTGCCTTTAACATAAATCAGTTTTAAAGCCTTCTTGACCAACCTAGCAACAAAAAACGTCTGGGAACCATTGGCAACCACAGTGTAACACAACAGAATACAGCACAATTTTGAAGTTAGACAAGATATCCTGTCTGCCTGCTTGGTGATTCTATAACTGTAAATGTATGATTGTATGGCACTTCATTCTCTCACCTCATTTCTGTGAGGATTAAATCAGACACTTAGCTGTGAACATAATTAATTTATGTGCACACATGCATGTATGTGTATGTATCTTTCTCCAAAGGTGAATTTCAAAACTTTACCTGGCACTGCATAGGTATCAGACAAGTGGGATGTGCTCTAGCTAGTGTCTATCACATAGACCCAAATATGTTCTAATTCATATCCTTTTTTATTTACATAAACTATTATCTTCATATAACTATTATCTTCTACTCATATAATATGAGTTCATTACTAGGTTTCCCTCAATGGAAAAGGATAATTCTAATACAAAAATAAAAAGCAAAGTATTTTTATGTAAATTCAATAGAAATGATCTTCACTGCTTTGCAATCATCCCTAAGGTCAGTTTCACATACTCCTTAGTAAACAGAAAAACTGAAACAATCGAAAACCCTCAAGTTTCTAACAACATTGTTGTTTCAGCTGTGAAGTTCCTGAAATAAAGTGACACAGAAATTACAAACTCAGAGATCCAGAAAAAGAGAATCTTCACCCTGAAGTTCACAATCAGAGGCTAAGCAGAGTCACACTGGACTAGACTCCTGCTGCAGAGAAGACATGGGAGGCTGCAGGCCAGGAAAGGCAGCACCAGGCATCACAGCAGCTGCGCCCACTGCAAGATCAGAGCCCTGAGCCCTTCTCAAGGCACTGCTTGCCCATGAAAGAATGTCATAGGAGCCCCATCACCTGTCAGGATCTCTCCAAACATCAAGCTTCCCTAAACGCCATTCAGATCTGCTTGGGACTCTGGGAGTACATTTCCAAAGGGTGTGGGCTAGGAACTTGCAGATAGAATTCAGAATCTGACAAACTTGAATTGGAATCATTTCCACAAGGTGAAAACTTAACAAAGAAATTAAACACACCTCCAGAAGAAGGAAATGTTTTCACTCCCGATGGGCACAATAGGGTTCTTTGACTAAGCCAACACTACCGGAAATTGTGGTCATTTGGTACTTCAGAAATTGAGTTTAGTGACTGAGAAAGAAGAGCATTCTGTTCCAAATATGTGAACATATATAATATAGATAACATATATCTTATATATATTTAACATATAAAATGTATGTTATACATTTATATACTTATATTATCTATTTAACATGTTACAAATACAAATATATTATGCATATACATGTGCATACATATAGTCTCACTAAATTAGGAATTATTTTTCTCTTGTGTATTGAGAAATCTAGAGCAGGTACAATGAACCCAATCACTCTTGCCATTTTCCCCATCTACCCTTAAAATAAGTGTGCCATCTAATCCTTACAAGATAGCTGCTAGAATCCAAACTATCACACCTATATTTTCTTGACAGAAAAAGTGTTATGGCTTGTGTCCAGCTGTCTTCCCAAAGCCTGATGCAGTCACACGTGGGGCTTTTTCAGCAGTGGTTGGATCTAAAGTGTGTGATACTTAAATTGATTAACAGTGCAACTCGAGGACCAAGGGCCCTAGGATTAAGTATATCAGTGCTTCTTGCACATGTAGCCCAGATAAGATATAAGGGATAAAAAGAGCTGTGGTCATTTCTCACTTGCTTCTGCTGTCTTCTGTCTGCAATGAACTGTTTATCCTCCATGCAGCCCCTCTGCCATTTGCCTCTCTGTCTTGGAGCCAACCAACTCTAGACTGAAACTCCTACAAACTGTGAGTAACAATAAACCTTCTCTCCTTTAACTGGGGTATTTTCTCTTATCATTGAGAAAAGTAACTAAGACAAAAGGAAAGCAGGTTAACCAGCTCATCCAGTTTGCTTGAGATTGTCTGAATTTTAAAACTGAAGTTTCCATATTTCTAGAACCCCTTGCAATCAAAGACAAACCAGGACAGTTGATCACCTCCAAAAGAAAAGCAAAAGTCAGAAAAGAAATTGCATACTGGCTCTGCCCCACAATTTTAAGGAGTTTACCCAGCAGTCATACTCAAACAATTGCATGTAGCTCATCGACAAGAACTTAGTCATGTGACTTGCAAAGGTGTCTGAGAACATATATGGTCACCTAAATAACAGACTTTGTGCCCTGGTAGGAAGGGAGATGATGAACAGGTAGACTCTTTTGCACTAAGAGAACCTGAAACCACACAGTCTCTGGAAACCTGCATTGTTCCTTACTCTTAAAATCTCTTTTCTGAACTTCAGCCCAAGTGTTCTTAGAGTTCAGTTTTAACTATCTGGCGCCCATGGAGAGGATAATGACTCAAGGATTTGGCAAATCAGAGAACTACTCAATTCAGAAGAGCTGGGATGGCTACTGAGGCTGTCACTACTGGAAGGCTCCTATGGGCTTCCAATGCAAGGTCCCCCATAATGTGGCCTAGGAGGGGCTCAGGCACTGGCTTCCAATGCCAACCCCTCTGTGAATATACTTCTTTGTCTGTATCTAAGTGCCAGCAAGCAGAAAAAAAGAAGAAAGATACACACCACTACCAGCACTGACAGGGTCCTGATTAGGGATTAAGCATCTGCAATCCCATCTCCACCCAACCACAGAGTGTCATTTTGAGGAATCATTTGTGGTAAATGAAGGGAAAGGAGCTATAAGGGCAAGAAATTGGTAGAAAATAATAGAAAAGAAGTGCTATCGTTTGATGAGGGTAATAACCTTTCTAAACTAGTGTCCTACTGCATTAGATTTTCCATGAAATTATTTAAAACAGCAGGGAATCAAACATCCCCACATTATTAACCTCTAGTGTGTGCTTACTGAAGAAAATCCAAAGGATATTTATGTGTCTCGTGCAGAGGTTGAACCTTGATGTCCCAGACTGAGGCAATGAAGCCATGGAATCCTGCCTGCACTGTCTTTGGTTGATAAGGGAACCACAGCTGTGTTTCTTGCCTAGTGAACGTGCACAATCATCCTTCATTCCACTGTGATAAGCAGAATGTCACTCATCACTTCCCAGCTTTTGGCAGCTCCTTGCTAAAAAGAGCAGGGCTTCGCTGCAGCCAGTCCTCACTTTTCAGGGAACCTTGGTTAGTTATCAACACAAAAAGTTGGTACACAAAGCAGCATCTTTTTTTGAGATCCTTTCCAAGGATTAAACAAAATGGCATGCAAAAGCTTCACCACTGTAGTCTTGATCTTGTCATAACTAAACTATACTGCACACATTCATGAGAACATCCAGCCATAGCTCATCACTTTCCCTGGGAGTAAATCTGTCACAACCTGAGTCATTGTAGAAGCACTGTGGTCAAACATGTTGAATTACAGTTAGATTTTGGCATTAATTATAATAATTATATCGTACCCATCATTTTATCATAAAAACTAGTTTCACTATGACACTTTGTTCTTTGGTTCAGAACTTGTGAAATTCTCAAATTGCAATAGGGATTTAAAAATAATGTCTGATCAAGGTTATAAAATGAAAGTTTTACAGATTTGTGGCTTTTAAAAACAGCACTCAAATAAATGATAATTAATATACAGGAAAGCTTGCTAAAACTGATTGGATTCCATACTCCCTATAAGTGAGAAGGATTTACTTTTTTATATTTTTTGAAGAGCTGTGCATGTATAAATTATAGGTAGTTGTGAATTCCAAAGCTATAAATACACTGAAGGACCCTGGTGGTATCATACTGAACAGCTGTTTGCAGAGAATATGCCTCTTCAGTGCCCTGAGAAAGGAACAGAATATTGAAATGTTGGCTAAATGCTCAAATTATTCAAAAACTGAATACTTCTGAAAACAAAAGGGAATTACAAATGATGTTCCTAGGTTCATAGCTTGGTTTAAGTAAGCTCTGTCAAAAGCCATTTCCAGTCTTTTTTCTGCTTCTCTTTTTCTTTCTCTTTTCTCCCCTTCACTTCTGATGCAATTTAGACCAGGCATTCTAATGAAGTTTAGGCTTGGGTGTTGGAATCCAAGCAAGGTGCAGAAGGTGAAAACTGAGATGTAGCACATGATCCAGGCACTAGGCCTCAGGTAGGTTGAAGGGAAACCAGGCTGACGCAAGCATAATGCCCAGGCCAATGCAGTATGAAGGGTCATCTGTGAGTGTTGGAGCCCAGTTGCAGGGTCAACCCTCTGCAGGCCAGAGCCAGGGGGTAGTGCAGCATCCAAGGCTGGGAAGATGGAGAGGGTAATCACATTAGGGTCAGTGATACAGGATGGGCTGCAAAGTGCAAGCAAAGCAAGGAAAAGGTCCTTATAGAGGGGTGACTTAGCAGCACAACAGTAGGAGGATGTCTGCATATGATGGTAGGTTCAGTGAAAAAGGATGGAGCCTGAGAGGCTCAACAAGGCACACACTCATGTGAAACACACTGAAGTATTCAGGATGAGAGGTCATCATGTCAGCAATTAACCTTCAAAGAGCTCTGAAAAAATAAAAATTGTGTACTGATTTTTCAGGCTTTTTAAACTTTAAGATCATTACAGATGCATTTTAAAGTAAAAAGTAGTTCGCTTCTGGCCTGAGGGGTCTTTTGTTTTGGTTTGGTATTTAGCTTTTGCGTTTGGGGTATTGAGTTTTTTGGGTTTTTGTGGGGTTTGTCTTTATGAAGAAGAATAAATGATCTATTAACCAAAATAAGCAAGGAGTCCAGCACACCAGCGCCAGCCCAGGTAGAGGGGCTAGACTGGGCTAGTTTCTTTTTTTTTTTTTTTTTTTTTTTAATTTAAAAAATTCAGGTTTGTTTTATTTAAAGAAAAACAAGACAAAACAGTGAAAGGGTACAAGTAATACAGAATTTCAAAAAACTAAACAGTAAGAAATCACTAGTTAATAGATTACATATTGTCATCTTAGAAATAGTTGATCAAGTTACAAAATTAAGCATACAGCGTGGACATTCAAACAGTGAGACTGTAAGCAAGCAGTTGTGTTTAATAATCCAACAAAAACTTAGTAATATGGTCATCTATCTTACACACCTAAACACACTTGCAGTTGTGTCCTTTAGAGCACTTTTTTTTTCCTCTCTTTTTTACAATAACATTTACACATTTTGGGTTTTATTACTCCCACAGTTGTATTTATTACTTTTTTTTGGAAGAAAATAAAACCAAATGTGACAAAACAAAGCAGTCAGTCAAAACAAAAGATGAACATAGTAAATGATGTAAAAACAGAACACAAAGTAATCAACAATGGTTACCATAATGCCTCTTGCTACCTTAAAAAGAATTGTCTATATCATCAGGTATAATAAAATTGAACATCTCAGCCTAGCTGGGCCATGCCTACTTTCCTTCTTTCAATCCAGGAAACTGGGCTACTAGAAGTGAGTTCCTACAAAACACCTCAGGCCCCGGGAGAGTTTGAGAGTTTAAGATCATCATTCCCAGTGGTCAAGGACCCATCCAGCTTCTAGCCACACTAGATTAGGCTTGGGAGGTTTTGAAGCCTGACTAGACCACACCCACTGACCTTTTGCAATCAGGGGAGTTGAGGGGACATGAGATGAGTTCCATTGCATTGGTGCTTGCCTGGAGAGCTTTGGACGATCATCCACAGTGGTTAGGTGCTCACCCAGCTTCCTGGAACACTGGAGATAGCATTGGAGGTCCTGTGGGCCTGACTGGGCCATGCTCATCAACCTCCATTTAGTCCCAAGAACGGAGGACATAGCAGACGATTTCTAATATGCCCAGGGGAAGCTTTGGAACATCACTTGAAATAGGGAAATACAGGAAAATGACAAAACGAAAGACCCAAATGCAATCTTAAATCACCAGCCCATCCCAAGAAAGACTAGGAGCCATGTACATAGAAGAAAATACATGTCATATACCTGAAATACATGAGATAATAGAAACTGAAATAAAGAAGCAACTTAAGGAAGCTTTAAAGGAATTCAAACTAGAAATATTCTCCCAGGTAAAAGAAGAAATGACAAAAGCAATGAAAATGATGCTAAACACATCTAAAGAAGACACAGTTAAAAAATTAGAGAAAAAAACAAACAGATAGAATCTCTGGATGAACAATATAAGAAACAAACAGAATACATGAAGCAGATTCAAAGAGATATATAGGAAATCAAAAATTCCACTGAAAGTTCTCAAAACCGCCTCAGCAAAAGTGAAGGTAGAATTTCAGACCTCAAAGACAAGATTGTAGCTAGTGAAGAGGAAAGGAAAGATCTTTTAAACACAACAAGGAATCAGGAAATAGCAATTCAACAGCTGCAAGATGATGCAAAGAAAAACAACATAAGATTGACAGGGATAAATGAAAAAGAAGGGAACAACACAAATCATATCAAGAGGCTATTTACAGAAGAAATAGCTGAAAATTTCCCAAACATGAGAATGGAAACTGACATCAGGATCAGTGAAGCATATACAACTCCAAATAGCCATAACACAAAACTACACCCAGACATATAATAATCACCATCCCAGAAATTCAACGTAAGAATAGAATATTAAAAGGTTTTGCAGACAAAAGACATATCAACTATAAAGGAAAGCCTATCAGAACTACAGCAGACTTCTCAACACAAACAATGAAATCAAGGAGAGCATGGAGTGAAGTATTTCAGATCCTAAAGGAAAATGATTTTCAACCTAGACTGATGTACCTTGGAAAACTGTCCTTCAAGATGGATGGAGAAATAAGATACTTCCATGACAAAGAACAGCTAAAGAACTTCATTATCACCAAGCCAATCCTGCAAAGAATACTGAAAGACACTTTAGATACACATAGGAAAAAACCACTAAGCAAAGCAGACAGTTAAACAGAATAGAAAGATAAAGATGAAACAGCCGAAAGATAACATGTCAACAATAAACCATTATATAACACTTGTAACTATTAATGTAAATGGTCTCAATTCACCAATTAAAAGAAACAGACTGGCAGAATAGATCAAGAAACAACATCCAACCACATGATGTCTACAAGGAACCCATCTAACCCAAAAGGATACTCACAGGCTGAAAGTCAAAGATCGGAAAACAATACCTCATGCAACAGAAACCCCCCAAAAAGCAGTGGTAGCTATTCTGTTTGCAGACAATGTGAACTTCAAACCAAGAATGATCCCAAGAGATAAAGAAGGTCATTACCTACTAATTAGGGGAAAATTTCAAGAGGAAGAAAACAATCTTAAATATATATGCACAAATTCCAGAGCACCCAGTTATTCAAAGCAAGTATTAATAGAAATGAAAAATCAAATTAGTAATAACACAATTATAACAGGAGACCTTAACACACCATTGACACCAAGGGACAGCTTAAGCAGACAGAAAATCATCAAAGAAATAACAGAACTGAATCACACCTGTGAACAAATGGACTTGATAGACATATAAAGTGTTTCATCCAACAACATCAGAATACATATTCTTCTCAGCAGTACATGGGACATTCTCTAAAATAGACCATATACTAGATCATAGAACATATTTAAATAAATGCAAAAGAATTGAAACTATCCCATGCATGTTATAGGATCATAGCGCCATGAAACTAGAAATTAATGATAAAAGAAATGGCAGAATCCTACAAACACATGCAAATTGAATAACACACTCTTGAGCAATCAGTGGATCAAATGGGAAGTTAAAGAAGAAAGAAAAAATGCCTAAAAGCAAACAAAAATACAAATACAACATACCAGAATCTGTAGGATGCAATGAAAGCAGTCATCAGAGGAAAATATATTGCATTGAGTTCAAACATCAGGAAAACAGAACGAATATAAATACTCAATCTGTTGCTGTACCTCAAACATCTAGAAAAAGAGGGCAAGTCAAACCCAAAGCCAAAAGAAGGGAAGAACTTACAAATATCAGAGCAGAAATTAATGCAACAGAGGCTAAGAAAACAATCCAAAGAATCAATGAATCAAAGAGTTGGTTCTTTGAAAGAATAAATAGAATTGATAAGTCCCTAGTCAACCTATTTTAAAATGGAAAAAAATTCATGCAACAAGGAATGAAAAAAGCGAAATCACTACAGACTCTGTATAGAAAATACAGAAGATCATAAACACCTATTTCCAAAACCTCTACCGTCATAGGTTTGATAACACAGAAAAAATGGACAAATTACTAGAAACATATGAAGTACCAAAGCTGGGTAAGGACGATGTAAAACTGCTAAATAACCCAACTTCTATTAATGAAGTTGAAAATGTAATTAAGTCCTTACCTACAGAGAAGAGCCCAGGCCCAGACGGATTCACTGCAGAATTCTACAAGAAACAAAAAGAGGACCTAACGCTGACACTCCTCAAACTCTTTAATGAAATTTAAAGGGAAGCAATCCTTCCTAAGTCATTCCTGGAAGCAAATATTACTCTAGTACCAAAACCTGAAAGAGACCCAACAAAAAAAGAGATCTATAGACCAATCTCTCTAATGAACACAGATGCAAAAATCCTCAATAAAATGTTGGCAAACAGGATACAGCAAGTCATCAAGAAGATTATACACCTTGACCAAGCGGGATTCATCCTAGGTATGCAGGGATGGTTTAACATACATAAATCAATAAATGTAATCCACCATATCAATAAAGCCAAAAGTAAGAATCACATGTTCATTTCTATAGATGCACAAAAAGCTTTCGATAAGGTCCAACATTCATTCATGATAAGAACCTTACAGAAAATTGATGGTCTTTACCTCAATATGATAAAGGCCATCTATGACAAACCAATAGCCAGTATCAGACTAAATGGTCAAAAACTGAAGACCTTTACCTTAAAATCAGGCACAAAACTAGGATGTCCCTTATCACCATTCCTATTTAAATTAGTACTGGAAAAACTAGCCAGAGCAATTAGACAAAGGAGAGAAATAAAAGGGGTTAAAATAGGAAAAGAGAAAGTTAAATTATCATTTTTTGTAGATGACATGATACTCTACATAGAAGACCCCCAAAACTCAATTGAATAACTATTTCTAAGATAACAATATATAATTAACTAGTGATTTCCTACTGTTTATTTTTTCTGAAATTCTGTATAACTTGTACCCTTTTTCTGTTTTTTTTTCTTTTTTCTCCTTAAATAAAATTTTTTAAAAAACTCAATTGAATGATTCCTAGATATAATAAATAAATTCAGCAATGTAGCTGGATTCAAAATCAATACTAAAAATCAATAGCATTCCAATATACTAAGAACAAAATCACTGAAAGAGAAATAAGAAAAGCCACATCCTTCACACTAGCATCCAAAAAAATGAAATACTTAGGAATTAATCTCACGAAAAAAGTAAAAATCTATACAGGGAAAATATAATATCCTGAAAAATAAATCGAAGAGTATCTCAGAAAATGGAAAGACATCCCTTGCTCATGGATAGGAAGAATAAATATTGTGAAAATGACCATTTTCCCAAAACTGTTATACATATTCAATGTAATCCCAATAAAAGTACCATCAACATACCTCATAGATCTAGAGAAATCACTCCTAAAATTCATCTGGAGTGAAAAGAGACCTAGAATAGCAAAGGCAATTCTAATCAGCAAAGGCAAGGCAGAAGGCATCACAATTCCTAACTTGAAGTATACTACAAAGCTAATGTAACAAAATCAACATGGTACTGGAATGAAAACAGAGCCAAAGATCAATGGAATAGATTAGAAGATACAACCACAATTACAAACACACTCAACCACCTTATCTTTGATAAAGGGGCCAAACATGTTCCCTGGAAGAATGACAGTCTCTCTAATAAATGGTGCTGGAAAAACTGGCTCTCCATATGCCAAAAACTAAAATTAGACCCATGCGTATCACGCTGTACTAAATTCAAATCTAAATGGACCAAAGATCTGAATATTAAAACAGAAACACTAAATCTGTTGGAAGACAAATTGGGTAAAAATCGTGAAGTCATAGGGATAGGTAGAGAATTCATGTACAGGAATCAAACCGCACGGGAAATACTTTCCAGAATCAAAACTGGGATCACTTCTTATTAAAAAATTTCTGCAAAGGGGCTGGGGATTTAGCTCAGCGGCATAAGCGCCTGCCTTGCAAGCAGGCAGTCGTGAGTTCGATCCCTGGTACCGATAAAAACGAAAAAGACAAAAAAAAAAATTTCTGCATGTCAAAAGAAATCTCCAGCATAGTGAAAAGAAAACCCACAAACTAGGAAAAAATCTTGGTGAACTGTCCCTCAGACAAAGGACTTCTCTCTAAAACAGATAAAGAATTTTAAAAAAATCAGACCTCCGAAATTCAAAGACCCAATCCAAAAATGGGCATCTGAGATGAATACACAATTCTCAGATCAAGACGTACAAATGGCATCATTGTACAGCATCATTGGTCATTAGAGAAATGAAAATTAAAACAACACTGAGATCCCATCTCACCCCAGAAAGAATGGCCCAAATCAAGAAAAGTACCAACAACAAATGCTGGAGAGGCTGGGGGAAAAAGGGACTCTCCTGCACTGTTGGTGAGAGTGTAGACTAGTACAATCACTGTGGAGATCAGTCTGGAGATTCCTAAAAAAGCTGGGATTGGAAGTTCCATTCGATCCAGCTATTCCACTTCTAGGCATATTCCCAGAAGAACTGAAAACATCATACCACAGTTATATATGTGCACTCATGTTTACAGCAGTACAACTTGTAACAGCCAGATCTTGGAAACAACCTAAGTGTCCATCAACTAAGGAATGGATAAAAATCGTGGTATTTTTATACAATGGAGTACTACTCAGCTATAAAGAAGGATCATATTGAGATATTTATAAGTAAGTGGATGCTGCTTGAGACCATACTCATAAGCAAAATAAATCAAATTCACATGTATAAATACCATACAGTCTCCCTAGTGTAAGAAGTGGTATGAGTACATAAGAGTTTATGGTAATCATGATTCCTCATTGCATTGCTTGAAGCCTTATAATGTTTTCATTCATCAGTTGGAATGGTTTTATCCTGGATTGTTTATTACCTATAATGGTATGAACAGCTATTTTGAAGAAAATAAGACATATAGTAGCCATTGCTGATTTAGTATCATCTTGCTTTGAAGTCCTACCATGCTTTTGTTTTTCTATTTCTATTGGTTCTATCATGTTGTATCTTATTGGATTTTATTATGTGTGATAGTATAAGCAAATGTTATGGACTATGAGATAATATAGTTGCCATTGTTCATTTTCTGTTATTTGGTTCTGAATGCCCTGTAATACTTTCATTCTCTTGAATGGTTTTATACTATTTTGTTATATTTGATACTATTGTGTATGAAGGTATGCTCAACTATTTTTATATGGTAACTACTGTTATATCGGGTTATCTTGTGAAATACTGTGTTGCTTAAATTGTTGTGTTCTGATCTGCTTTATTATGTCCTCTTTTGTCGTAATCTCTTTAAAACAAAAAAATAAGCAAAATAAAAATGAAAAGGACTCTAAAAAGGGAAAGAACAAACACTGAAACTGCATAGAGCCACTTTAAGAATTTAAATACTTCAGACACACAGACCAAAGTTGGGCAAAAAGAATTTTCTATATGTATCATAGAACTACAACTGGTAATATTCAAAGAATTATAGAAAATCAGAAGGAAACTAATGCATTGCAAATGGGCAAATTCCTCATTACCAATAGAAAAAAAGATTCTCTCCATAAAATGTGTGAGTTACAATTGCATTTCCTAATGAATCAGAGAGGGAACAATTTTTTAGAAAAGACAAATATATTCAGTAGGTTTACCATTGATCTATTACAACAAGGATCCCAAACTACTGTCACCTCCTGTTTTCTTAGGGAATGAGACACATACAACAGGACATGTCTCAGGATAGTAATTTTTCTTTGCTTTTAGCACAATGCTTCAGAAATACCATAGTTAAAACCATAGCCAACATAATGAATCTTATTGAGTTAGGATGGGGTAGTTGTCATGCCACGTGTTTTTAATTCTCATAATTACCATTAGAAGTAAAGTTATCCCTAGAGCCACTTTTCAGATGAAGAAAATGGAATTTTAAGAAGTTAAGCAGCATGGCAAGAAGGATGTCATGTAACTGGAAGCATAAAGAATCAAATTTAGAACTATTTCCAATTTTCTCTTTTTATCTACTGTGATGAATGCTATAGTTAAGTATAATCATAACTATTAAATAATTCTTTCCAAAGAGCTCATTTTAATTACTTCATATAAACTTGGGCTGAGGTATTAATTATGACCCAATTATACATAGTGAACATTTGAAAACATTAAAGTATTAAATTATTTGTTATCTGTTCACACTTAGCAAAGTTAATGAGGTTAAGAATCTAAGTGGGCAACAATGAAGACCTGTACAATGGTGGGGAGAGCAAGCCATATTGGAAAATGAAGAAGAATAAGACAGACTTCTTGACTTCTGGGAGCTTTTTATAAACAGGAACCGTAAGACCACATACAAGTGCTAAAAGAAGCAGGAAAGAGTACCAGAAACTGCAAAGAAGGAAACCAGTTAAGAACATCAGGAAAGTATCTCTGGAAAAGATGGCTTTATAGGAGAGCCACCAGGACTGGTTGAGATTTTACATATTATCAAGAAAGCAAAATTAAATCAACAAAAGAGCTATAACAAAGCAAGAGGACAAATGTATGAGGCTTCTTTAGGTAAGAGAAATCCAAGATTGTGGAAGAACAGAATGCACTACATGAAGGTACAAAGGTAGAAAATAGATCATATTACAAATTTCCATCAGAATGAAAATCTATTTCACTAAGATCTCCATGGGTTAGATATTAACACTATATCAATGTGAAATTGCTTGATTTTGATTATTTTACTGCAATTTTGTCAGACAATATTTTTGCTTTATATCTACATTTAGGTATAAAGAGGTACTTCACCTCTTGATTTTAAATAGTTCTGAGAGGAGGAAAAATAAAATACAATTGAAGTAATATATAAACACTTCATAATTCTGGATAAATGTTTATAATGGTTTTTAGAACTACTCTTAAAACTTTTCCATAACTTGTAAACGTTAACTGAAACTTAAACTCTTTCAAGAAAAAGTACTTCCAGCATGGTAATCTGCTTTATAAACTTTACTAAAGATACATGTAAGCTTGAAAAGAATATTAAATATGGGGGCAGTACAGAGAACTTTATCTATTATGAATCTAACCAATAAAATGATTTCTTTTTCTGCCTCGCACTTTTTTCTAGGGATTGAATCCAAGGCCTCATATATACTAGGTAAGTACTCTATACCCCAAGTCTTCTTTCTTTTGAATCACTACTATCAAGAAAAAGAGCCAATCTAACAAAATATATAAATTTAGTATAGATTTACCCACCTGCATCCTTGATAGCATTCTCACAAGGGTTAGCTAACAAAGAAATCAGAAGAATGGCTTTTGGATCCGTGAAACCTGAGTTTGAATTCTATCTTTCTTACTTTCAAGCTCTGTGACCTTAGGCAGTTAAGCAAACTCTCTAGGCCTCTTGTCTTTCATCTGTAAAATCTAAATAAAAATTATATCTGCCTGTAGAAGTTTCTGATGTTTTAAAATTGTGTATATCTAAACTGCTTAGGAAAGTGTCTGGCATCTACTGAGTATTTTTAAGGAGTTTGTTGTTACTGAGTTAGAGAATTAAAAGCATATCCCCAGACAGATTCAAAACCACATGCTGTCTTTTCTAGGCATTTTTTTGTTTGTCTCATACTACCCTTCAAATTTGTACTAAACCATTTTCTTTTAAAGTATTTTTATTTTCCTGCTCTTTGACAAAATGTTTCTTAATCTTCAGCAGTAATATATCAATATGGAGTGACAGTTTGACAATATGGTTCTCACTTTGCATAGTATAAATTCTAAGACAAATTGTGAACAAGTCAAGTGTAACTTGTAATTCACAGCTGTGAGGTCACACTAGTGAATTATAAGCTTTTCATTATGTCAGAACTGTGAATTACAAAGGCTTTTTTCAATATTTCCTGTCAAATAATTTATTAGTTATCCCTCCACCACAGGTTTTGAAACATGACAGAACCAGAAAATGCAGGGACTGAACGGTGGCATTTCAAGATATAACAATAAGAATTCAGACATGCAAGGATAATGTTACAAAGAAAATGGTGATAATTTCAAACTGTAATCCTACCAAGTTCAAAGTCATCCCTGATGAGGAGTTAATTTTCTCTAAATTGGAGTCGCTGCCATTCAAGATGTGGAGGAAATGATTATTTTACTATCTCTAAATGTCATCAATCATCATTTCTCAAAAGCTACTAAGTGCATAATCCTCTCATGTTTAAAAAATTAAGATATTCCTGTTAATGCTAACATCACTATTATTCCTATCATAAAATTCTAGCTAATTCTTTGATTTGAATATCACTTTCATGTCTTATCTATTATTCACATTGACCCCATGAAGTATGTAATATACAGGTATTATACCCCCATTTATGTCTGAGGAAAATGAAGTGCTTAGAGGCCCAGAAAAAGGATAGGTAATAATCTAAAATAACTCTAAAATTAAGTGTTAAAGTCAGAAATTGTATATTCTAATCTGAAATTCAGAGATTGTTCCCCACTTCTGCACTAAAACTCTTCATTCCTTGATATGCACACGGTAGCACATCTAGTCCTGGGGAGTCGTAACTCTTGATCTCTCTTTTTAACGTCACATTTGAATAAAATCTAAAGTAGTGTTTAAGAGAATTCAAAAATCTATACTTGTAAACCTGGAAGAAAGCTTACTCCATTTCAGCTGATAGCACACAATCACAGGAAGCCCTATTTTCTCTTACACACTCTTCAAAAGAGAACCTCGACTAAGTGCTTCCTTTCTACATTCTTTGGTCCTTCTAATTCTGTTCCTTTGTCAGTAGTTCCCTGATTCTACACCACCAGAAATCAGGAGCCACACACATAATGAAATTCTCTCTGAAACTTAGGGATATATGCAGACAAAAGATGCAAAATGATTTTTTGTAAATAGTATCAAAAATAGTGAAATCTTGCCATATTCACTTATAAATAAATCTTATCCCTCATTCCTGAAGTTTTGATCTTGCCAGTTTGAACGTTATGCTGATATTTATGTATGCATTTAAATGTGATAGGTAAGACTAAAAATTGGCCAGCATCTCTCTCCACACTAAATATAGTTCAAAATTTGTGCAACTCCCTAATTCTAGCATCAAGACCAGCACTTCCCCATATTTTTCACATCATGACACACTACGATGAATAGCAGAAGTCGCTAAAAGGTCAACAGAATCATTATCTTTGCACTAAATAACATATATTAGAAGCCCTCACTGTGCTAGGGCTCACTGATTAAGGCATTCAGTGCTGTTTCTGAATATGCTGCTTCTATCTAGAGTACTTTTCTCCCCTGCATCTCATTTCTTTGTCATTTCTGAAGAAGAATCCTCTTTATCCTTCAGAAAATCATGTAGATGGTTTATCTTCTAACAGGTCTCACTGCTGATCTTCCAAATGAAACTCCCATACAATTCATAGGTGTATCCTCATCTTAACTACCCACCCTGTAACATTTTTGTATTTTTCTAAGACAGGATCTCACTTGAAATCCTCCTACCTCAGCCTCGCAAAGTGGTGGGATTATAGGCATACACTGCCACATCTAGGTCTGTAAATTTTTATTTAACTTTAGACTATAAAACTCTCCTGTAAAGATCTAGAGAAAAGCCTGCATCTCATATCACTTACATGTGTCCCTAGTTAATGGCTGACATTCAGTAACTAAAAAATGACCCAGTGAACACAAATACTTTCCTAGGCACATGGCTCTGTCATTGGCAGGCCCTGTACCATCACTGCTTAGAAAAAACTCACATCTGATGGTTCTATCAGAGGATACTCTGACATAGATTCTAGGTCCTTGACTACAGAAATGAGGAAAATGTAGCTGGGCTATTGTATACAATGTTTTTTCATAGGATCCTCTTCTTTGGTCATATTAAAATTTGTGAGAATTATTGTGTTGGTTTGATGTCTATCTCCCCCATTAAATTGTCATTTCAATTAGGGCAAATGTTTTAGATTTATACCTATAGCACACTCAGTTTATGACGCAAAACATGACTAATCTGACATATTGCGACTGAATGAAGAAAGAAAGAAAGAAAGAAAGAAAGAAAGAAAGAAAGAAAGAAAGAAAGAGAAAGGAAGGAAGGAGGGAAGGTAGGAAGGAAGGAAGTCTCTTTAACAGCTGAGATTGCTTGCTATTGCCTCTCAATGGCAGTTCATAAATTCTAACTTGTGCCAGGACAGGGACTATGTACAGTCTAAGAAATTAATGGGTCTTTTTCTATTATTTTGAATTTCTATAAAAGTACCAAAGCTGAGAATAATAGTAGATCAGTGTAGCAAGTATTAAAAATGCTAGATATGTTAATATAGCAACAGCAAAAAGTCAGCAAGACTGAGATAGTTAACAATACTTCTTGAGCTTAAAGCAAAAAACTAGAGTTCTTCAATGGAAATGCACGGCATCACTATGTTTTGAGCTTACTCAAAAGTGTGATGACATTCCTTCCCTCTTCCCTTTTGCTGAAGTGAAATAACATTCTTTGAATACTACTCATACAGATAATGGTATGAACAGTCACACTTTCCATCCAAAAGGGAATAAATACATCTCATTTCCTAGCTGAGTAATAACTAAAGTATGAAATCAAGGACCCTAATATCACAAAGAGGCCCAGGTGAAAGAGAAGCTTTGTAGATAAAATCAATGACTTCTGAAACTAAAGGGTATGTGTGAAGAGACTGATTCTTGCTCAGTCCTTGAGAACTCTATTGTATCAGTTGGTACTTACTATAGAAACAGATTTAACACAATACATACAAATATATAAGAATTTACAAGATTGGCTTACAGTGGCTGTCCGCAGTCAGATGTGGAAAAGTGAAAAGGATTGGTCTACAGCATTCTAGAAAGAGATAACAGGGACTACTACTCCATGAGCTCCAACATAAGGAATCAACCAAGCAAAGTAAAAGTTAAAGAAAGAGAAGGGGAAAAAGAGAGGGAACCAACAATAGGAAAATAACAACACAAGGATAAGCCAATACATATCAGTTATAACCATCAATATTAATGGTCTCAATTTTCCAATCAAAAGAAAGACTGGCAGAATGGATCAAGAAGCAAGACCCAACAATATGGTTCATACAAGGAATATATTTAATTCAAAAAAATTCATATACTGAAAGTCAAGGAATGGAAAACAGTTATCCATGTGACAATAACCCAGAAAAAAGCAGGGGTAGCTATTCTGTTGGCAGAAAAAGTGAATTTCAAGCCAGGACTGATTAAGAGAGATAAATAAGGTCACTGCATCCTTGTAAAGGGAATAATCCAAGAGGAAGAGAGAACAATCATAAATATATATGCAACAAATATCAGTGTACCCAATATGTAAAACAAGTATTAATGGGCATGAAAAGTCAAATAAGCATTAACACAATAGCTTTGGGGTATCTCAATATACCACTGTCACAAAAAAAGTCAACTAGACAAAATAATCAACAATGAAATATTAGAACTGAACCAAATTTTTGAACAAATGGGCTTAGTAGATGTCTACAGTGTTCCACTTCAAAGCATCAGAATATACATTCTTCTCAGCTGCATGTGGGATGTTCTCCAAAATAGACCATATACTACCTCACAGAACATGCTTAAGTAAATGTAATGGAAGTGAAATTATGCCATGAAAATTATTAGACCACACCGTAATGAAATTGGAAATCCATGGCAAAAGCAACCACAAGAACTTACCCACACATCGAAATTAACACACTCTCGAACAACCAATGGGTCACAAGTGAAATTAAAGAATTAGACAGTTTCTACAATTAAATGATAATGACAAGAAAATATATCAGAATTTATGAGATACAATGAAAGCAGTCTTAAGGGAGAAATTTATAGCAGTAAATATTCATATCAGGAAAACAAAGTAAGCACAAATAAAAAAACTTAATGGTGAATCTGAAACGTCTAGAAAAATAAGAGCAGGCTAAGTCAAAAGTTCATATGAGGCAGGATATTATACAGATCAGAGTAGAAATTAACACACCAGAGACTAAAAAAAAAATTAATGAATCAATCAAATAATCAATGAATTTAAGGGTTGGTTCATTGAAAGATTATATAAAATAAACATCCTTAGCAACCCTTATCAAAACATGATGGAAAAAACATAAATCTATGCAGTTAGGAATGAAAAGGGAGAAATCACAATGGATCTTGCAGAAATTCAGAAGATTATCTATATCTACTCTGAAAACTTGTATTCTAATAAGTGGAAAATGAAGAAAAATAGATTCTTAGACACATATGAATTACCAAAGCTAAATAAAGAAGATACAAAAATCCTCAATAAAGTAATATCAATCAAAGAAATAGAAGATGTAATTAAATACTTATCAACAAAGAAAATCCCAGCCTTGATGAATTCACTGCTGAATTCTACAAGAAATTTAGAAGAGACCTAACACCAGTGCTTCTCAAACACTTATTGGAAGGAAAGCAATAAATTCATTCCTGGAAGTGAGCATTACACTGATAACCAATACCAGAGAAGGACCCAGCTAAGAAAAAGAATTACAGGTCAGTTTCCCTAATGAACACAGATGTAAAAATATTCAATAAGAGACTGTCATGGTTTATGTTGGTAGCCTCCAGGCCTCATACATTTGCATTACACATTTGTGATTGGTTCATTGTCTAGTGCTTGGATTGATAGAGTCAGTGCCACACCCACACAGGGGTGGAGCTAGGATGTAATGTAATGGCAGGAAGAAGGTGTGTCTTACTCTTTGCTGGTTCCTGCTTGCTGTTTGCAGCCGCCATGAACGGTGGCCCAGTCATGACCGCCTGCCTTGGAGCCAACTGAGTGTGGACTGAAACCTCCAAAAACTGTAAACCTTTCCTTTCCCAACTTGGGCTTCAGGTATTTTGTCGCATCAATGAGTAAAAAGTAACTAAGACGGAGATTGACAAATATAATGAAGCAAATCATCAAGATTATATACCATTACCAAGTTGGATTCATCCAGGGATGCAGGGATGGTTCAACATACATAAATCAATAAATGTAATACATCACATTAACCAAGTGAAGGACAAAAATTGTATGATCATCTCAATAAATGCATAAAAACCTTCTGACAAAGTTCAGCACTCATTCATGATTAAAAACCCTACAGAAAATCATAATAGATGGTCTTTAGCCCAATCTGATGAAAGTCATCTATGACAAGCCAACAGCCGATATCTTATTAAATGGACAAAAACTGAAAGCTTTCACTCTAAAATCAGGAAAAGACAATGATGTCCACTTTCTCTACTCTTATTCAACATAATCCTAGAAACTTTAGCCAGAATAATTAGACAAGAGAAAGAAACAAAAGAAATAACAATAAGAAAGGAAAAAGTTAAATTATTATTATTATTATGACATAATACTCTACAAAGAAGATCCCCCAAAACTCAAGTAAAGGACTGATAGATTTAATAAGCAAATTCAGTAGCATAGCTGAATACAGAGTCAATAAGTCAAAAATCAACAGCCTTCCTGTACACAAATAAAAAAATCACTGAGAAGGAAAACAACACCCTTCACAATAACTTACAAAAAAATGAAGTACCTAGGAATCAACCTAATGAAGGATATGAAAACACCTCTACATTGAAAACCATAATACCTGGAAAAGGGGGTTGAAGAGGATATCAGAAAATGGAAAGTTACCCCTTACTCTTGGGTAGGAGGAAACAATATAGTAAAAATGGCCATATTTCCAAACTTTTATACAGATTTAATGCTATCCAATCAAAATCCCAATAGTTCACAGACTTGTATAAAACAACCCTAATGTTCATTTGGAACCAGAAGAGACCTAGAATAGCAAAGGCAGTTCTGGGAAACAAAGGCAAGGCAGAGGGCATCACAATTCTTGCCTTGAAATTATACTACAGTTATTGTGATAAAAAACAATTAAAAAACAGACCTGAAGAACAATGGAACAGACTGGAAGATGTAGAAACAACTCAAGACATACTAAGCCAGCTTATCTTTGACAAAAGTGCCTAACACAATCACTGGAAGAAAGATAGCTTCTTTAACAAATGGTGCTGGAAAAAAATGGCTCTGCACATGCCAGAGATTAAAATTGGACCCATATCTTTCACGATGCCCTAAACTAAATTTGAAATCAACCAAAATCTAAATATTAAAAGATAAACACTAAATTTTCTTAAAGATAGAATAGGTAAAATAGTTGAAGGCATTGTAGTAAGCAAAGACTTTATGACTAAAACCTCAATTGCATAGTAACGATCATCTTACTAAAAAGCTTTTTATGCAGCAAAGAAAACCACCCACAGAGTGAAGAGACAACCCACAATGTAGGAAAAGATGTTTGCCAGCTGTTCCTCAGACAGAGGATTACTATCAAGAACTCTAAAAAAATCAAACCTCCCAAATTTAAAAACCCAGTTCAAAAATGGGCATCCGAAGTCAATATATGCTTCTCAGATAAAGAAATACTAACAGCAAATAACATATGAAAAATGTTCAGTATCACTGGTCATTTGAAAGGTGCAAATTTAAAAAACACTGAGATTTCATCTTACCCAGAAAGAAAGACTATCATCAAGAAATCACCCAATAATAAGTGTTGGAGGGGCTGTAGGGAAAAGAAACAATTCTCCACTGTTGCTGGAAGGGAAGACTGGTGCGGCCACTGTGGAAATCAGTGTGGAGATGCCTCAAAAATCTAGGATTGGAGGTCCCATTTTATTCAGTTATTCTTTTTCTGGGTATCTTCTCAGAAAAATTAAAAAAATATTGTACCACAGCAATATAAGTGTACCTGTGTTTATAGCCTCACAATTTGTAATAGCTAAATCTTGTGATAAACAAGTCTAAATGCCTATCAACTGAAAAATGGATAAGAAACATATGATCTTTTATAAAATGGAGTATTAGTCATACAGAAGGATAACTGGAGACTTATACAAAAATGGGTACAATTTAACAACATACTCATAAGTGAAATAAGGGAAAAAGAAAGGAACTTCAAAGGGAAAGAAAAACTGGGATAGGGAAATGGAGAAAGAAGGAAAAAAGGATAAGCAAAATATGTATTATGTATGTATGTTATATTATGTACTCTATATATATACATATATGATAGTTAAGGTAGTTACACTACTAATTCATCTTAGTTCATTGAAAAGAAAGGTTTTTGCAAGTATTTTGGACAATTAAATGCTGATGTCTTGTACTCTGAGTAGCTAATTTAAGGATATCAACACAAAAGACATTAACCATTATTTTATGAAAGTTTTTATTTTAAATTAAAAAATGTGTGGCATGAACAGTCAAGTTTATAAAGAGACTATCAAATGCATAATATCACAGAGAAATTTTCTTAGAGGATTGGGACTGGAGCTCATAAGAGATCATTTACAGCAAAGGAAAACAAAATGTTTCTGCCCAGGGAACTATGCAAAAAAACTGTTAAACACACTGGTGAGCTGACAGGTGAACAGCCGGGCCCAGCATCACAAAGACTTACTACAACAATAGGAAAACCAAAAAGATGTCAACTGTGCCCTACAAGTACAGGAAAACAAACCATATGTGCTGTCAGTGTGAGCAGTACTTTTGTATGAAACATGCAGTTATCATGTATAAAGACTGCCTTGGGTGTGACAGTTGAAACAAAGCTTATTCTTGTGATAAGAGTTCTATTGCCATTCTCATTGTTTTTATTTGTTTAAGTTTGTCCATTTATTTGAAACAGGGTCTCACTATAGAGTTGAAGGTGACCCTAATCTCATTATGTAATCCATGCTAACCTTGAGCTCATGTTAATCCTCCTGCCTCTGGCTTCCAAGTGCTGGGACTAAAGACAAGCACCATGCTTAGTCACTATAATACATATAGGAACTTATTTCTGATTTTTTTTACATTTTGTAAGAAAGTACACAGCTTATGTGAAAATGTTGATGTCTATTTTATTTTTTTTAATTTTATTTAAGGAGAAAAAAAAGCAGAGAAAGGGTACAAGTTATACAGATTTACAGAAAAAAATAAGCAGTAGGAAATCACTAGTTAATGGGCTACATATTGTCATCTTAGAAATAATTGTTCAAGTCACAAAATTAAAGCTTGTAAAGTGGACATTCCAACAATGATACTGCAAAGAGTTCTGTTCAATGATCCAATAAAACTCAGTGATATCATTTTCTACCTTATACACTTAAATATACATGCAGTTATATCATTTAGAGCACTTTCTTTTCCTCTCTTTTGTACAATGACAATTACCCATTTTGGGTTTTGTCTTATTACTTTTTTGGAAGGGAGTAGAACCAAATGTGACATAACAGAACAGAGTCAATCAAATCAAAAGGGTGGACATAATAGGTAATGTAAAAGCACAATACAAGGTGATCAATAATGGTTGCCATAATGCCTCCTGCTATCTCTAATAGAATTGCCTATATCATCAGTTATAATAAAATTGAACAAAACAGTAAAAAACAAAACCAACAAAACCAAAACATTGGAGACATTGTAGGTCTTCAAAAGTAGATAAAAGTCATCGAGAATGGGCGTCATAATGAATCTCACTATCTTCACAGCTGTTGCCTAAACTTTCAAACCTGGTACTATCAAGCAAAACAGAATAGGGGGACATCAGTCAAAAACAAGATGGTGAGAGTAATACAGGGCTTTAAATCAAGATAATGGAAAGTCAAAGTGGGTTACTATAATATATCCTGCTATTTTTATTTATTTTCCCTTAATTAAAAGGATAAAAATAAAAAAGTAAATAATGGAGTGGAGATTGAGATAAAAGAGGGCATAACAGCAAAACAGCGCAGATCAAAACATAACCATTTAAGCAGAATAGTGTTTCACCACAAGATAATCCTGACATAACAGTAGTTACCATATTGTCTCTTTCCTTGAAATCCTTGAGTACAGCTTCGTATACTGTAGCATTAAATATATCAAAACAATGTAAAATCATTTAAGAGAACGACAGTATTACAGGGTATTTAGAATCAACTAACAGAAAATGAACAATGGTTTCTGTATAATCTCCTTGTCTTTAAAAGTTTTTGCTTATACTATCGTACATAATAAAATCCAATAAGATACAACCTGTTTAGACCAATGGAGACAGAAGAACAAAAGCTTGATGAGACTTCAAAACAAGATGATACTAAATCAGTATTACCTATTAAGACGTCATTTTCTCCAAAATAGCTGTTCCTATCATCCAATCTTTTCTGCCTCATTTGTGTTGAGCTCTTTTTCTGTCATTAGTTGTCAGTTTGTCTTCTTCATTTTGTTCTCTGCTCCATTCATTGTGGCCTCCCCGCCACTATTTCTGGATTCTTTGTATTTTTCTTTTTTTAGAATATCCTGCAATACTCTCTGTAGGGTTGAATTGGTGGTTGCAAATTCCCCCAGTTCCTCTTTATCCTGGAAGCACCTTGTTTTTCCATCAATTTCCAGGGACAGTTGTGCAGGATATCTCAATCTTGGCTGGAGATTATTATCTTTCAAAGCTTGAATTATTTCCCCCCACGCTCTTCGTGATTTGATGGTTTGTGCAGAGAAATCTGCTGTAATTCTGATGGGTGTTCCCTTGTAAGTGGTCTGTTTCTTGTCTCTGACAGCTTTTAATATTCTGTTCTTGTATTGAATTTCTGGAATTTTTATTATTATACCCCTGGGTGTTGCTCTGTTTGGGTTGTAGGTGGCTGGGGTCCTGTATGCCTCATACATCTGAGTATCTTTAACTTTTGCTAAATTAGGAAAATTCTCCTGGATTATTTCTGTGAGTAGCTTTTGTAGTTCATTTGTTTGTGTCCCTACTTCTTCTTTTATGTTCTTAATTCTTAAGTTATGGCTCCTCTTATCATCTTCTTGTCTTTGTATTATTGCTGTTTGTTTCTTTGTTACTTTTAAGAAGTTTTTCATTTCATTCTACCATATTACAAATCTGCCCTCCAGTTCAGATAGTCTGTCCTTAGTTTCTTTCAAGCTGTTATGCCAGTTTTCGATAGACTTTTTAGTTTCCTGGTAGTCTCTTTGAACCTGCTTCACTATTTTATGCTTTCTCTATTTTCTCCATCAAACAATTCTCCCCTCTTTTTCTGTTCTTCCATTCCACCATCTGTTTTTTCTTGGGTGGTGCTTAGCATTTCTCTAACTATTCTGCTTACTTCTAGCTTCAGGTCATTAATAACTTCATTCCTGAACTGATCTATGAGGCTCTCTAGATGGCGCTTTATGTCTATTGGTGCGATGTCCGCTATTACCTGTTTCTCAGGATTAGGGGCCGAGGAGCCTTTCTTGTTGCTGCCTCTTCCCATATTCTTTGTTCCTTATATATGCAAGCTTATATAGGAGGCCCAGCTTCCCTCCCTGTCAGCCACAGCCTGATTGAATTGCGCCGGCTAGGTGTTCCCACCCACCGCAGCACACCAGGAAATTGTAGACCAGGCAGCCTACACGGGGCCCGCCCCTCCAGTCCACCCTCAGGCTCTGGGATCTGGGTTGTGCTAGCCTACTGGTCCGCCAGCAGCGTCACATAGGCTAGGCACTTCCCACCAATCCCACTTGAGAGGGGGATACGTGGCTGGAGTCGCTGCAGCGCCCCGCTCCCACAAGTCTGCCCAGTCCCAGAATGTCCTCCGCTGGAGTCAAACTGTGGTAGAGTGTCAGTTTCTCTCACTCACCTCACCACAAGTCAGTGCACAGCTCCCCACCCATCCTGTTTTTGACTCCGTTCACCGATTCCCATTCTCAGAGCTTCCGCGCGTCTCTCTCCTTGCCGAGCCGATGCAGACGCAGCCGCCGTGCAGCAGGAAACCCAAATCGCGGCTTCCAATGGCGCGGGCTCCAGCCTCCACCCTGAGGCCCCTCTGTTCCTGTTCTAGCGCCAGGACTGCATTCCAAGTTGGTTTCTCTCAGCCCAGTTTGTTCTTGGGTCAGCAGAGCATATATCTCCACCTGCTTATGACTCCTTACTCCGCACCATTCCTGAATTCTGAGCCGAGTCTTTCAGAGAGCCTCCGTAGCTGCTGTTTTCTGTCCACCATGTTCTCCTGGAAGTCCTTGATGTCTATTTTAAATGCACAATACATATTAAGAATTTAATACTTTATTTTATTGATATTCTAGGTTTCTGTTAACTACACACTATATAATATAATAAGCACTCTCTTACACACAAAAAAAAGGTTTGTCTGCATACTGGAGACCCTAAAGTTCTGGTTGCTGGAGATTCAAAAGATCCAGTTAAAACCCTGGAGCACAGAGTAGGCTCCCCCAGGAATCCATATCAGGAGGCCTAAGAGTCTGTGTTGTAGCCTCAAGAGTCCACTGAATGCCAAGAGATGTTGTTCAAGATGAGGGGGAAGACTGAAACTCTTCTGAAGAAACAAGTGCGCTTTTCTTTTTCGTTTCCTGTTTACACTGCTCAGGTGATGAACTGCCCTAGAATGGCTCTTGGGTCTTCCATAAATCGTTTCCTGTTTACACTGCTCAGGTGATGAACTGCCCTAGAATGGCTCTTGGGTCTTCCATAAAGCCCCTCAACCATACCAAGATCTATGTTGACCCGTTTTAGTGGGATATTTCTTACTCAAGATGATACAATAAGTTAGCTGTCACATCTATAAAAGGGGAACTGTGGGGACAAGTATGTGCAGGGCGTGGTCTAAGAAAACAGAGTAAAGAAAGAGGTAACAAGCAAACCTGCAGTGCTACTCTTCATCTGTTTATTATTTTAAAAACAAAACAATAACAAAAGAATAAAAACTATGATATAGAATTTCAAAACAAAGTAATAGGAAGTTAACACTAGTTAATATATTGCATATTGTTACCTTTAAAGTAATTATTCAGATTACAAGATTTAGGCATAAAAATGATCAAACAATGAAAGCACAAATGGTTCTTTTTGATGAACTAACGGAGATTAGTAGAAAGAGCATGTGTGTAATAAAGAAGATAGGTCTGTACTACTTTGCCTGAAATCCTCACAGATGGTAAAAGGACAATCATGGGCAGGAAGACTGTATTATTGAGTACTTTAGGAATTATCCCAAAAGGGTGAGTATCAGGAAGCTCTCTTATGCCCATCCTAAGACACCACAATTACATCTCAAAGAATTTGCCATTTTGAACTACAAATATCACAAACTAAGTGAGAACTGTTGGCGTTTTTTCACACTTGTTTCTATTATAAGTAAGCAGACTTTAATGTAAACTAAAATAATTCTACCAATTAATTTTAAGGACAGTCCTATCAAAGTAATGTTTTAAACACCAACTTGTTATGAATTCACTACCATGTTTTAATGAACAATTTGTTGTTAATTAGATAAGTTATTAGCAAGAACATTTGACTCTTTACTTTTGTGTAACATCATTCCCATCCATCCCTGAATAACCAGTACGAGTTCCCATGGCATGAAATTACCCTTCCCTAAGGTCTAGTTACAGTGTGGGCAGGAGAGAATCTTTAACTTAGTTCTGAATTGGACTGAACTGCACTTAATATCCAAAAGTGACCAGAAGGTAGAGGTAATCTTCTTGAAGTGTGAAGATATTGACAAAGGCAGGAAAAGAAAGAATCAAGAGAGATATTCAAAATAATGACTGGAGGAAAATTAGGTCACTTCTTAAGTAGCTTGAATTCAGCTCAACTAATAAATCTGTCATGTGTTGTAACCTCATCCTCCTAGCCAAAGCAGAATATTAAGATTTGTTTGCAAAAAGCTGTCATGCTTTTTAAAATTTAAAATAAATCATTAATTTGTAGTAAGAATAGACATATATTTATGCCCAGTTTACAGTATGAGTGTCCTCACTTCATTTTCCCTCTTCTTCCCTCCCCACACTCCATGTTACCACCACAACCCTTCACTTATCCTACATGGAATCATGTGGTGAGTTCAAAGAAGGTGCAGGAAAATTACCTGAAAATTGCCCATAAGCAAAGAGTTAATGAAGTGACCGAGAACATATTTACAACCTTCTTTTCCATGTGTTCCAACACTGCAGGTATTTTTAAGAGATATTAATTCTCACAAATCAAAGATGACTTACTGCTTAGCTACTCAGACACAGTCTTTTACCTACCACAGTAGTATAAATACTAAGTCTTAGCTGGATACTCTGATCTCTCAATGATCCGATCCTAAACTACCTTCCTAACATTAGATAAGCATAACAACGTAACAACTTCACTCCTTCTACAACCTCGATTGCAAATAGGTGATAGCAAACCTTGCATTCCATAACTATTTACTGAGCACCAACTAAGTGCCAGGTAACATGCTCAGTATAGAATGGTAAAGACAATACAGATTTTACTCAAAAAACTTCATGGATTTTAAATAAATGCATACATGATTAAACAATTACTGCCACTGTAACATAGATTGTTCCTTTTTCAGAGGGCATGAAGACAAGCAATGGCAGATCTAACCCAACAACATTATCAAATGACATGCTAGCTCCTCATCTCTTTTGTCAGTCAGTTGTTTTCAAGGGCTTCATTGGCACAACCACAAATCTCTGCACAAGATCTGAGGATAAAGTACAGCACTGTCTTCCTTAAGGGGTGCATCAATCAGTTAAGGGCTCCACATATAGGAAATGGTTCTCATCCAACAAGATCCAGCAAAAATCTCAAGTCATCTGTGGTTTTCCCTTACAGTTTTCTCACTTTCATTGATTGTGCATTTATTTTATCCTTCTAAATATCCTTTCATTCACTTAGCAAATATTTAAACAGAATATCACATGTATCTGATTCCTTTGTTTCTAACTCCTCTATGTCTATAGCATCTCAGCCAGCAAGCCTCCTAATTTTCCCCTAACTACAGAGAGGTGCAGTTAAATGCTAAGGAGGTCAAACAGCCTATACGTTTTCCCTGTACATTATCTTTACCTGCATTTTAAGAAATAGAAGGAGATGCGAGAAAATTGAGAGAGAATAGTAGACTCTATTGTATGGAGAAAAACCCTTAATGCTTAATAATGTCCCCTATACAATCAATATTATAGCAACTTGGGGAATATAGAGATATTTCAACTACAGTCACTGTCTTCAGCATGTCTCTTGAGAAAGGAAAGAATAGTATTGGAATCTTGTTAGACATGATTTATAAAGAGTGGAAGACTACCAACTCAATCGAGCCATGTCTAAAATTCTTAATTTGATGTATTTAAATATGTTATGGTATGTGATCCAACTTGGTATTTTTAAATTGGACAGTATTGACTTTAAAGGATTTTTCTTCAAGTTTTCAAAATAGTCAATACTGAAATAGTACCCGTCACAATGTGTTCTATGATGGCTATAACAAGCTTGTCCCAGATACAAAAAACCCAATCATAGGCTCTATTTCTCTCATTTTTCTACAAATGTATCATAAACAAAGGGTTATGAGTTTAATTCAATAAATATTAATATAGTCCTTAAAAAATATAAATATCTGTTATAAGATCTCACTTTGACAGTATATCCACCACAGCCAGAGTAAGAAAGAACTTAATCTTACCCAAATACGAATTTTTAGTGACGATGGAACTTCTTTCTTTAGAATTCCTTTATTTCTAATTGTTATAGTATTTGTACACATTTTGAGGGTATTACATTTCAATATATCTATACAATATATAATGACCAGCTCAGAATAATGGATATATCCATCTCTTGGGTGTTATCATTTCTTTGTGTTACAAGCAATCAATATTTTCTTTACTAGCTATTTTGAAATATGACATTAATTGTTAGCATTCATAATTATCTTACAGTTTACAGGACTTTGGAAGTTATTTCTTCTAGTCAACTGCATTCCTGCACCCAGGACCATACTGTCTTTATCCCTCTTTCCTTAAAGCCTATCCAGGTTCTAGTGACTACCCTGTTCTATCTTTGAGATCAACTTTTTAGCTTCTGTGTGAAAGTGAGAATATGTATGTGCCTTTCTATGAGTGAGTCATTTCACTTAACTCATGTCTTTTGATTCTATGTTTCTACAAATGAAAGAATTTCATTTTTTTATTGACCAAACAATACACTATGTGTATATTCCACCTTTTATTTAATTATCCATTGATAGTACTGAGATTGAATTGTGTCACTGTCCCACTGTCACATAGATTTCTGGAAAATCATCACTACAGACAAACTTGCTGAAGGAATATCTTTTACCCAAGAACTTGACTAAGTCTCCCACTGAAAAAGTTTATAATCCTTATATTAATGTGTTAAGTAGTAAGCAGCTGATATTTCAAACATTTATCCTTTTTCTAAATCCTGAAATTGACCATCCTTTAAGAAAATTGCTAAATGTAACTAAAACCCTAGAATCAATTCCATTTTGAGTCAGCTAAAAAAGATATTTAAGAATTTTATATCCAGGGAACAGTTTTTCGTTTTGTTACTGGAGATCAAACTCCCGACCTCATGCTTGACAGACAGGCTCTTGTGCCACTGTTAACTTCTTATTGTCTTGCTTTGAACTCTTGTATTGTTTTCACAGTTTTGTTAGCTTTGGCTTTGTTCTGTCTTATTTTGTTAGATTGTACTTTGTCTAATGATATGGGCAGCTATTTTGAACATAATGGGATATACTATGATAATCATGGTTGATTTCCTTTATCTTGGTTTGAAACCTTATAATACTTTCATTTGTTTATTTGTTTTATTCTGTTTTGTCTTGTTTGATTTTATTATGTGTGATGGTATGAACAGCTATTTTGAAGAAAACGAGACATTATGGTAGCCATTGCTGATTTCCTATCATCTTGTTTGAAGTCCTATCATGCTTATTCTTTTGTTTTTATTCTGTAGTGTTTTATTTAATTTTATTATGTGTGATAGTATGGACAACTTTTTTGAAGAAAATAAGGTATTATAGTAACCACTGTTCACTCCCTGTTATCTGGTTTTGAAGTCCTGTAATGCTTTCATTCTTCTGATTGCTTTTATACTACTTTGTTACATTTGATATTGTGGTATGTGAAGGTATGGTCAACTATTTTGAAGAAAATAAGCGACATTATAGTAGCCATTGTTGATATCCTGCTTGTTATGAAGTTCTGTGTTGCTTGAATTGTTCTGTTCTGGTTTGGTTTGTTCTGTTTTGTTTTGCTTTGCTTTATTCTCTTTAAAATAAAAAAAATTTTAAAGTTTTATATCCAAATATTTTCCTTATCACCAAATATGCTGTTATTATAAAGCTAGAATTAAATAAAAGAAAAATCTTACATTTTTTCCTATGAACTGTCCTCATGTTTCGATAAATAGTATAAATAAACTAGGTATGGTGGCACACAAGTATAATCCCAGCACTACAGGAGACTGAAGCAGGAGGATCACAAGTTTGAGCTCAGCATGGACCACTTAGAAGTTCTTATCTCAAACTAAAACAAAAGATGATAGAAATTTTAAAGGACTATGGATGTAGCTCAGGGGGAAGTTCAAGTTCAACTCGCAGTACTATAAAAAAGGCAAAAGAAAAGAAGAGAAAGAAAGATAAAGAAAGCAAAGAGATGACTCAATGAATTCTTGTAGAGAGACAAGTATCTACTATCTAAACCCAGTTCTACCCATGGAAGTTCAGTAGTACAAGTGCCTTCAAAGGGGTTCTGAGAAGTTTAAACTAGAGAATGAAGTTACTCAGTAAACATGCATTATGTGCATGCCATATACTTGCCATTAAAAAGATTAATTGTCTCTACACTTATGGACTTTATATTCTAGCAAAAAACACAATTTTATTAAATCAATTATTTCCTTACAGTTGTGACTGAATATTGTAGTTAATGGTGAAATGTTGAAAGCTTTCTCTATGTGGCTGGAAATTAAACAAGGATGTTTGCTGTGCACCATAAACCAAGATGTTAGAAATGCTAACCAGTGCAACAAAACTGAGAGACAAAAAAAAAATCATTTGGGGCTGGAGGTTTAGCTCAGCGGCATAAGCGCCTGCCTTGAAAGCAGGCAGTCATGAGTTCGATCCCCGGTACCGATAAAAAGGAAAAAGACAAAAAAAAAAAAAATCATTTGAGGTTTAGGTGAGAAAATTTAAGTGATATAAGTTATATAGCAAAATTCTGAAAGAATATGTGTGAGCCTAGTACTAGAAATTTTTTTTGCAAAGCTAAATATTCAACCCATAACCTTATGTGTACTAGTCAAGTACTCTGCTACCATACTACATCTCTAGACCTGTTTGTTTTTTCTTTGTTTGGTTTTTGTTTTTTTGTTTTGTTTTTATTTCTTTTTTTGAGACAGGATTTTTCTGTGGAGTTCAGGCTGTCCTAAACTCACTTTGTAGCCCAAGCTGGCCTCAAACTCACAATAGTCCTCCTGTCTCTGACCCCCAAATGATGGGACTGCAGGCACTCACCATCACCTCTGGTTACTTATTAATTTTAACTACTGGTCACAGGTTTTTTTAATTGATTGCTTCTCTAGTATTTATTTTTTAAATTGAGTTTACTGGTACATTTTAGATGTACATAATGATCATATTTGTCTTAGAAAATTTATACATATAAATGATATATTTTGATTCTTTTTTCCAAGCCGTCCTCCACTCTTCAAAACCTCTTCTCCTCCTTATTTACACAGCTTTGTTTCCATCTTATTTTATTTTATTTTATTTTATTTTATTTTATTTTATTTTTGTATCAGGGATCGAACTCACAACCTCACACTTTCCAGGCAGGCACTGTGCCACTGAGCTAAACGTTCAGTTTATCTTCTTTTATTACTGTTTTTTTTCTTCCTCCTTCCTTTCTTTCCCTCTTCCTCTTCCCTAGTTCCTCTTTCCTTTTAAACAATGTCTTTCCATTTCATTATACTTACAGGTAAAAAAAGAAAAACTTGTGGTCCTAACCCTTCCTCACTTGCCATGTTCAAGTGGAGATCCTACACTGTCACAAATTCCAGGCAATAAAGGCACTCTAATTTCTCCTCTGAGGTAGTATCAGGAAAGGTTAAAGGGGAAATAGAACATTGTTCCCTATGAGCATTAGGAGCTTCACCCCTACCAACATGTATCACTAAATTTAGACACTAGAACGTAAATAGATAATCTAAATGCCCACCTCAAGAATCTAAGCAGAAGGAAGAAAATAAAGATAAACCAAGCAGATATTAAGGAAATTAAAAAGTAAATTCCTTGAAAAACACTACCTCCAATAAGAAACAAATTCAATAAGAAACTCTGACAACTGTGTAATTATTAAGAAAATTGAATTCTTAAATTGAGAACTCCCCCAAAACAAGTATCTACATTCAGAGGGCTTCACTGGTGAGATCTGCCAAACATTTATATAATGATTCTTAAAAATCATTCTTAAAAATTATTCTTAAAAATCATTCTTAAAAACCTCTCCAAATGATAAGAAGAGGTGTGAGCTTTTGTTTCTTAAACCAGGGTCCTCCAGAAAAAAATAGAACTAACAAGGACTGTGTGTGTGTGTGTGTGTGTGTGTGTGTGTGTGTGTGTGTGTTCAAGTGTGTGGTGCAGGTGGAAAGCTTGAAATCTGCAAGATACATAAGCTAAGAAGGAGTTTAATGCTACAGTCCTGAGTTCTCAAGAAGTCTGGAAGCATATTTTTTTCTTCTTCCTGGACTTTTAGTTTTTCCCACTTAGGACCTGCAAGTGATTAAATCAAGCCCATCCACACTAGAGAGAGTAATCTGCTTTACTCATAGTTTAGATTTAAATCTAGACTCAAAGTCTAGATTTAAAAGTTACTAACATGTTTAAAAAATACCTTCGCAGCAACATTTAGACTAGTGTTTGACAAAACACCCAGGTTCCATGGCCTTGCCAAGATAACACATAAAGTTGTACACCACAATTTCCAGTTCATTTTGTGAAGCTCACATTATCCAGAGACCCACCAGATGAAGATGGTACAAAACTACATATCTGGAGACAAATATGCTTGCATATGTGCAGAAAAGTCTTAACAAACATTAGCAAATAGAATTCAGCAATATACTTAAGATATTATGCACTATTACTAAGTGAGGGGTCATCCAACAAGGCAAGCTATTTCAATATTTAAGAGCAATAAATGAAATATATCACATACTGAGCTAAAAATAAAATTCTGATGATTATATCAGTTAATAAGTTATAAGCATTTGCCAACAGTTCATTCTCATTTGTGACAACTTCTAGAAAACTAACGAAATAGAAAATTTCCTTAAATTAAAGGAGCACGTACAAACACTGATGACCAACAATGTACTTAATGGTAAAAGGTGGAACACATTTCTCCTAAGATTCAGAGCAAGCAGAGGTGTCTTCTTTCACCACTTATTCAACAATGTACTAGAATTTTAGACCCTCCAACAGCACAAGAAAAGGGAACTATAGTTCCACATCTTTAAAAAGGAGGACACAAAGTTATTCATATTTGCATTTGATGTAAATGCCTACATGGAAAATCACAATGAATATATAAAAAAGAATTTTTAGAACTAATAAGTAAGTTCAGCCAAGTTCACAGGATACAAGGCAAGTACGTAAAAAGTCAACAGTATTCCATATACCAGCAACAAATGCATAAAAACAAACACTGAAAATATAATACCATTTACAGTTGTTCAGAAACATGAAATTTTAAGGCACAAATCAAATAGGACACATATAATATAGAGAATCATGCCGTGATCATGATTAGAAAACTCAATATAGCAAAGATGTCAATTCACAGTAAATTTGTTTACAGGACTGATAGAATTCCACGCAGATATTTTGTAACTAAAGACAAGATTATTCTGAAATACGAGAGACAAAGAATTTAGCATAATTGAGATAACTGTGATAAAGAGTAAAGTTGAACCAACTACTTTATCAAGACATAAAACTACAGTGACCAAGATCATGTAGCATTGGCCAAAAGATAAGACACATAGATCCAAGGAACACAATGAAGAATCCAGAAACAGCTCCATATAAATACCATCAGTTGACATTTTTACAGAAATAGAAAAGCAATTCAAGGGGGAAAATATAATGTTCTCAATAAAAAGTCTTGGTGCCACTGAATATCCATAGGCAAAAAACAAACAAGCAATAAAATGCTTTATTTAGTTTATATTATATGTAAACACAAAATGAATCATTGATCTACATATAAGATATAGTTCTATAAGCAAATTGTTAGGATAGTATAGGAGACTTAAAACATGGTGATATAGCTAATGACAAGTATTTTATTTCTGAAAATTCCTTACAGGGATTTGTAAGTGTTCTCAGTATCAAAAAAATCATTATGTAAGATAATGTTTATACTAATTAGCATGGTTTAGTCATTCTGCAATGGACACATATTCTAAATGTTATATGCCCAATAAACATAATTTTTAATTTTAAATTGAAGTAATTAATTTCTTTAAAAAGAAAAAAGGAAATGGTCTTTGGGAACTAGGGTTTGGTGAATATTTCTTAAATGAAGCCTAAAGTACAGTCCACAAAAGAAGTAATTTTCATGCATTGGATTTTTCCAAAAGTAAAAACTCTCTTTGAGGAAATTCCTAATAAGAGGCTAAAAGATAATCTGGGAGAAAAAATATCCAAATAAAACATCTCATTTTTTGTAAAGGCCTATATTTTCATACATTTTTAAATATACTTTCAAACCCAATAGTAAAAAAAGAAGCAAGTAATCCAATCCAAACAGAAGCAAGAGACATCTCCCCAAAGAAGATACATATATGCAGAGGAAAAAGCACATGAAAAGATGTTCAAGCATCAGCCATTAGGCAAGTACAAATTAAGACCATAATGAGATAACATTTATACCTACTAAAATAGCTAACTTAAAAATGTCAATCCTATTTTAGTCATCCTCTGTCATTCCATTGGCAATAGTGCAACTCAAGCCCTTGAGTTATGGGGATGGCTAAGCACCCAACATCTGACAGGTGAAATCAACAACAGTTTATTAATCATCACCATGATTTGTAGCATAAATGTCCACTAAACTCCATGTGTTAAAGGCTGAGTTACCAGCCTGTGGCACTGTGGAGGAGGTGGCAGAACTTTTAAGAGGGGAGCTCTAGTAGAAGTTAAGTCACTGGGCCCATTCCCTTGCTTAAAGGAGGTATTGATTTCCCTATCCTTCCTCTGTGCTTCAATCACCATGGGCACAGGCCTCCTCCCCCACATGTTTCTGCTCATTTCACTCCCAAAACCAAAAAGCCCAAAGGACCATGAACAGAAAAGTCTAAAACCCGTAAGTCAAAATGAACCTTTCCTTCTTTTAAGATATTTAACTCAGGTATTTGTTACAGTGATAGAAAACTGACTGTCGCTAGTTACTTTTTACTCATTGCTGCGACAAAAACCTAATGCCCAAAGCTGGAAAAGGAAAGATTTCTTACAGTTTTTGGAGGTTTCAGTCCATACTCAGTTGGCTCCAATGCAAGGTGGCATGGCAGAGCTGCAGTTCATGGCAGCTGCAAACAGCAAGGTGGAAACCGGTATGCTGGCCCCACCCCTATGTGGGTGTAGCACTGACACCATCAATCCAAGCTCTAGACAATGAACCAATCACAAATGAATAATGCAAAAGCATGAGGCCTGGGGGCCACCAACATAAACTATGACAATGACAGACAAAATCATAGTTCACAGTCCAGTAAGAGAACACCACACATTAGGCAGGGCCTCCAGGGGTTTATTCAGAAATAGAGAAAACATGCAATGGTTATGAGAAAAAATACCTTCCGGTATCCAAAGGATGAGTTGCTCTCTGATCCCCACAGGAGGGTGCTTTTTGAATAACTCCATCAGATGGCAAAGTCCTACAACCTGCCTGCTACTCAGGGATCAACAGAAACTGAGCTTGATGTCTCTTTGTAACAAGGGGGTATTGAGGTCCTTCACTGTGATTGTGTTGATGTTTATATGATCTTCTATTTCCAGTAGTTGTTTTTTAAAGTTGTTTATGAAGTTGAGTGCTCCAGTACTCAGCACATGTATATTCACAATTGTTCTCTTCCCATCGAATTGCTTTGTTAATCAATATGTAATACTTTCTTTGCCTTTTCTGACCAGTTTTGCCTTGAAGTTTGCTTTGTATGAAGCTACTCCTGTTGTATGATAACTATTCCTCCTAGTTTTGGGGTCCCCTTGTAGGAACATTATTTTTCATCCTTTTATTTTTGGCCTATGAACTTCTTGAGTTAAATGTGTATCGTGTCACAGAATACTATGGGTTTTTTTTTTTTTTAACTAACTTACCACTCTCTGTCTTTTCATTGAAGAGTTGAAACCACTTAAATTGACAATTATTACTGACTTATTCATATAATTGTTCTATTTTTCTATTGCTGATGTGTCTGTTTTTCCTTTTCACTTAATACTCAACTTGATTGAAATATTCATTTCATTAAATTTTTGGCTTCATTATCTCTGCCTAGGGTATCTTTGAGAATTTTATGGAGTGCTAGTTTAGTATATATAAATTTCATTAGGTGTTCTTTGTCATAGTTTTCTATGTTTTCTACATTGACTTTGAAAGATAACTTTTGTGCAATATGTTAGGTTATGTTGAAAGTTGTTTTCATTTAGGTCTTCAAACACCACCTCACTCCAAGGTTTCCTGGCCTTTAGTCTTTGTGTTGGGAAATCTTCTGTAATTCTAATAGGTTTCTCTTTGTATATAATTAGTTACTTTCCTCTGACAACTTTTAAGATTCTTTTCTTGTTTTGGAAATCTGGAATTTTGATGATTGTGCATGGTGGAGAAGTTCTTTTCTGGTTTTATCTATTTGGAGTTTCAACTATTTCACATACTTATATTTTGAATTCTTTCCCCATACTTGGAAAGTTGTCAGTTCCTATAAATAAATGTTTATGCCATTTGTGCCATCTTCTAACTTTTCTCTACTTCTAGTCAATCTTCAATTAGTCTTCTTTGTGTCATCTAGCAACTGTTGGATCCATTTTTCATGTTCTCATCAATTTTAAGATATCTCTTATTAATTGGTCACTGACAACAGCCCTGTCTTCTTGTTCTGACATTCTGTCCTCACATTGGTCTCTTCTAATGCCCTTACATTCAATACAATGTTTTTATCTCCTAGATTCCTGTTTGGTACCTTTTCATAGATTCAAATTCATTGCTGCACTGGTCATTACATTTTGAATCATCATGGTTAGTTCAGCTAGATTTTTATTTGTGGCTTCCTTAAATTTACTAATCATTTTGCTCATTAAGTTCATTATATTGTGAGTTATATTATCACTGAATTCACTAAGCACCTAATTAATCAGGATATTTTTGTTTGTTGCTTCCTTTATCACTTCATATACTTCTGCCATTTGATTGTTACTTCATCTCCACTGATGTCACTGATGAGTTGGAAGTTTCTGAAGCATTTTGTGGTCTTGTTTTTTCTTCTCTCTCTGTCTCTTTCTCTGTCTCTGTCTCTGTCTCTCTGTCTCTCTGTGTGTGTCTCTCTCTCTCTCTCTCTCTCTCTCTCTCTCTCGTGTATGTGTGTGTGTGTGTGTGTGTGTGTGTGTGTGTGTGTGTGTGTTCTGAGGGCTGAAACTCCATTAGCATGGAAAGTTGCTAGTACAGTATAAAGATCTCTTTAGCCAATATCTGCTTTCCAATAATGTAATCCTGGCCTTTTTTTTTTTTTTTTTTTTTTGGTATTTTGCCGTCTAACTAACTCTTTGACCTACTCTGTTAATACAATTAGTCCAATCACAGTGTTACAAGGAAAGAAGTCTGACTGGTTATACCAACGGCAAACAGATCCAACTATATATCAATCATGTACATTGAAACTTATTTAACAACTTTATCATTTCATCAATGCCCCATAATACTACACTGTACTGCTGTTAAAAGGTAGACAAAATGTGGATAGAGGGCACAAGAAAAGAAAAGAGTAAGACAGTAAGAAGAAAAGAAGAAAAATATCAATATAGTAAAACCTTGATTTGTGAAAATAATTCATCCCACTCATAATTCAAAGCACTTGTACATCAAAGCAGCAAGAGAGAGAGAGAGAGAAAGAAGAAGAAGAAGAGGAAGAAGATCAGTTGCCATCATGTAACATTTGGTGTGATATACTAACCCCACTCTGTATCAAAGCATCCTCACAGACTCATTTATATTGCAGTCTGAGTTAAATTTTCAATTATAGGTCTCCAAACTGCTCCCTACCTCCATGATTTGCTCAGTTGCCTATCAATGAGCAAGAAAGCATACTGATCCCCACACCTCCATGAACCTACTTTCTGGCAGCAAGCCACACTCCCTACAAGCCTCTGGTCCAAGGCCTTAGTACTTTAGTTAATTTGAGAAGGAAAGGGTACAGTATCAACAGTCCAGTGGCCAGTTCTCTACAAACTTCTCCAGGGTGCACTCGATCCCCATGTCTTTCCCTATATGAAAAATCCCACAGCCAAGTCTGTAATTTTCCCTCCCTAAGCCTTTTACTAATTATAGCACCAATGATTTCTGGCCCAAGGCACCACTCTTGTCTATCTACCTATGGTCCTTCCCCACTTACTCTCCCCAGAGCCTCTCTCTCTACCCTACAAATTTGACAGAGCCTCAGAAGTTGCCGCATTAACCAGCCTCCCACAGGACATGGTGGGGGCTCCCGTACAGGCACACAATATTGGGCAATGGATGGACTATGCACAGGAAGTACCATGGGCATCACACTCATTGTGCTGGGGAGACAGTTGGGTGAATGCTTATTTCTGGGTCAGGGTGGTCTCTTCTGCCCCACGGTCTCATGTTTTGCACGTGTTGCATAATTCCCTGGCTACAGTTTTCTCAGGGTCAGATCAGTGTCCCTAATCAGAATGATTCACTAGTTTTCAGCTTTCTCAAAGGTGCAACAGGTTTTCTCATGCATTACTTGCCAGCTATCAGTTTCTCTGATCCCTGGCTGACAAATATCTTACTCTTTGTGTTCCCACTGTGGAGAGTAAAAGTGTTTGGAACCTATTCCAGTGACCTAGCTGCTACTGAAGGGTTGGCTCCCTCTCACAGGACACCCAGGTCTCTCCCAAAAGAGTATGTATATCTGACCTGGGGTATAAGAAGTGCTGAGGTCTAGCCCCCCCATACTAGCTTTTGATTCAGTGAGTTTCTTCTTTTGTTTTCCGTCCCATATCTGGTTTGCTGTACCACTCCTACCTCAGTCTGCCTGATTTCTTCCAGTGTGCATATTTGGGTCTTCCCTTCCTTGCGTTGTCACCTAGAGGCTGATGTTTTCAATATGTGAGACATGTGACCATTCTAGAAGAACCTACACTGCTAATCAATGTGTTTACCTTCGAAGAGAATGTGTGTGTTTGAAATATAAAAAGATGGAGATAGTTAGAAATAGAGATAAATTTCCTGATCCTTGAATTAAACTCAGTATTAAGGAGCATATATACGCATTTGAAACATAACTTAGTATCAGTAATTATAATCTATCTATAAGTTGTCACACACAACTTTTTTTTTTCAGTTCCGGGGATCGAACTCATGACTACACACTTGCCAGGCAGGCGCTTAACTGAGCTAAATCCCTAACCCCAGAAATTATAATCTAATAATATCTTTGTTTCTATCTTTTCACTTTCCTTAAAGCCATTTTCTGAACTACCTTATATTGTCACAGTCCTCTATGACTGGATTCCATATCCCTCCCTGTATTTCTTCCATCATAGCACATCCCATATTATATTATAATTTCCCTTATTTGATACCTCTACCAGACTGTGAGCTGTCCAAGAACAGAGGATTTATCTTTTTGCTGTTAAAGCCTTTACTAGTCATAGTCCTGGTAAAATGTAAGGGTGTATCAATCTGTTTGGGTTGTTATAAGAAAAAAAAACACATGCTAGTTTACACAACAGAAGTTCACATGTCAGATTTATAGAGACTGGAAAGTAAAAATTCATGGTGCAAGTTAATGCAGTTTCCAATGAGAAATCACTTCCTAGCTTGTAGATAGCCACTTTACCCTTGGACCTCCTTTCTTCTAAGCCCCTTAAAGAGAGTGCTATGGTATCTCTTGGGTAAAGGGACTCACCCTCAGGGCTCCTTTAACCTTGCACTTTCTCATGGGACCCACCTCAGAGAACCTCATTCATGCTGGGAATTCAACATATGAACTTGAAAGGGACGTAAACTTTCAGTCAATGGCAAGGAACTTCATTAACTGAATGGACAAGTAAATAAATATAAATAATAATAAATATATCTTGATTCAAATTTTTAGAATTCTTTCAAGACATTGATTTGTTAAATGTCTTTTTGTAGAAGGCTCCAGGGAAATTTATTCTTTTATTAAGAGAAAAGAAAGGCAGATAATCAATTCAACATTAAATCTCTGTTCAATTTTACAATAAATAATATCACCTAACTTGGTTTCTGTGGTAAGCAATCACCCAAAATAGCTCCAAATGATCTCTGCTTCCTAGAATTCACTTTCTTGTGTAAGTCTTCCACCTTTAGTATGGACTGAGTCTAGACACTTCTAGTAAACAGAATGTGGCAAAAATGATACTAATTTCATATTGCCATTATATCTCAAATTACAAAGTAGCTTAAAAGAGCAAAAATTTATTGCATTACTGTTCTGGAGGTCGTTTTGTCCAAAATGTCTCACCAAGTAAAGATCAAGGCAGTGGTAAGATTGTGTTTCTTCTGGAAGTTCTATGAAACAATCTATATCCTCATTTTTCCATTTTCATGAGTCTGCCTACATTACTGAGAACCAACTTCCTTCCATTCCCCAAACTAACAATTTTTCCAGTCAAGTCTTCTTCAGATCTAATTCCTTTGACACAGATCATCTACTTCCCAAATTTGAACAATATTTATGATAAAATTAGGCTGACCTTGATACTACAGCATAATGTTTTTGTTTTAACCCTAGCTTATTAGAACTTTAATTCCATCTGCAAATGTTATTTCCCCTTGCCATGTGTTATGGTCTATACATTGTGTCAACTTGAGAAGTCTAGAAGCTTATCTAAGGGATTTAGCAGTTCTACATCCTGGGGAGTAGAGGACAGGTGCCATTCTAGGATATCATTCATTGTGTCAATTTGAGAAGTTCAGAAGTTTAAGTAATTAAGCAGGAGGTTGGGGGAGCTTGGGGAGCAAGGTTCTTAGTTTGTAACATTCTCAGCCTGTGCAAGAGAAGGGTGCACCCCAGCAGAGCAGCCTGCATACAGTAAAAGGCAAATGAGGAGGGAATGACTGCTGGTTCTTCAGAGGAAGAGCTCATTGCAGTGAGCTCCAGCCTCCAGCACACAGATATCCTCTTGCAATTTCTTATATATTTGTATATCTTGTGTTATATCTGTTTCTCTAGTAAACCCTGACTGATACACCATGTAATATAATATATTCATGGATTCTGGATATTATAATATACACATGAAAGTTGAGGAGAAGAGAAGATATTATTCTATTTATTATACATGAGCTGTCACCTCTGTGACTTTGTTACAAAAGACTGACTTAGCTTGTTTGCAATCTCTTACTAACTCTGAATTGTCCTCTTGCTTACTCACTCTGAGGGAGGAAGCTGACCTGTTTTAATTTGCTCTATGGAGAGGCCTATACAGCAAAGAACTAAGCCACTCATGATGAATTTAAGCTTCAGTTCAGAAATTCACAAGGAACTTGTCATGGTTTATGTCTGTGGCCTCCTGGCCTCACAAGTTTGAATTGTACATTTGTTATTCGTTCATTGTCTAGTGCTTGGATTGATGGTGTCAGTGCCACACCCACATAGGAGTGGAGCCAGGTTGTGACGCAATGGCAGGAAGAAGGTGTGTCTTGCTCTTTGCTGGTTCTTGCTTGCTGTTTGCAGCTGCCATGAACTGCGGCCCACCCATGCCCACCTGCATTGGAAAAAACTGAGTGTGGACTGAAACCTCCAAAAACTGTAAGAAATAAACCTTTCCTTTCCCAACTTGGGCTTCAGGTATTTTGTCACAGCAATGAGTAAAAAGTAACTAAGACAAAACTGAATCCTATCCACAACCAAGGAGTCAGCTCAGAAGCAGACCCTTCCCAGTGGATCCCTGAGATTACTGCAGCCTTGTAATAACCAGATCCAGAGGATCATAACTGAGCCACACTCAGACTCCTGACAAATGTCATTATTCTAACCCAATTAAGTTTTGGTGTGATTTGAACAAAAAGTTAAGATATAGATCCAAGAAGTTTTCATGAACCTCAATAAGATAAACACAAAGAAACCTCATCATTCAAAATGCTTAAAACCAAAGAGAAATAGAAAAGTAACCTATCATATAGAAACTGATAACTGATAATAATGCCTAACTTCTCAACAAAACCAGAGAAAGGCAGAGACAATGGAAAGAGATCTTTAAAATTTCCCAAGAAACCAACTCTCAAACTAGAATGAACAAATAAACATATAAATAAAGAAACTTAAGGTCTAAAGATAATAACAGATGGCAACTCAGATCTATATGAAAGCATAAGATGTACTACATACAGTAAATATATAGGTAAATATATAGACCTATAGTCTATAAATTTAATAAAATTTTCTTAAAGGACATCATACTGTTTAAAGCAAAACAATAATAATAATAATAATAGAGCTTATAACATGTGAAACAAAATATATAGTAACAATATAAAAGATGGATGAGGTATAAGTAGGTTAACAACAATAAATAGCAACATTATATAAAGATTCTAGGTTATTATAAAGGATTTTATTATTTAAGTTCACATTATCATTTGACATTTTATATAACATGATTCACTATTAATTCAGAGTAGTATCAATATTATAATTGTTAGGTCAGCCATTAATGATCAAAAAATTAGTTAAAAATAGCATAGCCACTATGGAAACACTACAAAAGTTCCTCAAAAAATTAAAACTAGAACCACCATATTACCCAGCAAATCTACTTCTGCTATTTATAAAAGAGATGAAATCTTTATGTTGAAGAAACATCTGAACTCCCATATTCATGGTAGTATTATTTATAATAATCAAGATACAGAATCCAAGTCAACTGACATACATGAATAAAGAAAATGTGGCATATGTAAATACATACCATGGAATACAATCTAGATAGAAGGAAATTTTATCATTTTCAATAGCACAAGTGAACCTGGAGAACATTATAATAAGTGAAATGAGTCAGGCACAGAAAGACAAATACCTTATTTATGGGTAGAGTTTTATAAGTGTGACCTTATTTACAGGTAGAATTTTTAAGTCAAACAAATGCAAACAGAACAAATGGCAGTTATCAGGACATGGGATGCGGAGTGGTGTCACAGAATGAGGTGATGTTGATTAAAGGGAACAAAGTTTCAGCTATAGAAAATGAGTAAATTCTATGGATACATTGAACACCAAGGTTAGTATTGTTTGTAATGATGTATTATGTACTTGTAAAGTGCTAGATCTCATGTTCAGAAAAAGTGAGATGATATGAGATAATAAACATATTAATTAGACTGATCTAATCACTTTATAAATCATACATATGCCAAAATACCATATTTTATGCCACAAATATAAAACTTTGTCAAATGTAGCTTACTAAAGCTTGACAAATTTTAAATAATAGGTAATTTAGCTAAACCTATTAGAAATTTAATACAATTGGAATCTAACAAATACTTAATTAGCTAAAAAGTGAGAAAAAATAGAGCAAAGCTAAAAAGAGTTAGGACAAATAGAAAATAAATAGAGAAGTATTAGACATAAACTTTACCATATCAGTATGTATGTTCACTGTAAATAGATTAAATTCTCCAGTTAAAAAAAGAAACAAGGCTTAATTATATATTATGCACAAGACCCACAGCTTAAAGGTAAGTGTTAAAAAAGTCTGAGAGTTTTGAAATATGAAAAGTGACAATACAAACAATAAATTGATGTGTCTGTATTAATACCAAAATGGACTTCAAAAACGATAAACACTGTACTTTCTGGAACAACCAGACAATTCATAATGAAAATAGACAATTTATACGAAAGGCATGTATATTCACTAGTAAAATTAAAAGGATCAAATGTTGATGAGATACAGGGTAATGGAATCCTCATATTTCAGTTGGATTTCAAATGTTATGACCACTTTAAACAGTTTGGTAATTTGTTATGACATTAAATGTATACTTAACATATGTCCCAGAAATTTCATTAAAAAATATTTATCAAAGACAAAATAAAAACACATATCCACTGAATTATTTGTTTAAGAATCCTGAGAGAGAGAGACAGACAGACAGACAGAATGGGAAACAGAGTTCTTGTAAATGGGCAGGGGAAGAAGGGTTGAAGGAAGGGGAAAGAAATGGGAAAAAAAGAAGAATTAAGATATATCATGTAGAGGTACAAATTCCCTATGATGGGTATGATCAGTGTGTAAAACAAATATGTACTAATTTTTAAAAAGTTATTTAAGGCTGGGGGTTTAGCTCAGTGGCATAAGCACCTGCCTTGCAACCAGGTGGTCGTGAGTTCAACCCCCGGTACTGATAAAAATGAAAAAGACAAAAAAAAAAAAAAGTTATTTAAGAAAGGAAAAAGGAATAATCATAGAAAATTTATTCATAAAAACCCAAATTGGAAACATAAATATCCTTCAATAATTGAATAAATGAATATATTGTAGTGTATTTATACAATGGACTAAAACCCAGAAATTTTTAAAAGTGAATTAACAATACCCTTAACAGTGTGGATTAATTTTCCTGACGCAAAATGGAAAGAAGTAAGACACAAAGACACTACCAGTAATTCTGAGTGATGGTAGTAAGAAGGATAGTTTACAAAAGGTGATGATAAAGGGATACTATCTACAAAGAGCAGGAAAAGACCTATCTGCACAGAATACACTGGATCTAAACTGACAATGAACTAAAGATGATATATGAACACTAGTATATCTTCCAGGATGACCCTCAGATCTTTAGCCAAAGCAACAAAATATGTGGTGGTACCATTTTCTGAGGAACCAGGTTTGAGAGAAAAGAGGATAATATGATTTCTTTTGTGCCACTGAGGTACCTAAATGAAAATACTAAATCAAGAGAAAACTAAGAGCCTTGTGAAACATTGATGCATGAATAGTAGGGACTGGCATGTGCACATAGGTGAAATCAATTAGAAAATAACTAAAATAAGCAAAGAGATTCAGTTGGAGCCTTAAGGAATTTCAATAGTTAATGGCTAGTGTTAAAATATTGACCTGAGAAAGAAAATTGGACTGTAGGACTCAAGAAGTAGTGGTGAAGGCAGAAAGTGTGGGATTAAAAGCACCCACGCCTCAAAAAAAAATCACTGTTTCAAGAAGGAAAGAGGAGTAGCACTCTGGTTGGAAGACTATGGGTAAGATGAAGTCTAATTGCTGAGGTTTTTTATTAATTCAAATAATATTTATCTGTCCAGTGCTTTTCTTCAAAGGATATTCACAGAACTTTTCCATATGAATTTGACTACCAATAACAGAAAGATAACATAAAAAGTATCCTTGTATTGGACACCTTTCAGCAATAGCTCAAATCTCTTGGTCTTCGAAAACTCTTTGTTTTCATTAGTTTCACTCAGAGATCATCTGAAAGCATCTTGCCTCAGGCATCCAGCAGAGGATTCTTCCTTCTTAAGCAGGATTTATGCCACAATGTGACATACCCAAGGGATGACCACTGTCGTTTGCACATGTGTCCCAGCACTACAGAGATCAAACTTGCCTAATGAAAGACGAAAACTAATGGAGACATACTCATTCCTTTCTTCCACTGGGAGGACATTTCTGAGACTGATTTCTTAAAGCTTTTCTAAAGGCCCAAACCATCGTCTAGACAACAAATGCTTACTAGGTAGCACCTTCTCCATTGGTTTTCTGTTTTCCCTTTTTCTTTACCTGTACTTCCTGAGACCAGATTTCAAACTATCCAAACACAAGCATTTTACTTAGGATCTGTTTTCAAGAAATCCTAGATCTAGACAGGATTCTAGTTCAGAAACCAGACAGAAAAAGTAACATTTCTAGAACGCTTGAACATGCGGGCTGTTCCACATTTGTTCTTTCACTGACACTCTCAATAATTGCAAATGGATTCAAGTAGGAAACTGGGCTCTGAGTTATTCCAAGCTACACAGACTTGGCCATGGTGACCTACATAGCCTTCACTGGCTTCTATTTATGCATTTTCTTACCCCTATGCTACAGCCAGTGACATCTACCTTTGATTATTGCCATAAACATATTTTTGGATGTAACTAGTCATGATAAATAACAATAGCAACTGCCATATGTTGAATGTCAGACAATGGCTAAGTACTAACATTTAATGCTCACTGTAACTCTACAAAGATATCATTACCTCTATTTTATCACATTAAAAATGGAGGTTAACTTTTCCAAGGTCTCTCTGCTAGTGAGATGATAGCTAACATTTTTGTTTGCTCTATCCCCCTAAAATCTATGGGAGCACTTAATCCTAGCACCCTTATGACACAGGTACTCATGATCATCGCATTTCAGAGCCAGCTGCTCCAAAGCAATGGATGTCTTTTCACCTCCATGCTGTTCCTTATTACAAGAAAGGAGAAAAGAGAGGAAAACATGATCAGAAAAAAAATCTACCATGACCACTTCCTTAGCAAAGTGGTTTGAACAGAAAAATAGTCACATTCAAAATGTTCATTAAATATAAGACCTATGGCTACTTTGCTAATTTAAGGAAGAATTCTTAACCTTAGCACTACTGCTATTTTAGACTGGATAATTCTTTGTTGTGGGGATTGTCCTGTGCATCACTGAATGGTTGGCAGCATCCCTGCCCACTAAGTACCACATGTCAATAGCACCTCTCCTCAATGTGACAACAAAAACTGTCTTCAGATTTTACCAAAACTGTCCTGTTGAGAACCATCAGTTTATAGCATTTTGAACAAATATTTTTAATTGAGCAAACTAGGAGACTTCCCAGGTTTTCTTAGGATTCAACAGTGTATATTATTTAATTCAGTTTTCCCATGTTCTCTTCCCATGTCTTCTTCCTTCCATTTCAGTGATTCTTCCTTGATGCCTTGGATCCAATCCACCCAATAAAAACACAGGAAGAGACCCTGTTCCTGGACCTCTTCATTCTCATCAGACATCTCCCCTACAACATAAGTTTGTTTACCTGGCCCTGAAAAGCATACTGTCTCCAGAGTAAAAATAAAACCTATATAATTTTTTCTGCTTCTAAATGACAAACAAATACCATGTTAAGAACATTTTTTCTATATTTACAGATCCAAGACATGACTAAAAGTGTCACACTCTCAGTGTAGGAACTAGATCCTCATATTCAAACATCCAAAGCAAAAGGTACGATTATTTGTATTTGATAGATCTGGCCAACAGTGACCAGCCCCACCATCACCGTTGAAAAGGCCCAAACATAGCCCAAACACAGGAACAAATGGTCCATTGCCACATTACAAGAACAAAGAAATAACACCCTATAATGGAGAGCACGCTGCCAACCTCTTCCAGAGAAAGACATGTTATATAGAAAGTACAAGAGCCACCACAGCTCTCAGCCCATGACTGAAACAATACCTACCTCTGCCCCTTTTAACTGTCGATAAAAACCCTCCCCTGCCCTGCCCTGGGTGCCTTGCCCTGGCCCGCTGAGTAAAGTGCCACTTCCGCTTCCTTTGGTTAAAACCCCTCATGTTAACCTTATAGTGTGTGTTCTGGTTCTTGCCGTGGGGTTCAGCTGCTCTATCAGTATTATCTTGATTTCAAATTTTGTTTCGAGGCAGAAAAGTCAAGTAGAAGCACACTGACTTAGTTAATATTTATGTTCTTCTTCATACACAAACAGAACTATTTTTTGCAAAATAAATCTTGATGTGAATTTTCCTAAATATTCTAAATTTATGGTGTGACAAATAATTATTACTAGGCCAAAAACAGAAAAGATACTACTAGCTTGAAAAGATCTTGAAAATTTTTTTAATGTTTTTCTGGATTATCAGGTGTTTTTTAAACATAAATCATGCAAACAGGATATGATATACTAGACTACAAACATTATGGGTATATATTCTTTTAGAAATTTAGCCAAATAAAACATCTTCCATAAAGCCACTCTCGTGTAAATAATTTCTAAAATTTCAATAATGTTCCCATTATATTTTGATTTAAATCTGTTCAGATACATGTAAACTGATAAACTCAAAGATGACACCAATGTTAATCCAACAATGAAATCTATGCATATTAAGAGTATTTCACATTTCTATTTAAAGGCATAATTATCCACTTCTACAGCCAATCTTTCCTAATCCAAAAATACATCTAAAATGTGTTTTTGAAAGATGGGGGAGGGGAGTCGGAGAGTAGACACCAAGGACCTCCCTAATAGAATAGGTTTTATTAGACTCTCAACCTAGTGGAAAAAAGTCAACAATGTACTTTTCAATTTATAAAAATATTATTTATGAAATTCTAAGCATTCAAAGGAGGAGATGATTGCATAAGAACTGTGACCTAATAAAAATTAAAAAGTAATTAATTGGTACTAAAATTACTTACACTCTGAGCTTTCATTCTAAAACTCAGTGCTAAAGTAGAAATGATTTTCATTGACTAAACAATGGAGGTTATGTTTAGGAAAGTTTCAATGTATGTAGACCAATGCATAAATTTTTGTTCTAAATGGAAGTCTAAATTAAATATTGCTCTAAATTAAATAAAATAAAAAAGTAAGATTATAGAAGTAAAAAGTGCTTTGTAAACCTTAGTGTGCAGTCTAAAGTGTGGTATTTCCATTTGTTGAATTTCCTTCAGATTTATCCAGGTACTAGTAAATATTATAGTGAAATCCACCATCTCCTCAAGCCACAGCAAAGTAGAATATATAAACAGACAGATATATGAAGCATATGTATATTGAATGAATGCTATGAGATTAGATTTTAAATTTAGGCAGTTACATTAGTACATACAATTTTTTAAGGAAAAATTTTACTTTCCTCAAATTATGTAACCATTATATCTTATTACAGTTCTCTCTAGTGCATTATATCTTCTGCTTTATGTTAGTTGCACTGAAAATTTTCATATTACAAAATTCTTGAAATTTTCTCTTTTCTCAGTCTCCTAAAAATTTTCAGTTACTGCACTCATGTCAAAGTCTCCTCAACCAAAAGTAACAATAAACCATGAAGATAGATTTTCCTATGAAGCCACAGCAGACAAAGACAAAGTAGAAGACAGTGAAGTAAAAGCTGGCCACAGATCACAATATATCCTGGATCTGGAATCAAAAGCTTCCAGGAATCAATCAAGAAATAAAAAGCAAGATAAAAAGTATGGAGAAACAGAAAACAACCTAGAGAAGAACTCTAGAACACCTACTTTTCCTGAGGGAGAAAGGACTGGGAATGTCTAGATGTTTCCTCAAACCCCATGTGGTTATCAGTGGGGCTCTTCAGAGATGGCAGGACCTAGTGTGTGAAGCCAGGATCAAGGGGATGTTATTAGTCTACGGACTGGTTTGGTGTAGTTCTGGGAAGGATCAAGAGTGTTATACCCTGAATGTGAGTGCCACCTGCCCTAAGGGCAAGTAATCTGAGTACAATCTAGAGGGACAGAAAGAATCTGTCACTCATCACTTATTGCTTGCTGCTTGGATGCCTTTGCTGCCTTCTTCCAGCCACAAACCACTTCTCCTTCGTGATACCTCTGTACCACCCTGCCTTGGAGAAAGCCGATTGTGAACTGAAACTCTACAAGCTGAAATAAACTGCGATGGGTTAACTAGCAATCAATTGGTAACACCCAGCTGAACTGAATCACCATGGTGCTGTATCACCATGGGGCTTCCACCTGAGGATTGTTGCCAACAGCATAAAAAGAGAACTGAAGAGGAAGATGTTATGCTGCTGATTATCCTAGAGAAGGCTGTCACACTGGCTTTTCCTCAATGAGCTAGGCAGTTCTCATTGTCAGAGGAGCCCAGCAAGCAGGCAGGCACACACTATTCCCAGAGCCCAACCTATTTGGGACCCTTGCACCATCTGGGTGCAGAGTAAGGGCTGGGTGGATCTGGAGTACCTGCATTTGCCTCCCCGTGTGTCTGGAGGACTGTGGATTTCTCAGCAAGCAGGCAAGCATCACCAGTTCCAGAGGTCCTGCGGCCTGCGGTAATGGCCCAGTGCACTCTGCCCCAAGCCCAGACTGGTCAGGACCCTGGAGCCTTCCGGGTGCAGTGAACTAGCTAAGTGGGCCCCAGGCGCCTACATCCGCCTCCCCATTCTGGCTGCTCTTGGAGAACAGTAGAGTTTCGAGCAAGCAGGCGGGCACACAGTGTCCCTGGAGCCCAGCTTATCTGGAACTGCAGAGTTATAAACAGGCAGAAGATGGCCACTGGTTCCAGAGGCCCAGGCCTGGGGGAACTGGGTGCTGGAGTCCCAGGAGCTGCAAACATAGAAATGAATTTCCAAGAGACCCTGAGGAAGTTTTTGAATAACACTTGAAACACAGAAATATACGAAAATGACAAAATGAAAGACCAAATTACAACCTCAAACCTCCAGCCCATCTCAAGAAATCCTAGGAGCGATGTATATAGAAGAAAATATATGCCATACACCTCAAAAATTGGAAATAATATCTACTGAAATAAACAAGCAACTCCAGGAAGCTTTAAAAGAATTCAAACACGAAATAATCTCCTAGGTAAAAGAAGAAATGATAAAAGAAATGAAAGAGATTCTGAATATATCTAAAGAAAACACAGTTAAAAAATTGGAGGAACTAAACAGAAAGACAGAATCCCAGGATAAGCAATATAAGAAACAAATAGAATACATAAAGCAGATGCAAAGAGATGTAAAGAAAATTTTAAAAACTCCACTGAAAGCTGTAAAAACTGCCTCAATGAAAGTGAAGATGGAATTTGAGACCTTGAAGACAGGACTGCAGCTAGTGAACAGGAAAGGAAAGATCTTTTAAAAGTAACAAGAAATCAGGAAATAAAAATTCAACCACTGCAAGATGATGCAAAGAAAAAAAACATAAGATTGATTAGGGATTAATGAAAAAGAAGGGGACAACATAAAGGATGTCAAGAGGATATTTAGAGAAGTAATAGCTGAAAATTTCCCAAGCATGAGATCAGAAACCGACATCAGGTTCAGTGAAGCCTATAAAACTGCAAATAGTCATAACCAAAGTTAAACTACATATAGACATATCATAATCACCATCCCAGAAATCCAACACAAGAATAGATTATTAAAAGCTGTCAGAGAGAAAAGACAGATCACTTATAAAGGAAAACCTATCAGAATTACACCAGACTTCTGAGCACAAACAATAAAGTCAAGAAGAGCATGGAGTGAGGTATTGCAGATCCTAAAGCAAAATGATTTCCAACCAAGAATGCAAAATTGGTGGTGAAATACGATACCCTGCAAAAATCGGTGGTGAAATACAATACTTCCATGACAAAGAACAGCTGAAGAATTTCATGAACACCAAGCCAACCCTACAAAAAATATTGAGAGACACTTTAGATACAAAAGGAAAAAAACCACTAATCAAAGCAGATAATTAAACAGAACAGAAAGGTAAAAATGCAACAGCAGAGAGATAACATGTCAACAATAAACCAGCATATAACAGTTATAACCATTAATGTAAATGGTCTCAATTCACCAATCAAAAGAAACAGACTAGCAGAATGGATCAAGAAACAAAATCCAACCATATGAGGTTTATAGGAAACCCATCTAACACAAAAGGATACTCACAGACTGAAAGTCAAAGGATGGAAAACAATACTACACGAAAAAGGAATCCAAAAAAAAGCAGGAGTAGCCATTCCGTTTGCAGACAATGTGAACTTTAAACCAACAATGATCACAAAGGACAAAGAAGGCCACTACATACTGGCTGGGGGAAAACTTCAAGAGGAAGAGATAACTATCTTAAATATATATGCACCAAACTCCAGAGCACCCAATTATATGAAACAACTATTAACAGAAATGAAAACTCAAATTATCAGTAACACAATTGTAACAGGAAACGTTAACACATCACTGACACCAAGGGACAGATCAACCAGACGGAAAATGAGCAAATAAATAACAGAACTGAATCACACCTGTAAACAAATGGACTTCATATACATATACAGAATGTTCCACCTAACATCAGAATACACATTCTTCTCAGCAGTACATGGGTTATTTCCTAAAATAGATCATATATTAGCTCATAGAATATATTTAAACAAATGCAAAAGAGTTGAAATCATCCCTTGCATGTTATCAGATCCTAGCGCTTTGAAATTAGAAATTAATGATAAAAGTTACTGCAAAAATCCCACAAACACATGGAAACTGAATAACACACTCTTGAGTAATCAGTGGATCACAGGGGAAATTAAAGAAGAAGTTAAACAATACCTACAAGAAAATGAAAATACAGATACAACTTACCGGAATCTGTGGGATGCAATGAAAGCGGTCCTCAGAGGAAAATTTATTGCACTGAGTTCCCACATCAGGAAAACAGAATGAACACAAATAAATAACCTGATGCACACCTAAAACACCTAGAAAAAGAAAGCAAGTCAAGCCCAAAGCCAAAAGATGGGAGGAAATTATAAAAACCAGAGCAGAAATCAACACAACAGAGAGTAAGAAAACAATCCAAAGAATCAATGAATCAAAGAGTTGGTTCTTTGAAAGAATAAATAAAATCGATAAGCCCCTAGCCAACCTTATTTTAAAAAGGGAAGAAAAAGCTCAAATTCATGCAATAAGAAATGAAAAAGGTGAAATCCCTACAGACTCTACAGAAATACAGAAGATCATCAACACCTATTTCAAAAACTTCTATTCTCAAAGGTTTGATAACACAGAAGAAACAGACAGATTCCTAGAAACATATGAAGTACCAAGCTAGATCAAGAGGATCTGCTGAATAACAAAATCTCTATTAATGAAATTGAAAATGTAATAAAAGTCCTTACCTATAAGGAAGAGCCCAGGCCCAGATGGATTCACTGCAGAATTCTACAAGAAATACAAAGAAGACCTAATGCCAACACTCCTCAAACTATTCAATGAAATTGAAAGGGAAGCAATCCTTCTGAAATCAAGCCAATATTACTCTAGTACCAAAACCTGAGAAAGATCCAACTAAAAAAGAGAACTATATACCAATCATCCTAATGAACACAGATGCAAAAATCCTCAATACAATATTGGCAAATAGGATGCAGCAAATCATCAAGAAAATTATACACCATGACCAAGTGGGATTCATCCCAGGAATGCAAGGATGGTTCAACATACATAAATCAATAAAAGTAATCCACCAGATCAATAAAGCCAAAAGTAAGAATCACATGAACATTTCTATAGATGCAGAAAAAGCCTTCGATAAGGTCCAACATTCATTCATGATAAGAACTTTACAGAAAATTGGAATAGATGGTCTTTACCTCAATATAATAAAGGCCATTTATGACAAACCAACAGCCAGCATCATAGTAAATTGCCAAAAATTGAAAGCCTTTACTTTAAAATCAGGCACAAGACAAGGATGTCCTTTATCACCACTCCTATTTAATATAGTACTGGAAGTACTAGCCAGAGCAATTAGACAAGAGAGAGAAATAAAAAGGGTAAAGATAGGAAAAGAAGAAGTTACATTATCATTGTTTGTAGATAACATGATAATCCACACAGAAGACCCCATAAACTCCATTGAAAGATGCTTAGACATAATAAATAAATTCAGTAATGTAGCTGGATACAAAATCAATACTCAGAAACAATAGCATTCCTATACACTAACAACAAAATCACAGAGAGGGAAATAAGAGAAACCACAGTCTTCACACTAGTAAGCAAAAAAATGAAATCTTCAGGATTTACTCTTACGAAACAAGTGAAAGACCTATACAGGGAAAATAATAATACTCTGAAAAAAGAAATTGAACATGATCTCAGAAAATGGAAAGACATCCCTTGCTCATGGATAGGAAGAACTAACATTGTGAAAATGGCGATTCTCCCAAAACTGTTATACAGATTCAAAGCAATTCCAATAAAAATACCATCAAGAAACCTTATAAATCTAGAGAAATCACTCCTAAAATTCATCTCGAACCAGAAGAGACCTAGAATAGCAAAGACAGTTCTAAGCAGCAAAGGCAAGGAAGGAGGCATCACAATCCCTGACTTGAAGTTATACTACAAAGCAACCATAGTAAAATCAACATGGTACTGGAATCAAAACAGAGCCGAAGATCAATGGAATAGATTAGAAGATACAACCACAACTACAAATACACTCAACCACCTTATGTTTGATAAAGGAGCCAAGTATGTTCACTGGAAGAATGACAGTCTCTTTAATAAATGGTGTTGGAAAAACTGCCTCTCCATTTGCCAAAAACTAAAGTTAGACCCATGCCTATCACCATGTACAAATTAAAATCTAAATGGATCAAAGATCTGAATATTAAAACAGAAACACTAAATCTATTGGAAGACAAATTGGGTAGAAACCTTGAAGACATAGGGGTAGGTAGAGAATTCATGAACAGGACTCAACATGGGAAATACTTCCCAGAATCAGTAACTGGGACCACCTCTTATTAAAAAGTTTCTGCATATCAAAAGAAATCTCCAGCATAGTGAAAAGAAAACCCACAAACTGGGAAAAGATCTTAGTGAACTCCCCCTCAGACAAAGGACTTTTGTCTAAAACATATAAAGAATTTTTAAAAAAAAAAAACCTCAGGCCCCCAAAATTCAAAGACCCAATCCAAAAATGGCCATCTGAGATGAATACAAACTTCTCAGATGAAGAAATACAAATGGCAAATAAATACATGAAAAAATGTTCATCATCATTGGTCATTAGAGAAATGTAAATTAAAACCACACTGAGATTCCATCTCACTCCTGAAAGAAGGGCCAGCATCAAGAAAACCAACAACAACAATGCTGGAGAGGCTGTGGGGGTAACGGAACTCTCCTACACTGTTGGTGGGAGTGTAGACTGGTACAACCTTTGTGGAGGTCAGTCTGGAGATTTCTCAGAAAGCTGGGATTGGAAGTCCCATTTGTTCCAGCTATTCCACTTCTAGGTATATTCCCAAAAGAACTGAAAGCATCATACAACAGTGATATATGTGCACCTATGTTTATAGCAGCACAATTTGTAATTGCCAGATCTTGGAAACAACCCAAGTGTCCATCAACTGAGGAATGGATTTAAAAAGTCGTGGTATTTCTATACAATGGAATGTTACTCAGTTATAAAGAAGGATCACATTGAGATATTTATCAATAAATGGGCACAGCTTGAGACATACTCATAAGTGAAATAAATCAATCTCGCATGCATGAATACTGAATAGTTTCCCTAATGTAAGTAATGATTCAAATATATTAAAGTATGTGGTAATCATGATTCCCCATTACATGGCCGTGAAGCCTTATAAAGTTTTCACTTATTAATTGGAATGGCTTTATTCTGGGCTGCTTGATATTATTGCCTGTGATGAAATGAACAGCTATTCTGAAGAAAATAAGTCATCATAATAGCTAGTGCTGATTTACTATCATCTTGTTTTGAAGCCCCACCAAACTATGACTCTTCTGTCTCCATTGGTTTTATCATGATGTATCTTGCTGGATTTTATTGTATGTGAGAGTATAAACAAAAATTGTTACAGGCAAAGAGATAATATAGAAACCATTGTTCGTTTTCTGTTAGCTGGTTCTAAATACCCTACAATGCTTTCATCCACTTGAATGGTTTTACACTGACTTGATATGCTTGAAGCTAGAGTATATGAAGTTATATTCAAATATTTCAAGGAAAAAGACACTATGGTAACTACTATTAAGTCTGGTTATTTGGTGGTGAAGCACTAGTTTGATGAGACTGTCATGCTTTGACCTGTATTGTTATGTTGTTATGTCCTCTTTTATCTCAATCTCTTCCTTACTCATTAAAAAAATTATTTAGTTATTCTTTATGATTTTTTAATTAAGGGGAAAAATCAAAAAAATTAGCAGGATATATTATAGTAACTTTTTTGATTTCCTATTAACTTGATTTGAAGTCCTGTAATACTCCCACTATCTTGTTTTGACTGACTAGACTCTGTTCTCTTCTGTATGATAGTATCAAGTTTGAGGGGATAGGCAACTACTTTGAAGGCAATAAGATTCACTATGATGCCCATTCTGGTTTGACTGTTATCTTCTTTTGAAATCCTGTAATGTCTCCAATGTGTAGGTTTTATTGGTCTTGTTCTCTACTGTTTCGTTCAACTTTATAATACCTAATGAGATAGACAATTCTTTTTAAGGAAGCAAGAGGCATTATGGTAGCCATTGTTGATAACCTTGTACTCTGTTTTTACATCATGTGCTATGTCTATCCTTGGTTTTGACTGACAACTTTGTTTCGCCATATTTGACTTTATTCTCTTCCCAAAAAAAAGCAATAAGAGCTAAGAGTAATAAATGTGTAACCCAAAATGTGTTAATTTTGTTGTAAAAAAGAGAGGAAAAAAAGTGCTCTAAAGAATACAACTGCAAGTGGGTTTAGGGGTGTTAAATAGATGACCATATTAATGTTTTTGGTTGGATCATTGAACACAACTGTTTGCAGTCTCACTGTTTGAATGTCCACTTTGTATGCTTTGATACTGTGACTTAAGCAACTATCTCTAAGATGATAATGTGTAATCTATTAACTGGTGATTTTTTACTGTTTTTTTTTTTGTAGTTCTGTATTACTTGTACCCTTACACCACTTTGTTTTGTTTGTTTTTTCTCTTTTTCCTTTTAAATAAAATTTAAAAGAAAAGAAACAAGTGAAAGACCTATACAGGGAAAATTATGATACACTGAAAAAATAAATTTAAGAGGATCTTAGAAAGACATCCCTTCATCATGGATAGGAAGAATACATATTGTTAAAATGGACATTCTCCCAAAAATCTTACACAGATTCAATGCAATCCCAATAAAAATACCATCAACATACTTCATAGATCTAGAGAAATCACTCCTAGAATTCATCTGGAGCAAGAAGAGACCTAGAATAGCAAAGACAGTTCTAAGCAGCAAAGGCAAGGCAGGAAGCATCATAATCCTTGACTTGAAGTAATACTACAAAGCAACCATAGTAAAATCAACATGGTACTGGAATCAAAACAGAGCCGAAGATCAATGGAATAGATTAGAAGATACAACCACAACTACAAACACATTCAACCACCTTATGTTTGATAAAGGAGCCAAGTAGGTTCACTGGAAGAACCTGTTTAATAAATGGTGCTGGAAAAACTGCCTCTCCATATGCCAAAAACTAAAACTAGACCCATGCCTATCACCATGTACTAAATTAAAATTCTAAATGGATCAAAGATCTGAATATTAAAACAGAAACACTAAATCTATTGGAAGACAAATTGGGTAGAAACCTTGAAGACATAGGGGTAGGTAGAGAATTCATGAACAGGACTCAACACGGGAAATACTTCCCAGAATCAATAACTGGGACCACCTCTTATTAAAAAGTTTCTGCATATCAAAAGAAATCTCCAGCATAGTGAAAAGAAAACCCACAAACTGGGAAAAGATCTTAGTGAACTCTCCCTCAGATAAAGGACTTCTGTCTAAAACATATAAAGAATTAAAAAAACAGACCCCCAAAATTCAAAGATCCAATCCAAAAATAGGCGTCTTAGGTGAATACACACTTCTCAGATGAAGAAATACAAATGGCAAATAAGTACATGAAAAAATGTTCATAATCATTGGTCATTAGGGAAATGCAAATTATAACCACACTGAGATTCCATCTCACTTCTGAAAAAAGGGCCAGGATCAAGAAAACCAACAACAATAAATGCTGGATAGACTGTGGGAGAAAAGGAACTCCCCTGCACAGTTGGTTAGAGTATAGACTGGTGCAACCATTGTGAATGTCAGTCTGGAGATTTCTCAGAAAGCTGGGATTGGAAGTCTCATTTGTTCCATTTATCCCTCTTCTAGGCATATTCTCAGAATTAAAACCGTCATACCACAGTGATATATGTTTATACCATGTTTATAGCAGCACAATTTGTAATTGCCAGGTCTTGGAAACAACCTAAGTTTCCATCAACTGAGGAATGGATAAAAAAAAGTCATGGTATTTTTATACAATGGAGTATTACTCAGCCATAAAGAAGGATCACATTGAGATATTTATAAATAAATGGACGCAGCTTGAGACCATAAGTGAAATAAATCAAACTCACATGTATGAATACCAAATAGTTTCCCTATTGTAAGAAATGATTCAACTATATAAAAGTATGTGGTAATCATGATTCCCCATTATGTGGCCTTGAAGCCTTATAAAATTTTCACTCATTAATGGGAATGGCTTTACTCTGGGCTGGTTGATATTATTGCCTGTGATGATATGAACAGCTATTTTGAAGAAAACAAGACCTCATAATAGCTAGTGCTGATTTACTATCATCTTGTTTTGAAGTTCCACCAAACCATTGTTCTTCTATCTCCATTGATTTCATCATGTTGTATCTTACTGGATTTTATTACATGTATTAGTATAAACAAAAAAATTTATCGGCAAAAAGATAATATAGAAACCACTGTTCGTTTTCCGTTAGCTGATTCTAAATACCCTGTAATACTTTCACCCTCTTGAATGGCTTCACACTGCCTTGACATGTTTGAAGTCATAGTGTACGAAGTTCTACTGAAATATTTCAAGAAAAGAGACACTATGGTAACTATTATTAAGTCGGGTTATCTTGCAGTAAAGCACTAGGTTCCGGAAAGTGTTATACTTTGACCTGTATTGTTATGTTGTTATGTCCTTTTTTATCTTAATCTCCCCTTTTTAAAAAAAAATTATTTATTTATTTCATTATTTTTTTTTAGTTAAGGGAAAAAATCAAAACAATTAGCAGGATATATTATAGTAACTTTTTTCATTTCCTATTAACTTGATTTTAAGCCCTGTATTGCCCCCACCATCTTTCTGTTCTGTATGATAGTATCAAGTTTGAGGGTATAGGCAACTACTTTGAAGGCAATAAGATTCACTATGATGCCCATTCTGGTTTGACTGTTATCTTCTTTTGAAATCCTGTAATGTCTCCAATGTGTAGGTTTTATTGGTCTCATTCTGTACTGTTTTGTTCAATTTTATTATACATAATGATAATTCTTTTTAAGGTAGCAAGAGGCATTATGGTAACTATTGTTGATTACCTTGTATTCTGTTTTTACATCATGTGCTGTGATCATCCTTTGTTTTCACTGACTGCTTTGTTTTGTCATATTTGATTTTATTCTCTTCCAAAAAAAAGTAATAAGAACTATGGGAGTAATAAAACCCAAAATGTGTAAAAGTTCTTGTAAAAGAGAGAGGGAAAAAAAGTGCTCTAAAGGATACAACTGCAAATGTGTTTAGGTGTGTTAAAATAGATGACCATATTACTAAATTTTTGTTGGATCATTGAACACAACTGTTTGCAGTCTCACTGTTTGAATGTCCACTTTGTATGCTTTAATCCTGTAACATGGACAACTATTTCTAAGATGACAATATAAATCTATAAACTAGTGATTTCTTACTGGTTTTTTTGAAGTTCTGTATTGCTTGTACCCTTATATTGTTTTTTCCTTTAAATAAAAAGAAAATTCTTCAATTGGATTCCTTATCTCACTTTTATCCTTTTCTTTATCCTCTCTCTTTTTAAAATTTTAAGATTTTTCCTTTCTCCATCCTTCTATTTTTATTATCCCTTTATTATTATCTTAATTTTCTTTTATTACTTTATTAGCCATTTAGTTTACTCTACATTGTTTTCTTTGATTTGTTTTTAAAGCAGTATAGTTGTTATTAATGTATTTTACTGTATATCAATACCTGCCTTATCAATGTATTATGTTTGTTACTATGATTTGTTTTCTGCTCTCTAAGAGGTGCTGGGGCTCAACTCTTCAAAAGAAGGCCAGACACTAAGAAGACTCTCATATAAAGTGAAAAATACACCTATTCTAAAAGAAATATAAAAATAAAGCAACATGAATACTTCAAATGTCAAGGTAGAAATATAAAAAACAAGACAATACAACTATTTTAAGTGTTCATAATTCATCAGAAGCTGATACAGTTATTGAAATGTATGAAATGCCTGACACAGAATTCAATGATTAATGACTTCCAAGAGGATATAATGGTTGAATGGGTTAAGAAAGACAATGCAGAATAAGAAGAAACAATTCCACAAGTGATATTCTGAAGAAAAACAGAAGTCTTTGATAGTTAAAGCACAATCATCCCAATCAAAAATCTCAGTGGAAAAAGAAAAGAAAAAAAAAGTTTAAAAAAATCAGTGGAATGCCTCACCAAAAATATAGGATACAGCAGAAGACGGAATTTCAAGTTCTGAATATTAGACTAAAGAATTATACACTCCGACCCTTATAAAGAAGGCACATAACATTACGAACAAAATATCCAAGAACTCCAAGACGTGGTTCAAAGAGGAATCATACAAAGTTTGAAGGTAGAAGAGGCCATTGATATTGATACTAGTGGAATACGAAATCTATTCAATAGAACGGTGACAAAAAACTAGTTACAGAGACATATAGAGCCCCACACAGAAAAGACTCTTTATACATCACATGATAGTTCAAATCTCAAGAATATGGAAGGAAAGATACTGAAAGCTGAAAAAATAAACACCCACTAGTTTATAGAAGTAAACCCATAAAGATGACTTCAAATTTCTTTGCAGAAACTTTGAAAGCCAGGAAAGCAGGAAACAATACATTTCAAGCATTAAAAGAAGATAAATGCCAATCTAAATTGCTATATCCAGAAAGTCTATCCTTCAAAACTAAAGACAAATAAGACTGTCCAAGATAGGCCTAAACTAGGAAGTTTAGGCATTGCAGAAGACCTTTAAAAGCATACTAAACACAGATTAAGAACAGATAACATAGTGGGAATAAAGAAAGAGTTAGACATTTAAAACAACAAAAAGATAGAATGTATTGTATATCTTTTGATAATTATTATTCTGAATGTAAATGCTCTTAATTTTTCAATTAAAATATATACACTGGAAAATTGGGTTAAAACACAAGCCCCAACCCTGCTATCTACAGTAAACATACCTCACTAATAAAGACATTTACAAACTGAAAGCGAAAGGATGGGCAGGGAATATTCCACACTAATAGAAATCAAAACCAAGAAGATTAGCTGTGCTCATAACTGACAAAGTCAACTTCAAGACCAATTAGTCAGAAGGGACAAAGGAAACTATCCACCAAGAAGCTACAACAATTGTACATAGACATGCACCAAACATTGTGCATGCAGGTTGATGAAATAAATGCTACTCAAAGAGATGCATAGTTTCCAGTAAATTAATAATGGAGGACTCTAATACTCCACTCTCATCAACAGACAGGTCATCCAGCCCTCCCCCCACACACAAAATGAACAAAGAAACACCAAAAATTAAATGGGTTTAGCAAGTATTTACAAAACATCCCATACAACAATTACAAAACACACGTTCATCTTATGAGTTCATAAAACATTCTGAAAAACAGATTGTATTTTAGGCATAAAGTAAACCTTAACAAATGCAAAAAAATTAAAATTGCTTTCATCTTATCAGAATGTTATTAAACAAAATATAAATTAAGACCAAGAGAAACTATACAAATGCATGGAGATTGAACAATTCACATTGGAATCTTAAAGATAATAAGAGGAGGGATTAAAGAAATTCCAAACATTAAATGAAAATAGAAACACAATACACCCAAATCTCTAGGCTATGCAAAACCATATTAAAAGAGGTAATTATTTGATATCTCTGACTTTTTTGATGCAGAGATGATTTTTTGTTATAGAAATGAGCACCTACATCAAAAAAAATCAGAGGGATATCAAATAAATAACCTAATATGCCTCTAAAGACCTTGAGAAAAAACCCTAAGGAGGAAAGAAATAATAAAGATCAGAGCTGAAATTCACAAGACAAAGACTAAAAGAAAAATATCAATAAAATTTAATATTTTTTGGAAAAAGTACAGCAGATGGATGAACGTCTAGCCAAATGAAATGACAGAAAGAGATGGTCCAAATCAATGTCATTACAGAGGAAAAGGCAGATTTCACAACAGATACCACTGAAACTGAGAAAATTTTAAGGACTATTTTGAAAACCTGTATCCTAGGAGTCCAGAAGAACATGGCGGATAGACAGCAGCAGCCTCGGAGGCTCTCTGAGAAACTGCACTTGAAATCCAGGAGTGGTGCCAGGCAGGAAGTCCTAGGCAAGGGGGGATATCCTTTGCTGACCCAGGAATGAACTAAATTAAGAGAAACCAACTGGAAACGCAATCCCGGTGATACAGCAGGAACAGATAAGGACTCAGCATGGAAGCCGGACCCCACATTACTGGAAACTGTGAATTGAATGTCCTGCAATCGCTGTTCCATCCCGGTCAGCACAGCGGGAAGAGAGGCGTGAAAGCTCGGAGAGTGGGAAGCATTGGAAGGAGTTGGGAGCGGGACTGGCCGGGTGCCCTGCATCGACCTGTGGTGAGTGGATTGGGACCCTTCCACAGAGTAGGAGGCTTCAGCAAAGGACATACTGGAACCCGGCAGACTTCCCAGAACGAGATGCCGCAGTGACTTCAGTCACATATCCCCCTCTCCAGTGCAGGGAGTGCCTAGCCTGCGAGACGCCACTAGCTGAGACACAATAGACTAGCCCAACTCAGGTCCCAGTGCCAGGAGGTGCACCCTAGCAGTGAAGCCTTTGGTAGGTTGACCTGGAGGGGACATTGATTACCCAGGTCTGTGTCTCCCTAGTGCGTTGCGGTGGGCGGGAACACCTAGCCGGCGAAATTCAAACAGAATGTGGCTGACAGGGAAGGACGCTGGGCCTCCTATAAACGCTTAAATATAACAAAGAATATGGGAAGAGGGAGCAACAAGAAAGGGTCCTCAGCCCCCAATCCTGAGAAACATGCAAGAGCAGACATGGCACCAATAGACATAAAGCGCTATCTCCAGAGCCTCATAGATGAGTTCAAGAATGAAGTTATTAATGACCTGAAACACGACATAAGCAGAATAGTTAGAGAAATGCTAAGCACCGCCCAAGAAAAAACAGATGGTGGAATGGAAGAACAGAAAATAAGGGGAGAATTGTTTGATGGAGAAGATAGAGAAAACATAGAATACGTAAAGCAGGTTCAAAGAGATTACCAGGAAACTAAAAACTCTATCAAAAACTGGCATAACAGCTTGAAAGAAACTAAGGATAGATTATCTGAACTGGAGGGCAGATTTGTAATATGGGAGCATGAAATGAAAAACTTCTTAAAAATAACAAAAAAACTATCAGCACAAATACAAAGGATAGAAGATGATAAGAAGATCTATAACTTAAGAATTAAGAACGTAAGAGAAGAAGTGCAGACACAAACAAATGGACTACAAAAGCTATTCACAGAAATAATCCAAGAGAATTTCCCTAATTTAGCAAATGGTAAAGATACTCAGATATATGAGGCATACAGGATTCCAGCCACCTACAACCCAAGCAGAGCTACACCCAGGCATATAATAATCAAAATTCCAGAAATCCAATAAAAGAACAGAATATTAAAAGCCGTCAGAGACAAGAAACAGATCACTTACAAGGGAACACCCATCAGAATTACAGCAGACTTCTCAGCACAAACTATCAAATCACGAAGAGCGTGGGGGGAAATAATTCAAGCTTTGAAAGGTAATAACCTCCAGCCAAGACTGATATATCCTGCACAACTGTGCCTAGAAATTAATGGAAAAACAAGGTGCTTCCAGGATAAAGAGGAACTAGGGGAATTTGCAACCACTAATTCAACTCTACAGAGAATACTGCAGGATAGTCTAAAAAAGGAAAACACCAAGATTCCAGAAATAGTGGCAGAGAGGCCACAATGAATGGAGCATAAAACGAAATGAAGAAGACAAACTGACAACAAACGTTAGAAAAAGGCAGAAATGAGGCAGAGAAGATCAGAGGGTAGGAACAGCTATTTTGGAGAAAACAAGACATCATAATAGCTAGTGCTGATTTAGTATCATCTTGTTTTGAAATCCCATCAAACTTGTATTCTTCTGTCTCCATTGGTCTTAAAAGGTTGTATCTTATTGGATTTTATTATATATGATAATATAAGCAAAAACTTTTACAGACAAGGAGTTTATATAGAAATCATTGTTCATTTTCTGTTAATTGGTTCTAAATACCCTGTAATAATGTCATTCTCTTGAATGGTTTTATAGTGTCTTGATATGTTTGGTACTACAGTATAAGAAGTTATACTCAAAGATTTCAAGGAAAGAGACACTATGGTAACTATTTTTGTTAGATTTTTTTTTTGTCTTTTTCATTTTTATCGGTACCAGGGATCGCTCTCACGATCGCCTGCTTGCAAGGCAGGTGCTTATGCCGCTGAGCTAAATCCCCAGCCCTGGTAACTATTTTTATGTCAGGATATCTTGTGGTGAAATAGTATTTTGCTTAAATGGTTATATTTTGACCTGCGCTGTTCTGTTGTTATGCCCTCTTTTATTTCAATCCCCTTTTTTAAATTACTTTTTTCTTTTTATTTTTTTAATTAAGGGAAAAATAAATAAAAAATAGCAGGATACATTATAGTAACCTACTTTGATTTCCTATTAACTTGATTTGAAATCCTGTATTGCCCTCACCATCTTGTTTTGACTGAGTTTCCTCTATTCTGCTTTGCTTGATAGTACCAAGTTTGAAAGTATAGGCATAACTATGAAGACAATAAGAATCGTTATGACGCACATTCCGGTTGACTGTTATTTTCTTTTAAAATCCTGTAATGTCTCCAATGCTTTGGTTTTATTCTTTATTGCTTAGTTTAATTTTATTATAATTGCCAATTCTTCTTAAAATAGCAAAAGGTAGTATGATAACCATTGTTGATCACCTTATATTTTGTTTTTACATTATTATGTCCATCCTTTTGATTTGACTGACTCTGTTCTGATATGTCGCATTTGGTTTTACTCTCTTCAAAAAAAGTAGTAAAAACTGTGGGAGTAATAAAACCAAAAATTGTCATTGTACAAAAGAAAAGAAAAGAAAGTGCTCTAAAAGTTATAACTGCATATATGTTTAAGTGTATAAGATAGATAACCATATTACTGAGTGTTTTTTTGGATCATTGAACAAAACTGTTTGCACACTCACTGTTTGAAGGTCCACTTTATATGCTTCAATTTTGTAACTTGAACAACTGTTTCTAAGATGAGAATATGTAATCTATTAATTAATGATTTCTTACTGTTTATTTTTTAAATTTTGTATTACTTTTACTCTTTTTCTGTTTTTTTCCTTTTTCTCCTTAAATAAAAAAAACCTGTATCCTAATCAACTGAAGGATGTGAGGAAGTGAATAACTTTCAAGACACACATCACCTACCAAAATTTACCCAAGATTAAAAAGAAAGCTAAATAGAATTACAGCAGTGTGGTTTGCTCAGTGTGTTGCAGAATAGCTGTCATTTCAGGCCACACAGTGTACACCCAGTCAGGGTGTTCTTGTGGGAGACAGCCAGTTCTGCACGTGAAAAAATGAGCTGCCCCATCACTGTGGATAAAGAAAACATCACCATGGCTACAGAAATCTCTGTTAGGTACCCTAGGCAATTGCCAAGAAATGTAACTGACTGCAGGTCCTTGGTGAGGTCTCTTTTGACAAAGCTCTGTGTGAGGGACTGGACTGAGAAAACTACATAATGAAAATCACAATCATCCTCTCAGCAGATAAGAGGGAGCATTCTTTGCCTCTCATCATTGGAAGTACTGTTGGTGACCTTCTGGTTTTGATTATGGTTATAGTCATCTTGTTCAGGCCAACCTTCACTGTTACTCCAGGTGATGGTAACTCTGTTTTATGGAGTAAAAACAACTTGCCCTTGGCATAGGCCTAGTAAGTGACAGAACCATTTTTCCAATAGAATATTTTTAGGTTCCAACTCCAACATCTTTTACATAAAAGCTTCATTACAGAGTAGGGAAGATCTGAGTGCCTGTTCTCTTGACTGACCACTCTCATTCTGAAGATTTTAGGAGAGTCCATTTCCCTCCAAGGAGCATCATACAACAAAGGTTGATGTCCACAGAACACTCGTCCTGGCAGTGGTCTCCCACTCAGCAGCAGGGTAGATATATGCAATGTATACAAAAAGTTCTCCAAAAGAAGCCATAATCCCTAGAAGACAGAACTTGAGGACTCCAGTAGAAGACCTGGAGACTAGCAGACCTTATTTCAGTGAGTGAAGTGAGCTTTGTATTGATTTCCCTGGATGACTCATACAATGAGTCAAGTGAGGCATATGGGGACCAAAAAGCACTGGCAAAAATAGAGATGATTTCTTGGGCTGTGGAGCCAGTGCTCCTGGACTTATTCTGGCCCAAATGTTTACTATTTGTATGACTATGGGACATCTAATCTTTTAGAGAAAATCAGAGTAAAGTAGTACTAACTACATAGGGTGGTCATAATTGATAGAATTTTCGGCTGGGAACCATCTGATAGAATTTTTGGCATGGCTAAAAAGTAAGAAATATGAAGAAATAAAAGTATAAGAAGAAATAAAAAGTGGCCTTTATTTTAAGAATGTGGGGAGAGACTCCATGACCCTGCGGGGTCTGGCATTCTCTCCACCAGACACATGGTGTGGGGGCATACATGTAGCTTAGGTTTGGGGTGGTGCCTAAGGCGCATTAGTGATGCACAGGTAGCCCATTGGTATTCATTTTGTGCCATCCACAGGTAAATTGCCTAGGAGCGGGAAAGGTGACCTCAAGATAGAGCCCCTTGGTTCCACCTCCCAGCTTCCCACGGGCTACAGTGTTCCATCTGGGGCAAAATCCTTTCAATAATCATTGAGTCTCTCCATGTAAAGGATTCAGAGCTCTGCTTTACAAGCAGTGAATATGAGGGTGTTCGTTATAGTGATGATTGCAAAGATCCCTTTAACAGGCCACTGTGGGGCTCCACTGTCTTGGGGCTAGGTTGAATCAAGGAAAACTCTTTCAGAGCAGTACAGGAGCTAGAGCCCAAGCTTAATCGTTCAGCACATGCTTCACATTCACAAGGCCCTGGGTTCCAGCCCCAGCGTACATCCTCCTCCAACAAAAAAAAAAAAAAAAAAAAAAAAGCAGTCAACTATTTCTCAAGGGAAGAATTCAGCTTGGCTTTGGAAATGTCCCTAACTCAGGTTTTAGTGATGCAGATGCAAGAAGTAGAGCATTCTTTTCCCTCTTCTCCCCTCTGAGTGCAATGGGTGTTAAGCATGAACTCTGGGTGTGCATATGGGAGTGGCCCAAGAATGAAAACATTCTGAGGTAGTACTTGTACCTCTATTTTCATATTACTTTGCCTGTGATCCACAGGAAGAAATATTCCCACATAGTAAAGTTATACCCAAGCATACACTTGAAATGATAGCTTTATAACATAACATCCACTGAGTTTTTAAACATTTTGATACTTTTCTGTCTTTTTTTTAAATATAGGCAGAGTGAAGTAGGAGAGAGAAAAGGGTTGAGATAGGAAGTAGGAAGGAAAGATGGAAAGCAGAGAGAAGTGGGTGTCCCTTAAAATGTGATGTGAATGGAAGACAGTAAAGAGCTAACCAGTTATAATCCAGTAAATTGATTTTGTGACCCATTGGTGGGTCTGGATGCAGTCTTAAGCAGCTGCATAGTCAGGCAGCTAATAAGGAGGCAGACCTTACCCTCTGGATGCTCTTTATGTGGACTCAAAGTTTCACAACAGTTCTGTCAGAAGTTGCAGTCTGGAGCCATGTGTGGTGGCTCACACCTGTGGTCCTAGCACTCTGAGGCATGGGGAGAGAAAGTCTGAGGTTTGAGCCCACTTTGAGCAACTTACTGATTCAGCAGGACCCTGTGTTAAAGTAAATAAGAGTTGCAGATGTTGTTTGATGTGAGAGCCCTAGGTTCAATCCCCAGTATTAAGAAACAAAGAAAGAAAGAAAGTCACACCCTGGTCTTGGCTGTGCTGTATGGAGTTTGGGAGGAGTTCTCACCAGAGAGCAAGTGAGAACAAGGTCCATTCTTCAAAACTAGGGTAGAAGTTGTGACAGGTCACAGAGGGGGCTTGTTATTCCATTTCCTCTAGGACTACACAGTGGGTGCTCAACAAAGGTTTAACTAATCAAGATAATCAAAAAGGGGGCATGGTGGTATGATCTCAGCATTTAGAAGACTGAAGTCAAGTCGAAGGATCACAAATTTGAGGACAAATTTGAGGCTATATAGTGAAACCCTGTCTCATAAAACAAAATGAAAGAATGGAGGAGGGTCCAGAAGTGAGTCGAGTGAATTCTCTGTGTGTTGGGACTTCTGGACCCCTGCCGTCTCTAGGGATTCCTCACAAACAAATAGGCTCTGGGCACAAAACCCGGCACTCCTTCTGGGGAGTAGAGAAGCTCCTGCATGCTGTATGGGCAAGGGTCAGCCCTGGGGTGTTTTTCAGTCTTAGAGCTTCTGCAGGCCAGATTGTAGTTTAGGGAACTCCCACCAATTGAGAAAATCCACCTTCCCTCTGAACCTCAACCTTCAGCAGTGTTCTCCATTTGACAGACATCTTCCTAGATATGTTGTCATTCCATGGAAGCTACTTCTTCCTGCGCTGGACAGCTGAGTTAGAGGAGAACCCAGGAAGAGGACAGTAGGAAGGTGAGGATGACATCAGCCTCCCTTGTGAGACTAAAGCAGGGCAATAGTTCCAGATAGCCTCCTTGTTTTTAAAAGAAACCAGCTCGGTGCTTGTTTACTCATGCAGCAGATACGTGTAGAATTACAGTGTGGCCAGCACTGTACTAGGCATGGGATATGGAGATGACCACAACCAAGTCCTTGCCTTCTTGCAGCCTCTGGATTTACTGGGGGTCAATAAATTAGTGGGATCATATCAGATAGTGCTAAGTGCTCTTTAAGAACAAGATGGAGCCATGGGATAGAAAGGCTTAGGGTGGGATTGAGGACTAGTTTGAGTGGATGATTATATGAACTAGCTTTTTGAGGAAATGGTATTTAAGTAGAAATTGTTAGAAGGTTGCAGAAACTGATTAAAACTATAGCTCAATAGTTCGGCACTTGCCTAGCATGTGCAAGGCTGTGGGTTTCTTCCAAAGCATTGAAAAAAGTCTGAGCTTCCTGTTATAACTAATCTTAATTGTCAAGTTGACTGGCTTGAAAGATTCCCACAAAATTCAAGTAAAGTACACTTCTGGGTAAGTCCAGGCACATCATGGGGCATGGTACTGGAGATTGTAATTAGTTCCTGCTCTTTTTTTTTTTTTTTTTTTTTTTTTTTTGTTCTTGGCTGCCATGTTTTGGGAAGCTTTCTTCCACTATAACCTATACCTAGTGTTTCTGCTTTGGAGCCCACCAACTATGACTTGAAACCTCTAAAACTGCAAACCAAAATAAAACTCTCCTCCACCTCTTCCATCCTCTGTTTAGCTTCCCACAATATGGAGGTTGAAATCTAGACAGTCTTCATGAAGACTATACCAGCCTGGAACCAGCTTTTGGAACTAGCCTGGCTCGAGGTTATCTTTTGTGATTCTGTGCCTTGATTGCCTGTGTCTCCTCCTCCCACCTGCTGTGGGCTTTGCAGGTAACTAACTCTCTGGGAATGTAGGGTTTTAACCCTGCAGCAGCAGTTATGGTGTTCACTTGATTCCAGTGGACACAGGAAGCCACCAAACAAGTCTCTGACAACCTGTGGAGTATCAGCGCTCCCCCAGACATTAAGATCAACCTCCTAGGAGATCTTGGCACTAGGTAAAACAATAAACATGTACAACTGGGCATAGTGATGCATGCCTGTAATCTTAGCTACTTAACAGACTGAGGCAGGGAAGAACTCAGCTTCAAAATGGCAGGAGTAGGACCACTGGGGATGTAACAGGTAGTAAAGTGCTTGCCTAGCAAGTGGGAAGTCTTGGACCTGATCTATTAAAAAAAAAGGAAATAAAAAAGAAACCTGTCTAACAAAAACTAAATAGAACAACACCAGGGGCTGGGGATTTAGCTCAGCGGCATAAGCACCTGCCTTGCAAGCAGGTGGTCGTGAGTTCGATGTCCAGTACCGATAAAAAAGAAAAAAAGTGTGAAAAAAATAGAACAATACCAAGCAATGACATTGAATTAATAATAAAATTTTTCTAAAAAACAAAGAACCCAGGACCATATGTGCTTGTAACTGAGTTTTACAAAACTTTAAAGAATTAACACCAATATTCCTATAACTATTCAATGAAATAGAAACGAAATAAATGTTTCTAAAATCATTGTGTAAGGCCAACAAGAACCAGAAAAGTACACAACCAGAAAAGAAAACTGTAGGCTAACATCCTTCCTGGTTTATCAAGTCAAAATCCCTAATAAAATACAAGCTGAAATCAACAATACATTTTAAAAAATTATATACTATGATCAAGTTGTTTTAATTTAGAGATGCAAGGATGGTTTAATGTATGCAAATCAATAAATATGATACATCACACAAATAGACTCAAGGATAAAAATCACAGGATTTAAACTGGCCCAGAAAAAGCCTTCAAAAAAATTCAACATGTCATCATAAACCTCCTAAAGAAGCTAGGTATTATCTCAATATAGTAAAAATTACATATGACATGTCCACATCCAACATCATTCTGAATGGAGAAAAACCAAAAGTATTTCTTGCAAAATAGGAATAAGGCAAGAATATTCATTTTCATCATTCTTACTCAGCAGTGTATATGTACTGCTGAAACGAACATATGAAGTTCTAGCCAGAGCAATCAGGCAAAAGAAAAAAAAGGGGGGGAATGCAAATAGGAAATAAATCAAATTACCCTAGTATATAGATGACATGATTTTATACTTAGAAAATCCTAAATACCCCACTAAAAGACTTTTAGGATCCTAAGTTCAGCAAAGTAGCTGGATATAAAATCAACATTTAAAAACCATAGCTGTCTTGGTTATTTTTCTTTCATTGCTGGGATAAAATACCTGACATGCAAAATTATGGAAGGAAAGATTTATTTAGTTCACAGTTTGTGGAGGTTTTTCAGTCCATACTCAGCTGGCTCCAAGGCAGCGTAGCATGGTACTGGGGCAATGTCAAGGCAGCATCCAGAACACAGCCAGAGAAAAAGAGGGGAAGAGAAAACCTCTTTTTCTCCCTTATACTGTACACAGACCACACACACACAGCCAAGTCTTTGCGTAGCACTCACAAATCTCCTGGCCATCCTCTTGCACAGATATTTCAAAGTAAGAACCCTATCTCCCTGCTGAGTCTCTTAATTAGCCTTCTAAACTTCTCAAGTTGGCACAATGTTATCAACCATAACAATAGCTTTTCTATATATTGATTGATTGATCAACAAATACGTGAATGTTTGTTATAAAAAATTAGTGTAAAGATACATTGTTATTAATTTCCCCAAAAATTATTCCTCCTTGCTTCAAACAGACTCATTCTGCTGTTCTTCCCACATTCTGAAGCAGTTCTGTAAGTCCTTTTTAATGACTTTACAAAGTGTGAAATATATATGTATATGGTGAATGGAAAGCAGGCTCCCAAAAACACGATGGTGTGTTTTTGTCCACCGTGTTCACCAGCTTTGGGACCATGTGACTTCTGGCTCTTTCTCAAAGTCAAAACTGCCATGAAAGATAAAAACTGTGAATCTGTTCAGGATATTGAGGCCAGTAGGGCAGCACAACTAAAAACATGAAAGAGAATTCCAGGACTGCTTCAGAAAATTATAAGAAAGGTGGAATAAATGTACTTGTCTTAGTTACTTTATGCTCGTCACTGAGACAAAATACCTGAAGCCCAAGGTTGGGAAAGGAAAGATTTATGTCTTACAGTTTTTGGAGGTTTCAGTCCACACTCAGTTGGCTCCAAGGCAGGCAGGCATGGCTGGGCCGCAGTTCATGGCGGCCACCAACAGCAAGCAGGAACCAGCAAAGAGCAAGACACACCGTCTTCTGCCATTACATCACATCCTGGCTCCACCCCTATGTGAGTGTGGCACTGACACTATCAATTCAAGCACTAGACAATGAACCATCACAAATGAACAATGCAAACTCATGAGGCCTGGGGGAAACAGACATAAACCATGACAGTACTTGAATCAAGGAGGAGAATTTTGAAGAATCTTTATGGCAATATTTCTTTTACTGTAACTTTTTAATGTAAACACACTATATTTTTAGTCATGCCTTGTATACAAATAATGAACTAGCTGAGAAAGCAATCAGGAAAAGCATTCTATTCATAATAACTTCAGAAAGATAGAGGCAGCTGGCCCATGGAAAGAGTGATACAATGCCAGGCCATCAGCCCACAGCACAGTCATTCACCAACTCCAGGCCAGCTTGATATTTTGCTGCACATTAGCACAGGGCAGCAGAGGTGCAAACTAACTGACCCACCTGATCCTGAAGGAGGAAAAGGTCCATGGAGAGAAGGGCAGACCAGGCCTGCCAAGTATTGTCATTAAATCTAACAGTCTGCTTGAACACCCCCAGCCCCAATGCCTACACACCAAAAAGAGTAGAAAGCTGTCTTTTTCCCATCTACTAATAGAAGCAAGGATACACCTCGGGTTGGACACTTACCACAGTCAGGGATGAATGGACAGAGGGCCTCTGGAACAGGAACACACCTCACAAACCCACAGACCCAAAAGCTAGGCAGAGAACTGTGATTGGTTGGATTCCAAGACCAGAAAGAAACTACTCATTCAAAACACAGAGGAAATTTTTTATTCAATTTGTTTTAAATTTTTGTTTATTGTTAGTAGCTTTCCTTTATTAGTACTTTTTCTTTTCTTCTTTTTCTCTTTTTTCCCACTTTATTTTTTTCCTTCTATCTTACCCTTTATTTCCTGTATTTTGCTTTCTGTTTTTTTTCCCTGTTTCTTGTACATCCTGTGATTCTAATACTATTAATGTCCTTTTACTACTCAGTTGTCCCTATCTCACTTTTCTCTCCTCGTTCTCATCTTTCACTGATTAAAATTTCAAATTTTACTTTTTTCATTCTCTGTCCCCTAGCACTGCTACCTTTACTGACATAACTATTAAGCTTAGTGAATATGTAGATAGTTTATTAGCTCTATATGGTTGCTGCTGAATACTGATCCACCGTTAGTGATTTAAAACTCCACTTAGTAGATATCAAAACATGAAAAGAAAAAGCAACAAAATGCCTCAAAAAATCTCCCAACTTTCCCAAAGTTAATGCATGGGTCAGAGAAGGGAGGAAAACAAAAGGCACACAGCTGAATTATTTGAAAGGATAAGAGAAGAAATACAGAAGAGATCAATAAAGCCTGTGGCAAGCTCAGAGGAAATATAACTAAACAGGCAATGGACCTAATAAAACAATCAGCAAGTCTACAAAACACACTAATAAAAAACTAGCTGGGCTACAGCAAAAGAAACCACCAACAGAATGGAGAGACAACTCACAAAGTGGTGGGATGGGGGGATTTGCAAGCTATTCCTCAGACAAAGAACTACTATCTAGAATATATAAAAACTAAAAAAAAATTAGATATGTCCTAATTTAAAGAGCCAATTCAAAATGGACATCTAAAATGAGTAGACTTCTCAGATGAAGAGATACAAAAAGCAAATAAATATATGAAAAAAATGTTCAGCATCACTGATCATTTCAGAGATGTAAATTAAAACAATGCTGAGATTCTATTACACTCCAGAAAGAATGGCTATCATTAAGAAATCAAGCAATAATAATTGGTGATGGGGAAAAAGAAACTCTTCACCACTGTTGGTAGACTGGTACAACTATGAAATCAATGTGGATAACCTCAAAAAAGCTAAAACTAGATGTCCCATTTGACCTAGTTATTTCCTTTCTTGCTTTGTCCCAAGCTAATTAAAAGCATCATACTACAGTGATACATGCACACCCAAGATTACAGAAGCACAATTTAGTAGCTAAATCTTAGAAACAGCCCAAATGTCCATCAATCCATGAAGAGACAAAAAAGATGTGCTTTAAAAAAATAACAGTGGAGTACTACTCTGCCACAAAAAGTAAATTTGAGACATTTCTAGGTAAATGGATGCACCTTGAGACTATACTCCTAAGTAAAAGAGGTACACAAGTTTAACTATTACACTGTTCTGTTAATGTGAGAAATTGAAAGGGTAATAAGACCCCAAATTATTATATATATATAAAACATACATAACATGTATAACATGTATAACATATTGTGCATAATATATTGTATATAACATATTGTATAACATATTGTGAAATAGGAAGAAAGTGTCCAAATGGGAAGGAGAACTAAAGAGAGGGAAGAAACGAATGAAGAGAAAAGAAAACTCAGAAAAAGAATGAAAAATAGAAACAAAGCTTTTGTGAATGAGGAGGAGAAGAGGGGTTAAAGGGAGGGAGGGTAGGGGAATGGGAGAAAAAGAATCAAGTTATATCACATACAAGTACAAATTTTCTATGATGAATATGATCATTATGTACACCTAAAATGTACCAAAAACTTAATTATTTAAAAAAGAATTCAGATGTTAATGATGGTGCCTATGAAGATCAAATAAGAAAGGGTCAGTGAGAGAGCCAAGGTCAAAATTTTGAGGAAATCCTTCATTTAACTGACAAAAGGAAGAAGGAAAGCAAAGAAAAAAATGCGAAAGGATTGGGAAGGGAATTAAACAGGGCTACGTTCAAGCAAATGAAATAAGGTGAGCGATGAGGAAAAGGTGCTCAGGCCTGTGAAATGTTGTAGAGAGTCTGGGAATGATGATACATAGAGATATACCATTGACCTTGAAATTCAAAGAGAGCTAAGGACCTCAAGTGATCATCTTCTGTAATGTGGTCAGGACATGGACAAAGTATGAGTGCAAAAAGTTGATGAGAAAGCAGTGAGGTTCACTTGAACATTGCAATAATGAGTGCCCTCCAAAGATGCCAAGTCAATATGGAGTGAGGCAGAGATTTATTACACTAATCAGCTCATGCTATCTTGGAACCCAAGAGGTCTCACAATCTCCTACTACAAGCTAGAGAACCAGAAAATCTGGTAATATAATTCAGTCCAAGAGTGAAAGCCTAATAACCACTGGAACCGTTGTATCATTCCTGCCCTGGAGTGGAAGTGGTAGAGGCAGTTCTAGACTCCAAAATGAATGCTTCAGTTTAAGAAAAAAGAAGATCCACCCTTCTACTTTTTCTCTGTTTGGGTTGTCACAAACTAGATGATGCCTGTCCATGTTGATGGGGGTTTGTCTTCTTCTTTCAGTCCACTTAGTCAACTGTCAATCTCCTACACAGACATTCTCACAGACACACCTAGACACAATGTTTTATGAGCTATCTGAGTACCATTTAGCACACTAAGTTGACATATAAAACTAATCACCGCAGATGGAAATATTAAAATAGTTTTACAATGTGCAAGATTTTGTTGTTGTTATTTTTGAGACAGCGTCTCACTATGCAATTCAGGCTGTCCTTGAACTTACTATGCCCAGGCTGGCCTCAAACTTACAGCAATTCTCCTGGCTTAACCCCCAAATTCTGGCATTATAGGTGTACACAACCATGCGCAGACATAATGCATAGAATTTTCACCTGTCTTCTCTCTGAAGTTGCTACTCTGTTGTATTCACTTGACAAATACTGAATATTACCAATAATAGAAAGATAATTCCCAGATGAAAAGTATAGATTACCTGAAGAACATTATCTAATTTGTAAATAATTTCCTTGCAAATATTAATTTTAATAATACTGTATTTAAAAATGTTTTCCATTTTTATATGAAATTATATATAAATGTCTTTTTTTGCCTCTTGTTACTAACAAGACTAAACAAAACAGAAAATGGGTAGAAATAATACATACGGTCAGAGAAAAAATAAACACTAAGAAGTCACTAATGTTTACATACCTTTTATAAATAGTTGTTGAAGATACAAAAGTGGAACAAATAAAATAGGAGTTCAAACAGTGAGACTGCAAACAGTTCTGTTCAACTATCCAACAAAAACTTAGTAATATGGTTGTCAATCCTATACATTTAAACATACACACAGTTATCCATATCTTCATTTATGTTGAGAGTAAACAAATTAAATCAGGCTAAAATCATTCTGAACAAAGAATAATAGTACTGCTGGATTTCACATCATGACACTCCGGGATCAGCACTGGGTACTGTGGTGTCTTTTCTTTTTTTAAATTTTATTTAAAGAAAGACTAAACAGGCGAGTTCACACCTTGCTGTTTGCAGCAGCCTCCACATGGAGGAGAGCTAGGACCCCCAGTGCACTGCCAGCCCCAACTGCCAGATACTAAATTGAGAACTTCAACTCACTAGAGAGGCGTTTGCACCAAGGGTGGGAGTTAACAAACCGAATTGAGAGGAGAGTTGTTGGGGAACCCTGCATCGACCTGTGGTGAGTGAGAAGAATAAAAACTCTTCCATACAGAAGAGGGAGCTCCAACAGACGCTTGAACTGGAGCAGCTGTGATAGCCCGCCAGATTTAACTCACAGGAGAGGTGTTTGCAGCGAGGGCAGGAGTTGGCAAACCGAATTGAGAGCAGAGCTGGCAGGGAACACTGCATCGACCTGCAGTGAGTAAGCATAATAAAATCTCTTCCATAGAGAAGGGGGAGCTCCAACTGATGACATTTGGGACTGGGCAAATAGTTTATAACAAGGAGCAGCAGTGACTTCAGCTGGCTACTCCCTTCTCAAGCAGGACTGGTAGGATACACTCAACCTGGGTAACACCGCAGACTAAGACCCAATATGCTAGCCCAAATCAAGTCCCTATGCCTGGCAGTGTACCCTAGTGGAGTGAAGCCTTCAGCAGGTTTACTGACCTGTAGGGGCAGGCCTATCATAGGCTGCCCCAGTTTGTGTCTCCCTAGTACACTGGAGTGGGCGGGAACACCTAGCCAGCGCTACTGAAACAAACTGTAACCAACAAAGAAAGAAACTGGGCTTCCTATATTTGCTTGTATGGAAGGAACAAGAATTATGGGAAGAGGGAGCAACAAGAAAGGTCCTCAGTCCCCGATTCTGAGAACATTGATCCAGGAAAGGTAAATGCAAAGGAGAATGAGGACAGCAAACATGCAACATCAGACAAGGCACCAATAGACATAAAGCGATATCTTCAAGACTTCATAGACAAGTTCAAAAGAGAAGTATTTAACCAAGTAAAGCAAGATATAAGTAGAATAGTTAAAGAAATGCTAAGCACCTCCCAAGAAAAAACAGATGGAAGAATGGAAGAACAAAAAAAAGGGGGGGAGAATTGTTTGATGGAGAAAATAGAGAAAACGTAAAACATGAAGCAGGTTCAAAGAGATTACAGGAAATTAAAAACTCCATTGAAAGCTGGCAAAACTGCTTCAAAGAAATTAAGGTTAGACTATCTAAACTGGAGAACAGGTTTGCAATGTGGGATTATAAAAGGAAAAATTTCTTTTTTTTTTTTTATTTAAGAGGAAAAAGAGAAAAACACAAAACAAAACAAAGCAGTGTAAGGTTACACATAATACAGAACTACAAAAAAAAACATAACAGTAAGAAATCACCTGTTAATAGATTACATATTATCATCTTGGAAATAGTTGCTCAAATCACAGTATCAAAGAATACAAAGTAGACATTCAAACAGAGAGACTGCAAACAGCTGTGTTCAATGATCCAAAAACATTAATATAGTCAGCTATTTAACACACCTAAACACACTTGCTGTTATATCTGTTAGAGCTCTTTTTTTTTTCCTCCCTCTCTTTTTTACAACAAAATTTACACATTTTGGATTTTATTACTCCTTAGTTCTTATTACTTTTTTGGGGGGGGAGAGAATAAAGTCAAATATGGCAAAACAAAGCTGTAAGTCAAAACCAAGGCTAGGCATAGCACATGATGTAGAACAGAGTACAAGGTTATTAACAATGGTTATCAACGTTGTCTCTTGTTTCCTTAAAAGGAATTGTCTATCTCATTAGATATTATAAAGTTGGACAAACAGTAGAGAACAAGACCAATGAAACTTAGGCATTGTGAACATTACAGGACTTCCAAAGGAGACAATAGTCAAACCAGAATGGGCATCTTTGTGAATCTTATTGCCTTCAAATTAGTTGCCTATACCCTCAGACTTGCTACTATTGCACAGAATGGAACAGAGTCTAATCAGTCAAAACAAGATCGTGGGAGTATTACAGGACTTCAAAACAAGTTAATAGGAGATCGAAAAGAGTTACTATTATATACCCTAATTTTTTAAATTTTTCCCTTAATTAAAATAAACATAAGAAATAGCTAAATAATTTTTTTAAAGAATAGTAGTTACCATAGTGTCTGTCTTTTTCCTTAAAATATTTGGATAAAACTTCATATACTATAGCTTCAAATATTTCCATATCAAGAAGCCCAGAATAAAGCCTTTCTAATTAATAAGTAAAAATTTTATAAGGCTTCAAGGCCACATAATGGGGAATCATGATTATCACATATTTTTATATATTTGAATCATTACTTATATTAGGGAAACTATTCGGTATTCATACATGCGAGATTGATTTATTTCACTTATGAGTATGGTCTCAAGCTGTGCCCATTTATTGATATATATCTCAACGCGATCCTTCTTTATAGCTGAATAATACTCCATTGTATAGAAATACCACAACTTTTTTATCCATTCCTCAGTTGATGGACACTTGGGTTGTTTCCAAGATCTGGCAATTACAAATTGTGCTGCTATAAACATAGGTGCACATATATCACTGTGGTATGATGCTTTCAGTTCTTCTGGGAATATGCCTAGAAGTGGAATAGCTGGAATAAATGGGATTTCCAATCCCAACTTTTAGAGAAACCTCCAGACAGACCTCCACAAAGGCTGTACCACTCTACACTCCCACCAACAGTGCAGGAGAGTTCCTTTTTCCCCACAGCCTCTCCAGCATTCGTTGTTGTTGGTTTTCTTGATCCTGGCCATTCTTTCAGGAGTGAGATGGTATCTCAGTGTGGTTTTAATTTGCATTTCTAATGACCAATGATGATGAGCATTTTTTCATGTATTTATTTGCCATTTGCATTTCTTCATCTGAGAATTGCGTATTCATCTCAGATGCCCATTTTTGGATTGGATCTTTGAATTTTGGAGGTCTGAGTTTTTTTAATTCTTTATATGTTTTAGACAAGAGTCCCTTGTCTGAGAGAGAGTTCACTAAAATCTTTTCCCAGTTTGTGGGTTTTCTTTTCACTATGCTGGAGATTTCTTTTGACATGCAGAAACTTTTTAATAAGAAGTGGTCCCAGTTATTGATTCTGGGAAGTATTTCCCATGCAGTTTGAGTCCTGTTCATGAATTCTCTACCTACTCCTATGTCTCCAAGGTTTCTACCCAATTTGTCTTCCAATAGATTTAGCGTTTCTGTTTTAATATTCAGATCTTTGACCCATTTAGATTTTAATTTAGTACATGGTGATAGACATGGGTCTAGCTTTAGTTTTCGGCAAATGGAGAGCCAGTTTTTCCAGCACCATATATTAAAGAGACTGTCGTTCTTCCAGTGAACCTGGTTGGCTCCTTTATCAAAGATAAGGTGGTTGAGTGTGTTTGTAGTTGTGGTTGTATCTTCTAATCTATTCCATTGATCTTCAGCTCTGTTTTGATTCCAATACCATGTTGATTTTACTACTGTTGCTTTGTAGTATAATTTCAAGTCAGGGATTGTGATGTCTTTGCTGCTTAGAATTGCCTTTGTAATTCTAGGTCTCTTCTGGTTCCAGATGAAATTTAGGAGTGATTTCTCTAGATCTATAAGGTATGTTGATGGTATTTCTATTGGGATTGCATTGAATCTGTATAAGAGTTTTGGGAGAATGGCCATCTTCACAATGTTTGTTCTTCCTATCCATGAGCAAGGGATGTCTTTCCATTTTCTGAGATCATCTTCAATTTCCTTTTTCAGTGTATTATAGTTTTCACTGTATAAATCTTTCACTTCTTTCGTAAGAGTAATTCCTAAATATTTCATTTTTTTGCTTGCTAATGTGAATAGTCCAGTTTCCCTTATTTCCCTCTCTGTGATTTTGTTGTTTGTGTATAGGAATGCTATTGATTTCTGAGTATTGATTTTGTATCCAGCCACATTACTGAATTTATTTATTGTATCTAAGAGTCTTTCAATGGAGCTTAGGGGGTGTTTTATGTAGAGTATCATGTCATCTGCAAACAATGACAACTTAACTTCTTCTTTTCCTATCTTTACCCCTTTTATTTCTCTTTCTTGCCTAATTGCTCTGGCTAGTACTTCCAGTACTATATTAAATAGGAGTGGTGATAAAGGACATCCTTGTCTTGTGCCTGATTTTAAAGTAAAGGCTTTCAATTTTTGGCAATTTACTATGATGCTGGCTGTTGGTTTGTCATAAATGGCCTTTATTATATTGAGGTAAAGACCATCTATTCCAATTTTCTGTAGAGTTTTTATCATGAATAAATGTTGGACCTTATCGAAGGCTTTTTCTGCATCTATAGAAATGATCATGTAATTCTTATTTTTGGCTTTATTGATATGGTGGATTACATTTATTGATTTGCGTACGTTGAACCATCCTTGCATTCCTGGGATGAATCCCACTTGGTCATGGTGTATAATCTTCTTGATGATTTGCTGGATCCTATTTGCCAATATTTTATTGAGGATTTTTGCATCTGTGTTCATTAGGGAGATCGGTCTATAGTTCTCTTTTTTAGTTGGGTCTTTCTCAGGTTTTGGTACTAGAGTAATATTTGCTTCCAGGAATGACTTAGGAAGGATTGCTTCCCTTTCAATTTCATTGAATAGTTTGAGGAGTGTCGGCATTAGGTCTTCTTTGTATTTCTTGTAGAATTCTGCAGTGAATCCATCTGGGCCTGGGCTCTTCTTGGTGGGTAAGGACTTAATTACATTTTCAATTTCAGTAACCGAGATTGGGTTATTCAACAATTTTACACCCTCTTGATCTAGCTTTGGCACTTCATATGCTTCTAAGAATCTGTCTATTTTTTCTGTGTTATCAAACTTTTGAGAGTAGAGGTTTTCGAAATAGGTGTTGATGATCTTCTGTATTTCTATTGGGTCTGTAGTGACTTCTCCTTTTTCATTTCTTATTGCATGAATTTGAGCTTTTTCTTCCCTTTTTTTAATAAGGTTGGCTAGGGGCTTATCAATTTTATTTATTCTTTCAAAGAACCAACTCTTTGATTTGTTGATCCTTTGGATTGTTTTCTTAGTCTCTATTGCATTGATTTCTGCTCTGATTTTTATAATTTCCTCTCTTCTTTTGGCTTTGGGCTTGACTTGCTCTTCTTTTTCTAGCTGTTTGAGGTGTAGCATCAAGTTATTTATTTGTATTCGTTCTGTTTTCCTGATGTAGGAACTCAGTGCAATAAATTTTCCTCTCAGGACAGCTTTCATTGCATCCCACAGATTCCGGTAAGTTGTATCTGCATTTTCATTTTCTTTTAGGTATTGTTTGATTTCTTCTTTAATTTCTTCTGTGACCCACTGATTACTCAAGAGTGTGTTATTCAGTTTCCATGTGTTTGTGGGATTTTTGCAGTATCTTTTATCGTTAATTTCTAATTTCAGAGCGCTGTGATCCGATAACATGCAAGGGATGATTTCAGCTCTTTTGCACTTGTTTAAATATGTTCTGTGAGCTAATATATGGTCTATTTTAGAAAATGATCCATGTACTGCTGAGAAGAATGTGTATTCTGATGTTGTTGGGTGGAACATTCCATATATGTCTATCAAACCCATTTGTTCACAGGTATGATTCAGTTCTGTTATTTCTTTACTCATTTTCTGTCTGGTCGATCTGTCCCTTGGTGTCAATGGCGTATTAAGGTCTCCTGTTACAATTGTGTTACTGATTATTTGAGTTTTCATTTCTGTTAATAATTGTTTTATGTAACTGGGCGCTCCGGAGTTTGGTGCGTATATATTTAAGATAGTTATCTCTTCCTCTTGGAGTTTTCCCCTTACGAGTATGTAGTGACCTTCTTTGTCCTTTATGGTTATTGTTGGTTTAAAGTTCACGTTGTCTGCAAACAGAATGGCTACTCCTGCCTTTTTTTGGATTCCTGCTGCATGAAGAATTGTTTTCCATCCTTTGACTTTCAGTCTGTGAGTATCCTTCTGGGTTAGATGGGTTTCCTGTAAACAGCATATGGTTGGATTTTGTTTCTTGATCCATTCTGCTAGTCTGTTTCTTTTGGTTGGTGCATTGAGACCATTTACATTAATGGTTATTACTGTGAAATGTTGGTTAATTGTAGGAATCTTATCTCTCTGCTGTTGCATCTTTATCTTTCTGTTCTGTTTAATTATTTGCTTTGCTTAGTGGTTTTTTCCTTTGTGTATCTAAACTGTCTTTCAATATTTTTTGCAGGGCTGGTTTGGTGTTCATGAAGTTCTTCAGCTGTTCTTTGTCATGGAAGTATCGTATTTCACCATCTATTTTAAATGATAGTTTTGCAGGATATATCAGTCTAGGTTGGAAATCATTTTGCTTTAGGATCTGGAATACTTCACTCCATGCTCTTCTTGACTTTATTGTTTGTGATGAGAAGTCTGCTGTGATTCTGATAGGTTTTCCTTTATAAGTGATCTGTCTTTTCTCTCTGACAGCTTTTAATAATCTATTCTTGTGTTGGATTTCTGGGATGGTGATTATTATATGTCTGGGTGTAGTTTTATTTTGGTTATGACTATTTGGAGTTCTATATGCTTCACTGATCCTGATGTCAGTTTCTGATCTCATGCTTGGGAAGTTTTCAGCTATTGCTTCTCTAAATATCCTCTTGATATCCTTTATGTTGTCTCCTTCTTTTTCATTAATCCCTATCATTCTTATGTTATTCTTCTTTGCATCATCTTGCAGTTGTTGAATTGTTGTTTCCTGATTCCTTGTTATTTTTAAAAGATCTTTCCTTTCCTGTTCGCTAGCTGCAATCCTGTCTTCAAGGTCTGAAATTCTATCTTCACTTTCATTAAGGCGGTTTTTACAACTTTCAGTGGAGTTTTTTATTTCCTGTATATCTCTGTGCATCTGCATTATGTATTCTGTTTGTTTCTTATATTGCTCATCTAGGGATTCTATCTTTTTGTTTAGTTCCTCCAATTTTTTATCTGTGTTTTCTTTAGATATATTTAGAATCTCTTTCATTTCTTTTATCATTTCTTCTTTTATCTGGGATATTATTTCGAGTTTGAATTTCTTTAAAGCTTCCTTTAAAGCTTGTCAACTTCAGTAGCTATTGTGTCTGATATATGAGGAGGATGGGATATATTTTCTTCTAAATACATTCCTCCTAGGGTTTCCTGAGATGGGCTGGAGGTTTGAGGTTGTAATTTGGTCTTTTGTTTTGTCATTTTCCTATATTTCTGTGTTTCAAGTGTTATTTGAAAGCCTCCTCAGTATCTGTTGAAAATCCCCTTCTATGTTTGCAGCTACTGAGACTCTGGCACCACTCTACCCCAGGCCATTGGGCCTGCAGAACCGATGGCCCTCCTCTGCTTGTTCAGAACTCCAGGGTTCCAGACAAGCTGGGCCTCAGGGACACTGTGCGCCCACCTGCTCCTTGGTAGATCCACAGCTCTTGAATCGCAGCCGGGTTAGGGTACTCACCACAGGCCTCAGTGCATCAGGAGCCTGTGATCCCTCCCTGCTTGCAGAGATATCCACAGTCCTCCAGACAAAGGAAGGGCCTTCTGCAGGCACTCCGGATCCGCCCAGCTCCTCCTCTGCATGCAGATGGCTAGGCGTGGCTGGGCTGGGGGGGGGGAGGGATAGTGTAGGCCCGCCCACCCGGTGAGCTCCGCAGACCTCCAGGTGTAGCCGGGATGGGGAGGCGGCTGTAGTGGCGTCTAACCCACTGCTCCACTTCACTGCACCCAGAGGCCTGGGGGGTCCGGAACAGTCTGAGATTTGGGCAGACTGTGCTGGCCACTCACCACAGGCCGAGGTGCCTCAGGAACCTGGGATCCCTCCCTGCTTGCAGAAATATTCACTCCTCCAGACAAAGGAAGGGGCTCCTGCAGGCACTCCGGATCCGCCCAGCTCCTCCTCTGCACGCCAATGGCTAGGCGCCAAAAATTTCTTAAAAATAACAAAGAAACAAGCAGTAACAATACAAAGGCTACAAGATGACAAGAGGATCTATAACTTAAGAATAAAGAATGTGAATGAAGAAGCAGGGGTACAAACAAAGGAACTGCAAAGGCTATTCGCAGAAATAATTAAGGAAAACTTCCCAAACATAGGAAAATGAAAAGATACTCAGATGTATGAAGCATACAGAACTCCAGCCACCTACAACAAAAACAGAACTACACCCAGGCATATAATAATCAAGATTCCAGAAATCCAATACAAGAACAGAATATTAAAAGCTGTCAGAGACAAGAAACAGATCACTTAGAGAGAAAGGCCATCAGAATTATGGCAGATTTCTCAGCACAAACCATCAAAATGATAAGAGAATAGGGCAAAATAATCCAAGCCTTGAAAGAAAATAGCCCCTAGCCAAGGTCATTTTATCCTGCACAATTGTCCCTAGAAATAATGGAAAAACAAGCTGCTCCGAAGATAAAGAGGAACTGGAGGAATTCACAACCACCAATCCAACTCTACAGAGAATACTACAGGACATTCTAAAGAGAGAGAGAAAAGCACCAAGATTTCAGGGACAGTGGGTAGAGAGACCCCAATCAATGGAACAAAAAGTGAAATGAAGAAGACAGACAACTAATGAAGGAAAAAGAGCACAACAGAAATGAGGCAGAGAAGGTTGGATATAATTTCTAATATAGATGGCCTAAATACACTAACTTAAGGGAGAAAAGAGAATCGCAGGCAGAGTGGATCAAGAGGTAAGGTCCAGGGATTTAGCTCAGCGGCATAAGCACCTGCCTTGCAAGCAGGCAGTCATGAGTTCGATCCCTGGTACCGATAAAAACGAAAAAGACAAAAAAAAAAGTAAGGTCCACCGAGATGCTCTTTATAGGTAATATAATTAACCTGAAGAAGGACATATGGACCAAAATCAAATATGAGAAAACAGAACTTAATGTGATAGGGAACCAGAGAGTAATATAATAGGGGCAAACAGACCAGAACTTATAGATAGGTTGAAAAGACAGGCTTTAATAAGTGAAGAAATACAACTAGAGAACAAGTCCAGGAGTGAGAAAGTACAGAAACACTTAGGTAAATAGCAGGTTGCCCCCCCTAATATAAAACCAAGAGTGTTGGGTAGACCCAAAAAGTACAAGTACATCCTGGGAGAGTAAAAGGGAATAGTCTTTTAAAAAAGACAACAGAAGATATTGCTAACAGTGTATCAGGGATTAAAACCCATATTGCTCACACCACTCTGCTTGGATGGAACTTGTTCCGTCCCAGTTTGTATATAAGCAGTGGATCTGAGGGCACAGATAGCTATTCCAATGATATCAGGATATAGCACAGTGGTCTTTTTTAATTTCCTACTAACTTAATCTGGATCCCTGTATGTCTTATACTATTGTATCTTGACTGGTCTTAGTTAAATCTGATTTGTTTGATTGCTGCTTGTTATTGACAGATTTACTGAGAACTGATCAGTTGATGGTGTAAAGTCAGAGAGTATAGACAACTATACTGAAAATGAAAATAATTCACTATGATACCCATTCTGATTTGACTACTACCTGTTTTTCTAGCTTTACACTACCTACAAAGTTGTATCACTATTAATTCTGTAATGAAGTGATATTTTCAGTTATACTTTATCTGATGATATAGCCAATTCTGTTGATGATAACAAGAGATAGCACAGTAACCATGATAGAATTCATTGTACAGCAGGTTTATATGTCTTTTTAGTTTTATGTGTCTATAGGAATATGTTTTGTTCTGTCCTGTTCTGTTTCTCCCTGTAATATAGAAAGGACAGAAATACATGTTAAGACTCATGCTGGTGTAAAACCTATAAACAGTTTATGAGAACTAATCTTATGACACATGATGAAATGAACAAATACACTGAAGGAAAAAAAGGGGCACTGCAGTACGCAGTGCTGATCTTGGAGTGTACACACTTTAAGAACACTAATAGTTTTTGCATTACACAAAACAATCCTCTATGTTGACATAAGGGAAAGTGTTTTACTGTATTTGCTTAAGAGGGTAACTATATGGTCCAGCACCTTTCCTGAAAATTAAATAAAACCACAGGGGACCCTTGTTATGAACCCATAAGAACTCCCCACTCCCAACATTGCTACTCCTTGTTTTAAAAATCATTCATCAGGGTCACAAATTGGGAAATTCTGCATGGTAAGCACATGTGTACATGTATACACACATAATATGCATACACACTAGTATTAATTCATTCAATAAACACTAAGTGCCAACAAGTACAGGTTATCTTTCCTTGAAGATTAGTTGACTGGAAAAGAAGTGGCCTTCTGCAAAGTTTAGTGACTCTGGCCATGGCTCAGTGCTAGGGCAACAGTCTCTGACCAAATGCAGACTTGTATACCGCTTTCCAGGATGCCATGGTTAAGAGTTCTCCATTTCACATCTTGAGGTCTTAATGTGGTAAATTGTGTCACTTCTTTGTCACAGAAGAGAACACAACCCCTCATTTAATCAAGAATAGGGCTGATGTTAAGCAAACACTAAACAGAGCTGTCAGGACAGAACTCAAGCCAAGGTTCTGCCAGTCTATAATGCTTCACATCCAGGGAAGGGGTTGATGTTTATCTAATCATGCAGCTTAAAAGACCCATAGCCTAAGGGTCAGGGACCCTCTCCTGGAGTCTAACATCTGTACTTGCTAGATATCTGTGCAATGCACTATAATGCAAAGAGCAACAGGGGACCTCTTATTGCTCTGTCTCCGTGAGTTTTCCCCATAAAACACTGCTCCAGCAGGCCTGATACATGTGCTTCTTGGCCATTTGCCCTTGATGCACAAGTACCAGCAATAAATCAGGCACTGGAGACATGGAAATAAACAAAACAGAAAGTCTCTGCCCTCAAGCTTACATTCTCCTGGGAAAAGACAGAACCAATAAACAAATAAGTGCATAATGTGGTGATGAGTGAAAAAAGAATAAATAAAGCAATGAAAGAGGATAGAATGATCATGAGTGTGTCCACACCAATTACTCTTCTAAGGTGATATCTGAGTAGTAACTTAAAGGAGGCAAGGGACTAAGCCACAAGTGTGTGGAGGGAGAAAGCATTCTTAGCAAAGATAACTGAGTTCAAAGGCCCTAGACAAGAGACCACTTGTTATGATTCAGCAAAAGAGATTCTTCCTGTTGTAAGAGATCAAGAGTAGCTAAGGGTAAAAGGACATGAAGTTCACAAACCATGCAAAGAATTCAGATTTTCTTTGATTCAGGTGGAGAGCCTTTTAAAAAGTGTTCACTCAAATTCTAGAAAAAAATCCTGGGCTGGGGATTTAGCTCAGCGGCATAAGCGCCTGCCTTGCAAGCAGACAGTCGTGAGTTCGATCCCTGGTACCGGTAAAAATGAAAAAAGCTAAAAAAAAAAAAAAAAAAAAAAATCCTTTGCACTTTTGTGAAGAAGAGATAGGTTAAAGAGAAGTATATGGCAAAATGTAGAAGCAGGAGGCAGCTAGGAGTTAGTTGCAAAAATCTTGGCAAGGGATTTGGTAGCTTGGAGAAAAACAGCTGGTAATAATTTTCATAAGAAATTGGATTTGGTAATCATTTCCAAGATACAACTGAGATAGAGCACGTTAATGAATTTGATATGGAATATTTTTTAAAAAGAAACAACTAGAGGTCATTTATTGACACATAAACTACAGGATTATCAAGTTCTCAAGGACAGATTGAATTTAGATTGGCACATGCTAAGTTCAAACAAGTTGGGGCATGTTAAGTTGAACTATCTTGAGTAGAGATGCTAACTACAAAACTGTATGAGTCTGTCATTCAGAGATTTCATGTCTGAGATGTAAATCTTGGGAGTCACCAGCATACATATAGTATATAAGGGCTCAGATGAGATTACGCAGGACCATCATGCACAATACAGAATCTGGTACTTCTGTAAATTTCCAAGATCCTTTCAATGGATTTGCATAGTAAACATTTTCATAAGAATCTTAAGATAGCATTGTCTTCTTTTGGCAACTGTATAGTGGAATTTTCCAGGGACTACATAGATGTGTGAGTTAGGGTAGTGGTAGCAAACCTATGGCCTACAAATCTGTGCCACAGCGGACACACAAGCCCAGCATCTCCTCAACAGCGGATCATCAGATAACAACACATACAGGAGGCATACAATGGTTGGAAAGAAGCAATTGTGTCAAATGATATCACAAGCTGTGACTCAGTTGTGACTGATCAAAGATTTTACATGGCTCTAAAAGGTTCATTGTCACTATGTTAGGGCAACAGCTTAGATACAAGAATAGATTGAAAATCTACTTGCTATTAATCCCAACCTTCAAGGTAATAGTAAAAATATACAAATACACCACTCTTCAGTAAACTGATTTTGGGGGGACATGGGGATATTTTTCATAAAAATATGTTACTTAGGACTGTGGCTATAGATAACAATGCTTGTTTAGTAGGCATGAAGACAGGGGTTTGCTCCCAGTAAAAACAGAAGAAAGGAAAGAGATCAGGAAGACAGTAAAGAGGGAGAGAGGACAGGTGGGAGAAAGAGAGAGAGAAGTTATTTATGTTAGAATACAGTAGATTTGTTCTTGATATTTTTAAACAAACTGATAAAAGTGTTTAAATTTATGCTTCAATTTCTAATAACTTTTAATAGTTATCAATAGCTATACCCCATACAACCAAACATTTTGGGGGCATCACTACTAATTCTTAAGAGTATATAAAGGGCTACAACCAAAGACTTTGAGAATTCCTGACTAAAGGATAAATATAGGTAGGAAAGGAAACCTAAGAAATGAAGTAATATGAATGAGGAGCAAACAGCAATCAGAGTAAGAAATAGCCATCAGTGACTTAAAAAATAACCAAGCAAGTATCCCAGAGGTCAAGTAAGAAAAGTTGTTAAAGAAGGGAGCTGTCAACAACTTTACATACTGCAGAGACTCTTGAATTTGACAATACAGAAGTCAAAAGTGACCTTGATAAAGTATTTTGAGTGCTAAAGACAAAAGCCTGACTAGAGAGAATTTGAGAAATGATGGCAGGACAAGAGACACAGAGTAAAATATAATCTGTATCTAATGTATTTCATTTTAGTAAAAAGCAGAAATACAAGGTGATATCCAAAGTAACACCACAGAGAGTATCAGTGGTCTTCCAGATGAAGACTATAATAGTACAATTATATGTTAATAAGAATTATCCAGAAGTGAGAAGGAAATTAACAATGTAAAAGAGAATGATAGAAATCATATCTGAGTTTTCTAGAGGAATGAGACCCAATGCTTTAAAAATTATAAATAATTCTTTTATAATTATTATAAGCTAGAGAAAAGAGATTTGTTGGTACAAAGGTAATTAGCTTGCTAGACACAGGAGTAGAAATGTGTGGAAATTCTCTTCATATGGTTTCTGTTCTCTCAGTAAGTCTAAAAGCAAAGGTGATGATACACATTTGAGTGGCAAGAAGTAGATATAAAATAATTACATAGGAGAGGAAGGGAGTGAGCTAAGTAGGAAATGCAGCTGGATTCCATTCTAAGGATTCCAGAGACTTAATCATGTATTTGAAGTGGGAGGAGTCAGCAGATGTGTGCTTCTCTCCAGCCATATTTAATTAGCAGTGGTTAGTGATGACAACACAACTTAATAATTCACACACTGAGTTTGCCCTGAGACTTTTTTTTACTTATGGGCTACATATTTTATTATTCTTCTCTTTTCTTTTTTCTATTTATCTTTTAAAGCAATCAATATTTACCTCTAGAGAAAGGAGGAGTATATTTGGATTTAATCAATCAAGCAGCAAACTGTATCTCTCCTCTTGAATAACTGACTTGATAAGAAACAAAACCTGAGCCCTATTAATAAGTGCTCAACAAATTCTAAACAGAATATATTAATATCTCTATTTAACTAGGACATCCTGCACACACCACAACCACCAAATGAAATCAATATAAATAACAACAATACCTAATTGGTACTATAATCAGTACTGTAATAATTATGCCCTAGTTAAGTCACTTGTTCTGTCTTCTGGTTGTTGTGCACAGCAGTCATAATTAGAACTACAAAGGTCATACCTATATTCTCTGCTTTCAGTCACCCAGTTTGTGGCCATAATTGACAGTTTTTACCAAAAGTATATTTTTAAGAGTAATTTGAACATTTTAATGCCCATGTCCAAAAGAAAAATGTATCTGAAATTTTTCTTCATCTCTTCATTGCAATTATGATTAGCTATTTGATTTTTTCCATAATCACTTGGAATCTGGGCTCAGTAAAAATCTTCATATCACAGTGCTAGAAATAATCAGCACCTCCATCAGCTAGAAATAAAAACACAATTTTAAGTTTCTTATACTAGAAGACAAGATGATCTCCATATATTGACCTTATCAGAAATGTGAAATAGTCTGGTAAACGCTAGTGGGTGAGATTGTGTTGTCTCTAGAAAGAATTCTCTTTTAAAAATTAGCAGGAACATTCCTTATGATCCCTTGTCTAATGAGATGTATTCCTTTAGATCCTTGAGACTCTGTCTGTGGTAATCTTCATCTCTACTCCTCTGAACATTCAATTTTATAATGATCAGTAAGACTACAAAGTGCTCAAAAGGACAAGTATTGTGATGCTACTCATATGAAGTTCCTAGAGAAGTAAAATTCAGAGAGACTAAAGGTAGGATGGTTGTTGGCAGGGTTGGATATAAGTAAGTTTCAACGGGAAGAATTGCAACTTGGAAACATTAAATCTTCTTTGAAGAACATAATATGTAATGTTCCCCTCCAAATCAATGCTTCCGTTCTTATCATTTATTCCATTGAAATTCTAACTGCTCTCTATGGACTCGAAGTAGAAAAATAACAGTGCAAGCCAAGAGCTCGCAGGCAGCAGATTTCCTGTGTAGAATGCCACTCTCCATCTCCTGATGTGCCTAGGAGGCCTAAAGAGAGTTAGAGGTCACAGTCACCTCACACTATTCACCATACCTAAGGGTAAAAGATACTAGCCATGAACTTCCTTATTTTTTCTTTGTATCCACTGAAATCTTTGTTGTTCTTTATAGACAACAAAAGAAAATTCCTTGACAGAAGACTTGTAGTTGTTTGTCTTCAATTCTTCATGACTATGACTTGAGAAGTAAAAAGTCTTCTCACTAAAGTGCTGGGCACACAAAGAATCTCACAGAAAATATACTTTAATCTTTCCAGCAATCCAGAAATGGACAATAAGTATAGGAGAGAAAGTACTACTGTAGGTTCTGGACAGCTGTCCTCCTCACTCCTGGTACCATAAGTCTTCATAAGGCCATCAAAAGAGGTGTTCCTGTCTCTCTGGTGGATTTTGATTAAGATCTAGATTTTTCCCCAACTGAATTTTCTTCTAATAAGAATTTCTATCATTCTCATGATGCCCTTATGAGTAGGATTAATATGGTCTATTCAGATGTATGTTCCTGTTGGGCCTCTTATTTGACATCACCTTTAGCCAGTTTAAATGAATATGGAATTTTTTTCTGGTTTTAATCTATAGCTAGCAAGTTAGTACAATACACAACTCATTACATGAACATACTGCAATGCAATATATATCAAAAATTGTATAAAATGTGGATTGCCTAAAGAGTATACAGACAATTACATTAAAACTACCCCCCCTCACCTCAAGCCAAGTGAGAAGAACTGCATTACTAGAACATATAGATTTGTTACCTCACTCAATTACTTTGTATGAATGGTATTTCTTGACATTAAGAATGAATTAACCTGGCCTCTATTTCATTATTCCATTTTATTCTTTCTAAATTTTTTCTTATTTCCGTCCTTTATTCTTATGTCCCTCCTTATGTCCCTCTATCTTCTTTATTCTATTAAATTTATTTAAAATTTTTCTTTTTTATTTAAATTATTCTATTTTCTTATGTCACTCCTTTATTCTTCTGGGTTTCTTAAATTCTTCCAAACTACCTTAAAGCATTTTTTAAAATAAGTCAAAGTATAAATAAACAAGCTCCCTTTATTTTCCTTTATATAGCCCCCACACATTCAAGGCCCAACTGAGCTTATGCCTCAATTACTGTAAATGTCTTCTGGCTGGTTTCCCTTCTTCTAATTTTTTTCTTGCATGAATGTGGATTCCTTTTCAGTGTTGTTTTCATCACTTTAACCAGCTGCTCAAAATCCACAGTTGCTTGGTAATATCAGTGTAGTAGGTATAATCTTCAGGCTTACATTCAGAATCTTCCATCAATTGCCCACACACTTCCAATTTTATCTCTTATGCTCACTAATAAGTTGCTTCTGCACTTATAATTCAAAATGATTGCCACTTGACTACCTACTGCTTGCAACTGTCAAGAATTACAACTTGAATTACACTTGGAAACCATTTAATTTTTCTAAGCTTCAGTGTCTTCCATCAGACAATGGGAATAATACTTTGCATATGATTTTTTTAATTTTAAAGAGGATAAAACCAAGGAAAACAAAATAGAACGAAACCAATCAAAAATAAACCAGTATAAGTGACCAAGGATCTCAAAACCCCATGAAACCAACAATAGTTACCATAATGTCCTTTGTTGTCTTCAAAACAGCTGTAGATACTTTTGGACACAGTAAAAATCAAACCGAACAGAATAGAACAGAAACAACAAAGCCAAAACAATGAATGAAATAAAGGACCTCAAAAGCCACAAGCAAATCCAAAATGGCTATCATAGTATGTCTTATCTTTCAAATAACTGCTCACGCCATCATAATTAACATAATCAAACAAAAAAAAAAAGAAAATCCAACCCAACAAAACAGTGAAAATGATATGGTTTCCAGGTAGGGATCACCTCCTGGGGTAGCCCCTGGTTCTCTCCCACACAGTCTGAGAATGGCACAGACTCAGGTAGAGCGGCTTGGGTATAACTGACCCCACTCTGGCAGCAGCCTACTTCACCTGTGTTTTATGAGAAATGCTGGCATACAAACTTGCCTAGACTAACTAATGTAATAAATGCATAAAAATGTCTATCATCTAAAGTGCCTGGCACATAGTTGACACTCAATAAAAACTAATTTAGAATATTCTATTCCTTGCTCTGGTTTTACTGCTTGAACAACCCTGAAAAGTTCTGGCCCTTCTTCAACTGTGAGTTCCTAAAAAGCAGACAATGACCTCACAGCTATCAGACAAAGGGAGGTTTGAATTTGGGCATATTTCATTCTTTATACTCTGTCAGCAGGTGACATTGGCATCTTCCTATGTGGTCCCTCCACAGGGACCCAGAAATACAGAGAAGGATATCCAGAGGGATAACCTATTCAGAATGCAATCGTTGCTGCATCTCCTATTGCTTTTTTAATATCTGGTTTGGTTTGGGTTGGTTTGGTTTGAGATAAAGTGGTTGAGTTCATCCAGTCTGTGGCACCTAGGAAAGGAGAATCAACCAATAAATTTCACCTTTGCTGTAAGATTTCATTTTCTAGCTACTAGTAGGCTGAAAACAAACCTAATAGTAACTGCCTACCTCTCAAAAGATCCCACACTAAGATAGATGAATAATCATAAAATGTAACTTGGTGAAATAGGAATTTTAAATAATCAAAATACTCTATTTCCAAGTCATTTGGCTTAACTTTCCTTAACCATAGCCAATCAAATTGATAGTCAAGATTAACAGCTAAACCAAGGAACATCTAAAGCTCTCAGAAGTTGGATGAGGCAAGGAAAGATCCTCCTCTGGAAACTTCAGAGGGAGCATGGCCCTGAAAACACCTAGATATTTCTTCTGTCTTCCAGAACTATGATGCAATAAACACCTAATGCTTTAAATCACCAAGCTTTTGGAGTTTTGTTATAAGCAGTCCTAGTAAATTAATGCACTATGTGTCTGTTCTTATTTCCAGGCTCACAGAGAAAATAGACTCATCTCTCTGACACGTAATGGTAGGCAAGACAGTTGATCAATCTTCCTGGCACCATTTTTCATTTTCTTAAGTTCTTTCTTCCTAAAACACAAAGTTCTCACAGATACCTAACGGCTATCTCATCTTTAATATTTTTGTGTTTTCTTTCCCTGTAGCCAAGAAGTGACAGGTAAGTGTGGTGAAATTTCAGAACAGGACTTGACAAGAGTTAAAAGCCTTAATGAGGAATTAAAGACAGCATACTGTAGAGATACCCATCACCAAGTTACCGAATTAGCCTAGGTGTCCATCATCTGCTAATGTGGTGTACACACACAATAGAGCATGTCTTATTCAGCTAAACAATACAAGATGAAAACAGGTCATCTGCAGGAAAATGGGTGGAATTCAGGACTGTCCTGTTAAGTGAAATAAACTAGACTCGGAAAAACAAATTATCACATGCTTTCTCTCATATGTGGGATCTAGAGGAAAAAAAACAAAAAATCAAGTAGAAGGGACCACCTAAAGAAGGAGAGAGTTAGGGAGTGGGGAGAAGAAGGCATGAGAAGATAATAGTTGGAATGCATATGATCAAAGTAGCAATATAACTGGGGATTTAGCTCAGTAGCATAAGCACCTGCCTGGCAAGTGCGAGGTTGTGAGTTCGATCCCCGATACCAAAAAAAAAGTAACAAAGTAGCAATATGCATATATGAAAATATTATAATGAAACAACTTTCTATATAATATATACCAATTAAAATTCTAAAATAATATTCTTTCAAAGGTCTCATTTGCTCAGAGACCAAAATTAACACTATTTCCATTGTTTCCAGATACTTTCAGCAGCTCAATGCAATACTCTCAATACTGTCAGATAAAACATCCCACACTCCAGACAGCTGACCTCTTTTATCTGGCCTTGTTAAATTTGAGAAAGACTGGCAGTGTCGCTGACCCTAACCATCTGCAAAGTCAGAGTTGAGTATTTCAAAAGCAATTGAGGACCTGTTGAACTCAGGTGTGCTGAACATCTAGGAATGGAAACATTAAATGATTCTTCCACTTTTCCATTGTTTATGCTTTTAATTATATCCCAACTAAATGAAAAATTCCAAGTACAGGGCACAGATTTGACTTTTAAAAACCAGATGTCTGATGGTTTGGATCCTCCTTTTAAATTAACATAAGCAAACAATGTTATCTTCATGCTAACAAAAGAATTCAGGGGCTCCCTGCTTTGTGTTTCTTTTAGAGACTTTGAGTAAACGACTCGGTCTACTACGCACATTTGCCCAGGACAAAACCAGTGCCAAGTCAGCCAGTTCCTTTATGGGAAATGACATTCTGCAGCCGGGCCTGAATCTCCCCGTAAGCTCCACATATTGTTGAGGCAGCTCGGAGGATGCACATGGATCAGTCAGATGGTGGCCGCAGCTGTTAACAGCCCTTGTGAACTGCTCTGACCTCCTGTGTCTATCATTTTCTTTTGGCTTTCCTTGAAAAGTCCTCACACGCCCTGGTGCTCACAGTAAGGAGATGTTCACTGAGAACCCACAAAATAAAAAGTCACAGTAACAAGCTTTTCAGGAGCAGACTAATGGAAAGGAGAAAGAGATATATCTTGTGAGCATTTTTAGGTGGAAAGGATTTTTTTTTTCTTTTCCTTTAAAGCTTGAGCACTCTGCTTTTCTGAAAGTGTGGGCTCCAGTGCTATGATTAGCACCAGGAACTGGAGAGAATCCATCAGAGCAAACTGTTGATTTCAAGGCAGCTTTGCCTCTTGTTTCACAAGCCTGGTAAACAGGCACATGATGAGGTTGGGTCAAGCTTAGAAAAGCACTTCAGTACCTTGGTGCACAGACTTCATAGAAAGCAAGCAAGCAAGCACCCAGTTTACATTTGTTGTTTTCATTTTAAGAAGTGTGTCTGCAACAAAGGTAGGGAGTGGGATGGGGGTGGGGCTGACTTATACATAGTTATTTTATACTATACCATCTTGCAGCAGATTTTCTGAGGACTTTGTGTGGGTTTGGGAGGGAAGTAAAAATTGGGGCAGAATAGTTTCACACTCTACTACAACGTGCTTTGCATTATTTTTTATAGTTTCAATTTAGGTAGATCATATATATAATTGCTAACTTTCAAAACAATGACATAGCATGACTTTGACTAAGAAAAGAGTATGTGCTAACCTATTCTTATTTTACTCACATTTAGGAGGTTAGCATTATAACCAAGATTCTGATGATTAATCTGTGCAATATCAATCCTATTTCACTCATGTTTCCTACAGTTAATTAAGCCAAAGCATTATTTTTTGGTTTTGCTGATCTTAAAGAAAAGTAATTTTAATGGACATAATATTTTCTATATTTACTCATGGTTACTAAACTTATGAAAGGAAAAAACTTACTAAACTTGAAAGGAAATTGAGAGTGCCATCGAATATATTCATCACATAATCAGGATATAAAAATTATTTCAACATAGTAAACATAACTGTGTATAACATAATTAATGTATAATGTAATTATATAACATGAATATATAGCATTTGTTATAAACTAAAGTCTGTCATTTAAAGTTCAAATAACAATGATACGAGGATGGATGAGGTCATTATAATCTAACAACAGCATTTAAGGGAACAACCAAATAACTCCATTGGATACAAATTCCATATGAAATGAAAAAAAGCTAACACATAACAAATGGCCTTCTAGGCCAAAAGGGGCAGATACGATTCTGACCGTCGTAATTGCAGTCTTAACCCATCTTCACTTCAAACTAGTGCTCATTAAGAGGAATCCACACAACCTCGACTGATTTTTCTGAAAATTTAAAGGTGTGTAAACCCTTTAATAGTCTAATAAAAATCATAGACCCTTTCTCCATAAAAGGTAAGAACGTATAATTTGGCATTTTATTTTCAGAAGCTCCCATAGAGTCTTGATGAGTCTGTAAATAACAGGGCCAACTTGAGTTCCCCTTCGATAACAGCTTGGGAATTTATCTAGAGCAAGAAAAATCAGAAGGATTCTGGAAGAAAGGATCATGCTGAACCTCATACTGAAATATACACTCGTTCTTGCTTTAAACCTAAAACAGAGTCGAGTAGCTCCTGAGTAGCAGTCACTAACTTTGACCAAAAAAAATGCTGATTTCCTACTAAAAAACTGTAGGCTGGCATCAATTCAACCATTTCTGGAAAATTATCAGTCAGATATCTGACATTTCTCTCTACAGGAGTAGGCATTTGATGGATTTTTCCAGTTTTAACTTCCTGCATATAATACTAACTAGAATTGATTAAGCATTTCACATGCCAGACACTCTGCTGAACACCCTCCATGAATTCTGCTGGTAAATCTTCACAACAGTACTATGAAATATATCTTTGTTTTGCCGAATACACAGATGAGGTAACTAATGCTAACAGGGGTTGAGTAATGTAACCAGGCCACACAACCTGTATGAAGCGGAGACACTTGCAACTGTCTGCTCCTAGCACCATGCTATTTTATCTCCCTGAAATGCCATACGAGTCAAGCTAACTGCCTTCAGAAGACAGTGGTAAGCCTCAATTGCATGAGTATTTTTCATCCAGTTATAGTTACCCACTACAAAGGGCATACTGATTTTTAAATTTATATGTTTGGCTGAATTATCTTCTAATTGTCAAGCTTCATTTTCATTTTACATTTTCTTAAGGCTCACAAAGAAGAGGCCTTAACCTTGTTCCCTGGGGTCTGTATGTTATACCTCCTGCCTGCTTATATCAGACTTGGATTAGAGCTTCTATGTTTGGGTTTACATCTTAAAACATTCTTCTTTAGAGTTATGAATTTGTTACTCAATGTACTGGCCCTAACCTGATTCAAACACTTTTCATAAACAGCCAGGAATAAATAAATTTGAAGTTTATCTATAGGTCCAAGTCCAAACACTGAATTAGTAAAATTTACCTTGCTTAAAACAGTTTATTCAAAGAATTTCTATGTTGTATAATCTTTGTCTTGTTGAACTTTAGTGATAGAAGCCTTGAAGTAAGCAATACATACATATTTATAATCTTCCCTACAATCTCTCTCCAGCTATTTTCTGATTATCAAGCTCATGTTTGACAAATCTTTTCTCCCGTCTCCTACTACCTCCTTCTTCCTCCTATGTTCTTAGGCTTGTAGACTACAAGAGTTACTCTCTTTAGCTTATCTGAAATTTTGGACCAGAGAATGTTGGACACCACAAAAGAGTTTTATTCTGTGCTTACTGAAGCATAAAAGAGGTAAATTGTTACCAGAATCATTGTAAATTAACAAGATATAAAACATTCAGATCACGCAGAGTTCAGATCTCTTCTGAGGTGAGTGTTAGGCTATGGACCTCCAACTTGGTTTTAAAAAATGTAAGCCCCTCCAACTTATCCAGGAGCAGTAATGCAGGGAGTGAGACCTCTCCCTTCCCATCCTATACAAAGTTCAGATTTTCACATTAATGGGTCTCACAAATAATTTCACTGAACATCAAGCTGGGAAATGAACACTGGCACAGTCCTGGTAAATTCTCTTAAACTGGTCCCTGGAGGGAGAAAAACACCTCAAAGTGTATTTGTTACATATCAGAAGAGTCTTCTAAAAGTTGTCCATGGTATGTGTAAAAAAATCCTAATAAACATATCTGATAAATCATGATGATAGCCTCCATATTTCTTTGTTTAATTCTCAGTTTTCTTGTAAGCCCTTCCTAAAGTTTGGTTGTAATGGATCATTACGTCCATAATGTGCTCAATGTTGGAGTGAATTTTGAACAGTTTTTAGGCTGCATACTGTTTTCTTCCAGATAATTTCCTGGATTAAAATTAGCAGTGTGAAAAGCTGTAGAGAAATCTAAATGCCTGCCAAATCAAAGAAATAATCACATTTTTATGAATATTTAATATCATAGTCATGGCAAATAAGGCAAGTAATTAGTACTTACCATAAATTTGCAAAGTATTATTTTATGTAAATGTTACATTCTACTAGTTTGATATGAATTATTCATTGTATACCCAGACACTGACATAAACCAGTAAACATTTAAATCTATGTGCTATTAGTTTGCTTACCTTCAATGATTTTGTGCAGAAAATACATATTTTTCTATGAATTCAGGTTTTCTCTCTTGTCTCAAAAACCAACAAAAGGCAATCAGAAGAATGTCCTTTAAAGGCATCCTACTATATATTCTATAATGAGGATACATCTGATGCACATTTAAAACATGTGGGCCTCTTATGTGTACAGATGTGGAGCCCCATGTTTCTGCTTCCTCAACTACCAAGTGCATTGTTGACAAAGAGCAGTAACGCTACAGAAGAACGTTGGAGAAGGGATTGAAGGTATTATCTGTGCAGGAAAGAACTTACCTCAGTGAAAAGGGACCGCTGATATTTGCCCTCAGCCTCAGAGTAATGATCTCCAGGTTCTTTGAAGGTCATATTTAACAGGATTATCTTTATCTAACAAGAGGCTTCGCCCACTAGAATGTTAAATGGTGCAATCTATTTTGCATCATTTTGTGTCTGCATGGAACTGGAGAAATTGAAAACAAATGCTAGCCTGACTAGGGCTAGGGCTACTGAAGAATGTCCACAAAGGTAGTACACTACTGAGTTGCCCCTAGAAAAAACTCTAGACACACAGTCTGGGTGAGCTTCACTAGGAGGCCATACTCTGTGAATGTTGTCACACACTTTCTAGGAGGAGGGAGGTTTACTGCCTATAGCAGAACAGCTGAATGTTTGGCATGGGATTCTCCTGGACTCTTTGTCTAATTCTACTCTGTATTCCTTCCCTGTGGCAATCTATAACCAGGTCAAAATGACTTTTAGTGAGTTCTGTGACACCTTATGGGGAATTAAGAAAACTGTGAATTGTTTGGAATACACTCAAACTTATAACTGGCATTAGAAGAGAAGGGTAGCCAGGTGTGGTGATGCATGCCTATAATCCCAAAGTTTGGGAGGCTGAGGCAGAAGGATCACTGAGACTTTGAGACCAACCTAGGCTACAAAGGGAGCTCAAGACCAGCCTGAACTGCATCGTGAGACCTTGTCTCAAAAACAGAAAGAAAGAAAGAAAGAAAGAAAGAAAGAAAGAAAGAAAGAAAGAAAGAAAGAAAGAAAGAGAAAAAAGGAAATCCTTGAAGTGTGCCCCTCTAATCTCACAGATAGCTAAATTTTGCATAAACAAAGAAACACAGAATTCTGTACTTGAGAACTGAAACAGAATGACATCTTCTCTAACTCAAAGGATTTCCCCCAAGCAATGTTCTCCTGAAAGCCAGGATGCTTTCAGATCTCTCCCACACTCTATGTAGCTCACTTCTATCTTTCAAGTCTTGGCTTGCACATCACCTCTGTTATGGTCTAGGTCCACAAGATTCCATCAAGGCACATGTGATCAGAGGCAAGGCTTTTGGAAGGATATTTCATCATGGCGCACTAACTGAGTGTGCTGTTAGATAGGGCTAGGTTGAACAAAGTAGGTCATAGAAGGGCGTGCTATCCTTGTGACTAAAATACTCAACACCCAAAGTTACAGGGGGAAAGGTTTATTCAGCTCACAGTTTACAGAGGTTTCAGTTCATAGTTGGCTGACTCCAAGGCAGAGTGGTATGACAGACAGGCCTCAGAGAAGAAGCAGTTCATGGTAAGCAGAAGGTAACAAAGCAACAAGGGGGCTTTGATAGCGTCTATCTGGTCTTTTATTTCACCCGGGCTACCAGGATTAGGATAGTGCCAAATCAATCGATGGATTCATTTAGTAATCACTTACCCTTAATCACAGCATGCTCAATCCTATCATTGCACCATGAATCAATTATACACTCTAGATTCAGCCCATATGAAGCCCATATGACTTTAGACACTTGCTACAACTAGATCTGATAAGAAAACATCACCTGACATTCACATAAAACACACAGCCTCTGTGTCCAACAGCCCATTCCTATAAAGCACTCAGCACAGCATCTGCAATAATGTAGACACTCCATAAATATTATTTTTGCTGCTGCTGTTACTTTTTCCATTTAAAATTTCATTCCACTGCTGAAGACTAGAGTCAAAATGTTTAATTCTTCCATTTATCTCTTAATGTTAAAGATTTTTCTCAGTGTATTATCCAGTTAGATAAGCAATAGAAAACCTGCTTTACAAAAAGATTTTGTTTCCTCTCAGAGTACCTGATGCAAATGTGCATGTAATTAACGAGGAAGCAGAAAAGAAACTAAATTTTAAGTGTTTCAACTGAGGATGCATAGATATTTGCACATCCATTAAACAGAAACCCCAGATCTTTAACTTATAATTTGATTTAATACCACATAATCAGATATTAAATGTCATTTCAGTCTTATGTTCATCAGAGTTTCCAACACATAAATATATTTCAAGGTGATATGCAAGACCACCATTCAGAACATGTATGAGATTGCTACGAATTGGTATTTGACACTACCAATAATTCATCAATATCATCTCTGAAAAAAGTAGGATCTTTGGTACCATGTCCCTGAAACACTCTTTTTCTGCCCCCAGATCCCTTGCCAAGTAAAAGGTACATTCTAAGTGAACAGGGACTGGAATATCGTGATAAATATTGTCTGAAAAGAGGCTGGAAATTGAGCAAACTTGCATTATCTGTAGGAACTGCCTTCCTGCCCATATGCTAAATCAGCCAGTTCTTGGAATACTGGTCACACAATGGACCAAAGAGAGATAGTGATATCACTGTTATGTAGTACAATATATAAAACCCTCCTCCTTTAAGTAACCTAGAGAGCTTCTGCTGAAAAATTCATCTAAGTGGCTGCCACTAAACCTGCTGGTGACACTGTTGAGGGGTATACATATCTCATAGATTTTGCCTCATAGAAATGTTGATCCGAATGCCTTCTCCCCAGGGAATTTTGGCCAAGTGAAGCTGTTGACCTCCCACTGGGTTTTGCAAGGAAATGCTATTGAATCTATATGCACTGCCTGTGAACCCTCCCTCAACCGTGAGTTATAACTGTCTCTGGGTATTTTCTTCAGTCTCTTGGAAACTTTCCACTGCCCCAGCACAAGTTGGCTATGAGACACCACCCTTCCCTAAAAAACATTAGGCTGACGGAAAGAAAAACATTGGGAGAATACAAGAGGACTTTCAGAGATATTATGTGATATGAATTTCAACCCTAATATCTGTCCCTCTTGTCACATCTAAAGAGAAAGATTTGATGGGATCCTTCTGAAAGCTTGGTATGCATCATCGGCCATGGGTAGGGGGCACTGCAGTTTGCATAGGAAGAGGATGACAGGTCAGCATCTCTGACACTGAAGTGATTATGTTAAGGTATCTCTGTATTCCCAAGGTTTATTGGGATAAAGGATGCCCAATTGCTCCCAGGTGTGGTCACTCATATGAGAAACCAACATAAAGGTAACATGTGACTAACTGAATAGTGAGATGACGTCAAATGAACTGCTGCATTCCCAGTACTGAAGGAAAAATAGGCAACCAGCCAGTTGAAACACATTAGCAGATAGGAAAGTGCCAGAAATTTGTGTGTATGCATCCATGCATTTGTGTATGTGTATGTAGCTGATATAGAATGAGAGAAATATGAAACAAAGTGGTAGAATGTAATTAATAAAATTACCTGTTCTGTCCACTTGGGTTACTATAACAAAATAACATCAATCAGGTGGCCTATATAAAACAAAATTGGGCTTGATATAGCTCAGTGGCACAGTGCCTACCTGGTAAGCACAAGATCCTGAGTTCGATTCCTGGTACCAAAAAAAATGTATAAAAAAGAAAAAGGTTATTTCTGATAGTTGTAAGTGCTAGATGTCTAAAATCAAGGCACAGAACAGATCCAGTGCTTACTAAGGACTTGCTCCCCATTTCATAGATGGCCAGCATCCTTACCCAGCTTAAGAGGCAGGGAAAGTGCTAGGCTTCTTTCATAAAAACATTAATTCCATTCAAGAGAACTCCATCTGAAGGCCCAGTCACCTCCCAAGGAATCCATCTTCAAATACCATCACCATTCGGATTGGCATTTCAACATCTGAATTTAGTGGGAACACAGACATTCAGATTATACCAGTATTCTACAAGAGAAAAGTCACTTTTCAAATCTTCCAGGTTTGAGGAACAGCTATACAACAGTAACATCTTCCTGACTCTCCTCTCTTCTCTAATAACCTTTACCCTCGACTCTGATGCTAAGGAAGAACATTGCATTGGAAAAGTGAGAAGAGACCACTGCTCCAACCCCTGGTAAGCCTGACCTGTGCCCACCCTAAAGGAAAAAAAATGACCAATAAATAAAAAGAAGTTTGTGATGTACCACCCCTAGCTTGAGCTTATTATTTACTAAACCACAATTGATTTATTGGTAAAGATAAGCAGAAGATCTTTTGTTTTCTGGAACTAACCAGAAGATCAAAAGACTAGTCATAAGGGCTAAAGCAAAACAAGCAGTGGGGAAAATGAATGAAAAGATTTTCCTGAGCATGTATCATGAGCTCCACTTGCTCAATATTATGATGACAGTATTAAACAATGTCCTTGCCAAGCTTCCTAAGCTGGTTCTTCCATATGTTTTCTATACATTGGTAAAGCACAAGCACCTGCCCACGGTGCCACTTGGAGTGGTATCATCTGAGGGTGGATTGGAACACAAGATTATTGAGCTTCCCAGACTTTGAATACATAAGCCTCACACCCTCAGATTTCTAGGCCAGCCTGGTAGGGATGAAGATGAGGCACAGTGAGGAGATGCCTCAACACTCACATTTCCTACCAACCCTCCTTTCCACTCCAAATCCAAATGTATAGCCAAGAGCCAGAGAGAAAAACTGATGACAAAAATGACTACTGCCTCTTACAAACTGAATGGACTAACAATATCTGAAAGTGACCCAAAGCAATTTCACTGAACCATTTTCCTTCGCATGAGCAACATTTTTCATGGTAAACAAAAGGCCCTCCCACCAGTGGACATGGCAAAAGTGGTCCCCTGCAGAAAGCACTCAGGTTCTCCTCACCTCTAGGCCAGCCCAAGCGGGTTCCCAGCAAGGAGAGAAAAGATGCTGTCAAATTTAGAGCTGAAGTGAAAAAGTGTAATTTCTAAACCTAGAATAAAACTTGAAACATTTGGAATGTGTATTTCATTTGGCTCTGGTAAAGATGAGTTTGAAGCCGCTGCAGATTTTGTGCTCTATTTCCCTGGGGAGTCTTAGAGGCTGGGAAGATAAACTTTACTGTAATTCTGGGTAGAGAATAGAGGATACATCTTGAAATACTTGAAATACATGAACTATAAAAGCTGCATTTCCAAGCATTGACTTTTTGGTAGCCATCTAATACTATCCCATGGAAACCGAGGAATTGTGAAATGAGTTAGCTAGTAACCCTATGAAAAATCCTCTCTGTAATAAATAATAAATAATTCTCCCTCAAGACACAAAGCCCTGATGTTTTACCTTTGTAAGGTTAAATAGAAATGCTCCTAATTCTCTTATCTACCCCCAAAACAGCACATGCAGACATTTAAAAAAAAGTCCAAGCATGCAAGGATGGAAGAATATGTCTAACAAGCACAATGAGCAGAGAAAAGCTGGGAAGTGGAGCCATGTGCTCCATAGGACTCTCCTTGGCTCAAAGGGTTTGGTCTGTGCTCACAAGCCACATGCTGTAAATGAGGAAGTCCACTGTGGAGTTGACAGGTAAGATGCAGTAAGTGCCTATCAGAAGTCAACTCACAAAACCAGGCCTTTGACAACACACTGTGACACTCAGTGGGAAACACAAAATTTGCCAGCTGGCCCGGCAACAAGGAGAACAACATTCAGAAGGCTCAGCTTCCTTTCTCCTACAGACAGGGGGCAGCCCCTTTTGATTTCAGGCTGGCATGCAGAAAGGATGAGAAAGGGAGACAATAATTGCTTATGATCAAAAGATTGTGAAGAAGAAAATAAAACAGTGAAAGTTACTTATTAATCATGCGCCTTTGGACTCACATCAATACAAAATGAATGCACAAACTAGGATCCAGACCCAGGGAATATTAGAGCAGGAAACAGGAAACCCACACAGACAAAAAGAGGGAGTTCATGTAAATGTTTGCCTTTCATTTTTTTGAGCAAGCATTTCTTTCCACGTAACAGACTTGTCCTGATCAGCAACTTCCACCTGGTATTCTTTAAGCCAGATGGAAGTGTAAATTATTTAAATACATGATCTTCCATTAGCTATTGAGCTTAAGTGCCTCAAAAAATTTTAAAGTGCCTTCCAGGATTCAAGAAAGCATTTGCTCTAAGATAGATAAACATATTTTCAAGACACAACTCAAATGATAGCAATTTTAGAATTTTAAAATACAGTCAGCATTAGCATCTACAAGTAATTATGACTTTTGCAAAAGATTGTTTACAGGGTAAAAATAAAGTCAGAGCTAATGTGCTAATTAAAGGGTTTCTTTCCCTTCATGACACTATTTCATAAAAAGCAAACATCGTGTTCGTCATGACACACTGAGGAGCTATAATGACCCAACTTGAATAGTTTCTCCTAATCACAGTTTAGTCATAGTTTTTCAAAAGTATGTTTTTAAGTGAAAAATTATGAAAGAATATTTTAAGTTTAATCAGTTTCCTGAGGGAAAATCACATCAGCATTCATGATACTACAACTACTATACGCATGTGTGTACATTCAGTGTGTAATGGTTAGATTCAAAGGAGGAAGACTTCCAAGACTATTGTTATTCACTTGATTATAAAATCATAAAGGGAAACCATTGCTGCTAAGTATTTGGAATTCATAAAATTTTAGAAAGTTAAAATTCATAGAGATTACAGAGATTTATACTTATCAAGCCTATCTTGTTAAAATAGAACTTCTGATTCTGCAGGTTGGGGTGGATCTCTAAGTTTCTCCATTTCTTACATACTTTTAGATGACACTGATGGAGCAGATTTATAAGCCACTGTTTGAATAACAAAGCACTAATTGTCAGGTATACTCTCATCTATCCTTCTAGGGATGACACAGCTTGAGAGGATGAAAGGATCATATTTCACAAAATAAGAAAAAAATCTTGTTGTATTTTTTTTTGGCTTAGTATAGTATTAGCAAGTTTTACATCTAGCAGTCAAAAATCAAAGTAAAAATCACAACATTGTGTAGTACAATATTTGTCCATATTCTCTTGCTATAACAAAATTCCAAAGGTAGAGAACTTTACATGGTAAAGAGGTTTATCTAGCCGATAGTTTTGGAGGGTGGAAAGCCAGGATTACCCTTATCTGCTTGGCCTCTCGTGAGTGTGCTACAGCAGAGTGCACTGCAGAGGTGAGCACAAATGCAGAGGCGGTCACAATGGAGACAAGAAGCGGGGAAGGTTAAGGGTGCAGGCCTGGCCTTTTTGTAACCTGCACTTACAGGCACAACCAGGGTGCTGTGAGAAATAGTACCAAGGGCAGCACCCCAGGGACCTTACATCCTCTCACCAGCCCCTCAGCTCCACCAAGGGACCCAAACCTCAGCATGTGAATAGCTGAGACACATTCAGACCACAGACAAACCACAGCACAACCAGAGGGTTTTTAATTTATTTTGGTGCCAGGAATTATTCACTAAAAGATATTTTACTCCGAAGTCTGATCTGTAAAGACGATAAAAGTGGAAATGCTTGAATTCTCTCTTTCTGTGTGTGTTTGTTCACTCACTGGGCCTCTCCCATTTTAACCTTGCCTGTCTCAATATCCACCCAATGACCAGATGGCAGAAGTCTTCAACTTTGGCAAAATGAGTCCAACTACTGTGTCCTTGCTTAACTACCTTTCCATTCCTGAACCATTTTTCTCATTATGAGTCTAGGATTCTAAGCTACTCAGAAGAGTGGTCCCAATCTAAAACGTCTACTTTGTTCCCTTGATTTAAGAGCACACCAAAGAATGTCTACATTCAAAACCTTGTTTCAAGTCTATCTTTCCATTTTCTTCTATGACCTTAAATTTTCTTTTCTTTAACTAATTAAGTTTCTTGGTATGTTTTAGGCATACGTAACGATCACATTCATCATAGGGAATTTGTGTCTGTACATGATATAATTTGATTCTTTTTTTTTCCTATTCCCCTACCCTCATTCAACCTCTTTCCCTCCTTCCTTACAAAAGCTTTGTTTCCATTTTTCCTTGTTTTCTCACCTTTTTCTTTTCCCTTCTTTTCTTTCCTGCACCCCCTCCTAGTTCCCTTTCCTATTTAAGAAGGACCAAAAGGCACAATAGGTATTGTGAAACAAGAAGAAAATGACCTTAAGTTTTTTAATTGCCCTTTGACAGTACATAGAACCCTTTCTCGTTTTCATTTTGTCAATACTGTTCTTCATTCCCTTAATTTCTTGACATGGATTTCATTCCTACTTGAATTTCTACTTTTTTTTTTCTCCACTTTCTTTTTGTTCTTCCCGCTAGTGACGAGGAGTTGGAGGTAATCCTGACTTTGGGCTCCAATTATTTATCTTCCCAACCATCACCATCCTACCCTATTAAGAACCAGATCATTTTAGAGTAAGTAGGGGCCGTGGAAGTTTTCTACTGTGTCACCCAGGCTGAGGTTTCTGTTTTCAACAAAATTTACTTACCAGACCTAACTCTTAAGATTCATTGCCTATTTCCTGCTATAAATGGAGTTCATTTTAAAATATACTTTCTTTACATATTTGAGGACTGAAATACTTATAAATAACACACTTCTTTTCCCTAACCAAGCTCAAATTGGGAGACACACCAAGCCAGGAATATGAAAATGAAACATCAACTTTGTTCCTGATAAATCTGTTGGAGAATTTGTTTGAAGTGGGAGAACTAACTGCAATTGCTAGTGATGCTTCCTCAATAAAGTTAAAATTATAGAGTCTGTCTGGGAAAGTGCTCGAGCTCTACAACTATGAGTCCTTCTGCCTCAATGCTCTCCTCCTCCACTCCCATCCCTTGAGCAAGACCAGTCCTGCTAACTTTGCTACATATCCCAGAGAAGATTAGTGTACATTCTCTGCAGGTTGGATGAAGACTGGTTGACTGGGAAATGTGCCTGTTCTCTCTGTCTCTCAAGTTTGCTTATTAGATGTCTCTTTGTTCACTATTCCCTCCCGAAAAACTGAGTTAGGGTTAGAGTGGATAGCAGTGCATAAAGCAACAAGAAGAAACGCAGTAAGTATTGCCCCTAAATATAAACCTGTATATGGACAATTTAATAAAATTTGCCAGTTCTGTCCTTACATTTAGATATTCTTGCTGGCACTTATGCAAAAGAATCTGTCTTGTTAGGCATTCATTGACAAGTCTCTAAACAATTTTCATTTTAACTTGAACAAATTTTGCACATGGTATTAGACAAAGATTTGTTAGGGCTACAAAGTATAAGACACTGTTTATTCTCTCAGTATTTAAACAAATTAATTAGAGAAATTATACATGAACAAGTAAAATTCAGTGATTAAGTATTTTAATAATTCAAGAAAATGGGGCCACCCACTAGGGACCCCTTTTTTTCCCTCCTAGAAGCTTTCTTCCTTTCAATAAATACTTCCTATTCTTTAAAAAAAATTCAAAATAGTAAGAGAAATGCCACAGGTTCAACATAATTTCTACAGTGATTCAAAGTAAAGAATGTGAAAAAGGAGGAAATCTTCTTAGGTTTGGTGGTGAGCAATGTTTTACTAAGGAAATGCAATTCAGATCTTCAGAAATAGACAAAGATGTGAACGAGAAGATGGAAGAAGCTCAAGAGAAAATGTTGGCCCTCAGCAATGGTGTTTTACAAGACAAAGCTTGGACAACAATTCAAGACTTTCCATGTGTTTCATTTGAGTCTCAGTGGTTCCTCCTGTTTTGCAGTTACTAACCCCAAAAGTCTTTACAATTATCAAGATACATATTGCAAGGCATGGTGGCACATGTCTATACCCTAGCGTTCTCTGGAGGCTGAGGCAAGAGGATTGCTGTGAATTTGAGGTCAGCCTAGGCTACATAGTGAGCTCAAGACCAGCCTGGGACTGCACAGCAAGGCTGTCTCAAAAAAATAAAAAATGAAAAAGTAATAAGAACTGAGGGAGTAATAAAACCCAAAATGTGTAATTGTTATTGTAAAAAAGAGAGGAAAGGAAAGTACTCCAAAGGATACAACTGCAAGTATGTTTAGGTGTGTAAGATAGATGACCATATTACTAAGTTTTCGTTGGATCACTGAACATAACTGTTTGCAGTCTCACTGTTTGAATGTCCCTTTGTATGCTTAAATTTTGTAACTTAAACAACTATTTCTAAGATGACAATATGTAATCTATTAACTAGTGGTTTCTTACTGTTCATTTTTTTGAAATTCTGTATTGCTTGTACCCTTTTACTGTTTTTTTCCTTTAAATAAAATTTTTAAAAAATGAAAAACAAACAAAAAAGCAACAAAAGCATAATTAGCACCAAATAAATGTTAGTTATTGTTTTTATTATGATAATTATACCTTTTTTACTTATAGCTAAGCCACCATGATTTCTGGCACATTTGCTGACAAAATTTGCTTAATATAGAAGTGATTTATACTCTTATGTTCTAGCAGCCTGTCTAAGCTTCTCTAAAATCACTCTTTTAAAAAATAAAAAGGCTGGAAATATATCTCAGTGGTATAATATTTGCCCAGAATTCAAGAGTACCTTGAGCTCAATTTCCAGCACCACAAGAAAACAAATAAAAACCTTTCCATTACAAAAAAAATTTTTTTCAAACATTTCCAAAAATGACAGTATGTTAGCCAGTTACCCAGATTCAACAATTGTTAACTCATGATCAATTTTACATTTTTCCTGTATTCCATCTATACTATATTGAAGTAAGTCTCCAACTTCATGTCATTCTACTCTCATCTTTGAAAAATTTAATCACAGTGTCATCACATCTACAATATGTTTAAATACCAAACAATGCTCAGATTTCCTGTAAATGGCTCTATATGTGTTTTTTTAATTTGAGACAAATTCCAAATACATATATTACAATTAGTTAATGTATTTAGGAGGTTCTAACTTCATCTTTAGGAGTAGGAGAAGAAGGAATATTCCTTGAAATTTTCATGTTGAAGATGTTATGTGCTCTAAAAGACACCTACTGTTTGGCTTTTGCTGTTGCCTACATAGGTATATGATTAGTTTTTAAATGGTTGTTTTATTTTTCTTCATTCATTCTTTTTTATTAGTTTAAATAGGTCAGTTAAGGAAACTTTCCCTTGTCAATTATTTAGCTGTCTAGAGTTCTGCTTTATATGAGTAAAACAGGATAAAATCTTGATTTTTGAAATGAGTTGATTCCTTATTATTTTCTATAGGTGGTTATTGATACTATTTTGCTCTTGAATCATTTTTAAATTGTGAATTTAAGCATATTTGAAATTATTTGATCCATGATATTTAACACTCTTACTGAAGATCATATTGTCACATTTTTTTCCCAGTGGATGCCTCTTGAAGTTCACATTTGATTCCTCTGGATGTACATTCAGCAGTCTTTGATGGTTTTTATGCCCTGTATTATGATGAAATGTATCAGGCTCATGTTGAATATTTCTTGCCCCAGATCAACCAGTTCTCTGAGGAAACCTGGCTCCTTCTGGAAAGAAATGGTGCTAATAGAACAGGACTGTAATCCCAAGTTTGCTGATTATTTCTGGGTTTGCCTTTGTTTTCAGAGTTATTCAGTGAACACAGCTAAAAATACGCTGTCTTGCTGTTGTTTTAAGATAAGACACATTACCAACTCAAATTTATGTTTCTGATTCAATGATAGGACTTAATCTCCTTTGTGGTACATCTCTTGCCCAGTAACAAAAAGTAACTGCTTTTCTAACCACACAGTACACAGTTGACTTAAATAATGTCAAAACCATCACCTACAATATTTTAAATTTTCTAAAGTCCTGGTTCCTTGAATATATATTCCAGTAAGGAAATATTGCCAAAGAAGTATGTTTTAGAGTCACATGAAATTGTTTCTTTCTGCATGGTATATGACTAACTCAATATTCTCATTACCTGTTTCATATAAATTTGACTTTATAGAGTTTTATATTTAACTGTTTTATAATTATGTGAGCATTTATGTGATTTAAAAACCAAAACAGTATCTTTTCAGAAAAATATAAGCCCTTTATCACATCCACAAAGACAAAGACATATTTATATACCCTCTGTTGTGGGTTGAAATGTGCTCCCCAAAAGAAATGTTGGGTATGGGGATTTAGTTTGACCCCAAGTAACAAAGAAAGAAAGAAAGAAAGAAATGTTGAAGTCCTAACCTAAGGAACCTGTGAATGTGATTTTATTTGGAAACGGTATCTTTGCAGGTGTAATCAAGCTAAAATGTAATCACTCTGCAGTGATTGATGTCTTTACAGGATAAAGGAGAGGAAATTTTAGATCCAGAGACATAGACACACATTGGGTTAAATGGTTACGTGAATATGAAATAGAAACTAGTGTGATGCACCTATAAAACAAGTGCCAAACATAGCCAGAAACTATCAAAAGTTAGGAAGAAAAAAGTTATGACTCATTCCTAGAATCTCCAAAGGGACCATGTCCATTATAACACCTTGATTCTGGACACCCAGCATTCAGAACTTTGCAAAAATACATTTATCTTATTTAAAGTCACTCTGTTTACTTTATAATGCTACGTTATTATGATAGCTCTAGTTCCTCACTCCACCCAACCTTTGTGCCCTTAGCTAAAGGGCCCTTACTTTTTTCACCTGAAATGTATCCACAACATTGTACCATACTACAATCATTACTCCATGTAAAGACATTCCTCACACCTTTTTCTTAGTCACACAGCACTCTAGCTTGTTCATATACTACAGTTTATTCTACTAAATCACCATTGATCAAAATATAGAGTTTTTCTAGGCTTTTACTTCGATGAGTAGTATTACTAATATCTTTCAGAAACATTCTGACATATTTTTGCCAGTATCATTTTATCGTAAGTTCCTAGGAGTAGAATTGCTGGGTAGAGAGTAAGCACATATATAACATTGTTAAATACTGCTGAATATACTCCAAAAGATTTCCTATTTTGTGTTTAAATCTACCACATATGATAATGCAAATTTCCCCACAATTCAACAACATAGTACATTAGCAAATGAACCTTTGCCAGTTTGATAGGTGAAAAATGGTTTCTCTGCATAGTCTATATGTGCATTTTAACTGTATGCAAAAAGGCGCAGCATCTTACTGCAAAATTCTTTCCCTCTGCTTCCCTCTTCAGTCAGGCTAGTATCACTAATAAATTGCCTTTATCCTTTTTCATTTTCTAGTGTTCTACGTTAAGCACATTTTAAATTTAAAAAAAAAATTCCCAATGTGTGATTATGTTAAAAACTCATGAAGTCATCCCACCTCATCAAAACTATATTACACTTAATTTATAAAAGTTACCTTAACTCCTATTAACCTGGCACTGTACAAAGTTCTAGGAAAACCTCAACAACAAATATTAGACAAAGAACCTCTTTCTTAAAACCTTTCACTCTAAAAGAAAGAGATGTAAAATTCCATGTAATCATACATGCATAGTGTTATCATAAGTGACAGCAATATAAACATATATATACACACTCATTAAACAATAAAAGCATTATTAATAGAATTAGGAAAAATTATTAAAGAACAATTGTTTCAGAGGATTACCTAGATTTTATTTTTAAGGAAAATTTCTTTGAAAGAATATACATAAGCAAAAACATTTCTATAAATGATAACACATTTGGCTATATAGTCATTCATAGCTTAGGATAAATTAACTAACTTAAATATTTTTCTTTTTACAGTCACCTAAGATCTGTTCCCTTCTCTATCTGAGGAGTTTTCCAGAAATAAAAGCCCTGGATAATGATGTGAAATGAGTGCATATGATAACCAGAAAATAACAGAAGAATATGAAATGAACTAGAAAGACTGTTTAAAATCATGTCTAAAAACTAAAGCTCTGAAACCATGCCTGGCTGGGTTTAAATTTTGACTCTGCAACTAACTGTATAACTTTATGTAGGACTTTTAAGTAGCCTGAATTTCAGGCTACTTAAATACATCCATACATACTTTCTCATTATTATATAAATACATCCATAAAATACATCCAAACATACTTTCTCATTATTATATAAATACATAAAATACACCCATACATACTTTCTCATAAAACACATCCATACATACTCATTATTATATAAATAGAAACTAATAGTAGTACATATCAGATATGGTTGCTGTTAGGATTACTTAGGGGGATATTAAATGGTAGTTGTGTCCTGCTCCCAAGTTACACAGAATACTTTATGGCAGCCATTATTCTGACTGAGAAAGACTGAAAAATCTTGATTAAAAATTCCTATGTGGAAAGAAACCAGAGGTGGCTGATGTGATGCAGCTGACTACCTCTATACATTTGCTATTTTCATGGCAAAGGCATGGAGCAGACCAAGACCATGAGATTTGTTTGGATAGAGGATCAAATGGAAATTCAGGGCTTTAAGTGAGTAATGCATTAAAATGAGTCATTAGCACTCAGTCACCTTATATTTTACAAAGGGCTATATGTTCATTGGAAGAAAGATAGCCTCTTATTTGCTGGAAAAATTGGCTTTCCACATACCAAAGACTGAAACTAGACCCATGTCTATCACCATGCATTAAACTAAAGTCAAAATACATCAAAGATCTAAATATTAAAATAGAAACACTAAATCTACTCAAAGACAAGGTAGGTAGAAATCTGAAAGACATAGGAGTAGGCAAAGAGTTCATGAACAAAATGCAAACTACATGGGAAGTACTTCAAAGAATCAACAACTGGGATCTCATCTTATTAAAAAGTTTTGGCACGTCAAAGGAAATCACCAAGTGACAAGAAAACCCATAGAATGGAAAAGAATTTTAGCCAGCTGCCTTTAGTTGAATGGACTTGTATCTAGAATGTATAAAGAATTGAAAAACATCAAGCCCCCAAAATTCAAAGACCCAATCTAAAAATGGGCATTTGAGATGAACATGCACTTCTCAGATGAAGATATACAAATGGCAAATAAATGCATGAAGAAATGTTCAACATCACTGGTCATCTAAGAAATGCAAATTAAAACATCACTGAGATTTCATCTCACTCCAGAAAAAATGGCTGCCATCAAGAAATCAAACGCTGGCAGGGTTGAGGGGAGAAGGAACACTTCTCAGCTGTTGGTAGGTGTGTAAACTGGTGCAGCCACTGTAGAAATCAGTGTGAAGATTCCTTTAAAAACTACGATTTGAAGTCTCATTCAATCCACCTATTCCCCTCCTGGGTATTTTCCCAGAAAAATTTAAAATATCATGCCACAACAATATAAGTGCATCCACGTTTATATCAGCATAGCTAAATCTTAGAAACAACCAAAATGCCCATCAACTGCAGAATGAATGAAAAAGATGTGGTATTTTTATACAATGGAATATTACTCAGCTATAAATAAAGATGACCTTGAGGTTTCTATACGTAAATGGAAGCAACTTGGGACCATACTCATAAGTGAAATAAATCAAACTCACATTTCTAAATATCGTATTATCTCTCTAGTATAAAAAATAATAAAAATTTGAAAGAGTAATAAGATCCAAAATGTACAATAGATATTATAGTAATGAATGAGAAAGAAAGTGCTCAAAAGGAAAGAAAATTGTGATAGGGGAAAGGAGAAATGGAAGAAATGAAAAGATTATGTAGGTATAAATATCTAAGTGTATATATGTATATGTACGCAAGATGGATAACTATACTACTAATCTAATAGTTCATCAAAAAGAACAGTTTGTGCTGTCATTATTTGAGCATGTTTATGCCTAGATCTTGTAATTCAACAACTACTAAGATAATATGCAATATATTTAACTAATTTAGTAATTTCTTACTATTTTTTTGGAAATTCTGTATTATTTCTATTTCTGTTTTGCTTTTTAAAATAAACTTTTAAAAAATGAGTCATTAGGATGTGTCCAAATCCAATATAATTAATTATTACAGAAGTGATATAATTAATCATTTTATTTGAATGAATAAGAATACTTGTTATAATCTCTGTGGCAAGCACTAAGTGGCAAGCACTTGTTATAATCTCTGTGGCAAGAAATAATGAGAGGGTCTATAACTAAAAAGAAAAGCAGGAAATGAGAAAAAGGAATATATAAAACAAGTGGGTCAAGTAGAAATAAATAATAAGATGGTATATATAAACTTAAATATATCAGCAATTACATCAAATATAACTGGATTAAATATGCCAATTAAAAGAATTTTATAATGTACTTTTATGCATATGTCTATAAATAAATATATCTTAACTAAAAATAACCTTAGCATGATGCCAGGCATATACCAGCCCCAAAAGGAAACTGGGGGTGAAAACTGTAATTAATATGATCATGAAGAGAATCAGTGGTTTCTTAAAGGTCCTAGATACAAGCCCTTTGGAGAGACATGATAACATTAAAATTTTATCAGTTATTGGCACACAAAATGAACATTAACAATTTTTTCCATAGGAATAATATGAATTAAAATCAAATACCTCATGCTTTGCTCTTTTTTCCATTCTTTTTATTAATACATGGTGATATAACAATATAATTTAAACTGCATTCAAGCACCTGACTTATACATAATAAAAATTTGGAAGAAGTTCTTCACCTCATGGTGACCAATTACAGATTTTAATTACTTTTTCAAAATAAAAACTTTTCCTTTTCTATTTAACTATATTTTTAAGCACTTGGTGGCAAAAATGGTAATAGCTTGGAGCAAATACTACTGCTTTTACTTCAGGTAGTTGAGATCTATTTTATAAACCAACAATTAGTGTGCTTCAAAGGTTACCCACATGAATTGCTAACAACCTTTCCCTATTCTACCTAAAACTTTAATTACAACAATATGTAATCTATTAACTAATGATTTCTTACTGTATATTTTTTCTTGAAATTCTGTATGACTTGTACCCTTTTACTGGTTTGTTTGTTTTGTTTTCTCTCTTTAAATAAAAAAAAAAACTTTAATTACGAGCAGTTTCTGTTTTTCTCCCGGAAATTTTAGATTTAAATAAAAGTTCAAGAGAAAAGTAAGATTTTATTTTTACTTGAAAAAACTTACACAAAAATTATATGACTAAAAAAATGAATCCTTTATCCTGATTTAGCAAATTCTAACATTTTGTTACATATGCTTTATATTTCTCTCCACAAACAAATACACACATGGATGAACATGTATCTCTATGTGTAGTGATATTTTCTTAATAGGACTTTCTAGAATCAGTTACAAACATCATTATCCTCTACCGCTATATATTTCAGTTTATATCCTAAAAAAAGAACACTTTCTTATGTAGCCATAGTATAATTATCAAATTCAGGAAATTTAAAACAGTCATACTACAGTGAACTAATAAACCCAATGTTTAACATTTTAAAGTCAGTTAATAGGTCATGCCATCAGAGAAACCTTGCCACCTATCCCTTTCCTTCCTACTCATTTTATTGTCTTCTCTCTAATCTTTACTTCCCATGTTATTTTAGTATCATACTTTCCACAGAACAAAATTTTTTCTTTCTTCTGTCTTATCCAGCCATGACATTCTAGGTATCAGATATCAAATTGTATTTATTTTTAGATCTCTTATGCTTTGTATAATTCTCAGCACATTAAAATTACTACGAAAATATTTTCTAAGACCCACTACCCAACCACCATCAGGGAAATCCAGTGAGCTACTCAGGACAAGAGAAGGCCTTCCCACTGCCTTCCATCTTTGGGAACCCCCAATAAACTATGGGAGAAGGCCCACCCATCACCCTCTACCATTAGGGGAGATCCAGTGAGCCACAGGAGGGGAGAAGCCCCACTTGCCACCCTTCTCCATTAGTGAAGTGTAGGTTGGGAGAAACCCAAATGCATGACCCATTCTTCTAAACCAAGGGACAGGCAGCCAACACAGAAATTGCCAAGGACTCAGTAACTGATTGTCTGAAAGAACCATGGAAAATGACAAGATGAAGGAGCAAAATGCAACTTCAGATCCTCCAGCCCACCCAGGACAAGTCCAAGAGACATAAACATAGAAGAAATTGGAAGCTACACACCTAGAATTTCTGAAATGATAGCAACTGAAGTGAAACCCCTCCATGAAACTGTGAAGGAAATCAGATCAGAAATACTCTCTCGGGTAAAAACAGAAATGACAACCATAATGAAAAAATTTCTGCAGATACCTAAAGAAGACACAGATTAAAAAAAATAGAAGAGTATAGAAAAATGAAAACCTTGCATGAATAATATAGGAAAGAATTAGAATGTATGGAACAGATACAAAGAAGAGATATCTAAGAATTTAAAAATTCCATTGAAAGATGGCAAAACCACTTGAACAAAACTGAAGATAGACTTTCAGACCTTAAAGACAGGATTGAAGCTAGTGATCATGAAATGAAAGGTCTCTTAAAAATAACAATGAAGGATGCTGGGAAACCAAGCAATCAGCTCACCTCCCTCGTAAGCGACTGCCTAGGGAGAATCACCACCATCTCCTGAGATCTGTGCCATGTTGGAACTTAGGGCACTGGGAAACCAAGCAACTAGCTGGCCTCTTGGTAAGCAGCTGTGGCTCGGCAAGCTGCAACTGCCCCAAGGCGAGAATCACCAGCATCTCCTGAGATCCACACCATTTTGGAACTTAGGGCACTGGGAAACCAAGCAACTAGCTCACCTCCCTGCTAAGCAGTAGTTGAGCCTACCAGCACACAGGCTGAAAATCAAACATTCTACCTCCCCCACCATTGGCAAATAGGAGCCAGAGATGTGAGCACCTCTTGGGAGATTGACCGTATGTAATATAGCAAATAAGGGAAATTTCCTTCTACCATCTCTTTGAAGGCAAGTATTTTTCCCACTGTTTTGCTTTATTCTGATTAATTGTATTGCTTTGGGGGCTGGGAATTTAGCTCAGCGGCATAAGTACCTGCCTTGCAAGCAGGCAGTCGTGAGTTCAATCCCCGGTACTGATAAAAAAAGAAAAGAAAAAGACAAAAAAAATTGTATTGTTTTATTCAACATTCTGTTTTGATAAGTTCTATAATGTTCTGTATTTCATTTTATTTTGCTATACTTGATTGAAAAAACAACTATTGTGAAGATAATGAGATATCCTGCTGTGAAGTTCTGTACCAATTTCACTACACTGTCTAAATTGACTTTGTTCCATTTTGTTCTGTTGTATTTTACTGCCTTCAAAATAATAAAACAAATTTTTTTAAAAAATGAACCAGGAAATAATAATTCAACAGCTGCAAGATGATGTAAAGAAAAACAATGTAAGACTCGTAAGTGTTAGCACAAAAGCAGGAAGCAACATAAATAACATAAAAAGCCTATTTGCAATAATAATAGCAGAAAATTTTCCAAGCGTGGAAAAAGAATCTTATTTACAGGTAAGTGAGGCATTTGGAATTCCAACTAGCCATAACCAAAATAAATCTACAGCCAGACATATGCTAATCAAGATCCCAGAAATTCAGCATAAGAATAGAATGTTAAAAGCTATTAGAGAAAAGAAATAGATCATCTATAAAGGAAAACCCATCAGAATCACAGCAGACTTCTCAACACAAATCATTAAGTCAAGAAGAGCCTGGAGTTAAGTATTTTGAGTCCTAAAAGAAAACAACTTCCAACCGAGATTGACATACCCTATAAAACTATCTTTCAAAATTAAAGGAGACCTAACATACTTCCATGACAATGAACAACTGAAGAAGTTCATGACCACCAAACTTACCCAAGAAAGAGTACTGAAAGATATTCTACAAAAAGGTAAAAATGACCACAATTCCAAGAACAATAACAGGAAGAAACTACCAAGCAGGGTAAGCAACTAAACAGAGAGGAAACATAGGGAACCAACAGCAGGAAAATAACATGACAAAGACAAGCCTGTACATATCCGTTATAACCATTAATGTGTATGGCCTCAATTCACCAATCAAAATAAACAGACTGGTGGAGTGGATCACGAAACAAGATGCAACAATATGCTATATACAAGAAACACATTTAACTCAAAAGACAATGCAAGAGAGGATGCAGACATCATTACAAACCCACTCAGCCACATTATCTTTGACAAAAAGGCCAAACATGTTTGCTGGAAGAAAGATAGCCCTTTAATAAACGGTGCTAGAAAAACTGGCTTTCCACATGCCGAAGACTGAAACTAAACCCATGTCTATCACCATGCACTAAACTAAAATCTAAATGGATCAAATATCTAAATATTAAGACAGAAACACTAAATCTTCTGGAAGACAAAGTAGGTAGGTCCTACTTTAAATTACCTGATAGATTCAATCACATACTTTATCCTACTTTATTGTCACAACAAACGGACATCATCATCACCATCATTATCCCATTCTATGAAAAACAAAAACTGAATTTTAAAGATGCTGCATGGTACCATCTCATTGAATCCCAGCTGACTTCAATTGTAAGACTATTATTTTATGTTCCATTAGGAAAAAAATTAAAATGTTAAACTATACCAATGTATAAAGATATCATTGATTATAAAATTCACCACAATTTTGTACAAGTAAAAAAATGTATCTTCAAATGGATGAATTAGATAGGTGGGAGACATAGGACTTTACTAAGGATATTTTCATCTTCCTGCTTAGTGTAAATCCTCCACCAAGTGTCCCAAAATCATACAATCTATGCTTTGAATCAGGCAGGTTGACATTGGGCACTGCTAATGCAATTTCTATGCCTGGGCAACTTTGAAAGTGACATTTCAGACCACCCACCTAGGTGAAGAAATACAAAGCTTGCCTCTCTGAAAAAAGACAAGCATTCTAGTTATAATAACTGACTAGCTGGAAAGCATACATAGAAAGAGCCAATGATTGCTTGACCAGCACACAGAAGAGACATTCTTCTCACTGTATTCTTCACAGTATAACAGCGCTACAATCCTTGGGCCTTGCATCTAAAAGCCTGCACACAGAATATTCAGGACTTGCCCACTAATGCGGCATGCAGGGGCAGAGTTTACATTAAAATGTGCCATGACTTGCTTAAGGGCTGTGCTGAGTCCACTCTGGCATGCTGCTTTCCCTGCACAACTGTTATTCTTGTTGAATAATTGAAGCCCAGCCTTTGTCCATATCAGGGATATTACTGTTTGATTTTGTGATCCCAAAGGGACAGCTGCAAACAGCTGATGCCTCTGCTGGTACTGGAATTGCTACACGATATGGAAAGGCTTGTAGTTTCCTGTTGGAAAAATCATCAGCCATTGCACTGAGAGGTGAAGACTTCTGATAAGTTTTTTTAAAAGGTTCGAGAGTATTTGGGAGAGAGATGAGAAGTTAGGGAGATGCTTTTCTGGAAGACAAAATTGCATTTGAGCAATGCATGGTAAAAAAATTAATTATGAATGGAATAACTCAGCCCCAAAGGAACTGAGATAATGCTGAATAAGTTTCTACTAATGGAAAGATGTAAATTTTAATATACACATCATACCAGGATAATACTGGCCGCATAAATGACTACAAAACATGCTCTATTTCCCTGCCTCACCTAAAGAAAAATGAAAAGGAAAGAAACCACAAAGGCTGAGCTATGAAAGATAAGTTTTCAAATATAAACTCTTGAGATGTGCATTTATAAATAGAGCAGCTGGCTATAGTGCTAACCAGTGAGTATGGTTATGATCTCAGACCAGTGAGTTCCCATGCAGGTCACAGAATAAAGGGCAGTTACTGTTAGTAGACTCTGCATTAATTGCCAAGTGTATCTACAATTTTATTATACAAGAAAAACATTTCAATAGAGGTTCAGGGCAAGTTAAATTCATCAAGTTCTCAGGATGGGGCAAAGTACAAAGATATACAAAAAAATCTCACTCGCTCTCACTCATCTCTCTCTCTCTCTCTCTCTCTCTCTCTCTCTCTCCTTGGTAGCAAAGAAACTGGGGTGAAAATAGAATTTCAGAATTTGCTTTTTGGATTGAAATTTATAGAAAAGCACAAACAGCTAACTTTTCAAACATGACATGACAAAGCCACATTTCCCCTTTTCCCTGCATAATCTCAAAGCCAAAGACAAACTTCACAATTAAATATAAGCATTACCCAACATAAAAAGGAAGCCTTAATTTGTCTTTTTAAAGGTAGTGACTATATGGAGCTAGTAAATGTGAAAATTAAGAAGAAATTCTCACATTTGACAGAGGGTGCAAATGAAAAACTGAGAATGCTGACAGTCTTGGTTTTGCCTAAAGTTTTATCCTCTGCAGAAGAAAAAAGACTGAATTTGAACTGGATTCAGATGCTGTCTCTCTCTTTTCCCACTGTGTGAAATGTGCTACTCATTTTCCCACTCAGTGCCTCAGTGCTCTTATGGATATAATGGAGTGAAAAATATCTGCTATACATTCTTGACAGAAAATTCAGTGGGGCTAAGCTCCTAGCACAGTACCTAGTCTCAATTAATATGAGCTGAATATTAATCTGGTAGCTAAAATTCTTGAGAGATATCCTTAAACAAAATCTCAAAATATTGTCACCAAGAAAATGTCTTCATTTTCTGAAAGGCAAAGAATGAATAACTGGAATACTTCGTTCTACTCTAATCTGGTTTGGTTTTGGAATCAGGATTTGTGTGTGTGTGTGTGTGTGTGTGTGTGTGTGTGTGTGTGTGGTGTTACTACATGGCAGGTACTCAGTAAGGGCTGGATGGAATTAAAAGGGAAGGATTAGGTCACGGACTGCATCTCTCTAAAGCATTTTATTTCCAGAATTTACAATTTCATGTATGTATTACAGCTTCAAAGAATATTTGTTTCATTAATAAATAGAGCTTTTTAGCAGGAATTTTCAAGTTCTTTCCCTATTTCCTTTCCAATTTCTGAATTCTCTTTTTCTTTTCTGAATTCTATCTTCACTAGTATTGCCCTCTCACTTTGAAATACTGTGGTACCTCAGTCCACAAACTTAATTCATTCCATGATTCTGGAAAAGATGTCAGTAGTCATGTTCATCACCCAATGCAGAGTTCATAAACAAAAACAAAATTCTATCAAATGCTTCTGTTTCCAAACCTAATTTTTGCAGACAAAAGCATTCATGAACCAAGGTACTATAGTAAAATAAAAAATCTAAACCCATCTGATTTTTAGTATTTGAGAAAATTTTAATATCTTGCCAAAACCATGAGATCTGTCCATATTTCAACATGCTGTCCAACTGTCTCCCAGATTAAATACCTCCTAACTCTTCACTATAACAACATATATCCCTAGGCTCCTGCAACATAATGCAACCAGCCCTGTGGAAGTTCCGAGAGTGTGTACATCCCTCCAACTTCTTGGTCCAAGCCCACAAGTTAAATCCATGTATTTCATCACCCAGTATCTACTGTAAATTCAAAGCAAACAAGTACATAAACAACATAAATATCATCTAATAAAGAGGACAAAGGAAATCTCACCTTTAATTGTGCTTTACTCATGAAAGAAACCATCAACATTCTCCAAGTCCAAAGGGAACACCAAATCCCGTAAATTGTGCATTCATGAAGAAATAGGAGCCACCACAGAGACACACAATCACTAGCCACAAACTAGCTCTGATGGAGCCAGGTGCTGCCTCTCTCTCAGTTCCTCATATTGAAATGTGGACAAGAACAGCTACTTCATAAAGCTGTTAATGAGAGGATTACACTTTCAAAGGCCTAAAACAAAGCACTTGTAATTACTATGAAATACATATATTTTTAACTGTTAGAGAAAGTATCGCAGCAATGAGGAAGTAGCTTTTAAAAAGTGTCTTATAGACAACAGCAACTACTGAACGCTCTCTAAAGGCTCGGCTCAGAGGCCAGGAATGATGCGGACTAAGGAGATACGAACCAGTAGAGATATGCTCTGCTGACTCAGGAACGAACTGGGCTGAGAGAATCCAACTTGGAATACAGTCCTGGCGCTAAAATAGGAACAAAAAAATCTCGGTGTGGAGGCTCGACTCCGCGCCATTGGAAACCGCGGTTTGGATTTCCCGCCGCCCGGCGGCCGGCTACCTCCACAGCGGCTCGGCAAGGAGAGACGCGACTGCTGAGCTCTGGGAACGGGAGTCTCCGAACGGAGTCGGAAACGCGACGGACAGGGAGGAAGGCTGACTGGTGGCGAGGTGAGCGAGGAACTGACTCCCTACCGCAGTTTGACTCCAGCGGAGGTTTTTCTGGGCGCGGGCAGTCCTGTAAGAGCAGGGCGCGGTGGCAACTGCAGCCGCACATTTCCCTCTCGGACGGGATTGGTGAAAGGTGCCTGGCCGGAGGGACGCTGCTCGCGGACTCCCTAGGCTGGCCTAACCCAGATCCCAGAGCCTGACGGTGGCCCGGAGGAGCGACCGACTCCCGCGTAGGCTGCCTCCTCCGCAACTCCCTGGGGCGCAGCGGTGAGCGGGAACAACTAGCCAGCGCAATTTGATCAAGCTGTGGCTGACAGGCAGGGAAGCCGGGCCTCCTGTGTAAGATTACATTTTATAAGGAACAGAAAATATGGGGAAGGGAAGCAACAAAAAAGGTTCCTCGACCCCCAATCCTGAGAATCAGGCAATAGTGGACACTGCACCAATATACATTAAGCGCCATTTAGAGAGCCTCATAGACCAATTCAGGAATGAAGTTATCAATGACCTGAAGCTAGAAGTATGCAGAATAGTTAGAGAAATGCTAAGCACCACCCAGGAAAAAGCAGATGGTGGAATGGAAGAACAGAAAAAGAGGGGAGAATTGCTTGATGGAGAAAACAGAGAAAGCATTGAGTATGTGAAGCAGGTGCAAAGGGACTATCAAGAAATTAAGAAGTCTACCCAAGACTGGCATAACAGCTTGAAAGAAACTAAGGACAGACTATCTGAATTGGAGGGCAGACTTGAAACATGGGAGAATGAAATGAAAAACTTCTTAAAAATAACAAAGAAACACACAGCAATAATACAAAGACAAGAAGATGATAAGAGGAGCCATAACTTAAGGATTAAGAACATAAAAGAAGAAGTAGGGACACAAACAAGTGAACTACAAAAGCTACTCACAGAAATAATCCAGGAGAATTTTCCTAATTTAGCAAAAGGTAAAGATACTCAAATGTATGAGGCATACAGGACCCCAGCTACCTACAACCCTAACAGAGAAACACCCAGGCATATAATAATAAAAATTCCAGAAATTCAATACAAGAACAGAATATTAAAAGCTGTAAGAGACAAGAAACAGATCACTTACAAGGGAAGACCCATCAGAATTACAGCAGATTTCTCTTCACAAACCATCAAATCACGAAGAGCATGGGGAGAAATAATTCGAGCTTTGAAAGATAATAATCTACAGCCAAGATTGAGATATCCTGCACAACTGTCCCTGGAAATTGATGGAAAAACGAGGTGCTTCCAGGATAAAGAGGAACTGGGGGAATTTGCAACCACCAATTCAACCCTACAGAAAGTATTGCAGGATATTCTAAAAAAAGAAAAATACAAAGAACCCAGAAATAGGGGCGGGGAGGCCACAACGAATGGAGCAGAGAACAAAATGAAGAAGACAAACTGACAGCTACTGACAGAAAAAGAGCTCAACAGAAATGAGACAGAAGATTGGATGATAGGAACAGCTTTTTTTGGAGAAAATGACATCTCAATAGGTAATGCTGATTTAGTACCATCTTGTTTTGAAGTCTCATCTAGCTTTTGTTCTTCTGTCTCCAATGGTCTAAACAGGTTGTATCTTATTGGATTTTGTTATGTATGATAGTATAAGCAAAAACCTTTTAAAGACAAGGAGATTATACAGAGACCATTGTTCATTTTCTGTTAGTCGATTCTAAATACTCTATAATGCTGTCATTCTCTTAAATGGATTTACATTGTTTTGATATACTTAATGCTACAGTATATGAAGTTGTACTCAAGGACTTCAGGGAGGGAGTCAATATGGTAACTATTTTTGGGTCAGGATTAGCTGGTGGTGAAACACTATTCTGCTTAAATGGTTATGTTTTGATCTGCCCTGTTTCGCTGTTATGCCCTCCTTTTTCTCAATCTCCACTCCATTATTTACTTTTTTATTTTTATCCATTTAATTAAAGGGAAAAATATAGCAGGATATAATATAGTAACCCACTTTGACTTTCTATTATCTCGATTTGAAGCCCTGTATTACTCTCACCATCTTGTTTTTGACTGAGGTTCCTATATTCTGTTTTGCTGGATAGTATCAGGTTCGAAAGTTTAGGCATCAGCTGAGAAGATAATGAGATTCATTATAACGCCCATTCTCGTTGACTTTTATCTACTTTTGAAGACCTACAATATCTCCAATGTTTTGGTTTTGTCGGTTTTATTCTTTACGGTTTTGTTCAATTGTATTACAACTAATGATATAGGCAACTCTATTAGAAATAGCGGGAGGCATTATGGTAACCATTGTTGATCACCTTGTATTATGTTTTTATATTATCTATTATGTCCACCCTTTTGACTTGACCGATTCTGTTCTGTTATGTCACATTTGGTTTTACTCTCTTCCAAAAAAGCAACAAGAACCGTGGGAGCAATGAAACCCAAAATGTGTAATAGTCACTGTACAAAAGAGAGGAAAAGAAAGTGCTCTAAACTATATAACTGCATGTATATTTAAATGTATAAGATAGAAAATGATAGCACAGAGTTTTATTGGATCATTGAACAGAACTGTTTGCAGTATCATTGTTGGAATGTCCACTCTACAAGCTTTAATTTTGTGACTTAAACAATTATTTCTAAGATGGCAATATGTAATCCATTAACTAGTGATTTCCTACTGCGCATTTTTTTATTCTGTAAATCTGTATAACTTGTACCCCTTCACTGTTTTTTTTTCTTTCTTTTCTTTTCTCCTTAAATAAAAATTTTTTAAAAAAAAAGTGTCTTATAATTGTCCCATAAGTAATTATAGTCACACCTGCACATAAACAATTCCCATCAAATGTAAATGTTCAGTCACTGTCACTGCCATGATCAGAATTTTTATGTCCTCCCAAAACCATGTTGAAATCCTCAACCCCTGGTGATGGTATTAGGAGGCAGAGTTTCTGACAGGTGATCAGGTCAGGGGCAGAAAGACATCATGAATGGGATTAGTGCCCCTACAGAAGAGGCCTGAGGGAGACCTTCATTCCTCCTTCCAAGTGAGGTCAGGGTAAACAGATGGCTATAAGAAAGCAGGGCTTATCCACACACCTTGGTCTTGGACTTGCCAGTCTCTAGGACTGATAAAAATAAACTTCTGTTTATAATCCTCTCCTTCTGTGGTGTTTTCTGTAGCATCCTGAATGAACTAAGAGAGTCTATGAGTACAGTAGAACAAGGCAGAGAAAGGGCTGTTCAAGGCCGTATTTGCAATGCAAGAGAGACAAAGATGAAGGTGAAATAACCCTCACCTAAGATGAGGGTTCCTCCACTGTCTCTAAGATGACAGTGTGTAATCTATTAACTGGTGATATCTTACTGTTGTTTTTTGCTTTTTGTTTTTTGGTTTTTTTTTTTGTAGTTCTGTATTATTTGTACCTTTATACTGTTTTGTTTTGTTCTGTTTTTTTTCTTTTTCCTTTTAAATAAAATTTTTTTAAAAAGATGAGGGTTCCTCAACTAAGATGAGGAACTTTTGCTTCATTACCAATAACAACACTAGTTCCACTTTAATCCTCCCACCTCCACAGAAAAAAGTTGCCAAATTGCCACTCATTTAAAAAAAAAAAAAAAGCAACCATCAAAACCATGCCTGTCCTGACAGCACTATATCTAAAACACCTCTGCTTCCGGAATCACCCACTAAAAGCTCAAATCCCACCATCAGAGCCTCCTCTCCTTTTGGCAAGTGGTATAGAGATCCTGTGTGTACTCTCTGTGCTACAGCAGGCTGAATAAACTGCCCTTGCTGTGATTTGGTGCATGCCCACTGGACTATAAAATAATACCTTTAACAACAAAACCAGTCACTCTCAGTTCTTGAGTGCTCTCACAATACACCTTCCTAAGCGCTTACATGTGTTTGCTTTCAATCCTTACAATAATCTATATCTATCCCAGACTTTAAGAAGTAGATTAACCTATCTAATCAGTAGAGATGCCAGAATTCAAACTTAGCTCTGTCAGACATGGAAATGATGCTTCATTAGCAATGGATTTCACATCCTCCTGGTAGAGGGCAGTTGGGCAGAGCAGGCTTAATATTCTGTCCCTTACATTGGCATTAAGCAGTTTACCCCAATTTTGCTTGATTATTCCTCAGCACACATGTATTATCAAAAGGAAGAAAAAAGGGGGGGATGAATCCTCCCCAGAGTACAGCTTTCATTTTGAGTTGACATGAACTTGAAACTAGGGCTACTAAAATTTAAATTTGGAGCAGAGAACAACTTCTCACAGTGAGCTGTGAAACTCAAAAGCCCTCATTCAGCACTGCCTGCAACTCTTCTTACAAAAGGAACTATGGTTCAATTTCCTGTTGTGTAAAATGGATACCACGTGCCTACCTCAATAGGAGATATTGAAGTCTGTGACACTTAGAAACACTTGATGTACAAAAACTATTGTTGCTACCATCATGAAGAACAATGACTCTCAGAACCTCCAGAGAAGACTTGCTATGACTCACATACCCTGAGAAATCATAACAGACCCCATCAGTCCCTCAAGGGTCTGCTAAAAGTCACAGATGCCAGCAGAGCCAGGAATGAGGACAGGGAGGGGAAGGCAAGGAGAAAACGGAGATTGAAAAATGAGGAAAGTGCCTGAGACCCTGTGCCTACTCATCCTAGAAACCAATGACACAGAGAAACAAAATAATAATGCTCTAGATTCAGGATACTCTAATTGTTAGATAACATAAGAATTTAGATTATGGGGGACTTCAATTCACGTCTTCACTAAACCACAAAATTTTATCATGATAATCCTGGAGACTTCTACAGATAAGCCTTTGAAAGAGGAAGAAAATAAAGGAAGAAAGAGTGAGAGAAAGGAGAAAAATATATCCACAGCATATTTGTGTGTTCATGTTATGTATTGGAAAAGAAAAATACAATCACTTCCAGTAAATGATCAATTCCCTATACTTACCACAAGTCTCTTTAACAAACTGCAACCTATTCATCAAATGAGGGGAAAAATATGAGGACAGGAAATGGAAAGGGGTGTAGTAAGGTGGGGGAAGAGAGGGTAAAAGAAATCACTTTGTTTCTACCCTGATGCAGTAAAATATAAAGACAATCAAGGGGGTTAATCTAATCCTTTTGTGAAGCACGAGTCAGAGAACAAGACAAAAACAAACCTATGATCTGGAACGTCTCAAGCCCCCACTCAGGGGGATTAATGAGGAGTACACGGCTGTGAAATTACGTGCCCTCTGAGTCAGGAAAATGGTCCTACTGGTGCATGACCTTGAAATGAAGGGACGCAAACTTCACCTGATCCACAATTATAAAGCCTAGAAAGGAGGGGCTCGGGGAGAAGGGAGATGACATGTAAAAGAGGCTGTGCAAACGTTCAGAATATGAAAACCCACAAATCTTAACCCCTGCTTGAAGGGGGATCTAAACATAACATAAAATATTCAGAGGACTTTAAAAGGACGCTGGCATTTGTGCAACAGCCTTAGGAGACCAGCCTGTCCTCTTTATTTACACGAAGTAGATATTTTGTGGCTGTTGTTATGGACTTAGTGATGTTTGTCTCTGTTCAATTTTCCCTTTGCAATGAAAAATTGTTGTGAGATGATTTCTAGTCTTAGCTGCTTTACATGACAGTATTATCAAGGATTCATCAAGAGGCCATCTGTCGAATTTATGAAAAAAATATGCAAAAACAAAACAGATGAAAAGGAAAGAGCAAGACAGACTGGTCCAGGGGAAGATAGATGTGGCAGCATGTGCCTCCGTGTGAAAATTACAACATTTAAATACTGTGGAATAAATTACTGTGCCGAAAAATTAGCGATGCTCTCCCACTTTAGACGCTATCCTTACCATAAGAACATGATGAAATATACCACATATCAAATCACCCTTTCCTCAGATTGTTATTATATTCTAATGAAAAATTAGGAGAGGAGAGACACATAAACCTCAAATGGGAGGAATGAAAATGAGCCAGGGTAGATTTGCTCTAGTACTGAGCCATGAGAAGCTTCTCCAAAATGCACAATCCATATGGAAATAAGAGTCCCCCTCCCATTTATTAGAAAGTCAATAAAATAAATTACAGATTGTGTGAAAAGCTGAAATAATATATATTAAAATGACAACAAGGCCGGCCAAGCTTACACCCAAATTAGATGGGCTGAAAATACAATGTATTTCAGAAAGCAAATAGGACAAGAGCAGAGAAAAACCGGAGCGAAAACTGGAGTGTCGCCCCCTGGAGCCAAAACGGAGAACTCCATGTACATACTGTTCACCTTTGCTGGGAGAGACCAGGAGCAAAGCCGCAGGTACTAGCACCACCCAGGCTGACTCCTCACGTGCAAAAGCTTGCGGGCAACCGCTCTGGAATCTCTTTCCAGTCCACAACCCTTAGCAGCTTTCTCCAACCTCAGCTGATTGTTCTCCTCGCTTCCCTCCTCGTTACTCTTCCCTCGCAGAGTTTAATCTGTAGGAAAACGTGGACTCTCGAGCCTGAAAACAGTGTCGGTTAACAGCAGGACTGATGATGCATTAAAATGCTCCAATCTCACTAATAATATATAAAAAGCTCCAATCTCACAGTGAGATTGCGGCTCACAACCAGTTCAAGATGTCCAAAGAGAAAAGTCCTATCAAACCATTATAAATCTATAATGGAAATTGTGAACAATAACAGTTTTAGCTAGCACTAGTCAATGTGCATTAACTAATTTCCTCATTTAAAGCCTGGGCAAGATTTACTATTTACCAGTGTTCCTCATTTCATAGACAGAGAAATGAGAACAGGGAGAAGTGTATCATATCCAAGGTCACACATCTAAAATGTGATGGTGTCAGTATTGGAACCCAGGCTGTCACATCTGAGGCATTAATTCACCAGGCTATACCACCTCCCATTAGAAAGGCAGTCCTGAGTTCATTTATTTTGTTTGAAATGGTGCCGATTCTTTCACCAACACATATAAAAACTGTCTCTACAAAACTGTTAGACTGTTATCATGCATGCCTCAGACTATTTCAAACCATAATCCTAAACAGCTCTGGCCCTCTATCCTAGTTTTCTTTCTGATAACTAAAGAATAATGCTTAGGAGTGTTGCCTTCCATCCTTTATGGGACTAAAAAGGATAATTAAAATAAAGGACAAAAAAATTATATTAGCAAAAGTTTGTGAAGAGTGACAGACCAAGGTCTGCTTTAAGGGAAATGTTTAAGACTAAATTAGTTCATCCCAGAATGGTCTGCATATTATCAGCCATCTGAAAAAGGCTGAAATGTTTTAGCCTTGTGATACATTGAAATGTACAGACATTTGATGTGGTTATAAGACAGCAAATAACACTGTTTTGGAAATGAGAACTTTCAGCATTTGAATTATCCTAATAACCTTATAGATGACATATATAACACTATAGTATCTCTGCTAGTTCTTGTACAACATTTTTTTCTATTTTCAATGTGAACACAAGAGCTGACCAACTTTGGTGCCTTGTTTTTTCAAACTTTACTTCCCCCTTTACTCAAAGTGAAAACAAATGTTGATTGACATATTTCAGGAAGACTGCTGGTCTCAACTCACCTGGTGCTAATGGCAGTAAGATTGATCACTTGTGAAATTCATCAATCTGATCACATAATCACATAAGGTGAGGCACCGTGGGAAGGTCTTAGCCACGGCAAGATTGGGTAACACAGTCAGTTCTTTTCCCTTCTTTCATTCTTTCATTTAAGCAAAACAGATATTAATGTCACTTGTGAACATAAAAGATAAATTTTTTTAAATTGTCACAAGTAATTTTTTAAATTGTAAGTACAGTAGGATCATAATCATTGGTCATGTAATTTAAGGCCAGCCCCTAATCTTAAATTAATTTCTATCTAAAATGACCCCAAAACTGGAAACCAGATTCTACACTGAACTGCCACACTTCTTGCTAATGTTTTTGTCTTGACAACTCAGAATACTGCTATAAGTATACTCAAACTGAGCCACACTTTTCTTGTGTAAGTTAGCTTAGGGGACAGTAAAACTACAGAGCTACCACAGTGGCCTCAAACATAAAAAAGAACAGGCACACAAAATATTGCATTTATCTCTCATGTTTATCCAAGCACTTCCCTCCCAATTCTCTTGTCCCTCCTATATGTCATGAGGCACTCAGTGGCCAGGCCCAGGCCATGCATATACATCTTCATAAACAGGGCATGAAGTCACACTGTGGTTCCCCAACATCCCAGTGCCTGGGATTTACCTCCATCCAGGAATCCTTCAGCAGATCAAAGTTTCATTGGTTGGTTTGTGTGTATGTTAAGAATGAGTATGCCCTCTGAATTGAAATCAGATTTAACTTACATCTCCTTGACTCGCAGGCCTCTCACAGACCCTGAAAAAAAGTAATTCAAACAAATACACAAAGCTTTGACTATTTCTACATCATCCTACAAAACTATCTCTCATTCTTCATTGTGTCTACTTTGCTTTACTTCTATCTGGACCAACAGTTTAATTTGATTCATTACACTTGTTTATCAGAAATTCATATTTGTACAGGCCTTCATTCAGATGTATATCTGAAGCAGTTATTAATGATTTTTTCCTCTTATGGAATGTCCATGTATTATTCATCCATCAGCCCATGATCCTTGATCTCTTTCTCAGGAAGCATTACTTGATTAGCCTAGTCTACAATGCTCATTACATCTGACTGTTATTTTTTCATAGAAAAGGATCCAAAGAACTATTTATACAGCCCTTATATAGAGGGTTTTATACTTATGCCTGATATTTATTGAATTTAATCAATTTCTTGATCATCATAATTTATTTAACTATCACTCATTTATAACTTACTTGACTTATAACATTTTCTGTATGAATTAAATCATTCAAGGATCCTTGAACTTACATCACAAAAAAATATATAATGCAACACACATTTCAAACTTAAGTCCTAAACAGAACTCTTAATTTTTATTCCCAGGAACTATTCCTTTCCTAACACCCATTATTCTAAAAATGCTATGATCATTCACCCAACCAGTTCCTCAAATCAAAATTCTCGTATCATTCTTGCCTCAGCTCTCCCTCATTTCTAACTTGTTTTTGGCATTTACGAATTCCTGTCTTACACCACCTCTATAAGGCAAGAAAACTGATATTTTCTGGCTTCAGTTTTGGAGGAAAAAAACCTATGATGCCTTTCTCATACAGCTCTTTCCAAAAAAAATTTACAAAATGAAAAATAATTATTATTGTAATATGTAGACACTGAAGATGACTGTTTCCAAAATGTTTAAAAGTACCATCTTTCATTTAGGATTTTTTAATAAAACATGTCTCAAATTTTGAAGAATCTGAATGGGAGATCCTCTGATAATATTCAGGAAATGCCAATGAACTCTTGCATTTGCATGGAGTTAAGCATTTGTCCATCCTATTCCTATTAATGACTGTGTCTTTTATTCCTATACCAATTTAGAGGCCCTCATGCCCATTATGTCATTTTTGCTTTCCCATAACACCATGACAACTGTTCCACTATCTCACAGATGGAGGTGCTGATTGGTTGACTTGCTCAACATCACTTAGTGTTTCAGTGTTAAAATTTGTCTCAGAACCTGAGTTCCTAAAGCCTGATAGTGTACATTCCTACTATATCATTTCTGGGCAATTCTTCCCCTAAATCAGTAGCATAACTCGTATACATATATATATATATATATGCACACACTATACCTATACATACATGTGTACACACACTCATACATATATACACATGCACATAAGACTCAATTTCTTTACAGTCACCAAAAGATCAGGCTGTTTCAGGGGTTTCACAACCACCCTTGACTTCAGCCATCTGCTTGACTTGCTCCTTTAGTCTGGGGTATTTCTTGCAAGATATAAAAGGAATCATCTGTGACCCCATTAATACACATTAAATTGGTCACACTATGCATGACACTGCCCCACAGTGGAGTGGCTGACACTCTAACAGAGGCCACCTTTCCCAGGCCTTTGGACTCGGCTTATGGAAGACAGTGCCCAGGTGAAAGGGAAACAGAATGGAGCTAGAGTTACAGTGCAAACATCCCAAGCAGCAATCCTGCCCTCGGGCTGCACTTGGGTCCATTTTGTTCATTTTAAAGCTTCCCTCCTTTAGGGGGCAAATCTCTTCTGATCTGTGCCTGCTTAGCATGTGGAGAGGAGGGCTAGGGAGACCTGATGCTATCTTAAATAATGAGTACACCAAATAAACTCTTCATACACCCCTCAGCCTCACAGAAAAAGAAAATAAATCACCACCCAAAAAGCTTATTTTACAAACCCACAAATCATCAGAAATATAAATGCTTTCCTTTCTGTTCCCATGTTTTAATAAAGACTCCCCCCTCCTTTTTTTTCAGACTCACTCAATTACAATATCACTATCAGTTCACATTACAGGTCAGAGATATGGTGCTTAATGTATGAGGAGCCAGTGCTCCTCTCCTAATAGCCTGTCATTCCGGGGATTTGAATGTCAGAATACAGCCTGCTGCGGTAATGCTAGTCGGCAGCCCGATGATGAAAACTTTGGACAAATCATGAAGAACACTCCAGATCCACATCATCGGAAGGTTACTGGGGAGAGCCTTTCATTCTGCTTTGACCCCTTGATCTGACAAGTGACACCTACAAAATGAACAGCTCTCCAACTTAAATTGTTTAACTGTAGCCTGATCAGTTTTATTATCTTGCTAATCCAGATATCAGCCATTTCATCAGAATGGAAGATATGCATATCATGAATTATTTTGACATGGAGACCTTTTAATTTTTGCCAGCAATATTTCACTGCCCCAATCAGGGCCCGCAGTCACCGATGCCTTTCTCCTCCTGGGATGTCAGCGGACAGCGCACTCCTGACGGCACCAAATCATCCGGGAGCTGTAACGAGCCATTGCTGCGATTATTATTATCTGCTGTAGTCATGCATTTCATTACAGCACGGGCAGGCAGGGCTGGGGCTTCAGGACAGTCTTCTTCAGGCATCTCTGCCATTTTATGGGCTTGTCGAGCTCTGGGGTACAATTTTGCTTTTCTTTCCTCTCAATAGATGAGGTGAGGTGAATTTCTAATAAAAACAAAACACTAGGTAGGCACTGCAGGAAGAGTGAGCTCAATACAAGGCATTAAACAGCAGTAAGGCAGCCTGAATGGCCCACTTGAAGTTTATGAAAGCAATGGTTAATCACCAATACGGTTTCCTACAGAGACAAATGAAGAGTTTATCCTGAAAAACAAAATGCTCCCTTCAAAACTACAAAGTGCCAAGAATGCTTTCTTACGGAAAACTCCCTTCATCCCTTAGGTATGTTTCTTAATTTCCCTCTCCCTTGCCAACTATTTTTTCCTCCCAAATTTCCATTCTATGAGTATCTAGCACCACTCCAAGCCTGGACCACAATGTGTTGTTTGACACTGTGCCATCAGCTAAACTGAGCAGCCTCAGGAAACACACCACTGCACTGGCCGGAAGACCATCCCAGATCGTGTCTATCAGTACATTACAAAGCACCTTCTTTAACCTATTGGGTGCTCCATTACCAAAGCAGCCACCAGAGAAAGTTTTCTCTAACCCAACAAACAACTGATTTGTGTTTATTTTCAGGACACTATGAATCACATGGTTTATTGTTCCTTGTGCTGAAAGGGCTATTAGAAATCTCCAAACTAAATCTGCTGTTTCTTGAAAAAATAAGTAAACATTGAACTAGGCGATTCAAAAATTCCACTGCTGGATGTGTACCCAAAAGAATTGAAAGCAGGGAACCAAACAGATACTTGCACATCCATGTTCACAACAGCCTTATTCATATGGCCCAAAGGGGAAAACTGTCCAAGTATCCATCAGTGGATGAATGGATAAATCACATTTTGGTACATCCCCACAATGGAATATTATTCAGGTTGAAAAAAGGAAGGAAATTCTAATATATGTTACAAAATGGATGAAATTGGAGGACATTCGCTAAAACTAAGAACCAGATCAAAAAATAACTATATGATTGCACTTATATGAGGCAACCAGTGTAATCAAATTCATAGACAGACAGTAAAATGATGGTTGTCAGGGGCTAGGAAAGAAAGGAAAGAGGAGTCGTTATCAAGTACAGAGTATCAGTTTTGTAAAATGAAAATGGTTATGGAAATGAGTAGTGCTAAAGGTTGCACATTACTTTGTACTTAACACCACTGTACTTACTAATGATTAAAATAGCAAATTTTATATCTATTTTATTGCAGTAAAAAAATTCATAATTTGTTACTAACCTCCAGCAACTATAATCTCACAGAATATATATTATATAACTACGTCTTTATTGGCCTTATTTACTCTTCCTACGCTTAATTTCCTCACTGAATTTTTAGAAAGATTTTTATTGTATGTTAGTTTATGTACAATGAGTTTTTTTACTGAATAAGAAAGATTTCAATATTAAAATACACTCATCCTGACAACGCTGCTGGGTCATTGTGTTGCAGAAAAAGAGAGAAAATGAGAAACACTTATTTCTGAAGCCCACTGGTGACACAGAAGAGGAAGGGAATCTTGGAGAGGAATGCTGTTTCTTGCTTCTTTAGCTCTGTCTCCAGAAGATGTCCCACTGTATTCTTCTGGCTTTTCAGGATGCTTGTATCCATTCATACATCTGACTCTCCCTCAAGCCTGGGCCAGTCTGATGGCTACATATATTTGCAGCTTCCCAGAGCCCCATGCTCAGAAAAGCCTCCCACTGGGTTTAGTGCTCACTATTAAATATTTAAATTCTCAATAGCTTTTAAACAAGAAGCCTAATATTTTTGTTTTAAAAAAAAGGGCCTCATAAATCATACAGCTGGTTTTGTATTTAGTGGACAGTGAATATATTAGGACAAAACAATCTGTTTTGTCTTTCATCAGCTCCTCAGCCTGACCCAGTGCCCACAGGTAATTACACAGGACATATCAATATGTAGTTGGCCTTCACACCTGAGGGTTCTACATTAGCAAGCAATCACAGATTGAGAATATCTGGGGGAAAATGCATCTATACTAAACATATACACACTTCTTCTTGACACTATTTTCTAAAGAATAGACTATAATTGATATTTATATAACATTCATATTGTATTAAGTACTGTAGGTAATCTAGAGATTATTGCAAGAGGATACAAGTGTGTTGTATGCAAACACTATGCCCCTTACATCAGGGACTTGAGTATCTCATACTCATCACTTGAGTATTTCATTATATGCAGGAGATATTCTGGAACTAATCCCCCATCAATACCAAGGGACAACTATGTAGACAAATTATATGAAGACCTTTAGTTCACAGTAGTGTTTCTTCTTTGTAATCCCCATATTGAACTCACTTCAAAAAAAGCTTACAAAATCAGGAAAGGTACGCTAATCAGGAGAAAAAAAGTTCATGAGTGCAACCATGAAAAAAATGGACATCATAGCCTCGGCCTTTTTGAAGCTGGACTCTATACATGGAAATCACTTTTGATGTAAAGAACATGACTTTTGTTTTGCTCATAGCCCAGGTGGCTGTACCCCAGGCCTCAGCTGCAGCAAAGAACTACATATGAGTTTATGGCAGGCAAATGGATATTAACACTACTGTATTTTTTTTAAACCCTCAAGAGATGATTTTTACAACTTCTCTCCCAAGTCATTCCCTTGGAGATAAAACTTTAATGGCTTTCCATTGTAACTAGACAGAAACGCAGAAAAATAACAACTAGAAGGAAATTATGAGAAGAGAAAGGAAAAGACTAAGGGAGAAAATGAGAAATGCAGACAGTCATCATGACACTACTGATAGCTCACTTCAAGTTCAAGAGCTCTATTGTAGCAGACATCTAGTGATAGTTGTCCAAAAGCTAAGGACTTCCTTTTGATTCCATTTCCCAAAACCCAACTACAGTGCATTAGTGGTCAGTTTGAGTGGGAACACACAGTATAACTGAGTCAGTGTAGTTCTAGGTGCAAAAGACCCACCTGAGGATTGTGGCCAAAATGATATCAAACAAGAATGGGAGGGAAAGATTGCATGCCACTGATTTCCAGGAGAAGCTTTGTTATGTCTGGTTTTCGTGGAACTCAGCTTTTCTCAAGGAACTTGGATTCCTGCTGTTGCCAAGGACAGTCGCTGTTTTCTTCTAGGGAGCTCTGGTCTTCATCTTGAGTGTTGCTTTCAGGGTCTGGTGCAGATCCCTCGTCTTCCCACCCAGATCCTTCACCCTGCTGACACAGACTTTCTAGCTTCCACCACTGGCCTTTTACCCTCTTGGTGTAGATCCTTGACATAGACTTGCAAGAGACATTGCTATTGGCTCTCAGCCTTAACTAGACTCATGTGGGACATTGCTGTGGAAATCAGGCTCCTCGCTGGATTCTTTGGGTCTCTAGAACATGGACAGATCTCTTGCACTCTTTTGCAATTCATTTTTATTATAAAATAATCATATAAATTATGTGTCCTGTATTAAATCTATTCCCTTGCACACCCTGACAATAATACTAACTAAATGTCAAGAAAATTCAACCAAAGAATGTCCACTTAGTGTCTTTGAATTTTGTGATTTAATTTTTACTTGCATGAGGCTCAGGGACCAAGTCAACCAGTGACATTAAATTGAAGCAGAAAAGAAGAAACAGAAAATTGAACACAGAGGAGAAGAAGGGGATTCAAGAGGAAATGGTGCCAGGGGCAACATTTTCTAGTTTGCAGACTCTCACTAAGCCACCCCCCACCCACATGCTCACTCTGTTCCTAACAGCATCTTTATCAATTAAGATTCTATGAGACCGGCAGGCTCCAAGATCAACAGTACCATCCACATATTCACTATTCCACTGGCACAAGGAACAATTCCGAATATTAAAAGTAAAGCAACATATTCTGCCATGTCTTTTGTATACAGACAGCTGAAGCTGCGTGAAAGTTTGGCACCAAAAGGCCAAGTACCATATTTTCAGCCACCCACATGCCAAACCCTATAATAACTACAGACTCTAGATGTGAAATCTTCAGACATTTGCAGCAAAGAAAAACTAATAGTCATGTTTCTTCATTTCCTAACAGGGCAGTTTCTCAACTTTAAAACCTCATCGATGTATGCTAAAGCGAACAAAGGGTGCTGTGCAGATATTTTCATCAGATGTCAAATGGTGCTTATTTATTTAAACAGAAAACCCCACTTTGTACATTTGGTTCATTTAGTGGTATGTGCTCTGTAACAAATATTTTTTATGAGCAAAAAGCTGCCACCAGTGTGCTTAAGTTATAATAGGGCGTCAGGAAAGTCTGTTAGCTGAAACTAAATGTTGCTCTTTTTGCTTTTGGTTGAAATGTAAATTACATTCTTATCCTCCTTCTTCTGTCATGGAAGAAACATTATAGCTAAAGTTATTCTAGGACTAATAAGTAATTCTTTCTCTGTGGTGAAATCTATAAGCAAGATGTTCAGTCTAGCCATCCTTTTAAAGATAAGTACATAACTGAAGTATTGATATTCTCAAAAATAATGACAGAAAACATACTAGCCTCCTGTATATCTCAGCTCCTATGGAATATGAACCTAAATTCTGAGAGCTTATGCTGTCTACTCAGTGAAGATAATAAAATGGCTAACCTGAAACTCCTCTGAGCTTCTACAAATAAGGCAAATATTAAATTGTTCAAGAACCTTGGAACCTCTCATTCTCCATAGTAGCAAATGTCCTTTCAACTCAGAACTCCATCAAGTTCTTCCAGTCAAGCATAGTAGCACACACCTGTAATCCTAGCACTTGGGAGGCAGAGACAAGAGGATTACTGCAAATCCGAGGCCTGACAGAGCTATGAAGTGAGTTCAAGGGCAGCATAGAGAGAACTGCATAGAGACCCTGTCTCAAAAAGACCAAAAAAAAAGTTTTCCACCCATCAGAACTGAAGTGTTTTATTACTCCTCTCATCAACAAGGTCAGAAGCAGTTAGACAGGGATGACACTGCTCAGATTAGAAATAGGCCAGAGCTTTCAGAGATAAGGAAATATATAGAAAGTGCATTTACGTATTATCAGGTCATTAGCTCCAGATTCTGCAGAACATATAGTGCAATGCTGACTCCCTTCCAATTTATTGAATGGATAAACAGTGTGTTGATAAAATGAACTTTGAAAAAGTACAGAAAGAATCTGAGCATTTTATGGTAGTCAAGAGTCCCTGGCACAAGAAGCAGAATTCCAGCACAGATTAATCTGAAAAATAAAAGGAGAAATTTAGGAGACAGTCAACAACACTTTAGCAAAGAAAGAAGAGAAACTCTGGCTGAATTGAAACAGAGACTATTTACTTGCATTTTTCATCAGTTCCTTGAAAAGAAATTGGCATATTAAACTATCAACACTGTATGCCATTTTTAATGTTCTATGTTTTTATATAACATAGGTTTTATTTAACTTTTCAATAAAGAACACACAGTTCTCATCTCACCTTTGCTTCATCCATATTTCTTGTTTGAAATTCAGTATCGAAAATTCATTCAGTTTCTTATACTTAGGAATCTAGATGAAAAGGGACTGGCATAATATTGTTCTGTGGATTTGGATATTTTTGGCTATCAGATACACATTGGTAAGTTGTTACTTAGAGAATACTAACCTAACTTTTATTTCTAGCAGTATGATGGCTCATATTTCCTAAGAAAAGCCACCACTAGAAAAATCTGAAAATAATTTTTTTTTAATTTTTTAAAACAGTTTTATGATCTCACAAACAAAGTAAGTGAAAACTCTAGGGACCAAAACTAAAGAGGAAGTTGAAAATCAGTACAGTGAACCATCTCTGAGCTTCTGACTTCATTGTCTTTAGAACACTTTCTATTCATACAAATCAGGTAATTTCTGCTTAAATAACAAAACAAGGGCAGAAACAAAGCCTTTTGCCTAAATATTAACAGCATTCTTTTATAAAACAAAGATTTTCAAAAACTATATTTCAGAGAAAGAATAAGTTTGGCAAAAATTAAAGTTCTATTTCTTGGTGGTAATAAGTCTTCTTGTCAATCTTAGCCAGTATTTCAAGTTTAAAACCAAAACAAAAGAAAAAAAATCTACTTTCATATTGAAGAATATGGAAATATAAGTCTCCATTATGCCCCAGAAACTACTAAACTAAAATGTCAACACAAAAAGCAATTTTGAATAACCCAATATCAACTACTGAAATCTGAAAATGTGATTAAAAACTTGCCAACAAAGAAAAGCCCAGTCCTGATGGATTCATGGCTGAATTCTATAAGAAATTTAAAGATGATTTAATGCCAAAACTCCTTAAACCCCTTCAATAAAATTAAAAGAGAAGCAGTCCTAACTCATTCTTGGAGGCACGTATTACTCTGATACCAAAACCAGAGAAAGACCCAATCAAAAAGGAGAACTATAGGCCAATCTCACTAATGAACACTTATGTAAAGATTCACAATAAAATACTGACAAATAGAATGCAGCAAATAATCAAGATGATTATACTTCATGACCATGTGGTATTCATCCCAGGACAGCAGGAGAGGTTTAATGTAAGCAAATCAATAAATGTAATACACCACATCAGAAGAGTCAAAAACAAAAATCACATGATCATCTCACAGATGCAGAAAAAGCTTTTGATGAAGTCCAACACTTGTTCATGATAAAAACCCTACAGAAACTCGGAATAGATGATATCTATCTCAATCTGATAAAGGCCATCTATGACAAACCAACAGCCAACATTATATTAAATGGACAAAAACTGAAAGCTTTCACTCTAAAATCAGGAACAAGACAAGGATGTCCACTATCACCCTGCCTATTTAATGTTCTTCTGGAAATACTAGCCATAGCAATCATATAAGAGACAGAAATAAAAAGAATAAAGACAGGAAAGAAAGAAGTTAAAGTATCACTATTTGCAGATGACATAATACTCTATATAGAGGACCCCAAAAACTCCATCAAAGGACTACTAGAGGTAATAAATTCAGCAGTGTAGCTGGATACAAAGTCAACACTCAAAAATCAATAGCATTCCTGTACACAAACAAAAAACTCAGAGAGAAATTATGAAATACTGCCTTTCACAACAGCATCTAAAAAAAATGAAATATTTAGGAATCAACCTAACCAAGAATGTAAAAGACCTATATGCTGAAAGTCTTAGAAAGGAGATTTAAGAGGATATTAGAAAATTGAAAGATATTCCTTGCTCTTGGTTAGGAAGAACCAACATTGTGAAAATGGCTATACTCCCAAAACTGTTATCCAGATTCAATGCCATCCCCATCAAATACCATTAACATACCCTACAGATCTAGACAAAATATTCCTAAAATTCATCTGGAAATGGAATAAACCTAGAATAGCAAAGGCAATTCTGGGCAACAAAGGTAAGACAGGGGGCATCTCCATTCCTGACTTGAAACTATACTACAAAGCGAGAGTGATAAAATCAATATAATACTGGCAAAGAAATAGTTCTGAGGATCAATGGAATAGATTAAAAGATGCAAACACAACTACAAAGACACTCAGTCACTTTATATTTGATAAAGAGGCTAAAAAGTTCACTGGAAAAAAGATAGCCTCTTAAATAAATGGTGTTGGAAAAATTGGCTTTCCACATACTGAAGACTAACAATAGACCCATGCCTATCACCATACACTAAACTAAAGTCAAAATGGATCAAGGATCTAAATATTAAAATAGAAACACTAAATCTACTGGAGGACAAGTTAGGTAAAAATCTTGGAGACAAAGGGGTAGAGAGAGAATTCACAAAATGCAAACCACATGAGAAATACTTCAAAGAATCAAAAACTGGGATCTCATATTACTAAGAAGTTTTTGCACTTCAAAAGAAATCACCAACAAAGTGAAAAGACAACCCACAAAATGGGAAAGAATTTTAGCCAACAATCCCTCAGACAAAGGATTTATATCCAGAACATATAAAGAACTGAAAAACATCAAGACCCCAAATTCAAAGACTCTTTCCAAAAATGGGCATCAGAGATGAACACATGGTTCTCAGATAAAGATATACAAATGGCAAATAAATATATAAAGAAATGTTCACTATCACTGGTCATTTGAGAAATGCAAATTAAAACAGCATTGAGATTTCATCTCACCCCAGAAAAAATGGCTCCATCAAGAAAACAAATGATAACCGATGTTGGCAAGGATGCAGGGAAAAAGGAATACTTCTCCACTACTGGTAGGAGTACAGACTGGTGTCATCAACTGTGGAAATCAGTATGGGCAGTCCTCAAAGAACTAGGATTGGAAGTTCCATTCAATCCAGCTATTTCCCCTACTGGGTTTTTTCCCAGAAAAATTGAAAAGGTCATGTAACAGTGATATATGTGCACCCATGTTCATAGCAGCACAATTTGTGATTGCTAAATATTAGAAACAACAAAAATGTCCATCAACCACAGAGTGGATGAAAAAAATGTGGTATCTTTATACAAAGGATGATCTTGAGGCCTTTATAGGTAAATGGAGGCAATTTGATAATATCTTCATCAGTGAAATAAACAGGACTCACATTAGTAAATATCACATTGTCTCTCTAGTATAAAAAATAATAAGAACTGCAGAAAAATGGGATCCCAAAAGTATAATAGATATTGTAAAAGTGAAAGGGAAGGAAAGTGCTCTATGGGATATAATGATATGTACAGTGTGTAAAATAGATGACCATATTACTAAATTTCTATTAGATCATTGAACAGAATAGATTGCATTGTCAAAGTTTAAGTGCCTAGCCACTTTTTATGCTTGATTTTGTAACTTTAACACTATTGTTGGGGCTAGGGATTTAGCTCAGCAGCATAAGCATCTGCCTGGCAAGCACAAGATCATGAGTTCAATCCATGGTACCAAAAAAAAACAAAGCAGCAATAACTATTGTTAAGATGACAATATGTAATGTATTAACTAGCAATTTTATGTTAATTTTTTTAAATTCTGTATTCTACTTTTTTCTCATTTTTTCTATTTTTTTAATTTTCTCTTCTTCCTTTAAATAAAAATTTTTAAAAAGAATTCTCAAACTATTATAAATCATTATCTTTTTCATCTTCCCCTATGTCATGGCAACTACTAATCTATTTTCTTTTTTATTTTAATTTTTAAATTTAATTTTAAAGGGAATAAAGCAACAATAAAACAAACTGAAACAGTGATAAGTTGGTAGGAAATCTATAATAGTTACTATATTGCACATTGTTGTCCTCTAAATAGTTGCTCAGACAACAGTTTTAGGCTTGCAAAGTCAATCAAACAATACAGTTCCTCCAAATCAGCTGGTTGGTCATGGAGTAGGGGGCTGTTCTTCCCTCCCCAGTCCATGTGCTGCCTGGCTTATAAGTGGGGGCTTATCTTCCTTCCCGGCTGTCTCCAGTCTGCTCCGACTGGGTCACAAGCAGAGTTTAGCTTCTTTCCTGGTTCTCCCTGGTCTGTATTCTGGCTGACTCACAGTTGGAGGCTTAGCTTCCTTCCTGGTTCTCCCCAGTCCATGCACTGATCTATTTTCTATCTCTATAGGTTTGACTATTCCAAACATTTCACATAACTACATATAAATTTAATTCATTATATGGCCTTCTTTCTGAATTTTCGTTTACAATATTTTCAAGGTTCATTTATATTGTAGCATGAATCAGTAATTCTTTTTGTTTCATAGACAATTAGCATTCCACTGAGATATTTGTATATTTATTAATATAAATATGCATGTTTATATAATTCATATTTTTATTAATTAGTTAATAGACATTTGGATTGTTTCTGTTTTAGCTATAATGCATAACACTGCTCTACATATTCATGTATAAGTTTTCATTCAAATTCCTGTTCTCTGTGTCCTTGAGTATAGATCTAGTAGTAAATTTCCTTGGTCATAATAGATATCTTCCTAAATGCCTAAGGTGACATGTAGATTCAATAAAATTCCAATCAAAATTTCATGTTTTGGTGTACATGTACTGCATATAACTGAATATTTATAATGCAATCATAAAATTTAGATAAAAGATTTGAGGTCAAAATAACAACACCTCCCCCCCAAAAAAGAAGAAAAGGGGATTTTGACTTACTAGATATCAAACTTTATAAAAATATTAAGGCCAGAGTGTATTAAATAAGAGGTAATAAATGGATAAACAAAATTAATCAATATACTAGACTAGGAAGTCTGCAAAGAAAACTATACGTACAAGTTTTCGGACCAGCTTTAAACTGTGGAGGGGAATACAATTTCAATAAATGAGATGAGATATTGGCCAATCACTCTGAAAAATATCTATACATTGTATTGGTAAGCATTCCCATCACTAGGACAACATATCTGATACCTGCAATTTAAAAGAGGAGAGTTTTTTATTTGGCTCATAGTTTCAGAGGGTTCAGTCCATGGCCAGCTCACTCCAAGGATAAAACAGCATGGTAGATGAGGGTGGTAGAGGACAGTGTTCAAAAACTGACAGCAGGAAGCAGAAAGATAAGGGAGCATCCAGGGATATCGATATATCCTTCCGGGTCATGCCACCAGGGACTCACTTCTTCTAATCAGGCTCTAACTCCTAATGGTACATTTATTTATGAACTGATCAATGTGTTAATCCACTGATGAGGATAGTAACCCAGGTCCAATTACATCCCAAAAGCCCCACATCTGAACATGACACTTTCAGAAGAAACTTAAATTAAGCCATAACAATACCATACCAAAAAGAAGGATGAGGTTGGATTTCAGAAAGTTAAAGATTTAAGTGTAAAAGATAAAATAATAAAATACTTTAGAAACAACAGAACATTATATATTTATCATTTTAAAGTATAGAATGATTTCTTATATTACTGAAAGTATAGTACATAATAAAATTATTTACAAATTCAACTTCACTAAATTTAAGAGCTTCTATATTTATTAAGGAGACCAACTAAAGATTTGAATCTATATTTTAAACTCTGAATAACTAAAGATTTGAATCTATATTTTAAATTGAGTAAGTTAAAACAAACAATTCAAGGGAAAAATAGTCAAAATAGTTGAAAAGGCACATCACTATAGTAACTGAAATGGACAATGAACATAAAAAAAATTCCAACTATTTAGATACAGAATGAACACAAATGGGACCTAAAGTGAAATATCATTTATACTCAGAACACTGGAAAAAGTTTAGAAGTCTGACAGTATCAAGAAAATGAGGATACGGAGGTCTGAATTAGTGTAATTGTTATAGGAGCTCTGATTTATCTAATAAAATAGAAGATAAACATTTAATGACCTATAAATTCTCCCACTTATGTATGCTTTAGAAATTCTTAAGCAATTTAAGGTTGTTCCCAAAAACACCATGATTATAGAGGAAAAAAAGAAAAGAACCAACTGTCTATCAAAAACAGAATGAATAAACCTCCTTGCCTCAATGTTCTAATTTCAAAATAGAAGATATAGTCATAAGTCTAAGAGTTAAATGAGGCAATACATAAAACACCAGGCATATGATAAGTGCTTCAACAAAGTGACTACTATTCTCCAGCCATTGTGTTTTCCTAGGTGAATAATGTCTCCATGTCAATGTGCTGGACATCTGCTCAAAACTGAACCAAAGTTTGAATTGGAGAGTATAGAGTAACTAATAAAAAGATTGTCTGGGTTCCTATTCGTATTGTTCATGACTGGTATGTTTTCAAAAATGCTTGAGTATGTTTCTCCCAAAAGAAGTTTATGCTATAAGCAACTCTACAAGTACCTTAAAACTCTTATAAATTGCCAGAAATTAACATATGAGGATGGCTGAGATCATAAATACATAAATGACAAGACTGTTAGAAACAAATATGAAACACCAGAGAATAAAGGAATTCTGACTTCTAACTACACATTTTAAAGATGTTTATATTCTTTTGTTTTAATTTTGTGTTATTAAATATAGAAACATTTTGACAATCTGGGAAACAGAACTATTTGCTTTTTTAAAGTTTTGTGTGACTAAATATAGATTTTGATAAATTGTAAGGGAAAAAAACTATTTTAAGCCATGGTTTCACCAGTTATATTAGTGTCTACTGAGTATGTGGTTTTGCATTTTCCTTTGGAGAATATTAAATAACATGGAAATACTAATTCTTGCCCTCTAAGGGTTCACATTATAGGATATCTATTCTTTTGGGAGAAAATAATTTTCATTTTGAAAAGAGTAGGCAGATAGCTTAATCCACTGGGTTTACTTTCAAACAAACAAACAAAAACACTTGTGAGATGTAGAAAAACTAAAAGAAATAGATAAAAATATATCAAGAGTTTTACATATAATTTGGCTCAATATTAAGTGTTAAATAACAATAATATGTACACATTTATTCTAAGTCATTGGTCTAAAGTTCTTCTCTGGTTTCCAAAAGATTCATTGAATTCAACAAGTATTTTTCCAATACCTACAAGCAACTGGTTGCTAAAAGAAACTCTATCCTCAGTGCCTTGTTTAATATTTGTTAAATATTCACCAGTACAAACTCCTTATCTATTAATTCTGTATCATTGATAGTGAGCTGTTTTCTAAATCTAAATAAGATAACCAAAGATGTAAGGAACTTTGAAATGTTATGCCCAATGTTCTTACCTTAATAATGAAAACTATCCAGACAATGTCAGAAAGTATATAGGAAAGTCTGCAGTGTGTATGTTGGAGTGTCCATAATCTTTTGAAGACAGTCATGAACTAGAGATGGAAATCAATATGATGCCAAAATTCCACTCACAATTTCAGTTCTGAGGCACAAACACAGAGTCTTCATCAGATCCAGGACCCCCAGAAGATGCCTGAAACTAAGGATCCTATCAAACCCTAATTTTTTCCTATGCATATGGACCTATGACAAAGTTTTACTTGCATATGTAACTGTAATATAGTAATAATGACTACCAATAAAATAGAAATATTATAATATTCTATTGTAATTCAAGTTATGTAAAACTTAAGACATTTCTAGAATTTTCTATTTAATATTTTCAAACTGCAGTTGACTACATATAAATGAAACCACAGAAAGAGAAACCATGGATATAAAGGACTACAGTAAGTCCTACAGACATTAGAATTTGAGGTTAAATAATATTTACTACACTTAGAAACAAGGACAGGAAATACTAAGTGCAATAAAATAGTAACACAAAATGCCCTTCAAGGGATTGATTCTAAAGTAATGAGAGAAGTGAGATGGTACCTAACAAGTCTGCCTCTTGTTGTATCCAGCTGTGATCGGTTTACACACAGAGGTTCAAAAAATGTAAATCTATCAGTCTGTCTTGCCGGTATACTAGTAACATCTCTCATTGTGTGAGATCCACAGTCATTTCACACATGCTGCTGATCACCTCCTGTTCTCAAGACTCAGATACAGACCTTCTTTCTGGTCCTGAGAATCCTTAGGAAACCAAGGAGCTTCTCCATTCAGGCTCTCTGTATATTCTGCCACCTCTTCAAGGAACAAGCCTTTACTGTCTCCTACACCCCTTCTCTGAAACAGTCTTCTTCTTAGCTATGATCTCAGTTTGTGTGTTGATGCCTGAAGAGAAACTTCTATTAATAAACTAGAGTAGGTCCCTATGCTAGTCAACTTCACATTACTGTAATAACCAAATTTATTCTGGTTCACTGTTTGGGGGACTTCAGTTCATGGTCAGTTGGCCCATTGCTTTTGGACCCGAGGCAAGGCAGCATATCATAGTTGGAGCACATAGTTTGCAGAGGAAACAGAAGAGGAAGCACATGGCCAGAGCCAGAGGAAGACAAAGGAGTTAGGATTCTACTGAACCCTTTCAGAGCATAGCCCCAAATGCTGAAAGTCCTCCTGGCAGCCACCACCTATTAATGGTTCCACTGCCTCTCTGGAGGCCCACAAGATGGAGACCAAGCCTTTAACAATGGTCTTCACAGAGACCCTTAATCTATAGCAATCTCTGTTTTATATGCTTCCATAACCCTGGTTTTGTCCTTTCGAAGCATTTTTCACAATTGTGACTAACTCATTATTTTTAATATCTTTTTCTTCTGTGAAATTTTGAGGCATACAAAACCTAGGATCAGTTTTGCTTAGTAGTAGGTCTGTGTTTTGCCTTTTTTCATAACTATTACCCCATTATTGAGCAATGTGTTTGGTACATAATAAATATTGAAGATATACATAAATCAACTAATGAAAGAATGAGTCAATTGCTTAATTAGGTTTAGTTAGAAATATAGAAGGGCCTCATTATAAACTCATATATGATCTTGATTTACTAAGATCCTGAAGTCACTCATTTTGGGTGGTTTTGTAGCCAAAGTTGAATTTCCTTCAGCAAGTCCTATTATTCACCATGATGCCTGGGACAAAATAAGGGTTTTGTAAATACTCGGTAAATAATGAATGAGTGAATCCACAGTTTTAATTTGTCTACTATAAGATATATTTGTCTTTTTAAAAGAGCAATAACCATTATCATTAAATGAGCTAAACAACAAATGTGTACAGATTTGAAATCTTTATTGGGGAACTGAACCTAAGATGCCATATGTGCAAGGCAAGCACTCTGCCATGGAGCTACAGCCTGGGCCCAGTGGCTTCCCTAGCCCTACTCCCTGCAGTTCAACCTGCACTTGAACTCACTGTGTGGCAGAGGCTGGCCTCGAACACAGTGGCAATCTTCTTGCCTCAGCCTCCCAAGTGCTGTGATTACAGGTGTTCACCACAACACCTAGCTCTGATTTGAAAAAAATCAGGGAGATTAAATGATAGAAAAATATAAGTAAAAAATATGTTCCTCTTAAAATCTTCAAGTAGTGTTATCTATAACCCATATTAAGCACATATACACTGAACTACCAGTTAACTTTATATGAATACAGTTTATCAACAGATACATTAGAAGTTTCTTAAGATCTAAGAGCATAGTTTAGATTTTCCTGTATCTTCCCTCCTCAACTTCTACTTTCAGAGCAGCAGGCACAGCACCTACTACGTGAGGTACACAGCATCACACATGGGACATATTCAGCTGAAGGATTTAATTCTCATGTGCCACAGGTCAATGCTATTTTCATTGTACATAGTCTTATACAACATTCATTCTGAGGTTCCCACTTTAATTGCTAGAATGATGAGCTCTCTAAATCACAAATACTAGGCATAAAGATGAATAAATAAGAGATGAAAGTTATCAACTCAGAACTCATGTCCTTAAAATTCTAAATTACAGTAGCCATTTTGACACTAAGTTAAAAATGGCATATTAGTTGTGATTCGAATAATAACAATTTTATTCTAATAATTAATTTGAAAAATATTAAAATGGAAAATACATGTGAAAGATTTGTGTATCTGTTGCTAAAAATAAAAAAGACCACATCAAGTTCATAAATGATATTTTGCAGTTACCAAAAGTTTTTGTGAAAAAAAGAATAAAGACCAAGTAACTTGAAAAGGAGAGAAGTGATGGAGGACTACATCAAGAAGATTGCAGGATTTTCAGATTTTGCCCACTTTGGCAAATGGCATTATGTCCTGCTCATCTGTCAGCAGTGAGCAGCCTCTCACCTCCAGGTTCAGCTCTACTGGGTTTTTAAACTAACCCTGTACAGTTGTAAAAATCTAGATGAACCCATGGCCTCATCTCATGCAGGTAGGCATGAGATGTAACCTACCAGGAAAGGTGACTGATCCTGTACTTCTTTTACATGTATACATACACTTCTTATCTACATGCAAATTACAGGTACCTTATACTGTAGTAATATGCTATGTACATTATAAAATATGTATGAGAAGACAGGGATTTAGCTCAGTGGCATAAGCATCTGCTTGGCAAACGCAAGGTCGTGAGTTCAATCCGCAGCACTAAAAAAAAAAAAAGCAGTGAAATATAAAATATGTATGAATACAATTTATAAAACATGAAAGATAAATATCAATAGAAGTGCTAGTAATTCCTTTCTTCACTCCAATGAAACACTGTGCACATTCTTTGGGATCAGTATACACAGCATTGAAGATCCTCTTGGAAGCCTCTTGTTTTTCCTATCTGAGTGACTGTGCTTTGGCTCCTTGATTTGTGTTCTTATCTGACACCAAAGGTAGTCATCCTTTTATGAAGCCCAACTCACTCAGGCAAACTCCTAAAATACTGATTTCTCTCTTAATATCTTCCTCCTAGGAACATGAATCCTGCCCCCAAACCTCAATGATCAGAGTTTTGATCTGCTAACATACAAAACACTGCAACCAAGAAAGTACCACTTATGGGCTCAAGCATTTACCCTACCTGGAAATCTGTGCTGTTACATCAAACCATACAGATGCTTGGCTATTCCAATACTGCTCCTCAGGAGGTAAGACAGGAGTTGTTCAAAGGAACCACCTGGTGTGACATCCACAGTACATTATTACCTTTCTCTACTAAGAGTTACACAAACAAGAATATGTGAATCTGATAGGCAATGGCAGCCCAATCAGAGTATTGATTCTAATACATATCTAATGCATCTTTGGGTTGGTTGTAATGACTTCCCTATTAATCATCAGCATACTAATTAAATAAGAATTCATATATTATCATATTTTGAATTAGACTGGCTGCTCCCTCTTTATGCCATCTGGTATGTCTTCTTCCACTATGACATCTTGCAATATGCAACCCAAGGGTTATAAAGCTGTCTGAAAATGCAATAACTAATACCACAGTTAAATGCCTTCAAACAACAAGAGAACTGTTTTACTGAGATCTCTAAAGTTTCAGTCTGCTGTGAGTCTGATATCAACAATTACACCAATCCATAATCTTCAACATCTTCAAAAATCACAGTACTCCCTAGAATCAGGGGGAAGGGGCTCAGAGCCTGGCCTCAGCTCCCCTTCTCATTCTAACATCTTCTGCTCTTGAAATTCATAGCTAAGTTAATCAATTATCAAGAGAAAATATAATGAACGGACAGACTTGTTCCAAAAGTACATAGGGTCATGAAACACATTTAAATTTTATTATCTCTTAGGAAATATTGCAATAAAGAAATTTTTAAAAACAGAAATAAAAATCATACACATACACACATATATGCAAAACAACTCTAGAACCAACAATAAAATACAAAGTATCCTAAAGGGAGAACTATCACAATATTGAAAGAAACATTGAAAACAGAAATATAATCACATGTAAATATTTACTTTATAGTTCACCTTAAATTTGATAAACCACAAAAAAAACAGAAATTGAGGGATTACAAAATAAAATAAAATAAATAAAAAAGCACTGTATGAAAATATGGAAATAAAATGACATTCACCAGCACTACACTGTTTCAACAAGGACTATTATTAGAGTATATTAGTTAAACAGAAGTGCTATAAGTTTACATTTTTCAGTTACAGAATTTCTAGTTCATTATCTTTCAAATATGCAATGTCACTTTTTTTTGTAAGAGAATCTCACAGTATCATCCAGGACAGCCTTGAACTTGCTAGGCAGCTAAGACTGGCCTTGAACTCATGATCCTTCTGCTTCATTCAATCTTGATAATGCTGGAATTAGAAGTGTGCACCACTACATCTGAGTGCAGTATCACTTTTAGTTTCCAGTTTCTTGCTGAAATAATTGTCTGAATTTATCTCCACAACAAAAAAAACATGATTATATCAGTCTACCTCTGATAATTTCACTATCCAGATGACTCATGGGTCTGTTTCTATAGTCTATTATTTATACTGGTCTTCTTATCTACATATATGTCTGGGTAACTTTAATTGCGTAATGGCCATTATAATTGGACAAAAATCTTTACAGTAATAATTTGAGTATAGGGATAGTTTTTGTCTTCTACCATGAGTACTTTCTACAATGTAGAATCCATTTGACCAATTTCAGAGCTTAAAGTTTTGGGGCTCTCCAACATTCTGATTCCAGTGGATCCATGGAATTTGTGTCCAGTTCACTGACACTTTTAGGGCCTCATCCTTAATTTTGATATTCCCACAAACCTCACATCCATATGCCCACTGATCTTCAGCTTTGATCCCTGTATGCTATGATGCTATTTCAAGTCCTGCTCAGTCTATTGTCATCTGCGTTTGGGAGGCAAATGCCCCAAAAAGCAGAAATCATCTCTCAAATTTTATTAAAAATATTTCATATTACTAAGGCACTCCAGAGTTCAGAAAATAATATTTTGTACTGCTTACTTCCAACATCCGGTGTCCAACCCATGCTCTTTGAGAGCAAAGATCATTGGATATTGAAAAATCTTTGAGCTCATAATAGTTTTCTGGGTAAGGTTAGATATTAAATGCCTACAACATATGGGGTAATTAGGATCATTATTTATAATTATTCTGGGCATTCAAATATTAAAGAATCATCTTAGAGATTACCATTTAATAGTGTATCTTCCTTGCTAATTATAGTAGTAAGAAATTCTTTACATATTATGCTTTATAAACACATGTAAGTTGAGTATGTGATATTTTTTTTCTCAGTCTCAAATTGCCTAATAACAACCTAAAATGTATGGTCAGCCTTCAATGCAGTTAAGTACTACTGAACCAGGCTTTCTTTATCCACCACACTTGCTGCTAATCATTAAAATAGCAAGATTTTCACAGGAGTTTATTTGTAAGGAGCGACAGGTAATTGAGGATTTACGGGAAAGATGATTAGAACCATTAACATGTATAATCAGATTTTGCCAAATATTATCATGGTGACCTATATGTCACAGATGTCAAGTACACCTCTAAAATCTTTGATTCTTTTAAATCAATTGTCTTAGTTACTTTCTCATTACTGGGATACAACATCTGACATCACAATTTAAAAAGGAAAGGTTTATTTGGGCTCAGTTTGTAGAGCTTTCAGTCTATAGTTGGCTGGCTCCAAGTCAGGCTGGCATGGCAGAAGAGGCTTGCTCATGATCTAGGAGTCAAAGGAGAGATCAAGGGAAGAGGAAAAGAGATACACTCTTTCATGCCACACCTCCAGTGACCCACTTCCTACACCCAGGCTTCACCTCCCAACCGTACCTTTAGATCTAAATTCATCAGTAGACTAATCCACAGATAAGTATCATACTTTCAAGATCCAATCACCTCCCAAAAGCCCCACCTATAAGAACACGAGGCTTGTGGGGACATCTAGATATATACCATGGCATCAACTAAAAGCAAATATTTTGATATACTAAGTGTTCGCCCAGGAACTAGAACAGATGAAGTGGATTATCTAGAAGGTCTGGTCAGGCTTTCTAGGTTTCATAAGTTTAACAAATTCAACCTTGCTTTTTTTAATGAAACATCCTTTACCCTTTACCCAGTATATCAAAATGCACACTGGAGCAGCCTGGCTTGTGTTCCACCCAAACAACATCAAGGATCACAGATATGCTTTGATTAATATAAGATAATGATAGAATGCATCTACTCTGCCAACTTCCATTTCCTCAACTCATGGTTACATAATGAACTTGAATTCAGAAGAGTATAGACAATAGTACTTATAAAATGATTTAGGTCACTTACAGTTATCTCAAATGCAAATCTAAGTACTGACTGTCAACTATACAACTTTTTAATTATACCAGAAGTGCGGAGGAGAACATGGCGGACAGACAACAGCAACTACCGAAGGCTCTCTGGAAGACTCGGCTCAGAGGCCTGGAATGATGCGGACTAAGGAGTCACGAACCAGTAGAGATATGCTCTGCTGACTCAGGAACGAACTGGGCTGAGAGAAACCAACTTAAAATATAGTCCTGGCGCTAAAATAGGAACAGAAAAGGCTCGGTGTGGAGGCTCGACTACGCGCCATTGGAAACCACGATTTGGGTATCCCGCCGCGATTTGGGTTTCCCGCCGCCCGGCGGCTGGCTGCCTCCACAAGCGGCTCGGCAAGGAGAGACGCGCAGAAGCTCGGGAACGGGAGTCTGCGAACGGAGTCGAAAACGGGACGGACAAGAAGGCGTACACGAAAACTGACTGGTGGCAAGGTGAGCGAGAAAACTGAGTCCCTACCACAGTTTGACTCCAGCGGAGGTTTTTCTGGGCTCGGGCAGTCCTGTAGGAGCAGGGCGCCGTGGCAACTCCAGCCACACATTCCCCTCTCGGACGGGATTGGTGAAAAGTCCCTGGCCTGAGTGACGCTGCTGGCGGACTCCCTAGGCTGGCCTAACCCAGATCCCAGAGCCTGACGGTGGCCCGGAGGAGCGACTGACTCCCGCGTAGGCTGCCTCCTCCGCGACTCCCTGGTGCGCAGCAGTGGGCGGGAACAACTAGCCAGCGCAATTTGACCAGGCTGTGGCTGACAGGCAGGGAAGCCGGGTTTCCTTTGTAAGCTTGCATTTTATAAGGAAGAGAAAATATGGGGAAGGGAAGCAACAAAAAAGGCTCCTCGGCCCCCAATCCTGAGAAACAGGCAATAGTGGACACTGCACCAATATACATTAAGCGCCATCTAGAGAGCCTCATAGACCAATTCAGGAATGAAGTTATCAACGACCTGAAGCTAGAAGTATGCAGAATAGTTAGAGAAATGCTAAGCACCACCCAGGAAAAAACAGATGGTGGAATGGAAGAACAAAAAAGAGGGGAGAATTGCTTGATGGAGAAAACAGAGAAAACATTGAGTATGTGAAGCAGGTTCAAAGGGACTATCAAGAAATTAAGAAGTCTATCGAAGACTGGCATAACAGCTTGAAAGAAACTAAGGACAGACTATCTGAACTGGAGGGCAGACTTGTAATATGGGAGAATGAAATGAAAAACTTCTTAAAAATGACAAAGAAACAAACAGCAATAATACAAAGACAAGAAGATGATAAGAGGAGCCATAACTTAAGGATTAAGAACATAAAAGAAGAAGTAGGGACACAAACAAGTGAACTACAAAAGCTACTCACAGAAATAATCCAGGAGAATTTTCCTAATTTAGCAAAAGGTAAAGATACTCAAATGTATGAGGCATACAGGACCCCAGCTACCTACAACCCTAACAGAGAAACACCCAGGCATATAATAATAAAAATTCCAGAAATTCAATACAAGAACAGAATATTAAAAGCTGTAAGAGACAAGAAACAGACTACTTACAAGGGAACACCCATCAGAATTACAGCAGATTTCTCTTCACAAACCATCAAATCACGAAGAGCGTGGGGGGAAATAATTCAAGCTTTAAAAGATAATAATCTCCAGCCAAGATTGAGATATCCTGCACAACTGTCCCTGGAAATTGATGGAAAAACGAGGTTCTTCCAGGATAAAGAGGAACTGGGGGAATTTGCAACCACCAATTCAACCCTACAGAAAGTATTGCAGGATATTCTAAAAAAAGAAAAATACAAAGAACCCAGAAATAGTGGCGGGGAGGCTACAACGAATGGAGCAGAGAACAAAATGAAGAAGACAAACTGACAGCTACTGACAGAAACAGAGCTCAACAAAAATGAGACAGAGACGATTGGATGATAGGAACAGCTATTTTGGAGAAAATGACATCTTAATAGGTAATACTGATTTAGTACCATCTTGTTTTGAAGTCTCATCTAGCTTTTGTTCTTCTGTCTCCAATGGTCTAAACAGGTTGTATCTTATTGGATTTTATTATGTACGATAGTATAAGCAAAAACCTTGTAAAGACAAGGAGACTATACAGAAACCATTGTTCATTTTCTGTTAGTCGATTCTAAATACTCTATAATGCTGTCATTCTCTTAAATGGTTTTACATTGTTTTGATATACTTAATGCTACAGTATACGAAGTTGTACTCAAGGACTTCAAGGAAAGAGTCAATATGGTAACTACTTTTGGGTCGGAAATATCTGGTGGTGAAACACTATTCTGCTTAAATGGTTATGTTTTGATCTGCCCTGTTTCGCTGTTATGCCCTCTTTTTTTTCTCAATCTCCACTCCATTATTTACTTTTTTATTTTTATCCGTTTAATTAAAGGGAAAAAATAGCAGGATATAATATAGTAACCCACTTTGACTTTCTATTATCTCGATTTGAAGCCCTGTATTACTCTCACCATCTTGTTTTTGACTCAGGTTCCTCTATTCTGTTTTGCTGGAAAGTATCAGGTTCGAAAGTTTAGGCATCAGCTGAGAAGATAATAAGATTCATTATAACGCCCATTCTCGTTGACGTTTATCTACTTTTGAAGACCTACAATATCTCCAATGTTTTGGTTTTGTCGGTTTTATTCTATACTGTTTTGTTCAATTGTATTACAACTAATGATATAGGCAATTCTATTAGAAATAGCGGGAGGCATTATGGTAACCATTGTTGATCACCTTGTATTATGTTTTTATGTTATCTATTATATCCACCCTTTAGACTTGACCGATTCGGTTCTGTTATGTCACATTTGGTTTTACTCTCTTCCAAAAATGCAATAAGAACTGTGGGAGCAATGAAACCCAAAATGTGTAATAGTCACAGTACAAAAGAGAGGAAAAGAAAGTGCTCTAAACTATATAACTGCATGTATATTTAAATGTATGAGATAGAAAATGATATCACAGAGTTTTATTGGATCAGTGAACAGAACTGTTTGCAGTATCATTGTTGGAATGTCCACTCTACAAGCTTTAATTTTGTGACTTGAACAATTATTTCTAAGATGGCAATATGTAATCCATTAACTAGTGACCTCCTACTGCACATTTTTTTCTTCTGTAAATCTGTATAACTTGTACCCCTTCACTGTTTTTTTTCTTTTCTTTTCTCCTTAAATAAAAAAAATTTAAAAAAAATAATAATTATACCAGAAGTTCTTCCTGTGAAAAAAAATATTTAAAATAAATGTTGAAAAATAAAAAATGCCAAACTCCAATAGAAATAAACAATCATATATATCACATATATCATAATATACTCCCAGAAATTCTCTGAGATCTTCTCAAATACATAATTTTACTTTGTGTTTATCAGGTCTATCCTTTACCCAGTATATCAAAGTGCACACTAGAGCAGCCTGGCTTGTGTTCCACCCAAACAACATCAAGGATCACAGATATGCTTTACATTTGGCAAAATACTTAAATATATAGCTTAATAAATAATGATGTTTGTTTCTGGTTTTGTTTTTTACCAAGGACCTTGCACATGCCAGGAAGCACTTGTGCCACTGAGCTATATTCCCCGGCCCAATAATCATGTTTTAATTTGTCACATCTTTTTCTAAAAAGGAATTAAAGTGGCTTATAAACACACATGCAAAAATATTTACCTTATCTTGCTGATGTGGCCAAATTGATTTTTTTAAGTTGGCTGTTTTCATTAAGAAATTCCTGAAAACCAAAATAACTAAATAGTTTCTAATCTGGCTAAATAATTTTCATATGAGCACAAAATTTGTTCACCAGGCCAAAGAGCTTGCTTTTTATAGGTTCACTTGAATACTTTATCGAGTAATAAACTATTTTTTTATATTTTGCCCAATTCCAAGCAGTTCCTCACCATGAAGCAGCTACCTGACTCCATATGAATCCAGTTGGCAAAACTAGAAATTTCCTCTGAACCTTCACCCCTTTTCTAAGAATCTGCTACACTCACCCCCTCTCTCTCTCTCTCTCTCTCTCTCTCTCTCTCTCTCTCTCTCTCTCTCTCTCGTTGCAGTTACCTAACCAGTGTAGTACGTCAGTCACTTAAGTAGCAGAGATTTGAAGAAGAGATTTTATTCAGAAGGCAGTGACATGTGGAGATAGGAGAACAGATCTCAAAATCAAAACAAGTTTCAGAATATTTATGGGAAAAGTGATTGGAAGTTAGGAAGCAATCCATGTATATCTAATCAAGCCTCATCAACTGCTGCATCACATATCACAGGTGTTATCTAGACCTCTAAAATTGGTGATTTTTAAGGTCAACTAAAAGCAAATAACTAAGCAAGGTAGGCAGATTAAGCCTAGAAAGTTTATTCAAGTTTTCCCTCAGTTTTGTGATTTAATAAACTTAATATCATTTAATCATCAGTGTAGGCCCACGGAGTGAGTTGTTTGTTTGTTTGTATGTTTGTTTTGCAGGAGGGAGATCAGACACAGATAATTTGGTGAGGAATCAAATACAATTCCCATTTTTACCTTTAAAACTTAAAGGTAAAATTCCTCTGAATATCAAAAATTAATATGGTGCTATAAAATTAACCTTCAAAATAATTATTTCATGAGATTAAACAAAAATCAGAGTATTAGTCAAAGGAAAATGGAAGAAAAAATAGAATCAAACAATTAATGGAGATTGAGGAAAGCAGTAAATAAATGCTGTGAGATCCTAAGTACTCTCTGAAGATCACCAATGAATTTTACTCTCTGCCTCCTGACAACTGGTACAGAAATATCATTAGCCACATGATTCACAAAGTTCATATCTGTAACATTAGGAACATTATTCTGATACTAAACACAGTAAGTTCCTCAGGGCTATATTTTAACTTGTATCAATTTAAACATTATTTTGTCTCCAAAGGGCAAATGTCCTAAAGTCCTACTGTGTCTTAAATCTGTAGAAACTTAGGCACAGCCAATGTGCAACACTCTTACTGGAAGATAGGAAAGAAGATTGATAAAAGTTCCTAGAGGATTGATTTGTATTTTTTTTTCTAAAAGATCAGAAAGTTTTCAAGATGGTAAATGTTTCCGGATGAAACCTGATAGGAAATAAGAGATGGTCCACAACTTAAAATTTCCTGAATTTCCACTGGTGTAAAAGTAATATGAAGGTGGTAAAAATTGCACTTCACATTTTGATTTTGGACTTTTTTTTTTCAAGATAGCATCTCACTATATAGTCCAGACTGACACTAAACTCAATATGTACCCCAGGCTGGCCTCATACTATTGGCAGTCCTCCTGCCTCAGCCTGTCAAGTTCTGGGGTTACAGACATATGCCACTCCACCTGGCTGAGCCTTTTCTTGGCCTAGCAATAAGATAGAAGGTCCTTTCATGATGCTGGCAGCAGTTGGAGCTCCAGATCCCAGTCAACTTTGTTTCATTGTGTTGTTTTTCTTTGCTTGTTTGTTGTTTAGTTTATTAGTACATGTGTGTAGTACATAATATCTACATCCCTGTGAAGTTGGTACATGTACATAGCACATTCTAATTCCTTTTTTCATCCTATTTTCCTTCTCTCCTCCCATCTTTACCCATCCCATGGTCCCTGTCCTTTTCTTTCTTTCCTTCTTTTTCTGTACATGTTTGAGTGTAAAGGTAAACAACTAACCCTACAGTGCACTATGTTACTAGCTTGTTTTGTGTACAAGTATCAAATAAAATACATGAGATCTTTAATACTGTTATAACATGGGCTGGTGCTATAAAATTTTTCCCACATACAAGTTTATATAAGCTTCCTGGGCATGTTTAAGGCAGGGTAGGCTAAGCTGTGACTTTCACTGGTCAATTGTACTAACTGCATTTCCATTTCCATTTTGCTGTTCCTACTGGATGGGAGATACTGGGGGGGCAGGTATACTTCATCCTTCTCAACAGTGAGATCTCACCAAGCTGATGAACCACTCAGACTGAAACCCACACGACTGCAGAAGTCAGATCATGAAAGAAGATACTCACATGTGAGAGTCTATAGGTGCAGCTGAGTTCAATAGCTTGTGAATTTATCAAGCATAATGTGGGGAAAAGACAGAAGACACAGGAAACTTCCTAAATATTATCTTGTTACGTGTATTCTTAGTGTATAATACAAGAACAGCATGTAGCCAACATTCAGATTTTAGTTTGTTTGAGGGAAAGTTATCAAATCTAGTTCACTCATAAAATATTTATAGTGACTTAGGTTTTATAAGTGACTGAGCGATGGCAAGACAAGATAAGGAGGCATTTAATGTCACCCCCAAACACTAGCAACAAAGAATGGAAGGAGAGTGATGCTTTCAACTGGAAAAGTTGGGTATTAAACATGTGGATTTATGACCAAAAAATGATACATGCTGCATTGAAAATACATAAAAGACTATGTCTATTCTTGTTTTTATTGCTGTTTTTTGAGACAGCGTCTCAGTGTGTATTCCAGGCTCACTGTCACCCAGACTGGCCTCAAACTCACAGTGATCCTTTTGCCTCAGCCTCCTGAGTGCTGGGATTACAGGCATGAGCCATCATGACCAGCTATTATTTACCTATAGATAAAGTATCTGTAAACTGATAATTAAATTTCAGTGGATCTACTGTCTTTTTAAAGAAGAGAGTAGAAGTGGAGAACAGTAATAGCATTTAGACTAATGGAAGAGATAGCCAGCTGGCAGTAAATACTAGGCTCAGGTTCCCACCTCCAATAAGGGTTCTCACCAATTTCAGTTGTCTTTTTGCCTGACTCTTGGTTTTCCTAGTTGTAAAATGGGTATAAGAACATGAATTCAGTGTTTTTCAAATTGTGCTTTTCAGGCTCCAGTAATTTCCTGAGGAAAGTGAGGCTCACAGGCCAGCCCTCAGGTTCCATGTCCAGACCTGTTATTAGCAGAAGAGAGTTCCTCTAACTTTTGTTGTTATTGTTGTTGTTTGTCTTTTTGAGACAAGGTCTCACTTTGCAGTTCAAGCTGACCTTGAGCTCACTTTGTAGCCCAGGCAGGTGTCGAACTCTCAATGATCCTCCTGCCTCTGCCTCCTGAGTGCTGGGATTACATCAGTGCATCACGCACACCCAGTTTCTCTAACATTTTTGCCATAACTTTTTTGATTATCATGCTTTTTATAGAAAAGAGAATTACTACTTTCAAAAACTGGAAAACTACTAGTTTAGATGATCATGAATATCTTTCACATCTTTAATAGGTCCCATGAAGGTTAGTAATGCTTGAGCAAACTGTATCTGGCACTATCACCCCCGTCTCACAGAGTGGAAACAGGCACAAGAAGAGGAAGTGAATCCCCACTGAGGGTGGTGCCAAGACCAGCATGTAAGTCAGCTACTGAGCCAGAGTTCATATTTCCAAAGATTTTAAGGCTCTTTATTTTAAGAAAGAATTCTATCGGGTGATATGCTTATGTCACAATGCAATATGCATACAGGCACATGATGTGGTCTGAATTTATGAAATCATTTTACATAAAAACCATGCATAAACATTTTCAGCAATATGTTTGGAGTCCATGGACATCTGTAATTAAAACGGCTCCAAAAGCATTCTGGTCTTACTTCCTAAATATAGGTTTTTCCTCCCTGATTTTGGCCTTCTCTGAACTTCACCACCCCCTTTTCAGTTTGGATTCCTGTTACTATATGATTCTGCATCTTATAACTACAGTTTGGTGAGTCACAAAAAAATGTTGCTTTACAGAGAAAACTCACAGTCTTCGGTTTTGTCAGGGTAAATTATATAAAATGTAGCTGTTATGCAAAATTAACATTTGATGAATACGTTTGCCTTTTTTATGTATCAGTTTAAGTGAGAAGAGCATTTCAAATTAAAAATGAACCATAATTTATACAAAGTAATACAAGTAAAACATAAAAGACAATTATGATCTTTAAGGTTTATTACATAGGGTATGTATTGCTGTAAGTAACTAGAGTTACTGAGACTATGACAGGTATAAGTGGTTATTACATAGATGGGTTTTGAAACCAGGCTACTTCTTATCCCAACTGTTATTTACCAACTATGTGACCTTGACCTAATTAATCTCTCTGAGCTGAACTAGCCTTCCCTTTTGTATAATATGGGAATATTAAAGATTGAATGGGTTAATATAAGCAGTGCACTTAGAACAGCCCCTAATTCATAATGCCTAATATATTAGTTTAAAAAATAAATGAGTATGCAAAAAAAAATCTATGTCTAACCTACTATTATTTGGAGTCTCTATTATATACAAATTTATCCTAATTAGAGTAAGCTATTATACCAATGTGAACTCTTAAGAATATAACTTGTTTATTCTACATGGAAGAGACCTCCCTATTCATGAAAATAGAAAAATTACAAACAGCAAATTTAGTCAAATAGCACCAGCTTTATATAAAACATAAGCAAGTTTTCATTCCCTCTTCTTTCTTCATTTTTGAATAATTCAATCTGGAAAGTACTAGGCCTACAAAGGTAGGGGTTTGAGCAGCCTAGCAATTCTGCATAAGTTCTTGAACCTCCCTATGGAAAGAAGAGGCCAAAAGGGACATATGCAGAGAGATTTGGCACATGGTATGGGGATGATTGGCAAGAGATGATATAGACAAGGAGATTAGCTAAGTATAAAAACATATAGAGGACCATGGGAGCAAGGAAAAAAACTAGAATGAATTCTGTGTGGCTAAATTTGAGTTTTGGTTGTTGATGTGAACTCAAGGATTTCAACACAGACATTTATAGTTATAAATGTTGGTGTGTATATTTGCGACCAAGCTTTCCACAGACATCTAAAAGCAGTGATATCCCAGTGATAATGACCACACATAGCATCCACACCCTGGTTCCTGACACTATGCTCCATTCAAAAAACAGACCTCCTGGAAGAGATAGCTGATACAAGATGAGTCTGGGGCATCCTGTAGTTGAATCATAAGAAAGTGTTTAAAGACAGTCATGTGCAACAATAGCAAAGCAGAAGGCATCACAATTCCTGACTTCAAGCTATACTACAAAGCAAAAGTGATAAAAACAGCATGATGCTTGCACAAAAGCAGCATATGGATCAGTGGGCCAGAAAAGAGAATACAGATGCATTCAGCTATTTCACCTTTGACAAAGGGGTCTGTCATGGTTTATGTCTGTAGCCCCCAGGCCTCATGAGTTTGAATTGTGCATTTGTTATTCATTAATTGTCTAGTGCTTGGATTGATGGTGTCAGTGCTCCACCCACAAAGGGGTGGAGCCAGGATGTGATGTAATTGGAAGGAAGAAGGTGTGTCTTGCTCTTTGCTGGTTCCTGCTTGCTGTTTACAGCCATGAACTGCAGCCCAGCCATGCCCACTTGCCTTGGAACCAATTGAGTGTGGACTGAAACCTCCAAAAACTGTAAGAAATAAACTTTTCCTTTCCCAAATTGGGCTTCAGGTATTTTGTCTCAGCGACGAGTAAAAAGTAACTAAGACAGAATTTGGTACCAGGAGTGGGTCGTTTGCTGTGACTATACCTGACCATGTTTCGCAAGAGGCTTTGGAAATAGCTTGTGGACAGAGTTTGGAAAGGTTTGAACATGTCGCCTGGATGCATAGAGCTGGAGCAGATTGGGCGGTTCTATAGAGGAGATACTGGTCAGAGCTCAGGAGACCAGAAAGCTGATAGAAAGCCTGATGGTAAAGACCAGGCTTGGGAGGTTTCTGCTGGGAAGAAGGACTGCATTGGTTGTTGGACTCCCCATGATGTGTGTTATGGCTTGGCAGAAAGTTTGTCTGCATTTTGCTCCTGCCCAGAGACTTTGCCTGAGACTGAGACAAAGGGCAATGGACTGATTAATCTTGAAAAGGAAATTTAAAAGCAATCAAACATTGAGGCTGTGGCATGGCTATTGTTGGGGGCTTCTAGCCAGCTTTACGTTGCAAATCAAGAGCAAAGAGCCCAGCAGGGTAATTTGCAATACTGTGAGTTTGGCTAGAAGAAAAATTCCAGGAAGGCTGTGGATTATAAAGACAGAGTTGAGATTTTGATTCCTGATGAGAAACAGAGAGGTAAGAAAGATGGCCCTGGAGCATCCCAGGAAGCGGGTCTCCAACCTGTGCAGCCTCACTGCAAAGGTGAAAGAATTTGCTCAAAGAGAAAAGCTGCAGAGCACCATGTTCCAGAATGGTGACAGAGGCCACATGAGGTTCCAGAATGGCGGCAACACAGAGCTTTTCCTCACAATCAGGTAAACAGAGCCCTGCAATCCAGGCAACTGACCCCTTCAGCCAAGAGAGAGAAAAGCCTGGCTACTGCTAAAGGTAGCAGCAAACCTTGGCAGCATCCACAAGGTACTGATTTTAGGTGCAAGGAAAATGCACAAATTATGAGAGTAAGATGGCTTCCACCTCGATTGCAAAGGGCCTGGCAGGCCAAGCAGTGTCCCCCTGAGAGAGCAACTTGTGAAGATGTAAGGGTAAAGCCAAAGGTGCAGTGGAGACCCCAGAAGTTTGGAAAAGCCAGGAACGTGGATGATCCAAGGAAAGCTGCAAAAAGGGAGCAGAAAGGATTTAAGAGAAAAGCTGTGGGAGCTGAAATCCCTAGAAGTGCCATGGGGTTGGAATTACCCAAGCCTTTTGGAACTTGCAACCAGTTTGCTCCAGATGCTGAGCATAAAACTCTAGGACTTAATGTTTGTCCTGCAGGATGTTGGACTTGCTTTGTTTCCAATGCTTTCTATTCCCGTTTGTAACTTTTGGAATGGTAATGTTTATCTTGTGCCTTTGCATTTCAGAAATGTTTAACCTTGTTTCATTTGTACAGGTGGTTACAGTTAAGAGTTTACCATAGTTCTTGGAGGAGACTTGGGACTTGGACTTTTCAGCAATGCTAAAGCTGTTAGGACTTTGGAAACTCTTGGAGGTGGACTAAATGTCTTTTGTACAAAGGATGTACATGAGTCCTGGGGGCCAGGGGTGAAATGTTATGGTTTATGTCTGTGGCCCCCAGGCCTCATGAGTTTGAATTGTGCATTTGTTATTCGTTGTCTAGTGCTTGGATTGATGGTGTCAGTGCTCCACCCACAAAGGGGTGGAGCCAAGATGTGATGTAATGGCAGGAAGAAGGTGTGTCTTGCTCTTTGTTGCTTCCTGTTTGCTGTTTGCAGCCGCAATGAACTGCAGCCCAGCCATGCCCACTTGCGTTGGAGCCAACTGAGTGTGGACTAAAACCTCCAAAAACTTAAGAAATAAACCTTTCCTTTCCCAACTTGGGTTTCAGGTATTTTGTTTCAGCAATGAGTAAAAAGTAACTAAGACAGGGCCAAAAGCATATATTAGAGAAAAAGTATATTCAACAGTTTTGGGGAAACCATATACCTGTTTGCAGAAGACTGAAGTTTCACCCTTATCTCTCACCATGCACTAAACAAAAATAAAAATAGATCAAAAATCTAAATATTGAAATAGAAACATTGAACCTCCTGAAAGATAAAATAGATAAAATACTTCAAGTCATAAGTGTAGAAAAAAACTTTCTAAATAAAACCCCAATTGCACAAGAACTAACAGCAAGAATCAACAAATGCGATTGCATTTAATTAAAAAGATTCTGCACAGAAAATGAATCAATTAGTAGAGGGAGGAAATAATCTAAAAAATGGGAAATATATTTTGCCAAATATTCCCCTTTCAGAGAATAATTATCTAGAATATATAAAGAACCAATTAGACCACCTAAAATAAAAGATCCAATCAATTATTGGATAAGTAAAATAAACAGACACTTTTCAGAAGTACAAATGGCCAACAAAAATATGAAAAAAATATTCAACATCTCTAACCATTAGAGGTACATAAATTAAAACATCACTAATATTCCATCTTACACCAAAAGAGTAGCAATCATCAGAAGTCAAATAATTAAAAAAATCCTCCTGCATCACTGGTGGGACTTTAAACTAGTACAGCCATCATGAAAATCAGTATGAAGATTTTGGAAGAACTAAAACAAGAAATTCCATATGACTCAGTTGTTCCCTTCTAGATATCTTCTTCAAAGAGCTACAGCAATCCATGCATACCAATTGTTTACAGCAGTACAATTCATAGTAACTAAATTCTGGAGCAGCCTATATGCCCATCAACAGACAAATGGACAAAGAATATGTGGTATCAAAACATAATGGAACACTACTACATCTATAACAAAGAAAATTATTATATTTAAATTATAAAAAGAATAAATTTGAGACATTTGTAGGAAAATGGATGTATCTGGAAAATATAACGTTGAGTTATATTTTCAAATATAACAAGTTCAAATATCATATAGTATCCCTCGATTGGAGAACACAGAGTACACCCAAAGAGCGTAATGTAGGATGGATAGAAGGAAACCAGGGGTCTCTTGCAAATGGGAAGGGAGGTTGAGGGGAAAGAGGGACTGGAAAGAGAAGTATTAAGATATAAGAATAATTAATATATGCCATGAACAGGATCCCAATAACTTCAATTATAGGTTATAAACATTACATGTCATAAACATGAGCTAATACTAATAACAAGACTGAAAATGGGGAGAGGGGGTTTAGAGGTGGTTGGAGGGAAACATCAATAGGTCCTAAAGCTAGTGAGTGAAAATTTGAAGAAAAATAGACTATTTACATAGTTTCAAAGTTTCTCACTACAAAATCCTCTTACAAGGCCGGTAAAGAGATTTCCTAGGGTTGGGGATGTAGCTCAGGGACACAGTGCCCGCCTGGTAAACACAAGGTCATGAGTTCTATCACAAGTACCAAAAAAAAAAAAAAGTGAGTAACTTTTCTCTACCTGATAGTATTTTAATCATAGAATCAAAAGTAGTATCACCAATAATGAGGCAAATATTGTTACGCACCATCTGATAGATACAGCGAAGACACAGCATCAATTCTATAATAATCCTTCCAAAAAATGTGTACCCTCAATCTAATCATGAGGAATTATCAGCCAACAATAATTAATGGACATTCTGAAAAATAACTGGCTTGTAGTCTTTGGAAATATCAAGATCACTAAAATAAAGTGCAAAATGAGAAATTGTTCCAGAGTGAAGGTATGTAAAAAGATGTGCCAAAGTGGTCACATGGTCCTGGGTGACTCCTTTTATCATACAAGATGGCAGATATGAGTAGGGTTTATGAGCTTCATGGCTATCATGTAGCATCCACAATGATGTGGGCTAGGGAGGAGAATGGACTTGATTATAGGAAATGTTCATGGCTTTCATGATAGAGCATCATGTCATTAACTTGCTCTCAAATGATTCAAGAGAAAGACTTACTCTCCTGCAATTTTTCTGTAAAATTGAAAATATTTCAATTGAAATGAAAAACATGTATTTATTGATAAAAATTAACACTGCAAATATTTTTTTAAAATATCTATTTCTCAATCTGTTTTGACAATTAAATGAGTTAATACCCACAAGGCATTTAGCATGAGGCCTTGCACAGAGTAAGACTTTTAAAATGCAGCTAGATCTAATGTAGTATAAGATGGTGCTAAATCACAAACACACACATTCCCCATCCTGCCAGCGAGTGAGCAGATCAGAAAAGACAAATGTAAGGATTCAATCAGATGGCTGGGATTGTTACTTCCTTGAAGTAAATGTGAGGACTAGATGACCTCCAGGCATCATTTGTATTTAATTATGTCTGGTTCCATTCGGCTAATTGTCATATTTCCTAAGCCCTTCCATACGCAACTTGCTGATTAAAATCATTTATTAGGCATAGTACGATGTATACAACACCAGTAGAGCTTTATAACAGCTTGGCTAAGCCTTGTGTTTCTCTGGGTTCTTCTTGTACCCTCATCCACTCTCAGTCTGTAAATGAAGACACTGACTTGAAGCATCTCCCTCAACAGTCCAGAGCAGGTCAAGGGCAGTGAGAAGAACAAGTGTTGAAACTCATTAACCTTGTTTCTCCTGCTGGTTCCAAATGGCCAGCTCCACTTACCAACTTTGAGGACAACGCTCCACTCGGCCAAGCTTTGGTAATAATAATAACCCTAGCTCACTTTGTCCCTTTCCAACTTCAACTTGGGACTTAGTTCTACACTTATATGATCCCAGAGCTTAATGCAGTCTCTTATAAATAATTTTATGGGACCTATTCCATGTAAAAAGTTAAGTCCCTTCATCTTAAAAAGTGTCATCACATCATAAAAACAAAAAAGGAAGAGACAAAAAAGAAAAATGTAAACCACTCAGCCCTGGTATCTAATTCTCCTCACACTGCTTCATTCCTGGCACGCTCAGCCAACTTTGACATCAAGGGGCACTCTGCCAGGAAAGAGCCACATGGACTGCTGAAGGGAATCACAACCTGACCCTCTCATCCCCACCCGCCTCCCCCTTCTCCAGGGCCCCACTGCCAGCATAACCAACGGTTAATTGCCTTTTCATGTAAAGACTTTGACAGCCACTCTCCCACAAACCACACTGAAATCTTACCCCTTGTACAGTTTGCAAAAAAAGAAAAAAGGAAAAACCTGATTCCATTTTTAGGAGAGCATGAGACTTGGCCTATTTTATTTAGAAATTAATAATAATTCTGAGTGCTCGCTTTTCTGTGTTCTGGAAGAGCAGTGAAGCATCTCTGAAATGAAGCATGTACTACTGTGCGTGCCAGGACAAAAACAGATGGACCAAAAAAGTTTAGATGGATGAATCTGAAAAATTGGATGACCTTTATTAAACCCCAAAAGTTATAAAAAAAATTAGAAGAGTAAAAACTTCCATTTGCCAACAAGATTCTCTCCAAATTACAAATTTAATATTGTGGATCCAGGCACAGTAGGAAGCCAGTCACACCGTTCTCTGGACAGCATGGTATCATTTCCCAGCCCCCAGGAGACCAGCCCACCAGGTCTCATTACCCAAAAAGGCTAGAAAATGGCTGTGATCAATAACTGCTAACCTTCTTGCTCCCATGAAAAGAAGGAAGTATAAAGAACCCAAGTGAAATTCATACAACACTCTGAGATCCCTGAGATTGTGCCTCAGCAAATAATGGGTATAATTTATTAGAAGTAAATCCAAATGAAACCAAGACCTGGCTCCATTCTCAAGTTAATTGTTTAACTCCATGCTTCTACTTCTTCCCAGCAGCAGAAGTTGCCTCCCAGATTTGTTCATGATCAGAGTGACATCAGAAATTGCAGATTTATAGAGTATAATTGGATCAGTGCAAATACAGCACCAATTATAAAAATCCATTTGCAATATTTTCTGTATTAAACATGAGTCAAGAGGCCAGGCAAGGCAACACATGCCTGTAATCCCAGCACTTAGGAGGCTGAAGCAGGAAGATCACTGCAAGTTTAGAGCCAGCTTGGGCTACAAAGTGAGTTCAAGCCAACCTGAACTGCATAGTAAAACCCTATATCAAAAAGACAAAAAGGAAAAAAATAAACATGATAAATATAAATGAAAATCATTTAACCACATATGGTTTGGGCATAGATGTGGTAGGGGAAAATATTTATTTCATCTGAATAATCCCTAGGCAATGTACAAAATATACTACTGAAAATTAGCAATATTTCTTATAAATTAAGAAAGTTAAGGTAGAGACGCACAAGGTTTATCCAATCCCGGCCCTACTTTACTTTTGGAATATGGGAGAATTATAGTGCTCTACCACCGCTGTACTTGTGTGGAGTAATATGAGTAACATGTCCTAAGCTAGGGCACTCAGTGTCTGGAATGAGACACTGCATTTCTGCTGTTCCTCAGCCAGGGCATCATAAGATAAGGTGGAGTGAAACTTGGAGTAGAGTCCTTCAACATCTATTCCACGAGCAGTAAATTATTTTCTGGTTTAAAATACTGAAGTCTGGGGAATATTTATTACCATTACTAATGTCTGCATTCAACACTTTGTGGTTTGTAAATGTCCAACTGGAGTCTTATTCCCCAGTCTGATATTACTCAGAAGGAAGAGTACAGTGCATGTCCAATCCCTAAGAGAAGTAAGAAGTACATGTCAGGATCTACATAAGAACCTGGCGGCAAAGATAAGGATTAGGGTCATCCATGTGTCCTCCTGTGGGAAATCTCTGAAGGCATGAGAAAGAGCAAGCCAGACATTAAAAAAGAGAGAGCAATTCTGCACTATTATAAAAGGTACTGCATGAATGGTGACAACAAAAAGAAACCCCCAGCTCGTTTTAATTTGAAATGTCTTAGAAGCTAATCAATTGTATTCTTTTTATCAATTTAGTATCATCTCACCAACACCCTTAGTAATACCTTTAGACTTTAGCTGTCTTCCAAAATCAGAAGTCTAAACACCAATCACCAACTCGAAACCACTTCATTCATTCACACTCCTACTACAAACAGATACCATTACATTAATGATAGAGATACAGAATCATATTTTTAAATTCTAAAGCACTCTTGGAAAATAACTCTCTCTCTCTCTCTCTCTCTCTCTCACACACACACACACACACACACACACACACACACGCACATACACACACACACACAATTCGACAAAAAAAATAGGCAAATTTTAAAAAAAGATGTTTCTCAATCCTATAGCTTTTATGCTCTTATATCAGATACTTCTATATCAATAATAAAATAGTAAAACATAGGAGAGGCCATGTACATTAATCTAAACATCTGAAACATATCCTTGTGATAATTAAATCAAAATGCAAACTGCTGGTATCCCTTAGGGTTTTTATTAATAGCAAGATGTTATCATTTGCTCATATTCTTCTGCTTATTAGGAAATTTGGACTGTAATACTGGATGCTGAGTGGAAACAACTAATTAAATGATAAATGTCACTTTTTCTCCCAACATACACAACCAAGATTTTGAATAGCACATTTTCCTATTGTGACAAACCAAAAGATAAAACATTACTTTTTTTTGGTCTTTAGAGGACAAAGGGGACTCACAAAACAAGTGATTAACTTGTAAATACATGGGACTTTGCATATAATTAGAATTTTTTTTTTAGTCTTTTCCAAGCTACATTTTAAAGGCACTCAATTACATCCCAAACACTAATTTATTAACTTGGTGAAATCCTGGATGGCTTTAAAATTATCATTTTGCCAAATTCATTAAGTCCATAGAGGCAAGTTTGTCTTACTCAAGTAAGACAATAGTAAAATTTGGTCTGATTCAAAATCTGGTTTTTTTGCATTTATAAAGCTCTATTCCAGCCCCACAGTTCAAGATTCTGGTTCCTTGTTACCTCTCCTCTCCTCCCTCCTCCTCCACTTTTCCTATTAAAAACAAGAAGAGAAAAGAAAATAATAAAATGTCTCAAATCCAGCTACTAGGAGAAATTGCCAAGGTTTAAAAAGATGAAATATAAACAGAATAATACTTCCCCAGCACTTCCTTACAACTTTGGTATATCCTTATATCATTCTTTATGTTCTTAGTCATCTTTAAGAAACAACTAACATACTAGGATGGACAAACTACATTAACTCACTGTTCACTGTCATTGTCAAAAATTGGCTATCAACAATAACTAATAGACATTGGGGATGGAGTGTTGTAAACACTGTTCTCAATTCTGTAGATATACTGATCCATTGTATCATCAGATGCCACCATTAAGTAGAACTTATGCCTACCCCCCTTATCCTACATATGGAGAAACTGCATCATGGTGACATCATTTACCTTCCTAGTGGCAGCCTAGGATACAAAGCAAAAGAGTTCACCATCTTCCATGTGTATTTCAGTTTTCCGTCTAACACAGAGTTTCCCCCAAAATAATTCGTGAACAATTTTCAAAGTTGAAAATTACTCATATATCTGTAAAATGATATTTAGATTCACTTTTCTTCAGTGATTTAGAAAACATGTTAGTACTTCGTAGGATTTCAGGATCAATAATGATAACATGAAGATAATAATAATACAACACACTTTTAAAAGAATTGAAGAAACTTAAATGAAATGTTTCAGCAGGGCCTGGCCAATAGCATGTATTCAATAAGTGGTAGTTATTGTTATAGCAATTTAACATTTACAAGAATATTTTGTAATTATAGAAATTACAATTTGAAGAATTCCTGATTCTTTCTTCTAAGAATGTTGCACAATACAATTATACCTCCCTTAAAATAAATCCTAAAAGTTTGATATACATTGGAATTTTTATTAAAGAAGTCACACTTTCATAATGGAAAAAATTTTCATTCACAGATATCTTATTGTCTTCATGTCAAACCAAATTTAACTATCGATGGCTGGTAAAATTCACCTCCTCAGGGCTACAGCCACATATCTCTGTCAAAACATTTATTATTCATCAAATATGCTACTGCTTTAAAGATTCAGGTATTTATTGTGAAATTTCTATGTTGTGTCTTTTGTTTTGTTTTGGTATCAAGGGTCAAACTCACAACCTCATGCTTACCAGGCAACTGCTTGAGACACTGAGCTAAATAAATCCCCGGCTCCAGATGTTTATTGAGCCTTCAATTCTTTTGCAAAGTGAATAATCATGTTGATTTTGAAGCTTAAAATTTTTACTTCTGAATTTCCTCCTACTCAGGAAAGGGAAAGGTGCTAGGTGGTACCAGTGAGCTCTCCTTTCCCCCTGCTATTAGGCTGGTTGGGGTAGAGCACAGGGGTTTCTAGGTAGAATGGCAAAAGGAAGACACTACTATAAGAGAAATACATTCTTCTGCATCTCTCTTAACAAGCTGTGTCCCGTTTCTTGGTGTGACAATTAGTCTTGATTGCCAACTTGACTGGATTAAGAGACTCCTGCAGAAGTGATTAGACTTAGGGCACTAACCTCACCGGGGCTAAGCCTTCGGTGAGTTCATAGCACAAGGACTGTTCGAGGCAGGCCTACTTGGAGGAAGTGGCTCCAGGGGCATGACCTCGGGAACTGTATCTGACCTCTGGCCTCCCTGAGCCACTCTTGCTCTCTCTGCTCTCTGGGTGCCATGAGGTAAGCCGCTTTCCTCTGTCATGCTTTTCCACCACGTGTTCTTGCCTTGAAACCAAGTGACTATGGACTGTAACTGTGACCCTAATTAAACCTCTTTTCCTTTTAAACTGTGCTTGGAAGTGTCACAGTGATGAGAAGCTAATACGCTAGGAGACGGACACCACAAAAATGAAGACCCACACACACACCAAATATAAGTTCTAGATTGTCCTATTTCCTAGAGGAAAAAAAAGAACATATTAAAGCTTAACCGAAGAAGAGCCCAAATGCCCCCCCAGCGCCTAGCGACCACCTACCCCGGGGTCTGACCTTCCTCGACCCCATTCTCCGTGTCCTCAGCTCGGCCACTGCTCAGCGATTCACTCACCTTCCCACTGACTCCAGGGCAGAACCGCTGGGCTGGGTCCAGGCCGCAGAGAGAGGCCTGACCACAGGCTGAATTGGAACTGCGCGCCTCCTCAGCCTCCTGTCAGAGCAGCGCTGACCACGAGGCCCCGCCCCCTCACTCTGCGCCTGCGCACTCGGAAGGGGTGGGGGCGTGGGGCTCGCTGCCTCAGAATGTCTTTTTGGATTATCGAGTTAAGTAGAATGGAAAGCAACACACAGTGGGAAAAAATATAGCCAATTTTCCTTCAGATAAAGGACTTCTATCTACAACAAAATGCAAAGATCCAATCCAAAAATGGTCATCTGAGGTGAATATACACTTCCAGAGGAAGAAATACAAATAGCAAATAAATATATGAAAAAACGTTCAATAGCACTGGTCACTCAAGAAATGAAAACAAAAGAATATTAAAAGTCCATCTCACCCCAGAAACAATGAATATCATCAAGAAATAAACCAATATCAAATGCTAAAGGGGTTGTGGGAAGTGTAAAATGTTACAAACTTCTCCACTGCTGATAGGAGTGGTAAAACCACTATGGAAATCAGTGTGGAGATTCCTCAGAAGGCTAAGATTACAGATCTCATTTGACCCAGCTATTCCCCTTCTAGGTGTCTTATCACAAGAATTAAAAACATACCACAGTAATACATGTACACTCATGTTTATAGCAGCAGTATTTGTAATAGCTAAATACTGGAAACACTCCAAGTGCCCATCAACTGAGAAATGGATAATGATGTCATATTTTATACAGTGGAGTACTACTCAGCTATGTAGAAGGGTAAACTCCAAACTTTTGTAGGTAATTGGGTGCAACTTGAGCCCATACTCATAAGTGGAATAAAACACTCACATGTAAAAACTTTTTATTACATCCCTAGTGTGAGAAACTGAAAAAGTTTAAACTGAAACTCTAAAATGTATAGTGGATATTGTGAAATGGGAAGAAATTGTTCAGAATTAGAAAGGAACTAGAATGAGGGAAAACATTGGATGGAAGAGAAAATGGAAAAAATAGTGCAAGTCAGTTATACTATTAGTGTCTATTTTAGTGAAAAAGAAGGTTTGTGCTAATAACTGAGCACTTTTAATACATTTTGTACTCTCAATAATTAAAGATAATAATATGCAATGTATTAAGTATTGTTTTTCTTCTATTAATTTGTTATACAATTTTGTTTTACCTTTTTTCCATAACAATAAAGCCATATAATTTCCTAGAAAAAAAAAAAAGAAGTGCCCAGCTACAAGTCCCTAACTTTGACTCTTCCCCCTACATCCCAGGGTGCTCAGCTTGTGAGGTTGATGATAAGACTTTGAGATGTGCCTTTGTATGGGTGATGGCAACCCAAGCCCAGGGTGCACACAAAATATAACCAATGGTGAATAAATCAAATGCTAACCTCCATATATTAGGAGCATTTTCAATTCCTTTTTTGTATACAGTAATTTATGCAACAGGTACAACTCAATGCATTTTACACAGTTCTACATTCATTGAGCCACACTGAGACCAAGTTACAAGACAGTTCCCATATTCCAATATTACTTTTATTTTTTTAATTTATTTTAGAGAAAAAAAAACACAGAAAAGAAAAACAAAAAGCAAGAGACAAACAAACAACAATAGGCCCAAAACAATAACAGTACAGGTTTTCAAAAAAGGTGATAGAAATTTAACAAAGGCTGTAGTATTGCACATTGTTACCTTCAAAGGAGTTGTTTAGATTATCGGATATAGGCATGTAAAATTGATCTAATCATATGAGTATTAACAGTTTTTCTTCAAAAACTAATACAATTAATAGTATAGTCATTTTAGCTCTCTTATTATACCTATTTATATACAAATTTATGTCTTTTTTCTTTCCCCTTCCTTCTTTCTTCCTTTCCCTTTCCCAGGTACATTTCTTCTTCAAGCAGTGTCTTACCCATACACAATATTTATTATAGATTTTGGATCATATTTGCTTTTTCAGTTTCTTACAATAGGGAGACTATGATATTTACACATGTGAGTTTGCTTTATCTCACTTGTGAGTATGGTCTCAAGTCACATCCACTTACTTACAAAGCCTTAATGCAATCTTTCTTTAGAGCTATATAGTATTCCATTTTATAAAAATACCACATCTTTTTTATCTACTCCTCAGTTGATGAGTACTTGTGTTGATCTCAAGATTTGGCTTTTACAAATTACACTGCTATAAACATGGGTGCTTATATATCACTGTGGTATGATGTTTTCAATTCTTCTGGGAAAATGCCCAGAAGTGGATAGCTGGGTTGAATGAAACTTCTAATTCTAGCTTTTGAGAAACCTTCACACTTATTTCCACAGTGACTGCACCAGCTTATGTTCCTACCAACAGTGGAGAAGAGTACTTTTTTCCCCACAGCCCCTCCAACATTTGGTATTGGTTGATTTCTTGATCTTGGCCATTCTTTCTGGAGTGAGATGGAATCTCAGTGTTGTTTTAATTTACATCTCTTGAATGACCAACGATGCTGAACATTTTTTCATACGTTCATTTGCCATTTGTATTTCTTCATCTGAGAAATGCATACTCATCTCAGATGCCCATTTTTGGATAAGGACTTTGAATTTTGTGCTGATATTTTCTAAATTCTTCATATATTCTAGTTAGAAGTCCTTTGAGATAGCTGGCTAGGGTATTTTCCAATACACTTTTAAATTATTTTAAAATTTTATCTAAAGAAAATTCTATTACACACAGATTCATAGACTGAATCACCAAAATGATTGTATTAAGAGGTAGCACCTTTAACAGATGATTAAGTCATAAAGTCAGAGCTTCCATGGATGAAATCAGGGCCTTTATGAAAAAGAGATAAGGAGTGGATTCATCCCCTTTTGTCTTAAACACCAAGTGCAGACATAGCATTTGCCCTTCAGTCATGAGAGCATGCAGAAAGAGGGCTCTTACCAGACACAAAACGTTAGCACCTTGATCTTGGACTTCTAAGTCTCCAGAACTATGAGAAAATAAATTCCTGTTCCTTGTAAAGTATCTGACCTCAGGAATTTTGTTGTAGCAGAGCAATTGCAGTAAGAAAGTTAGAGGGTAGAAATGATATCCATACTTTCAACAGTGAGCTGGAGAGAGCACTAGAGGGTGAGAGTAAATGATTCAGGCTGGTCGAGTGGAGAGGCTGAAAGTACACTCCTGGGCGCATCTGACATTCACCAAGGCACACCTCCTTAGCTCACAGTTTCTCCTTGTATTATGTGAGTAAACATCATGTATGTAGGTGAAGTGCATGGTAATTGAGTTAACACACATAAAGACTCACAAGATGCAGAGTGGGAACATAATATGTAAAAATTTAATAAAGGATAGATTAAGAATCAATCATTTCAATATTCAGCTGATGTACAATGAGTTGGACCAAAAGATCTCCCTATTTTGAGCTACTAGGCTTTACTGCAATAATGCCTTCAAGGATAGACAGATAATGTTTTCATTTCCACGATTTTAATTTAGATGTTGAAAGAAACTGTTTTTTATTTAAACTGCTCTATCAGGATGAAATCTTATTTTAAAAGCAATTGTTAAGAATTCTGAGAGAATAAACATAGTCGGTGATCAAAGAAGCTGCTGTAATCAGCGTGAATGTTCTGAAATCAAGCTATTTATTTTTCAGAGCTTTCCATTTTTTGAAGCCTAAAATGTTTTAATTCTATCCACCAAGCAATTAATATGTTCCACTAAACAAATAAGAGCTGGGAAATTAAATTAACACCTTTCAAGAGTGATATATCAGCCCAGAATTCTACAGAATGGTTTATGACCCTTCCATCTAATTTAATGGATAAATTCTAAGCATTTAAATGCCCTAGCATGGCTTGAATTTTTTCAGAAACTAAAAAATATATAATTCCTATAAAGAATAAATTCTCAGTACAAAAAAAAATCAACTATAAAGGAAATTCTTCTTTCAAACCCTCTACCTTAATGCAAAACTAGACTCAAATTCTCTTTATTATTCCAATTTGATTTACTCAGAAAGATGTTTTGTGTAAACAACTGAGAGGCAATATAAATACTATACCTCTTTCCAGCCTCCTGTGACTAAACAAAGTTTTCTAAGTCTGGAAACCTCTCAGACTAGACCACTGCTGCCTGCTCTTCAGTTTAGGTCAACTGCTTGGCCTTTCTTCCCACTTGATCTGTTGTGGTTTGTGTTCCTGTGACCACGCCCTGAGCCTCCTGCAATCATAGATGCAACCAAATCTAGAGTTTGTGATTGGCCTGTTGTCTAGTGCTCGGATTGGTGGTATGAGTGCTACACCTGCCTAGGGGTGGAGCCGGGATATCATGTATTGGTGGGAAAAGGGGTGTCTCTTGCTCTTGCAGGTTTGCACATGCTGCTTGCAGCCAACCATAAATGGCAGCCTGCCATGCCACCCCTGCTGCTTGGAGCCAGCTGAGTATGGACTGAAACCTCCAACCTGTAAGAAATAAACTTTCCTTTCCCTAACTCTGGGCGTCAGGTATTTTGTCTCAGTGAGAGAGAAAAATAAGACAAGGTCCAAGAGCAAATCCTGGTTCAAACATCCAGCCACCCCTCCCCCATGTGGACATAGTGTTTCTCCCACTTACCCCCTCCCTCTTCCTGGAGTAGGTTATTTGGAAAACAAGCAAGGAGAACTTCTTTTTAGTCCACCAAAACTCTCTCCAATAGTCATTTTTTATTGTTTTAATTTTATTGGTACATTTTAAACACATGTAATGATAACATTCATCACAGGGATTTTGGACCTGTACACCATAGATCTTGCTTCTTTTTTTCCCCCAGTCTCCTCTCCTTTCAACTTCTCATTTACAAAAGCTTAGTTTTCATTTTTTCCTTTTATTTTCTTTTTTTATCCCTCTCTGTTCCTTCCTTTCCCTCTACTGTCTCTTCTGTTCCCCTTCCCATTAGAATATTTTTCCCATTTCTCAATATCTATTATACCTTTTAGTCCTCATTTACAAAAATAGATCCAAAATTTATTATCTTTAGATATATCACTCTAATAGATCCAGAAACTACTGTCTTGAAGCGACTCATTTTGCAATGGGGCTGAGAAAGTTTTCTAACAAAACAAATTAATATATGTGTGTGTGTGTGTGTGTATATATATATATATATATATATATATTTATATAACATACATTGCTATTTAACAATACTACAACATTTTCACAACATGTCATCATATGATAAGAAGTGGAACAATATCTCTTCCATTAAATAACTATGCAAACAAATGTTAAAAGCAAGAAAGATATAGTCTACTACCAACATCTACCACTAATTTAACATTTGTATGGTACTTTGTATTTTTATGTAATCATCTAAACAGTTCAATCATGAATATACCATTGTTTATTTACCAGTGAAAAACCATGGTTTAGAAAACTCGAGACTGCCAGTGACAACTCAGTAAAGGGAGGAGCTGGAACCTAAATAAAATGCATTTGCCTTGAAACACTATTTCTCCAGACTCTGACCTCTTGTGTTCCCAGCAGGTGACAAAGTTATCTACTTGGAGACTGGTATTTCAATAAACTACATTGATACAAACTTGCCTGTCAGCTCTACAAAAGAAAACAAACTAAATATTTAAACGCAAATATGGAAGTGGTTTCAGCTAGAACCCAACATTGGAAACTATAAAGATATTAAAATCTATGCTCCTCTTGTCAACAAAGTAGAACTCATAGATATGAAACCAATTAACATAAAATGTGAGATTCTGACCATTTGCTGAAATACCTGTAACACCAGTGCTTATGTTCAAATCAAGATAGAAGTATGTGAGTAACAAAAGGTGGAAAGTTACTCACAACAAAAGGTGGCCTGCCCTATGTTAAGCCATACTAAATTATGCATTTTTATGTGTGAATATGTGTGTATGTACTTCCATGTAACTGTATAACCATTTGCTATTGCTATAACTGAGTGCAGTACCACAGATTGAGTAACTTACAAATAAAAAAGATTTATCAATTAACTGTTTCAGTGCCTGGGAAGCCCAAAAGCATGGTGCCAATGTCTGGTGAGGGTCTCTTTGCTCTATGAAAACATACATGGTAGAGGACATCACAGGAACAAGTATGCTAGCTTGTGTTTCTTTTCCATGTTTTTATAAATAGATTTTTTCACCCTGCTGCTACTAATAGAATATTTTGGAGAATTTTAGTTTTCAAATTAAACTGCTTGATTTATCCTTTTATCCTTCATTTATCTCTTTATTACACATTTACTTAACTATGTGGACAGTTTATTATTTATTTTTAATTTTATTTAAAGAAAGACTAAACAAAACAGAAAATGGGTAGAAATAATACATACATTCAAAGAAAAAATAAGCAGTAAGAAATCACTAGTGATGTTTACATACTGTCCTCTTACAAATAGTTGTTCAATATACAAAAGTGGAACATATAAAGTGGGAATTCAAACAGCGAGACTGTAAACATTCTGTTAAACTATCCAACAAAAACTTAGTAATATAGTTATCAATCCTATACACTTAAACATACATACAGTTATCCATATGTTCAATTATGGTGAGATTAAACAAACGAAAGCAGGCTAAAATCATTCTGAACAAAGAATAATAATATTGCTGGATTTCACATCAAGATACTATGAGATCCGCACAGGGTACTGTAGTGTCTTTTTTACTTTTTTTTATTTAAAGAAAAATTAAACAAAACAGAAAACGGGTAGAAACAATACATACTTTCAAAGAAAAAAATAAACAATAAGAAATCACTAGTTGATTTTTACAGATAGTCCTCTTACAAATAGTTTTTCAAGATACTAAAGTGGAGCATATAAAGTGGAGATTAAAACAATGAGACTGCAACCAGTTCTGTTCAACTATCCAACAAAAACTTAGAAATACGGTTATCAGTCCTATACACTTAAACATACATGCAGCTCCATATCTTCAAATATGTTGAGAATGAACAAACCCAAGCAGGCTATTACACTCTGAACAAAAATAATACTATTGCTGGGTTTCACATTATGGCACTCCAGGATCAGCACTGGGTACTTTAGTGTCTCCTTTTCTTCAAAGTATTTGTTCATCATGTTTCATAAGATCAGTTCTAATAAACTGTTTATAGGTTCTACACATGCATGAGTCTTAACACGTATTTCTATCCTTTCTATATTAGGGGGAGAAACAAAACAAAGCAAGACAAAACAAAACATATTCCTATAAACACATGAAATGGAAAAGACATATAAGACCATTGTACAAGGAGTTCTACCATAGTTCCTGTGTTGTCTCTTGTTATTTTCAATAGGATTGGCTATATCATCAGACATAGTATAATTGAATATATCAGTATATAACAGTATTAGTAAAAACACAACTTTGTATATAGTATAAAACTTGAAAAACAGGCAGTAATCAAACCAGAATGTGTATCGTAGAGTCTTGTCATCTTCAGTGTAGTTGTCTATACTCTCTCAGACTTGATACTATCAATCATATCAGTTTTGAATAAAATCTTCTCTGCCTCATTTCTGTTATGCTCTTTTTTTGCCATCAGTTGTCTGCTTATCTTCATTCTGTTTTCTGCTACATTCATTGAGGCCTCTTTGCCACTGTTCCTGGAGTCCTAGTACTTTTCTCTCTTTCTAGAATGCCCTGCAGTGTTCTCTATAGAGTTGGGTTGGTAGTCGCAAATTACCCAAGTTCCTCTTTGTCTTGGAAGCATCTTGTTTCTCCATTAATTTCTAGAGACAGTTTATCAGGGTATATCAGTCTGGGTTGGAGGTTATTTTCTTTCAGGGCTTGGAATATTTCCCTTCAGGCTCTTCTTGACTTGATGGTTTGTGTCGAGAAGTCTGCCATTATTCTGATGGTCCTTCCTTTATAGGTTATCTGTTTCTTGTCTCTAACAGCTTTTAATTTTCTGTTCTTATACTAAATATCTGGAATCTTGATTATTATATGCCTGGGTGTGGCTCTGTTTTGGCTGTAGGTGGCTGGAGTTCTGTATGCTTCATAAATCAGAATATCATTTCCTTTTCCTATGTTTGGGAAGTTTTCCTTAGTTATTTCTATGAATAGCCTTTGTAGTTCCTTTGTTTGTACCCCTGCTTCTTCATTCACATTCTTTATTCTCAACTTATAGATCCTCTTGTCATCTTCTAGTCTTTGTATTGTTACTTCTTGTTTCTTTGTTATTTTTAAAAAGTTTTCCCTTTCATAATCCCACATTGCAAAACTGTCCTCCAGTTTGGATAGTCTATCCTTAGTTTCTTTCAAGCAGATTTGCCATCTTTCCACAGAGTTTTTAATTTCCTGGTAATCTCTTTGAGACCCCTTCATGTATTCTATGTTTTGTTTATATTCTTCATCAAATGGTTCTCTCCTTTGTTTGAGTTCCTCCCTTCTTCTGTCTGTGTCTTCTTGAGGAGTACTTAGCATCTTTTTTAATCAATCTTCTTATATCTTGCTTTACTTGGCTAAATATTTCCCTTTTGAACTCGTCTATGAGGTCCCAAAGATATCTTTTTATTTCCACTGGTGCCGTGTCTGATATTGCATGTTTGCTGTCCTCATTGTCCTTTGTATTTCCCTATCCTGGGTCAATGTTCTCAGGATTGGGACCTAGGGACTTTTTGTTGTTGCTTCCTCTTCCCATCTTTTTTGTTTCTTCCAGTAGGTCCCAGTTTCTTTCTTTGTTGCTTACAATTCTTCTGAAGCACTCTGGCTAGGTGACCCTTCCCACTGTAGTGTATTAGTGAATTGCAAACAGGGGCAGCATATGCTGGCCCCTCCACTCCAGGTCAGTCAATCTGCTGAGGCCTTCACTGTGTTAGTGTGCACCACCGCCGTAGGGAATTGATTTCGGATAACCTACTGGGTCTCAGCCAGTTTGCGTGACCCAGGCCAACCTCACTCCACCAATCCTGTTCAGGAAGGGAACAACTGACTAAAGTCACTGCTGTTCCTTGTTCTTGCCAGTCTTGCACAGTCCCAGAATATCGTCTGTTGAAGCCCCTTTTTCTGTGGAATGGTTTTATTCCCGTCATTCACCACAGGTCAATGCAGGTTCCCTGACAGCTCAACTCACCATTCGACTTGCCAACCCTCAACCTCAGTGTGACTATGTTTCTAGCGAGTCAAGGCAGAGGATTTCAGACGGCTCGGTAAGTTGCTGCACAAGTTCAGGCACTGTAGCGGGAGCACTGAACCTTTAGCTGTTCAAGCAGTAGCACCGGGACTGTATTTTGATTGCTGTATTATGTTGAATTATGTTGACTATCTCAGGGAGCCTCTGTAGCCAGCTGTTATCTATCCACCATCTTTGCTCCAAAACCTGTGTGTGGACAGTTTGGGCAATAACCATAGAACAAATCAAATCTAAGGAGGATAAGAAAAAACAACACAGCTATCTTCCTTATAGCATCTCCACAAAGAACAAACAAAATACATGTACAGTATGGAGAAAACTCCTATTGAGCCTGCCTAACAGCCTTTTCCAACACACTTAATCTCAGAAGCAAAGTCACTAAATATAAAAAGTATTCATTCAGTGATGACTTCTTGGGTGACCCCCATGTGTCTGGCACTAGGCTAGATTCCAAGGACACAGTTCTTGCTAATAGAAGATCACAGGCTGACCAAGAGAGAGACATGCAAAGCAACAAGTACACAATCATTTGATCAAATTACCATTGTAATATGTTCCCGATGCAGTGGCGTGGAAATATACTCACTGTTCAGTGAAAGGAAAGTTTTAGATGGTGCATTAATATATATCACATATAAATATTCTTTCATATTTAGGTATACATAACAGAGTCATGTTGTGATCTACACCTAGTAAAAATTGTTTTTAATTTCAGTTAATCCATAGGCTATAGCATGCAGTACGTATTGTATCCTAGTGGACTCTTATTCATCAAGTCCTCATCAATTCCAAATTGCAGATCACTATCATTTGTGCCCTATAATTTTTAATCTCATTTTCTAACTTTAGTTTCCAGACCCACAGGACTTGTCAGCCACCTTCCAGTTTGGGGTGAAGGTCATCACCTGGTCATTCATATTGCTTTGTTCTCAACATAATAGAGACATATGGCTAATGTGTCCTTAATTGTGTTACTTTGTTGTGCTCTGCTGCCATCGCATCTCCTGAACTTGCTTCACCCAATTACTGTCAAGTGCATTTAATTTCTTTTATTTCATGTTAGCTCACTGCCAATACTCACCTCCTCACAGAGCTGCTATTCTGTTGGAGAAATACTAGGTTGTTAATTTTACACTAATGCAAAGATTTACTCTGCATTAGTTTCTTGAAAGTGAAGCTATTATTCTCTGGAAGGCCAACATAGCCACTGTAAATGCCGGATTCGTTTAGCCATTCAGTGTAAGACCACATTCTTTATTCAGTACGTCACTGTTACACTTAATTACATAAAAATGTGAACAGTGCCACTATAGTCTGAGAAAATAAAATGACTCACTCTATACATCAACAACTAATGACAGAGTCCATAGGCAACACCATGTACTTACCCTGCAGTCAATGAAAAGTGAGGTCTTAGTAAACATATCTGAAACTACAAATCAAAGATTCACAATTTCTATACTGTAATAAAATAAAATGATTTTTCCCTGAATAGAATACAATCAGCCCTCAATATCTGTATCCACAGCTATAGACTGAATCAATTTTAGATCAAAAATATTACAGAAAACATTGCATCTGTGCTGAATATGTAAAAATAATTATTTTTCTTGTCATTATCACATAAACAGCATAGCCTAATGATAATTTACACAGCAGTTTCATTCTATTAGATATGTAAGTAATCTAGAGATGGTTTAAAGTATTGGAAAGAATATATACATATATATACTATATCTTTTATATAGGAACTCACATATATGCAAATTTTGGCATCTGTAGAAGTTCTGGAACCAATTCTTTACAAACACTGAGAGATGACTATATATTTGTCCATAGAAAATGGTGTGAGAATCATTTATAATACCCTTGGTCTATAATACACTTAAAATGTACCCTATAGAAATTGGAAATTACTTGGCCTGTAGTTAGTATACAAGTGATTTTCTTTCTTACACCATAACTTTATTTTTTACCATAGAAACTGAGTGAGTTATTTCCTACATTTAAGATATAATTTAAATTTTCTTTTCTCCCTTTAATTCTTTTAAGTGCATTGTGTCCACAAACTTCAAATGTTGGTTTCAAGATGGGATTTGCAATTTGCAATTTTTAGGTTACATACATCTGCTTTTTTTAGTGCAAGTCCTAAATGTACTAAGAAGTGAAAAAAAAATTTAAAAATCAACATAACAGCTTAGTCCAGATCATGATTTTTATAATTTTAGCTGGATAGAGAAAACACTAAAGATTCTTAAAAATAAAAAGAAAGGCACAATATTTTATCATGAAAATTTCCATACATAGATACTAAATTTCTCCAAAGATTTTTTCAGGGGGTTGCAGGCACCAAATATCTCCACAAAGATTTTTAAAAGGGCATTAGAAGTGGACTTCGATGCTGGGTGGCAGCTGGTCAGACATCGCAGGCTTGAGTAAATGTGCCAACAAAGCCCTTATGGTTTATTGGGTAATTATAGGAAATGGCACTAGTGCCAGCCAATCAGATTCCTAGACAGCTACTTCTAAACCCACTTGCTCTTAAAGTAGATCATTAAAAATGCACTTTGGTGGAGAAGCTTTACTCGTACTCAACATAAATAGTCTGTTTGCAAAGTTAGTCATTTGGTCAAAATGCAGCACATCAGTGCTGGTACAGTGAGCACCCACCTCTCTATTGCACAAACATCTTCCATTACAGGCATTTTGTAGGGAAGCTGTCAAACATGAGAGGAACGAATGGGCCTGCGATGAGTATATGCACATCATTCCTACCCATAAAACCACATACTGATTCACAAACGTGAGTTCATTCCGTTTGTAGGGTTCTGGAATTTTCACTTCAGAGTCTGTATATAAAATACAAATTGAATCATATTTTAAATGCCAAAGAAGACAAATTTTCTGACTTGAAAAGGCAAATTTTATTAGTATATATTTGCAGTGTATAATGATTACATTCATCATAAGCAGTCAATACATGTACGTGACATGTCTTAATTGCTTTTGTATTTTCTTTCTTCCATCTCTTATTCTTCTTTCTTCTTGCAATTATCTATCCTTTTTCCTATTACCTATATTTTGTTTTACTCTTCAAATTATTTATACATTCATTTTTTCATATAAGAGAAACCATGTGATATATAAGCTTGTGTGTCTCTTTTAATTCATGAAAGCTGGTTAAGTCTATATCCTGCCAAACTACTGAATAAAGAGGTAATAATTAAAAACTTTTCCTTAAAAATTGCTCAATAATGTTATGACTTTTTCTAATAACAAGAAGGTGAATACTCTCACATGTGCAATTATCCGTTACCCAAAATTTCAAAAGCCAATTTGGCTCTAAATATTATCTTAGAGGGCAAGAATTGTAGCAATATCAAGAAAAACATGAAAACTTAAGCTCAATCTGAAAAACTGTTCTGAAATTACTAAGAGACTGATGTGGATTCCATGTTAATTTCTAATATGGCATTCATCTTACTTCTTAGAAGAGTATAAATATCTATTCGTGGAAGGTAAGTTTCTCAGCAAGAAATTTTAGTACCCCAGAAAATAGTATAGACATTCAGGAGTGCAAAACTCTATCAAATTCTGTCTCAACCAGAGGCAAGGTCCAAAGTAGCAGATAACTAAGCGGGGGGCCTCAGGAGTACCAATCAATTAGAATGAATTTCTAGGTGCCACTGCACTAGAACAAAATTCAAGCTCTTAAGCCAAAAAAAAAAAAAAAAAAAAAAAAAAGAAGTTCCAAGGAATAGATTCTCATGAGCGGCCAAATAAACAGCACAGCAGGAGGTACCCAGGGTTTCAACAAAGGAACCATTTGCTGATATTTACATGTACTTCAATATTTTGTGCAAACCAGCTATACAAACTTTACTCCTACCCATATGAAAGCATACATCACACAGGGACTGGACCCAGCAAAGCACTTAAAATGTAGATGTTTATCAAATGCACCTGAGATCTTCTCCTCCAAACGCAAGGAAAAGGCCAGAGAACAAGGAAGGAAGGAGTTTAAGAACAGTCATAACCTATCAACAAGGATTTAGCAATGCAGATCTTGAGGAAAACAAAGCACTAGGGACTAGACAGGAAATCTTACCCAAAAAGACTCAAATGGTAAAGTAGCTTTTCTCTGGCTGACAAGAATGACAAGTGTTCAGGCCACTAGGAGCAATTAGGTAGGCACTGGTTTCCATCAGCATCCCAGATCCAATTTGAAATCATCATTCTATCTTCAAAGCAATAGATGAAAAAGTTTACACTGAAGACAAAGCACCTGGAGTTGAATCACATCATCAGCCTGGGGCTGATGAAACACCAAGTGGATTTTCTATTACATTTCTACAGACTGAACATCTGTCTTAGAGTGCATTTATTCAGCCTCAGCCAAAAGCTTTCAAATCCAGACATACTCATCATAATCTGAGGGCAGTGAACTGAGAGATACTCTGAAGAGCCAAGACAGACTACTAGGAAATAGTTTTTAACTCATGAAAGCTTATCCTAAGTAAGAAAAAAAAAAGGCCCTGGATGAAGCAGCATTAAAAAGCTTCTATGAGTGAGCAACCAGGTTCTTTTCAACTAGCGCTCTCACAGCATGGCAATAAATAGAGGGACCTTCCACTTCTGAACTGAAGCCACATACCAACAGACGACTGACTGAATAAAAGCACAAAATCCCAGTGGGGCAGGAGAAAATTCACATGTAGTATTTAGTTTCACACAATAGACATCAAAAATGTTGACCAAATAAGCAAGGGGAGGGATATACCCAGTTCCACTCATTGTGTTACTCTGAAATGGAAATTATGACATAAAATTCCCTCATTGAAGATAGTGATGAAGATCAGATCTGGAGACTGTAAAGCATAAAAAAGATTAAACGTTAGCTATGGCAAAATACCTTTAGGGAGGCCTGCCTAGGATCCTGGAACTCAACAGTCTGAATTTAGAAAACCATGAAAGCATACCATACTACACACACACACACACACACACACACACACACACATCTTCCATTTTGGTGTGTCAGCCTTTCCTTTAGGCTTTCTTATCAGAAAGCAACAACTAGAGGGTACTTTTTCCCCAACATAGTTTTCCTTCAACCACACCACAAGAAAGCAAATTAACTTTTAAACTTTGATGCCCTAGTTCTCTTTATGGAAGTATGAAGAAGCACAGACATCAAAGAAATAACAATTCGGAGCAAGCACACATTAAAGGTGTGCCTTCTTTCTCTAGGGAAAGCTGATACACAAGCTTCAAGATTTTGAATTCCAAAATGTTTTGCAAATGGTATAGACATGGAGAAAGTTTCTGGGACTCTCACCTGCCTTTGGTCTCTGCTGTTTCTAAACACTTGATCTCAGATGATTTACTGGAGATGTTAATAGACACTCTCAAAACAGTGTCCTGGTGCACTTCACAGAAATCCTTTCTCTGGAAGCCAGAGCTCCTTGGAATCATACCACATTGGCCAGAAATCTTCATTCCCAGCAGTGCAGAAGCTATCCAAGAATACTCTCTCCAGCACCTGTATTGCCAAGAATAATACAGAAAAACTTGTTGGCATTCACAAGCTTTGAAGGTAGCCCAAAAACTGAGATGCTAAGACCACTGACAGAAGAGAAAGACAGACACCCTCACTCCTTTGTCTGGATTGACTACTTCGTCTGATTGAGAGGCTGAGTTGGCCCATTGCATGTCAGTAATGACTGCCTCAAGGAATAAGTTCTTTTTAAAAGGCAGCTCATGCTCCAAAATCAAAGACTTGGGCAAAATTTGATTCTACTTAGAATACTACCTCCCAACAATAATGGTCTAGATCCCACCAATGTCTCTATTCAACTTTATGGGTGAAGTTAGACAGTAAGGGAGAGAGTCCTGCTAGTTTGGATCTAGTGTTCCAAAAAAGACCACATGTTAAAGACTTGGTCACCAGCCTGTGGCACTAGTGGGAGGTAATGGAACCTTTAAGAGGTAGGAGACTAAAACCTCTAAAATCATGAGGTGAAATAAATTATTCTTTTATATAAGCTGATTATCTCAGGCATTTGTGACACTAACAGAAAGTTGAGTAACACAGTCCACACATTTTATTTATGTATTGGGGGGGATACCAAGGATCAAACTCACAACCTGGCTCTTACCAGGCAGGTGCTCCTGCCGCTGAGCTAAATCCCTGGCACAAGTCACACATTTTATCAAGGTGACTTGAAGTTTGTCTCACAGACCTTAAAATGTCCTTGAGCTAAAAAAGGTGAAGATAAATTTGTGGTCACTTCCCTCAGTGTCTGTCCTTCAGGCTTTTATATAAGAAAAATAATAGAACACAAAACATATAAGAAATTTAAATATTATTAGATAGTGTTAGTACAGTTTAATGGTTTAATGGTAGGAAATCTCAGAACTTTCTAACCTTTCCAGCCGTCTCAGTAACTAGCAATTAACTAATCTCCTAATGATATAAATATTACCCACAGCTTCTTCTGGCTAAAATAACTCTTTACATTAGAAGAACCACTCTCTTAGAAGGATAATTTCATTATTAAAAATATTTGTATTTTAATATATAAATATGTTCTAAGAAGCACTATCCTGAACATAATTTAAACTAGGATCCTGTTAGTGAATAAGGTAAAGCAATTTTATAAGTGAACAACATATATTCTAGTAATAATTTACTGCCCCTGAATAATCAGGAGTAGTAAATTCCCACATAAGAAAAACTTGCAAGTATTTTATGGTAATATTTGAGTAAAAAAGAAAACTGACAAACATCCTCAAAAAAATAATGTCAGACATTAGAATCACAAGGCCACCAAGGGAGGCAGAGTAAAATTAAGAAAGATGAGCAAGGAGAAAATATCTAAATATCTTTTAAATGAGATTTGAAAAAGAGATGGAGAAGCAATGAGCTGTAAAAACAAGACAAAGGCAAACTTTCAGATTTCCTGATAAACAAGCAGACATCATTCACACCCTGTGAGCTAGTGAGGCAGAGAGGCCATCGAAGCTGAGGAGAAGCAATGCTCCTGCTTTGGGAGTTAATTATGGGAGCAAGTCTAGGCCTTGTCTGGCATACAGTTAGTTAGATTTCTGGTTTTCCATCTCACTGCTCTAAGGAATCATTTATGTTAGATCAAGCTACAGAGACTAATGGATATTCCCCACTCCATAAACCAGCAACCACATTCATGTGTTTCTATGGAGAACCTGAAAGGAACACGTATGTAAGGTTTTCCACATCACCAAAACTATCATTCACCATCAACAATGATGGTGAAATACTTCCATATGTAAACCAAAGGGGCCTTTATCTTTTTAAAGCCCCAGTCACCTTAACACTTATGCTGTTTGTCATGATAGTAAGTTTAGCACAAATCTGTACCAAGAATAAGAAAGAAATCTTAAGCTGGAGAGAATCCCACCTGATAATATATTTGAGACAATCTGCTTTAGCCTTGAAGTCTGCTAAGGTTTGTAAGTTAAAGAAGTAAGACTAGTTGGCCTGGTCTGATAAGTTAATTAAAGACATTGCTTGTGACTCCTTTTTCCTGCCAAAAATACCAATTTTGAGCATTCTATTATACATCAGCACTTTTGTCAAGCAAAATTTTTATCAGTACTCAGATTCTTTTACAGGAATAGATGAGGGGAAAAAGCAAAACAAGAAATTGATTTTTTTATATTTAAAATAGTCTAAATGAATATTGAAATTACAAAAAAGTTTTCATTTGATGAAATAAAAATTACCATCACTGATTGAAATTGAAATATCAGATTTAACTCATTGCCACCATCTTCTACTCAACTGATTGGGAAAGTCACACTTATGGAAAAAGAAAATGATGAAAAATCAAATTAGACTATTTTAATTAAATCCCAAGCCCCATAGCATTAGCATCAGAATAAAATGTAATTTTGTTAATTCTGACTTCATTGTAGTAAATTCAATCTTTCTTTCAAAGAAGAAGCCCTTTGATTCATTGTATTTTTTTTTTCTATTTCATTGGTTTCTGCTCTATTCTTCATAGTTGCTTTCCTTGTGCAAGCTCTGGATTTGAATTGTTCTTGTTTATCTAGGACCTTGAGATGCATCATTAAATTATTCATTTGGGCTCACTGTGTTTTTCTGATGTGGACATTCACAACTCTAAACTTCCCTTATAGAACTGCCTGCCTTATGGCCCACAAGTTCTAGAGTGTTGTACTAGCTTTATCATGTAAATCTAGGGGGTTCTTATTCCTTCCTTCAATCCAATGATTATCCAGCAAAACTACCTCTCAAAAACTGAAATGAGGACATTACCAGTGATACTCTCTCCTTGACCCAACTGTACGAGGCCCTTCTGAGCCCTTTTCTCAACTAGACATAGATATTGCCTGTTATCTGCAAGAAATCTGCTAAATCAACTTAGTGAAAATCCCCCCACCATTGTCGTGCTTAAGTTGCCCAGCTATACTCAAACATGCAATCTTCTGCCTCAGCCTCCTGGCATTCTGGGATCACAGCCATGTCCACACTTGTCTCTAATGTAACAATTTGGAATAAAACTTTCCTAACCATTTTAACAAGTGTCAAAAAGATGTTGTCTCTTTAATATTAAGTACACAGAAACAGAGAATCTGTCACTAACAGACATCTGAAGGAGGTACTAAAAGGGGTACTTCATAGTAAAATGACAGTAACTTAAGTCCACATGAAAAAACAAAGAGCCTCATTAAAGGTAAATATGCAAGAAAATACAAAAAAGGAAATATGAGTATGTTTTTATTTATAATTTTTTCTTCTACCTGATTTATAAGAAAACAACAGCAATAATTGTAAAACTATTAGTGGATTATAAAATACAAAGTTATAATTTATATAGCTATAATTATAAAACAGAGGAGGTGATAAAAGGACTCTAGATAGGATCAAAATTTTTGTTTACTTTTAAAATTAGCTCAATGAATGCAGTTGTCTTAAGATTTTAATTCTATTCCTTATGATAATCACTAACAGAATAATTCAGAAGCATATAGTGAAACCCAGAAATGGAATTAAAACAACATACTGGGAAGTAACTATTTAACATTCCTAAAAAGCAGTAGTGGATTAATAGAGGAATGGAAAAGATAAGACACAAAAAAATTAAGCAGAAAAATAGCAGATAGAAATTCTATTTTGTCAGTAGTTGCACTGAAAGTGAACTCAATACTATAGTCAAAGGAGAAGTTTGAAAAAATAACTTTTTTGAAAAGTCTCAACTTTATACTATCTATAAGAAATTCATTTTAGATACAAAGACATAAAGAAGTATAAAGTAAAAAGATGGGAAGAGATGTCATACAAACAGTAACCAGAGAGAATGGTAATAGCTACACTAATATCAGACACAACTGATTTTGTAAAAGGAAAAAGGACATTTTATAAAGATAAAAAAAAGTCATTCCAGGGGCTGGGGATTTAGCTCAGTGGCATAGGTGCCTGTCTGCTAAGCACAAGGTCGTGAGTTTGAACCCTGGTAACAGGAAAACATATATATAAAGAAAATAACCTTGGGCCAGGGATATAGCATGAGTTGGATCCCCCATGCCAAAAAAAAAAAAAGTTAAAATTTTTTTTTAAATAAATAATAAATAAATCATTCTAGCAGATCAAACACTTGCAAACACATTCACATACACATATGTATACATGTACACCTACCATGGGCCCAAAATGCATGAAGTAAAACTGACTGAACTACAAAAACAAGTAGAAAGTTAAATAATAATAGTTAGAAAATCAAATATCCTGACTCTAGACCCAACGAGGTAGAAGATTAACAATGAATTAGAGAACTTGAACAATAATATTAAACTAGATCTAACATATATCTGTGGAACTCTCCGTCTAACAATAGCAGAATACATATTCTAAACAATAATCCATATTAGGCATAAAACAAGTCCCAATAAATTCAAACAGACTGAATTTATACGAAGAATGTTCTCTGACTACAGTGGAATAAAATTTGAAATTAGTTAGAAGGAATGTTAAGATATACACATATATATGGAAATTAACACAAATTATAACTAACAAAGGAAATGAGAAAAATACTGTGCAGTTAATGAAAATAAAAATTCAACATGCCAAAATGTACAAATGAAGCAAAAAATAAATGCTTTGAGGGAAATTTATAACTGTCACTTACCTACATTTCAAAAAGTGATCTCAAAATAATAACCATGGTAAGAAATTGAGAAAATAAAAACAAACTAAGCCCCAAGTAATAAGAGAAAAGGAATAATAAAGACAAGGTAAATCAGTCAGCGAAACAGAAAAACATTAGAAATCTGGGCGTGGTGGTACACACCTGTAATTCCAGAATTTGGGAGGCTCAGACAAGAGGATCTCTGTGAGTTCCAGGCCAGTGTGCGCTACATAGTGAGTTCAAGACTACCCTGAGCTATATAGTGAGACCCTGTCTCCAAAAAAAAGTAGAGGAAAAGAAAGAAAAAACAGAGAAAACCAACAAAGCTGAAAGTTTATTCTTTAAAAAGATTAGAAAATAAAACGACATTTGGATAAAGCAAAACACAAAAAAGAAACAATTTGTTAAAACTAGATGTAGAAGTAAAAAGCATCACCATCAACCTTACAGAAATAAAAATGATTTTAAGAGAATACTGTGAATAAATGTACCACATTAGACAACCTAGATAAAAGGACAAACTGCTAGCAAGACACAAGCCGCCATGACTATGTGAAAAAGAAATAAGAAGCCTGAGTAGATCTACATGTAAAGAGACTGAATTAGTGTGGTACCAGGAATAACAATGGCACCCCAAGAACTGTTCATGTTCAGATCAGTTGGACACATAAATATGTTCTGTTGTATAGCAAAAGAAATTAAGATTATACACAGAATTAAATTTCTGGTAAACTGACCCAAAAAATAGGGAATTTTTCTGGGTTATCTTGGTGGACTCCATGTAATCATATTCTTACAACTATAAGGATGCTCTGGGGTGTTGAAGAAGGAAAATTATAAATTCAAACCCAGCCCCAGTAATTTAGCAAATTAGAGACAGCCTGTCTTAGAATTAGATTTTAAAAACACTTCAAAATGCAAAAGTCATTGGTTCAATCCTTAGAACAGCTCCCACTCCAAAACAGTAGAAGAAAAGGTACAAGCAGTGGTCAGAGATATGCGGTGTGAAGATTCAACCTGTTGCTAGATTTTTGTTTTACAGGGATCAGACTCATGACCTTGTACTTGCCAGGCAGGTGCTTATGTGGCTGAGCTAAGTCCCCAGCCCATTACTAGTTTTGAAGATGAGGGAAGGAGACCAAGTGTGAAGAAACATAGGCAGCTCATAGAAACTGGAAAAAGTAGACAGAGTTTTTGAGCTGTGATATTATATTACCTGGCTTTTCTTTTTCTTCTTCTTTTGCCCCTTTTATACTGTATCCAGGCTACTGGGATTACGTGGTACTAAACCAATCTGGCCAATTTAGTAATCACCCATCCTTAATCCTAGCACCCTTATTCCTAGCACTGTACCATGATTCAGTCACACACTCTAGATTCAGCTGCCTCTGAAAAGCCCCACCTATGACTGCATGAGGCTCTAGGGGGACGTAGATTCAAGCCTTAACAACCTTGATCATGTTGGTCACCCAATATAGAGTCTGTGAACAGAAGCAAAATGTTGATGAAAACTTTTATCGGCAAGCTGAATTGTCTACAAACAGAACCATTCGTGAACTGAGATATCACTGTACAAGAAGGGTAAACTTGTGGCACATGAATTATGCATCAATAAATAGTATTTCATATTTGAGTCAGTCAGCTCTATGTCACTGTGACAAAATACCTGAGATAAACAATTTAGAAGGAGGAAATTTCTTTGGCTCACAAACAGTTTTCAGCCCATGGTCAGAGTTTTCAGTCCATAGTCAAATGACTCCATTGCTTTTGGATCTGTGGTAAGGCAAGGAGCACATGACGGAGCAAAACTGCTTACCTCATGGCAGTCAAGAAAGAGAGAGACCCCAAAGAGAGGCCCAGTGACCACACCACCAGTGACTTCTTTGCACCAAGCCATCTCCTAATGTTTACACCACCTCCTAATAATAGTACAGGCTGTAGTTGAAGCTTTTAATACATGTGAGTTTAGGGGACACTCTAAATCCAAGCTATCAGAGTATCTCAGGAAATATGAAAACTTTTGAGAATGAAAATTACATTAGTATCTTACCAACACCAACTTCCTAAACTTCCTGAAGAAAAATTTCAAATATCATATTCTATTTCAGTTGTTGTTGCTGTTGTTGTTGTTGTTATTGTTTGGGGACTTGGGGGGTTATTTTTTAGACAAGGTCTTGCTTTGTCATTCAGGTAGGCCTATGTATCCTAGGCTGGCCTTGAACTCTCAGCAATCCTTTTGCCTTAGGAATGCTGGCACTGCAAGTGTGTGCCACCATGCCTGGCCATTTCTTTTGTTTTTTAATAATGCTTAAACCCTACCTTTTAGTTTATATCTGTTCAAAGTCATAAATATTTAGCTTTTCATTTTTATTCATTCATTTAAAAGTATTTGTTGAGTGACTATTGTCAGTTAAGTATGCAATCATGCGCAAAGATGTAGTAATAATCTTTCTTTGAGAAGATTCATAAAGATTTTTTAATAAATAGGAAATAAATTTTAAAATATATTGAGGTAAACATAGACAAATGGTTATGATCACTTCTCCCCCACTTAACTCAGTGTGTGTGCATATCTTCTACCTTCTCTCATTACTTCATATTACTATATCTATTCCCTAGATCAAATTGCATGTTTAATATAATTTAACTTTAGTGTTTCTGTTTAGCACAAGATTAAAGCAAAGCAGAAAAGTTGGAGGACTTGAAGACATACTGGTTATAGTTATTAATTCATATATATTAACTTAAAATTTCATATTTATTTGCTCAGATCCAATTATAAAATCTTACCTAAGAACCACAAGTTAGAAAGGTAAATTTTGCAATGGTATTTTAGTTAATACATGTAAACATGGTGGTTATTTTATCGGATCTCTCACATTTAAATAAGTGCCGAAGTACACATTAGGAACTAAGAAATACTACTATCTTTAAAGGTTATGTAAAATATTGAAAGCAACATTAACATAGGAATCTTCCAAAATCTATGCAAATTCATTGTTGTGTGAATTTGAAAACTCACTGAAGCTCACAAAATGTCACAAGTCTTACCTGTCAGTGAGGAATAGGGTCCCTTGTATGTTGGACATATAATCCTCACATCTCCATTCCATCATTCAATCATAGTTAAGCTCTCATTATCCATGATTCTATCTATTCTTCCAGGTTTTTTTTGATTTTTAGGATTTTCTAAAGTCCCCTGCTGATTTTTTTGGACCTTGCAATGCCTTAAGATTTAGTCTTGACTTACTCTGTTTCAGCAGCTGCATTATCACTGCCTTGAACATGAAATTTCTGCTCTAGTCTCCATCCTCTCGCTCTGCTTACTCAGGCCCAAAAAGCCCAGCTCAGGGAAAAGAAATTTTAACAATAACACCCCCTGCCGGGTTTCTGTATTCATGTTCTAACACTGTAACAAATACCTAAGAGAATTTAGAAAAAGAAAAGACTTATGTTGGCTCACAGTTTCAGGTATTCTAGCCATGATCAGTTGATCCTGCTGCTTTTGGATCTGTAGTGAAACAGTACATCATGCCAGGAGGGTGCTGGAGAGCAAAGCTGTTCGTTTCAAGTCCAAGATACAAAAGAGTAAAGAATGAGATGGAGGTTCCACAGTCTCCTTCTAGGGCATGTTCCCAATGACCAGAAAACCTCCAACTGGGCCCCACTTCGTAAAATTTCTATTACCCAACAACACTAAGACCAAGCCTTAAAATGCATGAGTTTTGGGTGATATTCTGAATCCAATGGATAGAAATTCTTACGGTCATAAAAAGAAATTATGTCTATAAAAGTTCTGAAAAGAATATAAGCTTTAGAACACATTTTTTATTAGTAGTCAAAGAAAGCTACCCCATAAGCCATTTTGTTATATTTAAATTCCTCAAACTTGGATTTATACACACATACACACACACACACACACACACACACACACACACACACACACACAATATTATGTTTTCAGTTACTTTCTCTTATGATGACATTCACAGCAGCAGCCTACTTAATGGAGATTTTATCACCTTCCTCTGGACAAAAGTTCTATTAGACAGTTCCAGATGCCAGTTAACTTGGTAGGACTACGTGAGCAACTCTTGTCCCCTGAAGGCTGTATAAAGCTGATATATTTTGATAATCTAAACAAGCAACAAAATTCCAACTATTATTAAAAGTTCAATCATTATTTTTAAATTGACAAGAAATCTCCTATTAAATCCATTACTAGAATAAGAATTATTCAGTGGCAGAGGATCACTGCCATCACTATATCCTGAGTCTATTCTCTCGGAATCCAGGTAGCCAGTTTCTTTAAAGCTGTCTTTTGTATCCAAACACTGTCCTGTCTGTCAGTTACAGTCACTCCCTGTCATCTCTGGAGAGGATTCTGACAACTCCCAAAACACCCACTCTGTCACTAACACTTATTTCTTACCAACCTCCATAAGATTATATTAACTTAACCAGACTAGCGACATTCTTTTCCTGTTAGAATCAACCTTTAGGCCAGACCTGTCCTCACTGCAGGTTTTTCTGCAGGGTCCACATCAAGGACTCTGTCCCACTCCTTCTCTGCTGCCTTAGTCAATGACTGTTTGTGGCAAATGTACACAAGAACACACAAAAAATGTTGCCTCCATTAACACCCCATTAACTTTAGAGACGAATTACTTCAGAGGTGTGCTTCTGATAAATTACAGCTGGCACATTCAGGTCAATTTCCGTCCCCATCCATTTATCCTGACATATATCTCTCTCAGGCACTGAGAACGGCCACCTCTCTCTCAGAATACCACTCTTCAGAGGATGCACCAGGTAGGTGAGCACCTGAACTGCCCTACGGGGGCGGGCCCTCCGAGCCAGTTCCCTTAAGAAACCCTGTATGCTGTGCTTTCACACGTTTCTCAAATATATTATAAAAACATACAGCACTGAAGGAGCATTTTGACTATTTTACACGCAGAAGATATTCTATAATCTTTAATTCATTTGTGTATAAATGATATGACAGGATCTAATACTGTACTATTAAAGCTCTTTTGACCAGTCTGTGTAGGATACCATGTAAAACTGCCTGGGTTTAAGAACTTTCTAGCTTTCTGTTATTGTTTTTAAAATACCTTAATTGCTGGGCGTGTTGATGCACGCCTATAACCCCAGGATTCAGTAGGCTGAGGCAGGAGGATTATTGTGAGTCTGAGATCAGTCTTGGCTACAAAATGAGTTCAAGGCCAACCTGAACTGCATGGTGAAACTGTGCAAATGACAAATAAATAAGCAAACCTGTAACAGTCAATTTAAAAGAAGGAAAGATTCACTTTGGCCCATAGTTTCAACAGTTCCAGTCCATGACTACTTAGCCTCACTCTTTGAGCTGTGGTGGCACAGTATATCGTGACAGGAGCACATGGAATAGGTCTGTTTACCTCAGGTGAAACCTTTTGCCCATTTCTCAGACCATTTTCTAAGTACATCATTTCTTAATATAAAAAGTTTAGTCTTCCTGAATACAAACTCAGCTAGCACAATTGCATAAGGTCAAAAAATAAAATCATCATCATCCTGATGTTGAATATTGATTGACATGGTTTGTTTTGTTTTGTTTTGTTTTTTTCCATGAGAAGAACTGCGTGATTTCCTCTGAGCCCTGGTCTCAAGATCATAGCAATAGATCCAAGTTTCATCTCCTATGGTAATATTTCTTAAAAAGCTGGAATCTGAAGAACAGTCACACAAATCCAACAAAACATATTGTTCGTGATATCCAGCATACTTTAAAAATCCTCATTCTAGCAACCAGCTGACTACACTGAACAAGTTGAAAGTTGTCACATGTCGATGTCGCTCCCGGCCGGCAGGAAGGACACACGACAAAGTCTGGCAGTGGACAACCTTTTCTTTTATTTTCTCTCCGTACAGCCTGCCCTGGGATCGCTCCCAGCCGAAGCCTCCTCTGGTCCGCTCCCCGCGGCTCCTTCCGTGCTTCGCTCCGAAGCCTCTACCGGTCCGCTCTCCGCGGCTCCTTCCGGGCTTCTACTTCGAAGCCTCTACCGGTCCGCTCTCCGCGGCTCCTTCCGGGCTTCTACTTCGAAGCCTCTACCGGTCCGCTCTCCGCGGCTCCTTCCGGGCTTCTACTTTCCCCCAGGGGTGGCACCAGTATATATACGGATACAGTGTCCAATCATATTAAAGTAAGCAAGGCAAGCTGACTGGCTAACATATTATTGAGCGGGTTGTTTACGCGGTAAGCAGGAAACTAACGTGCTCGATGGGAGGGGTAATCTAACTCAGGCTTTACTCTTTACCACAGGCCGCATGATCGCTATATGCGGCGGCTCAGCAATGTGGTGGCTCCCAACAGTCACACACTGTTCAACACACCGTTTCTTAGATTGAGGAAAACTACCTTTCTATTGGATGGCATGGTACTCAGCAGCAAAATCACTGTAATATTTTATCACATCACACATCTGTGATGATAGATATGCTAATTACTATTATCTGATCACTACACATTATACTATGTAGTAAATGTCACATTTCCCCATAAATATGGATAACTACTATGTGCCAATTAAAATAAAAATATATCTATTGTAGAGGAAAGGAAAAAAGGAAGAAAGGAAAAGATTATATGTATGTAGGTATGTATACATAAATGTATGTATGTATATGTATGCAAGATAGATAACTATAGTACTAATCTCTGCTAGTTCATCAAAAAGAACAGTTTGTTTGTCATTGTTTGATTGTCTGATCATTTTTTATGCCTAGGTTTTGTAACCTGAACAACTATTTCTAAGATAACAATATGCAGTATATTAACTAGTGTTAATTTCCTATTATTTTTTTGAAATTTTGTATCATTTCTATCCTTTTTTTGTTTTGCTTTTTAAAATAATAAAAGAAATAAAAATGTATTTAAAAAATAAATTGAAAAATTATTTTGTAATTAACTCACTCTGTTGGTACATTGGAAAATTGTGGAGGACTGCGAAATTGCCCTCCCCCAGACCCAAGTACTTGCCTGACCCGAATGTGATTGTGCTTACCTAACAGCAGTGCAGGTGGTGGAAGGGCAAGTTCCCTAGACTGCTTGAAGTTTGAATGGTGAATCTGGCCAAGGTCATGTGTGTGTCTTTATGGAGCTTGTGGATAGCTGCTGGGCTAGCAGTGCTCCTTGCCAGTGGTCACAGTCCAGCCTAGAGAAGCAGGCCACGAGACTGAGACTGCAGGTTGAGACATGAGATAATGTCTCCACTGAGACCTGTGGAGAAAGTTCTTTCCTAAAAACTACTGCAAAAACAGGTTACTCATTAACCAAAATCTAAAACTGGCTATCCCATTCTTCACACATGAATGCTTTCTATCCTCTTTTACAAGCCATGCCTGCAAATGCATTTTTTTCTGGTGCGTTCAGTCACAATCCTTTCACCGAAAGCCCCAGTGTATATGTAAGCAGTAAATACCAAGGTTCTGGCTGTCCCATGCCCTTTTGTTCTCCATGAACAACAGTTTGTCCCAGATCTCCATTGCATTGCTGTTTATCTCTTTCTCTTTTCATTGTACTGTGTAACGTAACACCTTGCAGGAAACTATGGATTCACTGCAGGAGTCTTCAGTAGAAAATCATTCTTTAAATAAAATTCTTTTTACCAAACAGTCTTAGAATCAGAAAACTATAGCATCAAAAAATAGAATAAAGTGATAAAAAGGAAAAATATGAATATTATTTCTCATATAAACCAAGATTGGAGGCAGTTATAGAATGAATCTATAAACTGTGACAAAGGCAATGGAGGCCAGTTAAAAGTTTGATGAAATTCCTGAGAGGACAGTGATTTATATTAAGAGGTCAGGGAAACTATCTCTGAGAAAGATATTTATGCCCCAAGGAAAAGGAATAGGCTGCTAAAGTGAACAGGAGGAAATAATGTTGAGAAATTTTGAATTAGAAGATAGAACTGTGTGACCAAGATTATGGAGAGGGACTCACTTTCTAGTACTCTAAAGTACCTTAGCTCCCTTGGCTATGGCAAGCCAAGAGTGCCAAACAATCTCTGTGCAGAGGACTAGACTTTAATGGTAAATCATTCTCTATTTTTAAGGTCAAGATAGGAAGGATGAACTTGTAACTGTTTGAACTCACTTAATGAGGTTGTCACTAAGTTAATTTTTTAATTAATCAGTTAGAATTAATCATTACATATTTTGGGTTTACATAGCAATTTGACTATATTTCTTGTCTCACTACTGCTGCTATAATCACACCTTTATAAAATTCTTCCCTCTTTAATTTTGAGGTTATATAGCACAATAATGTTTTACTTCTAGTTATATCCCTGGTGTCTAACATATTGCCTAGAAAAGGATACTCACCAAATATATAATAAATAAGCACATGAAAAATGCATTAATCTAATAAATTAGTTATAAAGTTCTGCAGAATTTTCTTATAGTTCAAGTAAATGCAGGTTTACATACATTATTCTTATATGAAAGCACCTAAAATGAACAGTTTCGTGAGAAAGGTTCCTTACTTTTCTGGATGATTCTCAAAATCTTAGTGAAAGAAAAAATGATTTTAATGGAAAAGTATCCTAACCCAAGCAGTGTATACGCTACCATTTATTTTCTTAAAAATTGTGGATTTATGAAGGCTAGTCAGCTGCAGATATAAAGCCTTCCATCACCATCTGACTTCAAAAATAAAATCACATCCACAAACAAGCAAGTCAGCAGTGAGTTCTGCTGTGCTCATATTAAAAATATGATGATTTCAACTAAAAAAGACTTTTAGTCCAAACCAATATCATAGAAAATGCAATTATTCTCAAAATTTTCTATTTGGAGTCATTACAGTTTGCACAACAATGCCAGTTTCCCACAGTTGCTGAGACCTTCACTGAAGACAATGGCTGGATATCAAGGATAATCGGACCAGACGCAGCAAACAAATTAAAATGTGTGTCTTTGTCAAGTGATGCTGTTTCAAGGAGTATAAGTGACATGGCAATTAATGTCTGTGAACAGCTGGTTTTAAAGATTAAAGAAAGTGATTATTTTGTCCTACCAATGGACAGATCTACCTTAATGTGCTGAGATGTTGGCATTTTAAGTTACATTTCCATGAAATACCATGGATAAAAGCATTTGTTTAAAACAATTTAACTCAGTTTTAAGTATTTCAATCTTAAGTAACTCAATATTTAGTATTTAAAGAGACAATCTAGAATTTCAACATACCAACCAGGAATTCAATACTGCTGTTCATAGGATTCAGAGCCCAAAGACTAATCAAAGTAGGAAAATCTTTGATTACGAATAATAACTCAGATCCTTACTGGCCTTTAAAGGAGACAGTAACAGAGAAACAGTGTGTTTCTGCATGACAGTGCTGTTTGCCTAGTAATAGAGGGTGCTGCTCATAGCCAAAAAGAGAAAGCTGAAGGCACAGCATCAGTCCAGGAGGAGGGTTATGCTTACCACTAGATGAAGAGGTCATTTCTCTGCCACTAGTCAAGTCTCATTCACTGTCCAGAAGTTGTTTCAAGACATAATTACTCCAATTAAACATTCCTGAATTTTATTCCTTATTCGGGAAAATATGACAAACACATTGCCCTGGAATTAAGCAAGACCTAATTTTAAACAGCCCTCTTGAGCAGAAATACCCTCATTCCTTGCCAGGGCAGCTCTTTTTAAATTTTTTTTAAACAAGTAACCTTTTCTTCTCTTCCTTATAGAAACAGGTTTATCCTAGTATCTCAGTAAGCCTACAAGCACTCTTCCCCACAAGAGACCTAAATATCCCAGGAGACATTAGCCTATTACAAAAATAAGCTATACTGTTATCCCAGTGTGTTGGTTACTTTTCTCTCATTGCTGAGACAAAATATGTGGTGCCCAAAATGAAGGAAGGAAAGGTTTATTTAGCTCACAGTTCATAGAAGTTTCAGCTCATAATCAGCTAGCTGTAAGTCAGGGTGGCCTGGCTAAGAAGCAACATGGCTGCTGTGGCTGATATGAGAAGTGGCCAGGGCAAGGGCAAAGGGAAAAAGCCTGCTTCCTTCCCTCCCTTCTATTGTATGATGGCTACCTGCCTCTTAGGGGGTGCAGCACTCACATTACCAATCCCAGTGCTAGACAACAAACCAATCACAAATGCTAAACTCAGCCACCTCCATGACTACATGAGGCTTTGAGGGACATCCAAACACAAACCACAACACCCAAATTTTTCTCTTTGTGCAGCACTGGGGATTGAGCATAGAACCCTCACACTGAACTACATCACAATTCCTTTTTAGTTTTATTTAGAAACAGGATCTTACTAAGTCACTAAATTGCCCAAACAGGGCTCATATTCACCATCTTCATGTCTCACCCTTCAGTACTTCTGGGATCACAGGTGTATGCTACCACACCCAGTTATTTTAGTGACTTGCCAATTAGGTTCCATCCATGATCACTTTTTCATAAGAAATAATGGAAGAAGTTTGACTCAGCTATGCCCCTCCTGTGTATAGTCCTAAAAGAGTTAAAAGACATCATACTATAGTGATACATACATACTTACATAGTCATGTGACTCATAACAGCTAAGCTCCGGAAACAAGCTAAATGTGCATCAGCAGACAAATAGGTAATGAAAATGTTGCATATGTACACAATGAAATATAGCTCAGGCATAAAGAAGAATGAAATCATATCATTTGCATGATTGGAGATGGATTTGCAGATGGAACTTGAGACCATAATGTTAAGTGAACTACATGAGACACAGAAAGTTAAATGTTAGTTGGTTTCTCTTATATGAAAAACCAAAAACACAAAGAGTAAAAGAAGAGATGGTAAGAAACAAAAAGGCAGGCTTTGGGGAATGGGGGAGGGAGAAAGGGGAAGACAAGGATAGAGAATGGGTATAAAGGGATCAAAAGTGACCAAGATATGTTATAACCACATGCAAACCCCCCAAAAGGAGTGTAACTAGGATGTATTGTAGAATACATTAATTTTTTTAAAGAAAAGAGATGCAACTAACTTTGTAAAGTGAACTATTCAGGAATTAGGTCATTGAGACAATACATCTGATTATAAAGAAAGCATACAGCATAGATTCTAAGGAGCATACACAAACACAAACACAAAAAAGTTGTGTCTTGTATCTATATGCCCCCCTCAAACGTCATGCACTCATAGGTGGAGCTTGTGGAAGGTGAATGGATCATGGATGTGTGCTGATACTGGATTAAGGATGTGTGATACTGGATTAATCCACTGATTGGTTTAGCATAGTTTTCCGTATGGATTATAGATTTACTGAAGAGGGAAGACTCACCCTGAATGTGGGTGGCACTAACCAATAGGCTTGTAGCCTGGATGAAATAAAAATGGAAAAAGTAAGAAATCTTGTTGCCTCCTGCCTGTCATGCCATGAACTGTTTCTCCTCTGCCATGCTGCCCTGCCTTGAAGCCAGCCAAGTACAGATTGAAACTTCTACAAACTGAGCTAAAATAAACATTTATTCCTTTAATTTGTTCATGTCAGGTATTTTGTTCCAGCAACAAGAAAGCAACTAAGGCACACACCGTGTTTTAAAAGTTGTTTTGGTTTGGTTTGGTTTGGTTTGGTTTGGTTTGGTTTGGTTTGGTTTGGTTTGGTTTAACTTTTGATCTTTGACCTATAAAGGGTGGTTTAAAGGAGCCAATACTACAGAAGTAAAATTCCTTTGAAGAACGAGGAGTATACAGGTGGCACAGGTACATGTGCTGCTGAAGTGAGCACCTACAGGTGGTATAGGTGGCCACGTTATAGACGTAAAGAAAATGTAAGAATTAAATATTTGTAAGAAGGTTTCCAGATTAGATTGGCTATAGTAGAGTAATGATGAAATCTAACGTAATTGTTTCCATCTTAACTAGTCAGAGGTACTGATGACTTTTATTATGTTATGGAAAACTGGAGAGTGGGGAGGAGAAATGGAGGTATAAGAGGAAAACAAATTTCTTAAGGAAAATCTCAGTATTGAAGAAGTTGTCATTAATTGGAAATGTAAATAAGAAAAGATGCTTCAATTCATCCACCTGTGGAGATTTACATTTTTTCCCTGTCTTGTGTATTGTGAATAAAGCTGCAGTGAACACTGGGTGTATGCAAATGCCTCCTCAACGTGCTGATTTTAATTATTTTGGATAAATTTCCAGAAGTGATACTATTAAGCAGAAAGTTAGATATTAGAAGAAAGTCTGACAATGGCAACTGGCGCCTACATGAGAATCAAAGAAGACATGACAATTTTTCCCCTTGTTTTCTTAATCATTAGCTATAGATAAAAACCAAAAAAAAGTCTACATTTCAAGCTACAGCCCAAGAAAATATAATTTCTTCTGTAGACAATTGTAAGGTCTAGGGACTGTACATCTTTTGGAAAAGAACAGTGATATCAGAGAAAGAACATGCTTTAAACGCATTTAGTCATATAAATATAACCAGAGACTTAACTGTGTGCAACTGCCATCTTGGTGGTCCACCTTCACAGTGTAACGTGTATTTTCTCATGCACTCTGAAAATCTTCCACTTCATAATACCCTTTACCTACGTTCTGGATGCCTACTTCTCTGTTTTGTCAAAGACACAAAGAACTGAGAAGAGTCAGCAGTTCCTCAAAAGGGAAAGTCAGCGAAATTACTAGACCATATTTTAATTCTATTTTTAATTTTACTTTACAAATGCACTGGATATTATTTGGCCATTAAAAAAAGGAGCCCTGCCATATACACTACCATGGATAGAGAACGCAATGCCAGGTGAAATAAGTCAGTCAAAGGAGACATCACTGCACAATTCCATTTATGTAATGTAACTAAATGACAAGAACAAAATGGTGGTTTGCAGAGGTTTAAGGAATGGAAGTAGGAGTTGCTGTTTGGTAAAGTTTCAGTCAAACACAATGAAAAATTTTTGGAGTTCTGCTTACAACATTATATGTATAGCTAACAATCCTACATTATATGCTTAAATGCTTCTTTGGGGGAAAAGGGTGCATTTTTGGAGATTTTCATGGCCTAGAGACCAGTACACTATGAAATATTATGTCATGTGATTCAGAAGAATCAGTTATGATGTGAAGGCATTTTAGAAATATTTTAAACAATTTATTGGATATGTATTTTTCTTATGAGTGAAATTAAAGCTTCTAAATAATAAAAAAATCTATGTAAAAATATCTTATAAAATAAAAAGGGAAGGCTGCTCCAAAGTTCTCCAGGTATATGGGATTCATTGCTACAGGAAAGATATGGACATGTGGGGCTGGGCTCATGGGCTTTTTGGGCATTCAAAAATAAGATCTGGGACTTCAGTGGGCAGAGAAAGAGAAATTTGCAGACTCAAGCTAACTAGATTCTTTCAAATGGGAGTCAGAAAAATGTCATAAAATATTCACCCATCACAAAGTAATTTATTATCACTGTCAAGCTGCACAGATCACAGAAAGCAAAGAATCAAAGCAGAATAATTATCTTATCTATCATATATATGTGTGTGTCTATGTGTAGATATTACATAATATATAGATAAAATATAGACAGACAAGATATAGGTATGTTCTTTTCCTTTCTTTCTGTTCTTCTTTCTCTCATCTCAGTTCTTTCCTTCTGAGAAGTTTCTTTCACTTTCACAATATCTATTATACATTTTGAATCTTATTTATACTTTTAGTATCTTACACTAGGGAGACAATATGTTGTTTACACATGCAAGTTTGACTTATTTCACATATGAATATGGTCTCAAGTTGCATCCGTTTATCTATAAAAGCCTCGAGTCTATCCTTCTTTATAGCTGAGTAGCACTCATTGTATAAAAATACCATATCTTTTTTATCTATTCCTCAGTTGAGTACATTTGGGGTGTTTCTAAGATTTAGCTATTAAAAACTGTTGTGTGTGAACATAATAGCTGTGGTATAAATTTTTCAATTCTTCTGGGAAAAATACATACAAGATAGATAAAATAGTTATTACTAATCTCATTTCATCAAAAAGAAGGATTTCTGCTTATATTGTTTGATCAATTTTTCATGTCTATACCTTGTAATCTGAGAAACTACTTTGAAGATAATAATATGCAATATATTAACCATGGTTAATCTCCTATCATCTTGTTTTGAAACTGTGCATCATTAAAATTAAAAAAAAAAAAAGAATCAAAGCAGAGATTTTTTTTTTTAACCTTAGTGCCACAGGCAAGACTTAGCAGCAGGAGATGATTTAGGGGAAAAAAATTAAATGACTTTGTATTATGTGAAGATAAATGGCATCAACCTATATAATAGAAAAATCTTTATTTGCAATATTGGCCTATGTTATCATTGCATTAATTGGTACTTAAAAGTCACCATCTGTACTTTAATCCTTATTTAGAAACAGCCAGTCCTGAAATATATTGATGGTAGCTGCATGCAGCTAATCAATATTGTAGGGATTCTTCTAACATAGAAAATCAGAACTTGGCAAATAAATTGATTTTATGTCTTGTTTCTCAAATCAATAAGTCAATTGGTTCTGGTTCTAAGTTAGTATTTAATATATATTAAACCTGAAAATAATAGCCTCTTGTAGTCTAGTTATATGTGCCTAAGTAAGTAAGCTATGTCCATATGTTATTGGAGAAAAACACAAATTATTTGAGAAAAACATCAAAAAATTGACAGATAATTCAATGGTGAAATTGCAGGGAATAGTTTTCAACCAGGAGCTTATAGATATCTGTGACTCATTTCTTCTTAATTCCCAGAGTTTACCCTGTAAAAGCTCTTAAATCTTTTATCTCTTCTTATCTATTGCCAAAAAGAGTGAAAAAAGAAAGAGAGAGAAAAAGACAGACAGAAAGAAAAAAAGAAAGAAAGAAAGAAAGAAAGAAAGAAAGAAAGAAAGAAAGAAAGAAAGAAAGAAATTAAGGCAAGGAAACTCAATATGGTAGTGTGAGGCTATGTTACAGGTTAGACAATCTTGCCAGGGAGTCCTCAATAAAAAAGTGATATCTGAGTGATTCAGAAACAAAGAACAAATTGGATAAATAGAAAATGTAACAAAATCATTGCAAGTAAAGGAAAAAGCCAGAGAAAACCTCAAAGTCCATAGCCAACAGTATGCTCGGTATCTTAGTCTGTTTTCTGTTTGTTTGTTAACTTCTTTTGTTGTTGTTGCTATAACAAAATTTTCAAGACTAGATGACTCATAAAGAGTAGAGGCTTAGTGTTCTGGAAACTGGGAAATGCAAAGCATGATGTGAGCATTTGCTCAGCTTCTGTTTTAGGCTGGGTTGTAACATGGTAAGAAAGTGGAAGGGGAAGTGGGTGTGTGCAGAAAAGACAAAACACGTGAGGTGGACCTGCTTTATGAGTAACTATCTCTTGATAGTTAATCTGCCTCAGAGAAGTGCACCTACCCCATTAACTGGCCTAATTACTTCTTAACGGTTTTACCCCTTCTCAATATTATTGTACCGGGGGCCAAACTTCAACCTGAATTCAGAGAAAATAAGACAAAACACATGCAGATTACAGCCCTTCAGGTACTCGAGGAGCAAAGAGCAGGTGTGGCACGGTGGTGCACACCTGTAATTCCAGCACTAGGTAGGCTGAGGCATGTGTGATTTTGAAAACATCCTGTGATACAAAGTGAGTTCAAGGCCAACCTGAACTTCATAGTGAAACCCTGTCTCAAAAAGGGAAAAAAAAATCATTCTGGAGCAGGTAATGGGGAAGAGCTTGTGAGGAAACATGGATCAAGGAAGTACAAAAAGGTGGAAGTCACAGCCAGATGCCATTTCACAAAATTTTCTTCTTTCACCACCATCTATTCTATCATTTATATCATGATGGTTTGACTGCATCAGTATCCTCTAAAGGCCTTTTCCGACTCTTAATGTTCCTTACAGAGACTGCTTAAACAGGTCAGCTTTCACTGTGTCCCAGCAAGAGTGTCTCAGCAATGACTCAAGAAGCGTACACATTACAGAACTGAGGGGAACCCATGTATCCGCAGGATGATGAAAATACATCAAAGAATGTTCCCAAAGTGTTGATGGGGTTGTCTCTAGGTCATAGGATTTCAGATGACTTTTAGTTTCTTTTAGACTTTATATTTATTTTTTTAAGAAAGTTATGTTTACAATAAATTATATAAAATTTCTTAATGAAAATGTTACAAATAAACTTTCAAGGGTTTTCCCTACTTTTTTATTTCGTTTTTTCATGTTCTGGGGATTGAAATTACCTGCTTTTTTATCAAGCAGGAGAAATAAGTTTCACTGAATAAAAAGCCTATAAAACGATACTGTGGGCCTTCCCGTGAGCCATGATCCACCATGGGGAACAGGAAAAGATTTAGCAGGAAGCCAAACCATGCCTTCCTAGGAGACAGCCAGTGCAATGGCTGGGAAACCAGCAAAGCATCTCTCTGCCACCAACCTCAGTAAGCAACTGGCAGATTCAAGGGATTCAGGGTGAAATGATAGCAACTGAGGTAAATGGAATAGCTTGATGCTTGTAGTGTTTGATTGATGTTGCAGGCCTGGGTCTGCTGGTGTGGGCATCTTTTTGGAGGATAGCAGCGTGCATTGTGGAAACTGTGGGGGATTTCCTTCTGTCTTGCTTTTGAAATCCAATGCTTTGTTCCATTTTACTATCTTATTTTATTCCTGTATCTGGTAACCTGAGGTACTATTTGAAGATAACAATATGCAGTATAACAGCCATTGTTAAATTCCTATCATCAGCTTAGTGTGGTGGCACCACCTGCAATCCCAACACTCAGGAGGTTGAAGCAGGAGGATTGTTGAAAGGTCAAGACAAGCCTGGCTACAAAGTGAGCTCAAGGCCAGCCTGAACTGCATAGCAAGACTCTGTTTCAAAAAAGGCAAAAAAATAAATACATAAATAAGTAAGTCCTATCATCTTATAAAAATCTAAATAACTGATGTCCTTTGTTGTTGTTGTTGTTGTCATTTTGTTTTTGTTGTTGTTGTTTAGGTTTGTTTGCCTTATTTTTCTTTTTCTTTTTTCTCTTTAAAATAAAATAATGCTGTGTCTTTGAAGAAGAGATTATAGATACACGTAAACACACTGATGAGCCTAGACACACTGACAATAGGTGATGTTCCTATGCATTTATTCCACATTGTCACATTATTGAGCATTTACAGCTTTTTTAATTTTAAAGACTGTAATTGTTTGTTTTGTATGTGTTTTTAAAACTACCTTTAAAAAATCTAAATGGCATCATATATTTATATTGGAACTACTGTTGTTCATGCTGATTAAATCTCCTAGCCATTCTTGTTTCTCTTTTTAAGATTTATGTTTATTAGTACATATTTTCCTTATACTCTGATCACATTCATTATAGGGAATATACATAATAAGTCTTAGTTCTTCTTTTTCCCTTTTCCTTCCTTTTCCTTCAACCTTTCTTTCCCCCTCCATTTATAAGTTTTCCTGCCATTTTTCCCTTCCATTCTCTTTCTTAAATACTTTTTACCTTACCCCCCTCCCACTCACCATCCTTCCCTTGTCCCCCTTGCCATTTGAATATTTTCTTCCTACTTCCTAATAACCATCCTCTATTTTTCTCTTTATTTACTCTTTGGGTTTCTCACAGAAAAGAAACAATGCAATGTTGAAACTGGTGTGTCTCATTTATTTCACTTAATGTTATGGACTCAAGGTGCACTCATTTACCTAAAAATGACTCACATTTATCCTTCTTTGTGGTAGAGTAGTACTCTATTATATATAAATACCACATTTTCTTTGTCCATTCACCTGTTGATAGGAATATAGTCTGTGTCCAAGATTTAGCTATTATAAATTTGCTGCTATACTCATAGAATGCATAAATCACTGTAGTATGCTTTTTACTCTTTTGGGAGGATGCCACAGTTGGGTCACATGGAACCTCTAGTAGTAGTTTTTTTATTTCATACTGATTTCCATATTGGTTGTACCAACTTACACTGTCACCAGTAGAGAATGGTTCCTTTTTCACATCTTCATCAGCATTTGTTATTGGTTGATTTCTTGATAATACTCATTCTTTCTGGAGTAAGATGGATTCTCAGTGTTTTGATTTTAATTTCTTGAACAACTAATGATGTTGAAAATTTTTATATATTTATTTTCTGTTTGTACTTCTTCCTCTGAAAATCATCTATGGATTTCAGATGCCCATTTTTGTACTGGACCTTAAAATTTGGGAAGCCTGAAGTTTTTAAGGTTTTTATATACTTTAGATGTCAGTCCTTTGTTTTTGGAGTGACTGGTAAAATGATTTGTCCATTTTGTGAGTTTTTTCTTTACTATGTTGGCAATTTCTTTTTCTGTGCAAATACTTTCCAGTTTTGTATGATCCCAGATGTTACTTCTCTTCAGTATTTCCTGTGTAATCAGTGTTTTGTTCATAAAGCCATTGCCTACACCTATGTCTTTGTGAGCTTTACCCTTTCTATATTCTAGCAGATTAAGTGTTTCTGTTTTTATATTTAGTTTTTTTATCCACTTTGATTTTAGTTTAGTAGGTGCTTACAGATAAGGGTCTAAATCAGGAATAAGAAAAGATGCCCACTGTCACCACTGTTGCTCAATACAGTTCTGGAAACACTAACCAGAACAATTAGACAAGAGGGAGAAATAAAAGGATTGTGCATAGGAAACGAAGAATTTAAATTTTCATTATTTCCTGATGACATGATACTCTTTATGGAGACTCAGAAACTCCACCAAAGTCTTCAACATGTGGAAAGCCAATTTTCACAGCACCATTTATTAAAGAGGCTATCTTTTTCCAGAGAAAATGGCCCCTTTGTCAAAGATAAGAGAGTTGGAGAGAGGGAGAAGATGCTGGATAGATAACAGCAGCTATGAGGCTCTCTGAGATAGCCAGCTTAGATTCCAGGAACGTCGTGGTGTGGGGAGTACTAAGCAGGGGGAGATACACCCTGCTGACCTAGGAATGAACTAAGTGGAGAGAAAACAATTGGAAATGCAATCCTGGTGCTACAATTGGAACAGCTAAAGTCTCAATGCCGCCGCTGCTGGAACCCATGGCTTAAATTCCCTGCCACTGCTGCATCTAAATTGGCACAGCAGGGATAGCCTGCTAGTTTCAACTCACTGGAGACGGAGACATGAACCCTCTGAGAGTGGCAATTGGCAAACTGAATTGAGAGCAGAACTGGCAGGGAGCCCTGCATCGACCTGCAGCAAGTGAGAGGACCCTTCCATAGACTAGGAGGCTCCAACAGAAGACATTCTGGGACCAAGAAGACTGGCCAGAACAGGGCACTGCAGTGACTTCAGTCACAAATTCCCCTCTCAAGTGGGATTGTTGGGGAGCGCTTGACCTAGGTGATGCCAGACTGAAGCCCAATAGGCTAGCCCAAACCAGGTCTCTTGCCTGGCAGTGCACCCTAATGCAGTGAAGCCTTCAACAGGTTGCCCGGGGGTGGGGGCAGGCCCAACATAGGCTGCCCCATTCAGTACCTCCATAGTACACTGCAGTGGGTGGGAAGACCTAGCCGGGTGTGATTTAAACAAACTGTAACCAACAAAGAAAGAAACCAGGCCTCCTATATACACCTGTATGGAAGGAACAAAAAATATGAGAAGAGGAGGCAACAAGAAAGGGTCCTTAGTTCCCAATCCTGAGAATAGTCATCCAGGAAAGGTAAATGCAAAGGAGAATGAGGACAGAAAACATGCAATATCAGGCTTGGCACCAATAGACATAAAGTGACATCATAGGCGAGTTCAAAAGCAAAGTATTTAACCAAGTAAAGCAAGATATAAGTAGAATCGTTAAAGAACGCTAAGCACATCACAGGAAAAAACAGATGGTGGAATGGAAGAATAGAAAAAAAGGGGAGAATTGTTTGATGGAGAAAATAGAGAAAACATAGAATACATGAAGCAGGTTCAAAGAGATTACCAGGAAATAAAAACTCTATTGAAAGCATAACAGCTGGAAAGAAACTAAGGATGGATTATCTGAACTGGAGGACAGATTTGTAATGTGGGAGTATGCAAGGAAAAACTTCTTAAAAATAACAAGGAAACAAGCAGTAAGAATACAAAGGCTAGAAGATGACAAGAGAATATATAACTTAAGAATAAAGAACGTAAGACAAGAAGTAGGGGTACAAACAAAGAACTGCAAAAGCTATTCATAGAAATAATGAGGGAAAATTCCCAGACGTCAGAAAAGGGAAAGATGCTCAGATGTATGAGGCCTACAGAACTCCAGCCACCTGCAGTCAAAACAGAACTACATCCAGGCATATAATAATCAAGATTCCAGAAATCCAATATAAGAACAGAATATTAAAAGCTGTCAGAGGCCTCCCCATTCCGGCTGTGCTTGGAGAACTGTGGAGTTTCCAGCAAGCAGGCGGGTGCACACTATCCCCGGAGCCCAGCATATTTGGGCCTCCTGCACTGCACCATCTGGGTGCAGAGGAAGGGCTGGGGTGGATCTGGAGCTCCTGCATCAGCCTCCCCGTGTGTGTGGAGGACTGTGGATATCTCAGCAAGCAGGCAAGCATTGCAGGTTCCAGAGGCCCCATGGCCTGCGGTAAGTGCTCAGTGCACTCTGCCCCAAGCCCACACTGTTTGGGACCCTCCAGGCTTCCGGGTGCAGTGAAGTGCGTAAGTGGGTTTGAGGCATCTACATCCACCTCCCCATTCTGGCTGCGCTTGGAGAACTGTGGAGCTTCCAACAAGCAGGTGGGCGCACAGTGTCCCTGGAGCCCAGTTTATCTGGAACTACAGAGTTCTAAACAGGCAGAAAAGGGCCATTGGTTCTACAGGCCCAGTGGCTTGGGGGAACTAGGTGTCAGAGTCCCAGGAACTGCAAACATAGAAGTAGATTTCCAACCGACCCTAAGGAAGCTTTCAAATAACACTTGAAACACAGAAATACAGGAAAATGACAAAACGAAAGACCAAATTACAACCTCAAACCTCCAGCCCATCTCAAGAAACCCTAGGAGCAATGTATATAGAAGAAAATATATGCCATTGACCTCAAATATCAGACATAATAGCTACTGAAATTAACAAGCAACTCCAGGAAGCTTTAAAGGAATTCAAACTCGAAATAATCTCCCAGGTAAGAGAAGAAATGATAAAACAAATGAAAGAGATTCTGAAGATATCTAAAGAAAACACAGTTAAAAAATTGGAGGAACTAAACAAAAAGATAGAATCCCTAGATGAGCAATATAAGAAACAAACAGAATACATAATGCAGATGCACAGAGATATACAGGAAATAAAAAACTTCACTGAAAGTTGTTAAAAACCACCTCAATGAAAGTGAAGATAGAATTTCAGACCTTGAAGACAGGATTGCAGCTAGTGAACAGGAAAGGAAAGATCTTTTAAAAATAACAAGGAATCAGGAAATAACAATACAACAATTGCAAGATGAGGCAAAGAAAAATAACATAAGATTGACAGGGATTAATGAAAAATAAGGAGACAACATAAAGGATGTTAAGAGGATATTTAGAGAAGTAATAGATGAAAATTTCCCAAGCATGAGATCAGAAACCAACATCAGGATCAGTGAGCATATAGAACTCCAAATAGTCATAACCAAAATAAAACCAAACCCAGGCATATAATAATCACCATCCCAGAAATCCAACACAAGAATAGATTATTAAACGCTGTCAGAGAGAAAAGACAGATCAATTATAAAGGAAAACCTATCAGAATAACAGCAGACTTCTCAGCACGAACAATAAAGTCAAGAAGAGCATGGAGCGAAGTATTCCAGATGCTAAAGCAAAATGATTTCCAACCTAGACTGATGTATCATGCAAAACTATCATTCAAAATTGATGGTGAAATACGATACTTCCATGACAAAGAACAGCAGAAGAACTTCATGAACACCAAGCCAACCCTGCAAAAAATATTGACAGACAGTTTAGATACACAAAGGAAAAAACCACTAAGCAAAGCAGATAATTAAACAGAACAGAAAGATAAAGATGCAACAGCAGAGAGATAACATGTCAACAATAAACCAGCATTTAACAGTAATAACCATTAATGTAAATGGTCTCAATTCACCAATCAAAAGAAACAGACTAGCAGAATGGATCAAGAAACAAAATCCAACCATATGCTGTTTACAGGAAACCCATCTAACCCAGAAGGATACTCACAGACTGAAAGTCAAAGGATGGAAAACAATACTTCATGCAGCAGGAATCCAAAAAAAAAAAAAAAAGCAAGAGTAGCCATTCTGTTTGCAGACAATGTGAACTTTAAACTAACAATGACCATAAAGGACAAAGAAGGTCAATACATACTCGTTAGGGGAAAACTCCAAGAGGAAGAGATAACTATCTTAAATATATATGCACCAAACTCCAGAGCACCCAGTTATATAAAACAACTATTAACAGAAATGAAAAATCAAATTATCAGTAACACAATTGTAACAGGAGACCTTAATACACTATTGACACCAAGGGACAAATCAACCAACACAAAATAAGCAAAGAAATAACAGAACTGAATCACACCTGTGAACAAATGGATTTGATAGACATATACAGAATGTTCCACCCAACAACAACACAATACACATTCTTCTCAGCAGTACATGGATCGTTCTCTAAAATAGACCATATATTAGCTCACAGAACATATTTAAACAAATGCAAAAGAGTTGAAATCATCCCTTGCATGTTATCGGATCATAGTGCTCTGAAATTAGAAATTAATGATAAAAGATACTGCAAAAATCCCACAAATACATGGAAACTGAATAACACACTGTTGAGTAATCAGTGGGTCACAGAAGAAATTAAAAAATACCTACAAGAAAATGAAAAGCAGATACAACTTACCGGAATCTGTGGGATGCAATGAAAGCCATCCTCAGAGGAAAATTTATTGCACTGAGTTCCCACATCAGGAAAACAGAATGAATATAAATAAATAACTTGACACTACACCTCAAACAGCTAGAAAACGAAGAGCAAGTCAAGCCCAAAGCCAAAAGAAGAGAGGAAATTATAAAAATCAGAGCAGAAATCAATGCAATAGAGACTAAGAAAACAATCCAAAGAATCAATGAATCAAAGAGTTGGTTCTTTGAAAGAATAAATAAAATCAATAAGCCCTTAGCCAACCTTACTTTAAAAAGGGAATAAAAATCTCAAGTTTATGCAAAAAGGAATAAAAAAGGCGAAATCACTACAGACTCTGTAGAAATACAGAAGATCATAAACACCTATTTCGAAAACCTCTACTCTCAAAGGTTTGATAACACAGAAGAAATAGACAGATTCTTAGAAACATATGAAGTACCAAAGCTAGATCAAGAGGATGTAAAACTGCTGAATAACCCAATCTCTGTTAATGAAATTGAAAATGTAATTAAGTCCTTACCTACAAAGAAGAGCCCAGGCCCAGATGGATTCACTGCAGAATTCTACAAGAAATACAAAGAAGACCTTAATGCCGACACTCCCCAAATTATTCAGTGAAATTGAAGGGAAGCAATCCTTCCTAAGTCATTCCTGGAAGCAAATATTACTCTAATACCAAAACTTGAGAAGGACCCACTAAAAAACAGAACTATAGATCAATCTCCCTAATGAACACAGATGCAAAAATCCTCAATAAAATATTGGAAAATAGGATGCAGCAAATCATCAAGAAAATTATACACCATGTCCAAGTGGGATTCATCCCAGGAATGCAAGGATGGTTCAACATACATAAATCAATAAATGTAATCCACCATATCAGTAAAACCAAAAGTAAGAATCACATGATCATTTCTATAGATGCAGAAAAAGCCTTCCATAAGGTCCAACATTCATTCATGATAAGAAATTTACAGAAAATTGGAATAGATGGTCTTTACCTCAATATAATGAAGGCCATTTATGACAAACCAATAGCCAGCATCATACTAAATGGCCAAAAATTGAAAGCCTTTACTTTAAAATCAGGCACAAGACAAGGATGTCCTTTATCACCACTCCTATTTAATATAGTACTGGAAGTACTAGCCAGAGCAATTAGGCAAGAAAGAGAAATAAAAGGGGTAAAGATAGGAAAAAAAGAAGTTAAGTTATCATTGTTTGCAGATGACATGATACTCTACATAGAAGACCCCCTAAACTCCATTGAAAGTATCTTAGGTATAATAAATAAATTCAGTAATGTAGCTGGATACAAAATCAATACTCAAAAATCAATAGCATTCCTATACACGAACAACAAAATCACAGAGAGGGAAATAAGAGAAACCACACTCTTCACACTAGCAAGCAAAAAAATGAAATATTTAGGAATTACTCATACAAAAGAAGTGAAAGACCTATACAGGGAAAATTATAATACACTGAAAAAAGAAATTGAAGATGATCTCAGAAAATGGAAAGACATCCCATGCTAATGGATAGGAAGAACAAACATTGTGAAAATGGCCGTTCTCCCAAAACTGCTATACAGATTCAATGCAATCCCAATAAAAATACCATCAACATACCTTATAGATCTAGAGAAATCACTCCTAAGGTTCATCTGGAACCAGAAGAGACCTAGAATAGCAAAGGCAATTCTAAGCAGCAAAGGCAATGCAGGAGGTATCACAATCCCTGACTTGAAGTTATACTACAAAGCAACAGTAGTAAAATCAACATGGTACTGGAATCAAAACAGAGACAAAGATCAATGGAATAGATTAGAAGATACAACCACAACTACAAACACACTCAACCACCTTATCTTTGATAAAGGAGCCAAGCAGGTTCACTGGAAGAATGACAGTCTCTTTAATAAATGGTGCTGGAAAAACTGGCTCTCCATTTGCCAAAAACTAAAGCTAGACCCATGTCTATCACCAAGTACTAAATTAAAATCTAAATGGGTCAAAGATCTGAATATTAAAACAGAAACACTAAATCTATTGGGAGACAAATTGGGTAGAAACCTTGAAGACATAGGGGTAGGTAGAGAATTCATGAACAGGACTCAAACTGCACGGGAAATACTTCCCAGAATCAATAACTGGGACCACTTCTTATTAAAAAGTTTCTGCATGTCAAAAGAAATCTCCAGCATAGTGAAAAGAAAACCCACAAACTGGGGAAAGAGTTTAGTGAACTCTCTCTCAGACACGGGACTCTTGTCTAAAACATATAAAGAATTAAAAAAACTCAGACCCCCAAAATTCAAAGATCCAATCCAAAAATGGGCATCTGAGATGAATATGCACTTCTCAGATGAAGAAATGCAAATGGCAAATAAATACATGAAAAAATGTTCATCATCATTGGTCATTAAAGAAATGCAAATTAAAACCACACTGAGATTCCATCTCACTCCTGAAAGAATGGCCAGGATCAATAAACCAACAACAACAAATGCTGGAGAGGCTGTGGGGAAAAGGAACTCTCCTACACTTTTGGTGGGAGTGTAGACTGGTGCTGCCTTTGTGGAGCTCAGTCTGGAGATTTCTCAAAAAGCTGGGATTGGAAGTCCCATTTATTCCAGCTATTCCACTTCCAGGCATATTCCCAGAAGAACTGAAAGCATCATACCACAGTGATATATGTGCACCAATGTTTATAGCAGCACAATTTGTAATCGCCAGATCTTGGAAACAACTGAAGTGTCCATTAACTGAGGAATGGATAAAAAAGTTGTGGTATTTCTATACAATGGAGTATTATTCAGCTATAAAGAAGGATCACATTGAGAGATTTATCAACAAATGGGCACAGCTTGAGACCATACTCATAAGTGAAATAAATCAATCTCGCATGTGTGAATACCGAATAGTTTCCCTAATGTAAGTAATGATTCAAATATATAAAAATATGTGGTAATCATGATTCCCCATTTTGTGGCCTTAAAGCCTTATAAAGTTTTCACTTATTAATTGGAAAGGCTTTATTCTGGGCTTCTTGATATGGAAATATTTGAAGCTATAGTATATGAAGTTTTATTCAAATATTTCAAGGAAAAAGACAGACACTATGGTAACTACTATTAAGTCGGGTTATTTGGTGGTAAAGCACTAGGTTGCTGAAACAGTCATGCTTTGACCTGTATTGTTATATTGTTATGTCCTGTTTTATCTCAATCTCTCCCTTATTCATTAAAAAAATTATTTAGTTATTTTTTATGTTTTTTTTAATTAAAGGGGAAAATTTTTTTAAATTAGCAGGATATGTAATAGTAACTTTTTTTGATTTCCTATTAACTTGATTTGAAGTCCTGTAATACTCCCATTATCTTGTTTTTACTGATTAGACTCTGTTCCATTCTGTACGATAGTATCAAGTTTGAGGGTATAGGCAACTACTTTGAAGGCAATAAGATTCACTATGATGCCCATTCTGGTTTGACTATTGTCTCCTTTGGAAGTCCTGTAATGTTTACAATGCTTAAGTTTTATTGGTCTTGTTCTCTACTGTTTTGTTCAACTTTATAATATCTAATGAGATAGACAATTCTTTTTAAGGAAACAAGAGACATTGTTGATAACCATTGTTGATAACCTTGTACTCTGTTTTACATCATGTGCTATGTCTAGCCTTGGTTTTGACTGACAGCTTTGTTTTGCCATATTTGACTTTATTCTCTCCATCCCCAAAAAGTAATAAGAACTAAGGAGTAATAAAACCCAAAATGTGTAAATTTTGTTGTAAAAAAGAGAGGGAAAAAAAGAGCTCTAAAGGATACAACAGCAAGTGTGTTTAGGGGTGTTAAATAGCTGACCATATTAATGGTTTTGGTTGGATCATTGAACACAACTGTTTGCAGTCTCAGTGTTTGAATGTCCACTTTGTATGCTTTGATACTGTGATTTGAGCAACTATCTCTAAGATGATAATATGTAATCTATTAACTGGTGATTTCTTACTTTTTTTTTTTGTAGTTCTGTATTACTTGTACCCTTACACCGCTTTGTTTTGTTTTGTTTTTTCTCTTTTTCCTTTTAAATAAAATTTGGAAAAAAAAGACTTCAATACCAGATAACAAAAAATGAACAATGGTTACTATAATATCTCATTTTCTTCAAAAAAAGTTATCCATACTATCACACAAAATAAAGTTAAATAAAACACAACAGAATAGAACCAATCAAAACAAAAGAACAAAAGCATGATAGGATTTCAAATAAGATGATAGTAAATCAGCAATGGCTACCATGTCTCATTTGCTGTTCCTACCATTGCATGTAATAAAATCAAACAGAATAAAATCAGTTAAACAAATAAATGAAAGTATTATAAGACTCCAAAACAAGATAATAGGAAACCAATCATGATTACCACAATACATCCCATTATTTTCAAAATAACTACCCATACCATCAGACAAAATAAAATCTAATAGGATAAGATAGGACAAAGGTAAACCTAACAAAATTGTGAAAACAATACAACAGTTCAAGACAAGACAATAAGAAATTAACAGTAAGGGGCTGGGGATTTAGCTCAGTGGCATAAGAGCCTGCCTTGGAAGCAGGCAGTCGTGAGTTCGAATCCTGGTACCAATAAAAAGGAAAAAGACAAAAAAAAAGAAATTAACAGTAGTTACCACTTTTCCCTCTCAGGTGTTTCCACCCCTATCACTGTTACAATAACTATTTTGCTTTTTGGATCCCATTAACCCCTCTTTTTTAAAAAACTCCTTTTATTTTTTATGCAAGGGTTCACTCCTGTAAGTTCAAACTGTTTTTCCCATGAACATTATCTCCAGCTACATCCATTTGCCTACAAGAGCCTTGAGATTATTCTACTTTATAACTGGATAGCTTTCCATTTTATGAAAATACCATATCTTTCTTATCCATTGTGTGGTTGATGGGCACGTTACCCTTGTTTTTTTTCTGGTCTTCTGTCACATAGAATAATTGTTTCCTCTCCTTTGATTTTCCATTTATGAATTTCCTTTCCAGTTAGATGTGTTTCTTGTACGCAGAGTATCAATAAATCTTGTTTCTTGATCCACCCTCCCTGTGTTTCTTTTTATTGATGACCTGAGGCTATCTACATGAATGGTTACAACCAGCATACATTGGTTTGTCTCTGCCCTGCTATTCTCCTGTTGTTGGCCCTCCATGTTTCCCTTCATTTAATTGCCTATCTTGTTTAGTGATCCCTCTGCTGCTGTTCCTGGAACCAAGGTCAGCTTTATCTCTTTCTAGAATATTCTTTAGCACTCTCTGTAGGGTTGGTTTGGTGGTCATGAATTCCTTCAGTTGTTCCTTATCACGGAAGTATCTTATTTTTCCTTCAATTTTGAAAGCTGGTTTTGCAGGGTATATCAATCTGGATTGGAAGTTGTTTTATTCCAGGATTTGAAACACTTCACTCCAAATCCTTCTTGAACTGATGGTTTGGGTTGACAAATCTGCCATGATTCTGACTAGTTTTCCTTTATAGGTGATCCATCTCTTTTCTCTAACAGCTTTTACTATTCTTTTCTTGTGCTGAATTTCTGGGATCTTAATTATTATATGTCTGATTGTAGATTTACTTTGGTTATGGCTAGTTGGAGTTCTATATGCCTCACTTATCTGCATGCCAGATCCATTTCCCATGTTTGGGAAGTTTTCTACTATTACTTCTGTGAATATCCTTTTAATTTCATTTGTGTTGACCCCTGCTACCTGTCCCTTTTAGATTATGCTTCTTTGTATTGTCTTGAAGGTGTTGAATTATTTCCTGATTCCTAGTTACTTTTAAGAGATCTTTCCTTTCACAATCACTAGTTACAATCCTATCTTCAAAGTTTGAAAGTCTATCTCCAGGCCATGTTGGAACTTAGGATGCTGGGAAGCCAAACAAGCACCTCCCCTCCCTGGTAAGCAGCAGTGGTATGGTAGACTGCGGTCCTTCCAGGGGGAGAACCACCAGTGTCTCCTGAGATCAGCGCCATGTTGGAACTTACAAAGCTGGGAAACAAAGCAACCAGCCTGCCTCTCTGCTAAACAATAGTGAACCTACTGGTGCATGGCCTAGAATCAAACATTCCACTTCCCCTAACCCTCTTCTCCTGTCCCCCTCATTAGCAAATGGGAACCAGAAATATGAGCATCTCCTTCTACCATCTCTTTGAAGGCAAATATTTTTATTACTGTTTTGCTCTATTCTGATTAATGGTATGGCTCTATTCAATATTGTTTTGATAAGTTCTATAATGTTCTGTATTTCATTTTATTTTGATATACATGATTGAAAGAATAACTGTTGCAACGATAATAAAGTGTACTGTGATACCTATTACTGTTACGCTGGTAACCTGCTGTGAAATTCTGTACCAATTTCACTGTATGATCTTAGTTGGCTTTATTCTGTCTTGTTCTGTTGTATTTTACTACTTTCAAAATAAATTTTTTTAAAAAAAAGAAAGAAAGTCTATCTTCAGTCTCTTTCCGGCAGCTTTGCCAGCTTTTGATTGACTGTTTAATTTCCTGGATATTTCTTTTAACTTGTTTCATGCATTGTAATTCCCTTATATATTGTTCATTCAAAGTTTCCATTATTTTCTTATGCTCCTCTTTTTTAATCTATGTCTTCTTTAGATATACTGAGCAATTCTTTCTTTATGATTTCCTATTTTACCTGAAACTATTTTTGATTTGACTGCTTTTACAATCTCATGAAGTTGTTTCTTTACTTCAGTTGCTAACCTCTCAGAGATTTCAGGTGTGTGACTTCCATTTTCTTCCATGACTGTATCTCCCAGACTTGTTCTGTGTGGGCTGAACATCTGAGATTGCCTTTTGCTCCTTTGTCTTGACACTCTCCTGAGTTCCTCCCAAAAAGCTGGCTGTGGGACCCCAGACACTTCCCACTTTGGCTGCCCCTGTGTGGTATAGGGAAATGGGACAGGCACTTTGGGTCTTCTGACCCCAGATTAATATGGAGGTAGTGGGGGGGGGGGGAATCCACCATACCTGTGCAGCTCTCCTGGGGCTTCCATAATGATCAAGAGTATGTGGCGGTAGGGCTGCTTCTCTCCACCTGGGTTGACACTGGGACTCCCACGATGGTGGCAGGCACAGAAGGGTGTATTTGTCTGATTCTCCCAGTGGATGATGGCTGCCTAAAGGAATCAAGGGCCTCCGGTGGTGGCCTACAGGTGCACAGACAGGGCTTACCTGGCTGCATGTCCCTACTCCTGCTGGCTTCCCACAGGAAGCAGCCTTCTGGTGGCTGGGGCCACCTGGTATAGGTCAATCTGCTGGTTCTCTCTACCCCATGCTGGCTGCCTGCAGCAAGGAGCCTTCTGGTGGTGGTGGCCATCAGGCAGAGGTAGATCTGTCTGGTTCTCTCTGCCCATGTTGGCCTACCCACAGGAAGCAGCCTTCCAGTGGTGGCACCCATTAGGTGAGGCCTATCCTCAATTTAAATCTTCTAACACTTGTTGATTTGAATTTTTTTGGTCTCTTGCTACTTAAAGAGTCTTTCATTTGATAATCACCAACTGCAACACTGACTTCTAGATCTGATATTCTTTCTTCACTTTGGTTGATTCTACTGCATATAATTTCAATGGAATTTTCAACTTTCTGAATATCTGTTTGAATCCATTTTAGGGCATCCTCTTGTTTCCTATGCTGGGCATTCATGGTTTCCCTGTCTTTCCCAAACTCCTCTATTTCATAAATTTTTTTTAAATTGTATTTAGAATCTAGTAAAAATACAACAAAACAAGATAAAGCCAATCAAGACAATGTAGTGACATTAGTATAGAACTTCAAAGCAGGATATCGGGATAGTAGTAATAGGTACTACAGTATATCTCATTATCTTCACAATAGTTGTCCAGTCAATTAGGTATAGTGAAATCAAACCAATAACAGACCATTGTAAAACCAATTGAAGGAGAATATTGAATAGAGCATAACAATCATTACAAAACATAACCGTAAAAGTACCTTTGTCTTCAAATAGAACATAGAAGGAAATCCTCCTTATTTGCTATATTGCATATGGTCATCCTCCCAAGATATGCTCAGAACTCTGTCCCCAGTTGCTGATGGGGGTGTGGGGGAAGTAGATTTTTGATTCTCAGCCTGCACCAACGGTAGGCTCACGGGAACAGCTGACTGGTCCTCCTCCCAGCTGGTGCCAGGGTTGCTTGCCAAGAGGGCGGGCAAATTGCCTTCTTGCACAGCCACCTAAGTCCCAACATACCCAGGCCTCAAGTAGCCACTTCTGGTTCTCTTCCCAGCCGGCACCAGGAGCGCTTTTACTAAGAAGGCAGGCAAATTGCTTTCTTGTGCAGCCACCTAAGTCCCAACATACTTTTTAAATCTATGTCTACTATAGATTCACTAACCATTTCCTCCATGATGGTCATTATCTCTTTAATTATCTGTGTAATTAGTTCAGTTTCAGTTTTATCAAGAGATTTATTCATCTGTTTTGCTACCTCTGTTACTACCAGTTCAAAAGTTCGGATAGGTGGATTTTGGTTTCTTTCATCTCTTGGATCTGCCTTGGGTAAGTTGGGGATTATGAGATTCATCTTGCTTCCATGTTTTCTCATTTTATATTTTGGTGGTGGTGGTGGTGGTGTTTATTTGCTTTCTGCATTGAAGTTTGTAAATTGTTTGTGGTAGTTATCTTTATTATTACTATCAAGACCTCCTTAGAAAATGACTACTTTTCAATGATAGCTTTTAGGTGTAGCTGGCTTTTGTTTTTGAGTCTGTCCCAGCTTCTTCATTTATTAGGGATAAAAGTTTTCAGCCTGTTTGTCCTAGAACCCAGCTCTTTGGTACTGGGTTGTAGAATTGTTTATGATTGATTCCCAGACAGTCTAGGAACAGGCATACAAAAAAGATCAATTGATCACAACTATGTCATCTTGGCTAAAGTAGTACAATCAGTAATAATGATAGCATCAACACAGACTGAAAAATGACAAACTGATAACAATTTCTCACTTTTAACATAGGTACAGCATATATAGTTACATAACAAAATCTAAAGTAGATCAAAAAATTATATACAGAAAATGTCCACTAAATGGAATGATTTTACACTGAGGAAAAACTTTAAAAGGAGAAGTGGGAAAAAATATAGAAATTAAAAAAAAAAGAAATTCAAAACAAGCCTGAAGGACACAGGAGGATTACACAAGCCTTGGGAAACTGGTAAAGAAAATTCAATAAAAGGAAAAAAGGAAACAATAAATGTAAAAATAAACTAAACAACTGATATCAATGTTCACACTGACACACACACAAAAAAAAACATGGTGTGGGTATGGTGGCACATACTTGTAATCTCAGCACTTGGGAGCCTGAGGCAGAAAGATCACTGCAAGTCTGAGATCAGCCTGGGCTACAAAGTGAGTTCAAGGTCAGCCCAAACTGCATCAAAACCCTGTTTCAATCTATCCTCATAAGTGAAATAAATAAGAATTATGTTTATAAATATCATATTGTGTCTCTAGTATAAAAAGAAATAAGAACTGTAGGAGTAATAAAACCCAAAATGTGTAATTGCTATTGTAAAAAAGAGAGGAAAAGAAAGTGCTCTAAAAGATATAACTGCATGTATGTTTAGGTATGTAGGATTGATAATCATATTTCTAAGTTTTGTTGGACCACTGAACAGAACTGTTTGCAGTCTCATTGAATGTCTACTTTGTATGCTTTAATTTTGTAAGTTGAACATTTATTTCTAAATGGACAATATGTAATTTATCAACTAGTGATTTCTTACTGATTTTTTTGAAATTATATATTATTTCTACCATTTTTCTGTTTTGCTTTTTTTCTCTTTAGATAAAAATTTTTTTAAAACCCTGTCTCAAAAAGAAAAAAAAATTTAAGATCAAAAACAAGGGGAAATAAAAGAAATTTCTCTGTGATTTCAAGACCGTGACAGTATCCAATGCAAGGCATGACCCTTCTCTAACTAGCTGTCTAGAGAGGTAATCAGAGCCCAGATCTGTGCTAGATAATTCCAACAAGCAGGCAATAAGATTTGGGTGTGGTGCCACTTCTGGGATTATCATATCCACAGAATTCAGGTTGAACCTGATCTCTGTTCTTGAGAGTGGGGCTGAGCCATTTAATTTATACCATTCTGAGTGTCTCTTGCTGGCCTGACCACAGCCCCTGACCTTGGACGTCTCCTGGGCTTGTCCCTCACCCAGTCAGTGTGGGAGTTTATCACTGGGTACCCTGAGATGAAGCCAACTCATGGGTGATCTAAGTACCAGTTTTAGTTGTCTCTTCCCTAAAATTGCATACCATTTTAGATGCCTTGTCCAAGAGATATGGCAAACACTTAGACCATAGCCACTCATCAGCTGTCACAGTGCACAGTACCCAGGTTTTGTTCCAATGATTTGTTTTTCTCTGAAGGCCTCTGAAGTCACTCATTCTCACTGTGTCTCTAAATTTGATCTTCCTTTCTCCTGCCCCAAGCCAGGAGCTAGGAGTCAGGTTGCCCCTTGCTTTTTCCACATTGTGTTTCTTCAGTTTCCTGGTCACCTCCAATTTTTCCTTCAGATCCTTCCTGGGCCCAGGGACCACTTCCTTTCTTTTTTTCTACCCCAAGTTGTTATTTCCCAGTGTCTGGATTATGAAACTTGGGGAGGCTGATTTACTGCTGTTTACCACTCCATCATCCTGCCAGAAGCCTTACTTTTTCATATGTACTACTGCCCTGCTGACTGGCCACATTTAGAAATCCAGGAAAAGACAAGCTTTCATGCAATTGGTTCTTATTTGTATGGCTTAACTGATAGGAACTAAAAAAAAAAAATGACACTGAAGAGAGAAGATGCAGAAAATCTTCCATTCTTTCAAATGGAAATATGGATAAGAGCTAGAACCATAAACATCAATTTATGAATTTTCACATTTTTGTTAAGATTATCAAGCATAATCATATTGTCTGTCTCAGCTGTTTAATTTTAATTTCTCAGACCTCTCCTGTTGGAAGTGTGTCATCACTTCAGTCTCTACTTTTAGAATAGCATTCACTTTCTCATATACTTACTATAAAAGGTTAACTGATGGCTCTTACCTTAAACTTGTTCTTAGAAATCCTGACCACAAAAGCTCCCCTCGATGAGCCCTTGGTGTCTTTATTTTATATCAAAGCCATCTTCCCAGTCAATGAGCCTCCTTAAAAGATTAATGTAGTTTGAACTTTTATAGAGGAATATCATTTGTGCGCTGTCATATTTAGCACAAATGGTGCTTCAGTCACAGCTCAGTAATATTCCAGCATATTATTTCCAAGGCATTGAGAGTTTAAAGAATTATTGAAGGGCACACTGTACTCATTTGGTAATAAGGCATAGAGCACAGCCATCTACATATGAGTTCAGCAAATGGAATCTCTGGCTAATTTCATTGCTCGTAGCAAAATAGTTGTGATAGTGACCCAGATAAAATATCCCGAAGGAAGAAAGAGATGAGCTACGTTTTTTATTATAAGACTCCAAGAATTATTGAAGAAAAAGTCTTAGGAGTTGAGGGCAAAATGTTAAGAAATCACCTTTTTCTATCTAATGTATACCCTTGACACTGTGATTTGTCAGCCCTGGCATAGGGCTGCAGCCTGTGCTTGGCCATGATTTGTCTCCAAAAGCTGCCCACCTACACAGGAACCATGTAACATTAGGATGTTATAGCTGCTGAAGAGAACTGAAGGACTCATGTCATTTAGGGAGAGGCTATAACACCACCAGAGCCCAGATATTTGGTGAGAAAATGTGCTTTTGCAAAGAATGTAGGTGAGACTGGTTTGATTTTTGAATCGATAGATATGTTTTAAAAGAATAAAAGATCATTCTTACTGTCAGATGTCTCTAAATAGCGTTTTAAATATCCCTATATGTATGCTAATCAGTAAGACACTGCTGTCATGAAAGGTCCCTTTCACATACATTGCTCTAACTCTAGCTCAGGTATCTGCCTTCTCTTCTTTATTGAATGAGCCATTCTAAGCAATTATAGCATTTATAAATCCTAGGAATGAGAAACTTGAGAGCAGAGATAATCTTATCTTCTGTTTCCAAATCATGAAGGGCATCATTACGTCATTTGCAGAACCAACTTATTCAAAACACATTACGGTCTCTTCTGGTTATTCAAATATATTCTTGGATATCAGAATTAACTTACTGTGATGTTTTGAGAATACTTGGTTATGCATACTAGTTTGAAAAAATCCAACTCAATTTAAAAAGCAGTGTCTCCATTTGTATTTTGCTTTTATGCCTTTTTCTTTCTTTCCATTCATATTTTGCCACTGTTTTTTGGGTTTTGTTTGTTTGTTTGTTTGTTGTTGTTGTTGTTGTTATTTTGTACTCGGGATCAAACTCATGACCTCACACTTACCAGGCAGGTGCTTGTGCAACTGAGCTAAATCCCTGGCCCCTCCCCACTATGTCTTAATAACTTCTCCTCCATCTTTATCCCTCTACCCTCATCTCTCTGTCTCTGTTTCTAGTGACCAGAAGAATGTCAGTTTCATAGGAGAATGTCCCTGAAGTAGCATCTCCATGCTTTGTGAATAGCATCTCCATGTTACTTATTAAAAGAATGCAGAATTCTTTCAGCAAAATTTTGGTATCTCCCAAAACTTGGGGAAAGTAGGCTTAAGTACAAGGAACACATAAAAACTCTTTAAATTTTAGACTAGTTACAAACTAAATGAAAACTGTTTCAAGTATACAAATGCCAAAAGCAGTTCATCTGACTATTTTTAGTGACAAAATACTTAAAAGTATTAAAAAGAAGCTTTAACGTATTTTCTTAAAATCCAGTTTCCATATTATACTTCATATCATATGAATAAGAATGGAATTTTTTCAGGTACCTTACTCTTCCTAGGTATCCTATATTGACCTCTGCAACCAACAAATTGTTTCCCTGCTTGTGTCATTGACCAAAGGTGACCAGAGGACATTTTAAGAGACAGTAAATATAAAACTCAGAACAGTGGTTCAGACATATTCTCTTCCACACTAGATATAAATGATCAGAGTACACAGAAGTATGGGGGTTTTGGGCATCATTTTGCAACACTATGGGAAATCAGACTTAAAAGCCAAAGTGTACAAAAGGGAAAAAAACTTGCTCTTGATAATATTATTGAGGTTGAGGCCATAGTTTTAGACTGAGGCCAGTCTAGTTTTATTTATCTGCGGCATAAGCCAAACAACCTCTATAGCTTTCAGCAATTTGTAATAACAAGATATACTGATACACAGATCCAGAACTAAGCTAATTATATCTATTAAAATATAAATCAAGAATTATATTGTCAAACATCAAAGAAAGCATTTTAGGCACTACAGTTTTATATAGTACTCATCACCAGGGCGCCCAGGCTTTCTCACAAATGAGCAAGTATAATAATTTAGAACAAGATACCACATCACTCCTGCCTGCAATACCTTTTTATATTAGGGTTTTTTTGTGTGAGTCTCTGAACAAAGCTAGATTTGAAGATTAGATGCAATTTTTCTTTCATTCTTGGCCCAGATGGCAGGCTGCAAGAACTTAATTTCTTGTCTCTTGGTAGAAATTGAGAACTGTCAGCTCTTAGAATTTCAAGTAATTCAGTCAAGTGACTGTAGACTCTGTAAATTTGGGAATAGTACTATCTCTGGTTTGGTTTTGTTTTGTTTTGTTTTGTTTTGTTTTGTTTTGTTTTTAATAATTAGAACATATCTCAATATTCATAGGCTTCCTTAGAGAAAACCAGCAGGTGCTCCCCTGTGTCTGACAACATGGGCTTGTTTACAGACCAAGGATCTCCAAGGATATCACTTGGAGCTGCTGGAGCTCCTGAGGACAGATACGATGGAACTCAGCAAACATCAGGAAACATTTGGGGAGCTATGCCATGAGATGCTGCCTTGACAGAAGTTTGACAGTAAGAGAATGATGACATGTGACAGAGGTAGATTAGCACAAAACTGAATTTAAATTGTCTGTGGTACTCCAGGGAAAGCTTTTAAAGCTCATAGATTCAATTCATCATAGGGCTAGAGAGAGAGAAAAGAATGTGGTAATAAACAAAACACTAAGATGGTCTCCAAATTTTCCTAACTTCTTCTCCATCTCTATATAGACACTGCATAAACCTCATGATTAAGACCTGTGTGGATTCTCTCCCATAGTCTATGTTAAATGGCCCAAACAACTTGTAAGAAAGGGAGATTACCGGCATATACACAATCTACTGATCTGAAAGCTTTAAAGGCTGGAAGTTTTCTCTGGCTTGTGGAAGAATAAGTCCAAGATTCAGAGCACAAAAGACATCAGTTTACCACCACAGGACAGAAGATAGAAGGAGCCACATGCCAAGGAGACTGATGCGATCGGGTAGCTGAGGACAATCCCCTGGTCACAGCAAGCAACAAAATAGAACTCAGTCCTCCTGAACTACAAACCACTCAATTCTACCAAACAATCAGGATAAGGTCAGAAGCTAATTTTGCCCAGAATTTCCATATAAGAACCAAGCCCAGGAGGAAGGCAGGAAAAGCAGATGAAACAAGAATCAAGATGTGTTATAGAAAGCCAGGCATGATGGCACATCTGTAATTCCAGCATTTGGGAGGCTGAGGCATGACAACTGCTATGAATTCAAGGCCAGCCTGAGTTATATAGTCTATTCAAGGACAGCCTAAAGTACATACTAGGACCATATTTCAAAAATAAATGATATGTTATGTACATGTACCAACTCTCCATGATGGATTTGCCCATTATGTCCCCCCAGGTTGTACTGTGCATTTTTGGGTCTCCCCAGCACCCTTGATTTTATATTGGGAGGGAACCTGCTATTTACCTAAGTGTTTCCGAACTTTCTCACTCCTGGACTTGGTCTCTACTTGTATTTCTTTACCTATTAAAGCTTGTCTTTCCAACCTACCCATAAATACTGGTCTAGTTGCCCCTATTACTCTCTGGTTCCCTATCACATCGAGTTCTGTTTTCCCATATTTGATTTTCAGTCCATATACCCTTCTTCAGGTTAATTATATTTCCTATTAAGAGCATCTCAGTGTACCCTACCTCTTGATCCACTCTGCCTGCAATTTTCTCTTTTTTCCCTTAATTTAGTGTATCTAGGCCATTTTTATTAGAAATTATATCCAACCTTCTCTGCCTCATTTCTGTTGTGCTCTTTTTCTGTCATTAGTTGTCTGTTTGTCTTCTTCTTTTCTCTTTTTGCACCATTCATTGGGGCCTCTCAGCCACAGTTCCTTGAATCCTGGTGCTTTTCTCTCTCTTTCTAGAATGTCCTACAGTATTCTCTGTAGAGTTGGATTGATGGCTGCAAATTCCCCCAGTTCCTCTTTATCTTGGAAGTGTCTTGTTTCTCCATTAATTTCTAGGGTCAATTTTTCAGGGTACATCAATCTGCAGTGGAGGTTATTTTCTTTCAGGAATACTTCAAGAATATTTCTTTCTTTCTTGGAATACTTCACTCCACGCTCTTCTCGATTTGATGGTTGGTGCTGAGAAGTCTGATGGGCTTTCCCTTGTAAGTAACCTGTTTCTTGTCTCTGACAGCTTTTAATATTCTGTTCTTATATTGGATTTCTGGGATCTTGATTATCATATGTCTGGATGTAGTTCTATTTTGGTTGTAGGTGGCTGGAGTTCTATATGCCTCATACATCTGAATATTTTCTCTTTTCCTGTGTTTGGGAAGTTTTCCTTGATTATTTCTGTGATAGCCTTTGTAGTTCCTTTGTTTGTACCCCTGCTTCTTCACTCACATTCTTTATTCTTAAGTTATAGATCCTCTTGTCGCCTTCTAGCCTTTGTATTGTCACTGCTTGTTTCCTTAGTTTTTTTTTTGTTTTGTTTTGTTTTTTTTTTTTTTTTTGTACCGGGTATCGAACTCACAACCTCATGCTCGCCAGGCAGGCACTTGTGCTGATGAACTAAATCTCCAGCCCTTTCCTTGTTATTTTTAAGAAATTTTTTCTTTCATGATCCCACATTGCAAACCTGATAGATAATTTATCTTTAGTTTCTTTCAAGCAGTTTTGCTAGCTTTCAATGGAGTTTTTAATTTCTCTTTGAACCTGCTTCATGTATTGTTTTCTCTATTTTCCTCCTCAAACAATTCTCCCCTTTTTTTGTGTTCCTCCATCCTTCCATCTGTTTTTTTTTTTTTTTCTTGAGAGGGCTTAGCATTTCTTTTATTATTCTATTTATATCTCGCTTTACTTGGTTAAATAGTTCACTTTTGAACTCATCTATGAGGTCCCAAAGATATCGCTTTATGTCCACTGGTGCCATGTCTGATATTGCATGTTTGCCATCCTCATTTCCTTTGCATTTACCTTTCCAGGATCAATGTTCTCAGGTTTGGGGGCTAAGGACCCTTTCTTGTTGCTTCCTCTTCTCCTATCTTTTGTTCCTTCCATATGGTGTATACAGGAGGCCTCAGTTTCTTTCTTTGTTAGTTACAGTTTGTCTGAAATGCACTGACTAGGTGCTCCCACCCACTGCAGTGTACTATGGAGGTACTGAATGGGGCAGCCTATGCTGGGACCTCCCCTCTGGGTCAGTCAACCTGCTGAGGGCTTCACTGTGTTAGGGTGCACCCCAGGCGTAGGGACTTGGTTTGGGCTAGCCTATTGGGTCTCAGTCCAGGGCATGACCCAGGTCAAGTGCTGCCCACCAATCCCACTTGAGAAGGGAGCAGCTGACTGAAGTCACTGCAGCTCCTTGTTCTTACCAGTCTGGCAGGCCCCAGTAGTGATTTCCTACTGTTCAATGTCATCTGTTGGTGCCGCTTTTTTCCTATGGAAAGGTTTTATCCCCATTACTCACCATAGGTTGATGCAGGTTCCCCACCAGCTCAGTTCTCCGTTCGGTTCGCCAACTCCTGTCCTCAGTACAAGTGCGTTTCCAGTGAGTCAAAGCAGCGGGATTTCAGACGGCTTGGTAAGTCGCCACCACTCAAGTTTGGGCACTGCAGCAGGAGCCCCAAAGCCTTTAACTGATCCAATCATAGCACCAGGACTGCATGTTTGATTGGTTCTTCTCACCTTGGGTCAAGAGGATTCACCTCCCTCTGCTTGGGACTCCACATGCTGTATTATGTTGAATTCTAAGATGACTATCTGAGGGAGCCTCTGTAGCCTGCTGTTATCTATCTGCCATCTTTACCAGATTCCTCTGTTGCCTTATTTTTTTAATTTTGGATTTATTTTATTTATACTGAGTAACTTTGAACTACTTCTACCTACTAAATATTGACAGATTAAGTAATATAATGGTACACAGAGGAAATTTTGTTGGTTACTAAAAAAATTGTATATGATAATGTATGGTTTTACCCAAAATGTGTAATAGTCATGATACAAAAGAGAGGAAAAGAAAGTGCTCCAAACTATATAACTGCATGTATATTTAAGTGTATAAGATAGAAAATGATATCACAGAGTTTTATTGGATCAATGAACAGAACTGTTTGCAGTATCATTGATGGAATGTCCACTTTACAAGCTTTAATTTTGTGACTTGAACAATTATTTCTAAGATGACAATATGTAATCCATTAACTAGTGATTTCCTACTGTTCATTTTTTTTTCTGTAAATCTGTATAACTTGTACCCTTTCCCTGCTTTTTTTTTCTTTTCTCCTTAAATAAAATTTAAAAAAAAAGAAAGAAAAAAATGTATGGTTTTATATGTGTGAATCTGGAAATTTTTATTTTAAAGAATAAAGTGAAACTATCCCTCAGAGAGAGTTGAATAGACATTTGTTAAAGCATTTGTTATGGCAAAATGAACTCAAAAGTATGCTTTGCTGGCAACACCCAGCCTGCCCAAGTACCAGTATCCCATAGAAAGGTATGTTTGCTAGAACTGATGAACCAACTTGATATTACTTTTACCAAGAGTTTATAATTTAAACCTTTTGCATATTCTGTGCATGTGAACAAATGTATAGTGACATGTATCCACCTTTTTGGTATCACATAGAACAGTTTAACTGCCCTGAAAATCCTCTATGAATCACTTCTCTATCCCTTGCTCTATGTCCGGTAACCCTGACTTTTTTGTTACCTCTGTGGTTTTGCCTTTTCCAGAATGTCACATATGGTTGGAATCATAGTGTCTACCATTTTCAGATTGGCTTCTTTCACTTGAGAGTTGCTTTTGAGGGCTTGAGTGTTCATTTCTTTTTAGAGATGAATAATATTCCATTCTCTAGTTGTATAGAGTTTATTTAATCAGTCACTTATAGAAGGATATATTGGTTGCTTACAAGTTTGGTATTTATTGACAAAGTGACTAAAATATGTGAGTTTAGATCTGTGTATGAACATAAGTGTTCAACACATTTGGCAACATTAAGCAGCACAATTGCTAGATTGTGTGATTAGAGTATACTTAATTTTGTAAGACTTTAAAATTGTCTTTTAAAGCAGCTGTATCATTTTTCATCCTTGCTAGTAATAAATGATAATTCCTGTTGCTTCACATCCTCACCAGCATTTGCTGTTGTCAGTCCCCTGGGTTGTAGCCATCCTAAAACTTTTCTCATTTCTCTGAAAACTTTTGTTATAAGCAGCCTGACAGAATGTTAACATGCATTTGTTTCTAGCAATAATAGAAAAATGTCCCAAGAACCTATGATGGGAGCACCTCATGTAAGACCCACTTTTATTCGTTCCTCTCACAACTGTTCTGTGAGCTGAATTAGTCTTTTTCCACTTTTTACTATTAGTACATATTTGCATTACATAATGATTATATTTCCTGTATGGAGTTGATGTATGCATACAAAATGCATCTCAAATTTCTTTCTTAATCCCATTTCCATCCACTGCCTTCCCTTCTCACCATCTCTTGATCTCCTTGCCATTTGAAAAAGATCTATCTCCCTGCTTCCTTTTATCTATCTTTTATTTTCCTCTTTATTTATATTTTGGGGTTCCCATATAAGAGAAACCATACATTATGTAAGCTTGTGTGTCTGATTGATTTCACTTAACATTATGGTGTCAGTGTTAATCCATTTCCCTGTAAACAATTCATTATCTTTCTTTACACGCGGTAGTGCTCCATTGTGGACACAGAGGCTTGTCATGGTTTATGTCAGTGGTCCCCAAGCCTCATGAATTATGGACTGGACCAAATCTAGCATTTTTGACTGGTTTGTTGTCCAGTGCTTGGATTGGTAGTGTGAGTGCTACACCCACCCAGGGAAGGAGCCAGGATATGATGTAAGGGCGGAAAGAAGGTGTATCTCTCTCTCTTGCTGGTTTGCAGCAGCCATGAATGGCTGCCCTGCCATACCATGCTGCCTTGGAGCCAGCTGAGTATGGACTGAAACCTCTAAGAATTGTAAGAATTAAAGTTTTCCTTCCTTCATTTTGGGTGTAGGGTATTTTGTCCCAATGATAAGAAAAAAGTAACTAAAACAAGGCTGCTTCCAAGATTTGGCTATCATGAATTGCACTGCTGTAGGTATGCATGTTTCACTGTAATGTGATGTGTTTAACTCTTTTTGGAAGATAACCAGAAAGGGAAAGGAATTAATATTTTTGTTTTCAAGAAATCTCTGTTCTGACTTTCATCATGGTTTTAATATTTTAAATTCCTATCAATATAATTTTTAAAAAGTGTTTCCTTTTCTCCACAGCCTCACCAGTATCTGCTATTGGCTAACGTCTTGATGAGAGCTATTCTTTCTGTTGTTTTAATTTGCATTTGTCTAATGGCCTGTGATGATGGACATTTTTTCAAGTACTTATTGGCCATTTATATGCTTTTTTTGAGAAGCATCTATGCTGTTCAATTGCCCATTTTAATTGAGTCTTTTATTTTTGGAGATCAAATTTTTAAAGTTCTTTATATATTCTAGATATTGTTCCTCAAGATGAGTCAAAGATCTAAATGTTAAAACAGAAACAATCTACTGGAAGATAAAACTTTTGAAGACATAGGCCTAGGCAAGGACTTTCTGAATAATTTTTCTAGACTCATTTTACAAGTCGAAAAGCTGACACAGTGAGAGGTGTGATGGTATCTTGCTCACCACTAGCAAAGTGATAATTCACAGCTATTGCCTCTAACTGTTGCCCTGATCTGAGTACCCAATATGGGAGGTTCATCTATTTTTACTGTTATACATAAATCAACAGAGTCTTTGCAATGCAATAAATCTCCAGTAACTTTTTACTTTTTGAGACAAAGTCTTCTTAAGTCAATAAATTCCATGGCCTGGGTTTGAACTTTCAATATTCTTGCCTCACCTCCTAGAGTGCTGGGAATACATGTGTATGGCACCACGCCTGGCTGATGCTACTTATTTATGTGATGTATTTTACTCAGGGCTGCGAGGCAAAGAGCTTTCTATGAGAAATTCATGGGCTCTTCAGAACAATATCCTAGGACTCGGCAGATTACGTATTAAGTAGCCCATGCAACTCTTAAATTTGCAATCCTCCTGTCCATAACCCTAACCCAAACCCTGGAATTACAGGCATATGCCACCATACAGACCTACTTTTAACTTCACAGTTGAGCCTTCCTCTTGACTGTGTCCCTTGCTGGCTCCAGCTGCCCTGAAGCCTTGTTATACTGCACAGTTCCCACATGGCTGCACTGGGCCTCCAGTCAACCTCTCATATGGCCTTGAAACCAAAACTTTGGCTCAAATTCAAATTGTTTTATAAATTGCTTGTATGTTGACTCTAATAACTACATTCTAAAAACTGTAAATTAGATAAGACTTCAAAAAAGGCACTAGATTGTCTACCAATATTTTAGAAATGTTCTTATTAAAATATAGCTAACTGAATCTCTTGACTTATTGTACATTCATTTATCATTCAACAAGAAGACTTTCAGAGGAATACTTCACTGGGTGATTTTAACACTATGCCAATACCACAGGGAGTGCTTATAGAAACGTAGATACTTAGCTTACCACACACCTAGACTGTATGGTACAACCTATTGCTTCTGAGCTACAACTGTGTATAGCATATTGCCATGCCAAATACTGTAGACAATTGGCTACAATAGTAACCATTTGTGTATCTGAATATAAAATGGCTACAATGGCACTAACCAATAGGAGCTTTTCAGCCCTACTGTAATTTTATAGGACTATAGTTGTATCTGCTATCCAGGATTGACAGAGACATGGTTGTATAGTACATGACAAGTGTCATATTACTTTACCCTTTGTTCCTGAGTAAGGCTCTGCTTTCAGTTTCACTCTGAATGTTCTCAGTTCGCTTCTCCTCCTTATTGTGGGAATTTACTCCTATTAGGACTTAAGGATTTCTTTTCCTTTTCTTTTCTAACTCATCTTTAACTGCACTCTGACAAAAGTGGAATCTCTTGGGACTTAGCAAAATAATATGTTTTAGTGGGAAAGATATTTTATGTAGACAGTCTTAGGTTTGTCACATATGAGTTAAGGGATTCTGGACAAACTTACATGTATCTCTACCTCGTAGCTTCTGTGGGAGGATTCACTGAGACCCTGCATGTAAAACACACCATATTGCATGGGAAAAAAAGCTGTGGAATTGGTAAATGCTTGATTTCCATTGAGCCATTAATTTCTGTGTCTTAGCTTTTCATCTTTGACATAGTGGTGATAATAGAGTAGCCATACATGGAAGTGAGATGAAGTATGCAGAGTACATGGGATCAGTGAGCATTCTGTACACAAGCCTCTCATAGGATCAACACAGAGATGACCATATGAACACAAGTTTTATGATTCTGTGATTCTTAAAAACTCACACTTGTAATGTACCCTCTAGGTTAGGAAATGCAGTGGCCTTTGTTTTTCCTGTGAACAATGTATCATAAGTGTGTGTGGTTGTCCCAAAGTCCCCTATTCATAGACTGGTGTCTTCTAAAGTAAAGGCAGATGCTACAGCAAGCTCCACTTACCTAGATTAGTGTTTTTGCACATGTGTTCTGGGGAAGGTTCAATATATTTAATCAATGATATATGATGTGGCAGACAAATGGTCAAATAAGTGTGCAGATTATGAGGTATGCACAATTAGACAGATTCTTTTGATTTAGAATATATCATAGCTTTCAATGTTGAAACAACCATCACGAACCTCCAAAAAGGCATTATATCCAAAATTCATAAAGCTGATTTAAGTGTGCTACCTTGTGGACATGTGTCCTTAAGAATACTCATCAAGAAGTGCTGCTCCCAGTATGTCCATTTGCAGGCCACACTGGTGTTTAGGATCAAATTGTTTTGGCCCTAAAGTCAACCATGCAAGCAATAGTTGGCCCAGGATGCACCACAGGACCAAGATCCTTTAAAACACAGACTCCAGACCTCATCAGGCTCATCAGACCAAAAGCTCCAAAGTGGGGTGCTGGTATATGGCATCTTTTAAAAGCTCTATTAAAGAGTCTGACACCCAGCCAGTGTTGAGGACAACTGCCGAAGAACCTTCATGTGCATCCTCAAAACACCATTCAATCTGGGTATGGGCACATGATTTGATATAAATTTTTCCAGTTCATGATAAATTGAGTCATATCCACTCTTCCTTGAAGTCCTTACACACTTCATGATCTACAAGTGGCCAGAAAGTACAAGGCCTCTAAACCACACAAGGGTCTGTATGAGTTCTAACCTGGAGGTTGACTGTGTCTGGTATGTAACACAATACTTAGAACTCATTTAACACTCAAAGTAATTTTGTGAATGGGCAGCATTTTCGACTTACTAGGTCAGTTGTAAATAATTCTATATTTATCTTACATATTGGAATTCTGACAAAGACTGTATTATAATTAGCAACATAATCTTTTTTCCACTGTATCCTCTGTACTACTAACAGAGCATTGTCTAAAATTTAGTCATGATTGAATGGTGCTTAACAACTCTACTCAGCAGTCTTTGAAACTTATTAAAATATGCTAACCAGTTGTGTTATTATCCTGTTGCTGTTGAAGTAAATTATCACAAAATAAGTGACTCTAACAACACAAAAATTTAAATCTAAAATCAAGTGTCAGAAGGACTATGTTTCTCCAGGGGGGTTCAAGGACAGTTTACTTCCCTTACTTTTTCAGCTTCTAGGGGTGCCTGCTTTCTTTGGCTTGTGGCCCCTTCTTATATCATTCCTACCTCATGTTTCCATCACCCTTTCTCCTACTATTAACCATGATCTTCCTTCTCTCTCTTATAAATACCCTTGTGGCCACATTGTCCACTGAATAATCCAAGATAATCTTCCCATCACAGAATTCTTAATTATAGCTTCAAAGTCCCTTTCACTATATAAGATGACACATGCCTGAATTTTAAGGATTAGGATATGTATATCTTTGAGGACCAAATCAATGATTTCTCAATTCATCTAAAATGTGTATTGACATATTGGTGGTTAAAATGTGAAGGGTACACTTGGATGCTGTCAGAGATCATAAGAATGATCAAATCAACTCCCTAATCTTAAGATATTCATTATCTAATAGGTAAATAAAGTCATAAATAAATTTCAGTTCAAAAATTTGTACAGACAAGCAGAAGGGACAGAACAATATGGTCTGCACAGTCAAACACAGGAAATTAAGTAGGACACTAAATTCAGAAAGTGCCAAAAGTTAAAGTTGTCATGGCAACACAAACTCAGCGACAGCAAAACCTGTTCATCAAAAGTATACACTTAACAGCCTTGTACAATTCTGATCTGCTGAAAAAGCAGCTTTCATTCAGTGATCCAGAATCCTTTACAACTACAGATTAGTTCTAATTCTGTGGCTGTAAGACAAAAGATGATTTGACTAGCCACATTCAAATTCATCAATATTTAGATGTCATCTAGTATGTGTGAGATGTGCCAGGCATGAAGCTGAGTTCTGAGGGTGATGCAGATGGGTAAGACATCATTTCTGGCCCCCAGGAAATTTTGCCACCAGGGCTAAAGCAAGCATGCAAGAGACAGTAGGGAAAGTCAGAACAGAAAGATGCGAAGGAAGACATAACAGGCGAGAGGGCTCAGAGCTTTAGGGAAGATGAGACAGCATTTGACATGGGACACAAAGACAGATGGGACTACTGTCAAGAAAACAGAATGGCAGGCGTCCACTAGGAGAAGCTCAGAAGCTGGTGTAGGGGAACAGCAATAACTCAGCAGGAATAAAGGATAGAGGAAAAGGTCAAGTTGTTTGACATATCTGACTCCTACTTATCTTAAAAATCTGGAGCCTGGTGGCAAAGCACTGAGCAGTTAACAGCAATTTCAATGTGTTTTACAAATTTAAAAGGTCGAGGTGAGTTCATTTCTGTGTTGTAAAATCTTACTTTTAGGAAATTTCTCATCTGATTTCCTCACACTTTTCATGCTGTCATGACCATTTGCCTTGGCATATGTTGTTTCCTGTTATTATATAAGCTTTCAATAAGGTGACTGAGAATCAGAGGTAAATTTTCCAATGATACACAAGAAAGTGGAAGTGAATTAACCGTATGTGTGTCTACAAAAGCCAGGCTTTTTTTTTTTTTTTTTTTTTTTTGTACTGGGAATCAAACTCAAGACCTTGCTCTTGACAGGCAGGTGCTGGGCCACTGAGCTACATTCCCAGCCCAGACCAAGCTATTTTCTATGTCGATTATTGATCTTACTATCCTGTGTTGTAATTACTTGTTTTGCTTCTCTCCCCAATTAAATTGTATGTATCTTATGAGTAACATCCCTTTCAAGCTCATTTTTGTATTCAGAGAATGTAGTTCAGCAACAAACACAGAGCCAGACCTAAATAAGTTCTGTTGAACAAGAAATAAATGAATTTAAGGTGAACACTTTCTCAAAGTGAGGAGATCTTTCCCCATAAAGGTAAAGCCTTTTCTTAAATGGTGTTGTCAATCGTGTAATCCCCTGAAGCAATCACTCGGTAGGGTTTACTCATCACCTGGTCAGTAATAAGATAGGAAATGCGCTGAGGTCTCTTCCTTCATCAAACTTTATCTTGCATTTCCCTGTCCTGTTCTGATGAAAATGTATTCAAAGCATCGTGAAAATCAATCTACAATCCTACTGTCATCCTCAGAAGACACAAGACAACAACCTAGCTCTTTGCCTAATGTGTTTTAAACCACTCATGCTCCAGAGACCTCGCATTAGGCTACTGTATAACCTGCAGTATCACCAATGGCTTCTCAGCAGTCTCAGGAACTCAGCAAGCATTGGCCTGGGCTATGGTTTCCTTTCCTCCTCTGGTCATAGGGCATCATGATGACTACTGCTTCTTCTAATTATGGTAAAATAAGATCATCTGTTCTTGGGCTATTATTCCATCCAACCTCAACAAACCCTTCAACCTCTTTTTACACTGAATTTTCACCTTCTGAGTTTATGTACTGTGCCTAGATCTTTTTCTCCAAGTTCTGTTATATTAAATGTCTCTCAAGAGACATATTACCGCTCTTTATGGCCAGGCCTTCCTTGGTTTTAGTTTCCAAGTATGGGAAAGATTGCCATAATGTTTTCAAAACTACAAACCAGAAATGAATGAATGCAGTAGTTCTGAATTCATCTTCTATTCCATAGTCATAGTGATAGATTGCTTGCAAATTCTGCCAATGTTGATAACAAATTTTTCATAACTATACTTTCCTTTCTATAAGTCACTACAATTTGGTTGAGTTTTTGTATTTTTCCCTATACTCTTTGCACATAGACTAAATTTTCACTGCTGATGAGGGTCATTTTCTCCTGCCTCCTTTAAATGTAGCTATTTCATTCTTTAAACAATGATGGAATCCCACGGGCCTTTTGATCACATCAGAAGTCTCCACAGGGTGAGCCTGATTAAGATAAATCTAAAATGACCTGAATTCTTAAGCCACCTTTCACATCCCAGGGTCTCCCTCTCCTCAATGACCCAACTGCACTCCGCTTTCATAAATTTCATCTGCTGCATGGCTATTCACTGAAATGGTTTTACAAATTCTCTTAGAGCCCAGCACAGATACACACATCTGCAGTCCCAGCTACTTGGGAGACTGATTCAGGAGAATCGCTTGGGCCCAGGAACTCAAAGCCAGCCTGGGCAACTTAGCTGAGATACCTTTCTAAAAAGGAAGGAAGAAGCTCTCTCATTCCTGGACCCTGTACTCTCAGGAAACCCCATCAGCATGACCTTCAAAATGTGTGCAGTCTCTCCACCCCTGCTCCCTCCTGCCACACCTAAGATCCCAGCCACTGCTGCTGCCAATCTCCATGCTTACCCGCCAGCCTGCTCACACAGCTCCCAAGATTCCCTCAAAAACCAAATCATTTGTTCTCCTCAGCTTAAAGTCCTAAGTGGTTCCCCCAAGTTACTCATAGCAACAGGGAAGTCCTCTTCGGCCTAGAGGAACCCACAGGGTCCAGCCTTCCGCCCTCTCCTATCAGGCACTCAATGCAAATGTCATCCTGTTCCATAAGCTTTCATCCCAGCTCTCACCCGGAAACGCGATTCATCCACTGTGCCAGCGTAGTTTTTCTCCATCCAATGATCACCACCAAATATGTTCAGATTAGTGTACTTACTTATCAACTGAGTTCCCTAAGGGCTAGAATTTATGTATTCTGTTCATAAAACAGCGACAGAGCAGTGCCTGGCACTCAGCACTCTCAGGGCAAACTTGATTGAATAAATGAACACAAAGTGTTAATTCACTGCAAGTTTCTATTCTGTCCTTATTATTAAACCCTGTAGAGATAGAGAATATGCAAAAAATACAGCTGCTGTGGTGCGGGAACACACATTTAACTTTTTTATGCAATGGGATCGCGCTATTTTACCTGTAAAGTCATCAACAGCGCATTCGGTGCCTTCAGAACTGCAGCAGGGCCCAGGAGACACCAGGCACCACACCAGGGGCACAGGCTGTGAAGCTCAAGGCTGCGAAAACCTGGGAGAAAAAGGGATGCGATTGCCTAAGCATGATGGGAAGGAAGTGGCTGCCCAGTGTGTTAAGAAGTTGTTTCTCACGCTTTACTCGCAAATCTCAGGATTGTATAAAGAGCCGAGATCTATTGCCCCGTGGCACAATTCCAGGGAGCTCAAAAGCAAAACAAAACCAAAGCCAGATGCTCAGCCTCGCAGAACCACTGGGAGCCAAGCTTTGGTAACTTATAACAATAACCCAAGTGGAGGCCGAAGCTCAGGATTTGGGTCACTAACACCTCCCTGTCCTCGATCCCAATTCCCACCGCGTGCAGAGGACAAACGAGTCCGAATCCTTGGCTGGGAACCAGATGTGGCAGGAAGCTTCGATCTCGGGTCCAGACCAGGCGGCCAGGGCCGACGCTGCCGGGCGGGGGCGCCGCAGGGCGCCGGGGGAGCAGACGCGGCCGCCGCCATGCAGGCCCGGGTCCCGGCCCGACCTGCGGCCCGCGGGCTCCAGCACCCGCTCCGGAGGAGTCGCCGGAGCCGGAGGAGCCGGTCCCCGGGAGGCCCACCCCGCGTGGACGAGGCCCCGGCCGGCCGGGAGCTGCCAGGGGTCGGCGCCTGCCCGGGCCGAGCGGGGGCGCCGGGGCCGCGGCCTGCTGGGCGAGCTCGGCAGCGGGAAAGCGCGTCCGCTCTCCGCTCTCCGCGCGCCGGGACGCTGAGGGGAAGAACAGCGGGGTGAACGCGGGGCCGCGGCTCCCCGACTCTGGCCACCGCCACTCAGAGGATTTTACTAGTGAGTGACTTCAGTGACTTCAGCGGTGGTGTTCCAGGCCTGAAAACAGCATTTGGTCAGAAGTTTGGATTCCAGTTACTGAAAGACAAACATTCCAAGTTGTTTTGTGCAGCACTGTTATAGCAACAAAGAGCGTGGAAAGCGACAGAGTTAGTTTAGACCACTATCTATCTCACAGTCACGCAGGGGAATGACCCGGGGCTCCTGATAAGCAAACATGGAACAGTGTCCATGGCAGAGTACTTTTAAATGTAAGTTGCAAAGCAGTTTCACTATTGTGTGGTCTCATTTTGTTTAAAAATAATTGTAAATTTTTTTACAATTGTAAATAGAAAATGTTTTGTTTATTTAGAAGGATATTTACAAACTATCTTGGAGGATAATGGGAAAGTTCGCTTCCTAATACATTTCTTTATGATTTGAAGTTTGCAACAAGCTTCTCAGAACTATTTAATAAAAAGAAAGAGGAGGAAGAGGAGGAGAGTATGTGTGTAAATGCTTCAAGCTTCAGGCATAATGAAATCCAAAATAACAAATGATAGAGTAATGCTAATTAATGTATTGATTGTACTTGGAGAACATACTTATATTGTTCTTTTTATCGTTTCGTAAAAAGCACATGATCCTAAAACTAGAAAAATTTGATCATTTACAGAAAATCAATGTATTTTCTTCTGAATAAAGCCACCTGCAACGATCTATAGTTAACTCATATTCCCCATTCTAACCAATAACTAAAAATGTAGCCAACAACAGCAAATATAACACAAATACAGGTGAAAACTGCAGTCTTTACAGAAGTACCTCTTTCCCCATGGACCCTTCTGCTCTTACCTCTACCTACTGGCTCCCCCAAATGCAGGCCTCAATCCCTCAAGACCAGTTCTTTTTCCTTGTTTGTTTTTTCCTCAGGACAGCAACAGCAGGTTATGAATCACCCCAAAACACACACTAAGATTCCAAAGTGTATTGTTCTCAGGTTTTCTAAGGTTATTTCTGAGAATGCTCAGTGAGACAGAAACACATACAAACAGCACCAGCACCACATGCCACACCTTTACACCTGACCCTCACTGCAGTGTCTACTCCAGGAAAACAACCGTAAGATTAATAAAGAAAATAAAACCCTCATTTTATCTCTCATAAGGACTTGAGAAATCACTTGAAATGTCCAACTGGCTACTCTATGTTTAGAAAGGACCAAATTAAAAGGTTAGTCCACTCTCCGTTAAAATGCGCTTGCAACAATTTCTCTCCATGATAAATTTAAATAAACATTTCTCTGCTGCCATCTTGTGGATTATTTGGGTAATGCAGTCAAAACTCCGGCGCTGGCACAGCACTGTATCAACTCCCTTTCAATAAAATTATACTTCATACTCATTTTTACTTCATACTCATTCCTTTGATAGAAACAAAATAAGTTATATTGCATACCATTTATAACATATTAAGTCTCTTCCTAAGAGCAGGTTTTAAATATTTTACCTTTTAAATGTCATTAACTTTGACAGAAAAAGAAATGCTTTTGCTCTTACACAGACAATTATTATAAAAGACATTATAAATACATCTATGCAATGATCACTTTAAAATATATACTGTTTTAAATATATGGGCAGGCCAAGTGCAGTTTTAAGTAGTTCTAAAATATATACTATTAACTTTATATCCATGTCAGAATTGCTCCCCTGAGAGCAGAGACTGGGAACAGAGACATGTGAAGATATCATATCCTCCCCATCCTTAATCAAATTCTGGCTGTGATCCCAATGTGAAAAACCCTACTGTGACAGGTGGGGATATATTTAATGTGTGGCTACCACATCCATTGTCAAGAGTTACTGATTCACACAGTGCTTTCCAAGTCATCCTGGGCTTTCACACTTTCCTTAGGTTGCCCAAGTGTGGGAGTGTCCAAGCCATACACTCAGGAAGAGAGGCAAGCAGGCCAGACAGACATCACCCTCAGTCATGATGCATGTACCAGAGACCTAAAGAAAACCCTTGGGAAAGTCCTGGCGACAACCCAGTCACTTCCTTCCCCAGGAAACCTGAGATTTCCCCACTTAGGAAGAAACCAAAAGGATGTACTAAGACAGGAGGACCCGTTCCCCAGAAAACGCACTGGTACTGGTCCTGCCAGGAACTGGGCCAGCCATCAGGAGGTATGTGGCTGTTAAGCAAGCGAAGCTTCATCTGTATATACAGTGGTTCTCCCATAGCCTGAGCTCCATCTCCCATCAGATCATCAGTGCCATTAGATTCTCATAGGAGCAAGAACACTATTGAGAACGTCAACCGTGAGGGAATCTAGTTTTTGTGCTTCTTATAGAATCTAATGCCTGTGATCTGAGATAGAGCTCAGGGAGGAATGTTAGTGGTGAGGAGAGGCTGAATATACAGATTAACATTAGCAAAGAGGTTTGACCTCACAGAGGCCATAGTAAATCAATTGTTTACAGACTCAGCAAAATTTTATCAGTGATTGGCAAATGACAAGGTTTATCTGGTAGTAGGCATTAAGTCAAAATGGAGCACTTATTTTATTCTGCACTTGGTCTGTCCATTGTTTTATTTACTTGTGTCCATGCCTCTTTCCCACTGTGCACTCATCTAAGTATGCGGGTACATGCATAATCATTTAATCGTGCTAGTACATCATGTCTAGTTGCACAGAAATAAACTCAAGGTATCACTAATTCCATACTATGGTGAGTTGCATAATTGTTTCATTATACATTATAATATAATAATAATAACTGAAACAAAGTACACAATAAATTTAATGCACTTGAATTATCCAAAACCATCTCCCCTATCTGTAGAAAAACTGTTGTCTATGAAAGTAGTTCCTGGTACCAAAGATTAGGGACCATTATATTAGAAAACTCTTTATAAGAAGTTTGAAATTTGTTCTTCAGAATCTTATGAGCAAGATTTAAGACTTGTATTTCTATGCTTATTATATTTCTGCATTACATCTCAGTACTTTTTGCTACTCAGGTGTAATATATGCAATAAGTGAGCTTTCAAAAAATGTAGATAATCAGGATACTGCTATGTGTTCTGGGCAGGACATTTATTCACACCCAGATATAATTTAGATAATTCCCTGGGAAAAGAAGGGTGCCGACCTGACAGAGCATGGCTTTAGAGTTAGGTCTTGGCTTAAGATTCTACTTCTCCATTAGCATCTCTAAAACGTAAGTTTGGAATTGTCATACAGTGTCTTAGTAGACCTGGAGGAGGGGCTATGTTGTTAGACACAGCAGATATCTGAATTACTTTCTCATTGCTGGGGCAAAATTCCTCACACCCACATCTTTAAAAAGGGGAGGTTCATTTGTGCTCACAAGTTTTAGAAGTTTTAGTCCACAGTTCCCTGGTTCAAAGGCAGGAAAGTCACAGTGGAATGGTCTGCTGGAAGAAGCTGCTTGCATTATGGGGGCCTGAAAGAAGGGTAAGAAGGGAAGAGTCTGAGATAGGTCCTCTTCCGGACCACGTGCCCAGTGACCCACATCCACCCAGGCCCTGCCTCCTACCCACACGGTCAGCTGTGAACGAATCTGTGAATTAATCCACTGATGAGTACAGTGCTCCCATGACCCAGTCGCCTTCCAAAGGCCCCACATCTGAACCCCTGAGACTTTATGAGAAAATCCTAGATTTAAACCATATAAGGAACAGTGAAAGAACTCCGAATTAAACTACAATTTCAGGTAACTAGGTCTTGAGAGACACACTCATAATCCCAGATACTTGAGAGGCTGAGGCAGGAGGAGGTAACTTGGAGGTCAGCCTGAACAATTTAGTGAGACTCTGTTTCAAAAAAGTTGTTTTGGGGGCTAGAGATTTAGCTCAGCGGCATAAGAGCCTGCCTTGCAAGCAGGTAGTTGTGAGTTTGATCCCTGGTACTGATAAAAAAGGAAAAAGACCAAAAAAAAAAGTTGTTTTAAACTGGCATGATGGCATCTTCCTGTAATCCCATCATTCGGAAGGCTGAGATAGGATTATTGCTGCAAATTTGAGGACAGCCTGGACTATACAGTAAGTTAAAGGTCCACCTTAACCACACAGCAGGGCTCTGTCTCAAAAAAAAAAGAGGCTGGGAATGTAACTCAGAAATACTGCAAACAGCAAAAAAGAAAATCAGATAAACAATAATTAGATATATTATATGAAAAATATACTCATTATTGACCTAAAATTTAATTTTTAATGAATGTCTTGTGTTTTATCTAACAATCCTAAAATATTGTTGATGTCAATTAAATTGACATTCACCTAAAGAAAAATAAACATTTCTTTATAACACAAAGTATTGTATTTTAATCACATAATAAAATAAAACAAGACTACAATGATGATGGGTTCTCCAAATATTTCTAAAAGTTAAGGCAGATTATAGTAAGGCTATAATTAGAGGTAGGCTTAAAGGTCAGGTTGAATCATAAATTCAAATGCCCACTAAGTATCACTACAGACAAGCATCATGCTAGACACAGGAGAAAGAAGAATAAGATACAGCCTGGTTTCCACGAAGCTCATTGCCTAGTAAAAGAAAAAGAAAAGACAATAAACATATAAATAGGAATGCAGAGGAATTTCATCCCTTTTTTATGCCCCTACCCTTCAAAGAGACTATAAGTGCCTGGCCTTACCACTGAGATACAGGAAACAAATGAAAACATCTATTTTAAACAATGTATGAATCAGTTTTCTATTTCTATAATGAAATAACTGAAGCAATTAACTTTGAGGGAAAAAAAGGTTTCTTTGGCTCAGGGTTCTGCAGGTTCCAGTCCAAGGTCAAGTGGCCTTTTCCTTTGAGACTCTAGCAGGGGCATCAAGTACATCATTCTAGGAGCAAATAAAGAAAGGAAAAAGAGAGAGGGGTTCTGCAATCCCCTTCAGGGGCATGTCCTCCTGTGACATAACAACCTCCTATAGATTCCCACTTCTTGAAGGTCCACAGCACTGCCCAACAGTGTCACCACAGGGACAAAGGCTAACACTGGAATCATTTGGGACCACTCATCCAAACTGCAGCAAATAAACTAGAAATGTCCATACTCTATGTGTGTGTGTGTGTGTGTGTGTGTGCACGCGTGCGCGCATGTGTGTGCGTGCGTGCTTCTGTGTGTGTGTGCACGCACACATACACACACACACACACACACACATGCTGGGGTTCTAAGCTAGAGCCTTTCTCATACCAACCATACAACCTGCTACTGAGCTGCACCTCTGCCACACATTTCTTACAAGTTGATAAAACCTCAAAACTGAAAATAATCTTGAAGAAATCATTCATCATGTTTGTTTTATAAACAGTCCCATCATGTTTGTTTTATAAATTGTGGCAAACAGTGGCTGACTTCTACCCTAGCCTCCATCTAGAGTTCTTCCTAGCTGCTGCTTTCTTAGGTGAGGTCTGGCCATGAAAATAGACGAGGCTGCTGCTCAGTTTACCAATCATTAACAAATTCATCTTTCCAGGACAAACCTCATAAAAGAGAGAGAATTTTTTCCAAGAGTTACAAAAAAGACTGCTGCCTACATTATAACTCTAGCATCAGAGCACTGAACAGAATGAGCTTAGAAAGATAAACAAAGTGAAAATTAGTAACTTTAGAGATGCTTCCAGCTTTCCAGCAAGTAAAGTCCACTTATTCCACCCTGTGTCTTCACATAATTACTTCAAAAGGCTGATCTCTGGACTTAGTTACACATTGATCGGGAAAATTTGCAATGCATTGACAATAGGTTCACAGAGCAAATGAAGAAGGTAGCAGTTGACTTGCAACCCCTGATGCTGATTTATTCGTGCCAAGAATCCTTTCCTGTTTTGAGGAAGAGGAAGAGAACAGTAAAGATAAGGAAAAAGAAAACAGAGCTAACATTCAGTCTCTGAAAAAAAGGAAAGTGACGTCAAGGCAGTAACAGTATACATGCCACTGCTAATCTTGTCGATTTGATTGGATTTACAGATGTCTACCAGATGAGTAAACACACTTCTGGGTTTGTCTGTGAGACAGTCAGCACATGGAACAGCCACGTGCTGAGGGAGGAGGCCTGCCCTGAATGCGGCGCTACCATTCCACAATGGAGGCTCGGATGGAACAAAAGCAGCAGGAGTACGAAGCCGATTATCATACATTTTCAGCTGCTTTCATTCTGTTTCCTGGCCATATGAGAGAAGAAACTTTGCTCCACCATATCCCTCTGTCATGATATTTCTCTCTAACCTCAGAGCTAAAACCAATGGAGCCAGATTACCATGGACTGACACGTCTCAAACCATGAGCCAAAATAAACCTTTCTCTTTTAAATTGTTACTACTGGATATTTTGTCACGATGATGAAAAGCCAGTCTCCCAATTTACCACCCTCCATTTCAGTAAAATGTCCAGTATAACGGATACAACATACTGTTACATGGAAGGAATAAGTTCTAATATTCTAGGGCACCGCAGACAGACTAGAATTTACAATAATTTACTATTTTCCTTTCCTTGGTGCTAAGAATTGAACCTAAAGCCTTTGTACTGAGTTACTTCCCAGCCTTTTTTAAGTTTTTTTTAATTTTGATATGGGTCTTGCTAAGTAATTAAATTTCTCAGGGTGGGCTCAACTTGAGATCCTCCTGCATCAGCCTCACAGAATATTTAGATTACAGACATGCATTACTATGCCCAGCTATTATATATTTTACAAAAAACTAAAAGGGAGTAATTCAAAGGTTTGTAATACAAAGAAATGATAAATGTTTAAGGAGATAAAAATGCTAATTACCTTGATTTGATCATTACAGTGTATATATGTGGTGAATTATCATACTGTACCTCATAATTATTATGTATTATGTATAATTATTATGACTCAATGAAAAAAGACTTTAAAACTTTTAAATGCTAATATTCATCTACCTTTTGATGAAAAACTTGATTAAGAAACTGAAGGATCTTAGTGATTTGCCACTGAAGCAGATTTTATTGTTTCTCAACAGGAATTTGAAAGGCAACTTTGGAATTCTGAGAAAAGCTTTAGAAACTTATAAAAATGTTTTAGATTGGGGCTGGGGGTTTAGTTCAGCGGCATAAGAACCTGCCTTAAAAGCAGGCAGTCGATCCCTGGTACCAATAAAAGAAAGAAAAAAAATGTTTTAGATCAAATATAAAGCATTATCCTTTTAGATCCAAGGGTTGGGTAAGGCAGGAGTGCATTTCATTCCCCACTATTCGCTCCTGTTGGTGCAGTGATAAATTATAGTCCATTTTGTATAATAAGGATATGTGTTATTATTATAATGATTTGAATTCTGTTTTTATTTCTAATTTTACAATCATTTAAATAAAATATGTATGATTACATTTGGTAATTATAGTTAAAGAACAACAGCTAAACACAAACCATTTAGTGTTAGCAGAAACTAGAAGATACAGAGATTAGGAAAGGAATTGGAGGTTACTCTGAAGAAGAAAATGACAACATGTTACGTAGGATTTTATGTATCATTTATCTATTACTGCCTAAGAAATGCCTACTCCCAAAATTTAAAGACTAGCAAACATCACTGTCTAATAGAAAATCAGCCAAAAAGACTGAGAGCAAATTGGTAGAGTGATTGTGACTCTAGGTTTTCGTGGGGCTGTTGTGTAGGACTCAGCTTCAGGTTCCAGGCACCCATCTGATGGTACAGGCAGCTATTTCAAAGATAACAAGATACATTATGGTAACCATTGTTGATTTCCTATTATCTTTTTTGGAAGTCCTGTATCACATCCACTGTCTTAATTGGCTTTATTCTGTTTTACTCTGTTTGATTTTATTCTCTTTAAAATTTAAAAAAAAAATTCAAAATATAGCCAGGCACATGCCTGTAATGCCAACCCTTGAGAGGGAGCAGGAGGATCACCATGAGTTTGAGGTCAGCCTGAACTATAGAATGAGATCCTGTCTCGAAAATCAAAAGAAAAATGAAATTCTAAAAGTGACTATCTCCAAAAAAACACAATATAGTAGTATAAAGAAACTGAAGAAAGAAGCAGCATAAAAAGGTGGAAATCACCTTTCACATAGGAAATTGAATAGTCTAAAATTGACTTAAAAATCTAAGAGAAATAAGAATTTTAGTATGGTGGTAGCCACTGCTAACATTAAAAATAGAACAGTAAAGGAGTAACAACCTCTGGACAGTGGTTCTACTGAATGACCTAGCAAGATCCTGTCTGAAAAGACCAATAAATAGTAATAATAATAAACCTTGTTGGGAGCAACGTCTGTACCTCTGGTATTTAGGATAAAGCCACTGCCTCTCACAAGTTTGGCAGGGCCACATGAGAAGTGTGCACAGCTCAGGGAGGTGATGTACATAGTGACTTGACCATTGCTTGAGATAATGCAGAGTTTTCTATTGTCCCCATGAAGCCACCAAAGTACACAGTTACAGATTAGTATTCTCCTTCTCTCAGATCCTGTCCTCCCCTCAAACTCCACCATGAACTTCTTTCTATGCTGAATGTACAAATAAATGTGCTGTAAGTCAAATTGTCTAGGCATTTGTACGTTCTGGTATAATGAGTAACTTTTACAAGGATCTATTTCAGAAGTTAAGAATTTACCACTTACAAATTCACACTCTAGGAATTGTTCTTCTTCATGTTACACAAAGGTCATTAAAATGCAATTTTAAACTTTTAGGGAAATATTCTACCCTAAATTTGTGATGTTGAGGAGTACTGAATATTTTAGAGCTCTATTAAGAGACTTGAAGAAATGAAAGTAGTTTGTTGAAGAAAACTGAGGAAAATACCACATCTGGGGATCCTGGGAAGATGGCGGACTGATAAGTAGCAGGGTAGAGAGTCTCTCTGAGAAAAATACCTCAAGACACTAGAATTTAACACCATAGAGAAGACCAGATGAAAGGAGAGGGATTCTCATGTCCCAGGAAGAAACTAAGGAAAAAGAAAAAGAAAGAAAGGAAGTAAAAACATGGACAAAAGGCTGGATCCAGACACACTCTCACTGGAACTGGTCCCATGCTGTGCTGGGAGGACCTTGGAATCAGACAACTCACAGTTGCGCTGAAGTCGCAGTAGCACTGAAATCATCAGTTGGTGAGCCCAAGGCCCTTGGCAAGAGTGGAACCAATGTGGAGAGCTGCCCTAACCCATGGTGTGTTCTAGGGATTTGGTCTTGCGCAGCTGGATGACACATTGGAGTTGGGCAGTCAATGTGGAACCTGGGCCTGAACCTGAAACCACAGTGGTATCAGTCAGCCACTACTAGACCAAAGAGGACTGGTGGGATCTGCTTGGGCTGGGTCACGTCCCTGGTTGGGACCTAATAGTCAGGGACAAAACCGTCCTAGTCTGTGACATTCACACAGACTAACGTGGTGAAGGCACTCATTGGTTGACTGGCTCAGAGGAGAGGAGTCAGCCCACATCGTCCCTGTGTGCACCTCACAGATCAACAGTAAACTGGAGAGAGCAGCAATCCTCTAGCCAGCACACTTCAGAAAAAACATAATCAATACAGAAAGGGCCTGAGACCTCCACCACATACCTGTCTGAAAGAAACCAGAAACATGACAAGAGAAAGAAACAAGAAAAAGCCTCCAGCCACTGACCCAGGGAAAATAAGTCCAGAGAGGTAAATACAGAAGAGATTGAGGGTAGCAAACATGCAATATCAGACACAGCATCAGCAGACATAAAGAAATACCTTCGTGACCTCATAGATGAATTTAAAACTGAAATTCTAATCCAAGTGAGGCAAGATATAAAAAGATTAATAAAAGAAATGCTAATCCCCTCTCAAGAAGACAGATAGAAGAATGGAGGAACCCAGAAAAAGAAGAGAAACCTTTGGTGAAGAATGTAAACAAAATCTAGAATACATGAAACAGATCCAAAGAGATTACCAAGAATTTAAAATCTCCATTGAAAGCTGGCAAAATTCCTTGACAGAAACTAAAGTAAGACTTTCAGAACTTGAAGATAGGTTTGCAAAGTGTAATCACAAAAGAAAAGATCTCTTAAAAATAACAAAGAATCAGGAAGTAACAATACAATGGCTGGAAGATGACAAGAGGATCTATAACTTAAGAATAAAAAACGTGAGCAAAGAAGCAGGAGTAAACACAAATGAAATACAAAGACTATTCACAGAAATAATTAAGGAAAACTTTCCAAGCATAGGAAAAGGAAATGATATTCAGATATATGAGACATACAGAACTCCAGCCAGCTACAACCAAAACAGATCTATACCCAGACATATAATAATCAAGATCCCAGAAATTCATCACAAGAACAGAATATTAAAAGCTGTCAGAGAAAAGAAACAGATCACCTATAAAGGAAAACCAATCAGAATCATGGCAGACTTTTCAACACAAACTATCAAATCAAAAAGAGCTTGGAGCAAAGTATTCCAAGCCCTGAAAGAAAATAACCTCCAATCCAGATTGGTGTACCTTGAAAAATTGTCTCTCAAAATTAATGGAGAAACAAGATGTTTCCATGATAAACAGGAACTGTGGGAGTTTGTAACCACTGATCCAACCCTACAAAAAATACTGAAAGACATTCTAGAGAGAGAGAAAAAAATCACTAGGATTCCAGTAACAGTGGCAGAGAGACCTTGATAAATGGGGCAGACAGTGGAATGAAGGAGAAAGGTAGACAACTAACAGCAGAAAAATAGCATAGTAGAGATGAGGCAGAGAAGACTAGCTATAATTTCTAACACAGATGGCCTTGATACACTAACAAAAAAGAAACACAGGCAGAGTAGATCAGGAGATAGGGTCTGTATTAGTCAGGGTTTTACAAGAGAAAACAGATATAACATGAAATATACAGAAACAATAAGATTGGCTTATGATGGTCAGCCACAGAGTCCAATGAGGAAGTGTACAGAGGGTGTCTACACACTGGAGGCTGAAGGATTCACTCCAAAGTCTGGAGTTCACCCTAGTGCCTCATGTAAGTCCACACCAGCAGGCTGATGGGTCTGCATCAGAAGGCCAAAGGCTCTACAATGAAAGACTGAAGATTCTACACTGGAAGTCAGGAGATGATGTCCAAACTTTAGGCAAAGACTGGAGCTTCTCCCAAGAATGGAATGCATTCGTCCTTCCTCCTTTCCTTTTATATCTCCAGGTAATGAGTCACCCTAGGGTGGGTCTTCTACATCCTTGTAGAGTTGCTAGACCCATTTAGTTAAGCTTCTGTCTCAAGTTGACATACTCAGTCAACCACTACAGGGTCCATCGGGATGCTCTTAATAGGAAATATAATCTACCTGAAAGAGGGTTAATGAACCGAAAGTCAAAGATAAGAAAACAATGCTCTATGTGACAGGAAACAGAAAGAAACAGGGACAGTTCGTCCAGCAGCTGCAGATAGGTTGGAAAGTCATGACACTTTTGTGCAGTGGAGAACTACTCAGCTATAAAGAAGGAAAACCTTGAGGCTTTAGTAGGTAAAGGAATACAGCTCAAGATCATGCTCAGGAGTAAAAAGGTTCTGAGCCACATAGATAGCTGGTTGCCCCCTAATCTAAAAACTAAAGGAGTTAGTGGGACCCAAAATGTACAAAGCACCCTGAGAAAGGGAAAGGGGAGGAACTGTCTAAAAAAGGAATGCAGAGGACATTGTTAATAGTGTATCAGGATTTAAAAGCCACATTAGTGTTATCATTCTGTTTAATTTGATTTTATTCTGTTCCAATCTGTCTACTCATACTAGATTTGTGGGCACAGAGCTATCGCAAAAATAGCAGGATACACTATAGTAACTATCCTTAATTTCCTATTAACTTAGCTCAAAGTCCTGCATTACTTATACTGTCTTACTATGACTCATCTTATTTGAATCTGGTTTGTTAGATCACTGTTTTATCTTGATTGATTTTATTTGAATTTGGTATGCTTGATAGTATGAAGTCTAAGAGTAGAGGCAACTACTCTGAAGACAACAGTACGCAATAGGATACCCATTCCGGTTTTATTATTAACTGCTTTTGAAGTCCTATAATATCTCCAACATTTTGTTTTTATTAATATTGCTATGTAGTGCTATGTTCAATTATATTATGCCTGATGATACAGACAATTCTATTGAAAATAACAAGACATCATAATAACTACTATAGATCACCTAGTATTGTGGTTTTGTCTTTTTCATTTCATGTTTTTCTAAAAATTTGTTTTATTGTCTTGTTTTGATTTGTTTTTCCCTCTAATACAGAAAGGATAGGTATACATGTAGAGATTTACGCATGTGTTGAACTTCTAAATAGTTTGTGAGAATAGATTATATATAATGCACAATGTAATGAACAGATACTCTGAAGAAAAAGAGACACTAAGATACCCAGTATTAATTCCATAGTGTCGTGATACAAAATCTAACAATACTCTGTCCAGAGTGATATTAGTCTGTTTTCTTTTGTTTAATTTCAACATACGTAAAGATATGGACAGCTGTTTTGAAGAGAATAAAGACATTATGGCAGCCATTGTTGAATTCCCTATTGCCTGGTGTTGAAGACCTAAAATGCCTTCATCATTCTGTTCTGATAAGTTTAGTACTATTTTGTTCAGAATTCACTGTGTGTGAAAATATGGACAACTATTTGGAAGAAAACAAAAGACAATATGATAGACAGTGAAGATCTCCGGTGGTCTTGCTTTGAAATCTGTGTTTCTTAACTTGTTTTCTTATGATTTGTTTTATTCTGTTTTGTTATATTTAATTTACTCTCTTTAAAGTAAAAAAAGAAAACACAGCATCCTAGATACTTTCCTAGCAAATATGTCCATAAGAGCCTATCCAAAACTTATCTGACAGGGAGGTGACAACATCACAGAAGTAAAGCAGCCTGGCTTTGCTGTGCTCCAGAGAGAATGAGTCAACTCAACAAAAAAACTTTTCCAGTGATCAGGGTTACCAGCAAATCAACAGAGAAGTTTAAATGGGCTAATTTGGCAGTTATTAAAACAACTGATGGGCAAAATAGAACTGAATTACCACTGCTGCTTTTAAGTCTGAAGATTTTTATGAATAAGGTGTTTCATATTGAGTATATTTTGCCTTCAAAATTTATGCAGGCAAAGTAGACACTTGGAAAATATTTTTGATAAAATATTTGAGCCCTCATAGACAGCTGTCACATGTTGTTAGACAAAACAAGAAAGAACTGATTTGACCTAGCAAGACTTTTAGTTTTCTGGGATCTATAGGACATCGGGTCTCAAATACAATTAACTGTCTTGAGTGGTTGCTTTTGTTTTCAGGCTCTTTACTTGTTTCATGAGCACTATGTGTAATATACACTAAAGATTATAAACAGAATCATCACTGCAATCATGAGCTACAGACAGTCTAGGATCATATATGTAGTGTTTTGCCGTAGATCTGGCTAGGCCACAGCATGGAGAAGACGACTGTCTGACCATAAGACAACTGATCATATTTGCAATTCTCCTTATTCCGGCACAAAGCACAACTAAACCATGTGATACAACCAGAAACTAATGTAAAGACCAGTATGGAGCATCAACCAGAAACAGACCAAATAATTCCAGACTCGGGAAAATTACATAGGCAAAGATCCTTAACTGTAGGCATTGATAGGGCCTAAAGGTGCCACTTACTATTCCCAACTAAAGGACATTTGTGGTTGACACAAAATAGGGCAGCTGTCAGTGATCACCAACGATTGTACCTGTGCTTGAGAGATCTTGGCTCTCCTTGGTCCTAGAGAGGTACATTTAAGGTAATGACAGGTACATCTCCACCCCAGTCACATGCTGTGTCAGGGTCAGACAATGACTAACCCCGCTCTCTAGAAAGCTGACATCCTGTTATCTCTCAGATTCAGCTCAGGTTGTCTTGAGAAGATCCTGGAGTGTCCTAAGCTTTGTTCTCCAGTTTTTGGGAAAAGCCTTATGCAGAAGCAGAACTGAAGCCAACATATGCACAAGTTAAATGGCTTGCAGCTCTCTATGTCCAGCCCACCCTGAGCAGGTGCTAAGGTGAGGCCTGTCCTTATCACCAATGCATCATTTCTGACTGTCAAACTGGGTGAAAGAGACCTAAGTTTTGTCATATGTATAACAATGTCATTGGAAATATATACAACGTTGTGGGATTAGATGTAAAAAAAATTTTTTCCAAATGATTGCCTCAAGCTATACTATAATGAGGCTCCCTCGTGCCTTTTAAAATATTTCCAGTTATTTCAGTTATTATAGGTATCAGCATTTTTTTCTTCAAAGGACTAGACAATAATTATTTCAAGCTTTGTGAGTCAAGTATAAACTCTTGCATAATCTTATTTATTTTACAATCCCTGAAAATGTCAAAGCCATGGGTTGAGGTAGAATCTGGTCCATGAGTTATGAAAACAGTTGTTTTAAACTTCAACCTCCTGCTGAGTGCTCAGAATGACCAGGTAGACAGGTCCTCTGACATTGGGCAAATTCTGTGGCTGGTTATATTAGGTGCTCTGAAGTCAAGGTACCAGCAGAAAGTCTACCATAGCCGTAAGAACAAGGTGAGCATAAGGCAAGTTGGTGCCCAGGCAGAAGACTTAAGGAATTGCCCACTTGCAGGTGCCAGTTCTGCATTTTCATTAACTTACGAGTGAGTGCCTCCCTGAATTTTACATTATGGCACCATCTCTTGCCTCATCCTTCTCCCAGTCTGGAAAGCCACCATCTAACTGCTTATCTCAAGGGGAAGGGAACTAACTGGCTTGCTTGCTGTTTGCTACAGCATTTGCTGCTTGCACAGAAATCACTGGGCTCTTGTCCCTGGCTGCTTCTCCTGGAACAGAACCCACTGCATGTGTTCATGTTATCGCAGCCCATGAAATCACCCTCATGGGACTTGGGGGCAAGAGAAACCAACACAAATATGCTGAGGCTCATGCTTTCATTGTGCCATGAGTAATAAAAGCCACTTGTCTCTGACACAAGAGTCTGACATCCTGTGCCAGCAGACATGAAATGCCACCAAGCTAACTTACAGCTTGTAGACTGCAAGTAGAGAAAAAAATCACACCCTTCATACCTTTTAACCTTTGTTTCTACAGCAAACACCCACCCACTCCTAGTCTTATGTTCTTCTCAATCATGGTCTGGATGGCAACTCCAGACTTAAAGTTGACTTTCATAATATTTCCTCTTCCTTCTTTAAGGCTGGAGTTGCGATAGGGGAAATTAAGAAGACAAAATATTATATAACAGCTGGGTGTGATGGCACATGCCTATAATCTCAGCACTCAGGAAACTGAGGCAGAAGAATCTCCATGAGTTCTAGGCTAGTCTGGGTTACAAAGTACATTCCAGACCAGCCTGAATTGCACAGCTAAACTCTGTCTCAAAAAGACCAGCCTGAACTGCATAGTTAAACCCTGTCTCAAAAAGACCAAAAAATAAAATTATGTAACAGCCTGCCTCCCTGGTGGTGGCAGTGATGGTATAGGAAGGGTTCCGCATTTTTACTGATTGGACTTGTTTCTGACACACATGATCTCAAAATTGCTATGTGTGTGTTCTTCTTGAATTATTGTCAGCTTCATTCTGACTCTTTTGGATGCTAAAGAGGCCGTCAGGGAAAAGATTCCTCGGCTCCTTTCATCCTGATCATGAAGATGTTCTCAACACTCTTGAGGTGGGTTACTTAATCGACTGAGGCAATTATACAGTTTCTTCCCTTTTTTTAACCTCCAAGTACTTTACAACAGAAATTCTAAATACCTCTTCCAGACTCTGGGTACTGTGGGAATTCAGAATGGAGTTGCTGTTGCCCTGAACCCTGTCTGGGCACAGCACACAGGTCCCCTCAAGCTCTGCACACACTGGTTACCCTTGCTGATGTCTCTTCAGAAACCTCTAGACAGAAACTGCTACTTGCTTCTAGTTATGCACATTGATCCAAATCCTATGGGATATATTTCAGGCTCTTTCTAGGCTCTAGGCCCACTATAGTGACAGTACCAGAATATCTGTAAGCATTCTTGGTCTCAGGTTAATTCTCTTAAAGCCACCCACCGCATTCCCTTTCCTTTTCCTCCAGTGAGAGAGGAAGTATCTGCTTGCTAGTTTCCCCTTAAGATCACCAAGCATTCACTCCTCCTTCCAGGATTTACCTGGAACACATTTGGGAGTAAAGGAAATGGTTGGTAAAGTAAATCCAGCATTTGAATATGGAAGAATCTAGAACCCAGTGCTCTTACATTTGGGCCTTGCCAGCAGTTCCAGAACTATTATAACAGCTCCTTTGAATATCCTGATACAGGTAATTTGTAAGACTTGAGTTTTTTGCAAGCACACTCGTAGACACTTCACTGATTCCATTCTTACACAGGAAAATTCCTACTATTTGGTAAATTTGGGTGTTATATAATAAAAATACAATGAAAACTGATGTTAAATTTAAGGGACTTTTTTAAAGAGAAATTTACAGGGCATTCAAACATACAGAAAAAACAACTTCAGAAATTAAAAAAAAGTAAGTATTTCCTTATTAGAAAAATAAACCATTTCCTAACTCAGCAGAGTACTTAACAACTGTTCAAATTAGTGTTCATTATTCAAGTTACTGTATCAATCACATACCAAAAAATATCTATTTTTGTGGTTTTAGGGTTGGCCTTAGAGAGGTCTAGATCTTTATCACTTTCATAAAAGTGAGTGGTACATGTGAGAGTTGAAAGAACACTTTGGATTTTTCCCCTGTCTTACACACATAGCTACCCTCACTGGTCATGTATTATCTACGGAAGCTTTCTTGATACAACAGAGCTAAGTAGTTGCAATAGAGACTTTACAGCCTCAAAAGCATTTTTTGGTCCTTTTATAGAAAAATTTTGCTGATCTCTGATGTAGAACAACATCTTATCTTCTAGGCTGAAGCTAAGCTTGCAATATAACCACCTGCACTGGACAGAGGGTGAATACTGATGGGAAAGAAAACTGTAAGGCTGCTGACATAATAATAGCCTGGACTTTATGTAAGTTATTTATAATTACATTTAAACTTTAAAAAGTTTGCACAAACACCACTTCATATTCAGGTTACCATTTTAATTCCCTTAATTAAAAGATTTTTAAAAATATTTCTATGCACGTTGGAAGTTTAAAAAACTGTTGCCCTTATCTGTGTTGACTAGTAACAGAAAAATTGGAAACCTGTAGCATTTATTATAGTGAAGTTGCATCTCACAGAATTGTACACACAAGAGACTCATGGAGTCTAAATTATGCTTGGAAATCTAAGTCACCTTTAAAATATAGTATACAACATTTACAGACTATGTTGGAGGCAGATTCTCATTACGGCCAACACAGCCAGTTTTTCTTTCACTGTTAAAACAGATGGTTCATTCTCTGGGTGAACACCAGATGAAGTAATTGGCTTGCATTTGAGGCCATCTTGTGTAAAAAAAAAAATACTTATCTTTGAACACTAGAATCTCACTCTGCATAGTGAGAACCTCACACTGCAAAGCACAAAAGATACCATGACCAATGGAGATTCATGTCTCCCTTTTAACACACTAGAGAATACTTTTGAGAAAACTGGACAGGCAGAAGTGACAACGTGGCCTGAATTTTCAATCTTCCCTCTCTTTCTCTCTTTCACTCTCTCTCTCTCTTTCTCTCAAATTCACATCTGGTGAGACTCCAGTATGACATGAAAATACAGATAAAATAAAGGCCTTAAAATAGTGACTTCTATATTACTCTTGGAATCAATTTCTGCTTTTGCTATGGTCAAGTAAAAGACAAGTTCAGTAAATTTAAAAATAATACATATTTTTAAAAGATATATCATCATCACTACTGGCACTTATAGTTTGACACTGTTATCTCTGTTTATATCAGGGGTTTGGGGCTCTAAATAATTCAAGTGAAAGGGCTAACTAGTCAGAGTCATCATCGCCATTTCTAATCTCTAAAGAGTGAGGCCCTGGCTGTAACTTACTCAATAGCAAAAGAAAAATAGCAGCCTTGGACTACTTTTCTTTGACAACAACTTCACAAACCATCACTTTAAGGCTCAATTTTTGTTTTTATTCAAATGCCAAACTCTTCCAAATAATCACAAAGATTGTTTTAAGCCTTATTCATTCTCACAGTAAGTTCACATAAAGTTACATTTCTAAAAAGATAATATGTGGTTAAGATTTTTAAGTCAAATTTTACCTACATTTCAAATCAGATACAATTGTGATCTGAATTGAGCCTCACACAAATCAAAACAGATGGCTGTTAATCTTGTCTTGCATCTGGGAAAATGAAGAGTATGATTCAGTCTGGTAGCATTGAAGTTGGACCCTGTTATAACTTGTGTCTAGATGTCCCCCAAAGCTTCATACAATCATAGGTGGGGCTCTTTCAGAGGATCAACAGTGTATGATGCTGCGATTGATTTGTGGTGCAGTGCTAGACTCAAGGGCACTAAGATTAAAGGTGTGAGTGCTACCCACACTAAGTGCCCTGGATAAAATGTAATGGCTGGAAAGAAGTGGGCCATCTCTTGTTGCTTTGCTATCTTCTGGCCACTATATACTGTTTCTCTGCTGTGATGTCTCTGCCATCCAACCTGCTTTGGAGCCAGCCAATTATGTACTCAAACTTCTACAAACTACGAGCTAAATAAGGTTTTTCTCCCTTTAACTTGAGTATTGAGTACTGAACAAGAGAAAAATAACTAAGATCCTAAACAAGAAGTCAATTCCAAGAAGTCCTAATTCCAAGAAGTCAAATTAATAAAATGATTTCTCATCTTCCTAGTAACTAAATCAAGAGCTAACTTTGGTATAAACATTATGGGAAGTATATAACCTGTTTCCTATGTAATTATTGTAACTATTAAAATGTATTAAATCTAAAAGAGGAAAATGTGAAAATAACCCATGACCAAAGTAGGAGCTTGAGAAATATCAGTTTTCTTGTTTTAGCAATGTGTGTTACAGGGATAATGAAAAACAAAAATGCCATCCATGCCAATCTCTTTGTTTATTTGTCTGTTTGTTTTTTGAAAAAGAGTCTGCCTATGTAGTTCAGCCTGGACTTGAACTCACTATGTAGCCCAGGCTGGCCTCAAATTTATGGAGATCCTCCTGCCTGAGCCTCCAAAGTGCTTGAATTACAGAGATGCACCATCCCACCTGGCATCCAAACCAATCTTGCAGAAATATGATAGTAAAATTTAAAAACATTATTTTCCTAGTAAAACTCACCTTCATCTAGATTATTTCCTAATTAGAGAAAAGAGGTCAAATAAATGAACTGATTTCATATTCCGTTTTTGAATACCAAAATCAAAAATAATTGCAAGCAAGTCAGATCATTAGAAAAAGACATTTTTACACTAACATTTTGCTTTTTTCCTAATGTGTCTTTTATTATATACTTATGTATTGGTCTTCTATGTGTGATTTAGTTTATTAAACATTTTGATCTCAAGATGCATCCATTTTCCTACAAATGGCTCAAATTTATCATTCGTTATGGCAGAATAGTACTCTATTATGCATAAATGCCACATTTTCTTTATCATTTCTTCTATAGATAGACACAAAGACTGCTTCTAAGATTTAGCTATTGTCAACTATGCTGCTCTAAATATTAGCATGCATACATCATGATATGAAGTCTTTTAACTCTTTTGGGAAGATACTTAGAAGGGGAATTGCTGGGTCAAATTGAATTTCTAGTTTTCATGTTTTGAGGAATCTCCATACTGATTTTCATAGTGATTACCCTAGTTTACACTCCCACAAATATTGAAGAAAGGGTCCTTTTGCCCTGCAGCCTCTCTAGTGATTGTTATTGGCTGATTTCTTGATGACAGCCATACTTTATGGAGTAAAACAGTGTTATGGTTTGTGTTCCAATGTCCCTGCAAAGCTTCATGAAGTCATGGGAGATAGGCTTTTCCAAGGCAACTAAATCTAGAGTTTGTGATTATCTCATTGTCTAGTGCTGGGATGGGGCTATGAGTGCTACACCTACCTAAGGCAGGCAACTAGCATACAGTATAAGGGAGGGGAAAAGGCTCGCTTCCCCATTTTTGCTCTTGTTGCTTTTGCTGTCTTCTGCCACCATGAACTGTTGCCCCTCTGCCATGCCACTCTGCCGTGGAAACAGCCAGTTATGGATTAAAACCTCTACAAACCGTGAGCTAAATAAAATTTTACTCCTTTAATTCTGGCTATCAAATGTTTTGTATCAGCAATGAAAGAAAAGTAACTAAGACAGATAAAATCTCAGTATTGCTTTAATTTGCATTTCTCAAATGGTCAGTGATTTTGAACATTTTCATGTATGCATTAGTTACTTTTTTTCACAGCTAGGATAAAATACCTGACATCCAAAGTTAAAGGAGGAGAGGTTTATTCATAGCTCATGGCTTGTGGTGGTTTCAGTCCATACCCAGCTGATTCCAAGGCAGGATGGCATATGGCAGAGGGCAATAGTTCACGGCAGTGCAAGACAGCAAAAGCAACAAGAGCAAAAAGGGAGGAGCATAAAGACTGGGGGCTGCGGATTTAGCTCAGCGGCATAAGCACCTGCTTTGCAAGCAGGTGTCATGAGTTCAATCCCCGGTACCGATAAAGAAGAAAAAGACAGATTTAAGTGTTTCTATTTTAATGTTTAGGACTTTGATCCATTTAGATTTTTAGATTTTAGTTAGCATAGGGTTAGCTTTGTGCCTGGAGTTGTTTCTGTTTTATTCTATTAAGTCTGATTTTTTCTCAATGTCATGCTAGTTTTATCACTATAGCTTTGTAGTATAACTTGTACTCCCAGACTGTGATGCCCTCTGCCTTGTTCTTGTTGTTCAGAATTGGTTTTTCTATTAATTTTCTATTCCGTCTCTGCCTGTTCCATATAAATTCTGTGATTTCTCTAGCTCTGTGAGGAATGCCACCAGTATTTTGACTGGGACTGTGTTAAATCTGTAACAGTTTTGAAAACAGCCATTTTGATTCTATTGGTTCTGCCTATGCAAGAACAGGGGATGTCTTTCACTTTCTGATCCTCTCTTCAATCTCCTATTTCAGAATACTGTAGTTTTCACTGGTCTTTTACTTCCTTTTAAGGTTAACTACTAAGTATTTAATTTTTCTTGATGTTATTGTGGAAGATATTATTTAACTAATGTGTCTCTCAGTGAGCTTATTATTCATGTACAGGAATGCTACTGATTTTTTAAGTATTGACTTTATATCCTTCTGTACTATTGAATTTGTTAATTCTAGGGGTTTTGGGGGTCTTCTATGTAGAGGACCATGCCATCTGCATAGTGGTAATTTAAATTCTTTCTTTCCTATCTATATCATTTTTATTTCTTCCTCTTATCTAATTGCTCTGGCCAATATTTCAAGAACTACACTGACCAGGAGAGATGATAGCAGACACTTCTCTTGTTCCTGATTTTAGAGGAAAAACTTTGTTTCTATTTAGTGTGATGTTGGCTGTAGGACTGTCATACATTGCGTTTATCAGATTGAGATAAACACCTTCTATACCTATTTTCTTCAGGGTATTTTTTTTATCATGCATGGTTGTTGGATTTTGTTAAATGCCATTTCTTCTATTGAGATCATTTTTATGAGATCATTCTGTTTATGTGGTATTTATTAATTTGCTTATGTTGAAACTTCCTCCCTGTATCCCTGGAATGAATACTATTTGGTAATGATGAATGATCTCTTTGATGATTTCAGATCTTTATATATTTAACAGTATCCTACTGAGGATTTTTTTTTAATATCCATATGTTCATTAAAGAGATTGGCCTGTCTAGTTAGGTCCTTTACTGGTTTTGGTACCAGGGTAATTTGCTTGCAGCAATCACTTTGGGAATACTATTTTCCTTTCAATTTCATTAAAAAGTTTGAGGTGTATTGACATTAGCTATTCTCTAAAGTTCTTGTATAGTGTGGAAGTAAATCTGGCAGAATCTAAGCCTTTCCTCATTGACAGTTTCCTTTTTATGATACCTTTAATTTCACTGATACTGGATTATTCTGGATTTTTATATCTTCTTAGTTCAGTTTTGGTAGTTCATTATGTATCTAGGAATCTACTCATTTCTGAATTTTTCATTTTATCAGAATATAGGTTCTCAACATAGTTATCAATGATTTTCTGGATTTCAGCAGAATGCTTTGCTACCTATTTCGTTTCTATTTGCATGGATTTGAGTCTTTTCTTTCCTTACTTGAGGAAGACTGACTGAGGATTTTCTACTTTATTCTTTCAAAGAACCAACTCTGATCCACTGATTCATAATTATTCATAATTATTACTCAAATTCAGGAGAATTCTGGCTATGTGGGCAGGGCTTGGGGCCTTTAGTGAACTCCCTCAGGGGGTCCCTTTCTAGCCTGACCATGACTCTTTGATCACAACTGTCTACTATGACTACCTCTGACTCAATCACTATAGGACTATAACATTGGGAGCCCTGAACTGAAGCTGTCCTGTGGCTGCTGAGTCTCAGGTTCAAACAATCAGCCCTTCCTTGAATGATATCCAACCAAGCCCTCTCTGTCTGTGGGACATGGCAGATGCTTGGACTGGAGACACTCACCAGCTGTTGTCTGTCGAAGGATTCATGTGGGCGCAGTCACAGGCTCTCACCTAAGCTCACACCCACCAGTAGTTCCTGCGCATTTCTTCTTGCAGTCTCCTGGAATCTCCAGGTTTCACTTTGTTTCTGTATGTTTGGTCCCCCTTTCACACGAGTCAGGAGCCAGGAGAAAGTGCAGATTGTTCCTTCCCTTCTACTCTTATGTTATATCTCTTCAATTTCTCTGTCAGTATTACTTTCCCTGTCAGAAATTTCCTGGTTCCCAAGGATCAGCTTTTTTTCCCCCCTCACGCTGTTACTTTCTAGTGTCTAAGTTTTAAATTTTGAGGAGGCTGAGTTGTTGCTTACCACTCCACCATTTTGTCCTGTTTCTTATGTTTAATATTTACAAGTGGAAATTTTTGAAACTGATCAGCTCACCCTGCAAAAGATCATCTGTCAGTAAGAAAACATCTTTAGGGCTAATTTCCCAATAGCGATTTCTCTGTGAAATTTAATGAACAGATAACATGCAATTCATGTCCCAAATGTAAAATCTGAGGCAGTTCTAATTTATAGCAGGATAAAATGTAAAGCACCTACTTGAAACTTTGTTACACTGGCCAGTAAAAGTAGTTGTATGTGTTCACTGTATTACTATTATCTGTGTGCACTCACTGTGTTATCATTTCTTTACTTGTATTTTGAACAGACTGATCTTCAATATTTGGGACTTTCCTAAGTACTTAAAGACTTTTAGCATCCTCTGCCCCAAGAATTCCTCCAGTTACTATATATAAACCATGCATGTTTCTCCAGTCATTTCCAGAACCTTCACACACTCCTCTTCATACCTCTGTGATGAACATGACAGTACATTTGAACAAAGCTGACAAAGTTGGTCAGTTCTCTAAAACAGATCTTTAAGGTACAAGACATATTCAGTGTTACATTTTAGCTGAGAGATTTTTTTATAAACTATAGTTTGACTTGACTTGTCACTGAGATGCATTTAGTTTTGATGGAACTATTATACCAACTAGGAATAATGAACATTAAGTAAATGATTGGTTTCATTTACATTATAGTAGTCTGACTCATAATTCTAAACTCAGGAATTATACTTCATGTCTACCATATCCCTCATAACCAACCCCAATCACCATAGTTAAATTTATCTCATTGCTGAGAAAAATACCCAACATTCAAAGTTAAAGGGGGAAAGGTATATTTAGCTCAGTTTGTAGAGGAGTCAGTCCATAACCAGCTGGCTCCAAGGCAGGGTGGTACATGGCAGTGGGGCAGCGGTTCATGGTGGTGAAGATAGCAAAAGCAACAAGCAAGAGCAAAAGAGGAAAACAAGCCTCTTTCTGCCCCCTTTTAGCTTATCCAGACTGCTGGGATTGGAGTGGTGCCAACTAATCAGTAGAGTGATCCAGCAACCCCTAGCTTTAATCCCAGCACTGCACTATGAATTGTTACAAGATCTAGATTCAGCTACTTCCACAAAAGCCTGCCTTCCATGACTTCATGAGGCTTTGGGGGGACATCTAGATATAAACCACAACACTCTTCTTTTAAATGAAAACCTGTATATCTATATATTTAAATTTTACATATCATATAAAAATTTCTTTAAAGTACTTGAGCTTTAGTATTAATTTTGTAGTATATAAACATTTATATACTAATTTTAAGTTTAATTTTGGAAAATTGTTAAGCCTATGTATATCACAATTATATTATACTGCAGAGCCCTTGTACAAGTACAAACCAGGAAGCTTTAAATGAATAAACCTGCATAGAGGCAATTATTAAAATACATTTGAATCTGAATCTGAAATCTAAAAAGTAAATGTAAAACCAGTCTGTTTTGTCTTCAGTAGTTCATCTGCAAAAAGAAAAAAGGTAAACGTTCACAAGAAACTTTAAAATCTTATTGAAATTGAAACCATTTCTTTCATAACACACAGGCACAGAATGTTTTATATATACTTGTATTAAAAATAGGCCAGAATACTCATTGTAATTATATATTTAGTTGTTACAACTTGTAATAGACACTTGCAACTGCATATGTACATACCCTGGCTATATTTATTAGTGAGACTGCCTCTGTACAGTAAATGATATAATAAAGTGTTCAACTATTTTGAATGACTGCTACTCCCATTTTATGATTGAGTGATATGTGTTCATTGTTTTGGAAATGTGGGAATCTGAAAGTAAGTAGTCAGTTGAATTCCTAATTAACAAGCACTAATAATTATACATGAATAAAAAGGTTTAAAAACACATCTTATTCATTCCTTAGGAACAGGTAAAGAGAACAGCTAAAACTTGCTAAACTTTTAAAAAATAGTTGTCTTTCTACTGATAACATTTTTCTTTGTGGCATTTCAGATTAATATTTTACATTTGAAGAGTTTATAAATATATGGTAAGCATATGGCATTCACTAACCAACATTTATAGTCCAACACAAATAAATAAAACTATAACCTATAAAATACCAAATAATGATACAAGCTTATTACAACTATCAAGGCTGCTTCTTTATTTTAAAACATTTATGCTTTTAATTGCTGGTTCTAAGTTTTTCTATCCATTTTGTTAGGTATTAGATTATGCAAATTTATTAAGTATTTGATCCTGCAGAGTACTGAAAACTTTTAACCAATATTTTTCTCTTTAATATCTTTTCACTTTGACCATATTCTCGAATGTGGTATCTAGAAAATCCATCTACTTCAGGGCATATATGCAACAAGACATTTATTTGTATATCAAACAATACTACTTGGGGCTAAAGTAAAGCAGAATTTAAAGGTTCAAAGACTAAATTTATAAAGTATACGTGCCATGAAACTGATGGCACTGCACTAGTTGCTGGGAGAACAGGGTCTTGACGTTTATATTGTGAAGTATGTTAGATATACGCCCAAGAACAAAATGAGCAAACTAAAAAATCCTACAAAGATGAATAATTAATGAAATAGAAAAGACATCCAACTAACAATCAAAGGCCTTGTATACAAGATTTTGTTCTATATTATGATTCATGTAGTTTCTTAAAGTAACACAAGCAAAGGGCCATGTTTAGAGCCGGGGAGCCCTAGAAGATGGTAAATGCCCAAGTAATATAAAATGTTATTAGCAAGCCAGTAACAGTGATCCAGATGTGCAACAACTGAGATCCAAAGATTCAGCCCTACCACAGAAATACACTCTTATGATTTTTATCATTACAACTCATTCAATAAACACTTTCCAAATGCTCAGCATACAGAGTTAGGCTATATATCGTGGAAAATAGAAACAAAACCTAAGAAACACTCCCTCCCCGTTATAGAGCTTTGATCTTAATAAGAAATGTATTTACAGAAAGCAAAGAACCATAATAGGTCCCAAACAAGTGTAAGTCCATAGCAGATAGGAGAAAAAAAGATGGTTAAGTTTCAAATATTTGTATTCAGAAAACAGGAAAGAAATCTTTTTAGCATATTAGTTTCTAAAACAAGTAAGGAGATTAACTCCCCTCCCATTAAAAAAAAAAAAAAACAGCTCACAAGGAAGAAAATATTTAAACATCTATATATATCTCTTTCATTCATGAGGGATGCCATTACAGTGGTACCATGGCTTACGAGCTTAATTTGTTGTACAATTTGGGAAAAGATAGCCATGTTTCTTTCTGTTTGTATGAGAAAAATGGCCATGGTTTGTCGATGTCGCTCCCGGCCGGCAGGAAGGACACACGACAAAGTCTGGCAGTGGACAACCTTTTCTTTTATTTTCCTTCTCCGTACAGCCTGCCCTGGGATCGCTCCCAGCCGAAGCCTCCTTTGGTCCGCTCCCCGCGGCTCCTTTTGGGCTTCTACTTCCGGGCTTTTTCCTGGCTTCTTCTTTCGCCCAGGGGTGGCACCAGTATATATACGGATACAGTGTCCAATCATGTTAAAGTAAGCAAGGCAAGCTGATTGGCTAACATCATCAGTTGCCAGGCAGACTATATTGTTGAGCGGGTTGCTTACGCGGTGAGCAGGAAACTAACGTGCTCGATGGGAGGGGTAATCTACCTCAGGCTTTACTCTTTACTACAGGCCTCACGTCCGCCAAGTGAGGCGACCGGGCTCGGGGCTGCGGCTCCCAACATCTCCCCCTTTTTTATTTTTTATGAATGTGCGCATCGTAGCCCTTCCTGGACTGGGTGCAGAGGCTTATGCCCTATGCGTAGGCCCACCGTAGGTCCTTGGCTTAGACCCTGGTCGGCCGTCCCATGGTCCGCCAAGGCCCTGAGGCCCTCGTCCTTTTTCTAGGGCCAGGCACAAACTGGACGGAACCTGGATGCACACAAGCTTGCACTCATTTCCTCTCCGTAAAGAAATCCCCTCGGAGAGAAATTTAGACCTGGGCAGCGTCTAACAGTCCAGCGGCTTACGTGCAGGATGGGGTAGGGCCTGGCTTAGGTTGAGTCGCACCGGGGGAGTACGCTCTTACCCGTCATTGACTCTCCTACCCAGCTATGTCATAATTTTTTAGAGGAGTGTGGGAAGCTCACCGTCCCTAGACTCGGTCGTAGGCTAGGCGAGCGAGCCATGCATATGCCTGAGGATCTTCTTGTCCATTTCGGGCTACCGCTATTTCTATTCATCTTGTTAGTTGGTCTGTGATGGATCTCCGGTAGGGCAGGTCTGATCTTCAGTCGAGGGCTTTGTCGCCCATGTCAGTCTCTCCGGTACCCACAGTGGTTCTCGTCCCGATTCCTGTGGGAAAACACAAACCGCGCCTCGGTTCCAGCTGATTACCGGATCCGGGCCCATCCATTGTCATGCCATAGATAACCGCGCCTTTGGAGGCAGGCCTTGGCTTACTCCCCCTTTTTGTTTTTTATTTTTTATTTTTTATTTTTATCTTTTTCTTTTTTTTTTTTTGTTTTTTTTTTTGTTTTTTTTTTGTTTTTTTTGTTATTGGTACCAGGGATCGAACTGGCGATTGCCTGCTTGCAAGACAGGCGCTTATGCCGCTGAGCTAAAACCCCAGCCCCCATTTCCTCGACCGGCGTTTTTCTCAGCCTGCTCGGCAGAGAACTCTGTGTACCAGGCTCGCCAATCCAGGTAACTACCCGAGGGCAGACACGCCTTTGCCAGCTGAATCCAGTCCGCGGGGGTGAGGGGCCCAGAAGACAGGTTCTCCAGCATGGCAATGGTGTAAGGCGCAGTCGGCCCAAAGGTTGTAACTGCATTTTTAAGTTCTCTAATCTGCTTTATCTCAAAAGGCTCCCATGCATTACGTCCCTGGCCCATAGCTACTTGTACAGGAAATATCCCGTAGGGGCCACTATCTATCCCAGGTGGTGGATGTACCTCATGAGACAAACGTCCCCCCTGCCATAGCCGCCTGTAAAAATACCGACCCGCCAGCGGCGGAGCATAAGACGGCGGCCATGATTGGGCGGAAAATGGGGGCCCGTGCATCACTTCCTGTTCTGGCGAAGGGGAAGGGAGCTCCCGGGCGGCCGCCTCGCGGCGAGGGATCGCCTCCGGGAACAGCCCCCAAGGTGGGGCGGAAGGCTTCGCCTCCCTCTCGCGCCGGGGAGCGCTCAGGAGCTCCCTACTCCTCCGCAGACCAAGTTGAGCAGAGCGCAATTCGCGGCGCAACGCTGGGAAAGAACCCTGCGACTCCTTATCGAGCGACTTAGGCTCCTGACAGCTGGTCTCTTTGGCCTCCTTGCCATTCAACTTTCCCTCGTCCTCGGAGTCAGACGACTCCGAGGCTAGAGCCCCGTCCTTCTCCTTAGCATCTTTGTTCCCCTTAACGGGCCCCTCTCGGGAGCTCCCTGACTGGGCCTGCTCAAATACCCTGCGTACTTTTGTAAGCTCTTGAGAGCTTTCTCCACAACCACCCTCGCTCTTAGTGTTGCTACCTAGCATGTTTCCCATCTTTTAATATGTTACTCACCGCGTGAGGCCCAAGGAATCCGCCACTTACGCGTGAGCCTGAGGGGAGTCTAAAAGCCCTGTAGGTGCGCGCCACCCAGAGCCCAGGCTTATCCCCAACTCACCTGTCTCGCAGCTCTGTACTGGAGCGTTGTCCGCTGTCACGTCTCGGGGGTGATCAGTCCCCGTGCGGGCCTCCAAATGTCGATGTCCGCTCCCGGCCGGCAGGAAGGACACACGACAAAGTCTGGCAGTGGACAACCTTTTCTTTTATTTTCCTTCTCCGTACAGCCTGCCCTGGGATCGCTCCCAGCCGAAGCCTCCTTTGGTCCGCTCCCCACGGCTCCTTTTGGGCTTCTACTTCCGGGCTTCTTCTTCCCCCCCAGGGGTGGCACCAGTATATATACGGATACAGTGTCCAATCATGTTAAAGTAAGCAAGGCAAGCTGATTGGCTAACATATATATATATCTCTTTCATTCATGAGGGATGCCATTACAGTGGTACCATGGCTTACGAGCTTAATTTGTTGTACAATTTGGGAAAAGATAGCCATGTTTCTTTCTGTTTGTATGAGAAAAATGGCCATGGTTAAGTTTGTCACCCAGTGCAGAGCTAGTAAACAAAACAAATTTTGCCAAACATTTCTGTTTGCAAACCAAAATGTTTGCAAACAAAACTGTTTGTGAACCAAAATACCATTATATACCTAAATAGTAAAGAGCTACCTTTGGGGTGAGGCTGAGGAGTAACCCAGGAATCCACACCTTGATGATGAGAATAAAAACAGGAATAATCTCCAAGGAGGCAGAAACCATCCAAATTAAAAACACGGGCTTTGACTCAGCAATTACACAGCAGGAATCCATCCTACAGATGTGCTTTCATAACATCGTTTGTTAAAAGCAAAAAAAAAAAAAAAAATTTTTTTAAACACCAGTTAAATATATTATAGAATATTAATATGGTATATAATACTGTGAATCTGTGAATTGAGGAAGTTATTTTATCATGAACATGGAATAATTTCAAGGCGCAAGTTAAATGAGAAAAAGTGTAAGGCACTTTATTCCATTTGCATAGGAAAAAATATAAAAATTTTGGAAACTAACCAAAATTAGTTGACAGTGGCTAAGAGGAACCAGTGACCAAGGTAAGGTCCAAAAGGAATAGTGTGACTTTCCACTGGATGCTCAGTGCAGCCTACTGAGAGTATAGACTCAGGACCAGACTGCCAAGGGTTTGAGTCCTGGCCCTGCCACTGACTAGCTCTGATCTAGCACTAATGAGTGACTGAATCTGCCACTTTTCTCCATCTCTAAAATGCTAACTGAAAGGTATATTAGTCAGCTTTTTAGTCAATGGGACAAAATATCCAATACTCACAACTTAAAGGTAGGGAGGGACTTCTGGGAAGATGGTGGCATGGTAAACAGCAGAGAAAACAGTGTATCTGAGAGTCACCATGCCAATCCTGGAATATAGCATTGTGAGGAAGATAAGAAGGAAAAAGTGGGTCCCTTGGGCCCAGGAAGAATCTGAAGTACAAACTGAAGCGCATGGAGTGAAAAGAAAAATTTTACGAAAGAAGGTGGTGTCTGACAGCATCTTCATCCTGAGATGGGACTCACTGTGTGAGAGGAGCTGTTTCAACCTGGGGACTCATGGTCATGTTGATGGTGATGACTGGAGACTCCAGAGGACTCTGCAGAGACACGGCAGTGGAGGGGAGCAGCAGACCCTAGAACTGCACTGGCTGGTGGTGAGTACAGAGGACTCAGTCCTCCTGCAGGGAGAGAGGGATTAGCTGGGAGTCATTTTGGAGATGGGCCAGCTGAACTCAGAACCCAGAATTGCTATCACTTACACTAGCAGCTCCCAGCTGTGCACAGACAAGTGGAAATTGCTTGGTCCGTGGCAAGCACAATGAGTTGGGTCTCAGGGTAGCCCTACTGAAAGTATCCACTACTCTGCCATAAAGCAACTGCTGGCTTACAGTGATAGATCAGCAAAATTCAGGACTGCATCTCCCAAGGTTGTCTACTAGTGAAACCAGAGTATCCTAGAAGTGGACCAGTTTTTTTGTTTGCCCGTTTTTGTTTTTTCCCCTTCCCCCTTCATATTTTTATATAAATGTGAAAGTGGTTCTTAATCTCTTTTTTGAAATGGTTCTGGTGTATTCTTCCTTTTATCTCTTCCACCTCTCTTTTCCTTCATTCTTCTTGCACTAGTACCCCCAAGTTGGTATGATGCCTTTTTGTTCTCTAACCTTACTTTTAATCTCTTTTTCTTCTTCCACTTTTCTATTTTCTCCTTAATCCATTTTAAATTTTAACTCTCAAAAGCAAAACTGACACATTATGGACTATATTGCACAGAATTATCTGGTTTGTTTCACATTTTGTTATATAATCACAAATCTAGTTCATATGGTTAAAAGTTGCAAACCACAGATTAGCTCAATTTGTTGTTTGCTGTGTTTGATGCTCTTGGTACCACACTATAGCCAAAATTGTCATAATTACTCTAACCAGCTGTTGGCCCTGATAATCCATGGCTGAGATTGACTAAGGGTCACAGAAAACGCTGTAGCACAGTGCCAAACAACCAGAGATGAGGCCAAACAAATAACTCTTTATCTCTTACAAACTGGAAAGGTAAAATCTTCCAATAGACTTGAAATAATAAACCAGCTACATCTGGAAGATACCTTAAAGTAATCATCACCTAAGAGTCCTAAGTACTACCAATAAAGCAACTCACCATAGGCAACTTTACAAGTATCACCCCAGGAATTAAACTAAAACAAAGAGAAAAGATAAAATGAAAAGATATTTAAGCAAAATGCAAGTCCAGACATCTAGTTCACCACAGATAAATCCAGGAGTCAATGAGGTGGGACCCCACCAGGTCTCTGTGAAGTGGTAACAACCAAGCAATTGAATGAGGCTCTGGAAATAATGAAATCAGAAATAATCTCTCAGATAGCCACAAAGAATATCAAAATATACAACATGCTTAGCAATGGTGGAGCAGACCCAGACAAAAAAATAGATGATCTTAAGAAATTATGAAATCTCAGCATAGGAAAGAAATGGAATCCATAAAGCAGATTCAAGCAGATTGTCTTGGTTACTTTTCCCTCCTTGCTGAGACAAAATATCTGACACTCAAAATTAGGGAAGAAAATAAGCTCACTGTTTGTGGAGTTTCCGCTAGCTCCAAGGCAGGGTGGCACAGCACTGGGACAATACTTTAAGGCAGCAGCCAGAGCAAAAGGGGAAAACAGGCCTCTTCTCCCCCCTTATGTTGTATGCAGGCCCACCTCCTAGCCCCCAGGACAGATGTATTTCTCACAAAATCTCCTTGCCCTCCTTTGCACAGGATGAAGATATTTGCAAAATAAGATCCCTAGCTCTCTGCTGAGTCTCTCAGTTAAACTTCTACAATGCTCGAGTTAACACAATATATCAACCATAACACAGATATCCAGAAGAATAAAAACTCCACTGAAACTATTTAAAGCAGAGTAGGCCAATGTGAGAACAGGATCTCAGATATTAAAGACTTGCGGGCTGGGGTTATTTAGCTCAGCAGCTCAAGCCCTTGCCTGGTAAGCATGAGGTCATGAGTTCAATCCCCAGTACCAAAAAAACAAAACCAAGCAAAAAACAGGCTTGCAATTAGTGACCAGGAAAAGAAAGATTTCTCAAAAATAGCAAAGGAAGAAATCAATCCACCAGCTGCTAGATGAGATAAAAAAGAACAACTTAAGATTTATTGGAGTCAACGAAAAAGCAGGCGATACCACAAATGATATTAAAAATTTTTTCACAGACTTCGTGGCAGAAAACTTTCCTGGTAGAGAAAAAGAATTTGACGACAGATAAATGAGGCATATGGAACTCACTAGCAATAACCAAAAAAGAAAAAATCCACAGCCAGGCATATCATAGTCAAGGTTCCAGAAATTCTGCTCAAAAACAGAATCTTAAAAGCTATTAGGGAAAAGAAGCAAACCACCTATAATGGAAAACCCATCAGAATCACAATTGACTTAGCACAAGCTCTCAAGTCAAGGACAACTTGGAGTGAAGTACTCTGAATTCTAAAGGGAAACAATTTTCGACCCAGATTGATGTACCCCACAAAACTATCTTTCAAAATTGATGGAGAAATAAGGTACTTCCATGACAAAGAACATCTGAGGAAATTTATGACCATCAAATCAGCACTCCAGAATGTTCTCAAGGACATTCTAGAGAGAGATAACAAGGACTACAAGTCCAAGACCAGGAAAAGCAAACAATTAAACAGAGGTGGGGGGGGGAGCCAACAACAGGAAAATAATAAGACAAGGATAAGTTAGTGTATATCAGTTAAAACCATCAATTTTAATAATCTCAATTCAACAATCAAAAGACACAGACTGTCAGATGGATCAAAAAGAAAGATCCAACAATATGCTACATACAAGTAACATTTAATTCAAACAAGTTCATAGGCTGAATGCCAAACCATGGAAAACAATATTCCATGTGACAGGAACCCGGAGAAAAGTAGGGGTAGTTATTCTATTTGCAGAAAAAGTGAAATTTCAAGTGAAGACTGATTAAGAGAGATAAACAAGGTCCTTGCATCCTTGCAAAGAGAACAATCCAAGAAAAAGAAGTCATAAATATATGTGCAACAAATACCAGTGCACCCAACTATATAAAACAAATACTACAAGGCATGAAAAAATCAAATAAGCCCTAATACAGTTGTATTGGAGAATCTAAATATCCCACTGTCACAAAAAGATAAATCAACTAGATAAAAAATCAACAGTGAAATATAAGAACTGAACCAAAGTTCTGAACAAATGGATTTAGTAGATGTCCAGGGAGTATTCCCAACCCTCAACACCAGAATACATATTCTTTTCAACTGCACATAGAACCTTTTCCAAAATAGATCACATAATAGCTCATAGAACATGCTTAAATAAATTCAAAGGAACTGAAATTATCCCACATATATTATCAGACCATAGTGAAATGAAATTGGAAATCCATGGCAAAAGAAACCACAAAAACTTCATAAACACATGAAAATTAAATAGCACCCTACTGAACAACCAATGGGTCACAGATGAAAATAAAGAAGAAATTAGACAGTT